>NW_025814832.1:25852500-27052500 GCF_022079265.1 Lynx rufus | reverse complement strand
ATGCAATCTGGGGAAGAATATATATTCATTTTGATATATGCTGTCTTCTAGAAAAATCAATTCTGAAAAAATACTAGCATTTATTGGGTATTCCTTGCTCCCTCAAGTGAGAATTGGTTTACATTAGTCAGAATTATCTTTAGAAGTTTACTAGCCTAAGTGACATATTATATCATGGCATTGAAATAAACTGAAAATATCAGGCTGAAGTGCAGTATTCTCCATCCACCAGAAATAGGCACACAATTCTGTTCCTCTTAGAACAAAACTTATACGATGGCCATATCATGTATTAATTCATCTTCCTGTTGTCCTGGAAAAATCCAAGCACATAAGGTCTTTACAGAAAGTACCCAAAGTGCAATCTCGTATATATTCTTGGACTTGCCTTGGGCCTTTGAGCCATTTACTTCCCTCTCTGCCTCAGTTTCCTTGTTGTCACAGCAGACATAATACCCTTGTCCCTGTTTATGTCTCAGGATTGTTGTGAGAGTCAAATGACCTAACATGTCAACAGCTGTACTCTGGATGGTGAGAGATGCTCACCATTACTGCCACATGATGGTTTCCAGCTTTCTCACCAAAAGGCATCCTTTTATTTCTTGAAAAATATTACTTTTCCCATGTAACTTTTTAACATAATAATTCATGTTTGTTCATAAATACATTTATAAGCATCAGAGAGAATTTTAGGTTTAAAATAACCAAGTTAACTCTTTTTTAGTCAAAATCAAAGCTTAAGGTTTTTATACACAATTGTAAGGGATAAATATTTAGACTTAATTTTTAATACTGGAAATAACTGTGAGTGTCCTAGTACTACCACTGCGGATCTTCAGGCATTCAAAGACCCTTGGCACTAGTTAAAAAGCCCCAGATATAACCCAGGAGATGTGTGGCTCTGCACTTGAGCTGCCTCTGTGGCCCAGAGCCAGTCACTTGAGCTCTGTGGGTCTCAGGTCTTAAATCAGTAAAATGAGCTGGCTGACCAGACACACTCTAAAGACACTTCCAGCTTGTCTATGGTTCTAGGTTATCCAGAAGCGAGTAACAAGTACTCCATGCCACTAACCAACCCCATCTCACCTTACCACTTTTGCTGTTTTTACTCCTAAGAACTAACATTTGGTGAATATCTACTGGCCATTCTAATATGTGATTCATGCACACTATTTCATTCATTTCTAAGAAAAAAACACTGACAGGTAGCTACCTTCATTGTCTCCACTTTACAGGAGAGAAAACAAACCGCAGAAGGGACTTACAAAAGTTGCACAAATAGTAAGTGACAGAGGGAGGGATTAAACCTGAAACTGCCCGAATCTAAAAGTCGCTTCTCTTCCCGCTACACCAAAGCACACACCTCCTTTGCAGACAGCAGTATGTCCAAGAGAAATATGATTGCATGTGGCTCTCTTTATCAGAAGAAAGTATATGCCTCTTAACAGTACACTGTCTACTATCTCTCTAAACTGTGTATTTGGTTGTGTGCAGTAACTCAGCTTTCTCTGGGGTGATTATAGTTGAAGACAAAATGAGTGTCTACAGTAAGTCTAGAAAAAACTGTTTATGTTTCTAAAGTGAAAACAAATCATCTTTTTTTTTTAAAGTAAGACTTTAAATACTGATTAGCAACCTCAGCAGGTGGGGGGGAGGAGTATTGACTGGGTCGTTAACCTTGCATTGAAATGCAGAACGTTTGGCAACATAACACATTTTCAGGTTTCAATAACCTAGTTCATGGTGAAAACCTACCTGTAAAGTTAATAATTGTTCATCCTTGATAATAGAACCAAAAATGAAGTCATTTCATTTTTCTTTCAAATTGTTGCTGGCCTACAGCCCTTCCTTTCCATCCTCACTGACGGTAGCCTAATTTAGACACTGATCACCAGACCCCTGATCACAGCCTCCTAGTTAATCTTGGCTCAATAATCCTATGCCTCTCCCTTCATCCAAACTATCCCTGTCAGACCAGGCTTCTATCTCTCTATAAATATTGGTTAAATTGAATTGCTCAAAACTCTGGGAAAGTCAAGTTGTTTTTTGGTTGTTGTTTTTTACTGAATCAAGGCTAAACTCTTCAGTGTGGCTGTCGAGACCCTCAATAACCTGATATAGTCTTTTCTACCAAATCTTACCTGCTACTAATCTTGGGACAATGTGAGGCCTCCACTCTCATCAGAGCAATACCCCCTCTACAACAGTCAAGACAGGAGTCCCTGCAACCAGACTGTCTTGCTTTAAATCGTACCTCTATCACTTACTAGTTAGGTGTCCTTGGTCATGTCATCTAACTTCTCCCTGCCTCAGGCTCCTCAACCATCATCAAATAAGATTAAAACTAGCTCTGGGCCCCTGGGTGGCTCAGTTTGTTGGGCATCTGACTTCAGCTCAGGTCATGATCTGACAGTTTGCTGACAGCTCAGAGCCTGGAGCTTGCTTCAGATTCTGTGTCTCCCTCTTTCTCTGCCTCTCCCCCACTTGTGCTCTCTCTCTCTCTCTCAAAAATACATAAGATGTTGGGGCGCCTGGGTGGCTCAGTCGGTTAAGCGTCCGACTTCAGCTCAGGTCACGATCTCGCAGTCCGTGAGTTCGAGCCCCGCGTCGGGCTCTGGGCTGATGGCTCAGAGCCTGGAGCCTGCTTCTGATTCTGTGTCTCCCTCTCTCTGCCCCTCCCCCGTTCATGCTCTATCTCTCTCTGTCTCAAAAATAAATAAACGTTGAAAAAAAAATTTTTTTAATAATTTAAAAAAAATAAAAAATAAAAAAATACATAAGATTAAAAAAAAATTTCTTTTACTTAAAAAAAATAAAAAGATTAAAATTACCTCTTACCCTTCCTAAGCAGTACAGTTCAGGTTGTGAAAAACTACGAAAGGCTGAGAGAAAACTGTCACCGGCCAGAGGGAACTAAGGGGGTGTGAGGACTAAATGTAATGTGGGATCTCAGACTGGATCCTGGAACAGAAAAAGGACGTTAGTGGAAAAAACAGTAGTGATATCTGAATAACGTCTGAAATTTAATTAACAGCAAGTTACCAATGTTGGCTTCCTAGTTGTGACAAATGCACAATGATGTTGTAAAGATATTACCATTCAGGGAAATTGAGTGAGGGGTAGATAGGAACGCTGTACAGTCTTTGCAAACTTTCTGTGGATCTAGAATTATTCAAAAATAAAAAGCTAATTTCTAAAAAGTATGTACCAGAAACAGATCCATAAATACAGAGAAGTGGTGATTTCCAGAGCGGAGGGGGTGGGGGGGTAGACAAAAGGGGTGAAGGGGGGTGGGAGGTACAGGCTTCCGGTTCACATGGGGATGGGAGGTACAGCACAGGGAATATAGTCAATGGTGTTATAATAGCGTTGTACGGTGACAAGTGGGGACTACACCGTGGTGAGCACAGCCTTAAGTACAGATTCGTCAAATCACTATGTTGTATGGCTGAAAACTAATGTAACACTGTGTGTTACCTATATTTTAATTTAAAAACAAGTTTTAAAAAAGTATACATCTCCTAAAACTGTAGGGAAGATTAAATTAATTAAAACACGTGCAGCCCTTAGAACAGTGTATGCCTACTGTCAACCTCTAGGAACATCTTTTTATACTCTGTGATACTGGGGTGAGGACTCTTACATCCCTCACCTGATTTTCTAGTAGATTCCACCAATAGAGGGCGCTGGAAGGAGCCTACAAGGCCTGGGGAAGAGAGGGTCTTGTGGCCCCAGCAACTGTCCTTTATTGGCAGCTACAGTGGATTCTAGTCTCCAGCTTCTTTCCAGGTTCCAAAAATGGCATCACGGCACCTCCTCAGGAACACCAGCACCAGCGGGTGACTCCGGCCCCCCCCACCCACGAAGGCCCCCTGGGACCCCTCCTCTGAGCACTGGCTGGGCAACCCCCGGGGTCTGCACCCAGCTCTGCAGGCCCACTCTCCCACGCACCTGGGTCGTCACCCCCAACCTCTTCTCTCTGTTCCCAGGCCTAAAGGCTGGTAGCCTGTTTCTTGTGTTTGTTACCTCAGTTTTCCTTTTTGGCTTTTTCAGTCCTCCGATACCTATTTAACCAAGCCCCCGCCCTCAAATGCTCTCTGTTGAAACACTTTTTGTGAGGTTTTCTTGTTTGCTTGTTTTCCTGACAAAACTTGACACAGAAGCATTTTGATAAATGCTAGCTGTCATTGTTTTCCAACCTTTCTTCCTCAAACGTTCATTCTATGTGTTCCAGTCCCGAGACTCTCTTCCATGACCCAGGCCCCAGGGTTAGGCACTGCAGAAACCAAGAAAAATAAGACATTGCCTCTGCTTTGAAGGAGAGTACATTCTAGTTAAGAAGCAACATGTGTACAAAAACTGCAGCCAAGTTTTATGGGTAGTGAAGGGGTGCAATCGAAGCACAAGAGGCGTGGCCAACCCTACCAGGGGCAGGGACAGAGCACAAGGCCAGAACAGTGCCACAGAAGTCACTGCTTTCCTTGCGCAAAGGCACTTACCTCTTTTCTAAGCTTTGTCTGGTCAAAACAATTTACTCCAAACCCTCCAGGCAGGCGTCTCTGATCACTAAGCCTCTCCGCTGTATTTCCTCTTGTGGGCATTCTAACAGCACCCATGGGAGAAACTTCACTGATGAGAGAACTCTACCACGCCACACACAAGGCTGAATGATTTGCATAAGCAATTCTCATTTAATTTTTATTCAGTGCTTGCAATAAGACTACAGTAGGTGAATACTTCTGTGGTTGAAAACCGAAATTTGTGGTCGAAAACCAAAGCTCAAATCACTTGATCTAGGTCTCACAACATGTACCTTATAAGGGATTCAAACCTAACTCCAGAACTCCTCCCATTACTAGTCTTGTAATTTAATTGTACATCATTTAAATCACACGCAAAGGGATTTCTAACCTTTTCCATTAGACCAAGCACTCCTGGCGGACAGGCACCATGCCTTCTCTTTTTCTATCTCGACCACACTCTTTTTTTTTTTAATGTTTATTTATTTATTGAGAGAGAGAGAGCGAGGGAGGGGCAGAGAGACAGAGAGGGAGACACAGAATCCGAAGGAGGCTCTGGGCTCTGAGCTGTCAGCCCAGAGCCCGACGCGGGGCTTGAACCCACAGACTGTGATCTCATGACCTGAGCTGAAGTCAGACACTCAACCGACTAAGCCACCCAGGCTCGACACTCTTCAGACTCTACCAACACTCTTCAGACTATATTAGAGACTGAATAAATATTTGGCTTATAATGAATGGATTTGCTGACCAGTATCCTTTACTGTAGTTATGTACTAGCTTTGGCCATGACATGTTAACACTATCACTGAATTAAAGTGGAAGGAATTTTAAAAATGGTAAAAGGTGACTACTGAAAAATGAAATAGGCAGGTCAGCAGTTTGGTCATTCTGAAAAGAAAACTTTTCATGCTGTTTTGCAAAGAGATGCAAGCTCATTTTTCAGACCGTACATAGTCTTATGAACCTATGTTTTAATATGTTCAGGCTTCTGGTTAAAAAAGCCAATGTCCTCTGTAAAACTGAGAGCTTATTTAAATGTTTATATATAATTGCATATATAGACAATGCAGCAGATCGGTACAGAAAACATCTAGCAGCCTCTGAACTTCCCAGTCAAGATCATGTTTTCTATCTTCGGTACTCATTTACATCTTCACATCCTCGAAAAGACAGCAAGGTGACTCTGATAGGGAAAAAGTCCCACCACAGGTTTTGACTTCCCAAATACATCCAGATCACACATTTTGAGAAGGATCATTTCTTACTTCTCAGAGAAATCACTCTTGATTCTTTACACTCAGCAGTGATCATTTGTAAGGACAAATTCTGGTCGGTAAAAAAGAGGAAATGCAGAAGAAACCCTGAAGTATTTACCGGTGATGGAGTTAAGTGGAGAGCCTTCGGTGGTACCACTTTGAAACTGCAACAGAAAGCACGTTTGAATGTCGCAACACAACCAAATAAAAGTGAAGGAGAGCTCCTCTCGCATCTGGTAAATAAGTCAGTGAGTTATTTGTATGGGATTATACAAACAACAACAGGGAAACATTCTGGTGGACAGAAGCCGTGTTCCCTGAGGCTTCTGGTGGATATAAAAGACTCACAGAGAACAGCTTCGTACAAGAAGATCTTCCTTTGCACCAAAATGTCTGGCTGTGAGTCTTGTCTCCAAGGCTGCCGCAGCAGCGTCCCCACCGGCCCCGCCACCACCACCTGCTCCTCTGACGTATGCTGCCGGTGCGGAGTAGGTCTGCCCAGCACCTGCCCACACGCCATCAGCCTCCTTCAGCCCACCTGCTGTGACACCTGCCCCCCACCCTGCTGTGTGCCTGACTCCTACGTGCCATCATGTTGGCTGCTCAGCAGGGGCCACCCTGCTCCAAACCTGAGTGGGATCTCTGTCACAACCTGTGTCCAGCCCTGTGAGTGTGGAGCACCGCGCTGCTAGCCAAAGAGATTTCCAAGAGCCTGGCCACGTCACCCTGACGGACCATCACAGTCCTTAAGAGACGCTCAGCAAATGGTCTTTAATTAGAAGCTCTGGAAGAGGGTGGCTCTTGGTTGAGCTTCCAACTTCGGCTCAGGTCATGATCTCATGGTTCGTGAGTTCAAGCCCCACATCAGGCTCGGTGCTGACAGCTCGGAGCCTGGAGCCTGCTTCAGATTCTGTATCTCCCTCTCTCGCTGCTCCTCCCCCATTCACGCTGTCTCTCTCTGTCTCTCAAAAATAAATAAACATTAAAAAAAAAAAAAGAAGCAGCTCTGGAAGAAAATGTTCTGAGCCTGTGCCCTCAGCTTTGCAGAATTGTTCAATGTTCTGAATGATGGTTTCCAGTGAGAAGTTGAGTAAATGCTGTCATGGACCTCCTCACTTTAAAAATAAACAAACACCACTGTGCCCCAAACCATGTGCTGTCTCAGTGATATAATTGCCAAACAACTCTTGACACGTGTGCACATGATAAACCTATAAATATGTCCAGCAGAATTACACTAACTGATGACATCAACATAAATCTCATAGGCAAAAGAAGGCCTCACAAGGATATGTAAACACCTGACAAAAATTGCCTAAATATTAAAATATATTAAGCTCTAAGCTTAAAGTCATTTTCAATTCCAAGGTCAGCACCTACTTTTAATTTTAATGTTTTCCCTGCCTCTTTAAGTAACTACCTCACACACCTTTTTTTGAAGATTCTGAGAGGCGCACCCAGGTGGCTCAGTCGGTTAAGCATTTGACTTTTGATTTCAACTCAGGTCATGATCCCAGGGTTGTGGGATTGAGCCCTTCATCGGGCCCCATGCTCAGCATGGAACTTGCTTAAGATTCTCTCTCTCTTGGGGCACCTGAGTGGCTCAGTTGGTTAAGCGTCAACTTCAGCTCAGGTCATGTTCTCATGGTTCATGAGTTCCAGCCCTGCATCGGACTCTGTGCAGAGCCTGGAGCCTGCTTCAGGTTCTGTGTCTCCCTCGCTCTCTGCCCTTGCCCATTCACTTTCTGTCTGTCTCCCTCTCAAAATAAACAAACATTAAAAATTAAAAAAAAAAACAACTCTCTCTCTCTGTCCCTCTGACCCTACCCCCAACGTGCACGTGCGTGAGCATTTTCTCTCTCTCTCTAAAAATAAAAATAAAGATTCTGAGAAACATCAACATACTCACTGAAGAGACCCCAAAGACTGAGCTGAGCCACATTTTTTTCATTACTCGTTTAGGTGAAGCTCTGAATGTAAAACTGTTTCAACATCTGCAAAGCACTTCACAGATGAAATCGCTCTGCTTATGGCAATTGTTATTATAAGAGGTAATTCTAAAAATAAATACATAGGGTTTTTTTTCCTTCTAATTTGTAATTTAACCCAATTCCATACACATTTATCAAGCGCCTACTGTGTTCCAGGCACTCGCCTAGGTGCTTGACAGAGACTAAGAAGATGAAGACACAATCCCCACTTTTTCAGAGAGTTTGCACACTGGAGTGAGGAAGACAAATAAATGATGAACCATAATATATAACAGACTGAAATGAGGTCTAAATGAAGAGATAGGAGACACACTTTGTGAAAGCAAAGGATGAAAACATCTAGAAGAACCACCTAAAGGTTCACGCAAAGGAGATACTGGAGTTGATGCTTGAGGAATGAGCAGGATTTGAGAGGTACAGAATCGGGGAAGGACACTGCAAGGAACAGTGTGGCCACACCCAGAGAGATGTAAAGTGCCTTGGAGGCACTAACCTTCATTTTTACTTGATATGCTTTGTGATACATATCCATATTTAACCAAAAACCAAGCCAACTTCACTAACAGGTTCTTCTTCTCATAAAATGCATGAGGCTTATTTACCAATGACATTGAGTATTTCCCACTGATTTGCTTCAGCCAGGTTTCTTCTCTACTAAACAGGCCAAGTTGGTTTTCAGTCATGTCCCCTCAGAAACACCCCAGGAAAGAATCTGTCCTTCGTGTTTACTCAACAACAATTTGCCATCCAACCAACGAATTACATAATTTAGATTCTACTGGCTGAATAGTTTTGTGCTGATCAAGGGGAAGGAAGTATGTGAAGATGCTGGAATCAGGATATTACACACTAGAGATAATTATTCAGTCCAACTTCTTCATCTGCCATCCTACAGTACAGCAGATCAAGGTCAACCGAGGTGAAGAATGTTGTATAAGGCATCCCTCAAAGGAATTTACAACCTAATTGAAGACCCAAGATATGAAAACAAATAATCATGCAGAGTAGGGAATAAGTCAGTGAAAATAAGGACTCCTATAGTTCTAAACCACATCAGATCAGATAACCCTCCCAGAACCCACTGTTGTTTTGTAAATCTTATGACTTCTCCTTTTTGTTCTTGGTTCAACTTATTTTATTTTTTTTTATTTTTTTTTTCAACGTTTATTTATTTTTGGGACAGAGAGAGACAGAGCATGAACGGGGGAGGGGCAGAGAGAGAGGGAGACACAGAATCGGAAACAGGCTCCAGGCTCCGAGCCATCAGCCCAGAGCCCGACGCGGGGCTCGAACTCACAGACCGCGAGATCGTGACCTGGCTGAAGCTTAACCGACTGCGCCACCCAGGCGCCCCATTGGTTCAACTTATTTTAAATGAAGCATTAGTTTGAAAATGAATGAAGATGAGGTGATTTCTTTTAATGGTACATTTAACAAAACTCAGCAGCTGGGGGGCGCCTGGGTGGCTCAGCTGGTTAAAAGGCTGACTTTGGCTCAGGTCATGATCTCAGGGTTCCTGAGTTTGAGCCCTGCATCAGACGCTGTGCTGACAGCTCAGAGCCTGGAGCCTGCTTCAGATGGGGGGGGTCTCCCTCTCTCTCTTCCCCTCCCCCACTCACATTCTGTCTGTCTCTCTCTCTCTAAAAAATAAATAAACATTAAAAACTTGTTTAAAAAAAGCCAGCAGCTGGGTGGATCTTTCTTCCCAGTGAATTTACATTTTAACTCACTACAAGATTGGCATAGCTTTGAGAATAAAGACTGTTTTTAAAAAAAAACATAGAATAATACAACCTTTTAAGACTCATTATAGATTAAAAATAGACTCATTATAGATTAAAGGGGTTTCATCGTATTCCATTTTGGCTGTCACCCTGCTTGCTCAATAGAACCTGAATTCTATCCTCAATAAAAAAGGTAACTATGTCTGAGATTCATATTGTCATATGCAACATTCATCTATAAGTGTCATGTCCTTGTTGACTTGACTGAGAAAATGGTCCAATTAACCATTTGAGTTGTATGTTCTGATATTAGTAATTAAAAATGGTATGTTATGCATATTATTTTAAGTTAAGGGGGAGAAAAACAAGGAAAAGAATACAGCCTCTGAAACTATAGCTGAATTCAGTCACTCAGACTGATTATCCATATTTCATGTAAGGTTTGGCATTCCAAGACCCTGTGAAGATAAAATGCAATCATCTTATGACAAAAATGACAAGTCAATGAGTCAAAAACATGATGTATCTTAGTAAGGGCACGACTCTTAATGGACAAGTAAATACCAAACTGATTAGAGAATCTTAGCGAAGAGGGGTGGGATAAACAAAAATGACAGGAAGCCTTCTGGTTGGACCAACACCCACTGAGGACCATATATAAGAGCCCCAAAGCAAGAGGAGACATTTGTATCTCAGAAACCTCATCTTTCCAAGAAACCAAAAGCAAACCAGATTCCCAGCGCCATGGCTTGCTGTGTCCCCTGCTGCTGCAGCGTCCCCACCGGCCCCGCCACCACCATCTGCTCCTCTGACAGATGCTGCCGGTGCGGAGTCTGCCTGCCCAGCACCTGCCCACACACGACTTGGTTACTGGAGCCAACCTGCTGTGACAACTGCCCCCCACCCTGCCACATTCCCCAGCCCTGTGTGCCCACCTGCTTCCTGCTCAACTCCTGCCAGCCCACCCCGTGCCTGGAGACCATCAACCTCACAACCTATACCCAGCCCAGCTGTGAGCCCTGCATCTCAAGCTGCTGCTGAGCGATGGCTGCTTTGCTCTGTGCCTGACAATGAAGAACCCAGAAGCTGTCTACTCAGTATTCATTTGCCTCAGTAGTTGATCATGATGTTGAGGCAGACCAGATGGCCCAGATATGGAAAACCTACCTTTGATTTTAATGGAAAGAAAATCAAGAATTTCTTTATGGTTATTTGCCTGAATAACCATTTGGTTCATTTGGGCAGGTGAACATCATCTATTATTGAAATTCTATTGAAATCTGTAAGAACCCAGACTATATTTTCTTGGTCATGTTGCTTCTTGGATCCCATTTCTTATAGTGGATATTTTCACAGAGTAAAAAAAAAAAAAATTCTTGATGGGTTTTCCAATAAACTTTATTTCTCTGGCAAGATATGTTGCTTGTTTATGTTAGAGTTTTTGGTATATTTCCTTAATTTAAAAAAAAAAGGTAAAAGATAAGATGATTATTGTATTTAACAAAAAAAACAGAACAACCTTCTAAAAGAATGACTGGAACTAGCTAGCTTCTAGGCTGCTAACTTCAAACTGGTTAGCTTTTCCATTCTCCCCTTTTCCTCAGACAAATGCAATTTGAAGTGAGCCAACATTTACTTAACCTACACTTTGCTGAAGAAATCACATTATTAACTCACACAATCCTTAAAACATCACTAATAGATGAGAAAAATGAAGCTGTAAGAGTTACTCAACATTCTCAAAGTTACTTAGTAAGAAAGCCAGAATTCAGCTCCTCATATGTCTGACTTTAAAGCCCTATTCTTTCTGCAATATCACAGAGCCTCCAACTTTAAGGACCAGAAGCTGAACTGACAGTTATGGCCTCAACTTACAACATGCAAGAGAAATATAAAATGTAAGAATCTTTGACAAAATCATCACATCCAATTTTAATAGAAAAGGATCTAGTGGCTCACAGATTAAAAGTGGCAGGTATTCAGTTCTAAGACCGAGTCACTTAGTAGGCCTATCAATTTCAACTTCATTTCCCTTAGAGAAAGCTTAAGTGGTCAACTCCAGTAGCAGGGCACTAGGAATATATTTCTACTGGCCACCATCAACAGAATGCCAAAACTCTTTAGGAAATGGGCTGAGAACTGGAGCTAAAAACTTGATTAAACATGATTTAATCTATGACTTAACTGTACTTCTTTTTACCAGCCTACTTCATTTTATCTTAAGCAGATTATCCTTTGCCCTGCCTTAGAAAGATAACACACATAGAATACATATACAACACATATTACGATGTATGTATGTATGATGCATGTATAATGTATATAAGTATCATTAATATATAAAGGCACAAATCAAAATCTGAAAAGTATTGAGCTAAAACCAAAAGAATATTTGTGAAAAAGAAAAAGGCAGGGAAGGGAAGCAGCAAGTGCCTATAAATATACAAGTTTCTAGGGGCACTGGGTGGCTCAGTCAGTTGAGCATCCAACTTCAGCTCAGGTCATGATCTCACAGTTTGTGGGTTTAAGCCCTGCATCCAGGTCCAGGCTGACAGTGTGGAGCCTGCTTGGGATTCTCTCTCCCCCTCTTCCTCTGCTCCTCCCTTGCTCATGCTCTCTCTCTCAAAAAATAAACAAACATTAAAAAAACATTTTTAAATACATAAACATGTTTCTAAATACCCTTAGTGTGCGTGTCAGTCCCTCAAGAATGAGACTGCTCACAGGATCTTATAGGCTCATTAGTGGTTTAAATGAACAGAATTTAGCAGCCATGGGGTACATGGGGCACAACCTAGAATACTGCCAACAAGTGATTTAGTTCATTCACTCATTCATTTGGCCAATATTTCATGAGTGCTTCCCTTGTGCCAGGCATCATATCCGTGCTAAGGATGTAAAGATAAAAGAAATGTTATTACCTCAAGTGCTCTCAAGTTTCTCTCAGATCTGGTGAGGGAAACAGACAAGTTACTGTAATCACAATACATGTGGCCTACATATGGCAGATGGGTATATTTATGATGCCATGTGGTTCCTGCTGTGACTGAGATGTGAGCAGCACAGCATGCAAACACACAGAAAGAGTAACTAAAACCCAGAATTGGTGATTCAGCGTCAGGTGAGGGATAGTTCTGGAAAGCCACCAAGCTATCCAGGCTAAGTGTTAAAAAATGACCAGGCAGGAGAGGTGAGGAGCAGCTGCTCCAGACAGAACAGCACCTTACTAACTCATGAATTGAATGCACTGAAGATGGGGAGAAGAGGAGGAGAGGATAAGGAGAGAAGAAATACAAAGATTTCTGAGGTTGGGGCTCCTTAAGCAAAGGGTTTTAAGCCTGAAACCTCCAAGCAAAGAGTTCTGAAGCAAGAAACTAACAATCATATTTTGCTTCTTTTTATTATCAACCTTTAGTTTATGTCTTCACTATCACAGACAGCCCTGTAGGGGTCAAGGGAAAGCCACCCCAAAATGTGCCACCTTGGCATACTGATTATTGTAACTAAAAATTACGTAAGAAACAGCCTATGCAAGCACATTCAGACCCTCCTCTGTCCATGAGAAAGCAGGAAATAAATTTCCCATGGGAAAGGTACCCTCCCTGCACAATGAGGTAGAGACATCCTTATTATCACCAGAGAGGAAATTTAGAGCTGAGAAGGCTGTATAAAGAAACCTTGCTACCTTTTACTAATTTACTACCACAGCCCTAAGTCTGTTTACAATTCCTTACTATTTGAAGCTCCCAAAGTTAAGTTTTCTTTGACCTATCAATTCCTCATATATTGTCTCTTTGTCTAAAAAGTATAAAAACTGCTTGCCTTGTCATTTCTTTGGGTCTCAATTCCATTATTGGGCTTCTGTGTGCACATAATAAACTTTGGTGTTTTTTCCTGTTAATCTGTCTCATGTAACTCTAATTCTTCGGTCAGTTGAAGGACCGTCAAGGGTAGAAAAATTTTTCCTTCCCCACACCCCCTATGATTATAGACGGTATAATTAAAACTGGGCAAGTGTGTGTGTGTGTGTGTGTGTGTGTGTGTGTGTGTGTGTGTAGACTTTCAGCAATTTGAAAATCTATCTAATCAAGAATAACCGTGTTTTTCCTGCATTCGCTCAAAGGAAAAGGGTACCCTTTATTTCTAAAAATAGAATGTTTAGTATCTCTGACACATACTAAACTTAAACCACAAAAAAGGTAGCTCAATCTCAATTAAGTCCTATATTTAGTCTTTTAACAAGTCAGTCACCAGACCGTCTAAGGCAAATTAGCTCACCTCTCTAGGATTCACAGTCATAATTTACAAATAAAGGATAGTTATCCCCAGGTCACTTAGACCATCGGCAAAGAAAAGAAATTTTATTAAAGTACTATATGTCTTTTCAATAAAAGAGATGAGTTTATCATAAACTTTTTATTTTATAAGTTTCTAATCTATAACTTTAAACCTTATTTATAATTATAGAAACGTAACATTCTACACAGAACAGTACCAATTTCTTTATCCTCATAAGCTTGACTTAAAGTAGTATTGCATTCTAAGTAAGACAACACTCTCTTTTTGCCATGAACTTCTGCGAGAAACTGCAAACCTCTCTGCAATGTTTTTCTTAAAATCTCAAAATAATTTCCTTTTGCTTATAATTTTTATGATTTTAGAGCCCTTCCTATCATAACATACAATAACAGTAACTTATAATAATATATTCACAATAAACCTTCCATCAGACTCCAAGTTCCATGAGACCAAGAATGATGTCTATTTTGTTCACTCTCTTATATCCAACATTTATCACAGTGTTTGGCACATGGGAACTGCTGGATATATGTTTATTAAATTATTTTTAAAATACTGAAAATATAAGGGTGCCGGGGTGGCTCAGTTGGTTAAGGACCCAATTCTTGGTTTCACTCAGGTCATGACCTCATGGCTTGTGAGATCAAGCCCCACATCGGGCTCGGCACTGACAGTGTGGAGCCTGCTTGGGATTCTCTCTCTCCCTCTGTCTCTGCCCCTCCCTAGCGCACATGCTCTAAATAAATAAATAAATAAATAAATAAATAAATAAATAAACAAACTTTAAAAAAAGGTTTTAAAACAAAATTTTAAAAATACTGAAAATATAAATCAGTCCTCAGTAAAAGAGTGAGAAATCTGGCAGGTATTCACTCAAAGATAAATCTGGGTGAAGTCCAGGGATACCAACAGAGATTACAAATCCTTTCTTCCAAGCAGAGCCATAGAGAACTTTGTTAAAATTTGAAGGTTATTAATTTCTATCCAAGCTGTTTTCTCTAACTGTAGGTGTGAACCTTCAGATAAATGTTTGCTACTTCCTGTAAGGTTGCTCTTTTGCTTTTCTGCAGCTATTTTTTTCTTCTTTAGACTGCTTCTTTCCCCTATTCCTTACCTTGAGTTTGTTTGATCTGCAACTTACTTGGATAATGATGGTAATAATTTATCTCTGTATAGCACTTTATGATTGTCTATGGACAAAAATCTTCTGAATGGAAGAATATAGATATTATGATCCTTACTTTGAAGAGGAGAAAGACAAGGTTTTAAAAAAATGAATGATTTGGCATAACAAGGAAGGCAATGAGAAGGACTGGATCCAGTAAAGAGCTCTTCTGACTCCTAATGTGGTCCACAGTTATTAACTATTGCCACAATTATCATCTTGAAAATAACCTAGGGGCGCCTGGGTGGCGCAGCCGGTTAAGCGTCTGACTTCAGCCAGGTCACGATCTCGCGGTCCGTGAGTTCGAGCCCCGCGTCTGGCTCTGGGCTGATGGCTCAGAGCCTGGAGCCTGTTTCCGATTCTGTGTCTCCCTCTCTCTCTGCCCCTCCCCCGTTCATGCTCTGTCTCTCTCTGTCCCAAAAAAATAAATAAACGTTGAAAAAAAAAATTTTAAAAAAGAAAATAACCTAAATGATTAATAATGTAAAAATTTTAAGTAACTTTGAAGTATAATTATATAATGAATGCTAGGAAATATTAAAAATAACATTATCGGGCACCTGGCTGGCTCAGTCGGTTAAGCATCCAACTTCAGCTCAGGTCACGATCTCACAGTTTATGAGTTCGAGCCCTGCATTGGGCTCTGTGCTGACAATTCAGAGCCTGGAGCCTGCTTCTGATTCTGTGTCCCTCTCTCGCTCTGCCCCTCCCTCGCTCATGCTCTGTCTCTCTCTCTCTTTCTCTAAGAATAAATAAACATTAAAAAAATTTTTAAATAACATTATCAAATATATTTAAGAATACAAGATAATGAAAATATGTATGTTTAAGAAAAAAGGCAAGTTATAGAACCATAGGTAAAATGATTACAGTACTAAAGTGATAAACAAATGTATTAAAAAAAAATGACTAGGGGTGCCTGGGTGGCTCAGTCAGTTAAGCGTCCGACGTCAGCTCAGGTCATGATCTCACAGTCCGTGAGTTTGAGCCCCACCTCCGGCTCTGTGCTGACAGCTCAGAGCCTGGAGCCTGCTTCAGATTCTGTGTCTCCCTCTATCTCTGCCCCTCTCCTGCTCATGCTCTGTCTCTCTGTGTCTCAAAAATAAATAAAAACATTAAAAAAAAATGACTAGAGGGATATACACAAGTATGAATACAGAATTTCTCTTGATGATAAGATTATGAGTGAGTTTTCTTTATACTTTACTATCTGTCCAAATTTTTAAATAAATATAAAATATGTATAGTCAAAAATGAAATAATAGGTGTTTTTTAAAAGTCTGCCCATATTTCTCAATAGCATATTTCTTCATATTAATGTAAGTTTGATCTTCAAAAGTCCCAAAACTTAACTAACACAATGTTATGTGCTAGTTACATCTCAACAAAAAATTATGTAATTTTCTTAAAAGTCCCAAAGCAAAAAAAAAAAAAAAAAGTTACTAACTTAAGTTCGACTTTTTAAAACATCATCAGAACAACTGATACAGATAAAGGTAAAGAGAATGAACACTAGACTAGCACCAGAGATAAGACCTACATACTATGGGTGTAGTATCACACAATATTTCCCAGCAAGGCTGGTGTCAGAATTATAATAGCAGAAGTTTTTGGTGACACATCATAAAGCTTGTGTTCCAGTCACAAATAGCAAGAGTAATCAGTGCCGATTTAGCAAGGAACTCAAATAAATGTTAATTAGGAGAATACAGACTCTTTACAAGCATCTAAATGTCAAACCAATCAAAGGATAATGGGTACACTAATATAAACAAGAACCAGGAAAGAAGCCTTCTGGTTGGACCAACACCCACTGGGAAGGGTATATAAGGGCCTCAAAGAAAGGAGAGACAGTCACAACTCAGAAGTTTCATCTATCGTTACAACCAAATCAATTAAAAACACAGATTCCCAGCGCCATGGCTTGCTGTGTCCCCTGCTGCTGCAGCGTCCCCACCGGCCCCGCCACCACCATCTGCTCCTCTGACAGATGCTGCCGGTGCGGAGTCTGCCTGCCCAGCACCTGCCCACACACGACTTGGTTACTGGAGCCAACCTGCTGTGACAACTGCCCCCCACCCTGCCACATTCCCCAGCCCTGTGTGCCCACCTGCTTCCTGCTCAACTCCTGCCAGCCCACCCCGTGCCTGGAGACCATCAACCTCACAACCTATACCCAGCCCAGCTGTGAGCCCTGCATCTCAAGCTGCTGCTGAGCGATGGCTGCTTTGCTCCGTGCCTGATGCTGGAAGAGTCAACCCAGAAGCTTTCGTGTTCACCTGTCTCGTTACCTGCAACTAACTGACTCTGCTTTCCAAGTTGGAACAAGGATGATGTTATCACTGACAACTCTCCCTCAAAAAGAAATCAAGAGACTTTTGATGGCCATATGGTAGATATCAGTGACCCAGGGCAATGTGAACAGGTGGATGCTACAGGCTTCCCAAAGTTTTTCATCTCCTCCATACTAAAGTTTCTCTTTCTTTGGGTGCTTCGGGAATTCTGTTTCCAGTGCTGGGTGGCATCTTTCTGGAAACGGAGGAGCTTCTTCATGATCACGCTAATAAATTTTACATCTCTGGCATAGCACAAATGTCTACAATTACTTTTGTTTATTCTTATTAATTCATTAATGTACTTAACTCCAAAAGTCAGCATTTTAAGAAAAACTAAGAACAATCTGCAAAACTAAACATGGTGACAGTACAAATATTTCTTGCTTTCATTGTTCTTGTTGTTTTATTTTTTTTTTAATTTTTTTTTCAACGTTCATTTATTTTTGGGACAGAGAGAGACAGAGCATGAACAGGGGAGGGGCAGAGAGAGAGGGAGACACAGAATCGGAAACAGGCTCCAGGCTCTGAGCCATCAGCCCAGAGCCTGACGCGGGGCTCGAACTCACGGACCGCGAGATCGTGACCTGGCTGAAGTCAGACGCTTAACCGACTGCGCCACCCAGGCGCCCCTCTTGTTGTTTTAAAAAAACTAAATGGGGGGCGCCTGGGTGGCGCAGTCGGTTAAGCGTCCGACTTCAGCCAGGTCACGATCTCGCGGTCCGTGAGTTCGAGCCCCGCACCAGGCTCTGGGCTGATGGCTCAGAGCCTGGAGCCTGTTTCCGATTCTGTGTCTCCCTCTCTCTCTGCCCCTCCCCCGTTCATGCTCTGTCTCTCTCTGTCCCAAAAATAAATAAACGTTGAAAAAAAAAAAAAACAAAAACAAAAAAACTAAATGGCCTCACATACGCAATGGTCCACCATATCAGCACACTTGCAAATAGACTTTCCCTGACTTGTCCTCCCCAAAAATGGTTTAAGGTATATTGGGAAATACTGAACATGATATGAAGATATAACATATCAACTCCAGGGGACCTGATCTGTTTATGTTAAAAAAAAATTAGTAACCTCATAATGTCATTATTCATTCAGTAAACATTTTTAAATACTTAATGATGTGCCTTGGATTTTATTGTCCCTGCTCAAAATGAGCAGACTGCCTAGTAGGTCAAGCACATGCAAACACAATACCCATCATTCCTTCATGCAATTAACAATTATTAATTGAAGCAAGGCACTGTATTGTAATAAAAATATTAAGTGCTCTATTAGTAGTGTTAGTAAAGTGCTGTGATACCATAAAATTGAGAACAATTAAGAAATTAAGATTGCTGCCATGGTCACAAACAGGAAAAAGACATAGTCAAAGGCAAAATGACTGAAGCGGGTGGTCAAAGGGATATGGAAGAGAAGAGGCTGTCAGATTAGGCAGTGGCATTATGTCACAAACTGAGCATGGGAACAGAGAAGGAAGAGAGAATTTAAAAAGGAAATACTATATTCTGCTCTAGATATGTCAAGTTTGAGTCACAGGTGGCATATCTAACTAGAGTTTAGATGGCTGGAATTTGCACAACAGTGTTCTAGAGAGGAAGAAGATGTATAAGGGAAGGTGCAGAAGTCTATGTAAAAGTTCTTATCAAGTACTTGCAGAGAGCTTGGTTGAATGCATACAGGATGAAATTTCATGAGGCTAACAGAGTGGCTGCTGGGGGATAAAAAGCTGAATGGAGATACCAAAATTCAGTCAATTCTAACAGACACTGAAATTCCAGTACACCTAGAGATGGCAAAGCTCTCCGAGTACCTCTGGCACTCAACTGATGTTCCAGAAGGACACACCAAAAGAGTAAAAAGTACAACCTTGAGTAAAGAACACACCAAATTATACTTTCTCTCAAAAAGTCTAAAACCAAGGCTTAGAGGATTGAGGATCTTCCAGTGATTTAACTTCCTGTCAGAACAAAACTCAACACTCAGCACTCTACAACATATCAAGACTTCCTAAAATACATCATCCAGACTGAACAACATATAATTAAAAATTGTCAGACACATGAAGAAACAGGAAAATGTCATCCATAATAAAGAGAAAAAGCAGCCAATAAAAACAGGTCCATAGATAACACAGATGTTAGAATCAGCAGACAAAAATTTTATAACAGTTATTATAAGTATTTTCATGGACATAGGGAAAGATGAACACAATGTGAAAGGAAAAAGTGAACAAGATGGGGCGCCTGGGTGGCTCAGTCGGTTAGTCATGCGACTTCAGTTCAGGTCATGATCTCATAATTTGTGAGTTCGAGCCCCACATCAGGCTCTGTGCTGACAGCTCAGAGCCTGCAGCCTGCTTCAGATTCTGTGTCTTCCTCTCTCTCTGCTCATCCTGCACTTGCCCTCTCTCTCTCTCTCTCAAAAATAAACAAACATTAAAAAAACTTTTAAGTGAACAAGATGAAGAAACTCAACAGAAAAGCAAATTTTTAATTTTTATTTAATAATAACAAACTAAATTTTAATTATTTAAATTACAGAGATGCAAATAAAAATTCTAGAACTACAGAGTACCGTCTGAAATAAAGAATTCAATAGATGGCCTTAATATCAGATTGGAAACTGCCAACTAGAAGTGAGGTCAGTGCATTAAGATAACTTAAATAATGTTACAATAGATCAAAATTACCAACACTCAAACAGAGAAAAAAAGGGATTGAAAAAAAAATGAACAGAACCTGAGCAGCCTCCTGTTGGACGGTACCAAGTGACCCAACAATTATGAAATAGAAGTTCCACAGTGATAGGAAACTGAGGTAGAAAACTGGGATAGACAAAGGCTAAAAACTGTCTGAATTTAGTGATATATTTTATTAACCTACAAATCCCAAGCAGGTAACACAACCTACATACATACACACACACACACACACACACACACACACCACCTAGATATATCATAATCAAACTGATGTAATAAAAAAGATTAATAGGGCAGCACCTGGGTGGCTCAGTCGGATAAGCCTCCAACTCTTGATCTCAGCTCAGGTCATGATCTCCTGGTTTGTGGGATGGAGCCCTGCCGTCAGGCTCTGTGCTCACAGCCCAGGCTCACGGGCTGTGAGCACAGAGCCTGCTTGGGATTCTCTCTCTCTCTCTCTCTCTCTCTCTCTCTCTGTCTCTCTCTGTCTCTCTCTCTCGACAAATAAATTAACTTAAAAAAAATCAAATAGAATATCTTAAAAGAAATGAGAGGTAAATACACATTCAACAGAGGACAGCAAAGAGAAAAAGACTGTCAGACTTCTATTCAGATAAAATGGACGTCAGAGGACAATCAAATCTCATTTTCAACGTCCTGGAAATAAAAAAAAATAAAAAAATAAAAAAAAGTAACCCAGAGTTCTATAGTTTGCAAAAACCACCTCCAAAATTGAAGGAAAATGAAAACACTTTTGGATAAACAACGTTGATTAAAAAGTGTCATACGAAAGTTCACTTTCAAGCTTTGGTTCACGACGGTGGCTGAGGGGCGCCTGGGTGGCTCAGTCAGTTAAGCGACAGAGTCTGGATTTCCGCTCATGTGGTGACCTCAGAGTCCTGATATGGAGCCCCACGTCAGGCTCTGTGCTGGGCATGGAGCCTGCCCGAGGTTCTCCCTCTCTCTCCCCCCTGCCCCTCCCTTGCTCCTGCATGGTCTTGCTCGCTGTCTCTCAATAAAATAACAAACAAACAAAACAAAACACAACAAAGAAACGAAAAAAAACAAACCCCGATGGTGACTGGGCGGCTCCCGAACTCCCCTCCAACCCACAGAAAACCGGCCTACAGCGACATTCGGAATAACTTCTTACAAAAACCTAAAGGTGATACACAAGGCCACCGAGGCAGGTAGGAGAGGCGGGGACACAACCTTGCCATCAACGCCAGCCTGGGAGCCACCGGCAACCAGGCGGGAACTCAAAACCCGGAGCCTCTGCCTCAGTAGTGGCGCGCTCCACCCCCACCTCACGCATCCCAGTGTTCCGACACGCGCTTGAACGACGAAGCCTGCAAAACACCGAATCTCGAAAGCCAACGGCGCTGGCACAGTGCTCAAACTTCAAGCGAAGGGGGCTCACCTGCTTACAGTGAAGCGTGGGCGGCGGGGGGGCAGGCACGAGGACCTGCCACACACACCCAGCACCCTTGCTGGGCAGCACCAGGCCGAAGCTGCCGGCGCCATCTTGGCGCTCTCCTCCGCGCATGCTCCAGAGCAGGAGCATCTCCCAAAAGGGAGCCTTTACACTGACCTGGTGCCTGGGTTTTTGCAGCCGCTGCCCTCTAGGGGACGCCTTTTGATCGCCTGGTTCTGGAGGCCAGGGGAATTTGTGTTCCTGGTCACGTGGGAGTGTAATAATCCGTGTCACCCCGGAAGGAGCTCAGACCTCTGTCTGGCACCCCGATTTTTGTGACTGCTACCAGAGGACACCTGGTGTAGCCAGTGCGGCTAACGCTCATGTGTCCCACGGGGCTGTAAACAAAGCAGAAAGAGTTCATACCCAGGAGCTTGGTCTTTCTGTGAAGAGGCCTAATAGCTGATCATCATGGCTGTGCCTGAGGCTTCTAATGAAACGCACACCTGTGATCCTGTCTAGACGCCTCAGAGGGTGGGCACTGTCTTCACCCTCACCGTCTGCTGCACTTCAGAGCACCAATGTCTCCTGAAAGGGAGTCTGGCGCCCTGGTTTTTGCCTGGTGCCTTCCTGTTTCTGTAGCTGCTGTCCAAGGGACATCCTTTGATTGCCTGGCTGTGGGGGAGGTGTTGGGTTCCTGCATCCCACATGACTGTGGCGGCTGGGGAGATGTTGCTCGGCAGGTTGCCACCCCAAGGACACTACGTAGACAATGCACACCCCCAAGTCTTTCTGTGAAGAGGAGGCTGCTTGCTTATCCTGGAGCGTCAGCCTGAGGGCAAGGCTCCAGGCTGGTCACACATTTAGTGCTGAGCAGCTCTCAGGAATATAGCCTATGAATACCATCATGGTGTTTCCCTCTGTCTTGCTTCGGCTTAGTGGTATGACCCAGAAAAGGGTTTATACACTCATCTCTAGCCCCTATTTTTGTGACCGCTACCCAGAGGAAACCTCCAGATCACCTGGCTTTGGTGGGCAGAGGGGCTTATGCTTACAGTCCCACAGGACTGTATTCATTTGCATACTTTAAAGAGCTAATGCCTAAGAGTCTGGTTCCAGTCAGCCTGAATCTAGATGCTAAGGCCCTCCCCTTTGGGGCACTGACAGGTCTTGGCACATCCTCAACTGCTGGGAGCTATTGAAAATATAATAGGCTACTTGGACAAGCACAGAGGTTGGAGACACAATCGAGAGCCTGGGCAGGGCTGAACAACAGGGCCCAGCTCCTACATGAGGCCACTCCTTCAAGACTGGGAGAGGTGGTTCTTTCGTCTACTGTATAGAAACCAACACAGAGAGTTGAGCAAGATGAAGAAACAGAGGAATATCTTCCAAATGAAAGAATAAGATAAAACAAAGTGGATTAAAGACTGGAACATAAGATCTGAAACCGCAAAACTCCTAGAAGAAAACATAGGCAGTAAGCTCCTGGATATAGGTCTTGACTATGATTTCTTTTAAATCTGATCCCCACAGCAAAAGGAACAAAAGCAAACAAGTGGGACCACGTCAAACTAAAAAGCTTCTGCACAGCAAAGGAAATCAGCAACAAAATGAAAGGGCAATCTACTGAATGGGAGAAAATATTTACAAATCATATATCTGATAAGGGCAAATGTCCAAAATGTATAAAGAATTCATACAGCTCAATGGCAAAGACACAATCCAATTAAAAAAAAAAGGGCAGAATATCTGAATAGATATTTTTCCAAAGAAGACATACAAAGGGACAATAGGTACATGAAAAGATGTTTACATCATTAATCATGTGGGAGATGCAAATCAATACCACAATGAGATACCATCTCACATCAATCAAAATGGCGGGTATCAAAAAGATCAGAAATAACAAGTGGCGGTAAGATGTGGAGAAAAGGGAACCTCATGCACTTTTGATGAGAATGTAAAATGGTGTAAATTGGAAAACACTATGGAAGTTCCCCCCAAAAAATTAAAAACAGAACTATCAGCAATTCCACTTCTGTGTATTTGTCTGAAGAAAATGAAAACATCAACTCAAAAAGATATATGCACTCCCATGTTAATTGCAGCGTTATTTCCAATCGGCAAGAAATGGAAACAACCTATATATATGGCATATTATTCAGCCATAAGAAAAGAATGAAATCTTGCCATTGCAGTAACATGGATGAACTTCGAGGGCATTATGCTAAGTTAAAAAAAATCAGATGGAGAAAGACAAATACCATATGATCTGTCATATGTGGAATCAAAAACAAATAAATAAATAAAACCAAGTTCATAGTTATGGAGAACAGATTCGTTCCCAAAGGTAGGGAGGTGGGAAGTAGAAAAAAATGGGTGAACTGTTTTGTTTTGGTTCTTTAGTTTAAATAAATTGAACTTTAAAAATAAATAAATCGGGGTGCCTGGTGTCTCAGTCAGTTAAGTGTCTGACTCTTGATTTCGGCTCAGGTTGTGATCTCACGGTTGTGAGATCAAGCCCTGTGTTGGGATTCCACACTGAGCATGGAGCCTGCTTGGGATTCTCTCTCTCTCTCTCTCTCTCTCTCTCTCTCTCTCTCTCAATCTCTCTCCCCCTCCCTTTCCCCTACTTGTGTTCTCTATCTAAAATAAAAAAAATAAATTAAATTAAATTAAATAATAAACCACTTTATAATATAAACAAAAATACTAAGTAAATACATTTTGAAGCTCTACTTCTATTCCATGACACAATGATTCTCCTAAATATTTACCCGAAAGAAATGAAATATATATCCACAAAAATATATATACAAGAATATCTATGGGAGTTTTATTCATGACAGCCCCAAGTAAGAAATACTCCAAATGTTTGTCCAAAGGAGAAAGGACACATGGCAGCATATTCATACAATGAAATACTCCTCAGCAACTTTAAAAAAATAAAATACTGTACCTCTGGTACACGTGACAACAGGGATGAAATAAAAACTATGATGTTGAGCCAAGAAACCAGATACAAAAAGGATGCACCCTGTGATTTTACTTATGAAACCCACGAATAGTGAATACCAATCTCTGGTAAAAGGAATCAGAGCGTTGTTTCCCTTTGGGAGGTGGGCACTGAGTGAAAAATGACACACGGGAACATTCTGGTATCTTGGAAATGTCAGACATCTTGACTGGGGTGAGGGTTACATAGGTACATGTGTTTGCCAAAACTGCATTTCAATATATATAAATTTCATCTCAACTGAAAAAAATTGGAGGAACAAAAAGAATAGGTACTTAACAATTATGGAGTTATTGGGAACCAAGATGGATCAGCTGGAGACCTTACACTGACATTAAATTTTACTACTTTTATAAAGTGAAAGATATGCAGGTTGTTTATGCCTTGACAATTCCATGTAGAAGTGACACATTACAGGAGTGCCTGGGTGGCTCAGTCGGTTGGGTGTCCGACTTCAGCTCAGGTCATGATCTCACAGTCGGTGAGTTCGAGTCACGCATTAGGCTCTGTGCTGACAGCTCAGAGCCTGGAGCCTGCTTCGGATTCTGTGTCTCCCTCTCTTTCTGCCCCTCCCCTGCTCATGCTCTGTCTCTCTTTGTCTCAAAAATAGATAAAAACATTAAAAAAAAAAAAAGAAGTGACGGGTTACTATTTTTCCCTACAGCAAGGACTAAGACTCAAAGGAGTTACAGGTCTAGATGAAGACAATACAGCTAGTTAGTAACAACACTGGAACTGGAATAAAATGTAACCATTATGACCACCAGGACATTGCTCTTTGTCCTCTGCTAACCTTCCTTGCCCTTTAGCTTTCTGTAAGCAATTATGTGTCAAAACAGAAACCTCTACTGAGCCAAAGGCTTATATATTTTTTTTTTAATTTTTTTTTCAACGTTTATTTATTTTTGGGACAGAGAGAGACAGAGCATGAACGGGGGAGGGGCAGAGAGAGAGGGAGACACAGAATCGGAAACAGGCTCCAGGCTCTGAGCCATCAGCGCAGAGCCCGACACGGGGCTCGAACTCACGGACCGCGAGATCGTGACCTGGCTGAAGTCGGACGCTTAACCGACTGCGCCACCCAGGCGCCCCAAGGCTTATATTTTTAGCAAACATTTACTGAAGGCCTATTATATTATGTCCCAAGTGCTGAGGGTAAGAAGAAGACAAATAAGATATACCTATCTTAAAAGAGACATTTTCTGGGGTGCCTGGATGGCTCAGTCAGTTGAGCATCTGACTTCGGCTCAGGTCATGATCTCACGGTGTTCTGTGGGTTCGAGCCCCAGGTTGAGCTTTGTGCTGACAGCTTCGGATTCTCTGTCTCCCTCTCTCTCTGTTCCTCCCCCACTAGTGCTCGCTCTCTCTTTTTTTCTCTCTCTCTCTCTCCCGCTCTCTCTCTCTCTCTCTCCAAAATAAAATAAACATTAAAAAATATATATTCAAAAAAAGAGACATTTTCCAAAAAGGGAAAAAAGACCAAGAAACATAAAAATACTGAAACCTTTAAAAGGGATGTAACACATGTGACAGTGGAGGTATGTGCAAATGCTGTGGGGAAAGCCCCATCTCAACATGAGGCAGTTGAGTGGCACTTCATCTGTCTTAACATGTGGGTTTGTGGGGGGCGGGGTACAGAAGAACAGTGGACCAAGGAAACACCACCTACAAAGCAGGAAGGAAGGTTGCAGTTTGGGGTTGTGAGACAAAGTATCAGGAAATTAGCCTAGAAGGGTAAATTGGCACCAGACTGAAAGGGGTCGTATTTGTCAAGGCAGGAAGTTTGGATTTCAGAGGTGGAGACTGACAAAAAAAATAGATCTGTATTTTACATCAGCGAGTGTGGCAGCAGTAAGTGGATGTTCTGAGGTACGGGCATATTTCAAGAAGAAACAATGATGCTATTGTATCATGACCTTTAATGGCATCTGTTTATTTTTCTCTATTCCCAATGTTCCCTTCTTTTGAGGATGATATGCCATAAAAATGAATTCTGGGGGGCGCCTGGGTGGCTCAGTCGGTTAAGCGTCCGACTTCAGCTCAGGTCACGATCTCGCGGTCCGTGAGTTCGAGCCCCGCGTCAGGCTCTGGGCTGATGGCTCGGAGCCTGGAGCCTGCTTCCGATTCTGTGTCTCCCTCTCTCTCTGCCCCTCCCCCGTTCATGCTCTGTCTCTCTCTGTCTCAAAAATAAATAAACGTTAAAAAAAATTTTTTTTAAATGAATTCTGGGCAATTTCAATATTCTAAGATGGGAACTAAGGCTATTGATTGTCATACAACATTATCTAATTAATCAAGCCCCAAATAAATAGTCCTGCATGTTTGTGCGTGCGCTCTCTCTCTCTCTCTCTCTCTCTGTCTCTTTCTCTGTCTCTGTCTCTGTCTCTCTCTGTCTTTCTCTCTCTCTCTCTATATATATATACCCCATAACCAGAAATCAACATTTTACAAATAGAAACTAGGTCAATATAAAAGGAAATACTTATTTTTACTTGCAGTTACTTTATTTTTTCAAGTTTATTTGAGAGAGAGAGAGAGAGAGCATGAGCAGGGGAGGGGCAGAGAGAGATGCAGAGAGTGAGAATCCCAAGCAGGCTCTGTGTGGTCAGCACAGAGCCCGATGTGGGGCTCAAACTCATGAACCGTGAAATCATGACCTGAGCTGAAATCAAGAGTTGGACACTTAACCAGCTGAGCCACCCAGGGCACCCCCCTGCAGTTACTTTAAAAGAAAGGCACATTGCTACATTTTAATTAACTGAAACCAATGACAGACAACCAAGACATGGGTTCTCTTCAAACACATTTTTCCTTTGACTCATTAGGTTACTGTGGAAATCAGAATTTTCCTTCAGAGGTCTGTATTTTTCAAATATGTTTTTGAATCCCTGCTCATGTCCTCTGCAGAACAGCATCATCATACCATCAGCACTCTAAGAACATTTAGCATTAAGTGTTGAAATGTAAAGAGAATCCCTAAAATCAAACCCAATTCTGCTCAATGAATAATAAACCCTAAGAGTCCATGACCACATCACCTTGAACGTGTCCCATCTTATCTGATCTCAGAAGCTAAGCAAGGTCGTGCCTGGTTAGTACTTGGATGGGAGAATAATATATCCTAAGACACTATTTAAATCCATCTATTTAAGATCTCTTGGTTTGTTTTTGGTTTTGGTCTTTCCATTATCAGCTACCTAGTGTTCACAGTTAGAAAAAAAAATTAAGTTTATTTTGGATCATGAAAATTTTCACTTTGTCAGAATAGTGGGGTTTTTTCTTATAAAAATGTTAACGATTCTGGAGGCAATTTGCTCTGCACACCTTTGAAAATGAAATAAATGCCACAATTACACCAAGCAAAGTGAAAGAGATTATGCTCCATAATGGAGATGAAATTCAAGACAGAATCCAAAAAATCTCAAACCCCTATCCATTCGGTATTGCAGCAGGGGTTTCACCCAATGGAACCACTGATCTGGAACTCACATTATAAAATTTTATTCCTCAGTTCCAGTATTTTAAATTTTTATGAAATTGTGACCTTAAAAAATAAGTAAATAAGGGGCGCCTGGGTGGCTCAGTTGGCTAAGTGACTGACTTTGGCTCATGTCATGATCTCGAGGCTCATGAGCTGGAGCCCTGTGTTGGGTTCTGTGCTGACAGCTCAGAGCCTGGAGCCTGCTTCAGATTCTGTGTCTCCCTCTCTCTCTCTGCCCCTCCCCCACTCATACTCTGTCTCTGTCTCTCAGAAATAAATAAAAGTTAAAAACTGAAAAAAAAAAAAAGGAAATAAGACAAAACAGATTCCATCTCAGAAGTAAACCTTCTGTAGCTCCCTTGCCCCTATTCTGAAGTGTAACCAATGAGGGTTTAGTTTCCTAAGAGATTAAAAGATTGTAATTTAGAGATTTTATTTCACTCTCATTATAGATACAGGTAAAAAAAAGTATATCTCTCATCTAAAAATGAGTCATAGGAGGGACACCTGGGTGGCTCAGTCAGTTGGGCGTCCGACTTCGGCTCAGGTTATGATCTCAAGACTCGTGAGTTTGAGCCCCACATCGGGCTCTGCTGACAGCTCAGAGCCTAGAGTCTGCTTCCAATTCTGTGTCTCCTTCTCTCTCCCCCTCCCCCACTCACATTCTGTCTCTCTCTCTCAAAAATAAATATTTAAAATTTTTTTTAAATAAATAAAAATTAGGCATAGGAAATGTGGAGAAAGCAAGGAAATTTCCGGAAATCATAGATCACAACTCCAGATCTTGATAACCAATTTGTCTTTTGGCCTGGAGGGCACAGATCGTACCCATCTGTTACATAAAGTGACTTTTCAATGTGTGCACAGGTAGACATGATTCACACACACACACACACACACACTTTAAACCCAGTACACACCTCACCCCTCCACCATCTGAGCACAGCAAGACCATAAAAAGCGCTGAAAAGACTGCTAACTACAGGGAACATTTTTATGATGGTGGCACAAACAAATAAATGGCATTTAATGAGATGTAATATGAATTTTAAGAGGATACATAAACAATTTCGAGTGCCCAGGATCAAAATGTGTGGGAATATTGTTTTCGTTATTTGTAATGAGTTGTACCTATAATTACTGAGGGGCCACATTTTCTCCATCTTTCCAAAGTCTGCCAAACGGACAGCGCTTCCTAAGAAGATTTTATTCTGGACCAAACATTTTATCCTATTGGCATATGGAAATAGTGTCCTTTTTTAGTAACCTGAAGTTATGCCTCTTTTATGAAGCATAAAACTCTTCCTCAGCAAACAAACAACCCTGATGAGTGTTCATATGACAACTGCCACCAACAGTGATAAGGAAAACATCCGGTCTGTTCCGTAAATACCCATTTGGGGGACTGTATAAAAGTCTCAGGAGGGAAGGAGACCTCGGCAGCCAGTCAGCCGGAGTTCTGCAACTAGTCTTGGTTCTTCGTTCGATAGGATGACTTCGGACTGCTCCCCTACGTGCTGCTCCTCTGAATCCTGTGCCACAGCTTCCGACTGTGTGTTCGCTTCACCCTGTTCCATGGAAACCACTCACCTCCCCAGCGCCCAAGCCACCTCCAGAGGCCAGACCCCTAGCTTCCTATCTGGGTCTCGTTTGGCAACAGGCTGTGTCACACCGTGCTACTTGGCTGGGAATTGTCACATTCCGTGCTTGGTGGGGAGCGGTGCTTGGTGTGAGGATGGGATGTTCAACAGCAACGAGAAGGAGACGATGCAGTTCCTGAACGACAGACTCGCCAACTACCTGGAGAAGGTGCGAGGCCTGGAGGAGACGAACGCGGAGCTGGAGTGCAGGATCCGAGAACAGTGTGAAGGGGAGGTCCCCCTGGTGTGCCCCGATTATCAGTGTTACTTCGACACCATTGAAGATCTCCAGCAAAAGGTCTGGTGTCTCATTGCCCTAATGTTCTACCCTTCCAATCTGGGATTTGCTCCATCTTTATACTAAAAGAGGCTGTTCTATGGAAGTCCCCCCAGGGAAAGGGGACTTTTCAGGAGGTAATGTGACCCAGAGGAAAGGGTGGTGGGCCGAAAGTCAGGAAACGTCAGCATTAGCCCTGGGGATGCCAGTAATCCCTGACGGCCATAATAAACTCTCTCATGTCCAGACTTTTACCTTCATTGTCCAGAGAGTAAGGAAAAACTGTGTTATACCCAAAGTTAATTCTGTATGCAACACTGGATGTTTATATTTATATTTTAACATAGATATTGAAATGTCATCGTTTTAATCCCATAATTTCACCCTAGGAATCATTTTCTTACAGATGAATTTTTATTTTCATGGAGTGGGGATAGAGTCATAATACAAACCACTTATGGAGAAAAATCAGAGTTCAACTGTCAAGGAATATTGCAAAATGTCTTAGGCCATTGAAAAACTAACCTTTTTTATCTATTTCTTTTATAAATTGGTCCTGCTTGTCTCGTCATGAAGTGACATGGCTAATAAGAGAAGTAGGCTGAAAGCTATTTTATACTTTCTTATAAAGACTTTTAAAAGATAAATAATGGCATAGTTGTTAAATGAATAGATATTTAGGTTTCTTTCAAAGGGCCATCTATTACATATAACGACCTTCCTTCCCAGATCTTGTGCACAAAGGCAGAGAATTCTAGACTTGCTGTTCAGCTTGACAACTGCAAACTGGCTGCCGATGACTTTAGGTCAAAGTAAGTTGAATTTGAACTTGAGAATAATTTATGACTGCCTCTCTCTCACTCTCTCTCTCGCGCTGTCTCTCACACACACACAAGTGCGTGTGCACACACCACAAATATTCTCTCTATAAGCTTTTTTAAAGCTAAGAATGCTCACAAAACTCACATTTATTATTTGGGATGTGGCTTCCTTGAGTCCTCTTGTCACTCCCCAGCATCCCCAGCACTGTCTCCAGCCAAGTAAGCATTGGCTGTATCTCTTTTGCCGTGAAAGGTACGAGTCTGAACTGTCTCTTCGCCAGCTGCTGGAGACGGACATTGGCGGCCTGCGTGGGATCCTGGGTGAGTTGACTCTGTGCAAAGCCGATCTGGAGGCCCACGTGGAGTCTCTGAAGGACGATCTCCTTTGCCTTAAGAAAAACCACGAAGAGGTGAGGAAAGTGGCAAAATTGCTGAACAAATGTAGAAGGGACAAAGTCAAACTGATACAGTCCGTGTTGTGTACCTAAATCGAACTTGGGCAGATACCGCTCATGCTGGAACAAAAGTACTCAGGGCACTAATGCTGTTGGGCCTGATCATGGCAGCATGTCATGTCTCTGTATGTACATGTGAAATGGCCCTGGCCAGTGCCACATGGATGAACCAAACTGTCCACCTGTCATTGCTGTCTGGAGGGGGTAACTCCCACAAACAGCCTTCCTTGGAGGCTTTATGGCTCACCTAACTCTAACCTATAAGGTTTGAAAATCTGGATTATCGATAAACACAGGGTGTGAAGGCCATTTCAAAAAGGGGATAACATCTTATGCAATATTTGGGCCAAATTTTTAAAATATTCTGTACCTATAAACTTTTTAAAATCATAAAATATGAAGTATCTGATTATCTCACATCAATGAGGCTAAAGGGTGAAAAGCTGAAAGATGTAATATAGTATATTTCCCCTTTGAGCATTGGTTGATGATAATAATAGCATTTATTGAGGCCTTCCTATTTGCCAAGGGCTTTCATAAGTGCTTTCTATAAACATTAACTCGTATCTCTCACAATAAGTCTCTGGGAAAGGTAAAATTATTATACCCATTTGCAGATGCAGACACTGAGCTACGAAAAGAGATTGCAACCCAAGCAACTGAATCTAAATCCCTTTAGATTTTTTACACTTTTACTCACTTCTCCCCCAAAACAGAAATGCGACGCCCTTGGGATGTCAAAGTGAATCCCCCCCTTCCCCCGCCCACCCACCCTGTCACACTCTTGACTCCATTCCCCCATTCAGGAGGTCAACTTGCTTCGCGGACAGCTGGGTGACCGACTCAGCGTGGAGCTGGACACTGCCCCCACCGTCGACCTCAACAGGGTCCTGGATGAGATGCGCTGTCAGTATGAAACGGTGCTCGCCAACAACCGCAGAGACGTGGAAGAATGGTTCGCTGTTCAGGTCAGCTCCTGGAGCAGGAAGGTGACAGGCTTCCAGATGTCTGTCTTACTTGGGTCCTCTGATCACACCTGTGTTTCAGACAGAGGAGCTGAATCAGCAGCAGCTGTGCAGCACGAAGCAGCTGCAGGACTGCCAGACAGAGATCCTGGAACTGAAACGCACAGCCAACGCTCTGGAAATTGAGCTCCAAGCACAGCAAAGCCTGGTATGCCACACACATACTGAGGAGTCAGGCCCCGAGATGCCATCCCCTCTTCCAAACCCCGAGGAGAGAGCCCCACAGTTCATGTGGCAGAAAGTCTCCATTTCCAATGTGCAAGGAGTATATTTCCTTGCCTTTCCTAAATACTGCTGTTTACCGAGCTAGAGGCAGAAGCGATAGGTCAACAGCTTGTACTGTCCCAACGGGATGCCCTGACCGTCCCTTCTGGGCTTGAGTGTGATCCTGCAGCACCTTCCAGAGACAGGGAGAGAGGGGAAGAGCAGGAGCAGAATGAGAACAGAACCTCTGAGTCAAAGGCACTCGAGCATTCCAGTGGGTTTTGAAGCTCTTTTTTTTTTTTTAATCTTTTTTTAATGTTTATTTATTTCTGAGACAGAGAGAGACAGAGCATGAGTGGGGGAGGGGCAGACAGAGGGAGACACAGAATCGGAAGCAGGCTCCAGGCTCTGAGCTGTCAGCACAGAGCCCGATGCGGGGCTCGAACTCACAAACCGTGAGATCGTGACCTGAGCCGAAGTCGGTCACTCAACCGACTGAGCCACCCAGGCGCCCCTGAAGCTCTTTTGATTCGGGCCAGGTTTCTAAGCTCACCATCATAGAAAACAATGGTATTCAAACTCTGCATTCTACCACTATCCTAAACTTTCCCAGGATCCACATCTCAACTGGACCCTTCACTGAACCCTCCCCCCGACCCCCACCAAGCAACGAGGATACCGTGCACTGAAGATAACACTAGCCAGTTCCAGTCAAACACCCCTGTCTGTGCCACGTTAGGCCCTATGGAGACTAGGTGAATGACAGCTGTGCATTCATCTTGTGAGAGCCTTACTTTATGGGATAAATCCCTTTACTAAGCCTGTTATACAGATGAGGAAGACTGAGATTCAGATTAAGTTGCAGGGATCATGCAGTTTTTAAGAGGCAAAAGTGGAAGCTGGATCCAGCTGGTTCAATCCCAGAGCCTCTTAACTCCCACTATATGGCTCCTCCCTGCCTCAAGTCGATACCCAACTTCAGTATACTGAAGGTTGCAGCGGGCTTGGTGGTGTTAGTAATAACTCTTACCTAGCTTTTAAAGTTTTTTTTTTCAGGAACTCTTCAAAATGCTTTACACATATCACTCATTTCATCCTCACAACCCTCCTAGGAGATAGGTACTTTGCATTGCCCACTTGTTATAGAATAAAACTAAGGCTCAGAGAAGCTAAGTAATTTTCAGAATGTCACTAGGCTACACTAGGGTAGAGCAAGGCTTTGGAAACAGGCACTCTGATCCCAGGGATTACGTTATACAGCCCTCCTGAGGACACTTCTTCTGCAGACAGAATCTCTGGAATGCACTGTGGCGGAGACTGAGGCCCAGTACGGCGCGCAGCTGGCCCAGATGCAGTGCCTGATCGATAACGTGGAGAACCAGCTGGCGGAGATCCGCTGTGACCTGGAGCGGCAGAACCAGGAGTACGAGGTGCTGCTGGACACAAAGGCCCGGCTGGAGTGTGAGATCAACACGTACCGGGGTCTCCTTGAGAGTGAGGACAGCAGGCAAGTTCCACATGTTTATTCTCAAAATCCCCCAAGTCACAAAGAGGCTCTTGTAGGAGAATCCTGTTTCCCCAAGATCTGCCCAAGGTCAAACCTCTCTAATGTGTTAAAGGATCTCCTTACAAGAGTTAAAAACAAAAACAAAAACAAAAACAACAACAACCATAACTGAGGCTAATCACACGATATTAGAAGTGTTCACAAAGTATTCTAAGTTCTAAAGCAGAATAAGTATCACACATAAAATTCCATGCTGGAGATCTCCCTTGGCTCCTGCCTCCCACCAAAGGCATAAGAGGACATTTTGCAAAGTGAAGTAAATACATATAGTTGTATTGAGCTGGCACAGCTGCAATGGGCATGAAGCGACAATGCTGGGTCCAGGCATAAAATAGGCTTAAGTCAAATGTTATTCTGCAAAGAGCGTTCAAAGAGTGGCAGATTTGGGCACGATCTTTTCTGAGTTGAAATGTTATCCAGCTTTCCCCTGTTGAACTTAGTTCAAATTTCTCCACAGGCTTCCCTGTCACCCATGTTCTACCACAAGCACGTCAGACAACACTTGTGAGCCATACTCCGCGTATGTGATTTGCACGCTCGAAAACTGCTGTGTGTGAATGCTAAACCCCCAGCGCGGCGGATGGAGGCTTCAAAGCCAGCAGCGTCCTGGAAAGGAGATGGGGGCTTCAGTCAGAGACATCCAAACTTGAAAGTCAAGAAGGGTTTTCCATCCTGGGGAGCCTGGGTGGCTCAGCCGGTTGAGTGTCCCACTCTTGGTTTCGGCTCAGGTCATGATCCCAGCGCGTGGGATTGAGCCCAAATCAAGCTCTGCACTGAGCATGGAGCCTGCTTGAGATTCTCTCTCTCTCCCTCTGCCCCTCTTCCCCTCTTGCTAATGCTCTCTCTCTCTCTCTCTCAAATAAAATTTTAAAAAAGGGTTTCTATCCTGAACTTGTCCTCTAAACATCCTCAGTATATTTCTGCTTTATCATTTCCTCTCCTGCCAGCTTATTTGTGATATTCTAGGAGTCTATAAAGCTTTCTTGCTAATCTCCAAATAAAATGTGTTCCATTTTTTTTAGCATGGTAAATATAAACTTTGTGGCTTATTACTGCAGATGTGATAACCATATGATGCCAAGGTAATTGCCTAAACCCATGCCGACAGTTTGATTTTGCACAAACCAAAGCTGAAAATAGTTTTTTAACTCCTCAATTACAAACAGGTTAACTAATCAATGCAAAATGTCATATATCTTGGAAGACAGTTGGAACTTTAGGAATAAATTTTATTTTATTTGTAATTACAAAAGTTCAAGATTCCATTTTTTTTTTCAATTTGGCACACGAAAGGGGAAAAAAGTCAGTTATAATTCCACACCCGAAATATCCATTCTCGGTATCTTGGGAACTTACAGTTTTCTTTCTTACAATAGGTTTTTCCATACAGTGGTAATCATATTTACATATGCACATAGTTGAGTAGCGTATTTTTTTACTATGTCATGTAAGCATTTTCAATCCTAATAAACATATAAGATTGTCTTGTGACCATTATGTTAGCGGCTGCATAAAATACCATAAGGTACATAGGTCTGTTATTGAACATTGGGGTATAAGAATAATTATTCACAGGGGTGCCTGGGTGGCTCAGTCGGTGGAGCGTCCAACTTCGGCTCAGGTCATGATCTCACTGTTCATGAGTTCAAGACCCACGTCGGGCTCTGTGCTGACAGCTCAGAGCCTGCAGCCTGCTTTGGATTCTGTGTCTCCCTTTCTTTCTGCTCCTCCCCTTCTTGCACTCTGTCTCTCTCTCTCTCAAAAATAAATAAACATTAAAATTTTTAAAAAAAGAAGAATTATTCACATACATTTAAAAAGCAAAACAGAGGGGCGCCTGGATGGCTCAGTACAGCTCAGAGCCTAGAGCCTGCTTCAGATTCTGTGTCTCCCTCTCTTTCTGCCCCTATCCCACTTGCGCACTCTCTCTCTCTCTCTCTCAAAGATAAAAAAACACTAAAAAAAATTTTTTTAGTAAATAAATAAAAAAGCAAAACAGAGAACTCCACTTCCAGAAGATGAAATAGATGTACATTTCCTTGTTCCTCTTCCTAAGTTTGGCTAAAAACCCTAGAAATTACACATAAAACAAATACAGCATGAAGGAGATCTTTATGGTGCATATCTTGAGTTGTGTATCATGAATGCTGAGGTAGTTACATGAATCTACATATGTGAAAGAAATATACACATCATACACACACACATTGTGTATATATATACATATATATATATATATGTATATATATACACATTGTATCCATGTCAACTTCTTGACTTTACAATTGAACTATAGCTGAGCAAGATATAACCACTATAACCACAGGAGAAAGCTAGATGCATGGGACCTCTATGCACCATCTTTGCAACTTCCTGTGGGTCTGTAATTGTTTCAAAATGCAAATGTTCTTTTAAAAAACACATAGTGGTTTTTAACCCAGAGGTTTCCACCATATCAATCTCTGCCATCCACCCACCCTCAGACTTTCCCACGGTTTCTTCTCTGCCTTGGTCAAGATTATGGCAAAGCAAATATTCAGCATCTGTAATAATTCCCAACGAGCTATATCCAATTTCCTCTCAGAAAAATGCACATGACTACCTTCTCTCGATCTATAACATTTTGTATGGATTCACTAATCTATTTTTATTTTCTGAGTTAAAAATATTTCCAGTTTGGCTTAATGCAAAATCAAAGTGGAACTGAAGTAGGAAAATATCCTTAAGATAGAATAACCACTTTGGGGACTCTCATGTTACTTTTAGCCTTTCATAACTATTTTTAGTTTTGGCATAGTATTGCACTAAATATTATGTTAAAGACATAGGCTAATTCTAGATCTGACCTCTTCTTGGGTTAGTCTGCCTGTTCTAAATGGTGTTAGGGTGGGAGGACTCCAGCTTCTTTTTTTTTTTTTTTTTTTAACCATAGTACACTTTCACTGGCCAAATGGTCTTTCCTTTCTACTTTCCAACAATGATAAAAACTTCTAAAATCCTAGGGGCATTAAATTATGTTTACTTTGCAGTAGTGTAATAGATTCATATTTGCATGGCAATAAATATGTTTTTAAATCTGGTTATTGGAAAAGTATAGACCAAAATTATCATTGATACAAATCTGGATCATTGTGAGCTCTATAGTTAACCAAACACCCCACAACAAAGTAATTGCTAATGATGATGCTAAATAGTCACATTAAGTGAATTATGCACAAAGAGGAAAGATCTCCATCACTGAAAACTGTGACATCCCAAAACAGCCCTCAGAAGCCTTCCTCCAGGGACACCTCGGTGGCTCAGTCTGTTAAGCATCTGACTCCTGGTTTCGGTTCAGGTCATAACATAATCTCATGGTTTCATGAGTTTGAGCCCCAGAGGCAGGCTCTGTGCTGACAGTGCAGAGCCTGCTTGGGATTCTCAGTCTCCCTCCCTCCCTGCCCCTCCCCCACTCATGCTGTCTCTGTGTCTCTCAGGATAAATAAACTTAAAAAAAAAAGCCTTCCTCCAAACTGTAGGAATTCCATCTTTTTCCATGTGGGCATATGCAGTAGGCATTCCCCTGGGTTGTCAAACACTGAAAAATGGCCACTGTACTTTTGGATAAAACAGTTAAGGCCTTTCTTGGTAAAATCTAGTAGAATCCTAATTTTAGTTAATTATGCAACATCTTCATAGCTTTAATAATGCACTAAATAAGATGCCTGTATTTTTAGCACCGAGTGTTGCATAAAAAGTAAAATCTAAAATATAACGTATCATGGGGTGCCTGGGTGGCTCAGTCGGTTAAGCGTCTGACTTCAGCTCAGGTCATGATCTCGTAGTTTGTGAGCTCAAGCCCCGAATCGTGCTCTGTGCTGACAGCTCAGAGCCTGGAGTCTGTTTCAAATTCTGTGTCTCCCTCTCTCTCTGCCCCTCCCCCTATTCATGTACTGTCTTTCTCTGTCTCTCAAAAATAAATACACATTAAAGAATCTTTTTTAAATAATAAAAATATAAAATAAAATATAATGCATCACTCATCTGTAAGAACCAGCACAAAACTTTGCATTCTAGGTTCTGAGTACAGCCCACCATGAGGACACTCAGGCAAAACAATGGCCTCAAAATTTGCCTGCTCTAAATGCAAGAAGCATTCATGACTTGAGGACACAGGCTCCTCACTGTATCTATTTAGTATTTACAATTCATGGGTTCCTTGCTGGCCCCACAAAGGCCATATTCCCTCCCTATATCTCAGCTACTTAGCTCAGGCTGGACCTAAAGCCCATCCTTCCTCTCCCCTGCACTGCCCCTTTCCCAGAAGGCTCCAGCCAGGACAATGCTGTGAAGGGAACTCCTCTCTATCACTCTCAGACTTGCTCTCCCAGCATCTGGAACATGCTGCCTCCCCAGTCTCTTGAACTAAAGATTAAAGCCCTGGTTACACCTTTCCTAACTGCAAGGGGACAGGAAAGAGTAATCTTCCCCTGTGCCCCCAAGGAGAGGAGAATCAAATATGGGTGAGCCCTGGATTCTCTCCCAGAGCAGCCTTGAAACACCTAGATGGAGAAAAATGGAGGGAACCTCAACAATAAATACGCCCTGGAGAAACAAAGCAAGGAGAGCTTGGAGCATGGCAAGGAATACAGTTTGGTTAGAGTGTATGCAGGGGGTACAGGAGCCATGGGATGTGAAGTACAGTCAGCTGGATCAAGACTATGGCAAGTCTTGATTGCCTGGCAATCAAGAATTTGTACTTTGCTCTCAGGAAGCGCTGGGTATTTCTGCACCGGAAAATGGTTGTTATGTTAAGGCAGACAAAGAAGGTCTTCAAGATAGGCTACGTCATATCATGCTTATAGGTTAGCCAGATTTCGCAAAGTCAACAAATGAGCTGGTGGCAGCAAAATGATGGTAACAGATAGATACCCACTGCTGTCTCAAAAAAATGGGTAATGAAGGAAAGACACTGCCTTCAAAGCCAAAGTGGCTACATAGCTAGGAGTTAGACAATATTAAGATCTGTAACAAACATGCTTACAGGGAAAGGAAAATTGATCAAGTAGTAAAGAAGATGTGCAAGATGCAAGAAAAGGGTACATAATTGATGAAATGTGGTCCTGAAAGAAACAAAAGAGAAGTTAGCTCCAGAGCACAAATAAAGCAGTCAGCCATGCAACGAAGGAAAATCACTGCCTGAGATACACAAGAAGAGAAGTGATAAGATGGAGAAAAGAGTACAAAAACAAAGATATAACAAAAATAGTTGTCTAACTCTTTTTTAAAAAAAAATTTAATGTTTATTTATCTATCTTGAGAGAGAGAGCATGTGTGAGCAGGGGAAGGGCAAAGAGAGAGGGAGGGACAGAAAGAATCCCAAACAAGCTCTGGGCTGCCCGTGCAGAGCCCGACTGGGGGCTCGAACTCACAAACGGTGAGATTATGACCTGAGCCAAAATCAAGAGTCAACGCTTAGCAGACTGAGCCACCCAGGTGCCCCATGTCAAACTCTTCTTCTGATTCTGAAAGTGATACAGCCAATTTGTGGGATGTGTACAAAAACATAAAGAAGAAAATAACTCTCATTAATAATTATAAAATGCAAAGAAGTCCACTCTTAACATTTAGATATCTTTCCTTCCAGTCCTTTTTACACGTTTTTAAAATTATTACTATTTCAAATGCTGTTATTTTGTGAAGCAAAATTTGTCCATTTTTTTGTGGTTTCTTGATTTTGAGTCACTGTTATAAAGGCCTTCCTCCACTCTTCATTTGTGAAAGAATTCTCTTATGCTTTCTCTTAGCACATTTATGACTTCCATTTTTCACAAGTGAAATTACAAATGACCCATTTGTAATTCAAGTACATGAATAAAGTAGTAAGCATTCATAGAGCTACACAGCTCTATCAAATCTTAACTTTCTATGTTAACCATACTTCACTGGGATTTCATTTTCATACAAGAAAACGTATCAATGGTGGAAAGCATGTAGTTCCATGAAACTTGAAAACCATACACAGTCATGTAATCACATCCAGATCGAGACATAGACTAGAACATCAAGATGTGAAATATCGACCTTGAGAGTTCCTTCATGCTCCTTCCCAGTCAGCTCACCTCCCTCATGAGGAGACAACCACTATTCTGATACCTGACACCGTAGAAGAGTTTGGCCTGTTCTTAATATAAATGTAATCATACTGTTTGTACCCTTTTGTGCCTAAATTCTTCAGGTTGATATATATTTTTTTAATGTTTATTATTTTTGAGAGAGAGAGAGCGCGCGCGGAAGAGAGAGAGAGCACGAGTGGGGGAGGGGCAGAGAGAGAGGGAGACACAGAATCCGAAGCACGCTCCGTGCTGACAGCTCAGAGCCTGACACGGGGCTCAAACCCATGAACCGTGAGATCATGACCTGAGCTGAAGTCAGACGCTTAACCAACTGAGCCACCCAGACGACCCAGGTTGACATGTTTTTGAAGTTCATCCACGTCATTGTGAATACCAATAGTTCATTCCTTTTGTTGTCAAGTTACTAACCTATTCTATGAATATACCACAGTCTGTTGATCCATTGTGTTGTTTGTGAGCATTTGGCTTGTTTCCATTTGGGTGCCATTAAGAATAAAACTGCTAGAAGCATTTTTATGCAAGTCTTTTTGTGTACATACGCACTCATTTCTCTTGGGCATAGAACTAGTCATGATACTGCTGTGTCAAAGGGAAGGTCCTTTATATCTCAAGTGGATATTTTCACCCAGCCAGTGGCTTGTGCTTTCTCTTTCTTAGTGGTATATTTTGATCAGTAAAAGACTTTAACTATGATGAAGTCAAATTCATTGTTTTATGTTTAGTGCTCTCCACGTGCTAGTAGTCTTTGTCTGAACAGGGTTATGAAGATCTTCTTCCATGTTGCCTTCTAAAAGTTCCATACCTGTAACCTTCACATTTAAGTATTTAATCCATCTTGAATTAATTTTTATATAGAGTGTGAGGTACAGCTCAAGATGTATCGATCTCTGCTATACGCAATTATCTAATTGATCGGCAACATTTATTGAAAAGGCTATCCTTTTCTCATGGATTTGCATCGGAAACGTTGTCAAAAATCAACTGACCATATGTATGTGAGACAATTTCTAGAATCTTTATTCTATTTCACTGATCCACTTGCCAACCCTTATGCCAATATCACACTGTCTGATTATAGTAGCAGTATAGTAACTTGTATGAATTTATACTCCCACCAGCAATAAATGAGAGGCTGTATACAGTACATTTGTTACCAAACTGTGATTTTTTTTTTTCAGTATGATAGGGAGAAAGATAAAATAAAATCTCAGTGTAGTTTAAATTTACATTTCTTCTTTATGAGTGACATTGAGCATTTTTTCTAAGGTTCTTTGTAAATTAAGTGCCTGTTATATTTTCTTTCTGGTCACTGTCTATGGAGTTATTGCAAATATACCTTCCCAGTTTGTCATCTGTCTTCCAATTTTATAGGTTGTGTTTTGTACCAATGTAAAAGTTATCTGATGTTGTCAGATTTATAAGTTTTTATGGTTTCTTTATTTCGGTCATTATTAGAAAGGCCTTCTGTCTTCAACTTTATAAAAAGAATTCTCATATTTTTAGCACAATTATGATTGCATTTTTCACATTTGAATTTTTGATCAATTTGCAATATGTCTTACTAGGAAGGATGAGTCATTATCCCAACATTTCCTGCCCTGCCTTCTACCTCAAGTGATACAGAATTGTCCCCAAACTACATATGATAGTCTATCTTTCCTCCACTAGTTTTAAATGTCACATTTATCATACACTAAATTCCAGTCTGTTTGGAAGTCTATTTTAGACCTCTTGTTCTAGTCTATTGATCTGACTATTCATGCATCAATACTATAGTATTTTGATTAGTGAGTCTTTAAAATAGGAAGAACTAGTCACTGGGGCTTCCTCTTATAGAAGTTTCCTGGCTATTCAAATTTGATTAACTTTTCTCATAAAACTTCAGAATTATCTTGCCTGGTTAAAAAAAAATCACATTTTTGAGATTGGGAGGATCTCAATAAGTTTAGTGGGATCTAAGTTAAATTAATGTGGAGATAATTGACATTTTTATAGTGATGGATATAGTATTTCAGTCCAAGAACATGATATATCTTTCCATTTATTCTAGTTTTCTGTCCTTCAATGTATTTTAATATTTTATTCATGTAGTCTACCTTTCTAACTAAATTTATTCCTGTGCATTTTATATTTGGTGGCACTATTGTAAATTAATGTTTTTTCCTTACCTTATGTGATATGCAGAATAATGCGCCCCCAAAGATGTTCATATCCTAATCCTACAGCTTTTGAATATGTTAGGCTACATGACAAAGGGGAAGTAAGGCCACTAATCAGCTGACCTTAAAATAGGAAGATTATCCTAGATGATATGAGTGGGCCCAATATAATCACAAGGGCCTTAAGGGTGGAAGAGGGAAGCAGAAGAGTCAGTGTCAGAGTGACGCCGCATGAGAAAGACTCCCCACTGCTGGCTTTGAAGACAGAAAGAGGCCAGGAGCTAAGGAGCCTGTGCAGCCTCTAGAAGCTAGAAAAGGCAAGATAATTGTTCTCTCCTAGAGCCTCCATAAAGGAACAGGAACAAATAAGTTTCTTTCTTTTTTTAAATTTTTATTTGAGAGAGAGAGAGCACGAGCAGGAGAGAGGGGGAAGAGGGGGGACAGAGAGAGAGAGAGAGAGAGAGGGAGAGAGAAAGAAAATCCTAACCCTGATGCAGGGCTCAATCCCATGACTCTGGGATCATCACCTGAGCCTAAATCAAGAGAGTCGGATGCTCAACCAAATGAGCCAGCTAGGCACCCCAAAAATAACTTTCTTTCTTTCTTTCTTTCTTTCTTTCTTTCTTTCTTTCTTTCTTTCTTTCTTTATTTTCGGGACAGAGATAGACAGAGCATGAACGGGGGAGGGGCAGAGAGAGAGGGAGACACAGAATCAGAAGCAGGCTCCAGGCTCTGAGCCATCAGCCCAGAGCCCGACGCGGGGCTTGAACTCACGGACCGCGAGATTGTGACCTGGCTGAAGTCGGACGCTTAACCGACTGTGCCACCCAGGCGCCCTCCAAAAATAACTTTCTTAAGAAAACACTGAGAAAGTATTCCTGAGAATGAAAACCACACACCTTTCAACACATCATGTTTAAACAGCAAATATAAACCAACCCCAAGACAAATTGTTAGCTAATGTAATTCCACAAGCAAACACTGAGCACAAAAAATGTCATAAAATGTCGGTTTTGGAAAACCAAAAGGTAACCAGCTTCTTTTTCAGGAAATTTATTGTTAGCAATCAAACCCTACCCGGCAAGCTGAAACAGGAATCTAGCAATCATCTTTTAAAAAAGGGGTCTTGGGGCGCCTGGGTGGCGCAGTCGGTTAAGCGTCCGACTTCAGCCAGGTCACGATCTCGCGGTCCGTGAGTTCGAGCCCCGCATCAGGCTCTGGGCTGATGGCTCAGAGCCTGGAGCCTGTTTCCGATTCTGTGTCTCCCTCTCTCTCTGCCCCTCCCCCGTTCATGCTCTGTCTTTCTCTGTCCCAAAAAAATAAATAAATGAACGTTAAAAAAAGGGGTCTTATTTAAAACTCACATTTTAACCCATACTCACAACGTCTGAACAATGAAAATGGAAAATCAGTTGGGCAGAACAAAATAAAATACTGATTTCTGAGTTCACCAATAATTATTAGATATTAATAGTTTCCCTTTTCTAGAGAAGAAAGGAAAAGAAGGATGAACTCATTCCTGATCAAGCTTTAGGCCAGGTGGAGAGGTCAACAAGGATTTAATGAACTTCATATACTCACACCTGCTTAATAATGGATGCTGGTAGAACTGTGATGGCATTTCCTTTTGAAGATTTCATGTGAAGCTCTGTATCCAATGACAGGTAGTGGTTGTGATGGGTAATAACTTAGTAACAGCCTAAATGCACATTTTTATGAGACAAGTAACTCTTCTCAGGCAAGTAAAAAGCAGACTAATGAGATGTTCCTATGGGATTTGATATAAACAGTAGAAAGGAAAACATCCTTCCAGCCATGACCCCACCTACAGCAAAGGCTATATAAGCACTTCAAAGAGGAAATAGTCAAGGAGCTTGGAATTCAGACTTAGTCGAGGTTGCTTGAGCTTTCGATCTGGACCACAGATTTTTGAAATAAACCAAAACTGGGTACACACCATGGATACCAAAGGCTGTACAACAACTATTTCTTCTTCAACGCCACACCAAAGATGCTCTAGGATTACAAATTTTAGGACCATCTTTCCCAACACCAGCTGCCAATATGGTGGTCTCGAAGCCAACAGCTGCCACCCTACTCCTTGCTTTTATCTCACACCCATCTGCTTGATTAACAACTTCGGTGCCTGTCCCCCTCTGGATGACTGCGACTGGTGTGGTGAAGGTATCAACAGTAAAGAGAAAGAGACCATGCAAATTTTGAACGAGCGCTTTGCTAACTACCTGGAGAAGGTGCGGATCTTGGAACAAGAGAACACTGAACTGGAGTGCAAAATCCAGGAGGAGTGTAGCAAAGAGCTTTGTGTCGTATGTCCTGACTACAGGTCCTACTACGCTACCATCGAGGCGCTCCAGCAGAAGGTAAGATTCTTAGGAATGTGTATAATCAAGTTGTGTAATGACACTCTCCAAGCAATAGCCATGTGCTAAACTTTAATATTTGTAGTTCATTTTATGTTGGAAAAAAAATATTTTGTAGAATAAGAAAATCTCTTGAATGAAATTGTCATCTTGAGGCAATATTCAGAGTTGTATACTTACTCATCTTCCAGAGACAGGTTCTGCTGTTATAACCAGATAGCTTCGGTCCCAAATGTGTTAACAACCTATTGCTGCCATTTCTTTCTTTCTTTCTTTCTTTCTTTCTTTCTTTCTTTCTTTCTTTCTTTCTTTCTTTCTTTCTCTTTCCTCCTTTCTTTCTTCCTTCCTTCCTTCCTTCCTTCCTTCCTTCCTTCCTTCCTTCCTTTCTCTTTTTCTTTGTCTTTTTTAACTTTTTAATGTTTATTTATTTCTGAGAGAGATAGAGCGTAAGCAGGGGAGGGGCAGAGAGAGAGAGGGAGACACAGAATCCGAAGCAGGCTCCAGGCTCTGTGCTGTCAGCACAGAACCCGACACGGGCTCAAACCCACGAACCGCGAGATCATCACCTGAGCCGAAGTCGGATGCTTAACCGACTGAGCCACCGAGGCGCCCCAATTGCTGCCATTTCTTTAACAAAAATTAGAAAGAAAAACAGGGACCTGAGAAAAAGCATTTTGTTTTAAGAAGTGCCTAAACAGTTTACTTTTTATCCAGTGTGCTACCATTACCACTCTTTTCCCCTCTTATGCTCATTTCATCATCTCCAAATTGTTTCCACGGTTTCTTGCAACATCAAACCTGTTTCCTGATCAGAGTGATGTACTGCAGCTACACATGCCAGATTTACTCCACTTTATTTGTTCAACAAGTGTTTACTGAGCACCCCCAACAAATACCAGACATTGCTCTGGGCTCTGGGAAAATAACAGTGAGCTAAAAAGTCCTTGCCTGCATGGTGGCTACATTCCAGAGGATGCAAATTGAGGATGGATTTTATATTTTGGCAGGAAAACATATGCAAGGTTTTTATTGGAGTAGTTTCTGCTGATTTTTTAGGAAAATAACAAAAAAATCTGACCTTCCAAAGCCCCCCCCAAGCTTCCTAAGCATAGCAATGGAAAGCCTAACGGCCCCCACCCCCACCCCATTAATCGCCACACACACAAGCCCTTGGTTTTTAAAGAAGATCCTGGTGTTTGTCTCATTTGTGTGTACAATTTCTTAATTCTAGATCTTGTGTACCAAGGCTGAGAATTCCAGACTGGTCTCACAAATTGACAACACCAAACTGGCTGCTGATGACTTGAGAGCCAAGTAAGCCCATCCAGCGCTGTCATTCACGACAGAATTTACCCTGCATCTGATGCGACACACTCCCAAGAAGCGTATCCCCAAATCTGCTAACCTTCCTGCCCCATACCATGTCAGCACCAGCCCAGAAAAGACCTTCATATCCAGTAAATGATAAAGATTAATAACCACTCACATGTATACACTACCTGTAGTTTATGAACCCATCTGACTACCTGCACAGTAATTCAGGAAAACAGGTAGGGCTGCTAATATGAAATCACCTTGTTTAAAGGTGATTGATTGATTTCCATAGGAAATCAGTTCCCAGAAAACTGTGGTTGCATGGGGCTCTGTTATACCCAAAGACATACACCTAGGGCAAGACACAGCTAAAATGTGGACGCAAGTTTTCTAATTCCTAATCCATTGCACTCTCCAATTCTCCTGCATTGCCTCCAGGGGCAGGAGGAGGAAAAATTCCCTCATCTCAAAGAACAGCAATGTGACCTCACGCTGGCAAAGCGATTAAGGGAACAGTGGTTAAACGGTGATGTTTATCAAATGGTCTCACCTCTAAAGAGAATCAAGCCCACAACAGAAATATAATAAATGAGAGGCCCAAAGGAAAATGTGGAAGGGACTTCTGCTTGGCTCGATTTACACCATCTGCATTTTAATGCCTTTCTTTTTGTGTCTCATTTTTGCAGGTACGAAGCTGAGGTGTCCCTACGCCAGGGAGTGGAGGCAGATGCCAACGGCCTACAGCGGATCCTGAATGCCCTGAGCCTCGCCAAGGCTGACCTGGAGGCACGAGTCCAGTCTCTGAAGGAAGAGCTCCTCAGCCTTAAAAACAACCATGAAGAGGTAAGAGAAAAACCAAGAGAGTCATTACAAGCTAAGCCTCTAAAAATAGCATCCATTCCTTTGAGTTGAACTTGACAAAAGGTGTCCCCAAAGAGTAGATACTATTCTGTTTTTCAGCCCGAGAATATCTACTGCCACTACCATTGGTCCAATGGGTTTCCAATCCACTGCCTAGAACACAATCTGAAGCCTCCACTCCCCCCTCCAGATCTTCCAGACAAGGGAGCAACCCAATTTAGGGGGGAAAACCCCCCACAGGTTTCCCATCTTTTTGTAGGCATCCCTGCACTGATTTCTGCCTCTATTGCTGTAAGTCCATATTGGCAAAAGCCCATATTGGCCTCATAGAGACTCTGATCTCTTATTATAAACTCCACCTCCATGCTGCTTCACCATTACCCATCCCGGGAAATGATCTAAATTCCTTAAGACTCTGATCTTGCTAATTAATTCCTTCTAATGTTCCACATACTTGAACACAGAGTCACATTTGAAATAGTCTTAGGTTATTTTATAGCCTCTCAATAGTACCTATAAATCATCTATTCCTTTATTGTGAGCTACATTCAGATACCATTAAGCTAAATTATTGCTGTTAGACAAACAAGAACACAAGGGTGTCATGTGGTCACCAAGTGACTTCACATTCTTTTTCTTTCCATAGGAAATCAATTCCTTACAGAGCCAGCTTGGGGACAGACTCAACATTGAAGTGACCGCTGCCCCTTCTGTCGATCTAAACCGGGTTCTACAAGAAATGAGATGTCAGTATGAGTCCATCATGGAGACAAACCGCAGAGAAGTGGAACAGTGGTTCAACACACAGGTGAGGAGGGTAGAAAAGTCAAAACCGAATAGCTGACCCTGCATTTCCAGGCACCCTTCCATCAAAGTCATGTTTCCTTCATAATATGCATGGTCTTTGACTGTGTTTCAGATGGAGGGGCTGAACCAGCAGGTGGTGACCAGCTCTCAACAGCAGCAGTTCTGCCTGAAGGACATCACTGAGCTGAGACGCACCATGAATGCTCTGGAGATTGAACTGCAGGCCCAGCACCGAATGGTACCCAGGAAACTGACCAAGCAGTGATGGCAATCGCCCCTGACACCTGCATGTTGCAATGTTTCCCAAATTGTGTCCCTCAGAACAAAGGTTCCTCTGTTTGTTAAAGAGTCTATGGCCAAGAAAGGGCTTGTGGTCAGATAAGCCTGGGAAATGCTGGAGTAAACAAAGGTTAAACAGGGTAACTTCCTGTAGACCTTTAATAAGCTAATATACACTATGGATCTCCAAGGAGATACATGGCATTCAGCATTCCAAAACTTAATTGACTGTGGACCCCCTTTTTTAAGAGCATCTCATGGCAATAAGGATCCACGGAGTACACTTTGGGAAACACTACAAGAGCATTGTATTACATGCAAAACATTTTTCTAAACTATCAAATTTATAAAATAGTCTTATAAGGGAGGTGGCATAATTATTAAGCCAATTTTATAGATAAGGCTCAGGGAGCTAAACTGATTTTCCCATGCCAAATCCAAGGTGAGTGCCACCTTGCCTATTTTAGGAATGGAGACACTGAGATCCTGAGGCATTAAGTAACTTGTTAAAAGTCACAAAAGAGATGAGCCTGAGCCAGAATTCAGTTCCAGAGCTGGAACCACTTCTGCCTCCATTGTACTGCCTCTGTGAAGTAGGGAATTATTTAAATGCTCTGATGTGAAGGGTATTTGGAAGACCTTGCCCCAAAGCTAGATTTGTCACCAGCTAGTCATGTGACCATGGGCAATTCACTTAACCTCTTGAACCTGTTTTCTCATCTCTGAAAACTGGGAAAACCATGTAAATAACAGGTTATTCTAACCTAAAATTGCATTATCCATAGACTTACAGGATGATGGATCAGGAAAGAATTGTAATCACCAAAGTTTCAACTCTCATGTTTTACATATAAAGGAAGGGATCCAGTGAGGGAATTGTTTTGTGGGGTTTTTTTAATGTTAATTTTGAGAGAGAGCACAAGCAAGGGAGGGGCAAAGAGAGAGGGAGAAAGTGAATCCCAAGCAGCCTCCAATCTCAGCGTGGGGCATGATGCCGGGCTCCATACCCGGGCCATGAGATCATGACCTGAGCTGAAATCAAGAAGCAGGCACTTAATCAATTGAGCCACCCAGGTGCCCTGCAAGTGAAGGAACTGTTCATGGCTTAATGCTGCTAACTTCTTCTTTAAGGTAAAAATATTCTCAGAATGAAGTGCCACGGTAACAGGTTTTTAAAGCTGGACGTTTTTGTTTGTTGGTTTGTCTCATAGGTAGGAGAGTGTCGTATGATAGGTGATTAAGAAAGAGAAAGAGAAGTGAGTACTTTAAGGAAAGCAAAAATAAATAAAGAGGATAAAAGGAAGCAAGCTTTAGCAGAGTAGATCATTTTGGTTTGGGATTTCTTTGGTTAAGAAGTAATAAGAGGGCTTGGAGATTCATTAGTACCTGTCACAAAAAAATTTTTTTAAATGATACAGTTCACAAGAGACCGGGCTCCAATGAATCATCATTACAAATCTTAATCTCTTCCTCCATGGTAGAGAGATTCCCAGGAATGCATCCTGGCGGAGACAGAGGCCCGCTACACGGCCTTACTGGCCCAGATCCAGTGTCTGATTGATAATGTGGAGGCTCAGCTGGCAGAGATCAGGTGTGCCCTAGAAAGACAGAACCAAGAATATGAGATTCTGCTGGATGTCAAGTCCCAGCTGGAGTGTGAGATTGCCACATACCGCAGCCTTCTGGAGAGTTCGGATGTCGAGTAAGTAAAATAAAAACAACTATGAGAAAATATGCTGACACACATGTGTGTACTGCCACTAGGCAATAGGGGGCATGTGCTTTGATCTTCTTGCCAGTGGTGGGAACTTTAGGTACCTGATCTCAAGCTGTGCTGTTTGGAGACCTACAATTGTAACCTAGTCCAAATTTGCGGTCTTAGCTGAGCGGAGTCATTTTGAAGAGCCAGCGCACCAGGTTAATTCCTTGTATGTTGGGTTTTAAAAAGTACAAGGGAAAACAATGGTTTCCCCAAACATTCAAACATTCCTGGTGACTTACAGATTTTCCCCCACTAGATGAACTTTCATAAAATTGAGTAGGGCGACCCTGCTCCTTTTGGAGGAACAGTCTGTTCAGGCTGAAATGCCCGTCTCCAGCCTCTTGTCCTTGATGCCAAGAGCAGCATGTAGATGTGTGTATTTCAGCATCTTTTTTTTTTTTTAATGGAAATTGTAATGTTTTTCAATGATAAGCTAACCAACCCATAAGGGACGGACCTAGAGCACAAGCTCTTTGAAGCAACTCAGTCCACACTAATGCCCCAGATGCAGACTTAGAACCGTTACGGAGACTTCCTTGCCCCAAATAATCAGTGGACTCTGCTCACAGAGTTCTTATAACTGGCATGTCCACATGATACTAGCACAATGTTAACAAAAGCTAGTCCCTCTGAGGAGCTCCGACATACCAAAGTGCCTGGAATCATCCAAAAAAGATGATGCTTCTTAAAAAGAGTTCTGTTAACTGCTCCCGATTCCAATTGTGTAAAATTTCATTTAAATACACCCAGAAGGCACCTAGAAGCTGCCCGATAAAGCATGAAAGACTCTTCCATAGATGGGTTTCAGGCCATCTGATAAGAAAAACACCTGATTAGCTTTCTTTCTTCAGATAATAAGCCTCTCAACCTGTCCCTTATCACTGTTATCCTGTCACTTATCCCTTATCACTGTCAATCCTGTAAGCGTAGCTCCCATTATACCCATTCTGGATGAAAAACTAAAGCTCAGGAGCGTTCCTTGACTTATCTTAGGTCACCAGCTGGTAAATGACAAGCTAGACTGCACCCGGGTCTTGAACCCCTGGAGTGGTGTTCTTCCACAGTGCTGTGGCATTGTCCACAATGGCAGCTTACAGAATCTAATGCTTCTAAGCCCAAGATGCTGCTTTACCATGCATCTGGTCTGATTCGTTTTCTTCCACCAATGATAGAACAAAATGAACAAATAAGCATTTGGAAATATTTGTTTTGAGTGACACCATGTTGAAACATTACCCACCGCTGTTGTTCTCCACAACCATCCTTACCTTCCCTCAATCACAGGCAAAATTCTGTTTTTTCTAGGCTTCCCTGTAACCCGTGTGTCACCACATGTGAGCCTTCCAGTAAGGCCAGCACCATGGAATGCACAGCCCCGGCTTACAATACATCATCCTCAGCCTCCCGCGGATCACATGAGCTCTGCTGTACCTGCAGAGTACTGCCCCAAATACTGGTTAAAATCTTCACCATCACGCAGGAGATCAGGGATGGCAAAGTCATTTCTTCTCACGAGCACGTGCAGCCTTGCTTCATCCCCAGAATTGCCAAAGCCTAACAACCCAAGGTGATGAAAATGACCCTCATTCATGAAAGAGAGGCCAATACTTGCTCCTACCAAAAAGGCTTAAAAAGTCCCCAGTCCCTTAAGGTACTTAGTTTCTTACTAACAAACACAGTGGGTCCGCCTTGCTAGACAGAGTATCTTTTATTCTGACTCTTTCCTAAGCCTCTGCAATGTCAATGCCTGTCTCTCAGAGAAATGGGTAATGTGCATACAAAGCAATGTCAACATGATAATATGTGTCATTTCTTTGGAAGCACATTACCCATTTCTCTGAGAGACAGGCATTGGTTTATAAGTGCCCAGGAAGGTGCCCTACATTACTTGACTCCACAGGTGATGGGCAGATTTCTCTTTTGTTTACTCAGGTCTTGTTTACTTACATTCCTCATTAGAGCCAGTCAGACAAGTTCTAGGATTGTTTCGGCCATGAAGGTGAAAAGCTGTGAACTTCCCTTCTAAAATCCTTCCTTGGCCAAAGAAAGAAGCCTTATATGGGAACAGCCTGAATGGGGGAAAGATCTTTAATGTTCAGTTTCCTTGAATAGATAGATAGTCGTGAGTCCAAATCCTGTTGAACTCTGCTGTTATCCCTGCTCGCATACTTCAGTTCCACAAGGTGTTTTTGAAGATGTCTGTGTTCTCCAAAACTTTGTAACCATTAGGCTTCTCCAAATATTTTCATCAAGATTCAGGAAGGGTTGTGGAGAGTGAATCTAGAGCATTTTGAAGGAATAACGTGGATCCTTTCATTAAATGTTTGCTATTTCTCTTTCCATTCTTTAGGGAATGGGAGTTGGTTCCGACTGTTTCACAAGGGACAGGGAGCTGGAACTCTCACATCATAACCCTGTTCTTGCCTCTCCCTGTGACTGGTGCTCATGAAAAAATAGCTTAGATTCCTCCTGCAATCCATGCATCAAAGAGAAGTGGACTTAATACCACCAACTTTGCACAATAACTTTGATTATTGAATGGTTGCTGCTTGCAAGGACAACACAGTGAGAAGATACCATTTATGTACCCGCCATTACCAAAACTTCTCACAGGAGGTCCCAGAGGGTTTCAGTCAATCCCTACAAAAATTATTCGATGTTTCCAGAAGATTTATGAAATAACGACAAACCAAATACAGAATGTGGAGTCAAAAGACCTGACGTCCTAAACTTGCCACTTAGGACCCAGGGCAAAGCATCTAGCCTCTTTCAAATTTAATTTCCTTATTTGTTAAAGGAGGACCATGGCTACTTGACAGGTTTGTAGCGTAGATCAAAGGAAATTGTTTATGGCATGCTACTTGGTACACTGAAGAGCACTATGCAAATGTTATTTTTATATAAGCTTTGCTTTGAACTACAGCCCTAGACTTAATTGTGTCATTATCGCATGTCAAAATTCTTTCCCTGTCAATTTAGTGATCCAGTCATGATTTTGTAGTTTTAATAGTGCTCAGCTTTCAGGGATTTAAAAAAAAAAAAGAACAGAACAAAGTCTTCCTGTGATCAAGCCTGCAATTCTACGGCATAAATCATTTTTGAAGTCTTAGGGTTTGTATCAGATATCACTTGATGGCTGGCGCCCACGACAAAGACAAAAGTATTGTTTAACTCTGGGCTCAGCAGTCACTTCCTCCAGACAAGTAGCAACTTACACTAAGCGAGTGGAATGCAGAACTCCCAGAGTGATCTCTTTCCCATCAATAACTTCCTTCTCATCTGAACGCCCAGATTACCCCTGGTAGCACTTCACTGCATTCCATCTCAGACTGCAGGAGGGAAATGTGGGACGAGCATGGGGCTTGGACTCCGAAGACCTAGGAGAGAGTCTCACCCCAGTCTATGTGTATGACCTTGAGTAAAAGGGCCGGAACAACTTGGGCCCTGCAGTGCTAGAAGGACTAAGTGGAATAATAATGGTGAAGGGGTCCTATAAGCTGTACAAGGCCATGCAGAAGGGAGGTTTTGTCCCCCAATTGAAAACCAGGCATTTGTCATTTCCTTCCAAAATACCTTCTTCCTTTGTGTCTGGTTCAGTGATGGTCCCCAGTGGACCCCACAGGTACATGCGACACTAACTGGGAAGTCAGTTGGTGAGAAGTCAGAGTTGCTCAATCTGCTCTGAGTTTTGATTTCAACAGGATGCAGGGTTTAGGAACCTTGCTGGACTCAGGCTAACCTTGAGCTGATATAGCAATGCCCTTCTCAATTTATCCTAAAAATACGATCTCTTCCTCCTACTCAGATCAAAGTATCCCATGTACCACACTCCCAATGTTAGAAACTAGGCTGAATTAGAGATATGTGAAACTCAGAACTCTGTGGATCCCAGTCCTGTAAGGCAATTATAATGCCAGTTTCCTTTTTCTAGAAGTCTTATAAAGTCCTGGTAAGACATAGTCTTACAAAGGATAGACTCCAAAGAGCAAAATAGCTTTTTGTTTGCTAGAGCCTGTGTTGGAAAGGGAAAGAGTATCAAAACCCATTTGGTGATCCATAATCTTATTTCTAAACATGGGAGGTGTAGGGAGATTGGAGCCTGCTTCGGATTCTGTGTCTCCCTCTCTCTCTCTGCCCCTCCCCTGCTCCTGCTCTGTCTCTCTGTCTCTCTGAAAAATAAAGCATTAAAAAAAATTTTTTTTAACGAACGTTCTGATAATACAAAGCATTTTAAAAGCAAATGCCACCTCCAAACAGGAGGGAGGAAGAGATTAAAATTCAGGAGAAATGGGAAGTGTCCCCCCAGAAGAGACGGGAAGAGCACCCATCCGTACTAGGAAGAATTTCTACGCTGAGGCGACCGGCGTCCATGACATAATGCCATGGTTAGAATCAGTGCGAGCAAGCCTGGAATGCACTGTTTCAACACTGTAATCAAATGCCTTTATAGGAAATGAGTCCTCTGGCTGGTTGGCTGGCTTGAAGGATCTGGTGTGTTCATGAATGATTCACAAGCTTCATGGGAACAACCCACGCACCCAGTTCAAATGGGAACAACCAACCCTATTTGGCAACATTGAAAGTGTTTATGTAGTCAAATGATCATTTCAGGTTGAGCATTATATTTGGAGGGTTTTCTTAGATGATGCTTTTAAGCCCCAGGCCACCCCTTATACGCACATAAGAAAATATGTAATATGCCGATGTTTCTAAATATTCCAGTTAAGGTGTCACCAGCAGCAAAGTTTCTGAACATGCTTTCCTGCTGCTCCCACCCCTCCCCATGGCTCACCTCCACTGTCTCCCCTCCCCTCTTCCCTCCCTCCCTCTCTCTCCTCCCTCTCTATCTGGAACAACATAAGAATTAAGATGGACATACTGGTATACCTGAAGAAAATACCTGAGATTAAAGTTTATCTTACTATTTCTAAATTTTTTTAATACTTATTTATTTTTGGCAGAGAGAGAGAGAGAGAGAGAGAGAGCGCGCGCGCGCGCGCGCGCGCGCGCGCGAGCATGAGTGGGGGAGGGGCAGAGAGACAGGGAGACACAGAATCTGAAGCAGGCTCCAGGCTCTGAGCTGTCAGCACAAAGCCCGACACGGGGCTTGAACTCACAGACAGCGAGATCATGACCGGAACCAAAGCTGGACACTCAACCAACTGAGCCACCCAGGTGCCCCTTATCTTACTATTTCTTAGAAAGAAGGCAGGTTTGTGGCTCCCTTCTTTGTGTCCTTCTATAAAGAGAAAAAAAATCAAAAAGGCCTTTGTTTCTAAGCCAGGGGCAAAACCCTCTGCTTTATAGCTCATTTCGGTGGCCCAGTGGGTCCAGCAGGTACTTAAGATTTATTCTGGAGAGAATTGGACCTACCTACTTGATATCTGTGGCCCTGAGACGAGCAACATAACTCTACTAAACCAGAAGACCTACAGAGACCACACTTTGGGCTGAATTTCTCCAAATCCACATTGTTGGTTATAAAGAGCTGCCTGTCCCCAACTTGTATGTAAGGATAGAAAGGTCTTCTCTCTGCACATGTTTGTCAGCTCATGTACCGCTGACCCATCGGAAGAAAATAACTGTGCCCTCCTCCATCGCTGCCACCATCCAAAAGACCACCTTCCCTGATCCCTGGCATAGCTTTTGTGGGTGCAGAGAGAAGTCTCACAGTGGAAGGCACATAAAAATTATAGCCCATTTAAGAGAACTCTGTAACTTGAGGGAGAAAAGGAGACCAGGGTAAAAATTCAGAACAAGTGGTCCCTACTAAGCCATTAGAAAAAGCTGGAAGAGAACACTGCCATTTCAGGTCCAGAAGCAGAATCGCATGTTGATTTAGAACAGATGCCTGACCCCAGACCAGTTGGGTCTGATTCTCAGCCCTGCCACCTACTGTGAGACCTTGGGCAAGTTACTTAACCTATGTATCTCCACTTCCTCATCTTTAAACTGGGGCTATTAATAGCATCTACCTCCTAGGGTTGAGATGACCGCATTAATGAATGCATGCAAAGCTCTTAAGCATGCCTGGCACCCAATAACGTGGGAAGTATGATTTCACCATCCTGCTTTAAGACACCTACATTCAACTGGCAAAACCACCACACTCAGGCTAATGAAATATTTCACTGGAGCTGACAGTGACATTGTCAAGCAAAGCCATCCTGACAACTTAAAGAAAGCACCAGATTAAGGATGGAACCTTTCCTTTTTTATTTTACTATTTACTTAAAAAAATTTTTTAATGTTTATTTAATTTTGAAAGAGAGAGAGAGAGGGAGACACAGAACCTGAAGCAGGCTTCAGGCTCTGAGCTGTCAGCACAGCGCCCAATGCGGGGCTCGAACCCATGAAATGCAAGATCATGACCTGAGTCTATTTATTTTTTAAGTAAAAATTGGAGGGGTGCCTGCATGGCTCAGTCGGTTAAGCATCCGACTTTGGCTCAGGTAATGATCTCACAGTCGGTGGGTTCAAGCCCCAAGTCGGGCTCTGTGCTGACAGCTCAGAGCCTAGAACCTGCTTTGGATTCTCTGTCTCCCTCTCTCTCCCTCCCTCACTCATGGTCTCTCTCTCTCTCTCTCTCTCTCAAAAATAAATAAACATTAAAAAAAATTTTAAGTAAAAATTGTATCTATTGAAAACATTTTGATATACATCTACATAGTGAAATGATTACCACATGCGGGTCCAACTCTTCTATTTTCTGGAATGTTCTGGTACTCAGTTGGAAAGGATCTCCCCATACTATATCAACCTTCTCACTCTGTGGCAGCCAACAGGAAGAAGGTGGCCCAGGAGGCGGAGGGAGAACAGCCTTATAAGCAGAATCACTTTTGTGGAGATCAGAAATGACAGGGGAGTCCACACAGGACTGGGGTCCTTCTCTGAGAACAGATCCTGTTGCCCTTATCTCTGTTGGTCCCGATGTTCCCTGGGTTCGGTAATGGACTCAACAGAGAAAGCAGCAGGGGGGCTCCAACAAAACCTGTCACAGTTAACCGAGAACAACCAACACATAAAGTGCTGAGATACGTGCAGAATTCATAACATGTCCTACAGTCAACAAGGAGAAAGAGTAAGGCTTCTTCCAGCCAACTAAACATCGGTTGAATATTATGCCCGACGTTGTGCTAAGTGCTTCACCTGAGTTACCTCACTCGGTCCTCACAACAACCTCACGATGCTATTATTATCCACACTTCACAAAATCGGGGCTTACAGAAGTTAACCAACTTGCGCAGCACTATGCTGATGTTATGCTCAGCATAACGGTCAAGTTAAAATCGGAACAAATTCATGTCTTCCACACTCCAAATACCCTGGTTTTAAATCATTCAAATTTGACAATATATCCGTAGCCCAATCAAAGACACAAATAGTTAAAGAAATATTTGTCATGGAGTTCTGAAGAAGGCGAGTCCTAAAAGCAACTTGACAGAGTTTGCATCCAGCCCAATCCAGGAAGGAGTAAGGCTGCACTCGATCACATTAGTGCAAAGGACAGTCAGGGCACGTTCCTCAGGCCTTAAGATCCCACATTTCTCTTCTGGCCCCATTTTTTACCAACCAAATTCCATATTACAGCCTGGTTTCTCTAATACCCAGACACAACACAGAAGGTGCTCCAGTTTGCAGAGGGGAATTTCAGGCTTGCAGAACGGACCATCTCTTGATGTTAAATTAAAAAGTTTGCATTCTGGCTCATTCATCTGGCACCTAGGAATTAGGTTACTGTGAGTCGGCTCCTGAGAATCTCTTTGGTTCTGGTGCACTAACAAAATGATGCTTCTGAACTTACCAGCCTAAGAAGAGTCTAAGACAAAGGGAGTGTCACCCCATGAAGCTCTGCCTCAGAGACCAGGCAGCCTGACCGGATGGCATTCCCATCTCATCTCATTCTACACACAGTGGTTAGGTGGTTGAGTTCATGGGAAGTTTCCTGTTTGAGGTCTGGCATGGAATGGCTCAGCTCTACCGGACATAAAACCAAGAGGTCTTGATTTAGAGAAACATCAGGAAACTGTAGATCTCATTTCTAACCCTGTTCCTAGTCAGGGTGAGCTCAAGGTTGAAATGATGGCTGCCAGCTATTCATATTTCCCACAGATGAGCCGTAGCTTCAACATCAATCATGGGTTGCAGAAGCCACAGGGGACTGTTTGTGACCCTAAGATTAACAGGATATAGGGTGACAGGATAGGATATCAAAAGTCCCCCCCTGAGTCCCTTTTAACACAGGCTATAAATTGTTGGGGGGGGGGGTAGCAATCAGAAGTGAAATCAAATATACTAGGTTTAGATGAGGTTTAGATCTAGGTTTAGTAAAAGGAGAAGATGCTATGTTTGGCAAATTCGGGGGAGGCACCGGGAGACACAGACAAAACAAGAAGGGAAGAAAGAGGTAAATGGGCATAATCGTGTGGCCGCAGAGGGAGATAAGCCAAGAAGAGGTCATTCGCAGCGCCCCCAAACAGAAGAGAATGTTCAGTGGGAGTGGGTCACAGGCATCGTGTCCAGCGCCCCAGCTACAGCACCACCCCCTCATATTAATGACACGAAGCCAACACAGTAAACATCGATTAGTGATACACAAACCTGTGGTTCAGGTACTCTATCCGAGAGAAGGTCCACACAGGAGTTCAGGGGCTATGGCCGGAGGAGGGGATCGGAGGGGAGACAGCCTTGGGTTGCAAATGAAGAACAGATACTCACATCCATCCCAATTCTGGTACCCATGTATGCCCTGGCTCTTCAAGAGAAGCCCTGATTTTTTGTAGTTTTATGCTTTTCAATAAAAGTCATTTGTGAAGTGTTTCAGCAGAGATGTGGTTTCAATTCTTTTAATTTTGTGAGATGTATAATATAAATCAACTTGCAAAGTAAAAATCTGCCTGTAAGTTGGATAATGCAGAGTTCGTGAAATAGAGTCACCACAACCATCTTGGCTATTGTGCCAATAAGTACAAATCCATATGATACACGGGAAAATATATGTTTTATAAATGACATGGAAAATGTTCTACTCACTTTCAATTTAAACTTTGGCAAAAATCCGTCACTAGAGTTCCTATTTGTATTTCTCTCTCTCTTTCTCTTTCTCTCTCTCTCTCTCTCTCCCTCTCTCTCTCACACACACACACACACACACACACACACACACACACACACTTGCTATATTAATCTGCTATTCCCACTGTAACAAATGATCACAAATTGGCTCAAAACAACACAAATTTATTACCTTATTTCAGAAGTCTGACACGGCCCCACTGAGCTAAAACAAGCTGTTGGCAGAACCCTGTTCTTCACTGAAGGTCCTAGAGGACAACCTGTTTCCCTGTCTCTTCCAGCCTCCCACATTCCTTGGCGTGTGTCTCCCTTCTGCCTTCGAAGCCAGCAACTTCATCGCTCAGGCTCTGCCTTTACCACATTCCTTCCCCGATGCTGACTCTCTTCTACCTCCCTCTTCCACCTGTAAAGACACAGCCCCACCTGAATATTTCAAGATAATCTCCCCACTTTAAGGCCAGCTTATTAGCAACCTTAACTCTGTCTACAACGTTAACTCCCCTTTGCCATGTAGCATAACAGAGTCATAGGGTTCTAGGTATTAGGAGATGAACATACTGGGGGTGGGGGGAGGGTGTTATTCTGCCTGCCACACTCTCCTACATCTAAACCAAAGGGAAAGCAGAGAGAGAGAGGTCTCATATATTACCTCCATAAAACACCAACACCCAGAATAGAACTTGATGCATACGGTAACAAAGTCCTGAGTGTTTAAATCCACGAACGAATCAAGTTTCCGTGTTGTGCTTCAAGCCTCAGGCAACACAAGTGATGCTAAGATAGTATATATTCAGGCTTCTAGCTTAACTAATGGTTTGAAGATGTAAACATGCTCCATAACCTTCCGGGGGTCACCTTTTTATAGCAACAATAACAACAATTAACATTTGCTGAGTACTTCTCAATGTGCCAGACAAAGTGTTCATGTTCTCTATGTGCATTTCCTGCACACCCACTCATTTTTGAGGAACCTCAGGCAAGAGACATTCATAACTTACCAGAGTCGCATGGATAGTTACCGTCAGAGCCAGGATTCAAACCCAGAACTGTGTGACTTCAAACCCTGCACTTTTAACCATCAAGCAACACTGCCTCTTCTTCTTTTATCCAACATATATTTTGCAAGAATTTATTTCCTAATTGACTGTTATGATTTCAGTATGAAAGAAAAAGGACAACTAGCTGGAATGATACTGTCCCTCCCGGCCAATCTGGCCACTCTCCCCGACCTCTCCTCTCACTCTGGGAGACAGTGGAGTGAACAAAGGGGGAGAGAGAAAGGGTCATGGTCCAGGCGGGGAATGAGGAAGACAGAGATGGAAGGAAAGAATGGGGAGTGAGATCTAGCAAAAGGTGTTTGGGGATGGTTTTCACTTGCTCAAAGGAAATAGGACAAATTCAAGCCTTCTTAGGGAAGAACTAGAAGATGGGTTTACTGTGCTTCATGCTACTTTAAACCCCAGTTATTATAACACAATATAATATACAGAATCCTCTGGTAACTTCCTCAGAGTGGAAATAGCGTATATCCTAAAATATAAATATCTTTAAACAGATAACATAGTAGGAGTACGAATAAAATATACCAAACAAAGAAATTGGGATATAATATATTGAAAAGTGAGAATTTATTTTTTAAACATTTTTTTAATGTTTACTCATTTTTGAGAGAGAGGGAGAGAGACAGAGTGCAAGCAGGGCAGGAGCAGAGAGAGAGGCAGACACAGAATCTGAAGCAGGCTCCAGGCTCTGAGCTGTCAGCACAGAGCCTTATGCAGGGCTTGAACCCACTAACCATGAGATCATGACCTGAGCCGAAGTCAGACATCTAACCAACTGAGCCACCCGGGTGCCCTGAAAAGGAAGAATTTAAGACACCAAGGATACTAAAATAAATTTACAAGTTTAAAGCAATCTATTAAAAATATATATATAACTCCCCAGCAAACTATAGCCAAAGCCAGAGCATAGAATGATATCAGCTTATTTTACTTGACCAAAATAGACTATTCTAATACACACACACACACACACACACACACACACACACACACACATATTTTAGTAATAGCACCACTGAGCACATTTTATGTGCAATGCATGAATTATCTAATTTAATTCCCACAATAACCCCTTATCCATCAAGGTGAGTATTAATCTCAGTTCACATTTGAGGAAATTGAGGCCTGAGGGGTTGGGCAGCAGTTGGCAGAATCAAAATCTGAACTTAAAGCTAGTAACTAGAATATTCATCAGCATAAATGTAGACTGACCTTTACATGGACTGTGCCTATAAAACGTCAACTCTTGCAATTAACGTTTATTTCTGAGTTCATCAGGGGACAGAGGTATGCCTATTAGGCTAGGCTTTTTTATGTAGCCCTTGTGACCTCCTGACAATTTCATTGGCCTCCTCTGTCTCAAGACCTGTGGGATTGTGGCTGAAGGGCAGACAAGTAGTGTTTACAATCATCACTTCTCTCTACCCTCAACTATGCACTGAAGTTTACAGATTACAAGGTCATATGCATATATTACATGACAATTACATAGCTCATCTATGTAGGCTGCACACAGATAGCATGGCATGTGTGCGTACATAGCATGCAGATTACATTGTTTCTGTATGTGCATTACATATAAATTACATAGTTCATGTATGTATGTTACATAGAGATTATACAGCTTATGTATGTACATTAATTCATTCACTCCCAGCAACAGCACTATTAATTACAGGAGGATTGCTAGTCCAATTTTAATGATAAGAAAATTGAGACCAAGAGGTTAAGATTGCCCAGTGTGTTTAACCCCCAAGCCAAAGCCCCTTCCACTAACCCAAACTGTAACAAAGACATAAGAAAGATACAGCATTGGGGCACCTGGGTGGCTCAGTTGGTTAAGCATCCAACTTCGCTTCAGGTCATGATCTCACGGTTCATGGTTTCAAGTCCCGTGTCAGGCCCTGTGCTGACAGCTCAGAGCCTGGAGCCTGCTTCAGATTCTGTGTCTCCCTCTCTCTCTGCTCCTCCCTGGCTCACATTCTATCTCTCTCTCAAAAAATAAGCAAACATTAAAAACTTTAAAAAGATAAAGAAAGAAAGAAGAAAAGAAAGAAAGAAAGAAAGAAAGAAAGAAAGAAAGAAAGAAAGAAAGAAAGAAAGAAAAAGAGAAAAAGGGAAAGAAAGATAGATACAGCATCATCGGGATAATTTTTAAAGGGGGCAGGGAATTCTCTGAAACAAGAAGCATAGAAAAGGCAATCATTCCTAACCAAAAGAAAGGAGAGAGTGGGGGAAGAATAAATCCAGTTTTCCCAAACCAAAGACAAGCAGGAAAATAGGTAAGGAGAACGTCACCCACAAACATAAAAAGGAGCAACCTAGAAATATATCTGCAAAGATACTGTAAACACAGAGGAAGTCACAGTAAATACAAGCCTGAAATTTGAAGCCAGTGGTTAAGAAGGGGATGGGCTCCAGGGGCCTGGTGCCACCAACACTGGACAACCTCGGGCAGGTCTATCTCCTTTTACTGTGTAAATTCTTTCATCTGTAACGGAGAGTCCACCCAAGTAGTTACTTGTCCATAAAACAGGTTAAGAGCCTTGAAAAAAGAATCCTTTTAGCCAACTATACAATTAGTCTAATTCCTGTCTAAAAGCAGACCGATTAGAATGTGTATCAAACATGTACTAAGATAGCATACTCAGCACTGTGTTTATGATATAAGCCTGTAGAAAAGATCAATGTAGCACACATATACTATGGATGCCATGACAATCAATAATAAATTGAATTTTATTAAATCTTCTTTTTCTTTGTTTTAATTTTTTTTTTTTTTTTTGAGAGAGTGCAAGCGCAGAAGGGGCAGAGAGAGGGAGACAAGATCTGAAGCAGGCTCCATGCTGACAGCAGAGAGCCCGATGTGAGGCTCAAACTCACTAACTGTGAGATCCTGACCTGAGCCAAAATCAGATGCTTAACCAACTGAACCACCCAGGCGCCCCGACGTCTTTGTCATGGCAGAAAATCTAATTAACGCTATACTACTCTTCAAATATCCTTGCATATTTCACCAAATCATTCTCCTACAAAAAATAATAAGTGAACCACCATCATCACTCTTCTGGGTAGGTGCAGGAGCCTCCCAGCTGCCCCCCACACGCTTACTTGTGCTCTCATGCATTTTCTGCAAGGCAGCCAGGGTTATCTTTTCAAAGCACAAATGTAATCATGGCATGGCACTCCCCTGTTTAAAATCTTTCTGTAGAAAATTCTGACATTTGGGGCACCTGGGTGGCTCAGTTGGTTGAGCATCCGACTTCAGCTCAGGTCATGATCTTGCGGTCCATGAGTTCGAGCCCTGTGTTGGGCTTTGTGCTGACGGCTCGGAGCCTGGAGCCTGCTTCAGATTCTGTGTCTCCCTCTCTCTCTGTCCCTCCCCACTCATGCTCTATCTCTCTCTGTCTCAAAAATAAATAAACATTAAAAAAAATTTTTTTTAATTCTCTCAATAAAATTAAAAAAAAAAAAAACTCTGATGTTTAAGATCAAAATACGGGGGCGCCTGGGTGGCGCAGTCGGTTAAGCGTCCGACTTCAGCCAGGTCACGATCTCGCGGTCTGTGAGTTCGAGCCCCGCGTCAGGCTCTGGGCTGATGGCTCGGAGCCTGGAGCCTGTTTCCGATTCTGTGTCTCCCTCTTTCTCTGCCCCTCCCCCGTTCATGCTCTGTCTCTGTCTGTCCCAAAAATAAATAAAAACGTTGAAAAAAAAATTAAAAAAAAAAAAAAAGATCAAAATACGCAGGAAGTCCAGGACTTCCCACCACCTGTGTGTATCCCCAGCTTTATCCCATCATCCTCTGTTGCTCTCTGTCCCATCACTTAGAGTAGGTATTCAATAAATATTTGTTGAAGGAATGGATGAATGAATGGATAAATGAATAAAAAAATGAATACATTAGGAATTTTTTTAATGTTTATTTTTAAGGGGGGGGGTGCAGAGAGAGAGGGAGACACAGAATCTGAAGCAGGTTCCCGGCTCTGAGCTGTCAGCACAGAGCCTGACTCAGGGCTTGAACTCATGAACCGAGAGATAGTGACCTGAGCCAAAGTCAGCCACTTAACCAACTGAGCCCCCCAGGTGCCCCCCAGTATTTTTTTAATAGGAAGCAACATTTTGGCGAGCCAAACAAATAAGTGGTTGGATTTCAGGCACCAACAACTATCAAGTGGAAAAGAATTCTGGAGGGCAAGGACCTTCCCACAGCCCTCCATACGCTGACCCAGCCACAACACGAACCACCCTGGACTCAAGGTAAAAGCTACCAGGACAGATTTCGGCAAACTGCGTGAGATGATGTCTCAGCAAACCAACACCGCACTTACTCGAAATGTCTCCTTAAATGGCAGAAGAAAGGAACGTCCCAAGAGCACTGAAGCTAATGTTCAGGTTAATTCAAGGATTATCAGTGACAACAACCTTTGTATAAGGGATTTGTTGACCTATCAAGTTGGGCAGATTAAGATGATAAAAAGGAGAAAAAAGAAGAGATGAAACCATTTCAGTCTTGCACTAGCGCTCCCCACCCACTACGGGATCTGTTTGTCTTCTGGAGCCTCAAATGAACAAAAATCACCTCAACAGAGCTGGTGGCATGCCAGAGGTAGTGTAAAAGGACTCGGGGATCTTTCTAAAGCCAGGCCTAAACCGGATTGCCCTGGCACTCCTCTCAAAGAAGCTATCTGGCTGGAACATCTCTTCCCTTCTCAGAAAGGTTTGGTGGCAGCTGTTAAAGGAAACTGGGAACAGGGAGGGGATGGGCCTCCTTTTTTGAAGGTGACGGTGATGATATATAAGACTCACCTCCCAGTATCATGGGATAGGCTGACCCATTCTCCCCAAGCTCCACAATGAGGTACTCAGTGACAAATGTGTCACTCAAATGAGGATGACTTCATTGCTATCAGGTGAAAAGATCCTGACAACCGGGAACATATGGTTTTCTCTGGTGGTGATAATGCTAACCTACCACGGCTCCCTGAGATCTGGCAACTTTGAGTTCAAGGTATAAATGGGTAAATAAAGATCAGTAACTGCTCCTAAGCACCCCAAAACAGATCCTCACATAACAGGCTGTGTCACTGGCAGAGTACTGGCTTTGCAAAAAACAAAACAAAACAGGGGCGCCTGGGTGGCGCAGTCGGTTAAGCGTCCGACTTCAGCCAGGTCACGATCTCGCGGTCCGTGAGTTCGAGCCCCGCGTCAGGCTCTGGGCTGATGGCTCGGAGCCTGGAGCCTGTTTCCGATTCTGTGTCTCCCTCTCTCTCTGCCCCTCCCCCGTTCATGCTCTGTCTCTCTCTGTCCCAAAAATAAATAAAAACGTTGGAAAAAAAAACAAAAACAAAAAAAACAAAACCAAACCCCAAACCCCCGGATCCATGAAGGATGTTTGAAGGCAGGAACTGTGTCTTATCAGTCTAGTCCAGAGCATTCTAAAGTAAACTCTCAGTAAAATAAACAATTAAGTGAATTAAATTAGAGGAATTTAACCCTAATTATTTGTGGCTATGGAGTTTAACCAGCAGTGGAATCAGAGGCAAAATGCATAGCTTTAAGGGTAGAAGAAAAAAGGAACAGAAACATTTTAACCATAGCTGGCTATTTGTAAATGAACACGTGCATCTATCAACATCCCACAACTGCAAAAAATTCAGTGAATCTGAAGCATCATCTTTATGGTTTTAAAAAATAATAATAAAGTAGGACACCTGGGTGGCTCAGTCAGTTGAGCGTCCTACTTCAGGTCATGATCTCATGGTTCATAGGTTTGAGCCCTGCATCAGGCACAGAGCCTGCTTTGGACCCTCTGTCCATGTCTCTCTCTGTCCCTCCCCTGCTCTCATGTGCTCGCTCTCTCTCTCTCAAAAATAAACATTAAAAAATAAAAAATAATAATAAAATAGAGAGAATCAGGAGCTCTGCAACAATACCATGGAATCCTTCTGTTAGTCCTAGCCCTGCCATTAACTGGCCATGGGCCCTTGCCCAAAGTACCTACCTTCTTTAGTTTCCTGTCTATAAAGTGATGGGTATGACAGAGGCGATACACGTGGTTCATTTCGAAGTCCACTGTTGCATTGCTATTACACATGAAAATCCTACACATCTTACTGGTAACTAAAGGCCAAGGAAAGAATGGGCCTTTAGAGCTTGACACCACTGGATTCTGACTTTTTCTATTCATATGCTCCTTTGACAAGCTAATGAAAGCTTAACTTCCTCTCAGAACAGTGAACATATGAATATGCAAAGACAATTCTGCACCGTTTCAGAGATTTTACTAACTTCCTGAAGCCTGTCCACTGAGTTCCACGTGAAAAACTCTCAGTCTGAAAGGAGGCACGGTCTCATTTTTTCTCTTGGGGAAATATTCACCTGGAATACAGAAGCTGCACCAGCTTAAGCATCGATGGTCAAGCAAGGCCAATAGAAGATATTTTGTTACAGCATGAACAACAGGAAGAACACAACACTCCCTAGGAAGTATTCTTGCCAAAAATGTAAGACAGGAATCTCATGAAGCCTTCAGATCCAACTACTGTCTTACAAGGAATACAGGGCTCAGGGAAACATGTTAAAAAATACCATGGGGAGGCAATCAGTAAAATCTGATTTTACTGGGAAGACTCTACAGGATTTGTCTTTCCTTGGCGGCCATTCTTTCTGACGCCATGACCTAGGACCTCTTGTTCCCTCTCAACCATGAGAGTCCCTTAAGGATCGATGTTTTCTAACCACACCTGGCCACCATCACCTTCCTTTTTCTTCTCATTTGTATCTCACGTAGTCTATTCCATCCAATCCACTACTGCTCTATCTTCTTCCCAAGACCAAGGTTAACAAACTCTTATGGAGGGCCTGCCACAGCCTTCTGGAAACTGGAAACAGTATTCACGACTTAAAGGTGAGTTGGCCAGAGCCTGGGCCTTTAAGCATCCTTACAATTACATGCTGGGGTAACTGGGCAGTTGCTTAATGTGCAGTATATGCATTCCCCACTCTTGCTCTCTCTCTCAAAAAAAATATTTTTCTTATCAACGTTTATTTATTTTTTTGGGGACAGAGAGAGACAGAGCATGAATGGGGGAGGGGCAGAGAGAGAGGGAGACACAGAATCGGAAACAGGCTCCAGGCTCTGAGCCATCAGCCCAGAGCCTGACGCGGGGCTCGAACTCACGGACCGCGAGATCGTGACCTGGCTGAAGTCGGACGCTTAACCGACTGCGCCACCCAGGCGCCCCAAAAATTTTTTTTTAAAAAAAGAAGGCAATTAGCCTTTATCCCTTGAGTTCTTTAAAAAAAATAGCTTAAAAATAAGTGCAGCAATTTGCAGTTGACATATCTAAAATCAGAAAGCTGCAAAAAAAAAAAAAAAAAAAAAAAAGATCTATTCTTGCCCTTCTTTCCAGCTCTGTGATTCCACAAATTTACAGGTCATTTTACTCTCCTTAAAAATTGTAAAATTAAAAGAATATGATGAAAGTCTAAAAATCCAATAGAAAACATGTAACTAAAGTGAATCCACCACTTCAGCTTCTTGTTAACTAAAATTTTTAAAGTAAACTCTTCTAAAATAGAATAAATTGTATGGGCTCATTTTCCTAAAGTTATTCTTGACATCCATAGGTCTACCAATATACACAGATAGAGAGTATCTGAAATAATATTCACCAATTTACCAATGGCTGACTGTGTGGTAGAATTAGGCAGTTTCTAAAAATATTTTTTCTTATACTTTCTTGTATTACTTCAAAATTTTTTATCCTAAGCATGTATCATTTTTACCAAACAGGCAACCAACCAATAATTTTTAAAAATCCACCATTTCTTTTAAAATCCAATGGAGCGCCACAGATTGGAAGTTATAAGGAAAATCTTCACACGATGGTTCTAGAAAAGATGACTTCTCTCCAGTCTTCTCAAATGGCACCACCAATTTTTCCCTACCCTGGTCCTGCTACAACACCAGAAGTATTTTGCTCAAGATTAACTCCCATAAATCCCAACTCCCACACACTGGTGTAAAATGACGCATGGGCGAAATCCACGGGGCTAAGAGGTCACCGCCACTTCAGACATGCCTGCAAAGTACGGAAAAAAGATCATTCCCATCACCAACCACTGAGAGGGAGTTTCAGGAGGCGGTGTGCAGCCTGGCTCTTGCACAACCTACAGATGGATGTTCTCCTCTGTGAGGCTGGGTCCATGTGAACACAATCCAGAGCTGACCTGAACCCTGAGTCAAAACAGATGATCAGGCATCGCGCAGGTCCATCAGAACACTGCTCGCCACCACACAAACAAGTTCCTCATTTGCTCTATTTTTTTCTCATCTCCCTTTTGTCTCTTTCTTGTGTTTAGAGACGTTAGTGATCATAGAACACTTTAAAAGAGCACTCTCTCTAAGCACTCCCAAAGCTTTCTTTTAGTCTTTTTTTTTTTTTTTTTACTGTTTATTTATTGTGAGAGAGAGGGAGAGACAGAGACAGAGTGTGAGCAGGGGAGGGGCAGAGAGAGAGAAGGAGATACAGAATCAGAAGCAGGCTCCAGGCTGTAAGCTGTCAGCACAGAGCCCAACTCAGGGCTCAGATCTATGAACCGTGAGATCATGACCTGAACTGAAGTCGGATGCTTAACCCCTGAGCCACCCAGGTGCCACTTTCCTTTAGTCTTGGAAATTCCAGAGGAATTTTGCAAGGTTTTGTTGCCAGAGTGGACAAGCAGAGCTAGTGTGCTTTAGGTAATTTTATTAGTATTTAGGAATGAGGTTGCCTTTACAGCTCTCACCCCTGGGAGAGGCTTCTTTCTACTATCTGGTTTTACAACTCACACTCCCAAAAGGGGCAGGAGGTGATGACATCAGAAGACCAGAATTAAAATCCTAACTCTAAAAAGTTCATCCCTGAGCTAACACACATTTATGAAATGCCTAGAAGCCAGACTCCGGCGCTTGAAAGATGGAAGACATAATCCCAGCTTTCGAGAAGGCTGCAGTCCCAGAGGAGTGCAGAGTTATGTGATGAGTGAAGAACGGGGTGGAGTCAGGGAGGTGGCTGCGCCCAAGCAGGGGCTCCCGGCTTCCACAGTGGGGCGGGGATCCTAAACTCTCTGCCCCTCTGGAAGATCTTAAGACCAGAAGAGGTGGTTTCTTCATGGGTGGGGCACCCAACCCGTGCAGGAAAATTCAGAAAACAATTGTGGAAAAAGATAACCCTCGAACTACGTCTGGAAGTCAGGGGAGCTGTTACAGGCAGTAAGGCAGTGAGTATCCAAGCACAGACCAAGGCAGTGACACCCACAAATTCATGTGCACGTGCAATACATTGCACATGCAAATCAGCTCTCAATCACTGATCTCCATGAGCCCCTGATTCTTTATCTGGGGACAATAACCCTTGTGTGGCTACATCAAGAGCTGTTGCTTGCGTTAAATAAACACCACCAAAGGGCTGTGTAAACTGGGAAGTCCCATTATCACCATGATGATGGGACTCTGTCAAGATTCAACTCAAGGATGACACTGCTATGTGGTGGAAAGAATCCCACCCTGGCTTTGCCACTAACCCACCATCTATCCTCTGCCACACCCCGGCCTCAGTCTTCTTCATCTGCAAGTCAGTGGTTTGGATGGAGCTACACTAAAGTCCCTTCCAATGTTGCCATTTTATTTCAAAGTCCCCTTTAAATTGCTAGCAATTAGCACATGGCTCCCCGCCCCCAGACTATCTCTTTATTCATTCTTAACCTTTACCTTGGCAGACGAAGCATAAGATTCATCAAGCACATTAGACAACCCCTGGCATATTTCCTGTTTTCCTCCATCCCCCCTGCAGGTCACGGACACACAGAACCCAGGCTTTTCAGGGCTCAGTTGGGACACGGCTGCTGGCCAGTTAACAAAGGCTGCATTTCTCCCAGGGGCCAAGGAAGTCCGGTGTAGGCCCGGTTGTTTGGATTTGAGGTGTGCTGGGGATGAAAGGCACCCTGGGAGCGGAAGGCTCGGTCATTCATTCATTAATTATAATTGACGGTTTGTTCTTAAGAATGATCCTTTGAAATTACTTTCCATCAAACAGTGACTGCCACAAAGGCATCAGATATTCAGAACATTCTCCATTTCCTCAGCACGAGTATTTTCATTCTAGGACCTGAGATTCTGATCTGGCTCTTCCCTTGGGAGTCTCTCCCACCCTCGCTTTAGAGGTGGGGTTTATTTACTTGGGGCTGGCGGAGAGGGCATGTGTGTCAGTGTGATTAATGTCTCCCTTTTAAAAGGAAATCTATACTACACCAAATAACCTTTTTGTAGACTTCAGTCTGACCGTTTTCAGATAAGTGGACAATAGAAAAATTCCACGGAAAGGTTAGAAAAACACCTGAGACTAGTACCCACCTAATGTTGTGGGCCACACCTCTGGGTTACAACTGGAAGGGAGAAGCAAACTGGTATATTGATGTGGCTCTAAACAACAACAATGTGTGTGAAGGCCCAGGGGCATTTCGGGATTGACCAAGAGGAAACACATGTTGCACAATGATACGATCTTGTTGGTACAGTTGTCAGAGAAGGGAACTCCCACAGCAAAGGGCATAAAACCATCCGGAGCAGTCTGGGGCGGCTCAGTTCTGCAGCGCCAGGGAGCGGAGCAGAGCCCAGCCCTGCACCAAACACAGATGGGACCATGATCTCCAGCCACAACTTTAGCCAGACCCTCTCAGGCTCCTTCCATGGCACAGGAGGCAACTGGGGCCAGCTGGGGAGCTTCCCTCGGGCTCCCAGTGTCCACGGGGGTGCCGGGGGCGTCCGCGTCTCCCTTTCCTTCAGCTCGCCAAGCTGCCTGCCTCCTGGAGGGTCTTGGGGATCCAGAAGAGGCAATTCCCTCCCAGGCAGGAATGGGAAGGAGACGATGCAGAACCTCAATGACCGCCTGGCCTCCTACCTGGAGAAGGTACGTGCCCTGGAGGAGGCCAACGAGCAGCTCGAGAGTCGCATCCTGAAGTGGCATGAGCAGAGAGATCCAGGCAGTAAGCAAAATTACTCCCAGTATGAGGAAAACATCAGCCACCTGCAGGAGCAGGTAAGATCCTGGGTGACCCTGGAACTCGAGAAGGGCTGCGTTTCCAGAGAGCCGTGGGAGGAGAAATAGGTACAAAAGACAATTTCCAGGAATATGGCAAAACAGCTTAAAGTCATTGTGAACAAAGGTATTTGAGGATATTTTCCTACTATCCCTTTTGGACCCGGGAAACTCTGTTCTGTATATTTCATCTTCTATACACAAATTATGCAGAGAATCCAAAAAAATGCCAAAAGGCAACCAGCTACTGTCCAGTATCAGTTATGATCCAGCAATGTTATAGTAATGATAAGGGCTGGTATTCATCCTTCACGCTCAGTGCACAAGGCACAGGACAGCATTTACTTTCTCACTACATCAGTTCTGTTCCACCACAAAAGTCCTGGTGACAGAGTGAGGACCCACAGAAAGAAAAGCTGAGTTACGTTATTTTGGAGATCACACCTAAAAGCTGTCACTCCACTAGCCGGTACATTATTCTGACATCCCTGGATATTTCCTCTTGTGAGCTGCTAAAAGCTCTGAGCCCTTATTGCTTACAGTTCTGAAAAGGGCATATTGCTTGAAAAATAAGAATAATTAATTACCCAATTAATTTATTTTTATTATATTCATAATAAAAATATGTATATTGGAAAGGAAAAAAGAAAAATAAGAATAAAATGAGCATAATTTTTGGAATCTTACAGTAGGATGGGTAATGGAGACTTCTTTAAAAAAAAATTCAATCAGACATTTAAAAAGCTAGGCTTGGGGCACCTGGGTGGCTCAGTCGGTTGGGCATCTGACTTCGGCTCAGGTCATGATCTCGCGGTCCGTGAGTTTGAGCCCCGCGTCGGGCTCTGTGCTGACAGCTCAGGGCCTGGAGCCTGCTTCGGATTCTGTGTCTCCCTCTCTCTGACCCTCCCCCGTTCATGCTCTGTTGTCTCTGTCTCAAAAATAAATAAATGTTAAAAAAAAATTTTTTTTTTTAAATAAAAAGCTAGGCTTATACCTTCTGGGATATCTCATAACATTGGTTAGAAGTAGAGGGAATCCAGTTACCTCATAAGATTTTAAGTGTTTTTTTTTTTTTTTTTTTGAGAGAGAGACAGAGAGAGCACAAGTGTGGGAGGGGCAGAGAGAGGGGGAGAGAGGGAGAATCCCAAGCAGGCTCCGCACTGCCAGCACAGAGCCCGACATAGGGCTCAAACCCACAAAACCGTGAGATCATGACCTGAACTGAAACCAACAGTCAGATGTTTAACCGATTGAGCCACCCAGGTATCCCGTAAGATAATTTTTTAAAGCTATATAACTTCCCTTTTATGTAAAGCAGTCCCAGAAAATTCCCCAAAAGATCATAAGTTAGCACATCCTAGAAAGGGCATCAAGGTTTCCAATATTATTCAGTGTTATTTTTCAACCTTTGGTCATCCTTACTTGAATGTAAGAAAGACCAATCAAGATAATATAAATCTGTCCTCATAATGAACCCTAATTATTGAATAATCAACCTAATAACTGACTGTGTAATTACCTTAACTATATAGTACATGGTTGTCTTTAGAAAAAAAACAAGGTGACTCAACAAACCTCATCATATATTTTTTTTAACTAATAAAAGCTGCTTTGGTTTTAGAATGGAGAATATAGAAGATTTTTGCAAATGGACAGTTGAGAACATAACTCCCAAAAGAAATGTGAGGTCAGACCTAGTCAAATAATTCACTGATAGTAGAGAGGAGGAGGGAACAGGAAAGAGGGAGGAAAACACGTATTGAGCGCTTATTATTTGCCAGCCGCCGTGTTGGATATTTTAATACACATATCAGCACTATCTGAGAGCTCTCTGCACTGATGGAAACATTCAATAGTACCTGATTCAATTCTTACAATGACGCTGTAAAAAGACAGGCTCAGAGTAGTGAAGCAGACACGAAAGGCCACCAGCGAGAGGCAGAGGTCGAATTCTAACCCAGATCTGTTTCTAATGGCCTCACAATTTCCATACAGCATGGTGCTCACCTTGCCTATGTAATACAAAAATGGTACTGCTTGTTAATAAAGATAATGCATTACAATGGCATTGTTAATCATACAACACATTTCATACACATTATCTCATTTTGTGAAGCAGGTATTTTCACCCCCAATTTATAGATGAGGAGACTGAGACTGCGTGGTTGCCCAAATTCTTTGGAACAGGATTGAGAAAAGGAGCAGGTGGCTTGCCCACTCTCCAGGTGGCCCAGGATCCTGGGTTCTGACTTTGAAATTCTGGGTTACAAATTAGAATCAGGTTTGAATTCCACTCTTTTCTGGATTTCTTACTTCAGTTGTATTTTTTTCATGTTTGAAGAAAACAACTCTTTGACATTGAGGTTGTTCTATCTGTCCCAATCTCCCCTGATTGCAGGCGAGAAAAGAGAGACCCAAAGATACAACAACCCACAACAACCAGGGGCTGACCCCTTCCCAGGCCTTGATGAAATGCTATCAATAGATATGGTACTCTTCCCGTCCCCACCTCAGGGGTCTTAAATGTTACTCACAAAGTCTTTCAGAGGTGCCTGGGTGGCTCAGTCGGTTAAGCATCTGACTTCAGCTCAGGTCATGATCTTACCACTCGTGAGTTCGATCCCTGTGTCGGGCTCTGTGCTGACAGCTCAGAGCCTGGAGCCTGCTTCAGGTTCTGTGCCTCTCTCCCTCTCTGCCCCTCCCCCACTTGGGCTCTGTCTCTCTCTCTCTGTCTCTCTCTCTCTCTCTCAAAAATAAACACTAAAAACAATTTTTTAAAAAAGTCTTTTAAAAATGAACTCAAAAATTAATCCAACCCTCTTGAAACACCGAGTCAGATATAGCCATAAGGATATGTGTATTTTAGAAAGGCTCTCAATAGTACTCTATTTGGTACTGTGGTTTACAATAAAAAATTCTATTTTCCTCTTCCTGGGACGAGATTACACACCCTGGAGCAGCAATGCTGTATTAATACACCAACTAGATCCTTTTAAAAGAATGAACTCAGAGCCTTGGGGGAGGATCCAGGTGATTAACTACAACACACAATGCAAAACCTACGCTTCACATATTATTTCTCAATCCGTCCTCATCATCCATTCATCACCGTGAAGGATGTCTCAGAAAGAGTGGCTGTATCATAAAATTGCATCAAGTAAGCCTGAACTGGGGAAGTGGTTTTGATATTTAAATGTGCTCTATGGAAGGAAAAATAAGATAAAAACAGAGAGGGAGGCAAACCATAAGAGACTCTTAAATACAGAGAACAAACTGAGGGTTGCTGGAGGGCTGTTGGGTGAGGGGTGGGGGGTGGGCTCAATGGGGGATGGGCATTGAGGAGAGCACTTGCTGAGATGAGCACTGGGTTTCATATGTAAGCGATGAATCACTGGGTTCAACTCCTGAAACCAATACTACACTGTATGTTAACTAACTTGAATTTAAATAAATACATTTAAACAAACAAACAAATAAATAAACAAGCAAGCTCTAGATCAAGTGCACTTCAGAAGTCACCATTCATGTACTCTGAGAAGGATGCTGGCTGGGGGAATCAGACTCTTGATGTGGGGGTTGCAACAGATAAAGCATCAGTTTAACCCAGAAAAGCCAAATAAGCCCCCAGACAGCATTTTGGATTTTCTGATTCCATGGAGGGGAATAGTGTTTGGTTTCTCTGGATGTCTCTGATGATCCTGTCACCTCAGTAACCAGGGTACCCAGGTCCTTGTGGATGGAGCTGCTTTTCATTTCCTATGAGCTTAGATAACATAGCACAAGGAGTAAAGAGCCTGGAAGGAAAAGCATTGATTGGTATGAGAGTCCCTAAGCAGCACTTACAGAGGGGAGACCAGGAAATATCTACAGAATCCTTCTTTGGCACAAAGGAAGTAGTCAGAGTACCACTTGGAATCCACTGGAAGAAAGAAGTTGGGCAAGGCAGGAGCCTGGCTATCTCCTACCACAAACAACAGAACTTTGGGGATGCATCTCAAAACATACAGAACCTGGCCTTTATCCAGCACAGACATTGGCTCTAGTTACGAAAGTGCCAACTTTTTTCTTTCTTTCTTTCCTTTTTAACTATATTCCTTATGCTGTACTTTTCACCCCCATGACTTATTTATTTTACAACTGGAAGTCTGTATCTCTTAATCCCATTTGCCTACTTCACCCACTCCCCTCCGCCCCTCCTCTGGAAACCACCAGTTGGTTCCCTGCATTTACGAGTCCATTTCTGTTTGTTTTCTTTATTCTTTATTTCTTTATTTATTGTCTTTTAGATTCCCTATGTAAGTGAAATCATACGGTATTTGACTTCTTCCTTATTTCTGTGGTATTTTTCTGTCTGACTTATTTCACCTAGCATATATCCTCTAGGTCCACCCATGTCATCACAGAGGATATCATTCTTTTTATTGTTCAGTAGCATTCCATTGTATATATCTAGCACATCTTCTGTATCCATTCATCTATTGATGGGACACTTACGTTGGTTCTCGGCTATTATAAATAATGCTGCAATGAACACAGAGGTGCATACATCTTTTCAAATTAGTGTTTTTTTGTTTTATTTTTTTCAGGTAAATATCCAGAAGTGGAATTACTGGGTCATATGGCATTTCTATTTCTAATTTTTGAGGAACCTCCATACTGTTTTCCACTGTGTCTGTACTAATTTACATTCCCACTCACAGTGCACGAAGGTTCCCTTTTCCCCACATCCGCTCCAACACTTATTATATCTTGTCTTTTTGATGCTAGCCAATTCTGACTGGTGTGAGGTATTATCTTAATGTGGTTTTGATTTGCGTTTCCCTGATGATGAGTGATGTAGAGCATTTTCTCGTGTGTCTATTGGCCATCTAGATGTCTTCTCAAAAGCTCTTTCATAGAAAAAAATTAAACACTTCAAATTTTTCTAAATTAATTTACTTTCAACTAATTTTTCAGTGTCTACAGTATGCCCAGAATATGCTAAGTATGTCATGACATTATTTTATTTAATCGCTTCCAATCTAATCCTCATAACTCTTTGATAAAGTGGCTACTATGATTATTATTGCCATTTTATGGATAAAGAAACTGATACTTGGCAAGCTCACTCAGCTAGCAGGTGATAGGGCGGGACCCCAGGCCCTGCTTTTTGAGTTCCAGACTCAGGAGTGTTATCACCACCTCTGAATCTTGCTATTGTGCATTCATGATGCCAAATTCCAAGCAACCAGTGGAGCTTTGAATAGGATCAGATTTTTAAAAGGTGTCTTTGTACTAAGGTATGACTTTATCCTAAGGAAATCTTTTCTAAATAAAGGAATTATCTGTTTAAATACGATGGGAATGTCACAGAATTTTCTGTCTCCAACTACATCACAGAAGTTTAGAGCTAGGACCTCTAAGGTCAGCTGGTTCTAGTACAAACTCCTTATTTAACAGACAATGAAACTGAAACCCAAGGGACAGTGTGACTGGCCTGAGTTCATGCCAATGGTGAGTAATAGGAAGTTAAAAGAAAACCTCCAGTTCCTAGTTCAGCACAATACTTGGTACAAAAGTAGTATTATACTTTTGACATTGAGACATCGTCTCCCCAATTTTCCTAAAGATGGTGACATACATCAAATGTGTAATACTTCCCCAGTCACCACTACCTAGAAGAATTTACAAATCATACATGTACACACAACTGCTCGGGTAGGAACTTTCAACAGCAGTTTTTATTTAATGTTAAAAAGTATATGAACATCTAGTGAAAGTCTTAACTAGAGGCCTTAACACAGCTGAAGTTTATTAAGCTGCTAAAAAGTTATTTCAGCCAATATTTTAATAGATACAATTGGGGCATTCTCATCATAGAAGAGCTTACAAACACGTATGCATACCTAAAAGTTATGGGCATGGCTATCACCACTTTGGACAAAAAATAATTGTGGCATGTGATGACTATTACAAAATTCATTTAAAATTAGTTTGACAAACATATACCAGTGATAATTTTGGTACTTCGCTCAGTGATCTGAAACATGAATGCTACCACGAGGAAGAATTATGTTCATCTAAAATAACTAATGCACTTTAAGGGAGCCAACCTAATATTCACAATAAGGCAGGATTGGAACTTAAACCTCTTTTTAACATCTTCAGATGTGGATGAGCTGAAACAAAACACTAAAGGTATGTTTGCAGCACTAGCAAGTTAGAAGGCACTTTGAAGTGACTCTTCTTCCCTTTCCAATGTCATTTTTCCAACAGCGGCCTCAATTTTAGCCTCTCAAACTCAGTGTAAAAAAAGACAGCGAAGGGGCTACGGGCCATATTCTTACTTTAAAATCATTCTGATGCTTTGTACCTCATAAGTGTTCAGTATTTATTGATTTAATTATTTGTTGTTCCAATGCCAGAAAAAGAAATCATCTATGCTAACAAATCATATACCCAGAAAGTACAGGGTGGAAACGCACCTCTCCCATGGGAGGTGTCTGATTTAAAAGCCTCTTTTTTTTTTTTAATTTATTTTGAGAGAGAGAGAGAGACAGAGTGAGCAGGGGAGGGGCAGAGAGAGAGGGAGAGAGAATCCCAAGCAGGCTCTGTGTGGGACTCGAACTCATGAACTGTGAAATCATGACCGGAGTCGAAATCAAGAGCCAGATGCTTAACCAACCGAGCCACCCAGGAGCCCCTGACTTAAATGACTCTTGATGCATGTTTTCCAGATCATGGATGGCAAGCAGACCAACGCTCAGATCACTCTTCTCATTGACAATGCCAGGATGGCAGTGGATGACTTCGGCCTCAAGTAAGTTCCTTCTTCACTGTATTGTGGGGAATTGTCATTTGCTGTTTTTGTTTTGTTTTGTTTTGTTTTGTTTTGGGGGTTCATCTTGTTTTTGTTTTCTTTTTTTTTTTTTTTTTATTTATTTTTTTTATTTAAAAAAAATTTTTTTTTTCAACGTTTATTTATTTTTGGGACAGAGAGAGACAGAGCATGAACGGGGGAGGGGCAGAGAGAGAGAGGGAGACACAGAACCGGAAACAGGCTCCAGGCTCTGAGCCATCAGCCCAGAGCCCGACGCGGGGCTCGAACTCACGGGCCGCGAGATCGTGACCTGGCTGAAGTCGGACGCTTAACCGACTGCGCCACCCAGGCGCCCCTTGTTTTTGTTTTCTAAAGGAATTAACTTATCTCACCATTAGCCACGTGTAATATCTTTAAAAGAGAATTAAAAAGGCATAATAACAAATACTTGAATGGACCCTACTTTAAACAAACTAGATATAAAATACACTTTTGGGCATGGGGAAATTTGAATATGAACCTAGAATTAGATGATGTTAAAGAGCTATTATTAGCTCTGCAGGTGTGATAATGTTATGCTTATTTAGAAAACTTTTGTTTTCATTTTTTTTTTCTTATTTTAATTCCAGTATAGTTAACATACAGCTTTACATTAGTTTTGGGTGTACAATATAGTGGTTCAATACTTCCATACATCACCCAGTGCTCATCACAACAAGTGTCTTCCTTAATCCCCATCACCTATTTCCCCCATTCCCCACCCCAATCCCCTCTGGTGACCATCAACGTGTTCTCCATAGTTAAGAGTCTGCTCATCACTTAGATAACACTTAGCTTCATTCTTAATGAAAATTCTTGTTTTAAAAAGATGTATTCCTGGGACACCTGTGGGCTCAGTCAGTTAAGCATGTGACTTTGACTTAGGTCATGATCTCATGGTTCATGTGTTCAAGCCCCATGTTGGGCTCTGTGCTGACAGCTCAGAGCCTGGAGCCTGCTTCGGGTTCTGTGTCTACCTCTCTCTCTGTTCCTCCCCCACTCATGCTCTCTCTCTCTCTCAGAAATAAACATTAAAGGGGCGCCTGGGTGGCGCAGTCGGTTAAGCGTCCGACTTCAGCCAGGTCACGATCTCGCGGTCCGTGAGTTCGAGCCCCGCGTCAGGCTCTGGGCTGATGGCTCGGAGCCTGGAGCCTGTTTCCGATTCTGTGTCTCCCTCTCTCTCTGCCCCTCCCCTGTTCATGCTCTGTCTCTCTCTGTCCCAAAAATAAATAAACGTTGAAAAATTAAAAAAAAAAAAAAAAAAAGAAATAAACATTAAAAAATTTTTTAAATGTATTCCTAAGTATTTAGAGGTGAAATGTCATAATGCCTATAGTTTAGGTTAAAATACAAAATAGAGTATAGACGAAGCAAATTGTTAAGAGTTACTAAATCTAATTGATGGGTATATGGCTGCTTATTATTTCATCTTCTCTAATTAAAAAACAAATAAACAAACAAACATTGAGTCACCATCACAGAAAAACCTGCATGAAACAGACATATGAGGGATAAGAGATTCACCTCTAAATGAAGGTGAATCTTTACAAGGCCGTGGCCTTCCAACGACAGATGTATTCTTCTCTTCCTTCCAACCAAAGGTACGAAAATGAACACTCCTTCAAGAAAGATTTGGAAATTGAAGTTGAAGGTCTCCGAAAGACCTTGGATGATCTGACCATTGTCACAACAGATCTGGAACAGGAGGTTGAGGGGATGAGGAAAGAGCTCATTCTCATGAAGAAGCGCCATGAACAGGTAGGACTCCCTAGGAGCTCCTGGTAACCAGCACAGCTCTTAATCTGCACGTTCAGATGACTTAATAGCCACAGAAAAACCTACCATCTGAATGCTAGTCCTAGTATAGAAACATCTAATTTTTCCAGCTTCAAGGTTGTCTATGCAGTGTCAGATCCAATAGCTAAAATAAAATCACAATTGATGATAAATCAGCCAATAATTTTGCTAATATACAATGATTATCCAGACTTGTTTGTTAGTATGATACCGTAAGAATAAATGCGTGAGGTTGAACTTCCTTCATTGACCCAACGTACAGCAAATTGGGGGACAGTAGAATGAAGAGAATCTGCCACTGACCAAGGTAAATAAAACTAGTGACAAAAATGAAGAATCTTAATTTCCAGAACCATGTAACTAACTTTGAAGAGGTTACATTCCATCTAAAGCCCCTGAGACTCTGATGCAATATGAGGAAAGCAATCCCCGTTTTAGGCAAACAAAATTGCTTATGAACATCAAAGGGCCTCAATTATGAAGAGCTGGTGAGACAATGACTTAATTAAACTTTTCCTATGGTTTCTTGGTTTTCCTGATATCCTATGGGTGTCAACCCTATGGAATCATAATACGTGGCCAAGACGTTAAAAGTCTTTATACCTTTTGGCTTTGGGTTGCTAAACTGATTCCCCAAAGCAGTAGCCTACAAACTGAAATGTTCAACTGTTGAATTGTGCCATCATTTCACCCACGAATGTGTGCTGAAGAGTATTTTATGTGCTACAGAAGCAGAATTCTTTGCGAAACATTTTCAACCAGGGATTAAGTCAGTCATCACAGAGGCCATTTGATTACCTATCTAGTGTTATTTTTTATTTTATGGAGTTATAATAGAAAAAAGAATATAGGGGCGCCTGGGTGGCGCAGTTGGTTAAGCGTCCAACTTCAGCCAGGTCACGATCTCGCGGTCCGTGAGTTCGAGCCCCGCGTCAGGTTCTGGGCTGATGGCTCAGAGCCTGGAGCCTGTTTCCGATTCTGTGTCTCCCTTTCTCTCTGCCCCTCCCTGTTCATGCTCTGTCTCTCTCTGTCCCAAAATAAATAAAAAACGTTGAAAAAAAATTAAAAAAAAAAAAAAAGAAAAAAGAATATATGTTTTGTCATCAACAAATAATACCTGAGAAGCCAAACCAAACCAATAAAAGAATAACAACCACATAAGCTGAATTTTTAAAAGATCTGTTAACTGCTGCCAATCAACACACTTCTGGCCTTCTGATTCTCACAGCCGATTCATTTTTTTTTTCTGTTATTAAACAGGAAATGATAGAACGTCATGTGCCAAATGACTTCAAGGTCAATGTGAAGGTGGATGCAACTCCAGGAGATGATCTAATTAAGATCCTGGAGGAGATGAGAGAGGAATATGAGTTTATAATAAAGAAGAAGCATCAAGAGTTGGACACTTGGTATAAAGAGCAGGTAAAGAAAAGGGGCTCAGACTTCCCAAAGGTTCCATTTCCATGTGGTCCCAATGCCAATGCCTCTGCCCTTTGCTTGGTCTCGCAGTCAGCAGCCATGGCGCAAGAAGTGGCCAGTCCAGCAGCTGTGCCAAGTAGCCAAAGTGACATCCATGAGCTGAAGCGCACTTTCCAGGCCCTGGAGATTGACCTGCAGGCGCAGTGCCACAGGGTGAGTCTGAGGAAAATCCTGGGTCAGGTCCCGCCTCTTCAACAGAACCTCTTGTGACCTCTCTCCTGGGGTCATCTCCCCAACTCCCTTGGGACATCTCTCACTTCCCATTTTCCATCCAAATTGCTCGTGATGAGCATGATAATGAGAGCTATCATTTACCGCTGTGTCCACAATGTGCCACATGGTACGTCAGGGGGTTCATTATGTTAACTGTCATCAAACCTCACATTAACCTTTCCAGGCAGGTCTTTGTGTTCTCATTTTAGAGATGAGAAAACAAAAGTTCCAAACAGTTAAGTAAATTGGCCAAGGTCACATAGATAGTAAGTGGCCAGTGGTGAAGCCACCTGGTATTTGGGGGCAGGTGCGGGGGTCTAGGAGGCCCTCATAATCTCTACCAGCCCTCTCCCCGCTCGGCAACCAGGCCACCCCCTGAAACCCCAATAAAAAGAAATCCTGGTGCCAAAATGAATTGGTGGCAAATCCAGGCCTGGCTCACTCCGAAGTACCACTCTGTTCATTATGTATATGTCTTATCACCCAGTGAACTATAAATTCTTATATATAAATCATTTCTAGAATTTTCGTGGTTTTTAGTAAAATGCTTTGTGTGAAGTGTCACAAGCACTCAAGATTCATTAAATAAAATCTATCATTTGATTACCTTTGGAGCCTATCCAAATCTTCTGATCATTCATCAATATCATTTCCAAGGGCTACTCTGCCCTTGGTCTTGAGGAGAAATCACTGGTTTATTCTGTTGCAGATGCACATGGTAAATTACTGTTATGTTTTAGGAATAAGTGACGGTAAAGAGACATTTAAAATGTACACTGTCAAGGTGATAATAATGAGCAAAGAAATAATTACAGTGTTTTATAGTTTTCAAAACATTTAGACATGCAGTATTTCGCAACAACACTGTGAGGTCAGCAAAACATTTATATCCATTTTCATTCATTCTACCATCTGCTACTGTTCTGAGTGCTGAGGATTCTACAATAAGGGAGTTGACACTCTAGTGGGGATGACAGTCAATAAAGGCACAGATCATCAAAATATGTAGTATGTGAGATGGCAAAAAGTGCTGCCAATAAATAAAGCATGGCAGGGCGAGGTCAGGCATTCTGGAGTGCAGGACTGCCATTTTAAACAAGGTGCTCAGGAAAGGTTTCACTGTTAAGGCAACAGTTGAAGTGGTAAGAAGGCGCATCGTGTGGCAATAGAGAGGGGGTTCCAGGGGGAGAGAACAGTAACTGCGAAAGCCATGATGTACAGGTGCGTGGGTCGGGTTGGAGGATCAGTAGGGAAGCCAATGTGGCTGTAGTAAATGAACAAAGGGAAGAAAAAAGGAGAAGAGAGGAGGGAAGGGAAGGGGAGGCCATTGGGGTAACAGTGGAGTCAGACTGCACAGCCTTCACCCTCAGAGGGAGGTCAAGAGGAATTTAGAACAGCAGATATGGACAATTCTTCAAGGAGCTTTGCTATAGGTGAAGGGGAGCAGAGAAATCAGATGACAGCTGAAGGCAGATAAGGAGTCAAGAGAACAATTTTAAGATGGGAGAAATTACTCTATTTGACAGATGGGAAGAAGCCGGTAGAGAGGAAAATACAGGTGATGCAAGACAGCGGGCAACGGCTGAAATGACTGGAGAACAGACAGCTCGTGCCAGGGACCAGGAGGGGAGTGAGAACCTGGTACCAGGGGGGCACTGAGAACCTGGAAGCAGATTCACGTATGTGGGCGGAAATAATGGTGGGAGCCTGTGGGAATCCTCTCCTGACGGCTTTCGTTTCCGTAACAACATAGGAAGTGAGGCCCTGGGCTGAGAGACAGGAGAGGGAAGGCAGCAGCCCTTTGGGAGAACAGGAGAGGGGGGGAGCAGAGCAGGCGGCATGAAGGGCCCCCCTGAAAGTTAGCAGCTGTGATAAAGTGACAGCATCCAGCAGAGTCAGGGATTTCTCCTGAAGATTAAAGTTCTGCGCTCCAGAAAAGCGGGTGGTAAATCCAAACAGAGCAAGGATTTAAGTCAGTTCTCTGCATCCTCGAGCAGCAACTCCAATGTGCAGCTTTTAAAATTTCCTCACAAATGACAACCTGTTTCCATTGTCATCATCAATAAGCATGGCTTGGGACTATGGTTGCCAGACTGACCAAAATTAAAATACAGGACATCCCATTAAATTTGAATTTAGGGGGCACCTGGGTGGCTAAGTCGGTTGGTTGAGTGTCCAGCTTTAGCTCAGGTCATGATCTCGCGGTTCATGAGTTCAAGCTCCACATGCGGCTCACTGCTGTCAGCCTGTCAGCGCAGAGCCCTCTTCGGATCCTCTGTCCCCCTCTCTCTGCCCCTCCCTGACTTACACTCTCCCAAAAATAAAAAACAAAAAATTTGAATTTTGGATACGCAGCATAGTTTTGTTTTGTTTTTAGTGTAAGTATATCCCATGCAATATTGAGGCAATTTTTAAGATATACATGTACTAAAAAATTACTCGTCGCTCGTCTGAAATTCAAATATAACGAGGTGCCCCCTATTTTATCTGGCACCCCTCCTTGAAACCCTTCTCTGAAGACACAAAGAGACAGGGGTCCCAGTTGCTATTTCCCCAGGAGGTTTAGATTAGGCCAGAGATAAAATGGGCATATGCTCAATCGCAAAAGAGCAGCACATACAGTAAACGCTACAGGAATGCGGCAAAGTTGCCAAGAGCTCCCTGACACAAAGAAATGCCCATAAAATGGGCTTCAGAAGTCCTGACTCTAGTCCACTCCTCACTGCCCAAGCCCCAACCCTGGGAGTCAGCCAGCTGCCCACCTTTGCACCCCCGGCAGCCATCAAGACATCTAGCAGAGTGGTCGGTGTGTTCTAACTACTCAACCAGCACACGTTGTTCAATCTATCAAGCCATCGGTCAGTTAGTACAAGAAACCTCGTTTCCTCTTTCAGAAATCTGCTTTAGAGAACATGCTGTCAGAGACCCAGTCCCGGTACTCCTGCCAGCTCCGGGACATGCAATACGTCATCTCCCACTATGAGGATGAACTGACACAGCTACGCCATGACCTGGAGCGGCAGAACAATGAATACAAGGTCCTCCTGGGCATCAAGACCCACCTGGAGAAGGAAATCGCCACCTACCACCAGCTCCTGGAGGGAGAGAGCGAGGGGTAAGGCAAAGGCCGGCTGGGGAGGAGGACGAAAAGGGCACTGAGTTTCTGTGTGTGCAGTCATATACCTCATACCTGTTATGCCTGTTAGCGAGCATCACTCCAGAGAAAGAAAGGTTTGTGATGAATTTCTTCTGGATATTTAACATCAGGTTGTATCTAAGTAGCATATGTGAATCAATCAGCTATTACTCCCAAGACACTAAGATTTAAGGTCCATCGTTAAAATTAATATATTAAGATCTCTAGAAAGAAACGACTAAGGGGGCAACTGGGTGGCTCAGTAAGCTAAGCATCTGACTCATGATTTCGGCTCAGATCATGATCTCATGGTTCATGAGATCGAGCCCCTCGTGGGGCTCTGTGCTGACTGCAGAGTCCGCTTGGGATTCTCTCTTCCTCTCTCTCTGTCCCTCCCTCTCTCTGTCTCTCTCGCTCTTACTCTCTCTCAAAATAAATAAACTTAGAAAGAAAAAAAAGAAACAACTAGGAAGGCTTGACTATAGTGTTTCCCACTGGAAATGTATACAATTTTGGTTCTGGAAAAAAAAAAAAAAAAAAGGAAGGTTGGTGGAATATTTTAACCTGACAGCAGGAAAAGATTCATAAGAGATTGAGAAGTCTAGATTCTTCAATCCAGTATTTCCAACCAATTTAGGAAATGACAATAATTGTTCAGAAAAAAAAGGGCACATACATTCTATGACCCAAGAGAAATGGTGAGAAATTTTTTAATGTTTATTTATTAATTTTGAGAGAGAGAGAGAGAGCACGAATAGAGGAGGGACAGAGAGAGAGAGGGAGAGAGAGAATCCTAAGCAGATTCTACAATGTCAGCACAGAGTCCAACACAGGGCTTGAACTCATGAACTGTGAGTTCATGACCTGAGCCGAAATCAAGAGTTGGACACTTAACTAACTGAGCCACCCAGGAGTTCCAGAAAATTTTTTAAATACATAAATAGGGGGGCCCAGCTGGCTCTCTCGGTAAAGCATGTGGCTCTTGATCTCGGGGTCATAAGTTCGAGCCCCACTCTGGATATAGAGATTGCTTAAGTAAACTCCAAAAAATAAAATAAATAAAAATACATAGACCAAATCTTGAACAGTCTGAAAAACAGTTCTAAGCTTCAAACCCAGACCCTGGAAAGGATCTCAGTCGAGGCAAATCCTGCAGCCAACTGAAACGATGGAGGTGGTTTGATAGACTTGTCTTGACCCTAGGGTCCATGTGAGGCCATACTCACTTTCTTCTGGATCCAGGAAGGTTTGCCCATGAACTCATGACCTTGAGACTACAGAGCTTGGACAATTATCCTCATTAAAGAGCTATGAATATATAGGCAGGCAAAGGAAGTTAGTTCACCTTGAGGAGTTTTTATGATTGTTGCTAACACTAAAATGAGCCGTAACTCTTATCATTTTTATAGGACGATGGAAGAATCAAAGTCAAGTGTGAAAGGTAAAAAAAAGTCTTTTCATCATTTGAATTTTCTTTTTAAAAATTAATCAGCATGTTTATTAATTCTCTAGTAGTCATAATCTTTCTGTACTCCCAAATATCTTGTGTTCAATTTTTATTTTACTCCCAAATGTCCAGGAATTTTTGAATGAACTTAAAGTAGATAACAGGAAAACAGGGATCTGTCAGTATTGTCTTCAATAATATATACGCAAGGTCTCTGCCAGCAATAAAGTAGATAGCAATGATCATTCACATTATTACATCTCTGTTAAGTTATGGAGTCTGTTTACTAAACTCCTAGGAAATTAAGAGAAAATGATTTCACATAATTTCCCAAACTATATCCTGTTGAACACTAGTGTTCCGTGAAACTTGTTGCATATTATGAAAGATGTGTTCCATGGACAGAAATGGTTGGGAATACCGTATACCACTGTCCTCTTAATGAACAGCCATGCATTTCAATAAGTTAAACATGGAACAGATACTGCTGTGGGGAAGAAAATAGGAAAGAGAAAGAAACAACAAAAATTTTACTTGGCTTAACTCGGTGTTGCCAAATATCTTTGACCTGGGAGCCCTATTTTCTCAGATTGCCTGTAACATCTCACAGAAAAGTTCTAAGAAGCCCCCATCTGGGACGAGCAGCACTTTTCTGATCAGTTTGTGGTAAAAGTGTTCTAAGGTCTTAGAGATTCAGAGAGTCAGGGTTCTGGGCATCATCATGGGCAGCTTGTGTAACTGCTACCTCTTTGCAAGATATTGACAGATGGTCCTTCAGCCTCTCCTTACCATGTCCAGGGACAGGGAACTCATTACTTGATGGAGTGGCACAATCTATTGTTGGAGAGGTTTGATTTTTAACAAAGGTCTCCCCATGTCTCTATTAATTTCAAGTCTTCCCTTTGGTCTAGAATCAGTTTCCTGCCATGTCAACAAAGCACATATTCAAATAAATCATAACTTTGAAAACAGTGGGCATGATAAACAGCCCTGGCTTCTCATCCATCCCTCATGCTTTCTAGATCTTTAAATGAGGTGCTCAGAATGGCATTTAATGCACTGTTAGCTCATAGAATCTGTGGTACAAGTGGAACAAAAGCAGGAAGACCTCCTCCAGGATGTGTAGTCAGGGACTAGATTCTGTATCAGTCATGCCTAGGATGAAGGTCTTGGCCCCTAGAAGATGACACTATTCACACACCCTTGTTTCCCGGAGGGTGAGATGAAAAACCTTCCTTGGTGAGATCTCTTCCCCCTAGCAGAACCTGCCATATTGCTCAGAGATTATGTTGGAAGGGATGGAGAAGTTTCAGGTACTAAGAGCAGGGAAATAAAAATAAGTATTTCAGATGGTGGCAGGAGCATGATAGTGACCTCTTCATTGCCTTTTCCCTTCAGCATCTGCAGCTCCAAAGATCAAGGCCATCACACAGGAGAGCATCAACGGAAGAATAATTCTTTCTCAAGTGAATGAGATCCAAAAGTATGCATAAAGCCAAAAAAAGTTTCTGCCTATTGTAAGAGCTACTTTTCCCCAATAGAAATCTTTGCCCAGACATGATGGGTGAGTCCTAAGAGGTATCCTTGGAGTTTTCAATCTCAGAAACTTTTTCCCCCCTCTGGAACAATGTCACCAGACATTCCATAACAACCTTAATATACTGCTGCACTTTCTGAATCACAGTATGAGTTCATGAGCATAAAGCTCTACTTTACTACTACAGTCTTCAGATTGCCATCACTGTGTATCTGTTTTGTAGCCAATAAAACTTTACACCTGATACATCATGTCTTTGTTTATGTCACATCATATTTATGTCATTGTTATATCAATGTCTCATCCTAACAAGGGATTCTCTAGGCATTGTCCATGAAAGAAAGGGAGCTTAATGCTTTGAACATGTCTGCAGCAGCCAAACACTGGGCAGAATCGTTACCTTGCAGATATGCAACCAAGGGAAAGATATGGCTCATGAGGTTCTCCACACCTCTGCCAGCAGAAGGGGGAAAACAGAGAAAGGGAGGCCTAAGAAAGCCTCGCTGAGAATGTAAGATGACCAAACGGTATTCTGTCTCACATACAGGCATACCTACATAACTTTAAGGGCCTAAAAGAAAGTTAAAGCTAGAAAAGGGAAGTCAGGGGCACCTGGGTGGCTCAGTCCATTAAGCATCTGCCTTCTGCTCAGGTCACGATCTCATCGGTTCATGCGTTCAACCCCTGGTAGAGCTCTCTGCTGTCCACACAGAGCCCGCTTCAGATCCTCTGTCCCCTTCTCTCTCTGCTCCCCCCCCCCCCCACTGTTTCTCTCTCTCTCAAAAATAAATAAATAAAAACTTTAAAAAATATATTTAATTTTTTTTAATGTTTATTTATTTTTGAGACAGAGAGAGGCACCGCATGAACAGGGAGGGTCAGAGAGAGAGGGAGACACAGAATCCGAAACAGGCTCTAGGCTCTGAGCTGTCAGCACAGAGCCTGACGCGGGGCTCGAACTCACAGACCGCGAGATCATGACCTGAGCTGAAGTCGGACGCTTAACCGACTGAGCCACCCAGGCGCCCCTAAAAAATATATTTTAAAAAAAGAAAAGGGAATTCAGAAAAAATAACCCTCATTACAAACAGCCACTAAGACCCTAAAAGGGGAAATGACTTGTCTAAGACCTGAAATACAAATGTTAGGGTCAAGACTATTATGTTGAGGTGGAGTATGGGCTGATGCACAAAGACTATGCCCCTCTGTCCTCTCAAAAAGATGCTTTTTTTTTCTCAAATTGTAGCAGTGTGAGCCATTGTTCCAAGAGTGGTACAGAGGGGCAGTGCTGGAGAAAAGGAAGGCAGAAATCCATATATCTGCTAAGGTGTAACCAGAATGCTGTCCATGGAATTAACAATTCCAGGATATTCACAATTTAAGGGATCACAAGCGCAGGCTAGTCAAACTCTCCCCTTTAACAAACAAACTGAGACCCAGAACAGTAAAGGCATTTACTCAAACACTCACTGGATCGTTGCTGGTCTAAATCTAGCTCTCTCGACTGTTAACCAAAGTTAACACTTGTTAAACTAAAAGTGGTATGAAGTAGTTCCACTGTAATCTACCACATCGGCAATGCCCCGTATGTTTTTTTCTCTGTGTTTTAATACTTTCTCGGAAAGGATTGCTTTTGATGTTTCCTGAACGAGGCATCTGTTAAAACTGAACTGGTCTTCCCTTTAAGCAATAATTGGTGTTTCTTATTCTTAATGTCCAAATGATGGAAAACCGACCCCTAACAATCTGAAATTAGACAAGAGGAACCTGGGATGATCACATTATTACAAAAATGTTTATTGTTAATTCTCTGAAGTAAAAATATAAATTTATCTTTACTGTGTGATTACATCAAAGAATCTCAAAAGTAACTGGTACACTAAGACTGTCAATGAGTTTTCTTTGCATAGTATTTGTCTGTGGAGACATTCGATGTTTGGGGGACAAGAACGGACTCATATTAGACTTTATTATTTCTCTTTTTCGATCTCATTTTACTATGAAATAGGGTACTATTCATATGTTAATAGGGTACTAGACTGTCAAGACAGACCTAAAAATGATTTTTTTTCCATTTTAGCACCAAAACACTCTGCAATTTTAGACATTATTATCTCTTTCTCAAAGTATACATTAAATATATATATATATATATATATATATAAAGTATGCATTAAATATATATTTTTTCTCAAGGTGAAGTTTGAGTACTGTTAGCAAAATCTTTTGAAGAATATTAAAAAAATATGACAAGCTGAAGGGAAAGTTACAACACGAGGCTCAGAAAATAATCACTAATCTTCCATTTACTCTCCTAATTTACATACGATTTGGTAACAGGAAATCAAAACATATGAATAATTTTTCATTCAAGAGGTTAAAATATCCTTAAAGTCTTATTAATTTTTACTGTATCAATTAAGGTGACAAATTTATCCCAGTTTGCCCAGGAAACCCCTCAATTGGGGGTGGCTGGGTACCCTATTAATAAAGAAATCATTGCTCTTGCCTTAGTCCATTCAAGTAGCTATAAGTATACACAGACTGGATGGCTTACAAACAACAGAAATTTATTTCTCACAGTTCTGATGACTTGGGAGTTCAAAATCAAGGTACCAGCAGGGTTGTGTCCTGGTGAAGACCCTCTTCCTGGTTCATAGCTTGCGTCCTCAAATGGTAGAAGAGGCCAGGGAGTTCTGTAGGGTATCTTTTGTAAGAAGCTTAAACCAATTCATGAGAGTTCCACCCTCATGACCTAGGCAACTCCCAAATGCCTCACCTCCTAAAACCCTCATCTGTGGGGGTTAGGACTTCAACATTTGAATTTTTTTTAGGTCATACCATCTCTATTTCACTAACTAGAGACAAACAGAGAAATTAAACCATTTGCCTGAATAAAGAGACAATTGCATGCTAGACAACATAGAATAACCTCTTCCCCACATCTATCTAAATCAGCCCCAAAGTATTTCAAAGTACCATTACAAATTGATTAGTGCCTGCATGTTTAGATGAGTAACTAACCACAGAAGTTTTCATTTGGATTTGGTTTTGGCCAACACACACCCAATGCACATAAAGGAGTTGATAATAAGTTATATTGTTTTTGTTACAGGAACACTTTGAGTAAATAGCAACTATTCCATTACCCAAGACCCAACTAAACAAACAGTTGACTAACCCAGAGAGATACAAAATATTACTTTGGAATTTAATATTTATGGCAACATATTTCCCAAGAGAGCCATAACATGGTTGAGTGGATAGATCCATTTAATATGTGTCCATCCAATCAAATACATGCCTTTACTATGTGTTTTTCAATTAATGCTTTCATACACCCACCCTGTTAATAATGTGTGAAACTGAGAACTAAACTTCATAAAAATTCATTATTGAGGAATGTAGCAATTGTATGTTGGGGGAGAGGTCATAAGCCTGAGCAGGGGGCAAGGACTTGAATTACTGTAGGAAAACACGGTAAGAGAAAGAGATCCAAGAAAGTTTCTTGAGGGCAAAGGTTCTGAAACTTGGCTGCATTTCAGGATCTCCTGGGGAGATTTAAAAATGCTAATGCCAAGGCCACATCATGGATCAATTAAAACATGGTTTTTAAAGGTTGGGACCCAGGCACCCATATATTTGAAAGATCCCCATGTAATTACAACATTCAGCCAAGTTTGAGAACCTGCTGCTTTGGGAGCTTCAGGTGAGTACTTCTGTATTTGTTTGTATGTTCCCCATATGCTAATTGTGTCATACTCTCCTAAGAATTAATGACAACTACTAGAAAACTAAGAGCCTCTACCATGTCATTCCCAAATGCTTGTGAATAGAGTTTCATTTTACCAGATTGGAGAGAAGTCCTTCCAGGAAACACACACACACACACACACACACACACACACACACACACTCTGGAAACTTCCACCTAATCTTAGTAAAATCCCTTTCAGCTGCTTAATCAAATATTTTACCAAAGTGTTAGGCTCCTGTAATGAGCTTCTATGATGAAAATTGGCTGTGTTATTTTAGCCTCTTTCTTCCCTTTACCTCTTACCTTTTTTCATAGCAAAGCAAAATAATAACACATGCAGATAAGAGATTTGTGGGGAAAATATCTCTAAGCCAAGTGACGAAAAAACTTAATTTCAGGATCACCTAAGTAAATCTTTCCTTAAGGAAACATCAGATTGTTTTAGTATTTCCCAAAAGCACATTTTACACTACTCTAATAGTGAATCAGGCATCACACAGAGTTTAAATAAAAAAAAATAGCAGCATTAGAAGAAAGCAGCAATCAATTGATTGAACCTTCTTGTTAAAGAGCTGAGGAAGCCAAAGTCTAGAAAAATTAACCTAGCCCTCCTGGGACTCAGATCTCATTGCTACCTATATGTAGCATCCCTGACATACGGAAATTTCAGAATTGAAAAAAAGCATCACACAATTTTTTAAACACATAGCAAATTAAAAATCAGAATTCTAGAGGAGCCTGGGTGGCTCTGTCAGTTAAGCGTCCAACTTCAGCTCTAGTCATGATCTCACGATTTGTGGGTTTGAGCCCCACGCTGGTCTCTGTGCTGACAGCTCAGAGCTGGAGGCTGCTTCAGAGTCTGTGTCTCCCTCTCTCTCTATTCCTCCCCCACTCACACTCTGTCTCTGTCTCTCTCTCTCTCAAAAAATAAGTAAAATTTTTTTAATTAAAATAATAATAATAATGATATTAATTCTAAATGTGTGAACTATTAAAAAGCCAAAATAATTAAGGTATGAGCTTTTAAGATGGGACCAATTTGTAAAAATGCCAATAATCACAAGAAAAAAGTAAGCCTGAGATAGGAACTAAAGGTTGGATGTTTTTATTTTCTTTACAAATGGTCTTAACTAAATTATTTAATGCAGACTTTATGTAGCATGAAGATTTTTTCTAATGTTTACCTTGTATCAAATAATTTGGCATACCATTTCTTTGGGATAAAAATAACATAATTCCAAAAATACATCTTATGGACATTAAGCAATAGTGATTTAGTCATTCACAGTAGAAAATGGATACTAAATAATAGTATTATTTTCTGAGTAGCTAGTAGATACCGATGGCCCCAATGAACCCACATCACCAGGACTCAGGCCTTTCCATAGTCTTTCCCACATCTACTTTGAACTTGACAATGTGACTTGATCTGGCCAATGAAACATCAGCAAGCATGACACAAGCAGGCATTTAATGAATGCTTACACATTGGAGCTTATGTCTTCTTAGAATGTTCCCTACAGGAAGCCGGCTACCATATAAGAAGCTCATTTACCCTGAGACTACCACGCTGTGGGGAAGTCTAAGCTAGCCTCACAGAGAGACCACATGAAGAAAAACTGAGGAACCCAGACAAGAGCCGTAACTAAAGTTCTAGATGTATGACTCTGCTCCAGCCATTCCAGCTAGTTCCCGGCCATTCCAGATAGTTCCTGCCCATTCAAGCCAACTAGCCTGAGGCCCCAGACATTATGGAGCAGAGATAAGCCATGGTTGTTGTTTTAAACCAGTAAGTTCCAGTAAGTTCTGGAGTACTTTTTCATGTGACAATGGACAATGAAGCAGAGTATTTAAAATAAGAGTCTATTATCTGCAGAGCACTTGGGTGGCTCAGTTGGTTAAGTATCTTACTCTCCTTGATTTCAGCTCAGGTCATGACCTCACAGTTCGTGAGACTGAGTCACGCATTGGGCTCTGTGCTGACAGTGTGGAGCCTGCTTGGGATTCTCTCTCCCTCTCTCTCTCTGTCCCTCCCCCCCTTCCACACACACACATGCACATGTTCTTTCTCTCAAAAAAAAATTTTTTTTTTGAAAAAGAGTCTGTTATTTGCTCAGTGACAATAGCTGATATAAGTTTAGTCCATTAGCCTCCCACCAAACCTTTCAACCAGGATTTTAGCCATTTTAACACTGACATGGATCTCTATGGCAGTCCTGGTTCAGTAACCATAGATGAAGCACCAAAGCATCCAAGAGAAAAGCCAAGGTCCTCACTCTTCTAAGGCAGCAGAAAATAAAGCCATTGCCCATGTATGTAGGTTCATAGCTCTCTGCCTCTTCACAAATCAGGACCAAGCAGTGTAACTCCAACTCAAAAAGGAGGGACGTCCCTTGCTTTTCATGAGAGCATGCTGGGATACCCAGGTAAATTCTCCTCCTTCTTATCTTTAAGTTTTGATTCCTTTTGACTCTGTCTTTAAGTTCCTCATTCCAGGGACATTAACAACTTCTCTATAAATATGCTCACAGTAAGTATCACACAGATCAAGAGTTTCACTGAAAGGTGATCTGTGTTCCATGTAGGTGAGCAATATTCTCCTTCATCTAGAAATTATAAGGCCTTTTACAGACTAAAATGGGCATGATTATCAGGTAGCTCTTAGTTCTAACGTTTAAGTTTTTAAGTCATTGAGACCCTTAAATAACTGTCCATTCATTCTAGGCATGTTTCTTCACAATGCTATCCTCATTTCAATATGTAATTCTATATTATTTGGGGTGTTTATATATACCCTCTAAAGTGTTTTGTTGGCTTTTTGTGTATCATAACAATGTTGGTTTCTCTAACTTACTACATGACTGAGCTCATTCCCATGTGGGTGACTCATTCCCCATCTCATTTATTCTATTACAACATCTATATGTCACCTGCTTTCTGAAGAGGATTAGAGAGTTTCTAAAATATATTTGCAGTGAGGTCATGCAAAAAGGAAAGATGACAGTGTCTCTGACATACTCCATGATCTGACCTAAACAGACTTAGGAGTTTTACTGAAGAACTGTGTGTGTGTGTGTGTGTGTGTGTGTGTGTGTGTGTGTGTGTGTATTTACAGGGACTATCCTATGCACCAAAACTTCTCTTTGAAATTTAAAATAGGAACCATCTAATAAAATTATGAGTCACCGAATAAAAACGATATGTCAGTTTATACCAATTTTTAAGTCTGCATACACAACGTAAACTCACGCATGTGACATACATACACACGTATACTAGAGGAAATTTTAACAGTAACAACTATTCTTTTTTTTTTTTTTTTTAATTTTTTTTCAACGTTTATTTTATTTTTGGGACAGAGAGAGACAGAGCATGAACGGGCGAGGGGCAGAGAGAGAGGAAGACACAGAATCGGAAACAGGCTCCAGGCTCTGAGCCATCAGCCCAGAGCCCGACGCGGGGCTCGAACTCACGGACCGCGAGATCGTGACCTGGCTGAAGTCGGACGCTTAACCGACTGCGCCACCCAGGCGCCCCAGTAACAACTATTCTTGACTGACCTTTGCATTCACAATTTCATTTGTCACAACCCTGCAAGGCATTATTATCCTCATTTTGGACTGATGAAATTGGGGCTCAAATGGATTAACTGAACTGTGGTCATAGAGCTAAAAATGATGGAACCAGAATTTGTACCCAGTGTACTTACTCTTTTTATTGTACCACACAAAGTCAAAACATGGTCACCAAAGAGTTTTAAAAAAAACTAAACACAGGCAACACATTTTGATGAACTCTTGCTGATGGTTTTTATCTGAGATGAGAGTCCAGGGATGAGAAATCTGAAAATGTACATTGTACTAGAATAATACAAAGGAGTCAGAAATACACACTCAGGTCTAGGGAGGGACAGACTTTTATGACTAAAAGCTACCTTCCCACTACCCAGACCTCAAAGCGTTCAACCCTCTGCGCACAGAGGTCAACACCAGGGAAGAGCTTAGCAAGTTCCAAAACTAGAGGACCTCAGCCCTTAGTCTGTCCCGTTAGATCTTACATTCACTCCTAGTTTGTATCAAAGTTATCTCTCCCATACACTAAGAGAACAAGAAAGAGGACAAAGACAGTAATGATGGATGAACCATATGTTCCAGAATCATCAACTGAAAGAATTTTATCTACAGTGTTATCACAAAAACATCTTTGTTTGTTTGTTTGTTTGTTTGTTTCCCACATTCTAGGAAGCAGTAGTTTGGGGTCAACCTCTAATCCTAAGGCTTATATGTATATCGGTGCTTTTCAAATCTTAATGTCTATATATATATACTTATATGTATGTATTACATGTTATATAAAAAATATAATAAATGTAAAATACATAAACCTGGCAATCTTGTTAAAATTGCAGATTCTGGGTTTCTAGTACATCTAGGTTGGGGGTCCAAGATTCTGCATTTCTAACAAGCTCCCAGATGATGCTGAGGACCACACTTTGAGTAGAAAGATGAGTTCAACCCATCAGCCATTTTGATAAATCCCCTAGACTGAACGTCTTATCCACAAGCCAGTCTCAATAGATTTAATATAGACTGAACTGGATGAAAAATACAATAGGAAAGGTGGTATCATTAGAATCTGATTAGCATTGTCTTGCTCAAAGCAAGTGAAGCTGGCAAGAGTACTCACTGATTAAGTAAAGCCTTGAAAGAAAGTGTTTTTTGGTTCTGGTCAAGAGTGGAAAATGGAATGAAGTCAGGAAACCAAGGAGATCAATCACTTTGTCCCCAGTTATTCCTGGCCTCATTGCATTAGCACATGACATGAAAAGTTCACCACTAACCAGACTCACTGGAGAGGATGAAAATGCCTGTCAGAGGTTGTCTATCGTGCTACTAACAGCACTAAAAAGTATGCTACTATTTACGAATGAGTATTCACTTACAAAATTCTTCCTCACTTTTCCTCAAGGACCATTTCTTTACTGAGTGGACCAAATAACGGCTGAAGTTCTCAGAAAAACAGTAATAACTCTGTGAAATTATGTCTCATTCCACACCAGCTTGAACTGGTTACTTTCATCTTGGGTATTGATTTTTTTTTTTAACATTTATTTATTTTTGAGACAGAGAGAGACAGAGCATGAACGGGGGAGGGGCAGAGAGAGAGGGAGACACAGAATCGGAAGCAGGCTCCAGGCTCTGAGCCATCAGCCCAGAGCCCGACGCGGGGCTTGAACTCATGGACCGCGAGATCATGACCTGAGCCGAAGTAGGACGCTCAACCGACTGAGCCACCCAGGCGCCCCTTGGGTATTGATTTTATCACTCTTTGTTTTCAAGAAATTCACATGAGTTGGAATTAAGAACCAATCGGGAAGTATTTATGAAGCTTCCGACACATGTCTACACCGAAGCCAGCCACTGTTAGGAAGACAAAACAAGGAAGTTCATGAAGTCAGAGCATCTGAGAAGGAAATGAAAATACACAAAACCGTCCCTTTGCCCAACTGTACTTCCTGTCGCCCATAATCATAGTAGGCAGCCATAATAATTACACCTTTGCTGGTGTTATGATAAGGAAATTGATTTGAGCTGAGAGACAAAAAGAAAGCACATCTCTCGAGTAAAGCTCTTTCCACCCTCTTGAAATTTTCTCCCACACTCAACAAAAACTTCATAAAGTCATCCATGACCCTTCTGCTCATCTCCACCAAGTCAACTCCTATGACTGGTCTCACACCCTTCTCAAGTATCGAGGCATTGCCACACGGCCTTCTCCTAGTGAGGCCCAGCTTGTTTTTCCAGAGGGCAGCAGTCATTACCTGAATGGCAGGTTTGCAATGCAAGCTGCCTTAATGTAGGGCTTTGTAGCCATCACGTCTGGGTTGTCATTAGTGTCCTCTGAAAACAACAATCAGCTGGCAGACCAAAAAAGGGCATTCAAGAAAACTCATTAATTCAAGTGTTTGGGGAAGCTACAGAAAATCTAAATTTATTTATCTTTTAGTTATTCAAAGAAAGTTCTAACATACACACAAGGATAATAGTCACCTAAAAGTTTATGAACTATACTTGCTACAATGCTGAATTGGAACAGGCTACACATCTGTGGGCTGGCAGCTCTGGGAAGGAGGTAGCACCTTTGATCATTCCTGCATGGGATGATGTAATCATTCATCAGGGGGCTGAGCCGTGTTGTAGGGACATGGGTAATTCCATTTCTCACTGTCCCTTCCTCTTCCCTCTACAATGTTAGGTGGTTGGAAAGTTCTAGAAGAAGTCTGTTTACAGGAGTCTTCCTCCTCTGCCCCCACCTTTAGCATGGATGCACCTAGGGCTAAAAAGACAAGAGAGGAGATGACAGGACTCCTCTCTTCTGCCCCAGCCACACTGTTCCTGGGCCAGCCAGAGGTCAGAGTGACCAGGACTGAGTTCTGTGTCAGACCACAAGAGGGCTGCCTTCGAATAGCAGATGTCCAGAGTCTGCTCCCTGTTCCCTCACAGGAAGCAGAACGTAGAAATAAGCCCCCAGTGACAAGCACAGGCCTGCTAACCATTTTTACAGCAGGCAAAGGGTTAAAACCACAGCCTCCAGAAAGGTGCCTGCAGGAAAGTGGCAGAAGGAAGCTGGGAGCCTGCACCTCTAGGCAAACTGGACACCCATCTGGGGTCCAGACACGGGGCAGGCTGGGTGGGAGGGACCCACAGACACCTGAGGTGGGGGAATCACGGAGGGTGGGGTCAGAGGCTGAGTTCAAGGCTTTGATACCCAAATACATTCTGCCAGTTTCTTCCTGGTAGTGCTTAGAATTAGATCCTCCCCACCTCACCCACCAGGAACACATAAGGGGGAGAATTCAGAGCCCACCCCCATAACCCTCTAGAAATAAAACTTTCTAAGTGGCTCTGCTATGCTCAGAGGATCCAAAGGATCTCGAGAAGGCACTCCTGTGCACAGCAGGGGAGGCTTGGGAGCCTCTCAGAGATTCACTTCCTGCCTCCCAGCTTTGTTTTTGGGGCCTCCAAGCAACATCTTGATGTAAAAGCTTCTCCTGCACTTGGAGCATTCTAGCTTGCTCTGCAGGGGCCCCACCTGAAGGTTTCTTTGCTGAAAGGGAGAGGGGTATGTAGCCACACCCCCATCAGAAGCAAGGAGGGGAAGGGGGACTTTAAGAGGAGGTGAAGAGGGACTGAAACTGCAGGCAGAGATCCTGTTACCTCAGTTTCCCCCAAACCCACTCAAACTTGAAAGAGACAGAACCCATGCACCAAGTACAAAGATGGGTTTGCGATCAGGCAGGAGACACAAAAGTCCTAGTTTCTGCCCTTACAATGATCCCTTCTCTGAATGCTGGCTCCCTCCATGAGACAACTTGACAGAGTTTACTTCCACCTTGGCATCTGTGTCCTCAAGGCATCCAAGTATCTTGTGTATCTTTCAACAGATCAAAAGGCAGAAAGAAAAATGTTCTTGGATCAGCTCCTAGAAAAATCTGAAACCAGATTTTCCTGGGATACGTCAGAACAGTCAGCACCTGTTATTTTATACTGTGGCACCTTTCCTTTAAAATATGGATTAAACAATGTGGCGAATGAAAAGATGAAAAATTCACAAATCCAGCAGCTCTAGTTTCTAAATTGCTGCGTTATCTCCTTTTAAACTTCTGTGGACTTTCATCACCCTCTCTGCTCTTTGGGGCGCTGCCTTTCTTACAGGGAAAACAGAAAAACCTGAGCTTTGCAAGCGGGGCATAGGGACACCGGTCAGGAATGCTGTAAGGAGGACCAGATATCAATCTCCATAGGAGTGGAACCAGACGGTGGGCATTCAGATTTGATGATTCTCATGTTAATGAGAAAAGATTTTACACTTCTAAAGAAGATAAAGTAACAGACCTATGGAAGATATTAACTGGTTTTTTAGATGTCTACAGGTTGGCCGAATTATAAATAAAGTTTCGTTAGGACGCAGAGACACCCACTTGTTTACACATTGTCTGTGGCGGCTTTGGGCTATGGCAGCGGAGCCGAATAGTTACAACTGAGTTTCAGAGACACCCACTTGTTTACACATTGTGGTGGCTTTGGGCTGTGGCAGCGGAGCCGAATAGTTACAACTGAGTTTCTCTGGCCCATAAAGCTTAAAATATTGACCATCTGGCCTTTGCAGAAAAAAATCTTCCAACCTTGTCTACAGACATTAGGAGGAAATGAGTTGAAATTACAGCAGAAACAGGCCCAACTATAACATCATCTCTGCCAGGTGAAGGGGGAATCTTTCTGACAGTTGAGATGGCTCTTGACCCCTTGCCAAGTACTAAACATGAACACGGCTAATTTAAAGAACACCTGGACAATTTAGCGCCGGTGTAATAACTTAAAAGATTGAAAAGTATCTGCTCTTCCCCCAGGTAATTCATACTCAGGGCAAAAAATTTTAAATAAAAAAAAGGATATTTTCCTTTTAAAGTTGTAGAGTTTCCCAAATGTTTTCCAGGATGACTGGTCAACTGTGCTCACCAATAAATTATGCTGTTCTTTGCAAAATGCCTTATTTGCACAGAGTGGGAAGGGAGATAATGGTGATTCATAAGTTTGGGTTTCCCCCTGGAGTCTTGGAAAGGGTAACCTTTATTAGATATGAAGGGCAGGAGCGCCCCCTGCTGACCAGAGAGGCAACTTAGGCCTGAACTCAATATTCTTTTTTCTGATCTGGGCTCTCAGGTTGGACAAGAATCAATTTCCACATAGCCCCATGAGGGAATAAAGGAATACCAAACATTCGCAATTCATGCCCAAGGCATGGTAGCAACTTTAAATCTCAGTAGTTTGCATAACATGTGTGGTAGCAAAAACAACCATCAAAATGGAATCACCAGATTTTCACTTCTCTTCCTTAAGTCTCCTTCTCCACTAAATATAAAAATAAAAATACAGCCTTCGACAACAGCCCATTGAATACAAACTCCTTTAACAACAAAGAAGTTAACCCCTTACTTGAAATCAAGTACCGGCTGAAGGTTTTGTTCCAAATAAGTCAAACTATATGAAATTGCCAATATTCCACTTGTTTGACTCACAAAAACAGCAACTTCATATGGTTCAGGTTGAATGTAATGACTCCATCAACAATTGACAAAGATACATAGGAGAGTCTGAATGTGTAAGCTAGGGAGCAGGCTTCCCTTACTCACCTACAGATACAGTGGTTGGAGGCTGGGGATACAGGACGTAGACCTTCTGGCCTCACAATTCTCCCCCAGGGAAGCCTCTGAATTCATCTAACCAATGAAAACAGAGGCTAGGATTTTAAAGTATCTTTCTTGTCACTTAGGCAACTCTGCTCCACATGATGGATAAGTATTTTTAAAATCAGTTCTCTCTCTTTTTTTTTTTTTTTAAATTCTTTTTTTTCAACGTTTATTTTTTTTGGGACAGAGAGAGACAGAGCATGAACGGGGGAGGGGCAGAGAGAGAGGGAGACACAGAATCGGAAACAGGCTCCAGGCTCTGAGCCATCAGCCCAGAGCCCGACGCGGGGCTCGAACTCACGGACCGCGAGATCGTGACCTGGCTGAAGTCAGACGCTTAACTGACTGCGCCACCCAGGCGCCCCCAGTTCTCTCTTTTTAACTCAAGTGTCCTAATAAAAGAGCTTCAGGGAAGAGGAGGATTTTTTTTTAGTGTTTATTTATTTTTGAGAGAAAGAGAGAGACAGAGTGCAAGCGAGGGAGGGGCAGAGTGAGAGGGAGACACAGAATCCAAAACAGGTTCCAGGGTCCAAGCTGTCAGCACAGAGCCTGACACGGGGTTGGAATTCGTGAACTGCGAGATCATGACCTGAGCCTAAGTCGGATGCTTAACCGACTGAGCCACCCAGCTGCCCCGGAAGAAGAGGATTTGAAAATCCTGATCTCACCATTTCCTCACTTTGAGGTTCTACAAGAACAGGGGATGTAAAAGCCCCACTGACCATGACCGTGGGACTGCAGTAGTGACTCTGCCATGCAGACCAGGCGCAGTGGAGGACTGGGGCCAGGACAGATGCAGACAATGCCAAAGACCAAGGGTTACGAGGGCAGGGACTTCTGATTTGAAAAGGAGAATCTGGGAGGGAACATTTACAAGGTCTGAATACCAAGCAAATTAGAACATGGACTCATTCATGCATCTGAATTTTGCAGTAAAATCCATATGGATCTGGATTTCTAAACCACAGTGACCTAGATAATAATCACTCCTCTAGGCCCATTTCTCAGGGCCCACTGTTAGCTGCAAGAGCCACAAAAAGCTGCAAAAGCCACAACCGTAAGAGTTGTGGGAAGAGTCTGAAGTAAAATAAAAGAAAGGAGTACGACAGCAACTCAGTCACACAATACTCTTAAAAGAACTTGGTAGAACTTTGTGTGTGTGTATACATATATATTTTTTAATGTTTTCTTTATTTATTTTTAGTTAAAAAATTGTTAATGTTTATTTATTTTTGAAGGAGAGAGAGACAGAACGTGAGCAGGGAAGGGGCAGAGAGAGAGAGGGAGACACAGAATCCAAAGCAGGCTCTGGGCTCTGAGCTGTCAGCACAGAGCCCGACGTGGGGCTCGAACCCATGAGCCGTGAGATGGTGACCTGAGCTGAAGTCAGCCACTTAACTGACTGAGCCAACCAGAGGCCCCTTATTTATTTTTGAGAGAGAGAATAGGGGAGGGACAGAGAGAGAGGGAAACAGCTCTGTGCTGACAGAAGCAAGCCCATTGTGAGGCTCAAACTCATGAACAGTGAGATCATGACCTGAGCTGAAGTTGGATGCTTAACTGACTGAGCCACCAAACTTGGTAGGACTTTGAAGGCAAGTTCCAAGTAGACTTATTTGAAGGATCAAGTCGGGAGAAACAGGAGTTGCCCATACCCTGACCTAGCCGAATACTTTGATACATTCCTTAAAATGTCCATGATTTAAGGCAGCGGTCCCTAGGTTAAAAACACAATTCTTGAATTTGAAAACACAGTGGCCAAATGCCATCCTCCAGGACAGAAACACTGAACACAGTAAAAGCCTGAATGATATCCTTAGACTATAATATCAAGCCCCCAGGAGATTTCCAATGTGACGCTCACTGACAGGAACCACTAAGTTGAAGGACCTCTCGAGTCGAATTATAATTCCATATAAGCTTGGGAATTTTTAAGTACAAAAGAAAAAAGAAAATCCCACAGCTACACAAGTCATTATAAGAGCAAAGCTCAAAGCCTATCATCCAGCAGAGGGAGCAAGAGGTAAACAAATACTTTTAAAGTCAGACCATGGAATTTAATTAAGACCTTGGATTGTGATGCCTCCCACTTTGGTCTTTTTCAAAATTACTTTGGCTATTCGGGGTCTTTTGTGGTTCCATACAAATTTTAGGATTGCTTGTTCTAGCTTCGAGAAGAATGCTGGTGCAATTTTGATTGGGATTCCACTGAATGTGTACATAGCTTTGGGTAGTATTGACATTTTAACAATATTTATTCCTCCAATCCATGAGCACAGAATGTTTTTCCATTTCTTTTTTTTTTTTTTCCATTTCTTTATATCTTCTTCAATTTCCTTCATAAGCTATCTATAGTTTTCAGCATACAGATCTTTTACACCTTTGGTTAGGTTTATTCCTAGGTATTTTATGATTCTTGGTGCAACTGTGAATGGGATCACTTTCTTTATTTGTCTTTCTGTTGCTTCATTATTAGTGTATAAGAATGCAACTGATTTCTGTACATTGATTTTGTATCTTGTGACATTGCTGAATTCATGTATCAGTTCTAGTAGATTTTTGGTGGAGTCTATCAGGTTTTCCATGTATAATATCATGACATCTGCAAAAAGTGAAGGCTTGACTTCATCTTTGCCAATTTTGATGCCTTTGATTTCCTTTTGTTGTCTGATTGCTGATTCTAGAACTTCCAACACTGTTAAACAACAGCAGTGAGAGTGGACATCCCTGTCGTGTTCCTGATCTCAGGAGGAAAGCTCTCAGTTTTTCCCCATTGAGGATGATATTAGTTATGGGCTTTTCACAAATGGCTTTTATGATGTTTAAGTATGTTCCTTCTATCCTGACTTTCTTGAGGGTTTTTATTAAGAAAGGATGCTGAATTTTGTCAAATGCTTTTTCTGCATCGATTGACAGGATCATATGGTTCTTTTCTTTTCTTTTATTAATGTGATGTATCACATTGATTGATTTGCAAATGTTGAACCAGCCCTGCATCCCAGGAATGAATCCCACTTGATCATGGTGAATAATTCTTTTTATATGCTGTTGAATTCGATTTGCTAGTATCTTATTGAGAATTTTTGCATCCATATTCATTAGGGATATTGGCCTGCAGTTCTTTTTTTTTTTTAATATTGAAGAAGAAGACCAAAGTGGGAAGCATCATAATCTCAGACTTTAGCCTCTACTACAAAGCTGTAATCATCAAGACAGCATGGTATTGGCACAAAAACAGACACATAGACCAATGGAATAGAATAGAGACTCCAGAATTGGACCCACAAAAGTATGGCCAACTAATCTTTGACAAAGCAGGAAAGAATATCCAATGGAAAAAAGACAGTCTCTTTAACAAATGGTGTTGGGAGAACTGGACAGCAACATGGAGAAGAATGAAACTAGACCACTTTCTTACACCATTCACAAAAATAAACTCAAAATGGATAAAGGACCAGAATGTGAGACAGAAAACCATCAAAACCCTAGAGGAGAAAGCAGGAGAACACCTCTCTGACCTCAGCCACAGAAATTTCTTATTTGACACATCTCCAAAGGCAAGGGAATTAAAAGCAAAAATGAACTATGGGGACCTCATGAAGATAAAAACCTGCACTGCAAAGGAAACAATCAACAAAACTAAAAGGCAACCAATGGAATGGGAAAAGATATTTGCAAATGACATATCGGATAAAGGGCTAGTATCCAAAATCTATAAAGAGCTCACCAAACTCCACACCCGAAAACAAATAATCCAGTGAAGAAATGGGCAGAAAACATGAATAGACACTTCTCTAAAGAAGACATCCTGATGGCCAACAGGCACATGAAAAGATGCTCAACGTCGCTCCTCATCAGGGAAATACAAATCAAAACCACACTCAGATACCACCTCATGCCAGTCAGAGTGGCTAAAATGAACAAATCAGAAGACTATAGATGCTGGAGAGGATGTAGAGAAACGGGAACCCTCTTGCACTGTTGGTGGGAATGCAAACTGGTGCAGCCACTCTGGAAAACAGTGTGGAGGTTCCTCAAAAAATTAAAAATAGATCTACCCTATGACCCAGCAATAGCACTGTTAGGAATTTACCCAATGGATATAGGAGTGCTGATGCATAGGGGCACTTGTACCCCAATGTTTACAGCAGCACTTTCAACAATAGCCAAATTATGGAGAGAGCCTAAATGTCCATCAACTGATGAAAGAATAAAGAAATTGTGGTTTATATATACAATGGAATACTACGTGGCAATGAGAAAGAATGAAATCTGGTCTTTTGTAGCAATGTGGATGGAACTGGAGAATGTTATGCTAAGTGAAATAAGTCATACAGAAAAAGACAGATACCATATGTTTTCACTCTTATGTGGATCCTGAGAAACTTACCAGAAGACCATGGGGGAGGGGAAGGAAAAAAAAAAAAAGGTTAGGGAGGGAGGGAGCCAAACCATAAAAGACTCTTAAAAACTGAGAACAGGGGCACCTGGGTGGCTCAGTCGGTTGAGCGTCTGACTTCAGCTCAGGTCATGATCTCACAGTCTGTGAGTTCGAGCCCCGCATCGGGCTCTGTGCTGACAGCTCAGATCCTGGAGTCTGTTTCGGATTCTGTGTCTCCCCCTCTCTCTGCCCCTCTCCCACTCGTGCTCTGTCTCTCTCTGTCTCAAAAATAAATAAAAACATTAAAAAAATTTTTAAAAACTGAGAACAATCTGAGGGTTGATGGTGGATGGGAGGGAGGGGAAGGTGGGTGATGGGTATTGAGGAGGGCACCTGTTGGGATGAGAACTGGGTGTTGTTTGGAAACCAATTTGACAATAAATTTCATATTAAAAAAAAAAAAAAGACCTTGGAGCCTAGGGGCGCCTGAGTGGCTCAGTCGGTTGGGTGGCTGAGTTTGGCTCAGGTCGTGATCTCACGGTTTGTGGGTTTGAGCTCCCCATCAGGCTCTGTGCTGACAGCTCAAAGCCCAGAGCCTGCTTCAGATTCTTCATCTCCCTCTCTCTCTGCCCCTCCCCCACTCACATTCTGTGTCTCTATCTCAAGAATAAATAAACATTAAAAATATTTTTTAAAAAAAGACTTTGGAGCCTAAATGATTCATTTTATCTTCAATGATAGTATTTCCTGAAAAGTAAAGAAACTTGGTCACAGCAACACAGAGAGTGAAATCCTGTGTCTCTTCATTTCAGGTGATATGTTCTCTCCCATGACAAAGCTAACATGAAATGATTCTCTTTTATGTTCATTTACCTCTAGAAACATGCAATCAAAATTCCTTATTTGAATAAGGAACATAGTAAAATACTTAATTGGTTGTAGACACCAGAAACACAAGAAGGATTTTTTTTTAATGTTTGTTTATTTTTGAGAGAGAGTCAGAGCAAGAGTGGGGGAGCGGCAGAGAGAGGGAGTCACAGAATCCGAAGCAGGCTCCAGGCTCTGACCTGTCAGCACAGAGCCGGACATGGGGCTCGAACCCACGAACTGTGAGATCATGACCTGAGCCGAAGTCAGACACCTAACAGACTAAGCCACCCAGGTGCCCATGAACACAAGAAGGATTTTAAAGAAATCCTTTGTGTACAACACAAAGAAATGTCTTCCTCTTTATAACAGATAAATTGGACTCTTCATACCAATTCACTCATTCACTCACTTATTAATTATCAACTGTGTACTTATTCTGTTACACACTGTATCCAGACCTCACCTAACATCTCTGCATAGCCCTGTGTTGTTTGGGATATTTTGGCCCCTTCTTCAGAGAGCCCATTTCATGGGATACACTGCTGGGTATTATTGTGCTGTGTCCTTCTGTGGCTGTCAGTGTCACATCTGCGGCCATAAGCATACACTTGGACATTTGTACTCACGGTGGGGAAGACGGACAGAACATTTCTGGAGGAATGTTCCAAAGTCCCTGCACTTTATACACTGAGCCATTCAACACACGTTTGTTGGCAAAGGTCCAGTCCTCATAATTCAAGGTTCAGAAGTTTGATTTTATCAGTTCACTCAAGGTTGATAAGGGGCTAAGGGAATGGAGTCATATAAACCCCATTAACAAGAGAACGTCTATTCTTTTCCAATAAAAGTGGTGTTGGTGTTTTACCACTATCCAGTGCACCTTGTCTCATGATCAAGGTGCCCACAAACTAAATTAGGTATCTGAAAAGTGTTTGGTGATCATGGAATAAAGGCAAAGGTTGTGAATAGGCTAGAAAGGCATTTTTCTAAGGAACATGAGAGCTCCTTCAGCACCAAATAACAATCTGCTGTGACGAGAAGACCATCCCTGCCAGATGGTGTCTGCTGTGCAATATTGTGCCCAAGAGCCACTTTCGCCAGGTGCTCCCACGTACACCTGCAAGCCCTAATCTAGCCTCTTTGCCTGGACTGTCAATCCTCGAGGGGAGAACACGCTTACTCACATTTGCACCTGGATGACGCTAGGCTCCCAGAATCTCTAATGATCAGGTGGGGGAAGGAAGGATGGATGGATGGGGTTGGTGCATGAATGAAAGGCAACTCCAGTTACCCAGTCCCTGCCTGCGTTACCAGAGTCCTAAGCTGCTAGCCCCTTAGGGAGGTGATAGGGGGCTCCCTCTGAATCATCACTAGTTTGTTCTTCAGCTTTCATTTCTTTGCATTCAAATGTGTGGGGTGTGTGTGTGTGTGTGTGTGTTACAACTGATACTACTTTCCTTCTCAACTGATTGTAAAGAAAAAGATTGCCTATTCTGTTAATTTAAAATCAGTATTTACAAAGTGTGGTCTCTAGGTCTCTTTTTAAAGACACAGGGGAGTACTCCACGAACAAAGTTCAGTGGCTGCCCTTATTACAGAGAGGTAAAGCCTGAGTTTTTGCAGGACAACGCGGTCCGCACACCATAGCCATTTTCCTCTGGCCTTCCTCCTTTCCCGCCAGTCTCCCTTCCAGACCTCAGCACCAGCTTAGGTTGTGAAGGGGCCACTGCCCCACCCACATTGGGAGGTCTCTGCCCCAGACTTCTACACAGCTCTTCCCTCTCGCCAAACTTCCCATTTTCTTTTTTTTTTTTCAGTTTTTTTTTTTTAATGTTTATTTTTGAGAGAGAGAGAGACAGAGTGCGAGCGGGGAAGGAGGAGCAGAGAGAGAAAGAGACACAGAATCTGAAGCAGGCTCCAGGCTCTCAGCTGTCAGCACAGAGCCCTATGAGGGGCTTAAACTCATGGACTGTGAGATCATGACCTGAGCCGAAGTCAGACAGTTAACTGACTGAGCCACCCAGGCGTCCCCAAACTTCCCATTTTCATTCAAGTACCACTCATGGTGAGGCCAGTCCTAACTACTCCATACACAAGTGCACCCTCTCCAGAACAACCCCAGGCCCCCAAAGCACGGGTCATCCTCTTGCAGACTTCTCCTGGTAGTCCCTGCCTCCGATGCCAAATTCCACAAGATGCCCCCAAACAGGGCCTGGCACACACTTCTAATATGGCTATAAATATTTGCGAATGGATGAATCAATTCCTGGAACATCACATATTCTACAAGGCTCAGGCTAAATAATAGCAGGTTCTCGTCCTCCTCAATCTTCCTCTTTAAGATCTTGTAACGATTTCTTCGGGTATTAACCTGCATATTGCTAAAGAACATGCTTCTACGGCTATTTCTTAATTATTCAACTTAAGACATTAAAAACCTAAATTGCTGGTGTGGAAGATGACAAGACAGGATTCTGATACCACTCCACACCCCAGTTCCCATTTCTCCACCTTTCTGGTAGAATTATATAACATTAGCTTTTATCATTTTTGCCGAAGTCCTCTAGATACAATATGCAACTGAATGCATCAACACAACTGATTGATATAATACAATCTCTCTAGATACAATTCTAGCTAGAATGAAGCTCCGGCAACAGAAATTTTTGTCTGTTTTGCTCACTGAAGCATCCCTGTGGCCTAGAACAATGTCGCACATAGCAGGTGGGCACTGAAGAAGCATTTGTAGAACACTCAGATTTATGGTATGTGACATAAGTCATTCATTATTGCACGTGCAGGGTGCATGGGCCATCCCCCACATCCCTCCACCTGGTGGCCTGGCTGGTTGAACGCTGCATTGGCATGAGACCACCTGCAGGGAAGTTTCAATGACTCTCTCTCATCCAGTTTCACTTGGGAATCCCTACCCGACATCCCCCAAACTCTTCTTGAAACTTAGTGATTTACAATTACTGATCTACTAATCAGCTTCCCCAACGAGACTGCAGCCTCCTTGGCATCATGGAGGTCCTTGGTCATCTCTGGACCCCACGGTCTGTCACAGCATCAGATCCATCATAATAGATTCTCCAGAAGTTCTGAATAAAGAACACAAGGCCCTGCCTGCCACTCTGAGGCAAGAGAGAAAGAACTTCTTCCTGTTCTGGGTGAGCCCTTATGACGAGGCCCTCTCACTATTTATAGAAATAAAATGGAGATCGACTGTTCTTCCTTTCGCTCTTCACACCCCTGGGCTCATTAATCCCAGGTCATTTCGTTCACTTTATTTTTTTCAATGATTTAGTTTCTTTCTAGCCACTTTCCTTGTTCAAATCTCCCTTGAAAATAAAAATAAATTTCAACTAACAGTTAAATCAGTCTCGGAGCCTGATGGCTTCTTCCCAAGTTAGAATTGCTCTGTTGCCTTGCAAAACTGTCCGATTTTACACTGGACTCCACTTGACAAAACAAAGCATTCAAAACTAAAATGTACAATCAGTTGAAAGGTCTTCCTACGTCGCTACTACCGTTACTTTCTAGCAGTGGTTCTCAAACTTTGCGCGTCAGAATCACCTGGAGGATTTAAGACCCAGATTGCCGGGCTCCCACCTCCAGGGTCTTTGATTCAGAGGATCAGGAAGGGCCTGAGGATATGTATTTGCAACAAGTGCCCAGGTGATGCTGATGCCGGCCACCTGGGGACCACTCTTTGAGAGCCCTTGCTTCCCCATAATTCTCTGGGAGGTCTCAGAAATGGGTTAAATTTCTTGCTACCCCACCCCTCAACCAAGATAACCAGATGTTGGGTACATGCTTACAGCACTCCTTAACCTTACCAATGCACATAAATCCCCTGCGGATCTTTTGAAAATGCAGATTATTCAGCCAGTCTGAGGTGGGGCCCAAGATCTGCATGTCTAACCAGCCCCAGGTGAGGCCAACATTGTGGATCCAGGGATCAAACTTTGAGTTTAAGGCATTACAAATTGTACCAAGCAGGTTAGTATTAAAACTCAAGGGCTTTTGCAGGTCTCAAAGCATTTGATTTCAGGTTTGAGCCCTAAAACTACCAATATACTTCTACACTTTATTTATTATTACACTTCATTATTAAAATCCTGACAAAATAGAAGCAAGTGAACATTTAACTTTCTCCCATATAAAACTTCAACATGGATGGGTCCAGCTGACTCACTGGCATTGCCCAGATGTATCTGAACATGGTTCCAACAGTGTGGGTAGATAATGGTAAACCTGGTGGAGATGGTGGGGAGGGTGGGACTGCTTATACGCGTTGATTTAGGAACTGCCCCTTTGTCATGTGGTGAATGGTGTTTTGTTATACAATTCTAGCATTTAGCCTTCACAGAAAACTGGTTTTAAACACCTTGTCTAATGCATCATTGAGCCCAATTACCCCCAAGGCCAGGATTATCTCTTTTTAATTTCTCAGACTATAAAGAGATCATAGCAATGGGGAAGTGAAAGATAGCATTAGCTCCTCCCAAACCCTACCTAATCCATTTACTCTCTTACAGGTGCAGCTGAATATTAAGAACACACTTAGAGGAGCACAGAACGAGGTACAAAATCTGCAGGGCCCAGTGCAAAATGAAAATTTGGGAACTCTTGTTCAAAATTATTAAGAATTTCCACACTGCAGAGCATCAAAGCAAAGGCCAGGACCTTCTAAGGTCATGTGCCAGTGAAGTCAACCCCAGGGGGAAGGACTCTGACATAATGAAAAACCCATGAGTTAGGAAACTAACCAGACCCTCTCACTCTCTCTCCTCCTCTTTTTCCCTCTCAAAACATATGTCCAAAAAGAATAGCTATGATGACAATGGTAGTGTCATTGTTGAATGAAAAGTTGTCCCTGTCTCATCTTTGGCTCTACCCTTCCTTCATTTTTCACTAAAATAACTCAACCATCTGATTTACAAAAACCTAATGAGATGCCACTAATTCCAACAAGGGCTAAAATGAACCCTACCTTTGGTCTGGTTATGATAAGATGGTTTACCTAAACTATGCTAAGGAAATGTACAGCACAGTTATGATTAGAGGTGAGGGTGTGTGTGATCTCAAATAACCAGCTTTTCAAATCACCAGGCAGTGCATCTCAAGCTTTGGTGATTCACCAAGGATCTTGTGAAAATGAAGGGAGGTGAGTACGGGACCCAGGTGAGCAAGGGACCCCAAGAGTAGGGGACACCTATACTATGAGACTGAGGATCACACTTTGAGTAGCTTAGTCTAGAACTGTCAGTAAGGCAGCCATTAACCTCATGGACCTACTGAGTGCTTGTCCAAATGGAGATGTGCTGTGAGTTTAAGTGAATACCACATTTCAAAGACAGTTAAAAAAAAAAAAAGGCAAAGTATCTCATTAATAATTTTATAGATTATATGTTTGGGATATATTGGCTTGAACAAAATATCTTATTAAAATTAATCCCATCTTTTTTTTTTTACCTTTTTATTTTTTTAATTTTTTTTTTAACATTTATTTATTTTTGAGACAGAGAAAGACAGAGCATGAACGGGGGAGGGTCAGAGAGAGAGGGAGACACAGAATCTGAAACAGGCTCCAGGCTCTGAGCAGTCAGCACAGAGCCCGACGCGGGGCTCGAACTCACGGACCACGAGATCGTGACCCGAGCCGAAGTCGGACGCTTGGCCGACTGAGCCACCCAGGTGCCCCTTTTTTACCTTTTTAAATGCAGCTCCTAGAAAACTTTAACTTAGATGTACCATTGCTGTTGAACAGCACTGTTCGAGAAATGCCACTGGAGCTTTCCCTTATCCATCCTCTCCATCTGATTATAAACTCCCGGGGGTGGGAACGTGAGACCAGCCCTGGACACCATCCAAGGAGGGAACAACTTGATAGCTGAGTTCATCCCTCAACTTCTCACCACACTAAGTTTGCTGCTCTGGCTCCTTCCACTCCAACATATGCATTTGTGCACATGCACACGCATGCAGGTGCACGCACACACACACACACACACACACACACACACACCAGAGTGGAGCAGACTTGAGGACAGGACTTTGTCTTCTGCATCTTTCTATCCTCAGTGTCCAGCACATGAATATCTGATGTGTTGATGCTCTATGTAAATCATTCGTTGCTCCTCCCCCTTATAATACTTACGGGTCTCTCACTGTATGTATATATCTCAGACTTATTACATGCTTTCTCAATTACATTTTCATCCAGAAGGTTGTCCTTCAGCTTATCTGGTACTAGCCACACGGGCTCAATCAGTATCAGTGACAATGCCACTAGCCCTACTGTGCACTGAGTGGTAAATGTTGGTGGCTCTTTCCTTATCTCCATCACCAAGTTCACAATCACTACAGCTCTACTAGGCTCACTGCTGCTACTAGTAGCTACAGCTCACTGAGTGCTTTTGCTACGTGTCAGGTGTTGTGATAGGCACTCCAAAACGTCATCTCATTTAATCCCCACAACAGCGCCATGCTAGGCGCCATTAACGATCCTCTACTTTCCATATGAGGAAAGTGAGGCTCAGAGAGGTTAAGAACTTACCCATGTTCACACAGCAAGTAAGTGGCAGAGACGGGATTCTAATCCAGATCTCCAAACACTGTGCTTTCAACCCTTGGTATCTATAATACCAGCAGCAGGTTCTGGATCGCAGAGCAGTAAAAAGGCAAAAGTGATGTTGGATGGTTTTGAATAGTTGCTTTTTAATAGCCACACCGAGGCAAAGATGTTCTTTAATTCTTTTTCTGAGTCTGTTTTTCAAACGTATAACTTTCTCAGGGCGCCTGGGTGGCTCAGTCAGTTAAGTGCCTGACTCTTGGTTTCGGCTCAGGTCATGATCTCATGGCTCATGAGTTCGAGCCCCATGTTGGGTTCTGCTGATGGTGCAGAGCCTGCTTGGCATTCTCTCCCTCTCCTGCTCTCCCTGCACCTCTCCCCGCAACTTGTGCTCTCTCAAATAAATAAATAAACTTTTAATAAATAAATGTATATGTTTCTCAATACTTAAGAAAATACAAAGTTGTCATCAACCTTTTATTCTTCCAGTTCAGGGAATATGTAAATCTGACATTTCCTTTATAGCGGAACGTTGCGAACACATGTGTGTTCACATTTACGAACTGTATACAGTATGTGTGTCCACACATACACTGCATTTCAAGTTTCAATATGGAGCATATCAGAGTAACACTGGGCAAATAGGCTTACAAGGAAAAAAATGGAAGACCAACTCAAAACCAATTACCAATGAATTGTTTTATGATGAAGGCACAAGTTTTAGGATGATCTTTGAAAGATGGATTTAGAATTTCTCAGTTTCAGGTTTGCAGCCATTTTTTTTCCCTAATGACTTTATTCTTTCCGCATCAAAAGAGCTGGTTCATCCTAAAAAGTAGATTTTATGATGGCAATTTTACCTTTGGGATTAACGCCCGTGTGTATTAATATCTTAGTACAATTTTAAAACACCAAAGCTTTGAAATAATATACAAAGTGCTTGCTGAATCCACTTTGACAGAACTGTAAAAAGGACAAAGTCCTTAAAAGATTTCTTACAGTTCTCCCAAAAGATTTCATTCAAGTTCCCACATTAAGAATGTGGGAGAGGGGCGCCTGGGTGGCGCAGTCGGTTAAGCGTCCGACTTCAGCCAGGTCACGATCTCGCGGTCCGGGAGTTCGAGCCCCGCGTCAGGCTCTGGGCTGATGGCTCAGAGCCTGGAGCCTGTTTCCGATTCTGTGTCTCCCTCTCTCTCTGCCCCTCCCCCGTTCATGCTCTGTCTCTCTCTGTCCCAAAAATAAATAAACGTTGAAAAAAATTAAAAAAAAAAAAAAAAAAGAATGTGGGAGGGGTGCCTGGGTGGCTTAGTTGGTCAAGCATCTGACTTCGGCTCACAACATAATCTCACGGTTCATGAGTTTGAGCCTGGCATTGGGCTCTGTGCTGACAGCTCAGAGCCTGGAGCCTGCTTCCGATTCTGTGTCTCCCCCTCTCTCTGTTCCTTCCCCGCTCACCCTCTGTCTCTCTCTCGTCAAAAATAAATAAAGATTAAAAATAAAAATAAAAGAATGTGGGAGATAATTCCTGGAATACTAAAATGCAAAACGAAGGAGACAAAATGATTGTAATCATTGTGACAAAGCAGATCAAGAACAGTGGCTTTACCATAAGAGCGTGACAGGCCAGAATAATTGGTTTCCATTTTCATCTGTGACTAATTCATCATCGCTTCTAGGGCCAATTGTGCTGTCTGGTGTCTCCATTTTGCCAATGATACGGCCCTATGTTGGTGTGAATCTGGCAGGGTAGGAGGGGGGATGAATTCGAGGTTAAAAACCTGACCTCTGGCCGAATGTCATACTTATTACGTTCAATAAACATAACTGGTGACTGAACACACACAGCACAGTAAACACTGTGCTTTTAAAAAGCCACCAGGTAAATCTTCAATAAAGCCTCAAATGACTTAGGAACAAAATGAGTCCTGCAGCGGGGAACAAAATGAATTATTGGTATAGATCAAATTGCCCAGAAACCTCATGTGTCAACATTAATGTCAGTTCTTCAGAACCAATATATTGCGCCTTAATTACGCCAGGCTTCCAAGCCCTGTGGTCCTCCTGACAGCTCATTTCACAGAGATGCATTTATTTTGAAAAAGTGTGTGTAGCTACCAGCCTGTCCACTCTATCAACATGAGACTTGGCCATAAAATCCTGCTATATTTTGCCCAGGGCAGCAATTATTAAGTATCCCTCAACATATGTGTCAAACACATGAGAAATTGCTCCAGGCTTTTCCTGGTTTTTCATTGCTTAAAAAAAGTAGAAAACACCAAAACAGGAGGCCTTTGAGGAACATGAGGCATCAAAAATGTTAGTAGCGTGGTGAGAGCTGAAGAGTAGCAACTCGTTCTTGGAGAAAATATGAATAAACCAAGTCTCCGCTGACACCTAGGACGTCCCCAGAAAGGTGTAAAGCCTCTGGTTACGTGGCTAGAAACACAGCGCAGGGACACAGCGCAAAACTGCACAAAGGCTCCGCTCTCTGCGCTGGTTATTGGCACTAGTGAATCTTGTTGTAACGATAGGGGTTCTCTGCTTTCACTTTTCTACGTTGGGTTAAATGGGGCTCCTCACAGTGGGGTTCTTTCCTCCTAACCCTCTGATGCCCAAGCAGGATGACCTAAGGATTTATTACCTTATCATATGCTAGCATCCCAACTCAACAAATAATACATAACCTGGACCCCAGAGCCCGAAGGCTGACTGAACTCACCCGTTCTTTATCTGCGGGGCCCGTCTGGGTCTCAGTGTTCTATTCTCATATCCCACCCTTGCTCATCTTTCTTATCCACCCACATTAAAAATTAAAATAAAGGTTAAAATTAAAATCCATGTCAGTATGTCCTCTGCTAGAGGCATTCCTTGAGAGCAGTGTCTAACTAATTGATTGTTGCTTCTAGGGCCAATTTCGCTGTCTGGTATTTCCACTTTAACAGTGTTAAGGCCCTGTCTGTGTCTGTGTGGTGGGGGGCGGGGCAGGGCAGGAGGAAGGATCTGAATTAGAAATTAAAAACCTGACTTCTAGTCAAATGTTGTATTTACTACACTCAATGAACATAACTGGAGACTGGACACACTATTCATTTATTCACCAAAAATAAATGATGTGATTTATTTTACCTGGTTATTTTTCTTTTTTCTTTTTTTTCTTTTTTTATTGTTTATTTTTGAGAGAGAAAGAGAGAGAGAGAGTCGGGGAGGGGCAGAGAGAGAGGGAGACACAGAATCAGAAGCAGGCTGCAGGTTCTGAGCTGTCAGCACAGAGCCCGATGTGGGGTTTGAACCCACAAACCATGAGATCATGTCCTGAGCTGAAGTTGGATGCTTAACAGACTAATCCACCCAGGTGCCCCTATTTTTCATTTTTTAAAAGCTAGCTGTCAAAATTTTGATTCAGGCTTTGCCAACTGCCTCGTTCACAAAATGTTGATCTTTATAGGCATTTTCCTAAAATCTGTTTACAACTCCTCCTTCCGAAATTAGATGTTGAAAAGCTTACTGTCTCTCAGTTGCCCTCTCTTGCTCTCATGCACTCTCTTTCTCTCTCTCTCTCCCTCCTTTGTTTCTCAAGTTCTGTCCTATTCCCTACAAGAGATTTTCAATATCAGCGTCGAGAATTTCTCTTTTAATCACTCATCTGCTTTGTACAGGTTTTCTAACTTAAATGTGCACACATTAAAAAGTAATGACACACCCAACGGAGCTGAAATGTGAACACATGTGTTGTTTGTGTTCCGAAAGGCTAATTAATAATACATCTCTTCATCTGCTTGTATCCGTATATACCGTGCCTTGTTTGAGGAACATCCTGGGGCCAGTGATCACTGCCACATCTTACAGAATCTACTTCAACATTGTGCTAGTAGGAGCAAATGAAGGAAGATATAGGAAGAGTAGGTCTTTAGCCTCAGGGTGGAAACTCGTTATGTGTGGGGCATATAACTTATATTAGACTTTTAAACAGTAATCTAATCAGTGAGAGTTTCATTTCTTTATCAGGGTGCTGTTTGCAAGACAGCTTTCCTGGGTCAGGCAAACTTGCTGAAAACCAAGATAGAAAGCAAACATTATGTGGATTAAGTTGACCAACTTTCTATATTTGCACTGTTGCCATAAGCAAGTCAATAAATCTATTAACACCCCAGCTGTCCTGTTCATCAAGTGAGAAGAAACATGGCCTAGATGATTTTCAAGGTCTCCTCCAAATACAAGAGCCTATAGTTTTTTGTATTGAAAATTAAGCACCACAAAAAATAACACACAGTAAGTAACTGCCACTTGTTTACTTGTTTTCAAAAATACTAAGTCTGGATTGTTCAAATAACATGAAAGGACACCATTAAACTGAACCACGGATCACTTCTTTCCTTAAAATATAGTCTACTCGGCAATCAAAAAGAATGAAATCCTGCCATTTGCACCAATGTGAATGGAATTAGAATGTATTATCCTAAGCGAAATAAGTCAAAGAAAGACAAATATCACATGATTTAACTCGTATGTGGAATTTAAGAAACACAACACATGACCATAGGAGGAAGGAAGGAAAAATAAGATAAAAACAGAGAGGGAGGCAACCCATAAGAGACTCTTAAATACAGAGAACAAACTGGGGGTTGCTGGAGGGGAGGTGGGTGGGGATGAGTTAAATGGGTGATGGGTATTAAGGAGGGCACGTTTCAGGATGAGCACTGGGTGTCATATGTAAGAGATGAATCACTGGGTTCCACTACTGAAACCAATACTACACTGTATGTTAACTAACTTGAATGAATGAATAAATGAATAAAAAAATAAAGTAATGATATATGTATATATATATAGATATATGTATATATATATGTTGGTTATACACACACACACACACACATATATATATACACACATACATAACCAATGCTAATTGGTTATTACCATTTAGCTGCTAAGTCTAGGCCAGACTTTTTGGATCCTTCACAAATTGTACTTAAGCACCATAACTACTACATTTTTAGTTTATTGCAATGAATGAAATGTTCAGTTGTGTGGCAATGCAGAGTAGTCTAGAGAAGGAAAAAACCTTAATGCAGTGACAAGGCCCATGCAAGGCGAGGTTCCTCCCTGTCACCTGTGGTGTCTCTGTGCAGAGGTTTGACTCTGGGGTTCTGAAAAGACCAAGTGGACTAGAATTACGGTGGCAATTTTTATATGAGGGATAATGTGTGAACCAACAAGGTGGAGCAAACCTCGCCTGTTACGTCATTATACACCTCCAGCTCAGTTCCTGCCAGATCAGAATATTCTACAGCCACCTTCATAGAGGCCTTCTCCACGTGCATCTAATAGCACAGACACTAAAACTCGGCATGTCTACAAATGAACACATCACATATTCCTTTGCAACAACCCCTCCCCAGACCCTCTCCCAGCCCTGTCCCAGGGCCTCCCTTAGTAAACTATCATTACCCAGTCACCCAAGTCAGAACCCTGGGAGTTATCCTTATCCCCTTCTACTCCTCACGTCCAAACCCATTCATTCAACAAAGGAAGCAGGACCAGAGTGTGCACAGGTGTACCCCAGAGAGACATGCACGGGAGAGACGAACAGGATGACCGACTGTCCCAGTTTGCCTGGAACTGTCCTGATTTTAACATTCAAAGTCTGACATCCCAGAAAACCTCCCAGTCTTAGGCAAACCAAGATAGCTGGGCACCTTGGAAAGGAAAGAGTTTGGGAGTACAAAGATTCTTCCTGGAAGAAATGACATCCATACAGAGGTGTGGCATGGAGGAGTACCAGTGGCTTGTGTTCCTGAAGAGTAGAGCTGGTGGCACAGGGCTGGTAGGAAGGGGACTCTGGAAAGGCAGGCAGGGGTTAGATCTTAAAGAGCTATGTATTGAGCTTGACCACAAAAGTGCCAGGAATTTTTCAAAGAAGTGAAATTTTGCATTTGCAGTGGTAGGCAGGTGTTTTGAGATGGACCTCGACATTTATGAACAATTGATGGCTAGAAGCAGGAACTGTTACTTTCAAATTGTAAGTTAACTGTCATTTTTAAAAAAGTTTTTAGAGAGAGCATGAATGGGGAGGAGAGGGGCAAAGGAAGAGAGAGAGAATCTTAAGCAGGCTCCACACTCAGTGCAGAGCCCGACGTGGGGCTCAGTCACACAACCCTGGGATCATGACCTGAGCCGAAATCAAGAATCAGACAATCAACTGACTGAGCCACACAGGCGCCCCTCTTACCTGTCATTCTAAGAATAGAAACCATATTTGCCTTGGGGATAAATTATTGTTTTGGGAGGAATTTGGTTGGGCTCTCTCTTAGTCAAGCTAATATAAAAGAAGTACCTACCAGCTGTCCTTGGTATAACATCAAACTTTGGTGAAATAATCCAGGCACAGGGCCAATTGCAGGAAGAGGGCCATTCGGCCTATGGCTTCCCATTCAGAGACTTTGGAGGTTAAATTCAAATGGTTTCAGTGATCACTTCCAGGATTGAAAGAAGACATTCACCTTGTCAGTCAAAAGTGTCCCAGCACCAGATCACAGAGCCTACAAAGCATGAAATAAGTGTTTTTTATAAATCTTGTATTGATACAAACATATTATAATATCTTTGTGTTGAAAATGGTACTGTGTAGGCAATAAAAATACTTTAACCATGGTAATTTTGACTACCTCATTCTGGATTGTTTTCATTTGTTCAATATATCAGGAGCCTCAAAAAAAAATAGAGATGGTCCAGATGCCCCTTAAACTCTAAGAGGATTTGCAAAGGGGTGTGTATACAGCTTCAGGAGGATTCTGTGACTGTTGTGTGCAATCTGCCAACTATCTATATGTATATCCCTTAATCATATAATATTTAGTTTTGCCTATTTTTGTAATTTATATAAATTGAATTTACTGGGATATATTATTTTGTATCATTTCTCTCACTACACATGCTTTTGGATTCATCCATGTCAAGAATGTAGTTTATCCATTTCATTTCTTTAGAGAGGGAGAGAGTCGTGAGCAAGGGAGACAGAGAGAGAGAGAGAGAGAGAGAGAGAGAGAGAGAATCTTAAGTGGACTCCACACAGAGTTCAATGTGGGGCTCAATTCCACAACCCTGGAATCATGACCTGAACCAAAATCAAGAGTCGGACGCTCAACTCACTGAGCCACCCGGGCACCCCTAGTTTATCCATTTTGAACTGCTGCATCATATTCCGTTGTATGAATATCTGTCAACGTATTTATTCATTCTGTTGAACATTTGCGTTGTTTTGAGTGTGTGTGTGTGTTAGTATTATGAACAATACTTCTGTGAATATTCTTGTACTTGACTTCAGATAAATATGTGTAAGGGTTTCTCTAGAATACGTACCTAGGAATGGAGTTACTGGATGATAGGTATGTGCATGCTCATGGTTCTGAGATAATATATAACTGTTTTCCAAAGTAATTGTACTTATTTACACACCTACTATTAGTGGGTAAGAATTCCCCTTGTCCATCCTTCTAATTTATTCCAGTTGGCAGGTGTGAAATGGGCCGATCGGCTTTCCTCTTCTGTGCATCCATTCATGTTTTTGCCGACTTTCTCACTCGGTTGTTTTTGCTTTCTTATTTATTTGTAGGTATTCTTAACATATTCTGGAAACTAATTCCCTGTCACTTACATATATTATAAATATCCCCTCCCTGTTTGGGGCTTTTTGCATTATAATTATGGTATCCTTTAATGAACAAAAATTGTTAATATCACAGTTTGCACTTTTTGTGTCTTGTTTAAGAAATATTCCTTTACCCTAATTCCTAGAGATCGTATTCTATATTTTCATCTGAACATTTTATAGCTTTTACCTTTCACTTTACATCTTTAACAAACCTGGAATTTACTTTTGTATATTACATGTATAGCTTGCCTGAAACAATTATAATTTCTTTTTTTAATATGGAGATATTCTATTCCTTTCCATATCATTTCACTTGTAACTATTTCATTAAGTACACCAGTTTTTATTTTTTATTTATTTTTTTTAAACGTTTATTTATTTTTGAGACAGAGAGAGACAGAGCATGAACGGGGGAGGGGCAGAGAGAGAGGGAGACACAGAATCGGAAGCAGACTCCAGGCTCTGAGCCATCAGCCCAGAGCCGGACGCGGGGCTCGAACTCACAGACCGCGAGATCATGACCTGGGCTGAAGTCGGACGCTTAACCGACTGAGCCACCCAGGTGCCCCAAGTACACCAGTTTTTAAACACAGAGGCCATCATTTTTTTCTGAATTAACTTTGTATGGTGTCTAGAACCACACTGCCTACAAACATCCACAGTTCCTATATGCCATCCTCCACAACCAATGACAGCAATATATCCTAACTAAGATATCTGGGCAAGAGAAGGCCCACACCGCCCAACCCTCACCCCAGATTCTATACGTCTCGCATTGGGGCTGCAATACCTTGTCCATGTTGGGGGGGAGAAAGTTGAAAATCCTCTAAAAACTGCAGTGCTTGTAATAACTCTCGAAATTACTGGGCATACTTAGTATTAATCATTAACATCCTCATCAGAGTCTGTCTCAGAGGTCAAAATGCACCACTGATTAGCTATAAGTTGGGATCTAATAAATATTTATTTATAGATGCTGTCATCCAACAGCCTGGAATAGCGGGGGCTCTAAATTCTAAATGACTTGTTAACGAATAAGAGTCTATAAGGTCCATATCTAGTCCTCAGATATAATTCAGAAAAATTAATTGCTATGAAATACCAGCCTGGTTTCATGTGATCACATTAGAAGTTATAATAATCTACCAAAGCATAAAACTCAACGTGATAGAGGAGCTGAGAAATTCTCCTGCCCTGACACAAACATGTGGGAGTCTTCACAATAGGAATTTTTCTAGATTGGATGGCTGAACCCATAACTATAGACTTGTTGAATCATAATGTACACCTGAAACTAATATAACACCGTATGTTAATTATACTTCAATTAAAATAATAACAGCCCTACAGTACCATATTTTAGTTTAAATTTGAAATCTCAAAAAACCTACAAATACTAGCCCAAACTGGTGGAATAACATAGTCATTTCTCAAAAAATTAAAAAATGATGTTAATGAGATTTTAACTCTTTCACTTAAACATAATTGGGTGCAGCCACAAGAAATAATTGTGCCAAAGAAGAAAACAAAAATTATCATGTTTAAATAACTGCACTGATATCCCAACTCTTACAAAGCTAACTGTTGATTTAAATAACGCTTCTACATGCCTTGACCATATGTGTTATTGTATTAAACTCTTAGCTGAAACTAACACACTGCAAAACTTGTGTAATTTAAACAGTAAAATTTTCCAGTGACTTTACTCAATCTCTTTCTCTCCCATTAAGCAACAACAAAAGACACATTACACATTACTTTTGTGAATATATACACATAAAAGAACACAGTTCATGTGTTCATAAAAAGTTCTTGGGGCACCTGGGTGGCTCAGTGGGTTAAGCACCAACTTCAGCTCAGGTCACGATCTCATGATCTGTGAGTTCAAGCCCCGCATGAGGCTCTGCGCTGACAGCTCAGAGCCTGGAGCTTGCTTTGGATTCTGTGTCTCCCTCTCTCTCTGCCCCTACCCCACTCATGCTCGCTCGCTCGCTCTCTCTCTCAAAAATAAGTAAACATTAAAAAAAATTTTTTTTAAGTTTTTCACTAAAGATTTTAGCTGTGACAGCTAGTTACAAAGTAATTTAAGGTTTGTAACAAAAAGCTAGGTCTGCTTAGTACATGTTCAGTTACTGGTGGTGAACACTCAGTGAGTATTGGCTGATGCATATATGAATGGATGAAAATATAAGTAAGAGATATCCACATATATATCATATATATCATAAAGAGTATGAAGTAGGTTTAACTCTCTACACACCCTGTCTACACCCCTGTCTACACCCCTGTCTACACACCTGTCTATACATATAATGGCTCCACTTAAGCTATCAGTCTGTGGACCTGTGAGAAGGTCAGGCTTCCGTGAAAACTTGAGCCACCCAAATCCATTAGAGATTCTAGGAGGGAGCAGCTGCAATGAACATGTAGTTTCAGAACGGATGGAGCAAGCAATCTGTCTCATAGGGACTGCTGAGCTGATCTTGTAACAGGGGAGAGAGACTCCTCCATGTACTAGGTCAAGTGCAAAGCACTATGCTATTTATTCTGTTTTCAGGGAACAAGACCTAAAGCCAGGCATTGATGGAAACTTGTAACGACTTACCTAGTCTTAGAACATTAGAATTAGGAAAAAGAAAAACTCAAAATCATCTATCCACCACTCACCTAAATTCATTTAATTCACTTCCCCAAGCTACATCTCCAAATGTATAAATGTTTCATTCCTGTTTTAAACACTTGAGGTTTTGTGTTTGTACAAAACATTTTAATAATTTTATAAAATATAACCTCTAAATAGGGATAAACCTAAAAGCCAAAAAAAGCATAAAATGGAGATTCTGAAAGTGATTATCAATATCTATAAACCACTGTTCTTATGCAAATCAAAGCCGCAATGAACTATCACCTCAACCTGTTAGAATTGTCATCGTCAAAAACGCTGGTGAGGACGTGGAGAAAAGGGAACCCTGTGCACTGCTGGTGGTAATGTAAAGTGGTGCAGCCACTATGGAAATTAATATGGAGGTTCTTCAAAAATTAAATATAGAATTACCATATGATCCAACAATCCCAGTTCTAGGTATATATCCAAAGGAAATAAAAATCACTATATCAAAGGCATCTGATCTCCTATGTTCATTGCAGCATTATTCACAATAGCCAAGATATAGAAACAGCTTAAAAAGATTCACAAAAAGATGAATGCTAAAGAAGATCACACACACACACACACACACACACACACACACACTGAAATATTATTCAGTCACGAAAAAGAAGGGAACCCTGCAACAACATAGATGGACCCTGGGGGCATTATGTTAAGTGAAATAAGCCAGACAGAGAGGACAAATATTATATGTGGAATCTTAAGGACAGAAAAAAAAGTCGAGCTCATAGAAACAGGGGCTGCCAGGTCCTGGGGGGTTGGGAAAATAGGGAGAGGTAAAAGAATACAAACTTTCAGCTTTTAGATGAATAAGGTCTGAGGATCTAATGCAAAATACGGTGACCGTAGTTGATAACACTGTACTGTATACTTGGAATTTATGAAAAAGAAGAACTTAAATGCTCTCACCAAAAAGAAAATGATAAATTAAAAAAGATTTTAAAACATTGTTCTTTTAAACCATTGTTCTTTTAAACCAGTGTAGCTTACTATTATGTACCTATGTCTGTTTCTTTAGGTATCTAAATTATTCACAGGGTTTGCAAATATTCTTTATGTGTGTATTATGATTAAAAAAAAAATCTGCCAAGGCAGGTGCAAGGGCTAAAAGAATACATCTTCTGGTTTCCTTTTGTTGTCTCTGTTTAAAAAAAAGGAATCGCCCCTGAGAAAAGCCTCTAAGGAATGCCTCTAGGCGTAGTTTTTGGAATGAAATGGAACAGACTGCTGTACAAAGAGAAAAAGAAAACACACAGCAAGGCAAGGTGGACAGCGGTGTGAGTCCTGCGGTGAGGTGTCAGCAGAGGAGGTGTTCCTTTCCTACGAACTGTATAAAAGGTCAGCTCATCCACCACCCAGAGGCAGATTCTACTCCAGCCATCCTGAAGCTTCAGGTGCTCCCTCCTACCATCTCCAATGGAATTCACCGGCAGAAGCTTCCACAGAAGCCTGAGTTCCTCCTTGCAAGGCCCTGCACTCAGCATGAGAGGTTCCATGTATGGGAAGGGAGGCATGCAGCACTTTGGGGCAGCACCCAGCGTCTATGGGGGGGCTGGAGGCCAGGGCATCCGCATCTCGACCTCCAGACCCATGGTGGGCTATGGGAGTGATCTCACCAGAGGAGACGTGTTTGCTGGCAATGATAAGATGACCATGCAGAACCTAAACGACCGCCTAGCAAGCTACCTGGAGAAAGTACACTCCCTGGAGCAGTCCAACTCCAAACTCGAACTGCTGATCAAGCAGTGGTATGAAACAAACACACCTGGCATCAGGGACGACAGTGCATATTACCAACAAATAAAAGAGCTGCAAAACCAGGTAAGGGATGATGCCTTTGCTTTCCACTCTACTGCTGAGCTGCACGGTATAGCAAGGGGGCATCTATGTTAGGTGGGTGCAAATAGATGTCAGAAAGCAAATTAGGCTGAAATGCTATATCTATAAAAATGGTGAATTCCATAATCTACCCTTAGTGGTTGAATAGCTGACTACATAACTGGATGACTGTAAATCATACTTTGTTAACTTTTTACAATATAGTTACATGGAAAATATGAAAATGTTACCCTCCAGGCTTGTAATCTGTATTTTTGTCACAGTTTACCAGGACACAGCTAAGTGGATAGTAAAAAGTTTTTCTAAGAAGAGCTAAAATTTTTATGTGATGATAAATCTTTTTTTTCACCCAGTTCCCATTAACTTGTGAATTCCCAGTCAATGCAGAGATGCTCCTCCTTTAATTTATGTAAATTTGTAATATTAGTATTAAGACACCATATGAAAAATTTCAATGATGAAGTGACCCAGAGTGGAAATAAGGGGAAGGGATGTAGGTATTCGTGAGGTCCAGATTTTTCAATGCCCTGTTTAATAATCCCATCATCAGTTCAGAAGCCGCTTCTACAGCAATAAGATGTTCTATTGCCCCCAACTCAAATTTGTTGCAATTATATCACAGCCTACTCCCACATTATCGGAGAAAGGTGGAGTTCTATTTATCAACTGTGTGTAATAAAGGGAGTGAACTTTGCTCCAAAGTGAAGGGCACTTATGACACGAGCACTTGCTCTGCTTTAAAATTCGTATATCTAATCGAGGAAAGAATCCCTTTCATTTTCATTCCTATTTTAACATTCATATTCCTTTATAGCAAAGGCCACCTCCTTGGTGGCCTCAGTATACACAGAAAGGCAGCTGGATCTGCTGAAAGACACAGACCATTGTAACATCTTCTACAAGCAGCCTGGATCCATATATATCTTAGGGAACGCACCCATTCGGGAACCCCTTTTTTAAGACCCAGGGCTTATCCATCCTGACAGCTTCAGTGCCCAACACAACTCTCACATAGCAAAGTGTCCATTCATTCAGCCAATAGTTGGTAGATACTAAGTGCTGGACACCATGCTGAGCATTGGGGAATATGGAAACATAATGTGATTTGGAGGAACAGACACAAAGGCTTAATCCACACAGAGGGATAGATGTTAGCAAGGAGGGCCCTATAGGGCAGTGAGAACACAGGCAATTCATCCAGTTCTGCCTTGAAGAAATCACTGAGACTTCCTTGAGGCAACGATGTAGAAGGTGAGACATGGAGGAGAAGTTGTTCACCAAGTGAGAAAGGCTAACAGGAATATTCTCAGCAGGAACAACATCAAGGGGAAGGCACTCGATAAAGTTTGATGGTTTGAGTTGAATGAAATTCTTCCTTTTGTAAAACCATAAGAAAGCTCACCTAACCCTGGGACCAGAGTTGTATTTTATGACTCGATTATGTTAAATGCCCATATCATTGCCCTTCCTATTTTCATGGTTGAAAGGAACATCATCTTTGATAGAATAGTGGTTGTATCTGAAGATAAACTCAATCATTTGAAACTTTTTTCCAGTTGAAAATGTCATTCTTTCTCATGTATTTTCCAGATTAAAAGTGTACAACTGCAAAATTTTCACTGTGTCCTGCAAATTGATAATGCCAAACTAGCTGCTGAGGACTTCAGGCTGAAGTAGGTTCTAGCACCATGGTAAAACTTCCTGGAAAAGGATTCCTTTTAGCTGTGCCTAATGACATTCAGCTTTCCACATTCTTGTTGGTAAAGGAGCTACCTTAAGTAATTTCAGGATCTGGGAGTTTGAAGGGTGGTGGAAGTTATCTGGTCCAGCCCAGCACTCAGGGCTAGACTTCCCTCTCCCACATTCTTAGTATTTTTCACTGGTTAGCTCTAGTCGCTAGAACATTCTTTTTTAGTAACCCTTCATCTACCTTTTCACCCACTGAACCTAATTCTGCCCTTTGGAGTGACACCAAAGCAATTTACAACTCCCCTTCTGCATAGGTGCCCTTCTCTTATCTGAAGCAAGACATTTGTCTACGCTCAGTGATTCCCCAAGTGAGTCATCCATGCTTCTTGGAGTGCCTGCAAATGTACAGCCCAAGTTCCAGGGGTGACCTTTGATGCTTCTGAGTCTGCTGGTGTTTTACAATAGGGTCTGACCAACCAAATAAGTAGGACTATGATTAAAGCAGCTCAGATTGTGTTCACTCTCTTGCAGCCATATCACACTACATGTGATCAGAACTGTTCCTCATAAATGGCTCCTATACTAGGGCTTTCTCATCCTGAATGTGTACAGTGCATTGGTACTAAAAACTCCTTTGTGGCTTAAAAGGGTAGCATTTTAATGCTACAAAGGATCCAAAAGGAGGAAATGGGAAAGCAAATCTGAAGACTAAAGCAGTAAACGTTTGTTCATTCCAATTATACCAAGTCAATATCTGGGTGTTCCACTGCATTATCATTTTTTTTAAGTTTTGCTACTTTAATAAAAATGGAGTAGGTAAGATTTTGGAAGAGAATCATGAATTTTTAAGATAACTCACTTTGGATGCATCTGCTTACAAAGTAATAAAAATAATAAATTGATCACGTGCATTCATTAAGTAAATCTAACCATTATTTAATATCAATAATGAGAATCTTTCGCTGACACATTAATTAAAGCAAGTATTTTTTTTTATTTCCTTAAAAATATATTCGAGAATTTAGGAAATTTTAAGAGTTATTTCGGATTGCTTTTTTTACCAATCACTCCAAATTACAGAGATTATATTATGGAGCAAATTATCTGGTTCCTGGGTTCCCATGAACATTTTTGATATGTATAAAGAAGAATACAATGTATTGAAATTGATCTCCTCACATACCACGTAAAAATATCTCATTATATTAGGACTATCTCTTCTATAATGGCTTCTGGAGGACTCAATTATCTCTGCATACCAATTAATTCACAGGTACGAGGCTGAGAGGGAGACGCGCCTGACAGTGGAGAGTGATATCCAAGGCCTGAATAAGGTCTCGGCTGATCTATCCCTAAGTAGAACAGACTTGGAGATTCAAATTAAAGAACTGACTAAAGACCTGGATCTCCTCAAAAAAGAACATCAGGAGGTGAGGCCATGCTCAGAAGCAGTGTTGGGAATGATAGAAATGGCTCTAATAACGATAATAAGGAGGGGGAGTTGGTAAGAAGATGACAACAATAAGGGTATGAGCTGTCAGGGTTCAATGACTTAGAGCAGTACCCGCACTACAATAAGCCCTACCTAAATTATTTTCTTTCTTTTTTACTCATTCCCCATGAAAGAAGCCATAAGACTTACTCTTTCTGCCCAGCCTCATCTGAGAACGTGCCTCAGACTATAATTAGGATTTTCACTCTTGTAGGAAGTAGACAGCCTACGCAGACATTTGGGCGATACTGTATGTGTAGAAGTGGATGCTGCTCCAGGCCTGGAGCTTGGCACCATCATGAATGAATTGAGGCAGAAGTACGAAACAATGGTCCAGGAGAACCTTCAGAAGGCCAAGGAACAGTTTGAGACACAGGTAATAGCATAATTCCAAAGGGTAAGCAACTATGTAGAAGCTGTCCTTCAAAAAAAAAGATAACTCATGTTCTTTCTTTTCTCTCTCTCCTTACTCACTTTTTTTTTTTTTCATTTTTGGAACTTTAGACTCAACTTCTGCAGCAACAAGTCACAGGGAGCACTCAAGAGATCAAAGACAATGAGGCTCAAGTAAAGGAGCTGAGACACACCTACCGGAACCTAGAGATCGAACTCCAGTCCCACCTCAGTATGGTAAAGCACATCTAACTTCACACTCTCAATGTAGTCTATGCTTACTAAGTGCCTGTGTGAGGAACTCTGGGGATGCAGAAAACTCTGGGAAATAACCCCTCACCCTTGCAGGGCTGGCAGGGAAACAGGCCAAACCACCGATTATAATTAAAACACAGAAAGAAATCAAGGACAAGGGCAATGTACTGCAAGGATGCAGAGGGGCAAGTAGACCTGGAAGAAGACCTGGAGGTCTACCTGAGTAGACATCACAGAGAAAGTGGCCTTTAAACTAGATCTTAAAATGTGAGATGAATGTGTAGTTGAACAATAGGGGTAAAGACATTTCAGGCTAAGCAAATCACTCAGCTCCTGTCATGGTGTCTTACAGTAACAACACTACCCCATCATGGGTTGGCTGCAGCTCTGCTCCATGGCATTTCCACTGTGGGGGTAAGGCTAAAGGAGGTGACCCTAGCCAGGGCATGCCAGTGTTGTTGCAGAAAGAAAAAAGCAATGGCCAGACCATGCGATAGCTCCTAAAGCTTCTCAGAAAAGGCATTTGTCAGCTTCACCTGCATTGCATTAGCCAAAGAAAGTCGCATGACCAAGCCTCCTGTCAACAGGGATGAGGAAACCTAATCCTCCACTTGGAGGGGCACCACAATCACAGGGAGAGGAGGCAAACGTTGAGAACAATAATACAACATACCACAGTAAGACAACAGTGAGCGCAAGGCTAAAAACGAACAAAAGACTCCAGGAACTGGGGATCCTAGCAGCTGGCTGAGGTCGCCTAGATGGAAAGAGGGGGAAACAAAGCTAGAAATAAGAGTCATGCCCACAATGACTAGCAGTGGAAGTTCTCCTCAAATGAAATTAAAATTGAGCCACCTTTTAAGTTTTCAACTAAGAAACATCCACTTTTTCTTGTGCTCATAGAAAGAATCTTTGGAGCGTACATTAGAGGAGACCAGAGCTCGTTATGGTAGCCAATTGGCCACCATCCAGGCACTGCTGAACTCCATAGAAGCCCAAATGACACAGATTTGGAGTGATACAGAACGCCAGAACAAGGAGTACAATATCCTCCTTGACATAAAGACCCGGCTTGAGCAGGAAATTGCTACTTACCGCCGCCTTCTGGAAGGAGAAGATGTCACGTAAGGCTCTTAGAATCAAGGGATATGTGCCAGTGTCTACATGCTGTGCTATTTTAATGTCTACATATTACACTGTCACTCATTCCCCAGCACCAATGCAATCCCTAGCACAAAAGCAATTTACACATGCACCACCAACAACAAAACAAAAATATACCAAAAGTACACCCATCCTCCAAATACCAAGTATGTGTAGGACCGACTTAGAAGATGGTTCTACAGTAGATGATACAGATTATGCTTTGCTAATTTTTATGATTAATACATAATTGAATAACTTTTAACACAACAATAACTTTTAAAAATCCTCATTGAGAGGTCATGAAATGAACAACAGAGTTTGAGACCAGTTTGAGAATCATCAGTATTGCCATAGCAACTGTCTTCAACTACCACACCCAAGAAACTCAGTAAGAGAACACAAGATTTAAACTTCCACTGTAATTTTGTTATTTTTATTACAAAAACTTCTAGCACAGGGTAAACAGGTCAGTTTTGGAGCTATCTATCTATCTGTATATATAGAGAGAGATAGATAGAGATAGATAGATATCTGTATAGATAGATAGATAGATAGAGATATAGAGGTATCTGGAGAGAGAGAGAGAGAGAGAGAGAGAGAGAGAGAGAGAGAGAGAGATGGTAAAGGGGGGAATGCAAACACAGCATTAAAACACACATCAAAAAAGGCAGGACAGTGCTTCATTTTCAAAATGGTGGTAACACCTTTTCGTGTCTCTTTTTCTTTTCTTAAAAAATACAGACAGACAAACACAACTATAGAGTATCTGCCGAGCACCCTGGAGGAGAAAGGTAAGTGTTCTAATTTCACACATTTCCTGTAAGACTGAATTCTCACTCAGCAGCTTACCACTTACTAAATGGTGAAAAGTAAAGAGAGATCGGTTTTCAAGTCAGCAGATATTACCCTAGGGATTCTAAAAATCAGGCACGTCATATAAAGAAACCCCCAACATGGGAAGTTTGTCATACTCCCACAACAGGGTAGTTTTCTCGGCCCACGCTATTACCGTTCTGAGACATCCTGGGATCATGAAAGGGAAAAAAAATAAGATGAAAAAGTACATTTGGCTTAATTTGATATTGTATCTTTCTCTTTGGGGGTGGGGAGAGAAGAAAATTTGTGAATTTGGAGACAGTGACATATTTTCGGCATTTATTTATAAATTTGACAAGATTATTTAAGAAAAAGAATGGGTTTCTTTTCTCTTTAGGAAAAAATACATGTAAAATCATGATGATTTAGAACTGAATATTATGTCAGCAGAGGCATGTTCCTGAATTAACATTTTATACTTAAATCTAAATTCAGATGTGAAGAGAAAAAGGAAGATTAAGACGATTGTGGAAGAAGTGGTGGATGGCAAGGTTGTGTCGTGTGAAACCAAAGAGATGGAAGAAGATGTGTAAACAGTTGCCGGGAGATGCTGCTGAGGGTTTGAAAGACATGTAGACATAATTTTTGCTCCCTACAAGAAAGTGGCCATCAGAAAGCGCTATTAAAAATTTGTAGTGATTAGGGGCGCCTGGGTGGCACAGTCGGTTAAGCGTCCGACTTCAGCCAGGTCACGATCTCGCAGTCTGTGAGTTCGAGCCCCGCGTCGGGCTCTGGGCTGATGGCTCAGAGCCTGGAGCCTGTTTCCGATTCTGTGTCTCCCTCTCTCTCTGCCCCTCCCCCGTTCATGCTCTGTCTCTCTCTGTCCCAAAAATAAATAAACGTTGAAAAAAAAAATTTTTTTTTTTAAAATTTGTAGTGATCAGAAGCGGGGGAAAGCCCATTTATCAGTCTCTATAACTGAATATAGATGTTTTATTCAGAGGAGTTGCAAACTGCCTACAAAAATAAAACCCAGTGAGCACTAGGACATTTAAAACTTCATTGCCACCATCTTTACCATGAAACACATTGGGTATAAGCTATAGACCACCTAATATCAATTTGTTAACGTTCCTGAAAATTATAGCACATTTGAATTTTACTAAACTTTGCAGAGCAGAGGAGTCCCTGCAAATTGCAAATAAACCACTCTCTAATCTTTCCTGTTTCCGAATTACAAAATCTCCTTTCAGGGGCCTCTGGATTCTTAATTGAGCCAATTTCTTGGTTAATTGCATTGGATTTTTGATATTGGTATAATCCTGCTAGCTTTGAGTTACATCTGCTTTCTTTTCCATTGTCTCCATTGCCTTTTAAAATTCACCTCAGCTCAGGGCGCCTGGGTGGCACAAGTCAGTTAAGTGTCCGAATTCATCTCAGGTCATCATCTCACGGTTCATGAGTTTGAGCCCCAAATCGGGCTCTCTGCTGTCAGCACAGAGCCCGTTTCAGATCCTCTGTCTCCCTCTCTCTCTGCCCCTCCCCACTGCTTCTCTCTCTCTCTCTCTCTCTCTCTCTCTTTCTCTCTCACTCTCACTCTCTCTCACACACACACACAAAATAAATACATAAACTTAAAAAAAAAAAACTCAACTCAGCTCTTCGAATAATTTGAGAGTCAGACTCCGATTTCAAATGCTGAGCAGAATAAGATGAAGCACATCAGGCTTGAAATGGGAATAGATTAGGGGCACAGGTGAATATCAGACTCTTGATTTCAGCTAATGTCACGATCCCAGGGTCCTAGGATCAAGCCCTCGAGCCCTGGGTTGGGCTCTGTGCTGAACCTAGAGCCTGCTTAAGATTCTCTTGTTCTAGGGGCGCCTGGGTGGCTCAGTCAGTTGGGCGTCCGACTTCGGCTCAGGGCATGATCTCACACTCCGTGAGTTCAAGCCCCGCATCAGGCTCTGTGCTGACAGCTCGGAGCCTGGAGCCTGCTTCGGATTCTGTGTCTGTCTCTCTCTCTGCTCCTCCCCTGCTCATGCTCTGTCTCAAAAATAAATAAAAACTTAAAAAAAAATTCTCCCTTCTCTATCTGTCTCTCTCCCTCTGCCCATCTCCTCCACTCATGCTTTCTGTTTCTAAAATAAAAAACAAAAAAAAAATAAATAAATAAAAGAAATGGGAATAGATTAAACACAAAATTAGTGAAAACCTTCTCAAGGCAGAATGCTTCTCCTTATGACAAAACTGCATAAATCATCAGGTGTTCTCTTTCTTTATGGGGTGAATGTATGTTATGAAATATTTCTCACTATTTTTTTTAAATAATAGACTTAATGAGATAAAATTCATACACCATAAAATTCATCCTCATAAAGTACACAATTCAGTGGTCTTCAGGATGTTCACAGGATTGTGCAACCATCATTACTGTCTAGTTTTAGGACATTTTCATCGTTCAGAAAAGAAACCCCAGAAGTGCCTGGTGGCACAGTTTATTAAGCGTCAGACTCTGCATTTTGGCTTAGGTCATGATCTCAGGGTCATGGGATCAAGCCCCTCAGCACAGAGTCTGCTTTGGATTCTCTCTCTCCCCTCTCTGTCTACCTCTCTCTCTCTCTGTGTCTCTCAAAATAAACATTAAACAAAAGAAAAGAAACCCCAGTAGGAGTCACCCCCCACTTCTCTTCCCCCCAGTTCTGGCAACCAAATCCACTTCTTCTATGGATTTGCTTACTCTGGACATTTCAAATAAATGGAATCATATAATTTGTTCTTTTGTACAGAAATGTTTGTAGCAGCATTATCCATAAGCCCAAAGTAGAAACAACTCAAATGTCCATCAACTGATCGATGGATAAACAAAATGCAGTAGGTCCCACAACAGAATATTATTTGGCAACTTACACACAGTGCGAAGAGATGAACCTTGAAAACACTATGCTGAGGGAAGTCAGACCCAAAAAGATACATACTGTATTCTCACCCATTTTGCATTTCAATAAGCAGTAACTGCCTTGCAAATGTTTACAGGAAAAATCATTTTGCCCTCTCTCGTCATATTCTAGTAAATGAATAGCTTGGATTTAAATTTTGATACATAAGTTTATAAGTAAACAGGATTTTGAGTGTGATTATATTGAAAATAATAATGTGATTTGCTTACAGATAATAGTATCTACCATTTATTGAGCACTTACTATGAGCTAAGCAGTATGCATGGCATTTTATATGCATTTCTCATTTAATCCTCACACTGACCCCATGAAGTAGAAGTTATTAAGTTGAATCATATGATCTTGCCAATACGTGATCATTTTTTACCTTTAAAAAATAGCAATTTCATATGGGTTGGCCTTATTCTATTATCCCCATTTTATGAATGAGGATTATATATGAAGATATGAAATAAGTCTCCCAAAGTTACAGTTACCAAGTCATGGAGCAAGAATGAACCTCAGGACTGTTTGTCTGAAGTCATGATACCCTTCTAAGCAATTAATTACACAACAGTGAATTCTTTTTCTCCTACCAAAACACATTCCAAAATAGTCTGTAACTTTGACATGCAAATACTGAAACTGAGTCTGATTAGTAAAAACCCTACAGGAGGTGGGGATTGAAATTCACTAGGCATGGCCATCATCAGTATGACAATTATTGCCTACAGCCCTAGGCAATAATGATACTTTGTTCAAAAGTTAGGATTACTACTAACTGAATTTCCTATCATAAAAATGAAAACTAATCCTTGCCTTTGGGTCAATCTCTAGTTTCTTCCAAACAATCTTTCGAAGAAAGCAGTGAAACCCTACATACATGTGGAACCAGATGGCTCTACCTCTGTTTCTTCCAGTAGTTACTGTGTGAAGGTGAAGTGTTAATCTCCGTATCTATACTTCTTATACCAGCTAGGACACGGAACAGCATGACCCTATTTCTGACAGGCATACAGATCCAGAGAAGTTCTGTAGTCCCTAAATATGGGTCTCTTTATCACGCATTGGAATTTCATGACTTCATACGAAACCATCAGTGCCGAAGTGGTCCCACCACACTGCGAGAAAAACCCCAGAGGGGAAGCTAGGATGGACTTGGGGGATTACACCTACTAAGAGCCTTATAACATCTAGGAAGAATGACATGGAATGACATAAAATCAAAACATGACCAGTGGACACCCTGCGCTCTCACCCTTACTGACTTGGGGACAGTCTCAAATAACAATTCCAACTTAAAGTATTAGCTAGTGCTTTTTATTTTTTAATTTCCCTTCAAACATTTGTTTTCTCTCCCCTAGACTCACTTCTAAGATTCGCTTCCCAGAAAAGGCAAGTATAGATACTTGAGCACAATTATTTTAAATTTACATATAGGCATTAGAGGTGGAAAGTATACATGTCAGCACAAAACCGGCTCCAAGTTCAAGAATTCAAGTTAATCATATTCCCATATCACGTGATGATATCACTAAGTTACAAGTCTACACCTGGCACATTCCCTCCAGTCTGTAAGCAAGTAATAGCCTGTTTTCATTTCTATGGCAATCACAATGGACTCACCCTTGGTGGGGCAGGTTGGGGGGGAGCTGCTTGTAAGCAAAAATTAATGACCATAACATCAAGCTCCTGTGCAGGAAGTGCAAGTTGAACTAGTACTTTATATGATCTCTGACAATGCAGTTACATGTCAAAAGTATAACTAAAACTACATTTGCCCACGCGTTCGCAGGATTTCATGTGTGGTGTCATTCTTTCGGTCTCAGCCTATACAATGAGAAATGAAATTCAAGGAGAAAGCTTTTTTGAAAAGAAAAGAGTGAAAGCTCCAGGCTGATGTGCAGGGCAGAAACCCAGTCTCATGGCTGGCGGCTCTGAGTGACCCTCTGTCTTTTCTGTTTTCACCATAAGAAGCAGGGTTATGTTGTCTATAAAACGCACTGCAACCTGAATCCTGTCTTTGCCACCTCCTGTCTCTGTGGCCTTGAATAAGTCACTTGACGTCGTGACCCTCAGATCGCTCCCTTGTAAAATGGGACAAAAGTATCCAACTGAAGAGGTTGCCACAAAGGTTAAAAATAACGTCTGCAGTTTACCTGGCCCACTGTCTAGAATGTAGTAAGCCCACTATCACTATCAACGATTCAAACAAAGACAATCTCATTCAAAGTGCTTGTAATACAGATTAAAGGAACCTTTGGTAACAATCTCCATAAGAGGCTGAGGCCCCTGGTTATTTCCATTTAACACGTTTCCATTTTCTCAAGAAATGAAACCAATGGATTATGGCCTCTCTCATCAAGCAGAGTCTGCATTTGATCACTGCATCTTTTCTATATTTATTGTAAGAATATGTAGTTTCTGCAAATGTCTTGCTTAAAACCCCTTTATTTGGAAATCCCACCAGCTTGCTCTTTGTGATGTGATAGGAGGGGGGAAAATACATCTCTTCACATGTGTCCCTTCCATCGTAAGGTAAAAGGAAGTTGTAACTGGATTTCACCCTGGGTTCATCATTCCTGTCCCTGGGAAAGCGAAAAGAAGGGTCACACAGTCCTTCCATTTGCCAGAATTGATAATGAGTATTCCCAATAGAGGTCTGAAATGGGCTTCAGGCGTAAACCCTCTGCATTTGCCCCCGTATCACCAATGGGCACTGCTGGCTCTGGCTCAAGAGCTCAGTGGGTTAAGCGGCCGACCTCTGCTCAGGTCATGATCTCGCATTTGTGGGTTCGAGCCCCACACTGGGCTCTGTGCTGGCAGCTCAGAGTCTGGAGCCTGCTTCGGATTCTGTGTCTCCCTCTCTCTCTGCCTGCCCCTCCCCTGCTCATGCTCTGTCTCTCTCTCTCAAAAATAAACATTAAAAATTAAAAAAAAAAAAGACTATTCATAGACTTAAAGAGCCTCACTTCAGGGTGCCTGGGTGGCTCAGTCTGTTGAGCGTCCGACTTTGGCTCAGGTCCGGCTTCGATCTCACAGTCTGTGGGTTCGAGCCCCGCGTCGGGCTCTGTGCTGACAGCTCAGAGCCTGGAGCCTGCTTCGGATTCTGTGTCTCCCTCCCTCTCTCTCTGCCCCTCCCCCGCTCTCACTTTGTCTCACTCTGTCTCTCAAAAATAAATAAATGTAAAAAAAAAAAAAAAAAAAGAGCCTTACTTCTCAGGAAGCTAGAGTCAATATTTTCTGGATATTTGGAGGGGCAGGGGGCAGGGATTGAGGGTGTGAGCACTGCTATAATTTTAATACACAAAAAATCAGTTGTATTTTGATACATTAGCAATGCTGGGGGTACAGCAGTGAACAATCAGATAGTGAAATCAGGGTCCTGATTTCTTTTTTTTCTTTTTTTTTTAATTTTTTTTTCTTTTTTAACGTTTATTTTATTTTTGGGACAGAGAGAGACAGAGCATGAACGGGGGAGGGGCAGAGAGAGGGAGACACAGAATCAGAAACAGGCTCCAGGCTCTGAGCCATCAGCCCAGAGCCCGACGTGGGGCTCGAACTCACGGACTGCGAGATCATGACCTGGCTGAAGTCGGACGCTTAACCGACTGTGCCACCCAGGCGCCCCGTGGCTCCTGATTTCATAGAGTTTACTAACAAGGTAATTCTTATGTAAAGGGAAAGCTGTTGAGAATATTATAATATTCTACTCAAAACATAATATTTTTCAATGTTCAAAAGGTCCCCTTTCTGAATCAGAAAAAAAGAAACCATGCGACATCCTAATTCTAATCTGATGATTTAAAATCCTTGAGAATTCAAGGGCACCTGGGTGGCTCACTTGGTTAAGTGTCCAGCTTCGGCTCGGGTCATGATCTCACTGTTCATGAGTTCAAGTCCCACATGGGGCTCTGTGCTGACAGCTGAGAGCCTGGAGCCTGCTTCAGATTCTGCATCTCCCTCTCTCTCTCCCTCTCTCTGCTCCTTGCTCTCTCTCTCTCTCTCTCTCAGAAATTAAACATTAAAAAAATTAAGAAAAAAATCCTTGAGAATTCAAATTCCTGTATGAATCTGGAAAATGCATTTACTCCCCCACCTCTCACCAGTGCGTTTCACAACTGCTTCTGAATGTATATTCCACTAGGAGATAGACTAGATCATGACCGCATGGTTTACATTTAGTTTTCCAAAGGAAACAAGTCAGAAATATGAGTAAAGAACTTTAAGAAGCTCAAGGCTGAGGACGACGTACGATGAGTTTATCCATTTGACAATCACTCATTGCCTTCCCACTGTGCCTAAGACACCGGGCAATGCTGAGAATACAAGCAATAGAATATGTTGGAAGAGAAAAATTCCTTCTGACAACCTATCTCTACTCCACCCAGATTTCTTTTTTGTATAAAAAATATATAATGGGCACAATTATTCAATTAGTTCTATACCGATAAGTTTTCAGTATGCATAAATCATGCATTTGTTGAGCTGGTCAAAAAAGGGGGAAGCACAATATTTTGAATGAAGAGAGTGAACTTTTCAACTGTAACACCCATTTCATGACCTATAAAAGGCCAACCTTTCTGCCTTGCTGACACTGCTTTCTCTCAGGTTGTAGCCCCCTTCCCCGGGCTGCGGATCTCTCCAGCAGCACCATGTCCCTCTCAGTGCGCACCTCTGGGCTCTCCCGGCGGCCATCTTCCCAGAGTGGGACATCGGGCAGAGCCAGGGGCACGTCCGCTTCCATCGTTGGAAGTGGCTATGGGGGGAGCACCTTTGGCTTTGGAGACAGCTATGGGGGAGGCTTTTCTTCTGCTTCCATGTTTGGTTCTAGTTCTGGCTTTGGTGGTGGCTCTGGAATTTCCTTTGCAGGAGGACTGGGCAGTGCTTATGGGGGAGCCCTGGGAGGTGGTTCTGGAGCCCTGGGAGGTGGCTTTGGAAGCCTAGGAAGTGGCTTTGGAGGCCTGGGAGGTGGCTTTGGAGGCCTGGGAATTGGATTTGGAGGAAGCCCCGGAGGTGGCCCTGGAGGCATTCTCTCTGGCAATGATGGAGGCCTTCTTTCTGGATCAGAAAAGGAAACCATGCAAAATCTTAATGACAGATTGGCCTCCTACCTGGATAAGGTTCGAGCTCTAGAAGAGGCTAATACTGAGCTAGAAAACAAAATTCGAGAATGGTATGAAACACGAGGATCTGGGACTGGAGACCCCGGGTCGCAGAGTGATTACAGTAAATATTACCCATTGATCGAAGACCTCAGGAATAAGGTAACAATATGGTTTTTGAAGGGGCTTTGGGAATTCCTTTTGATGTTTCTTTTTTACTATTACAATATTTTACAGTGATAAGACATGTAAAACTTAAGGTTTTTCAATTTGACTGTATTAGGAGCAATTTCTCAACTCAGGATATTTAGTTTCATTTTATCATTTATTATAAAGTGATTGTACTTCTGCTATCTTTTCTGCAAAAACATGTTTCTTGATTTTTAAATAAAATGTTATAAATGTTTTCTTTTAAAAAGTTAAATTGTCTTAAACTCATAATGAAATCGCATGTTAACATCACCTAAAAATTTTCTGTCAAAAATATACCTGCATAATACTAGTATTTTCCGTCCTCATTTTGTGTGTCTCCCCCTCTTTGGCCAGATCATTTCTGCCACCATTGGAAATGCCCAGCTCATCCTGCAGATTGACAACGCGAGACTGGCTGCCGAAGACTTCAGAATGAAGTGAGTAGAACAAAAGAAAGACTGATGAGAATTGACAGGTCTCATTATTTCTTCTTAGTCCCTATTTTCCTGCCTTCGTTGATGGCAAACATTCTACCCCTCTGCAGTTCATGTGCTCTGCGCATTTGTTGTTTTGGTAAATGCACATTGGGCATTCTAGGAAGTAATCAGATTCGGACACAATTCACCTCACACATCCTTAATTATAAGGTGCTTTAGCCTAGGGCTATGATCACCATGCTGGTAATTTGCTGTTGGCTCATAACACGGATATGATATTACCACCGATGTCCCAAACCTCGATCTCCCATGCATCAAAATGAATTCATAATGTTTTTGCCCAGAAGTTAAGTGAAATTGTCTTTTTCTGGATGACACATACCACTAAAATATTAACCACACACCTATTTTGATATTCCCTCCTCCTTTCCCGTACTCCACCCTCCCAGACCTGAGGAAGAAACACTAATGCTCATCCTGCCCCACAAAATCCCCACACAGGATGTGGCAGTGCTGATGATCCTGAACCTCTGAAGTCTTGGTAAAAGCTATTAAGGAAGTAGCAGTGTTTTAAATTAAATCATGAATAAAAGTTAAGCAAAAAGACTATTATTTTATTTTCAACTGCTTTTAGGATGCCATCAGAAACCCCACCTGGAGAGGGGCTACTACTGTCTATAGCCGGGGTGGCCAGCCAAAGGGGAAACTGTTCCCTGGGACACAGTGCTACTGAGGGTCATTGCTGGCAGAAAAGTCTCACCTCACAATTTTTTCACTTCTCTCCAACTGAGCAGTAAATTACCATGAAAAAAAGGAAGGGAAAATCTTAAAAAGGAAAAAGAGCATCATACGTCATACGTCACGATGCTGCCACTTTTAAATAATCACAAGGGGCACAAGACAGCCCTGAAATGATGGCAGGGGCCTTATTCAAATGGGTGTGTGGACTCCAGGAACTGTTTTGCACTTGGTTTTCAGGTATGAGAACGAGCTGGCCCTGCGGGTGAGTGTGGAGGCCGACACCAACGGCCTGCGTAGGGTGCTGGACGAGCTGACCCTGGCCAGGGCCGACCTGGAGATGCAGATCGAGAACCTCAAGGAGGAGCTGGCCTACCTGAAGAAGAATCATGAAGAGGTCAGCTGAAAAGGCAGCTTTCTAAGCTGTTTTTTTTCTCCCGAATTCACAAATTACAATTTCAAATTTACAAACCTACAGTTAGACCCAATATGGATGATATATCATGTCCTTGTTAAATTGGCCCTTTGCTTTGAATTTCTGGATGTGTGTATGTATGGTGGTGGGATTGGTGGTGGTTTCAGTGAAGGTTTAACGGATTAGAGGTACTTTCTGATGCTGTCATTTGCATCACTAGGTAAGAACAATCAGAATGTTAATTGTCCTGATTTAGTGATTTAAAAAAAATATATAGTACTTTTCAAGTTCAAAAACAAAAGTCTACAAACAATACATAATGTTTTATATGTTAGAGAAACAGGTTATGCCCAGTGTAAAACTCCCATGGTACTCTGGTGTGCCACTATATCAAAAGCTGGTGTATAAAACAGACATTAATCATGACCCTGGCAATGGGTTTCTAAATAACTTTCTACTGGAAATCAATGACTGTGGTACAGTGCACAACCCTTGTACTCTCTGCAGCCCCCGTCTGGCAGCTGTGGTTGAAACCCCACTATACCTTTCCCACCAGGCCCTCCCTTCTTCTTGGTAAAGGCCCTGGAACCCCAAGAGGCAGGGCCAACTCATCCATTTTCTATGGTAGGCACAGGCCCTAGGGCCTATGGTAAGTTTAGGGACCCAAGAAAATGTCTTAAGTTCTTTTAAAATAGAAGAAAAATACGAATTTTTAGGTTAAAAAAAGTTTAATTTTTGTATTATGTCAGTACAGCAACACGGTTATGAAATAAAACATTTAGTGTCTTTTGTGTTGGAAGAGACCCACGAAAGTCACAACGGGCCTCTGTGACCCTCTTTTTCTCACTCTCTGTGCCCAGGAGCTCCAAACCTTCCTGGCAGGCGGCCCGGGGCAGGTCAGCGTGGAAATGGATGCTGCTCCGGGGCTGGACCTCACCAGGCTCCTCAACGACATGAGGGCGCAGTACGAAGCCATCGCTGAGCAGAATCGTAAGGACGCGGAGGCCTGGTTCGTTGAAAAGGTACCACGAACAGAAACAAAAGGCTTTGACCCATTTGCAGGAAAGAGGCGCGGGAACAGCGCCCGCTCACGTCCCTTCACCCCTGTTTGCCTCGGCAGAGCGGGGAGCTAAGGAAGGAGATCAGCATCAACACGGAGCAGCTTCAGTCCAGCAAGAGCGAGGTCACCGACCTGAGGCGCGCAGTTCAAAACCTGGAGATCGAGCTCCAGTCCCAGCTGGCCACGGTAGGGCGCGCCCGCGCAGTATCTTTTCATGACTTCCAAAGAAAACGTGCCATCCACATTAGGAAGGCCACCGGCGGGCCGCCTTCCTCACTTCAGTCCCCTCCACCGTTCTGTCTGTGCCATTTCCCTCCCACCGTGCAGAAGAAATCCCTGGAGGACTCGCTGGCGGAAGTGGAGGGCGACTACTGCGGCCAGCTGTCGCAGGTGCAGCAGCTCATCGGCAGCCTGGAGGAGCAGCTGCTCCAGGTGCGCGCCGACGCCGAGCGCCAGAACGCCGACCACCAGCGGCTGCTGAACGCCAAGGCCCGCCTGGAGCTGGAGATCGAGACCTACCGCCGCCTGCTGGACGGCGAGGCCCAAGGGTGAATAGACAGGTTGAAATGGGTTGGAAATGAGTTTAGGGGCTGACCAACAGCGGCCACCTGCTGTTGTCTGGGCAACAGAAGGCAGGGTTCTCTGGTTGATGGAAATTAACCACATCTCCTAATGACATGCCTTGGATTTGGTAAATGTCCTACACTTTGCAAAGTGCTGTCACCCGCTATCTTGAATTTTATAAAATGCTGGGATGAATAATGGCACCACAGACAAGAGGCATACTGCAAAGGAGCACTAGAAAAGTCACCCATTAGAGACCTGGTATCAATGCCCCAATGCTAAGAATGACACATCAAATAACAGCCACCTGAGTCACCTCACAACCAACTGCAGCGAACTTTCCAAAAGGGAGCAGCAGCCTGGAATAGTGGGAAGAGCCCGGGGCTGTAAATCAGGAAATCGGACTTCTGAGAGCAGATCTTCCATTAACTGCCAGTTTGCTTCACTTTGAGAGCCCATTTTAGGCACGGTTTGAAAATAAAGGTCCACGCACTAAGTGATTCCTCTCAGGGTGCAACATTCAATCATTGTTCATCAAGAAATTTAGAAAACTAGTTTTATGCACATTTTTAGCTTAAACAGCAAACTCTATTTCTCCTCCTCCCAGAAAGCATCATGTGATACCATCTCCCTTGTTTTCTTTACAGCGACGGTTTTGATGAAAGTTTATATGTGACAGACTCCAAATCTCAAACACAGTCGATCGATTCCTCTAAAGGTATGCAGATTCCCTAAGAATCACTTAGAGTAAGTCAGAATCACACTTATTAATGACTAAAACTATAAGATCTCATTAAATATTGCAGTTAATAATATTAATAATTATTATTAATTATTATTATTAATATTAATAATTTAAAGTATATTTGCATTTCTGAGCCAAGGAAAAATATTTATGCATTCCTGCAGAAAAATACACAGTCTGTACTATATAAAACTTTTGGTGAGCCCAGGAAGGGAAAAATCTACTCTACAAAGAGGTATTATGAGCATCATAACCACTTTTTAAATGTTTAAAAAGAAAAGTATTTTCATTTGTGCATAAGACAATACAGAATACATTTCATTTTCACTGAATAACATGCATTGTTTTAGAATGCAAAAGTCACTTCCACAAGTTTAAATTTAATGGATTGTATCTGCCACTATCTCACTTAAAGCTTAAGTCAAACAACAATCAATTTTGGATGAATATGTGAAACACTAACTTTCGCCCCCTTCATTCTATTTTTATCTTTAGATCCAACCAAATCCCGGAAAATCAAGACAATTGTGCAGGAAGTGGTGAATGGTGAAGTGGTCTCATCTCAAGTTCAGGAAGAACTAATATAAAATTTCATTAGATCTTCCCCAAGATTGATTCCTTAGGAACAGTAAATTTACAAGCAGAAATTAGTTTCAGAGTAAGATATCAGTTCAATTCTACTTCTGTCTGTTTCATTTTCCTTGGATTCCCTATTCACTATGAGTCCTTTTTGCTCTTCAATTACAAATCACTATGGCCATGTTGGTCTTTATAACAAACCAAAATTGCCTTACATCTTTCTGGACCTGCAGTAGTCTTTTAATAAACTTTCTTCTGGTGACCAGGCACATGTTTTAATCACAGGATTCTGATCAAGTAGTATGGTTTTAATAAATAAAAGATGAATGGTAATAATGTGAAATGTGTACCTTCTCTATTCCAACAATAATGTCAAGAGCATAGAGAGAGGTTTGTAAAATACTAATAGTAAAGTAGATAAACACTGAGATGAAGATGGCAAGGTTGGAGATTAAGTTAAGAAGATGCTTTTAGAGAGGTGCCTGGATGGCTCAGTCAGTTAAGCATCCGACTTCAGCTCAGATCATGAGCTCACAGTTGGTGGGTTCGAGCCCCATATCGGGCTCTGTGCTGACAGTGCAGAGCCTGCTTGGGATTCTCCCTCTGCCTCTCTCGGCCCCTCCCCTACTTGTGCTCTCACTCTAAATACATACATACATACATACATACATACATACAGATTCTTGGTGCAGCACCAGCCTGGGATTCTCGATTTCTGCCCCTGCCCCATTCACATGCACCCACATGCGTGTTCTCTTTCTCTCAAAATAAATGCACTTTAAAAAAAAGATTCTTTTAGAAGTTCTGTCCTTTTAGGGGCGCCTGGGTGGCGCAGTCGGCTAAGCGTCCGACTTCAGCCAGGTCACAATCTCGCGGTCCGGGAGTTCGAGCCCCACGTCGGGCTCTGGGCTGATGGCTCAGAGCCTGGAGCCCGTTTCCGATTCTGTGTCTCCCTCTCTCTCTGCCCCTCCCCCGTTCATGCTCTGTCTCTCTCTGTCCCAAAAATAAATAAACGTTGAAAAAAAAATTAAAAAAAAAAAAGAAGTTCTGTCCTTTTATCGCTTCTCGGCCTTTTGGCTAAGATCAAGTGTAGAAGTTCTGTCCTTTTTACATCAGCCAATCAAGGTTATAGCAAAATTACATTACCCATGATGGGGGAGAACAGTTGTCCTATTCTTTTTCTAGGACCTTCTTTCATTCAGTCATGAAACACTTACGGAACCCTTACAGTATACAAGACTGGAGACTCAAAGGTGAATATGATAAGATCTTTGCCTGGATGAGCTCACAATCGAGGGCAGAGATACACCTCTACCAGAAATGGTGATACAGAGAGATAAGGCAGATAGAAGTTCAAAGGACACATGGACGAAGAAGTGAACAGTTTGTCAGGGGGCAACTAATTGCTTCATACAGAAATCAACCAGGCAGAGAAGGGGAAAAGGAAACAGAGGAAACACATGTGAAAGAACACGAGGGTGTAAACAAACATTGCTTTGACGTCCCTTCTCCTATCTGGCGCCATTGAGGCCGAGGGTGGGGTTTTCATTGGGGTGGATCAGACCCATGAGTCAATAACAGGTGTCATGTTCTGGGTTGTGGCAGCAGGTGGCCAAAGTTTAAGCCTGAGTAGATGGGGGTTCAATCTGGGTTGCCAAATTCGAAACCCTAAAAGGGAAATAAGAGCAGGACTTAACGATTAAGAGCCTGGGCTCTGAAGCCAGACTGGGTTCAAATCCCAGCTCTGCCACTTCATAGTAAGTAACCTAATGCCTGTGTGCTTTAGTTTCCCCATCCATCATTGAAGTGGGTGGGTTTTGTGGAGATGAAATGAGGTAACATACATAAAACACTAGAAGCTGTCCCTGGCACCTAACAAGTACTCAATACATGCACTCTATTATTATTTAGTGTATGGAGCCCATATGGGGCACAGCAACCAGGGGAACTGATGAACAAGGAGTGTCATGGGGAGCAGAAGGGAGGGGCAGGAGTCACGCAAGCCTGGAGGAATTCTAGCCCTGAGTGCAAAAACCCACGGAAGGTTATTATGCCATTATAGCTGACCTGCTTCAGCATGCAGCTTTCTGAAGTCACACTCCTTCTAATATTTGCTAGTGGTTTCCAGTGCTCCATTTATCTCCATATTATGCATAGCAATTCCACTCTCGGCCTAGCCCTCACCCACCACAACACATCCTGGGAGAACTTTACCTTTTAGACCCAAAGAAATGATCAAAGTCTTTTCCTGAACAAGGTCCACAGCCTCCAAGTAATAGATGATATCCCTTTTCTGGTACACAACAGTGGCTGCAAATAGTACTACTCTTTCAAATAACATCTGTTTTCCTTATAACTACATCTGCACTGTGTGCGACTCAAAGGAGAAAGGAGTTTTGCACAAGGATAAACCCAGTGGGCTGTTCCTAGCTACCATCTTAGTTTTTCAGCACTCCTTTCCTTTCAAAGCATTTTCTCCTCTGGGCTCCCATGGACAATACCTCACTTGCCATTTTTTTCTCAGATCCTTCTTTGTGACCTCTGAATGCTGGCCACGTCTTTCTGTCCTCTCTCTCTACACTCATACCCTGGGTGATCTTAACTAATCCTGTGGCTTTAAAATAGCTATCTATAGACTTACTGTGGTGGTCATTTCACAATATACACAAATATTGAATCATTATGTTGTGTATTTGAAATGAGTAAATATTGTGTGTCAATTACACCTCATTAAAAGAATAAAGTAATCTTCTATGCATTGATTGCTTCTTGTAGTAGCCTCCAAGATGGCCCCAATGATTCCCACCTCCTGGTACTCCTGTCCCTGTATACAGTCCCCTCCAACAATGAATAGAGTAGACCTACTGAAGAAGTGATCGTGTGTGATTTCCAAGGCTAGGCCACAAAAAGCATTTCAATTCTGGCTGGGTCTCTTGGATTATTCACTCTGGGGGAAGTCAGCTGGACTTAAAGTTATATTGGGGGGGGAGCTACTGAAAAATAAATCAGTGATATCACAAAATTGCCCACATAAGCGCCAATGGCTAGGATCTCATGGAATAGTCATCAAGTCCAAAATAGCAGTCCTATTCTGGTAATATTTCAGAATATTCTACAGTCTTCAGTTGGCAAAGGGTGCATTAGGTTTATTATTTAAGTTCACTCTGCCCCATTCTCACTGCTAAGAAGTGCAATTAGCACAGCATCCTTATCACAAGATTCCAGCCCTCATTCACAAGACCACAAGCCCTAATTCAACACAGATGTAAAAGGTCCTTTTGGACTCAGCAATTAATGAATTGCAGAAGTGAGAGGTCTGTCTTTAAGGAAAATAAAGGGAAAATAGCTTACAAGACAAAACCCAAGTACAAGATCAGACAACAAAAGACAAGCATATTGTTCATGATCATTTTAAAATCTAAAACTTCGCCAATTAAAATGTTTACTTTTTATATCCTTTTGTTGTATGTACAGGCTACAGAAAGATCTGGAAAGTATTGTATATACTAATGTATATTAGTATATTGTATGTATATATGCATATTGTTACAGTGGTTATCTTCTAGAAATTACCAAGGACTCAGAAGACAATTATATTTTTTCTTATGTACATTTCTTAAAATGCTTAACAAAGAGCATGTATAACTCTGATAATTAGGGAAAACAATAACTTTTAGTTATCCAGAACAAATAGGTTTGCAAGTAGGTCACAGTAGAAGGGAACCATCTAGAAAACAACCCTGGGTTGCCAAAGTAGTCAATTCTTTTAGGCTTTGTAAGAGTGCCACCTACTGGAATCTCAGGAACTGAACTTTTAAAAAACTAACACCGCTTTTCAAGCCACTTGAGGTATGTTTGATACTAGAAAGTTTACTTTTCAAAAAAGAGAGAGGGGCACACGGGTGGTGCAGTTGGTTAAACACCCAACTCTTGATCTCAGCTCAGGTCATGGTCTCACAGTTCATGAGTTCAAGTCCTGCATCAGGCTCTGCAGTTAGGTTGCAGAGCCTGCTTGGGGTTCTGTCTCTACTTCTCTCTGACCCTCCCCCACTTGTGCTCTCTCTCTCTCCCTCTCAAAATAAATAAACTTAAAAACATTTTTTTAATAAATAAGTAAAACACAAAAAAGAGATAAAGAAAAGAAAAAAAGGCAAACTATCAACTTAATAAATGAAAACATTCTTATTTAAATAACAAATGGCATTAATTTCCAGAAAGTCCACCAGTAAGGAGGCAAGTTGTCTTAAGGCATAAAGAAGAAAGCTAGTAATTATTCAGAGTTTAGACAACTAGAGAGACAATCTGAACTACTCAAGCTTTTAAAAACATACTCAAACATCAACTGAAAATTTATTCACATAGCTGAGAAAGTGACTTTTTATAGGCTAGTGAATGTTTAAGTTTTGGGACTGGATCTAAGATTTAAATAACATTTAACATTAGTATCATAAACTCAAAATCAAAGTGAAAAATATTAATGTCCTAACTGACTCTTCATCCTATACTGCTTCCCTGGCTGAACCTGGCTGGTCAGATTATATACATTTCAGTTGTCAGCTTGGAACGTGCATCCTAAAGTTATATATATACAAGAAATTTCTGCTGAGAAAAATATATCCATTTTGGAGTATTTCATTTATTTGTCAATACCATGGGATTTTTTAAAAAAAAAGTCATTAGAGCTGCAGTTTCATATTTCAAATGAACAGAGCTGCAAATACAACTTTTTTTTTAACCGGTCGAAGTATAATTTTTCATTTTTTAAACAATGATCAACTGGTACATTTATGTATGTGAGACACCACATATTCATTTATTTGTGTATTCATTCATTCATCCAGTATTTATTCAGCACCAACTATATGTAAGTCTATACATATTCTACTGAAAATAACCAGTTATGGGGGCACCTGGGTGGCCTAGTCAGCTAAGCATCGATTCTTGATTTCAGCTCAAGCCATGATCTCACAGTTCACGAGATCAAGCACCATGTCAGTCTCCACCTAAAAGGGCAGAGACTGCTTGGGATTCTCTCCCTCCCTCACTCTCTGCCTCTCCCCCACTTATGTGTATGCACATAATTAATTAATTAATTAATTAAAAAAAAGAAACAGCTTTTATAGATGTAAATACATGAAGATAAATACATGATAGTTTCATACATTATTCTCCTTTGTTGCATTGGTGCAAATAGACAAGTTGTTGTCATTTTTCATTGGCAAGTGTCCTTTCTCCAGACACAGTAAATCTGATTATTTAACAAAAGTGTGAGGAGGCTTCATCAATTCCTTTTGGAAGATATGTTACGTCTTCATTCATTTTTAGGAGTTTTTGAAGTTTTTAAGAGGGGCAACTCATACTGTTCAAAAGGTATTTTCAGGGCATTTTTTTAAGACCGTATTTTTAAGTAATCTTTACACCCAACATGAAGCTCTAAGTCACAACCTCGAGATCAAGAGTTGCACAGTCCACTGACTGAGACAGCCAGGCACCACAGCATATTTTTTTAAATTAGGATACTTTTAAATATTTAATTACATTTTACATTACATTTTTCGTTATATAAAAGTACCTCCAAGGTACTTTAAGATGTTTTCACTGGGCACCCATTTTATACAACTTCATGTGCTGATTCTGGAAGGACAGGGTAAGTTTACTGTTAAACTTCCCTATCTTATCTAATAAGTTAACTGAGTAGGCTGATAAATAATAAGGTAAATTTTCATCATGGTTTTTTAAAAAACAAACAAACATATACAATCAGCATCCAATCAAGAGATAATCCTGGAACCAAGACTACAGAATTAGATCCAGACTAACAGAGGATTCATTATCAGTAGTGCTACAGATAAAGCAGAACAATGAAGTCTAGTTTCCCGGGTCTCACTGGTCAGAGGCTGAGGGTGAGGAAAAGTCATCCGAGGGGGGCGGGGAGGAAGGTGGGAGAAGCTGGTTCAGTTCCCCAGAGGAGTCTTCAGTGGTAGACCTCCTTCCCCTATGGGACTCAGGAAGGTGTTTGGACAGCTTGTAGGGCTGGAAGGAGCAAGAACTGAGTGCTAACCAGTGGGAAGATGAGAACTGCTCTAGGGGAAGGAAGGTCTCAGCAGGGAGGGGAGCCCAATGAACATTTTAGTCATCATTATCATCATCATCTGTCACCTCCGGGGTACACAGTGAAAAGCTGCATGACAGAGGAAATCATCGCTGATGAGATAAAGGACAATATAATACTGTAATTCCCCAGACACAAAGCTAAAGGGACAGATTACACAATTCTTTCCCGATTTGTCCAGATGGAGGTTGTTTGGCTGCATTTTCCAAAGGTCTGGCATCTGGGAAACCTAGTCACATAAAACTAAGTTCCAAAAACACATGATATGCACCATAAAACACTTGGTATATAAACACATGTCCAAACGTTTTATATCGTCACTTCTCTGTTCAGAATGCGTGTGGGTCATTTATGTTTGGTTGAGACAAAAGAATCACTAAATAAGCGTCATTTTAATGAATTTATACATTTGCATCAAAATGTACTTTGCCAAAACAAGCCAAGAGAAGTTATTCCATCAGTGTTGGTGTAAAACCCCTTCTGTTGTAACTTCTTAACTAGGTTGAGCTCCCTGTCTCCTGAGTCCACCGGTTTATTTATTCATTAAACAAATATTCTGAGCACATCCTAGCTGTATCAGACATTTTACTCCTAAATATCTATGATCTAGTTTCTTTCCTGCATCCCCCCCACCACCACCACCCCGTCCAGGCCACTGCCCATCGCCCCCTCGCCTAAAAACCATACAGCTTCCACTTGCTTCCACCTCCTTCCACTGTTCACCCCACCACAGCTAGGGAGGGACTGTTTTGAAAACACAAACCTCACCCTATCACCCTGTTGCTTAACACCCCTTAGGCTTCCTATAGTCCTTGGAATAAAGACCAAAATCCAGCAAGGTCTGGCCTGGCCCCCTTTCTCTTCTCTCAAATTGTGTGCCTCCCCCTGCCTTTCCTTTATACTTCACCTCCCTTACTGGCCTAGTTTAGCTTTTCTACACCCTACTCCTTCCCACAGGCTCTCCCTCTTTGCCTAGAATGTGCTTCCTCTCCATTTCAGCCTGGCTAACTCCTACTCACCTGTCAGGTTTGAATTCAGAGGTCACCTCTGAAAAATCTTGATTAGTCTCTCCCCTCCCCCTCCCCCCACCAATCACATCAGGTTCTCCCATTACATACTCTCATAGTATACTGTAGTCTTCTTATGTATTAATTTCGACAACTACTGAATTAATGCCTGCTTCTCCCACTGTAAAGTCTCTAAGGTCTCTATTGTTTTGCCTTCCACTATAGCCCTGGTGTCCAGCCCACTACATAAAACAGCCCACTGCGTAGGAGAAAAATCAGTATTTGCTGAATCTGTGTGAATGGAATTGTGTACAGTGCCAAACTACTCAATTAAAGCTGAAACAACATTATTGTCATATCCCCAGGGCTTAGCATAGGGCTACCACATAAGAGGTACTCAATAAACATTTGTTGCATGAATACTGAAAAGGGTTGATATATTTCTTCTATTACTTTATTGAAACATTCAACATATTTTACTCTATTTATTAACTCTAAAATTCTCCAGCACTTATCTTTGGAAAGGCAGACTAACAAACCCAAATTTATCAATGTACAGCAGCTAAGCAGAGTCCATCACATAGGAGGCATTAAAAGGATGCTCTGCAGGATTATTTACAATAGCCAGGATACAGAAGCAATCCAGTGTCCATCAACAGATGAATGCACAAAGATGTGGTGTGTGTGTGTGTGTGTGTGTGTGTGTGTGTGTGATAGAATATTAGTCAGCCATAAAAAAGAATCTTGCAATCTGCAACATCCCCTCTAGGATGGACCCAGAGGGTAGAGGGCATAATGCTAAATGAAATAAGTCTGCCAGAGAAAAACAAATACTGTACGATTTCACCCATATTTGGAATTTAAGAAACAAACAAGCAAACAAAGAAAAAAGAAACAAACAAAAAAATAGACTCAAATACAGAGAACAATCTAGTGGTTCCCAGAGGGGAGATGGATAGGATAATGGGTGAAATAGATAAAGAGGATTATCTTGATGAGCACTGAGAAATGTACAGAATTGTTGAATCGTTATATTGTATACCTGAAACTAAGAGAACACTGTATATTAATTATACATACATACATACATACATAATAGGATGCTTTGAATAGATTTAATTTAAATCTATTCATTTTGGTTGCTTTATTTTTTTTTAAATGTGTAAGTCACATGGAAATGAATTTCACTTACTCACTCCTTAAATCTTACTTAAATAATTATGATATCAGGGACTAAAACACCATTAAAATGTTGTTTGCATTTTACTGAGAATTTTGTTGAATTAAATTAATATTTCCAGAGAACCTTTAAGATACTTGACACTTTGTGGAAACGTAACTTTTTTATCTAAAATGCACAAATTCTCACTTGGTAATTTCACAAGGCCTATTTATACCAATCATATTGCTCAACAGACAGTATCTGATGACTCAGTAGAAAGTGATCTTCAGTTTCAATAAAGCAGTCCTTTAATTAATGATGCTTTTTTTTTTTAACGAAATTAACCTGAGGACTTTTTCCCATATATCTAAAGAGTCCCAGGAGTTGTTTTCACAAAATAGAGTACCTTGGTTTCTATGAAGTCTTTATAAGTAGAAACAAAACAAAACAAAACAAAACTGTGTCCATTAAAATTCACTTACAGAAGTAGCCTCAGACTTCTTATTCATCAGTAGAGTGTGCTTTATAAACAGGCAATCAGTTCACTACGGATACAAAACTGAGTTAACTTAAAGCAACTAATGGAAGACAGATTAGCTTTCCGTGAAAAAACTGAGACTAAAACCTTAATGCTCCCATCAGTCTAGACCAAAATAGAATGTGTTCCTCCTTCATTAATCAAGGTGCTTTATCTAAAGTAGATTTTTTCTCTCAATCAAATATTTACTGGGCATTACAGAAGTAGCTGTGAGCAAACATAGACATATATGCAAATAACATTACCTTGGGGTATAAAGACACCTGCCTAGACCAGAAAGAAAATGCAGATGAGGTGCTACAGAAGTTTGGTGGAGGGAGAGAATACATTGGGCTGGAGCACGAGGACCAGGGCCACTCTTACGGCACAAAAAGCATTTGGGCAGAGACTTGATGGACATATAAAATCTCAATGTATGGTGTTAAATGGAAGTGGGTAGGCAGAACAGAACCAAAGAACATGGAATGCTTTCTTGGAATGCTTTCCCACAAGATTAAGTGACCTTCTTCTGAGAACCCTATTTTCTTTTTTTTTTTTTTTTTTTAATTTTTTTTTTTCAACGTTTATTTATTTTTGGGACAGAGAGAGACAGAGCATGAACGGGGGAGGGGCAGAGAGAGAGGGAGACACAGAATCGGAAACAGGCTCCAGGCTCTGAGCCATCAGCCCAGAGCCCGACGCGGGGCTCGAACTCACGGACCGCAAGATCGTGACCTGGCTGAAGTCGGACGCTTAACCGACTGCGCCACCCAGGCGCCCCATGAGAACCCTATATTCTTTGACCGTGGTGGTCTGAGCTTTGTTTATAGAAGATGAGTTTGCGTGTCTGATTCCTGTTCAAAGGCAGGGCCGTGTATTATTGGCCATCCAGAAATACATTCCCAGCACTTAATATAGCATCTCACAGAATGTAGGTATACCAAATACATGTTGGTTGAAGTGATGTTTAGAAACATCGCATTCAGGGGGCGCCTGGGTGGCTCAGTTGGTTAAGTGTCCAACTCTTGGTTTCGGCTCAGGTTATGATCTCATGGTTTGTGAGTTTGAGCCCCACATCAGGCTCTGCACTGACAGCATGGAGCCTGCTTAGGATTCTCTCTCTCTCCCTCTCTCACTGCCCTCCCCCACTCGTGCTCTCTCTCAAAATAAATAAACTTTAAAAAGGAAAATAAGATAAAATAAAATAAAATTAAAATAAAATAAAATAAAATAAAATAAAATGAAACATCACATTCAGTTTATACATTATCAAGATGATTGAAAAATTCAGGGGAAAAGACTGGCTGAAATCCATTGAAAACTATTAGTCAAGCCCATCATTTGGCACAGTTTAAAATAAAACATATGTTGACTGAATTTTTCATTTTGGCATCAATTATGCTGTCACACAAGTATGGCTCTAGTTTATGAGTCATTCAAAATTCTTTAAGCTGGGAATAATAATACAGTGTATTTTAATCACTATATTACAGAAGTGAGGCCATAGGAAAACAAAGTCAACAATACTGCAAAGTGCCCACTGATCAATTTTTGTTAGGAAGAATGTCCCAGTCAGGAGTGCTATAACAGCAACACCTAACAATTGAACAACCCAGAAGAAAAAATATGAATTGTCAGGGAAATTCTGCTTCGAGTGAAATAAAAATCTAATGCGTATTATTAGGTTTTGCAATAGCTCATGTTGTAATACTGAATTGTGATTTTAACTGAAGGAGGAAGACAATTATAGCTTAGGAGCCAACTAGCTAATCAACACCATAATCAGAAATGTCTAAAGTGACAAACCTTGGCCCCACACCCAAGAGGGTGAACCCAAAATGTAAGTGAAACAAGTTTCCATTACAAATATGTTGTACAAATATGTACAAATATGCTCAATACCTGAGCCATCTTGAAACCCAGGTGGGGGACAGGGGGAGGTGAGGGTGTTATATTACTAATGACTCATTACTAAATTTAAATAATTTCTATATTTAATAGGAAAACAAGAAATTCTGTGCTGGGTTCTATCTCTGGAAGCACTATTATGCTGGAGACTGATGCAACGGAATAAAACACAGTTAGCATGCATTCCTTAAAAAAATAATCCTTTAACTAACACTAGACACCAAAAAAAAAACAGAAGAAGTTTGATCAGTCCTACAGATTTAGAAGTGATTCAAGTAATGGCAACCTAGATGATAATGGAAATGAAAACCATGTCCTTCAAGGAGCAATTGAATGAACAGTGACGACTCAGCTTAGAAAATAAAAGATTTAGGAGGGTAGAGTAACACTCTTCAAATATCCAAGAGACTCCAAAGGTCAGCTCTATGTTGGCAGAGGGCAAGCTATATTCTCTGTGGCAGACAGACTTCAGCTCAACATAATGAGAGAGTTTTTAGTAGTTAGGGCAGCTCAGAAATGGAATGCCCGGTGAGATAATGAGCTACACTTCACTAGAAACATTTGAGTAGAGATGGGAGATCTTTGATTAAGGGAGTTCTGCTTGGTGTTGAGTATCATTAACAAGAGAAGCAAGAAGGAAACTAACATTTTTGAGTACCTACCATTTGCAAGACACTTTGCACATGTCATCTACATTGGCAGTCTCAAACTTGCAAATTGTATGTTATTTCTCAGATGAGGACGCTAAGGCCCAGAGATGTTAAGTAACTCGTCACACACCCAGTAAGAGGCAAAGTGAGGACTTGAACTCTGGGAAAAACATCTAAGGTCCCTCACAAATTCTGTCCTGGTTGACACCTTGATGGTGAATGTGACAGTGGTCTAGATAATTCCATTCTGATAATTCCTGTCCATCTATCTAGTCTGGTATTATTTCCATCAGAGTATCTAGAGACTTCTGGTCAGAGAACATATTAGCTTTCCCCCATGACGTCAAACTCAAAAACCAAGCCACCTCTTAGACCCTTTCCAGGTGGATTCTGGAATTTGATGACCAGAATGCTGAAGAGCTCATCTAAACTAGAAAGGGCAGAGAGTTTTAGCTCACATGGATCCAATCTAGGTGACTGATTGTGGCTTTTTGGATTAAGGTCATTAATAAGAGTTCCAAAGCCAGTGCAGGTTCAGCAGGAAGGAGTGTTGTTTTCGATTAGTAATGTCTGCCATGGCTATAGGACAGAACAGCGGCAGCAAGAATATTTTGTGTCTATCATCTCTAATCTACACATTTCCTAAGCCTTTTTCTATTTTTCATCATAAATTCTTGAGTGGATACAAGCTCCATGTTATTTTACCAACTGTTGAAAGTAATGTTTCCTGCTATTATTCCTAAAACCACTAGTGGAGGGTTCAGGAATACATAATGAGGCAGACAGAGGCCACCCGCAAGACTGATTATCAAAGAGCTTCCTTAAAAATATAAATTAGAACTACGGAAAGCTTACCGTCGTCCAGAATCTGTTCCTTTCAGCCTTTCATGTCCAGAAACTGGACTTCACCAGTATAGTCAGAGGTAACGTGGAATTTCATGAAGACTTACGACAACTGAATTCGCACAATACTAATGTACAGATTAGAATGCCAGACAATTAGGCAACAATAAGCAACATGTCTTTCCAGGTGTTCAAGGCCTCTTTCAGAACACTCACTTTCCTGCTATAGGTATACTTGACAGGGTGAAACAGGAATTAGGAAATTGCTGCGTAAGCTCAGAACTCAAGAAGTTAATAGAAGACTTGAGGGACATTTCCTCTGGATCTCACTGAGGCCAGGTAAGATATCTCTGCTACTCATTAGGCAACTCCCCTATAGTGGCTGTATTGACTGTGTGCCCAAATTCAGCACTGCTCTCCCTAAGATGAGGCCAAAAGAACCTTCTTTGAATCCCCCTTTTATATTTCCTGCTGACCACACTCCTTACCCAGTTGTTGGCCCTGGGAAATATATATTTTGGTTTTATTAGTTCAGTTAGGAAGGCAACTATATTCCCTTTTCTCCCAAGTTCATGGGGATACTTCGCTGTCACATCCATATTTACAGCTGTGACTACCTCTTTCAAGTATCAAAGGGCAACCCCTTGGTTCACTATACATAAGAATGAAGCTTTATCATTTTAAAAGTACAAAGGAGAATGATACCTTCCAGGCTCCGTGCACATTTGCCACAGTGACTCTTCTAAAACATAGAATTTTTTCAGTCATGTTTTTAATGATACCACAGATCTGTTCTTTAAAAGTTCTTGGTGATGAGGTTTAAATTAATCATCCAACAGGTCATTTCCTATACCAATGAGGCTGCCCTGTGTCTTGGATCACTATTTCTTTTTTTAATTTTTTTAATGTTTATTTTTGAGAGAGAGAGAGACAGAGCGTGAGCAGGGAAAGGGGAAAGGACAGAGAGCGAGGGAGACACAGAATCCGAAGCAGGCTCCAGGCTCTGACCTGTCAGCACAGAGCCCAACGTGGGGCTCGAACTCACAAACCGTGAGATCATGACCTGAGCTGAAGTTGGACACAGCCGACTGAGCCACCCAGGCACCCCCTTCTTGGATCACTATTCTTTCTTTCTTTCATTAAGTGTTTCATTTTAATTCTAGTAGAGTTAACATACAATGTTCTATGAGTTTCAGGTGTATAATACAGTGATTCAACAGGATCGCTATTATTTCCTTTTTTAAAAAAGTTTATTTATTTTGAGAGAGAGAGAGAGAGCACACGTGAGAGAGCGCACACAGGGAGGGGCAGAGAGAGAGAGGGACAGAGAGAGGATCCCAAGCAGGCTCCGCACTGACGTCAAAGAGCCTGACACGAGGCTTGACCTCATGAACCATGAGATCATGACCTGAACTGAAATCAAGAGTCAAATCAGACGCTTAACCAACTGAGCCACCCAGGTGCCCTCCATCACTATTATTTCTGACTACTCGTTCCTTCCAGATACCTAAGTGCTACTTCACTTCTTGGTTCCCTGAGCGTTCTCCTTTTCTTGCTTTCCAAGAAGCCCTAAAGAGTTACAAAATTCTACTTGCTCCTGTTTTCAAGTGCATTCCACACCCAATAATCTTCAGTCCACCCTCGCTTCCTCCCTCACCATTCTTTTGTCTTCTATGCCCACTCGGGATGCTGCAGCAATACAAGACACAGATGGCTTTGTTCCATCTCTACCTTTTCTTCCCTAATGATGGGCAGTCTGGCTCTGGGCCCTGAATTGTCCAGGAAATCCTTGCTTTCAGATCTCTAAGGATCTTGTGGCAATATCATGAACATTGTTCTAGCTCTCATTTTCCCTGGAGATTTTCAAACTCAAGACATGGAAAAACCTTTGGGAGGTTCTAGAAACTCCACCAGGTGAATCATTTGTGCTTCAATCCATGCTGTGATTTCCTGGGGTTTCCTCACCATTCAGCCTTAACCTTCTGCTCTTCTCTCCCTTAAAAAACTCAGTTGTTCTCATGGCTTCAACTATCACCCCAATATGGATGCTACCTGGCTTTGTGCACTCTCCTCAATTCTTCTCTTAATTTCTGTTTTAAAGGAAATTAACATTTTCCTTTAATTTGAGCACACGGTCATGTTATATAATCAACAAACTATAGGGGCGCCTGGGTGGCTCAGTCGGTTAAGCGGCCGACTTCGGCTCAGGTCATGATCTCGCGGTCGGTGAGTTTGAGCCCCGTGTCGAGCTCTGTGCTGACAGCTCAGAGCCTGGAGCCTGTTTCAGATTCTGTGTCTCCCTCTCTCTGACCCTCCCCTGTTCATGCTCTGTCTCTCTCTGTCTCAAAAATAAACAAGCAAACAAACAAACTATAAAGACTGAGAATATGTATGTATTTTAGTTAGGAACTTTGAGAGAACTCACTTCCCAGTACTTATATGGTCTTTTCAGAATCCCAAACAGCCAAATTGAAAAGTGACTTTGCAGTCCTAATCCTACTTGACATCTCTGAACTACTGAAATCCTCCATGTTGTTGACCACTCCACCTTCTTGAAATTCTCCTCTCCCTTGGCTTTCTTGAAACTTCTGTGTTCTAGTTCTCTCCTTTTTGAGTGTTACCTTTCAACCTCTTCTGTTTCTCCTTAAATATTACAGTTTCTCAAGGCTTTATCCTTGGTCCTCATCTCTATGGATTCTATGAAATCTCATCCAGTTTCATGACTGCTCTTTTGCCAATAACTTCCAAACCTAGCCACAGTTTCTGAATCCCAGACCCACACTGAAACTGCCCTTGAAGTATCTGTACCTGGATGTTGACAGGCGCTTCACCCCTAATCCTCCCTATCCTGAGCTCATTATCTTTCCCACAAGACCTGCTCCTCCTTTGCATTCCCACATCAGCTAATGGCACGTCTCAAAGTCCAAAACTGGAAACCTTCTGCCAGTTGACACTCCCTCCTTCTCCTTCCTCACCCCAAAACTAAGCAATAATCAAATGCAACCATTTCTATCTTCTATCTTCCCATTCTTTCCACCCCACTGCTACTTTCTTGAAGCTCTCATCGTCTCTTCCCCTTCCCCCAGACTCTTGCAAATCCTCCTATCTCCTCTCCCTGCCTCCGGTTTCCCTGTGATCCATCTAGTACACGGGCAACAATGTTATCGTTCTTAAAATTAGGATCATGTTTGTCCCCTGCGCAGCAACCTTTGTTGGTCCACCCCCTGACTATGGGACCAAGTCCAAATTCCTTAGCATGGTATTAAAGGCCCTTCCCCAACTGATTTCCAATCTTATCTCTTGGAAATCACTCATACAAACTTTATGCCCCAGCCAAACCAAACGTTTCAGTTCTTCAAATAGGTCATGCATATTTACACCTCCTGTATACCCACTCGTCCCTCCACCTTGAAATTCTCCCCCCACTCATTTTTTTATAAGTGGCATCTCCCTCTATCCTCAGGGGACTGGCTTCTCTTCCTTGGTGCTTCATATGCTGTACATAAATCTGTATTATTAAAATCATCCTATTTTGTAATTATTTGTGTCTTATCCCCTGCCCTCTGCCTCGCAAGATATGGTTTCTTTGAGAGCAAGGACCACATCTTACTTACCTTTACATTTCAGAACCCCATACTTCTGGTATATAGTATATATTCAGTGATAACTTGCACAAAAATGGGGAAATCAGAGCCAAAGTGCCTGACCCTTCCCCACAGAAGGTGAAGGGAAAGGCCTAGAGACAAAAAAACAAAACAAAACAAAACAAAACAAAACAACACCTCTTTACCTTCTTTTCTGCTTCAGCTGATCTAACGGTCAGTTGTACTAACTGAAAGAATACAAAAAAGTCCTTTCTGCAGAATTTTTATCACTACAAAGCCTGAAATTCCACTTAGGTAAAAGGTACATTTTTTTAATGTAAATAGTTTTGGTGAACGCCTCTCCACTCCTACCCACCTTTGTCAGTAAGTCACACCTTAGATGAATGAGACTAACCAGATGGTTATCCGACTGGTACCTATTCCCACAGCAGGGTTGAAAGTCTCGAAGCAAAGGAGGCCAAAACAGGGGAATGGGGCACGTCAAGGGAGGGCCAAGGAAGCTGGGGTGTGGCTCTACCATGCTAGGGAGCGCGGACACACAGCAGCTGGAGGGGGACGGCTGCCGGGAGGAAGTGGGCAGCAAAACCGAGATCCAAATTCAGTGATGCGAACTTTGGTAGGGACTTGTTCTTCTGGTCCTCCCCAGAGATGGGGGAAACACCCTCTCTCACACTCAGCAAAAGCAGCCCCACCTCTGAGGCAGGCTTGGCTTTTCAGGAGAAGAACTCACCTTCCATTGTTACTTCACTCCTGCTAACCCTTGTAACTCACCGAAGTATTGTTCCCACCTACTGCCCCCATTATCCTGCCTTTCATCTAGCGAGGAGGCGAGGAAGACAGGGGTGAGCCGGTTTCTGCAGTCCCAAAACATCTTCTATTATCTGAGAACTTCTCTTTCTTCCTACCTTGCTTGGGGCATCAAGCAGGGTTTCTAAGAGGAAGACTGGAAGAAAGAAGCCAGAGTGCTTCCACAGAACAAACATAATGTGTATCCAGGAATGTTTTCAGTCCTGTGAAACCTGGATCAACAGACCTTAAAGAAACTAAAAGCCAAGAGCTGTCTGTGAGGATGCCCCACTCATACTGAATGTGACTTTTGTGGGGGCCTCTGTAAACTAGCCCTCCAAAGCACCCCGGTTCCTATCTTCCAAGCTCTGTTCCCTGTTTTCCTTTGATTCTACAGTAATTTTTTTTTATTTATCTTGTGAGAGAAAGAGAGAAAGAGAGAGAGAGAGAGAGAAACAGTGAGCAGGGGAGGGGCAGAGAGAGAATCCCAAGCAGGCTCTGCTCCACGTCAGCAGAGAGCCTAGCGCAGGGCTTGAACTCACAAACTGTGAGATTAGAACCTGAGCTGAAATCAAGAGTCAGAGGCTTAACGGACTGAGCCACCCAGGCACCCCGGTTTACTTTGATTCTAGAAGCCCTTGACACTCTTGCATTGAATTCCCCCGCTTAATGTGACCAGTCTGTTTCTGATGGCCATGCCTGCCTACACTGTGAACCCCACCTGGATCCTCCTGCACAGATGCTAACTCCATCCCCCACTCCCCACACTGTGTGCATACATCTCCCACTCCATACCAGTAAGCTCTGCTCTCCACCTAGCATTATGCTAAGTGTCAAGAAAGAAACATGAATAATGTATGGTCTCTACCTTCAAAGAGCCTATACTTTGATAAGCATGTATTTCATGGTATTGCAATTATTCACTTTCCCATTAACCTCCTGGAGGGTAAGGACTTTATATAAGCCTTACCAATCAGTAGAATCTGAGCAGGAAAGAGCTGGAACACGCGAATTGGGAAAAACTGAGGAGAAGCTAATACAAGGACTATTTGCAGAAGTGTGGACACAGCATACAGAAACCAGTAGCTATGGTTACTCCCATACCCAAAGAGAAAAAGGAAAGTGACTCAGAAAGAGAAAGTCCTATAAAGAGGGTCCCCTTGAAAGGAGTTGTAGCTTTTTATGAAAGGCCACACTCAACCAGTAGAGGCCAGGGGAATAAATACCTCAAACTCATTCTCCTCCCTCTCTTCCCCCCATTTACTGATTGGGTCCCCACTATGCCAACTAATGAAAGCCAGGGGGCAGCAATCCTTCTGGAGCAGGAGAGCAGGAGGAGAAAGATGGCAAGTGGATCTGGAGGGGCAAATGGCTTTGTAGGGTCGGCACTCAGTACACGTTTGCTAAATTCGATTATCACTACCACATATACACAAACAATTTCTAGGTTCACTTTTCCCATTTTATTAGTTCTCAAGTAGCTACAGTAGTGTTTCAGTTGACAGTTTTCCTGATATGTATAAGTGTTAACTCTCCCTCTCCGCTACAGAAATATATATACTAACATTAAAGAGACAATTGTCCTAAAAAAAAAAAAAAGGCAATTGTCTTCAATCTAACTTCCCAATAATCAGTTCCACTCTGGACACCCTGATGAAGGCTGAGATTCTTCTGTCTTTCTGTGCATTTCCACCCCCTCCATTCTGTGCACGTAAGTGTAACAAAATCATGGGCCCTCAGCGTCTGAGACACTGACGCGGAGAAGGCCGAACAATCCCCATGCACTCTGGGGATGGGGTGCGATGAGGTGGAGATCATGGCACAAGGGAGTGGGGTGGCACAGAGCTGCCATGTGCAGACATTTGGGATGCTGAGGACAGACAAGGAGATACGAAAAGAAGTGCCAGCAAGAAAGTCTGAAGGAGAGGTGACTTCCAGAAATTCAGAGCAGACTATGGGAGCAGAACTCTGAGAAATGGGCATGGAAGCAGGGAGAGTTCTGTGCATAGAGTAAGAACTAAGAAAGTTTGTGCCTTCTCTTCAGGCTACACCCCCCCCCCCACACTCCACACACACACATTCTGACAGATTAAATCACATGTTTGTTTCAAGGCTGCCCTTTTAAGTGTGAAACTGCTTTCAACAGATTTCTGCCCAAAATAACCTCTCTTCTCCTTACCAAGAACTGCAATTCCTATCACGGGAAACAATCTCTCACTTCACAATTGAAGAACAAGTTCAGAATGCATATGCTAGAGCACCTGGAACAGCACGGTAAATAGGGTGCTCTATTTCTCTTTTTGTAAATGAACACTATCGTATCTCTTCCTTGGAAAAGGGAGTTAAAATACGAGAAAGCCCATGGCTTCCGATGAAGGGCAGAGAGATTTCAACCCAGAGAAGGGTGAAGAAGGAAGAGAGTAAAGACGCCAATGACGAACACCAACAACTCCACAGTTGGGTACAAAGGCACCCATAAGCAGTCTGAGATGTGTGTGGGTATCCAAAATCAATGCATGCTCAGAAGCTGGACTTAGGAGGAACTCAGATCCAGAGGCATGCATGATATCTGTCAAAAACCTAAGGCCCATAACTGTCCCATGAGCATCCCTGGCACATACTTGAGCATTCAGTCAGTATGCCTTAAGTGAATGTGTGACAGAAGTACGGTTATGAGTTTTAAAGACCACTCTGGACTAAAGTGAGGGAGCAGGGGGAAGAAGAGGGTAAGGGAGAGAACGAGCATTTATTGAGTGACTACTGTGTACCAGGCACTAATACTTGTTTCTCATTTGCTTTCCCAACATCTTCTGGAAGGTGTACAGATGAGGAAACTGAGACTCAAAGAAGATAAGTAACTTTTATCCAGGCTGGAAAACAGTGAACCAGGACTCAAACACCCATCTGTCTGACTCCAAAGCATATACACTACTCCACACAGACTCCCTGGAAAGAGACTGGTAGTTGGCTTGCAAAGCTACACCAAAAAGAGAGAAACCTGAGCTAGGCTCAAGAGCATGGGAATGATAGAAAATATAGGGTCAGAGGGAATCAAAGATTTTTCTGCGAGATGCATGCCTGCAGAGTTTCAATAAAAAATGACCATTCATCACGGTTCAAAACGCAGGGTCATGAAATGATCTGTTTTTCCCACCCTCACATAGTTTCCTGTCGTATGTAGCCAACTCCCTGGGAGGCACCACTTGCACCTATATGGCCCATCAATCTCTAGATTAAGGAGTAGAGGGGCGCCTGGGTGGCTGTTGGTTAGTAAGCGTCCAACTTCGGCTCAGGTCATGATCTCACGGTTCAGGAGTTCGAGCCCTGTGTCGGGCTCTGTGCTGACAGCTCAGAGCCTGGAGCCTGCTTCAGATTCTGCGTCTCCCTCTCTCTCTGCCCCTCCCCCACTCACACTCTGTCTCTGTCTCTCAAAAATAAGTAAATAAACATTAAAAAAAACTTTTAACTAAGGGGTAGAGAGATTAAGCTGACCGCCCAAAAAACTATATATTTTTTAAAAACTGCTCATAAAAGATGATGTAATGTGATAGTGTTACATAACATAAAGCTCTACGATGGTCTCCACAGTGCACTGACTGAGGCTATACTTTGACCTCAGACTTCTGTTACATTTGCACACAATGGCTTATTCCTCTGGGCTCTGACAGCATAGCCACAGTGGCTATGGGTCTGTTAAGGCCTCAGGGGAAGCTATGGCATTGTAGGGGGCTCAGAGAGTTAGGGGGCCTTCTGGTGTACTTTCTGGTGTTGGGGTTGGGAGGCTGGGTGCTGGAGCAGGGTAGAGTAGCATGAGTGCCGGACCCAATGGGAGCCATGTAAAATGCTGGTAGCTCTGATGATGGTGGCCTTCTTTCAAGTAACACAAGGGAAAACGTGTGGAATTTAAACCACGGCATGGTCTCCTACCTTGACAAGGTGCATCACCCGGAAAACACCAATGCTGACCTTGAATTAAAAATAAAAACATGGTATGAGAATTTTGGAAAAAAGAACATTGATGGTCAACCTCAAGACTATAGCAAATACTACACCACCATTGAGGACCTTAAAACTCAGATAAGTTGTCTTACATATAAATAACTTTTCTTTCCTGGATAACATACATTATATCACATAAATTAATGCATTTAATTTAAACATAAAAATATCTGGGGGCACCTGGGTGGCTCAGTCAGTTAAGCGTCAGCCTTCAGCTCAGGTCACGATCCCACGGTTCACCAGTTTGAGCCCAACATCAGGCTCTGTATTGACAGCTCAGATTCAGTCTCCCTCTCTATCTGCCCCTCCCCTATTTGTACTCTGTCTATCTCTGTCTCAAAAATAAACATTTAAAAAATTAAATAAACATAAAAATATCTAATGTGCATAAAAATATAAAATTTCCTGATGACACTCATTTGAAAGAGCATTGACTTATTTTTCTGTATTTCAGAAGTTGTAAAAGAAAATATATTTAGCTGAAAAGTTCTATAACAATTCTAGAAAGGTTTGAACTTACTGTTTACATACTTTAGACAAATATAGTTATGATGGCATACACTTATAATTATTGAAACCTATGATGCACATAATCTTGACCTAACACTCTATATATTTTGTTGAATGATATGGTTCCTTTTCCTCTCTCAAAGGTCAACCCAATATTACTTTGGAAAAAGTCAACACTCTGCTTCAGATCAACAGTTCCAGGCTTACCGTGGATGACATCAAGCTCAAGTTAAGCCAAAAAACATATAAAGGACTGATTGTTAAGAAAATATTTTTGCCCATTCACATTAATTACATTTAACAAGCAATTACCACAAAATTTGCAATATAATTCTTTCATATTATTACATAGCCCAATATAATGACCTCTTTTAAAACACTTAGATTACAATAAATAACAGTAATAGGCTACCTATCTGAAAACTCCCAGCTCTTGGAAATCTAACAGATGGCATAGGACTCTCAAATCATGGGTCAGAGACTCATTTTTACAAAAGTGCAGAAGGTCCCCAGTACTGCATTTGAAAGTGAGAATTTGGTTCCCTTCTTGGTCAAAGAGCAGAAGGTAGATTTTCAATCTTTTAAGACTTCAGGAACACCGGACCTACCATTTCCTGAACACCGAGGATGTGCTAGGCCCTGTGCTAAGCACTTTTGCACACATCAGTTCACTTAATCCTCACACTATTCCTATTTTAACAATGAGGAAACTAAGGTGTAGAGCAAATATTTGCCCCAAGGTGACAGCTAAAAGTGGTGGACGTGCAATGGGAACCCTGGTCTTTACTCCAGAGTTGTGCTCTTTACCCTCCACTATGTGGAATGTTCTAGTACCACTAGATGAGAAGAATTCCATTACTATCTAAGTTGTATTTGTTCTTCTAATTGTGCTTTGTCCACATACCACAATGGAGTTTCCCATTACCAGAGCGTTGAGGTGGATAGCATCAGCCTGAGAAGTTTTGGATGGGTTGTCCCCAAACAAGACTGATCTAGCGTTGAAAATGGAAACCTGATGGAGGAGCTGACTCACCTCCAAAAGAATCATGGAGGAGACAAGGGTGGGGGGTCAGAGACAGACTCATGAAGAATTAGGAATTGCATGAAATGTTAATCAAAAACTTCAATATGTCAGCACTTGAAGATATGGTAGTGGTGGGTGTCATTATAAGATTCCATTTCATAAAACACAGGTAAAATAACACAGACTGTAAGGTCAAGGTGTCTATAAGATTCTTCACACCTTGTTCCCTCTGCCTAGCCCTCTGATTTCAGGAAGGCCAACAGGGGCCTGGGTCATGAGAGGGGTCCTCACTAAATATGATGCTTTCTAAGATCAGCATCATAAAGCATTGTGCTAGAAAGCACACTCAACTGGAAGCAAATAAGAAAAATAAGGGTCAGCAATGCTAGGTGGTGGGAATATGGAATTTCTTACATTATTATTTGTAACTTTCTGATCTTAATTCTCAGTGTTTTTTCAATATTCTGTAAATGTCTCAAAATTTTAATGAAGACCACTGGCCTAAGAGTTAAAAGTCTTGGATTCAGGTTTGTGCTTTGTTCATCATGACTTTGATGAGTTGTTACTCTCTGAGTCTCAATTTTTTGCTAGTTAAAAAATAACAACAGGGGCTCCTGGGTGGCTCAGTTGGTTAAGCATCATGATCTCGGCTCAGGTCATGATCTCGGCTCAGGTCCTGATCTCACGGTTTGCGAGTTTGAGCCCTGAATTGGGCTCTGTGCAAACAGCTCAGAGTCTGGAGCCTGCTTCAGATTCTGTGTCTCCCCCTCTCTCTGCCCCTCCCATGCTCATCCTCTGTCTCTCTCTGTCTCTCAATAATAAATAAACATTAAAAAAAATTTTTTTAATAAAATAACAACGCCCCTCTCTCCACCTCCCAGCAAAACTTACCTCTCAGGGTGACAGTAAGGATCAAATGAATCACTTATATTAAGATACTTTGTAAAATATAAAAATATTATTATCTTAGAAAAATATTATTATCTTACATTGGTCCTGAATATTTGTGTAATCGGGTTGCCAAACAAAATAAACGGACACTCCATTAAATTAATTAAATCTCCATCAAATAAACAGTGAATAATATTTTATTATAAATACATCCCAAATACTGCAATGGGACATACTTACTCTAAAAAAGTATTCATTGTTTATCTGAAATTTACATTTACTTGGGCATTCTGTATTTTTATTTACTAAATCTGGTAACATTGGTAATTTTGTAATCTCATGGAAATTTTTTTAAACCTTAACAATGATTTCTAAAATCTACATTTCCAGTTTTATCTTTTTAATCTATTTGCATGATCATATCCCAGATGCAAAAACCAAGTAACCTGTGACATTTCAAATTATTTGATTTTGGATCAGTAAATGAAGGGAGACGTGTTAAGGTACCTCGTGTTGAAGTGTATGTCCCAGGAGTGGACCTGACTGCCCTACAGGGCCAGGTGAGGAGGCAGTAAAAGGTGTTCACAGAACAAAGCCAAGAAAGGCTGAGGCCTGGTTTATGAAAAGGTAAGCCTATCGCCACCAAAAAAATCATGGAATACCTAGCTGGTACAAAGTATTTGTACTTTTATTCCACTCTAAGGCTTCAGAGCAAAGAACTGAATGGGCATGCATTGGCTTCTGCTGACAAGTACCAACAGGAATAAGCCGGCTGAGCCACATCAAACTCTCCACACGCTGGAATTAAAGCTTCAGGCCCAACCAGCTCTATGAAGAATGTTGCAACGTGTTGTTCTGAGAGTCCAAATTGTTATCCATATATGACAGTTACAAGACTGGTCACAGATTTCTCAAACTATTTTATGTCTCTAAGGAATCATCTCTTCATTGTAAAAACTAAAAGCAACTCTGTTTAAGGTTAAACAATAAAGGAACAGGAAGAGAGAGGAAGACACAGTGCCAAGAACGGTTTCTTTAAAATTACAAACTATGTTCTGTTTTCCTTCACTGCAATTTTTTTAAAGCATCTTTCACTTTTATTTTCTATCCCTTCAGGAACAATCCTTTGGATTCAGTTTGACAAAAACTGAAAGTAACCAACTACTACGGTCAACTTTCACAAATGCAAGAAATCATGAGCAATCTGGAATTTCAAGTTCAACAAATCAGGACTCAAGTGGAGAGCCAGGATGTTGACTAGGAACAACTCCTGGGCTGAGATTCAACCAGTGAATGAAACTGAAAAGTACCATAAACTAATGAATGGCAAGTCTGGGTAAATGATTAATTAATCCACTAAAACCCTAGCCCTCTATTAAACACTCAGTCCTTTTTTATATATATATTAAATATAATTTATTGTCAAATTGGTTTCCATACAACACCCAGTGCTCATCCCAACAGGTGCCCTCTTCAATGCCCATCAACCACTTTCCCCTCTCTCCCACCCCTCATCAACCTTCAGTTTGTTCTCAGTATTTAAGAGTCTTTATGGATTAAACACTCAGTTCTTAAACTGACAGTGTGTATGGGGCGGCCTGGGTGGTTCAGTCGGTTGGGCATCTAACTCTTGATTTCAGCTCAGATCATGATCTCATGGTTTGTGGGTTCAAGCCCCTCATCAGGCTCCGCACTGACAGCATGCAGCCTGCTTGGAATTCTCTCTCTTCCTCTCTCTCTGTCCCTCCCCTGTTCTCTCTCTCTCTCTCTCTCTCTGTCTCTCAAAACAAATAAACATTTTTAAGTTTTAAGTAAGATAGCATGTATGTGCTCAAGCCTAAAATATCAGGCCAAATAGCACTTGTCATAAAATAATTTACCATTGTGACTGACCCACTTCTACCCACTCAAATCCATTACCCTCAAAACATATCCATATTGCAAAGTGTTTGCAGAACATCTGTGAAAAGAACATTTTGAATCATCTAAACAAAAAGGAATATTCTTCAAATCTGCTTCCTTTTAAAATTCCATTTAGCTCATTTGTTAGTAGGAAATGTAAGCCTATCCTAAAACAGACTAGCTATAATAAAATGGTTCCCTACTCACCACTGTAATCTACATTTCTGGGACAGTCTTTGAAACCACAAAGCAGCATTTAATTAAACATCTGACAGTGAAAGGTGGTGGTTAAGAGTGTCAAAGGTGGGGGAGCTAGAGAAGACAGAGCTGGTTTCAATTCTGGCTCAGACACCAGTGTATTAGCTGTACCACCCTATGCCCGACACACAAGCATTGTAAGCTTCAGTTTCCTCCTCCATTTTTTTAAAAAGGGTTTAAGAATAGTATCTGCCATACAGGGTTGTTCCATGAGAAAATGTACATAAAGCCCTTAACAGTGTCTGGCACAGAGTAAATGTTAAATAAATGTTAATGATGAAAGTTCTTGCTATTCATAATATTCTTGTGCTTAGAGCAACCTGATGGCTATCAGTGTGACTGTTACAACAGTTATCCCATTGTACTAGATCTTATTTATTTATTTATTTGGGTGAGAGTGCATACCTGCAAGTGGGGGGAGGGACAAAGAGAGAGGGACAGAATCCCAAGCAGACTCTGTGCTCTCAGCAGGGGGCCCCAAGGCAGGGCTCGATCTCACAACCCATGAGAAATCAAGAGTCAGTTCCCTAACCCACTGAGCCACCCAGGAGCCCCAGATCACTTTTAGATTGCAGCATTTATATTCCAAATGTCAAAAAAAAAAAAAAAAAAGTAAAGAAAACACAACATCTTAAGTTGTATCTTTTTTATATCTAAGTTTTAGGACTAGAGAACTCATTTATATCTAAGCTTAAGGACTAGACAAGTCTAACCTCCACTCCACATTTTAACCAAAATGATCAACACAGGAAATATTAGTGAGACACCAAAAATTCTGGTAGCTTTTGGGTTATGAAAGTTGGAAAATCCCAAAGCAACAGAACCCTTCCAAGTCACAGTTTATCAAATTAATTCAGATAATACACCATTTGTTCAACATTTAGAGTAAAAACCTTACAAAAAGCAGTTAATCTCCATAAAGGGTTTAGCTCTGTCTAGAAAAGCCAGCATAATAAAAGGATTAGTGTGGCAATTATGCATGGTGCCTAATTGCTCCGATTTGTTATTTTAACGACTGGTCTGGAGCTGAGGACCATCACGCCCAAGACTTAGGGACCTCCAGAAACCCAAGCAGGAAGGACCCTCAGAAAGTCAGGACACAGTCTAGCCTGGGTACAGATAAAACCCACAAGTCTGACCCCTCCAGGAGCAGAATTCATGTCCCAGTCTGTTTTTCATCACAAATGAAATGATTTTTAAAAAGGCTTACCTGATCTGAGAAAGAAAACAGAACCCCTCATGTTCTTGTTCATTTTCTAAGTCACATGACTGCAAAATACAATTCTGGATCACTTCCAGAGACTTTTAGCTCACTCACCGTGTTAAAAGTTCTCAAGCTAGATTTGTACTCAAATCCCAGCTGAGTCCTTCTATTGAACAATTTTGAGCAAGCTACTTAATTTTTCAGTTAAAATAAAAGCTACCTCGTACAATTGCTGTCAGGATTTGATGAGACAAAAATTCAGGTCAAGTGTTTGGCACGGGCCCTGGAACACAGAATAAGTCTCAATAAGCTCTAATTATCTGAGGACTGACTTTGCAAAGGTTACTTTCATATTTATTTAATAAATTTAATCCAAGAAATTAGTGTTCTTTGGGCATTATCTCTCATCAACTTTGTAGAGGGAGGCCACAGAATGGTTACAGTAAATTTTCTCCATTGCAATTATGTGTTTCATTTTAATAATTGTTTCAATCTATTCCTTACCATTCCCACCACACACACACACACGTGATCTGGACACCGAGCTATTGTCAACTTGTTATAAAACTGACAAGCTGATTCTTTAAAGTATTTTAAAAATCTCTAGGCAATAAAATTAAGAGATTAACTCGTAAGATTTTTTTCTTAATTTAAGCACATTATATATATTCATTTAAAGTTACTAGAGTGGGGGATTGCCGCTTTTATTATATTCTTTAACCTCTATATGTACCATGTGGAAATCAAAATTTTGTCTACTCTTTTTACATCTGCCCAGATTCCCTAAGTAAAAATTAACAAGATTTCATAAATTACTTTCTCCCATTACCACACATCTTTGAGAGGATCGATTTTGATTAACAACCACAATTGGGCCTAAAGGAATTTTCTTGGATTTAGGAATGAGGGCAAAAAACAGCCACTATTTTTGACAATGTTGTTTTAATATCTTAAGAGTGTAGTTTGTAGAGCTTGGCTGGTTGGCTGGTATTTTCACTTTTACTACTTTTTATGAAAACTCAAAGGGATATTATCATTCTGTTTTCTGCTCTACATCAGTAAATTCTCCTCCTAATGCAGGTGATTCATAGTTTCACACCTCCTAATGCAAGTAATTGTTTTCATAGAATGAAGTCAACTCAGTCGAAAGGAAGAAACCTATGACATGCTAACGAAACATAAAGGCCAAGTTACATAACATTTAATCCTTAAGTTACACCAAACTCATGTGCTTTCTAACTAGAAAACCAACTAAAATAGCCAACTATCCTAATAAACAGATTGAAGTGTTAGAAGTACAGATATATTTTAGGAGTTTGCCAGTATCAAGATCATCACAACAGATCCAAGACCAAAAAGGGGACCTTTAATGAAGCAGAAAAAGTGAGGGCCAAAATGTTTTTTTTAAATATATAAAGCATATATATAAAGTCCAAGGTATATATCTTTATATATTTTAAGATACCTTAAAACTCCTATGCAGAATATTAGATTTCTTATCATTCTTATGCAACATTCTCACATCTAAAAGTATTATGTTACTTTAAAGTGAAATTAGTTGTCTTCAACTGGCCTTTATTTAAATTTTGAACTTGCACCACTGCCAAAAAAGAGTTTAGAGAACAAAATACAGGCAAGAAAAGAAAGTAGGAAAAGGCACTGAGGTGATACGAAAACATTCAGAGAACAGTAAGTATCTGTCAGGTACAGACCAGGTATACAGCACCCTCCCTTCTCTAAAGGGACTTAAAGGCCTCATCTCACTGGGAACAATGATAGCACAGCATATTATAAAACACTAGATTACCCACACAGGAACTGAAAGAGACAGACAGACGTGACTTACATTAATGGTGAGAAACCTCATGAAGGAGAGGACATTTAAGCCAGAGCTTTGAGTTGAGGTAGGATGATTTGAGTAACTAGCAAAGTAAAAGAAGGACATTTCAAAACAAGAGCAACAAACAAAGGCCTTAAATTCAGGGATAAAGCATAATGTCTTGGCCAGGATTAAAAAAAAAAAAAAAAGGCTTGCTGATCATTAAAGAATTTTTCACGGAAATGCTAATACATTTTTTTATTGGATTGTGATTATACACATAGTAATATTTATGAGTACATGCATCCCCCGCTTTTTGGAAGTTCACCTTGATGCCATTTTGCTTTTACAAAAGACTTACATTAGTACCTGTTCTCATTAACTGGAAAAAATCCAAAGAGATTTTCACTTTTGTGAAAAATAGGCAAAAATCGAAAATAGCACCAAGCGTTTCTTGCAGTGAGCCATTATAGAGGTAGCAAGAATGGCCCCACCAAGCTCCTCCCCTGAGAACTACATTCAGCATCTCAGCGTCTATCAGCCATAGCTTTCAACTATGTCTGTGAGCGTGTGGGCTTTATCTCCATGTATTCTGTGCATCAGTTAGCAAGATGTGTCCCAGGGTATCAGAAAAGCCTAAAAGAAGTTATTTTGAGGACTTGGGGATGCTCAAAATTTTCCATATAAATTAATGATAACTGCTTCTTTGCTTTACAGGAACACTCTACTTTCAAACAGCAGGGGAAACCTACAGTATTACCCATATTTTATAGGGTAGTAAAATGAGACACAGAGAGGCTGAGTGTCTTGCCCAAGGCCACATAATTACTTCATGAGGAGAATGCAGCTCTCCTTCCACTCCACCACCCTTATGCACCGCAGGGAGCATGAAGATGAACAGACAGAGTCAGGCAAAGCTGTTGAGAAGACTTAATCCATCCACAAGAGAAATCCATAATAGGTGCTTGAGTACACTGATGAAGTCATGACAATACTTTGTCAAGAACATTAATCCTGCAGCAGTGAACAGGAAAGATCTTAAGTGACATAGCACTGAGCCAAGAAAATGTCTTCAGAAGCTAGTGACAGAAGTGCTGAAAGCCTGGATTAGGGCAGTTGCAGTGGGACCAGACAGAAAGAAAGAAAAACATCAGCTAAGATTTAAAAAAAAAAAGTGACAAAATTGGGGATTTGGTGGATATAGGAGATAAAGAAAAGAATGAAGTTAAAAATGAAAGCACAGGGGCACCCGGGTGGCTTAGTCAGTGAAGCACCCAGGTTGGTGAGTTTGGGCCCCTCATCGGGCTCCCCGCTGACAGTGCAGAGCCTGCTTGGGATCCTCTCTACCTCTTTCCCTGCCCCTCCACCACATGCACACACACACACACACTCTCTCTCTCAAAATAAATAAACTTCAAAAAAAAATCACACATCATTTAGAGAAAAACAGATGGCAAACTTTATCACAAAGTTATCAGTAAAGCACATCTTTCCTTTGCCTACCCTCCTCCTCTGCCATTTTCTCCTCCTCACCAGCCATTTTCCATCCTCTAACCTTATCCTTTCACTCATATTTTTCCGGCCTACTGTGGGTTAGACAGTGGCTTAGGCTCTAAGATACTGATCACAGTAATAGTAACACCAATAAACATGTCTTAAGCACTTGTTCTATGTATGTCAGGCACTGTTCTAAATGCTTAATATTTAACTAACTCATTCAACTACCACTGCAACACTGCAGAGTAAGCAAAATTATCAGTCCTTTTTGAGAAATGAGGAAACCGTGGGGCATCTTGGTGGCTCAGTCAGTTAAGCGTCCGACTTCGGCTCGGGGCATGATCTCACAGTTTGTGAGTTGGAGCCCTGTGTTGGCTCTGTGCTGATAGCCCAGAGCCTGGAGACTGCTTCTGACACCTGCTTCCAATTCTGTGTCTCCCTCTCTCTCTGCCCCACCCCCGCTGACACTCCGTCTCTCCTTCAAAAATAAATAAACATTTTTTTTCAATTAAGAAATGAGGAAACCAAGACAACACACAGTGAGTGGTGGGGTGTGGGCTGTAACCCTGGCAGTCTGGCTCCAGAGCCCACTCACTTAACCATCTGCTATATTAACTGAAAAGCCTTCATGTAATTTCCACATTTTTGTGGCTTCTATCACAGTGCAATCCCAGAAGTTTCAGAAAAATTGCATGATATGGGAATGTCTGCAGATTTTAAAGCACTGAATTTTAGATGTTTTGCAATGAGAAGTCATGGGCCTTATGAATATCTTTGCTAATTACTAATTATTGCCTAAATAGTCGGCTGGGAGGAGGGTACCAAATCCACTACACAGTTGTACAATTTTCCATTTGGCTTTGACTCTGTGGGTGGTAATCATAAAGGCACATTCAGCAGTTTGCACACAGTCACAGACCAGTCAAGCAAAATATGTCTAACTTTCAAACTTTCTGTGATAAACAATGGAAAACTCTAAACATTTAGCTCATCAATCCTGCCATCTTGAGACATAATCTGCACTACCAGAGTCCTCTTTCTGTAACTACTTAAATTACTCATTGTATCTCAATTAATCAGAGAAAGAAACTTGCAAATAGAATTTTCAAATAGAAACTTCAAAAGAGAATTTTACTTGAAGAAAAACAAGGAGGGCGGGTGGGTGATGGGTATTGAGGAGGGCACCTTTTGGGATGAGCACTGGGTGTTGTATGGAAACCAATTTGTCAATAAACTTCATATAAAAAAAAAAAAGAAAAAAAAAAAAAAAAAAAAGAAAAACAAGGAATAGGAAAGGTCCAAAAATCCCAACAGTGCGACAAGTCAAGTTGATAACAAAGCTGAAGCAACATGTTTCAAGAGCCCCAGCCAAACTAAACTCATGAGAATAGTGTATACCCGCCTTAACCATGACTGCAAATCCAGAAGCAATTAAAGAGGAAATTAATACACTGGACTACATGAAAACAAAATACAGTAAGCAAAGTGGCCAAATCTAACATTGGGTATATATTGTAGATTACCCTACTACAATTCCACTAAACCTCCCCTGTGGAAGGACGCCAGTGGTTCCTAACTGCCAAATCAAGTTTCTCTTCAATCTCCTTTCTCCTTGATCTCTCTTTCTGGTGACCAGCCTACTTATCTGGGTTCCCTCCTCCCTTGGCTTCCAAGTTCCTTCTTCCTCTTTCCCCCGTCATAAGTGCCCTCCTTCTCAGTATTATTCTCTAGTCTCTAGCTCTTCTTCCCAGCCCCTGAAGTGGCCAAGCCTCAAAGTTCAGGCTTAGACCTTCACTCATTTCTTTCTCAATTCCTTCCCTTAGGGATCTTACCTATCTTGAACGTATCTGCTGCTCTAATCTCCCTCCTGAACTGTAGTCCTAGGAGTCTAAGTGCTAAGACATTTTTACGTGAATATCCTGGTACTACTTCAAATTCCTATCTTAAAACTAACTTCTCAAAACTTCATTTTTCTTTCATTGTGCCCTCATGCACATCACACGCGCGCGCGCGCGCGCACACACACACACACACACACACACACACACACACACACCAGACTGTTAGAACCCCTCCCTGCACTACCTCAACACCCTGGTCATGCCTCAAGTGTAGCCCAGAGTACCCTATATTAGAATCTCCAACTTGTGGGTATGTTTGCTTGTCTCTCCAAGTAGAGTGCAAATTCCCTAAGTGGCAGGATTTGTCTTAGTCACCTATGTATCCCCAGGGAATATTGCAGGTACCAAATAAAATCTGTTAAGAGAAATTAATAAATATAGATGATCTGGTCTAGCCAAACTGGCCCATTAAGAGTCTCCACCTGTTTGGCATTTTCATAGTCCCCACTTCCCAGAAAGGTCCTCTCTCTGCTGCTGCATGCATGGAAGAATCCTACCCATCCTTTGCAAGACTCAGCTTAAATTCCACTGGCACATGAAACTTTGTCAGATGACCCTATTCCAACAAGACTCCTTGCTCATCAGTCTTACAGCGACAGTCTTTCACGACAGATCCTGTCATGAAAACAGGATCATCTTTGAAGCTGATTCAAAACCAGGCTCTAGCATAAACTACCTATGCTACTCCCTATGCTACTCTGGGCAATTCCTAAAGCTTTCTAAAGCTTCACTTTTTTTTTTTTCCAGCTATAAAATGAGGTATGTAATACCAATCAGAGAGAAATTGGGGAGGATTACAGGAGACTAAACCATCTAGAACATATAGATGTTTAGAAATGTTAACTCCTTTTCCCCACCCCACCTCCTTTTCACTTCATTTACCATTCATATGGTGCTTAGGTTGATAATGTTTGTTTTGTCTCCTCAATTAGATTGTAAGGATTAGTAAAATCGTTAAGGGCAAGAGCTGAATCTCACTCATCTATCTTCTAAATACCTATCAATGCCCCACAGAGACACAATAAAAATAGAAAACAACGAAATTACAGTTACAGTGGATTATGGCAATCAAGTATATACAGTGCCAAGATTAGAAATGACAGTCTGTAAATTTTCATCCCACTTAGCTATAGAATTGTTACATGGCACCTCTGTAACGTCACTCATGCTAAAGGCGGATTTCAACAAATGACAGTGCAAATAAAAACAAATCAATTTCTACAATATACAGGTTAATAAGCAGCCTTCGATAATAGATTTAGTTAAAGGTGGTTTAAATATTATAGTTGGTATTAGAAGAGTCTCTATACATGTATTTGTCCCCATGTACTTGTACGCACAGGTTTCCTTTCACATATTCTTTAATATGATTGTAACAGATTTCTTCATACCATTTGCACTGGTTAAATAACTGAAAATAGATTTAAATTTTATATTTCTCCACCAGGGTGAAAAAAAAAAAGTAAAAGCTAATACTGAAGCAAAACTGGTAAGATCAAGATCCAAAATTCATAATAATGGCAGGTAAAATCTACCAGAATCTCTCTTTAATTAAAATGGTTTCTTTCCAAATCGCTTTCATTAATATCAAGGCTTCAACATCCGCTCTGAACTTACTGGAATGGTTTTTTGTTTTCTCTATCCTGATTTTTACAGCCTTCCTCTACCGCCTGCTATCTTCCTCAAGGATCAATTCCCATGGTTGGGTTTCATTATTTCTTTTAGCTACTGCCCCACTTACATGTGCTAACAAGTTGGCGGAACCACAATGTGCTGGGTAATAACCGTAACCCCTGACAATCAGCTTTACACTAACACTCCCAGCCACATTCCCCTTCCCTGAAGAAACTATTTCTACAGTTTTCATAGGCTGTGCAGCTGTACATCTAATAGGAAAAAGCAATTCGTAAAAGAAGAGCATGTGCCAAATACCCTCTCATCTCAACATTTTCATGCTTCCAAGGACTTTTTGTTTTGTTTTGTTTTTTCCCCACGTGGAGAAGTTTATGGTGAGAAAGAGAGGCATTGGATCCTATCAGACCAACCACAGTAGAGAGTACACAGACACAATGGTAGCGTAGGAAAGAGCGAAAAGTCAGGCATCAAAACACTAAGTTTCTAATCTCAGTTCAACCACCTATTTCATTTCGTTAGGTGAAATCATAACCTCTCTCAGCTTCAACTTCCTCTTTCATACACTAGAGATAACCACCATCCCTATTTCAGCAGCTTGTTTCACAGATTATAAAATCACAGGATCACAAATGGCACTGTTTAATTATAAAATATGTGTGTGTGTAATACACATGAATATATTTTTGAACAACAGCATTGTCATAGCCTATGGGTAGATGAAAAATAATTTTATACCATGTATTAAAGTCCCAATTAAATACTTCACTAGACAAACTGTTACACCAAATTCTATACACAGTGTATCCAAGGGAAAAAAAATTTTTTTTTGAGAAACAGAATCTAGCTTGGAAACATATGTTCACAGTCCAGATCATAATTTTTGGAGCAGGTAACATTCTCTAATCTGGATTTATATTCCTGTAAGCAAATTTTTAATCACAATTACAACATAACTAAGCTCTCCCTTTGGGGATCAATCAAATTTAGAGTAAAGAAAGTAATGGAGGTTAGTTTTTCATATATTGTGCTAAGGATTTCTGCATTATGGTCTTCAAATCAGCCTTCACTATGATGAATTTAAAAATCAATAAAATCCAGAATCACTTCAGGATTTTTTTTTTTAGGTTAAAAAGAAAGGGTGCCTGGGTGGCTCAGTTAAGCGTCCAGCTCATGGTTTCAGCTCAGGTCGTGATCTTGCGGTTTGTGGTATTGAGCCCTGTATTGGGCTCCGTGCTGACAGCATGAAGGCTGCTTGGGATTCTCTCTCTCTCTCTCTCAGCCCCTCCCCTGCTCACACATTCATATGAGCTTTCTCGCTCTCAAAATAAACTTAAAAATATATATGAGGTTAAAAATAGCACCATTAAATTAGCAGATTCCTAAGTCATTACTCACTTTCAACTCTCTAAGCAAAGTACCACTATGCTTTCATTCTCCAAATAAATTAAAAGATTCCCTACAAACACTACACACACACACACACACACACACACACACACACACACACACTTACCAATTTGGTTTTTTTATGGCTTTAATTTTTCGTATGTGGCATCTTTTGAACACTAATTAAACTGCTTAGCACATTTTTTTCTTTTCTTTTTGGTTTGCTTGCAATTTTCTACAAGATCCCCATTAGAGCATGACTTTATGTTAGTTTTTTTTCCAATTAATTAAAACTATTTAAAACATGAATTTGAAAAATCTTCAGCAATAATTTTGTAGCTAAAATTTTTTCCAAACTTTGCAAACATTCTGTGTAACTAAATTAGTACTGAGAAAAAACTGGATTTAAGTTGCTCAATATTCTTCAAAAGGTAAAAAAGCGTAATGAAACATAAGCTCATCTGAACTACACCCATTTTCAATTTCAACACAGCAAAACTCCTGTTTGTTCTTAGGGCAAATTCAAAACCATACATATTGGAATTGGTTATTACCAACGATAATTTATGCAATCATAAGTAAAGATGCTAAATTGGCAAAAAGAAAACCATGCAAGTAAGCAAACTCTAACACATGTGGGACACACCCTCTCAGTGTATAAAGGCTTGTCACTGTCCTTGGTAGCAAGCACTCCCTGAGCTAAACAGCATCACCATGTCTGTTCGATACAGCTCAAGCAAGCAGTACTCTTCCTCCCGCAGTGGGGGGGGAGGAGGAGGAGGAGGAGGAGGGTCATCCTTCAGAATTTCAAGCAGCAAAGGCTCCATTGGTGGAGGATTTAGCTCAGGGGGGTTCAGTGGTGGTTCTTTTAGTCGTGGGAGCTCTGGTGGAGGCTGCTTTGGGGGCTCATCAGGTGGCTATGGAGGATTAGGAGGAGGCTTTGGCGGAGGAGGCTTTGGCGGAGGAGGCTTTGGTGGAGGCTATGGAAGCAGCAGCTTTGGTGGGGGCTATGGAGGAGGCAGCTTTGGAGGGGGCAGCTTTGGTGGTGGTGGCTTCAGTGGAGGCAGCTTTGGAGGCTTTGGGGGTGGATTTGGAGGAGATGGTGGCCTTCTCTCCGGAAATGAAAAAGTAACCATGCAGAATCTGAATGACCGCCTGGCTTCCTACTTGGACAAAGTGCGGGCTCTGGAAGAATCAAACTATGAGCTAGAAGGCAAAATCAAAGAGTGGTATGAAAAGCATGGCGGCTTAGGCCAGAGAGAACCTCGTGACTACAGCAAATACTACCAAACCATCGATGATCTTAAAAATCAGGTAAGGTGCATCTTAAAAATCCAACTTTATGCCTATTTTTTATCCATGTAACTCAGATATGTGACTCTTACATTAACTACAATGTAGCTATTCACTGTGTTTGCCTACGTTACTTTCTCGCTTCCAAAAATAATCCAGTCTCCTCAAAGGTAAATATTTGTGAGGATATGGTCACTGAAATCTTCAATGTGTGTTGTATACCTTATCAGACGATGGATTACTGAGAATTTTTTTATGTTTTAATGAGTGTATGAGTTCATAGTTAAAATACTAGGTCATTTACAAATATCGGAACTGAAAGAATTATTAAATCAATCAGAACAAGACAGTATTCAGATTGATAATAAAAAAAAAATCCATTACCAACATTACAAGTAACATGAATTCTCCAGTATGAAAATGGGATACTGTTTGCCTCTGGGAGAATTTGTGAATTGTACCTACTGTGTGTCAGCCCAGAGTGTATTCATTTAGAATGTATATTTAAAACAAGTTAAACCAAAAGGTATGAGTCAGTCAAAAGTTCACTGAAATACATGGAAATCACACAGTATAAAATGGGAGGGGGGAGAGGGGAGCTGTGCAAGAACACAGCTATATAATTGCAGTTAGTTTTCAGAAAAAGATGATACAGAAGTAGATATGTATAGAAACTTTAAGAGAACAAATGACTCAAATTTAAGTATATGAGTAACCCTGCAATATTTTATATTTAAGATAAAAAAAATCCCCCCAGGATTTTGTAAGAGAACATAAAAATGCAGCTCATCTATCTATGCCACCTGGTTTTATAATGGCGTATCTGTATCTGATTTCTTTGCCTCTCCCTCCAGATCCTCAATCTGACAACTGATAATGCCAACATCCTGCTTCAGATCGACAATGCCAGGCTGGCAGCTGATGACTTCAGATTAAAGTAAGCTAAGTAAACATGGTACAACACAGTCACAACAAATACAGGAGTTGTTTTTAACAGTGACTTTGGACACCTACAATAGCATTTACATTTTCTTGAATTCATTCAAAGTTAAACAGTATTGGAGCTGTCCGAAAATTTTTCAATTTCAATATTACCTTCTTGGCAATATTAAAAGAAGAAAATGCATTTTAAAGTAAACTGCTAAGCTTCTTTGCATTAACCCACTAATATCCCTCTATCCCCATATGAATTAGTACACAATAAATGTTGCCATATGAAGCCAACTCTGTATTCGCTTCTAAAACAGTCTCAGCTCAGGAACATCTCCCATATGTAAATTATATCCAGTATTTGTACCATGCTTGTTTCAGGTATGAGAACGAGGTCACCCTGCGCCAGAGCGTGGAGGCTGACATCAATGGCCTGCGCAGGGTGCTGGATGAACTGACCCTGACCAAGGCTGACTTGGAGATGCAGATCGAGAGCCTGACTGAAGAGCTGGCCTATCTGAAGAAGAATCATGAAGAGGTGATGCAAAAAGTTATATGTCCCGCAGCCAAAAATAAAAGGGGGGGGGGGGTCATGTGGTCATGATACAATCATTAAATTTTTCTGTTCCTCTAACAGGAAATGAAAGACCTTCAAAATGTGTCCACTGGTGATGTAAATGTAGAAATGAATGCTGCCCCAGGTGTCGATCTGACTGAACTTCTGAATAACATGAGAAACCAGTATGAACAACTTGCTGAACAAAACCGCAAAGACGCTGAAGCCTGGTTCAACGAAAAGGTTAATTCGTCTTCCTTCATAGTGGGGCCAACGGACGTTTGGTTATCATTTCAGAATTTTCTCATCTTTTCCCCTGTTGTTAACACTCTAGAGCAAAGAACTCACTACGGAAATCAATAGTAACATCGAACAAATGTCCAGCCACAAATCGGAGATTACTGAATTGAGACGCACGGTTCAAGGTCTGGAAATCGAACTACAGTCCCAACTAGCCCTGGTATGTTTGTAATTCTCTCTTGAAATAACTTCAACTTTAACACACAAAGTTTCACGCTCACATAAGAATATGCACCACAAGAAAAAAAGAAAGAGTACGAAGGTAGAAATAAAATTGGAGCTCTTTGTTAATGGGAGAAAAGTCTTAGGGGCCCTGCTCTAAACGTGAAGTTAAAATGTTGCCATTAAATATAAAACACAAATTCTATTCATTTCCTTTATTCTTCTATTTGATGTCTTATTATTAAATAAAGATTAAATATTAATTATCATTAAATAATCATTAAATAATCTTCACTGTACTCAATTAAACAAAGAAGTCGCTAAGCCACCGTACATTCTCTCCTCTTTCCAGAAACAATCCCTGGAAGCCTCCTTGGCAGAAACAGAAGGTCGCTACTGTATGCAGCTCTCCCAGATTCAGGCCCAGATCTCCTCTCTGGAGGAACAACTGCAACAGATTCGAGCTGAAACCGAGTGCCAGAATGCTGAGTACCAACAGCTCCTGGATATTAAGATCCGACTGGAGAATGAAATTCAAACCTACCGCAGCCTACTAGAAGGAGAAGGAAGGTAAATTATAAAAATCTTAGAATTATCCCAATTGGTCTTATTCAGTGTTCTAAATCGCCGGGCTTTCCCAAAACCCAAAGTGCCGGAGGATGGGCGAAAGGGAGGAGAAGGGGGAAGGCAGAGTACAGAGAAAGGCTTATGCAACCACAGCCTGAGTTTCCCATGGATTTGATTCTGAAAGTTGTGTGCATATAAAACTGTTCGTTAGTGGGTCTGAGAATCCATATTCGACAGGTATTTTTTTTCCCCTCTCGAAACACGTTTTGCTTATTTTAAAGTAACGATAACCTAGAAGGCGACCCACCATTTCTCAAAGTTAGAGTTAACCGAACATAACCCTCACTCCCGGTAGTTCCGGCGGCGGCGGCGGCTACGGCGGCGGGCGCGGCGGCGGAAGTTCCGGCGGCGGCTACGGCGGAAGTTCCGGCGGCGGTGGCGGCTACGGCGGCGGCTACGGCGGCGGAAGTTCCAGCGGTGGCGGCCACGGCGGTAGCGGCCACGGCGGTAGCTCCGGCGGAAGTCACGGGGGTGGTTACGGCGGCGGCAGCTCCGGCGGCGGCGGTGGCCACGGCGGCAGTTCTAGCGGCGGCGGCTACGGTGGCGGCAGCTCCGGCGGTCACAAGTCCTCGTCTTCTGGGTCCGTCGGGGAACCCTCTTCCAAAGGACCAAGGTCAGCAGAAACTAGCTGGGGTAATCAGAATTAGTTTTAACTTTCCGTGATGATTTTGTTGCTTTTTAAAGCTTTCTAAAAAATTAAAATCTTAGAGATTTCCGCTTGGATTTTTTTTTTTTTTTTTTTTTTTTTTTTTAGCAAACCATACTCTTGACATCCATCTTGAACGAAAAATAACCTGGTGCAAGATGCTGTAGCTTAAATACTATTCGGATGTAAAAAACAAACAAAAAAATAGGATTTTCTTTCTTTTTTTAGTTTAGTGTACTTTTCTTTTAAAAATTTTGATTAATTAGTAAGAAGCCCCACAAATTATTTAGTCTAAATTGTTTTTTCCCCTGTGATTCATGTACAGATACTAACAAAACCAGAGTAATCAAGACAATTATTGAAGAGGTGGCACCTGATGGTAGAGTCCTTTCATCAATGGTTGAATCAGAAACCAAGAAACACTACTATTAAGCCGCATCAAGAGGAAAGAGTCTCCCTTCACACAGACCATTATGTACAGGTGCATGAAAAACAAAAGCTCCAAGAAAACACTTCAGTCTTAATGGTCTATGGAAATAGGTTCACTCCTTGAAAATAAGGTGTCTAAAAGGTGTTTTGTGGTTTCTGTATTTCTTTTCACTTTACCAGAAAGTGTTCTTTAATGGGAAAAAAAAAACTTTCTATTCTCATTCACTAATGAATTTCAATAAACTTTCTTACTGATGCAAGCTATCCAATTTGGTCAGAATTGTCCTTATTTAAATTAAGTGATTTTTTTTTAACCTTAAAGATTAGTGAACTATAGCATTTGAAGGTTCATTTGTCCAGAAATTCTGAAGACAGAATTATTATCATTATGATTTCCCTGAGTAAATTTTTTAATCTTGTGGGTGTTAGATCAATGTCCATAATCTCACTAAGTCAGAAATCTGATACCCAATCTTACCCTTTCTTAAAGATATACCATAGGTGGAAACTCCCAGTGCTCTGGCTTTGAATTATTTCAGTCCTGAAAATTCTAAAATATCTCCAGTAAGTCTCCATGGATAAAGTTATTGGAAATTTCACATTTTCTGATTACTTGGCTTCGCACATTTCCCTCATTTTCTTCCCATTCATTTCTGCCCAGTTGCTATATATACACCTTAAGAGATATCATCTACCACTCACCAGGCCAGTAATATATCACCCTAACAAAATTATTTGGTGTCAGATGAACAGGAGAAGACATGATAATGCCAATTTTACCAAAGGAACAACTCTAGGTCCCTGCCTTCACCAAACACATCTCGTGATAAGCACTAAAGACCTGGTGTAGGGTCAACCCAGTCATACTCTTCAGCCATTAAGAACCCAGCTGCCAGTACTCTGCTAGTATATGGAGTAGATGGATTTACTAAGGGCTATATTTATTCTTTGTCCCTAAGACTACCTTGTGTTCCCTGGTGGGTTCCTAGATACCCGGGTCTACCAAATAGCAGCCTGTCTCTGTATCCTTACTGATTTGAGCTTGTTTTCCCCAAGACCAGAGCCCTGGTCCCCAAGTCATTTACTTGGGTCTCCTGCTGGATAAACCCTATCCTCTGTACTCAAACTGATGACAAGCCCTGTTTCAAAATGGATGGACTTCCCTATAGTCAAGGCTCCATGACCTACCTACCACCAAATATTATCATACTTCAGAAGCTCCCCACTTAAGTTGGCATTACTTTTTTATCTGGGTACCAGCGTCCCTTCTTGGGAGCCTGTCTCCTAAGTTTCTGTTGAAGTCCCAACATGCTACACTGTAAAGCCCTAAAACTGAGATATTGATGGGTAAGGATCCTGAGCTGCCACTGTGTCTATACTGAATGCTGTTCAAAAACACTGCCTTTTAAAATATCTAACAAAGTTGTGGCACCTGGGTGGCTCAGTTGGTTAAGTGTCCTACTCTTGGTTTTGGCTCAGGTCATGAACTCAGGGTTCTTGAGTTCGAGCCCTGCATCAGGCTCCACCCACAGGCTGCTTGGGATTCTTTCTGCCCTTCCCCTGCTCACTCTGTCTCTCAAATAAATAAATTAAAAAAATAAATATCTAACAGTTAACCCAGAGCCTAGGGCTTAGAGTATTGTTAATAATCTGAGATGGCCATTCTCCTAATTCTGAAGAAATAAGTGTTCTCCTATTCAGTGACACAAATATAAACACGATACTATGAGATAGTTGTGTTTGTTATTACCCTTTGTCTCTTCTACCCAGTCCTACCACCACTACCTGCCTAACCCCCACTGCAAGCAGAGATCTCAGCTGATCAGAGTTCTTCATCTGGTTGGGTAACCCTTCATTCCTGAAAGGTCTAAATCATGGTAGTCCCTGTCTTCTTACCTGTTTAGTCTTCCGGTACCTTCTTAAACAATTATTTATATTACATTTTCTCTGATGAAGTAACTACTTTATCTCTGGTAAAGAACCACTTTCTTTTTGGATGTGAACTGTGGTATTCATTTCACTGTATAGTTAAGTCATTATGTACACCTTAAACAGTACTGTGTGTCAATTATATCAATAAAACTGGAAAAAAATGAAAATAGAACTTTCTCAATGGGACTCAGACTAGTTTAATAAAGACAGTCTGAACAAGTTTGATTTTAGCAAGGACATTGATATTTATAGTTAAAAAAAATTATTGCTAACTGTACAGATCACTACTCTTACATGGATTTATGATGTAGCTATTAAAAAAATTCTGTACACATTCTTACAAATTCTAAAGTTGTGACAGTGTCCTGCTATTTAAGCAGGGCAGTGTCCAGTAAGACTAGCAGAGCCAACTCTGGCACTCATGTGGAATCATACTAAACAGCAAAAGCTGGCTTCTTTTCCAGAAGGTTTGCATCATGCCTCTTAAAGCTTTGCACCGTGACCTTGATGTCTATGATGGCTCGATTTTGCTAGGGCATGGAGAAGTAACTTAGTTATGGTCAGGTTTATAGGGGAAATAGCTTGTGTAAGGTTAACTAAATAAGGTCCACCCAGTATCCCATCTACATGGCATCTGGAGAGTGAGAATTAGGGAAAGAGATCATTTATGGCTTTAAGCATGCATTCCAAAGTCAATGGTTCCTGGATTTCATATCCTGTCGGTGGCATTTACAAATCACGTTAAGTTTTGGACAAGTTACTTCAACCCTTCTGAATTTCAGTTTTCTTATCTGTCCAATACAATTGTCCCTATAATAGGGACAATAACTACTTCATATGAGATTGTGGGGATAAAATGGGTTAATGCCTATAAAGCCCTTAAAAAACGACCACCATGGAATAGACATTGAAAAAACAGTATTCTATTTTGCATAGCAAACCATCAACAAAACGAAAAAGCAGCCTACTGAGTGGGAGAAGATATTTTCAAATGATATATCTAATAAGGGGTGAATGTCCAAAATATATAAAGAACTACACAATTCAAAACACACACACAAAAAAACAATCCAGTTAAAAGTGGGAGAAGATATGAACAGACATTTCTCCAAGGAAGATTATACAAATGGCCAACCGACACATGAAAAGATGCTCAACATCACTAATTGTCAAGGAACTACAAGTCAAAACCGTAGTGAGATATCACCTTACACCTGTCAGAATGGCTAAAATGAAGAAGAAAGGAAATAGCAAGTGTTGGCAAGGATGTGGCGAAAAAGAACCTTTGTGCACTGTTCACGGAATGAAATTGGTGCAGTCACTGGGGAAAACAGTAAGGAGTTTCCTCAAAAACTAAAAAATAGGAACATTATATGATCCAGTAATTCCACTACTGGGTATTTACCCAAAGAAAATGAAAGCACTAATTGGAAAAGATACAGGCACCCCTACGTTTATTATGTTTATTGCAGCATTATTTACAATAGCCCAGATACAGAAGCAATCTAAGTGTCCATCAATAGAAAAATGGATAAAGAAGATGTGATATATATCACATATACATACATATGTACGCATATATATGTATATATATATGTGTGTATATATATGTATATGTGATATATATCACATATGTATTTAAATAAATATATAAATAAATTATAAATACATATTTATAAATAAATTTGAATAGAACTTTATAAAGTTATAAATACATATAAATATATAAATAAGTATATATCACATTCCATTATATATAATGGAATATTACTCAGCCATAAAAAACGATGAGATATCTTGCTATTTGCAACAGCACTGATGGACCTAGAGGATATTATGCTAAGTGAAATAAGCTAGACAAATACCATATGATTTCACTTACATGTGGAATCCAAAAAGCAAAACAAATGAACAAACAAAAATAGAAACAGACCCACAAATACAGAGAACAAACCGATCGTTGCCAGAGGGGAGGGTAGTGGTGAGATGTGTAAACAGAATGAAGGGGAATAGGAGATACAGGCTTCCAGTTGTGGAATGAATAAATCAGAGGGATGAAAGGTATAGCATAGGGAATATACTCAGTGGTATTGTAACTGCATGGCATGGTGACAGATGGGAGCTACTACACTTGTGGTGAGCACAGCATAAGTACTGAGTGGTCAAATTGCTATGTTGTACATTTTGAAAAATATTTTCAAAATATTATCAAAACAACTGAAAAAGACACTACTGAAATTTGGTAACTGCTGGAAATTTTTAATCCTGTTTCTTCAATATATCTGCTTTTATCCTTTGTTTATATAAAGAGTATATAAACGTGTTTATAATGCATGCTTCTAGTATGTATTAGATAAGTCCAAATAAATGAGGATTTTATTAAGCAAAAAACAAAACAGCATTCTGTTCATCCTCAGAGAAATATGCTTATTGGCTAAATAGTTTCTCCAAAAATGGGCATGAGCATCACAATAAATTGTTACTAGAGTAGGCGATCATTAATGTGGTCTGCCACGGGGTAGAGATCAAGGTCAGGTTGCTGTCGTAGGACTACAAAACAAAAATCCAGACAGTAGGAACAGTGGTAAGAGTGTGTCACAAAGGATTAGGACTAATCTAGTCCTGTGAACCTGGGGTCCAATAAAACAGAGCAAGAGGTTTGTGAAGGTAAGTAGGAAGGACCAGATGATTGTCCCAAAGGTTTGAGATAGCTGACCATCCCTAAAAGCTGCAGCTGTGGTCATCCTGATCATGATGCAAATGACCCATGCTGTGTCTTTGAATGACAAAGAGAAACGAGTTATCACAACAAAAATAAGTCCAGCCTGGAAACCAGGTATCAAGGATATTTCTTACAGATACTTTTTGAACCAGGTTGTCCCACAGAAAGCCATGCCAAAGGAGGAAGAACTCTTTGAGTTGTCACGTTGATTTTCAGTGTCTCTAAATAAAAACACAAACATCATCTCACAACCCCAACACTGCATAAGAGATCTTTGCAGCCTAGCAGCAGTTAGAAAGGGAATAATTGTGAATTAGTACAAATATTGGGCATTACCTGGGGGAAGAATTTGAATAGTGTTCTGAAAATAGCTTTGTCCTTCAGGATCTTAGCCAAGAAAAAAATCACATACCAGGCTTCTGATTAACCTTTCCTACTCAGAATATGTTATCTCAGGAGAAATGCTTGAAAAGCGTGAATATACAGGTTCACAGGCTAGCAGGGCCAGGACAAAGCTAATGACCTTTTTGGAAGAAGAACTCTCATTAAAGTTTTGATCTATAGAGCCTCTGTAAGGTTTCCTAAAGTAAGAAATTTGAGGGGAAGACTAGAAAACAAAATGGCACCAGGGGCGCCTGGCTGGCTCAGTTGGTAGAGCATGCACCTCTTGATCTCAGGGTCATGAGTCCAAGTCCCACGTTGGGTGTAGAGATTACTTAAATAAATAAACAAATAAATCTTTAGAAAACCAAAGGGCACCAAAATGCATCTCTGTAGATTGAAAGCAGTTGTAAAGACAAAAGCAAATGGGGTATGCCCAGTAAACACATAAAAAGATGCCCAACATCACTAATCATTAGAAAAATGCAAATCAAAACTACCATGAGATACCATTTCATACCCATTAGGAAAGCTACCATCAAGAAAAGGGAGGGGGGCACCTGGGTGGCTCAGTCAGTTAAGCATCTGACTCTTGATCTCAGCAACATGAGTTAAAGCCCCGCACTGGGCTTGGAGCCTACTTAAAAAATAAAATAGAAAATAGCAAGTGTTGGCAAGGTTGTGGAGAAACTGGAACCTTTGTGCCCTCCTGATGGAAATGAAAAATGGGACAGGGGCTGCAGAAACCAGAATGATGACTCCTCAAAACATTAAAAACAAAAATACCGTATGATCCAGCAATTTCACTTCCGGGTCTAAAGTCAAAAGAATTGCTATTAAGGTCTTGAAGAGATATTTGTGTGTGCCATGTTCACAGCAGCATTCTTCACAATAAAGCTTGGGAGGCACTTATTGTCTTCCTTCTGGATGCCCTGCTACCGATATAGTGCCCTGTACATTGTAGGTGCTCATTAAATCCTTCTTGAATGAACAACAACATAACTGAATGAATGACATCCGATAGGCAGCATGACTACAGTCAGAAGTTTCATTTTACTATTAACTAGAAATTCTTGAAACAATTTTGTAAGAAATCAGCTTATGTTTTCCATTTAAAGAGAGATCTGGGCATCGTCTGAGTTATTTTTCGTCTGACTTTAGGACAACTATTTAATGAAAGGACCACCACACTGAATCACAAGACCCATTCTGAACTGACTCACCATGTTTCATGCTGTGTATCCTTGAACAGTCTCTGTCCTCAGTTTCCTCATCTTTAAACCAGAGGAAGGAGACCACTTTTCTTAATTCCCAGATTCATTATAAGGATCAAATGAGATCATGTACAAGAAATCCGTCTGGAAGCTGTAAAGCACCATATAAATGTAAGGAAATCTTGTCTTTATACTCATCGTTCTCTGGAACTTTGAGAAGATAAACGTTGAGGTTGCTTCATACCAGGGGTCTAATAGTTTCCAGCTGCAGGCATGTGAGACCCAGGCTGAAGTGGTGCTTCTGCTCCGAACTACATCCATTTGCAGGTGAGTGCTGCCCCCTGGTGGAAATAGAAGGGCAGGGACAATTGCGGTGAACAATTTGGGATCGTCAAGGAAACGAGTTATTTCCACTTAAGCTTAAAAAAGTTTTTTTTCTAACGTTTATTTTTGAGAGAGAGAAAGAGAGAGAGATAAACAGAGCATGAGCGGGAGAGGGACAGAGAGAGAGGGAGACACAGAATCTGAAGCAGATTCCAGGCTCTGAGCCGGATGCGGGGCTCCAACACACAAACCGTGAGATTACGACCTGAGCCGAAGTCAGACGCTTAACCTTGACTGAGCCACCCAGGCACCCTTCAACTTAAGCTTTTTTTAAAAAAATAACTTCTTTCCTTCTTTTGTCACAAAATGTCCTTTGGAATTTTTTTTACATATGCAGGATACATACACATTACACCAATAATTTGTCTAATTATTATTTACAGTTAATAATTAGGCACTGAAGAGATTTTCAATTCTTCATGTTTTGATATTCTAATTCTTTAATATTTTAATTCCAATAATTCAAAAACTCAAAAGAATAATTTGACAATACAACATGATAAGACTATCGACGGCAATATATAAAATAGGCATTTGCATGGGCATAGATAATTTAGAGAAATTATTTGTATCTAAAATACACTTATGATGGGGCACCTGGGTACCTCAGTCAGCTACGCATTTGACTCTTGAGTTCAGCTCAGGTCACATGATCTCACAGTTAGTGAGATAGAGCCCCATGCCTGGCTCTGCACTGACACTGGGGAGCCTGCTTGGGATTCTCTCTCTCCCTCTCTCTCTCTGCCCCTTCCCTGCTCATGTATGCATGTTCTCTCTCTCTCTCTCTCTCTCTCTCTCTCACTAAATAAACAAATAAATATTTTAAAAATAAATCAATCAATAAGGGGCACCTGGGTGGCTCAATTGGTTAGGCATCCAGCTTCGGCTCAGGTCATGATCCTGCAGTTCATGAGTTCAAGCCCAGCATCAGGCCTTGCTGCTGTCAGTGCAGAGCCCGCTTTGGATCCTCTGTCCCCCTCTCTCTCTCTCTGCCCCTCCCCGGCTCGTGCACATGCACCCTCTCCCCTCCTCTCTCTCTCAAAAATGAACATTAAGCAAATTAAAATAAATAACTAGGTAAAATAAAATACGCTCATGGTGCCAGAATCTCAAGGCTTTCTAGAACATGCGCCAAGCCTTCACCTGGCATGTGCCTGGTGACTCTGAACAAAATGTTTAACATTTGTGGGTCTCAGTGGCCTCATCTGACAAAGGGGCTGAATTAGGTAATATCTAAGGCCTTTTGCAGCTCGAAACAAATGCCACAACTTTGCCCAGAAAATACATTTAAATGCCAGGCCAATGGCAGCCACAGTGCCAGATGACCAGGCTTCAGACCGCTTATGCCAACACAGTTCCAGAAGACAGAACTGTCCTGGGGCAAAACAATTCTATACCTGTCTTCACCACAGAAGCTGGAACCAGTCCAGCCCAACCAAATCCCTTCTACCCCTCCTTTTCCTATCCTCTCCACCTTCTTCACCCCCAGCTTCCTGGCCACCGCCTCAAGAGGAGGCTTCTCAGGTCACTTCTTGCTCATCTCTCCTGCCCTCTCAGCTGGACCTGCTCGCACTCTCCCCACACACCCCCAGTCATTCCAAACTCTTTGACGCAGAAGATTAAACACAATCCAGCTTCTGCCTGATCCTGACCATACATTTCTTAAAGACTGTGCCTATACACCTCTGCATTTACTTCCCATTATGTCTTCATTTCTATATTCAGCTTTGAACACCAGATATAGTAGCTATTTATGCATTAAATAAAGGAATCAGTCAATATTTATGTCATTGTTCAAGGTACTAAATAGGTGTTATAATCATGGTAAGACCAGAGAAGTTACAAGGATCATATTATTTTTAATAACACAATTTTTTTTTTTGCTATGGTGGGATGAAATATGTGTTCCTTTACTTAATATATACCTCTTTATATACCTTTGAATACCTCTTTATATACCTCCCTGGTAATTAAGACCCTACTGTAGCTGATGGTACCCTATCACAATCTTACTTAACTTTTAAAACTTTACGATATCTGGTGCCAGATAATGACGGTATATTCCTAGGGCCTAGATGAAAGTAAAGGATTACTCACCCAAAATTAGAAGTTAAAATAATGAACTTAATATAGAACTAACCCTGTTATATTTAAGATAACAAATACCCCAAAGCAACAGCCAGGGATGTTAGACATCAATTTACAAAAAAAAAAAAAAAAAAAAATTACCTAATTATACATAATTTCATGCTAATCTGAATGATGCCATTTCTCTTCTGGTATGCATAACTCAAATAGAAACACCCCAACAATTGTGTATAAAAGCCCAAAGACACCATCAGCACATGATATTCTGTTCTCCTTTGAAATTACACCTATCTTCTTCCAGACAGGGTGAACGTTTCTCATTCTATCATGTCTCTCCGATTTTCTAGTGGGTCTAGGCATATTTGCTTATGGTCTGGAGCTGGGTCTGTCAGACCATCCAGTGGAGGCTTAGGCTTTGCAGGCAGCAATGCATGTGGCAGTTCTGTGGCTGGAAGTGGATTTTCCTGTGCCTTGGGAGGGGGCCTGGGCAATGTTCCTGGGGGGAACCATGCTGGTGGTGTCCTTGGAAACGCTGCTTGTGCTGGCTTTGCTGGAAGTGAAGGGGGACTTCTGTCCGGGAATGAGAAGGTGACCATGCAGAATCTTAACGACCGCTTGGCATCCTACCTGGGAAACGTGCGAGCTCTGGAGGAGGCAAATGCCGAACTAGAGAGAAAAATCAAGGGCTGGTATGAAAAATACGGGCCTGGATCTTGCCGTGGACTTGATCATGACTATAGCAGATACTACCAGATAATTGAAGAACTTAAGAATAAGGTGAGAAATTACAAATTTGGAAATACTCAAAGTATTTAAAACTAAGAATTACCTACCCAAAGACATAAAACTAGAACAGGAAATGCCTCATAACTGTTATCTGTCATTTATATCATATTTATTATTTCTTTTGATAAAACATTCTTCCTATTAGTCAAAAATACGCGCTTTGAATCATGGTTTTCAAGTAACTTAAATGTTACTAGGTTTGTCGGGGGGGTGCTTGGGTGGCGCAGTCCGTTAAGTGTCTGACTCTTGATTTCAGCTCAGGTCATGATCTCACAATTTGTGAGTTTGAGCCCCACGTCAGACTCAGTGCTGACAATGTGGAGCCTGCCTGGAATTCTCTTTCTCTCTCTCTGCCCCTCTCCTGCTCACCTTCCCTCTCTCCCTCAAAATAAATAAATAAACTTTTTAAAAAATGTATTTAAAAAAGGGTTACTAGTGGGGTGCCTGGGTGACTCAGTCCGTTAAGTGTCCGACTTCAGCTCAGGTCATGATCTCCAGGTCCGTGAGTTTCAGCCCCGTGTCGGGCTCTGTGCTGACAGCTCAGAGCCTGGAGCCTGCTTCGGATTCTGTGTCTCCCTCTCTCTGCCTCTCCCCCACTCATGCCTCTGTCTCTCTCCCTCTTTCTCTCAGAAGTAAATAAATGTTAAAAAAAAAATTTTTTTAATGTTGCCAGTTTTGAAATATATTTACTGATAAGTGTCACATTCTAAAAGTTATATGAGTATAGGAGAAGAAATAACCATATTTGTAATTTTTTAATTAAAATTTTAAGTATTTTGGCTGTTACTTAAGGAAATAGGATTTTTATGCAAAGTTAATTGTGTCAAATTTTTTATTTGCTGAGAAATTGTAAGAGCTGGCATATTTGTCTTGTCCTCCCTTTTGGCTTCTAGGTTATCTCTTCCACTATTGCTAACGCTAACGTAATTCTGCATATTGACAATGCCAGACTGGCTGCGGATGACTTCCGGCTAAAGTAAGTGATGGAAAACAATCACTCTCGAGAAAATGTTTCCTATCTATTTAATATGCTAAATAAAATTTCAATTTTATCCCAAGGAGTATACACTCTGAAAGATGATAGGAAGTAATGCATGTTATAATACTACAATACCATATGGCACAAAGCACATTATAATATTACAATCAGCTATGCTCAAAATGTATACATATTTATTACATTCTTGAGGCAAAACATCACTGTATTTCTATGCCTGCCTGGAATAGAGCCAAGCGCAAAGTAGATGTTCATAAAATATGCATCAAGTAAGGAAAACGAGTAACTAAGATAAAATTCTAAAATGGAAAAAAAATTTTTTTAATTAAATTAAAAATAAATAAATAAAATGGCATATTTGGGGGCACCTGAGTTGTCAGTTAAGTGTCCGACTTCAGCTCAGATCATGATCTTGCTGTTCATGAATTCCAGCCCCACGTTGGGCTCTGTGCTGATAGCTCAGAGCTTGGAGCCTACTTCGGATTCTGGGTCTCCCTTTCTCTCTTCCCCTCCACACTCACGCTCTGCCTCTCTCTCTCTCTCTCCCTGTGTCAAAAATAAATAAACATAAAAACAATTTAATAAAAATAATAAAATGGCGGGCGCCTGGGTGGCTCAGTCGGTTGAGCCTCCAACTTCGGCTCAGGTCATGATCTCACAGTTCGTGGGTTCAAGCCCCGCGTCGGGCTCTGTGCTGACAGCTCAGAGCCTGGAGCCTGTTTCGGATTCTGTGTCTCCCTCTCTCTCTGCCCCTCCCCGCTCACGCTCTGTCTCCCTCTGTCTCAAAAATAAAAAAAAACATTTTAAAAATTTTAAAATAATAAAAATAATACAATGGCAAATTTTGATTTTATTGGGATCCGCTATCAGAATTTGTGTCACTAAATAAATGCCGATTATCCTACACAGAACTGGATAAGAGAGGAGTGAAGGAAGGCTTTCCATGTATACTTTTATAATATTTTGAGTCCCAATTCAATTTCCAGTGTTCAGCTTAAAGCAATTTAGGTTCTATTTTCCTGCCTCTTGAGAGAGTCTAACTTGTGTTGAAATTCATTTAATGCCCCCCAAGGTATGAAAATGAGCTCACCCTTCACCAAAACACAGAGGCTGACATCAACGGGCTGCGGAGAGTCCTAGACGAACTGACGCTCTGCAGGACCGACCAGGAGCTGCAGTACGAATCCCTGAGCGAAGAGTTGAGGTACCTCAAGAAGAACCACGAAGAGGTAGGAGAAGCTTTACTTCTAGTCAAACCGCCGTTCTGTACATTTTAAATACTTTGGGGGGTGGCATTGCATTACAACAGTATTCCGTACTCATTACAATAATTCAAACAATGCCAAGGCATTTATAAAGAAAGAATTTTCTTTCTCCCACTCTCTGCCCTTCTGATCTCGTCTCCCGAGGTAATAAATATTAAGCATTTGATCTGTACCCTTCCATTTTTCAGGCTGATAGAATATTCTATCCTTCTGAAATTGGTACATTGCTTTTGCACTAATACACCCCTTTTTGTTTGCACTACATTTATTTCTTTCATTCATAAAAACTTATCTTGAGGTTAACCTCACTAAAGACCTCTCTGACTTGGAAAAGATGTCACTGTTTTCTCCACTTAGTGAGCCTGGCTTTAATGTTGAACCCTGCACAATAATAAACCCATTATTTGACACCTTACACCAGGCAGCTTCATATGCCTTTTTTTTTTTTTTATGGTTATCTCCCCAAAATAGTCCCCAAAACAATGGATGAAAGATTTTCAGAAAATACTCTATGACAGAAACGCCTAAAACACCACCAAATCTAGCTGTCCCAAAGGGGGGGGGGGGCGAGGGGGGAAGGAAAGGAAACATGAAAAGAGAAACGGGGAGAGGGAAGAGTCATAGGGTGGAGGGCTGGGAAGTCAGGCCACAGCCTAGAGCGCGGAGAAGCAGTCACACGCGCGCATGGCACATGAACTGCCCCAGGGTCACGTTATCGTCTCCCTGCAGGAAATGCAGGCCCTGCAGTGCGCGGCGGGCGGGAACGTGAACGTGGAGATGAACGCGGCGCCCGGCGTGGACCTCACGGTCCTGCTGAACAACATGCGGGCCGAGTACGAAGACCTGGCCGAGCAGAACCGCAGGGACGCGGAGGCCTGGTTCAATGAGAAGGTGAAGCCGCCCCCCACCCCCACGCCCCAGCCCTGCCCGGTGGGCGCGGGCGCGCTCACCCCTCTGCACTTCGCCTTCCAGAGCGCCACCCTGCAGCAGCAGATCTCCGACCACGCGGGCGCGGCCACTTCGGCCAGGAGCGAGCTGACCGACATGAAACGCAGCCTGCAGACCCTGGAGATCGAGCTGCAGTCGCTCCTGGCAATGGTAGGCGAGGGCGCGGGTCGGCCTGCAGGTCGCGACTCTAACCGAAGCCCTCCTTCCCTGTTAGAGCTTTGCTTTACCTACAAATACTTAGAGCGGACGAGAACAGGGAAGACAGACACTGAGACACGCAGAAAGAGAGCGTTTATTCTTCCCCGAGATCACTGAGGGTTTCCTTCCCGGCCGGGGCTCAGCGCCCGGTTCGTGAAAATAGCCCACATTTCCCGCGGCCCCGTCCTCAAGCCCCGCAGAGCCAGCGGCAGCAGTATTGCCTCACCTGAAAACTAAGTGTCAGGCCAATGTCAGGGGGCCACACAAGGCCGACCTAGCGTCACCGGCATCTCCTGGTACTGAGGGAGCTAGTGAAAGCCGCGTGGTGCTTTTCACCCCGCAGAGGAAAAGGTACACATCTGAATCCCGATGAGCCCCATCAGCCTCTTCCTCCCCACCCACCTCACAGAGCTGGGCTTTCAGCCACCCTGGCACCTCCTGCCAGTTAGTTCCCAGGTTACCATGGAGACGAGCCAGGGCTAAAACGGGCTTCCCTTCTGGGGTGTGAGCTGGCAGCACCCGAAAAGCTTGATTTTGAGAATTACCACATACATGTGGCCCAAGCGCCCCTGTCCTCATCAGGGGTTCACGCTCCCTGAGGACACCAGGCTGTAACCCAAAGGAAAGAACCCCTGTTAATACGAATGAGGGCAGTGAGCAGAGAAGGTAAAGATGACTCAAAACTATAGGAAGACTATTTTTTTTTATGGTTATTTATTTTTGAGAGAGAGAGTGGTAAGCAGGGGGAGCGACAGAGAAAGAGGGGGACAGAGAATCCAAAGCGGGCTCTGTGCTGGCAGCAGAGAGCCCAATGCAGGGCTCAAACTCACAAACCATAAGATCGTGATCTGAGCCGAAGTCAGACACTTAACCAACTGAGCCACCCAGGTGCCCCTAGGAAGACTGTTTTGACTTAGCCACCCTAGAAAGGTGCCGTGCTCTCTTACTATATGCTGTTTAGATTGGAGACTAACTTAACCAGGGCGCCCCTCTTCTCCTGACCCTGGTCACCACTGCTGGCTGGTTCCCAACACTCTCCCTGCCTCTCCTGGAGCCCTCTTCTCTTCCCTATTCCCTTCTTTCCTGCCACTGAAACCCTGTATCCCCATTCTTGGCAACGTGTTCTTGCTGCTGTATCCCTGGGCACAATCTTCCCTCTCGTGTCTGAGCTATGTTGAAAGAAATAAAGTCCTGAGTTCCCAGGTCAAAATGGAAGCATTTTCACGTAGGAGATGATGTTAGAAAGTAGTTAATTCTGTGCAACCAGTAGTGACACGGTTTGGGTTCAGGAGATAATCCAAAAAAAAAAAAAAAAAAGCCCACGTTAACAGACAACATAACTGAATTATAGAATAATAGTGGCATAGAACATAACTTCAATACTTGAGATTCTTTTGTCATAAGATGAATTCTAAGCATGGTCTATAGTTTAGTACACAAATCACATGTAAGTTGGGAGTTGTGTAAATACAGAAACTTTTCATACGCTTCCTGTAGTATGCATACCTGCAAGTTCATCCGTTCCTCCTTCGTCATCTACGAGCTAACCTTTACGGTGGAAGCCTGTAAAGATAGGGATGCTGTCCCCTCTGACTAAGAAGAGAATTAGCACCCTTAAAAAGGAATACCACCTGAGGACACATCCTCAGGGAAATTAAAGTTTCGAACAACAGAGCACACACCTCACTGACGTCTTGCCTCTCGGTGCCTCCTCCTCCCCAATACCATCCTGTTCACCCTCCACTCCTTTGCCCCAGAGAGCCCAGCACCACCCAGGTAATGCCCCAGTTGGCCTATTCATTAAGTCAGTGGTTCTTAGCCCCATCAAACCCCATCTGTGTCTGCCTGTGATGACGAGTATTTCATAACTCCCTCTTTACCTTAGAATGAATAGATGATATATTTAGCAATACAAAAAAATTTTTAAACTACCATAATGCCATGACAGCAAAAAAAAAAGGAAAAATAAAAGTATTTTTAATTAAATATATATATAATATGTAAATACTTGGGCCCAACTATCCCAGAACATGTAATGAAAGAGACAGAGGCTTGCACCTTCCCTTGATAACTACATTTTGTTTTAAACAATGTAAGATCAGGAGAAGAAAAGGAAAATGAAAGAGTGGAAATGGGGGTGGACACTCAGATAATAACTAATATCAGGAGAAGTAATGACCACCCAGATGTCCTTACCTACGATAAGGGAGAGAGGAAAATTACTTTAATTGAAGTAGAAATCATGTGACCAGACAAATGACAGGGTATTCAAGTGGAAAGGAGGAGGTATAATGTTCATAAGAGTAGTGTGGAAATAATGACCTGTACTGGGTTATGAAATATATCCCTTGTGTTGGAAGCCCACCCCTGTTAAGGCATTCGTTCAATCTCAAGTGCTTCATAAAAGGCCTTTGAATAACAACAGCAAATCCGGGACAGAGAAGAAAAAGAAACAGCAGCACACAAGGCCTTGGGGCAGCAGTAGAGTAGCTCTCTGGAGACAGTAGCAGAATAAGATTGAAAAACAAATACCAACCCCAAAATAAATAAGTGATTTCAAAATATAAAATTTCCAATATGATTTCTTTTTGTGCTATCTCCCCCAAAAAGTATTAATATATAGGTTGGTCGTGATAGCAAATATTGCCTAAATAGCACAAAAGTCCACAGGAACAGTCCAAAGTCTCGTGGGACAGGGCCATTTATATCAGGTCATCCAGCATGCCCGGGCCCCCACCCCGTAAATGCCTGAGACTTCCCCTGCCTCTGTGCCTCCCGTCTGGTTGTGACGAGCCCCAAGATTTCCAAACCTCACTCTGTGCTGCCGTGTGCTGAGCAGCTCTGATCTGCATAGTCCTCAAAGTGGCTTCATCCTTGCTCTGACATCTTCTGCCCTCAGAAACAGTCCCTGGAGTGCTCCCTGACCGAGACCGAAGGGAACTACTGCACGCAGCTCGCCCAGATCCAGGCTCAGATCGGGGCCCTGGAGGAACAGCTGCACCAGGTCCGAACCGAGACGGAGGGCCAGAAACTGGAGTATGAGCAGCTGCTCGACATCAAGGTCCACCTAGAAAAGGAAATTGAGACCTACTGCCGCCTGATAGATGGAGACGGGAAGTAAGTAACACCATTTGAAAATCCAGTTTTTACTTATTTTTAATTTTTTTTTGACTTATTTATTTTGAGAGTGCAAGAGAGAGCACGCATGCACATGAGCGGGGGGGGGGGGGGGCAGAGAGAGGGAGAGAGAGAGAATCCCAAGCGGGCTCTGCGCTGTCAGTGCAGAGCCTGATGTGAGCCTTGAACTCACGAACCCCGAGATCATGATCTGAGCCGAAATCAAGAGTTGGACACTTAAACCAACTGAGCCACCCAGGCACCCCTGGTTTTTACCTATTTTAAATTTTTTTTTTTTCCAACGTTTTTTTTTTTTTATTTATTTTTGGGACAGAGAGAGACAGAGCATGAACGGGGGAGGGGCAGAGAGAGAGGGAGACACAGAATCGGAAACAGGCTCCAGGCTCCGAGCCATCAGCCCAGAGCCTGACGCGGGGCTCGAACTCACGGACCGCGAGATCGTGACCTGGCTGAAGTCGGACGCTTAACCGACTGCGCCACCCAGGCGCCCCTGGTTTTTACCTATTTTAAACCACAACCATGGACTGGCCATCCATGTTTCATGCCTCCAAGTCATTCCTTCTTCATTCCCACTGCAGAGAAGTGTGCCCACCTCTTGCCTCTGCGGTTATCTCTTCCACATTCTGTAAGGCACAGCCCGTTCCTTATTTGCCTTGGAGGACCCCAGTCAGCCCTTCAGAAAACCCCATTTGGTATCCATGTTAATCATTATAGGTTTCAAGATGACTCCCCACCAGGCTTTACCCATCTTTCACTCCGTTCTTAATATCACTGCTGCCCTGAAATAAACTACTCTATACAAACCCCAGGGATCTACATGTTTTTAAAAACTACATATTTGTACTTGTGCATATAAAATATATTATGTATGTATATGAATATATATATTCTTGGGTTTTGAATTCTTGAGTTTAAAAAAATCAAATGGAAACAAACTTATTTTATATCCTTTCCTTAGAAGACAACTATTTCCACTTCCTCTACACAAAAATTTTAATATTTTCCTTTATGGAAAATTAACATCTGTTTTTGGCATACAGAGTTCACCTGAGTTCATGTTCACCACTTGACTCAATGAATATCTCTTAAATGATAACCAGAAATATTAAAGAATAAACTGGGGTGTTTTTGTTTTGTTTGTAGCTCATGCTCCAAATCAAAGCACTTTGGATCAGGAGGCTCAGGGAGTTCACCCAAAGGTAATTAAATCTAATTCTTTTTCTACTGCAGCAAGTACTTTTGCGTTAATGGCAATCATCTACCATGGCAACAGTCTACATTTAAGTACTTCTAACTAAAGTGCTCTGAACTTGAAATATTATTTTTAAGTGGATGAAATTACCCCAAACTATTACTATAAATCTTTTTTTAATGTTTTATTTATTTATGTATTTATTTTAGAGAACAAGCAGGGGAGGGACAGAGAGAGAGGGAGATACAGAATCCAAAGCAGGCTCCCGGCTCTGAGCTGTGTGCTCAGAGTCTGACCCGGGGCTTGAACTCATGAAACGTGAGATTATGACCTGAGCCAAAGTCAGATGTTTAACCAACTGAGCCACCCAGGCGCATCCCCACCCCCCCCCCCCGCCCACGCAAACTATTATTGTAAATCTACACATGCTCTCTCACCAAAAATGTACATAGTATATTATATTACAACCACCACTGGAATTCTTCATCATGTAATCTTTTAGCTGGAATATGTGTATTCACAGGTGTTTTATTTCTAGAGTTATCCAAAACCACATTGGTAAAGACAGTGGTTGAAGAGATAGATCAACGTGGTAAAGTTCTTTCATCGAGAGTCCACTCCATTGAAGAAAAGACATCTAAAATGACCAGTAACAAAACAGAACAAAGGGTTCCTTTCTAGCCACCATTGAGAAAAGAACAATTTGGGAGAGGATTCTTCACAACTGCATTATTCTAAATATCAAGAAAATTATTATTTTCTACCTTTAATGATAAATCACTTAACAAAAATAACCTGGTTTCTTAGTTCACTTTTACAGGGTGTTGGGTGTTTGTTTTCAAATAAATAAAAAAGTGATTGTGCACTCATTTCCATTCACTCATGACTAATAAATAATTGTTCAAGATTTATGTTTTTTCTACATGCATAGGGATATATTTATGGAATCTGTTTTCATTGACTTTCACTCTAGTTTTAAATTATAGTCAATACCACATGGCATTATTAACATTCACTAGGTGTAATCTTTTTTTTTTTTAATGTTTATTTATTTTTGAGACAGAGAGAGACAGAGCATGAACAGGGGAGGGGCAGAGAGAGGGGGAGACACAGAATCGGAAGCAGGCTCCAGGCTCCGAGCCATCAGCCCAGAGCCCGATGCGCGGCTCGAACTCATGGACCACAAGATCGTGACCTGAGTCGAAGTCGGACGTTTAACCGACTGAGCCACCCAGGCGCCCCTAGGTGTAATCTTTAAGTATCTCACCATTTTTACATGGGCAAATAATCTGGAAAAAAATTAGAAATTCTCCTGTGATTGAAAAATCCCATCACTAGATGGCGCATTCCTGGTATTCTACTGGCAAACCTATCAAACTCTGGAGATCTGGATACTTCCCAGGGTACTATTCCCCATACAATCAGGATTATATCTGGAAAGATCCATAGCAATGAACTTTGTGTGAATAACTTTTTTTCTAAAGCAAACTTTTTCTGTCAAGCCCCAGATAGCAAACAGTTCAGGCTTTGCAGGCATAAGGTCTCTATTTCAACTACTTGGCTAAGCCATTGTAGCAGAAAAAGGCCACAGACAATAGATAAATGAATGAGCATCACTGTGTTCCAAAAAACTTTATTTATGGACACTAAAACCCAAATTGCAAATAAGTTTGACGTATTATGAAATACTACTCTTCTTTTTATTTTTTTTCAACAATTTAAAAATATGAAAACATTCTTAGCTCGTGAGCTATACAAAACCAGGAGACAGACCAGATTCAACACACCAAGACCTGGTCTAGAATTTAAAATCTCACGAGGTTGATGAACATTGATGAGGGAGCATAAGGCAGGCTGAGGGCAAAGTATAAACTACCACACCCCCCACCCCCAGCTGGGATATGTGTGACATTCCTCGGGTACTTCTGGCTGCCTGAGAACAAAGGAAAGGACAGAAAACAAATGGCTAAACTGGTAGAGTCTCCATCAGTTTACAAATATCTTAGTAAATTATAAGAAAAAGGTAATCTTATCAATAGCCTAATCTCCAGGAACTTTCTACTGTCTTAATGATAATGCTTTGCTAGAGGGAAAAACAATCTTAGCCTGACAATAGCTAGGCCTCCAGGACTCTGTGAGTCTTCTTTAGCATATGGAAATCCCTTTAAGAAACTTGACTTTATGTCCCCCAGCTCCATAGTATATATAACCAGTCACTCTTCACAACCCCAGTGCAGCTCTTTCTGTCCACAGGTCCTGTCCCCGTGCTTTAATAAGATCCCCTTTTTGCACCTAAGATGTCTTCAAGAATTCTTTCTTGGCCATCAGCTCTGAATTCCACCATCACTGCAAAACTTCATTATAGTTACTGTGTCTTTCTATGTTTCTGGATCAAAATGTATGGTAAGCAGTCTTAATAGATGTTACATTCCCTAAAAGGAGAGTGGCTCTCCTATTTCTGTAATATGTGGTCTGATTCTGATGAGAAGTTCCAGTGAAGGCAGGACTTCTCCCCAACAACACAGCAGTCACATGGGAGTTCAAATACTCTTCCAAATATACAGCATACAGGGCCAGATGCATAATTTGCAGGTGTAAGTGCAGGATGAAAATGTGGAGTCTTCTTGTTCAAAAATCAGGGGGGAAAAGTGTCATTCAAGGCACTAAAATATAAAGTTTTTTTCCTTTCTTCTGCAGTCATACACTCTACTTGTCATGTTTTTCTTATTTGTTGTTTAATGTCACTCACAGTAAATAAAAATTAAAATTTTAAGTTATTGGCATAAATTTTGCTATTCATTTTTATGTTGGGAAATACCCATTTTAAACTCGAATATAAGAACATTTAACTTGTGTACAGAATCTCCAAAATAACACAATTTATATTTCATAGCTGATACATGTGAAAGAAAGGAAAAAATTCTTCCTTGACTTTTCAAGGTCTTCCAACTAGACTAAGAATTAATTTACGTGAGTCAGATTAACAGGAGGAAAAAACCCAACAAAGTCTTACTACGTGCTCACAGAGACCCAATAATTAAAGTGAGACCCAAAGAAATGACCAAGGCAGGCAGTTTTTATACTTCTTAGACAAAGAGAAAATAAATCTGTGAGCAGTAGACAGGACAAAGGAAACTTAACTTTGGGAGCTTCAATTAGTAAGGAATTCTAAGCAGAATTAGGGCTAAGGTAGTAAATCAGTAAAAAGTAACAAGAGTTGTTTACGCGACTTTCTTGGCTCTAAATTTCCCATCTCTGGTAATAAGGATGTCTCTTTACCTCTTGGTATAGAGAGGGTACGTTTCACATAGGAGATTTATTTCCTGCTTTCAGAGGGACAGAGAGGAGGGTTCAAATGTCCTTTTTGTACAGGCTTTCTTAAGTAGCTTTTATTTAAAATAGTCAGTATGCCAAAGTAGCATATTTTGGGGCAGGCTGCCTTTTGTTAGCCCCTACAAATACGTGTGTATTTTGTTCTTACCAAAACAGTGGAAACACTGCACCAAACCAACTCAACTCGTTTTCTTTCACTTCTTTAAACAGTAAAACCTTGGATTGTGAGTAACTTGTTCTGCAAGTGTTCCGAAAGACAAGGCAACATGTCTAATAAATTTTAACTTGATAAGCTGAGCGAAGTCTTGCAACATGAGTCCTGCGTGACGCCAAATGTCACGTGATCACAACCGAGCCAATGGTTCTTGAAATCCCCTCAGATATACAAGTGCTTTGGATTACAAGTGTGTCTCCAGAACAAATTATGCTCGTAAACCAAGTTTTTACTGTATGCTCATATTCTACCAATGCATGCCATTGGCATACTGATGATTAACAAAGAGACAGGAAAAGAAGCAGGGAGTTGCCCTATCTTTCTATAGCATTGTTTTCAGCATACAGGGATATAACAATATGCGATAAGTTTCCTTGGAAGTTCATGTTTCTTAGAACACCGCTGCCTTCTTTCTGCATCTGAAACAAATTCTACTTGAAGGAAAGCCTGGCCTCTCGGGGTTGTCAGAAACTCTACTTACTCGGTCATGGACATACAGACATATTTCCATACTCCTCTGCTCAGACACTTGTCCCATTGCCCCAGCGGCCTTCGCTTACAAGACTCAAGTTCAGGGATAAAATTATTAAGACTATCAAGATGGTAACAGAAAAGCATGAAACCAAGCGTGAGGTCATTTGGAACATGAAACCTTGTGTGCTGCACAGATTTCCCAGTGATGAAGCCAGCCCGGCTTAACAGGTGTGCTCATAACACATTGATTTTAAAAACACTGTCTCCATGGTGACCGGCTTTTCCTCATGTGATACAGCGATTTATAATAAGAAACATATTTTCATCCCATTCCTGGCACAGAGCTCCCAAAATCCTTGGAAGTTCCAAGGTGTGGAGAGGTTTCGAGATTCTTTTGTGATGTTAACGAGGTGACTTTTGGAAACTAAACATGGAGGGTGGTTGCCAGATGAGCCAACCTTGGGATGAGGGGGTTAGAACTTTTCAGTCCCACCCCCAACCCCACCTCCCGGGAGGGGAGAGGAGGGAGGAGCTTAAGTTCAATCCCTAAAGGCCAATGATTTAATCAACCACACCTATGAAATGAAGCCTCCATAAAAACCCCCAAGGACAGGGTTTGCAGGGCTTCCAGGTGGATGAACATGTGGAGACCTGGGGGGAGTGGTACATCCAGAGAAGGCACAGAAGCTCTGTGCTCTTTCCCATACCACGCCATATACATCTCTTCCATGTAACTGTTTCTGACTTCTATCCTCTTATAATAAACCGGTGATTTAATGAGTAAAATGTTTCTCTGAGTTCTGTGAACCACCCTAACAAAATAATCAACCCAAGGAGGGGATCCTGGGAAAACCTGTGATCTGCAGCCAGTGGTTTAGAGACACAAGTGACAGCCCAGACTTGAGGTTGAGGTCTGAACTAGTTGGAGGTAGAGTGAGCAGTCTTACAGGACTGAACCCTTCACCTCTCTCCAGGTAGACGGTGGGATAATTGCTACTGACAATTGTGCCAGAGGATTCCTTGGTGTGGGGAAAAAACCCACACCCTGGATTGGAATCAGGGTCATACTCCTGCCGTGGTACAGTGAGCACACATTGCACTTTGTGGTAAGGGTGCTGTTGATGTGACAAGATTCAAAAGAAAAGCAAATAACTCTAAGTCATCATTTTGTTGAAAGAAAGAGAGAAAGAGAGAGGAAGGAAGGAAGGAAACAAGGAAGGAAAAAAAGAAAGAGAAAGGAAGGAAGGAAGAAGAAAGAAAGAGAAAGAAAGAAAGAAAGAGAAAGAAAGAAAGAAAAAGAAAAGGGGTGTCTGCATGGTTCAGATGGTTAAGCATCCAACTCTTGATTTCAGCTCAGGTCATGGTCTCACAGTTCTTGAGATACAGCCCCTTATCGGGCTCCACAATATCAGCCCAGAGTTGGGCTTCTCTCTCTGCCTCTCCCTCACTCACACTCTCTCTCTCTGTCTCAAAATAAACAAACATTTTTTAAAAAGAAGAAGAAATTACAAGTCTAAAATGAAGTCATATGCCACCCCCCCCCCCCCACATAGCAGCAAACCAAAACTTAATTACAGTTTCAACCTATTCCAGCAATGTGACCTTTCAACGGTCCATCTGAAATTTCCTGATAGGAAATGATGAGGTCATCTGCATGATAAAACAAAAAGCAAAAATCCTGCCCTTCTCTTCCCGCAAAAAAGAAGAAGTAAAAATCCTTTTGTTTTTTTCTGTTGCCAATACCGTCTTGCCTTACCCTCCTTCCTATAAAAAGCCTTCCATTTTGTACAGCTCCTTGGAGCACCACTCGACTTGCTAGGTGGAATGCTGCCCAATTCATGCATTGTTTAATGAAGCCAATTAGATCTTCAAATTTACTCAGCTGAATTTTGTTTTTTAACAATTTCTTGCCAAGGGAACAAACCAGAATTCCCTGTGTATCTTTTTAGCAAAGGAACAGACGTAAAATGAAATTCTGGGTGTGTTTCCTTTATGTTCCGTTGAATTCATAGATCCAAGCAAATATTGCATCTTCAGAATTTAGACTTAAATCTGTCCTTCCTTTTGAGGAGGGTGAGAATTCCCCATGGTGTTTAGGTCTGATTTTCCTTCACTCTGCAGAAGTCTGGGGCTCCTGAGTTCTTCAGGAGTTCTGCTAATAATTGATGAAGTTTTGGGGTAATGGTGGGGTTCGGAGCTGACGGCCAAGAAACAATTCTTGAAGACGTCTTTGGTGTAAAAGGTGATTTTATTAAAGCACGGGGACAGGACCCATGGGCAGGAAGAGCTGCACTCGGTTGTGAAGAATGACTCATTATATCTATGGGGCTGGGGGAGGTAAAGTCAAGAGGAAGTTTCTTTTCTTTGTTTTTTTTTTTTTAATGTTTATTTATTTTTGAGAGAGAGAGAGACAGACAGAGGGTGAGCAGGGGAGGGGCAGAGAGAGAAAGGGAGACACAGAATCTGAAGCAGGCTCCAGGCTCTGAGCTGTCAGCACAGAGCCTGACACGGGGCTTGAACCCACGAACCCTGAGATCATGACATGAGGGGAAGTCTGGCACTTAATGACTAAGCCACCCAGGTGCCCCAAGAGGAAGTTTCTTAAAGGGATTTCCCATATGCTAAAAACTCACAGATTACAGGAGGCCTAGCTATTGTCAAGCTAAGGTTCTTTTTCCCTCTAGCAAAGCATTAATATTAAGACAGTGGGGAGTTCCTGGAGAAAGAAACTACTCTGCCTGCCTCAAGTATCTGTCAATGGGCTGCAGGTTACAAGGAAATTCAATTTTCTCTGCCATTTCCTTTTTTTTTTTTTTTTAAACATTTATTCGTTTTTTGAGAGACAGAGAGGGACAGTACAAACGGGGGAAGAACAGAGAGAGAGAGAGACACAGAATCCGAAGCAGTATCTGCCATTTCCTTCTTGCCTTTGTTCCCCACATCACTATGGAGGGAGGGTGATGTTGGGGCTCCAGGAAACTGAGTCTATAGGTTTCTGTATATTAGGCTAATGATAGATTGCCTTTTTCTTGTAATTGACTAAGATATTTGTAAACTGGTGGAGAGTCTATCAATTTAACCATTTATTTTCTGTCCTTTCCTTTGTCCTTAGGCAGCCAGGAGTGCCTGAGGAATGTCACACATATCCCACCTTGGGGGCAGGGGACAGTGAGGAAGGGGGTAATGTTAGCTTGTGCTTGGTCTTCAGCTTGCCTTATGGTCCCTCATCAATAATCACATGTTCTTCTCCAATCCTTGCAGGTTGCTTTTTGCTGTGGTGACTTTCTATACTGAGTGTACTTACAAGGAATCAGTTGCCATCTGAAGGAGGACTTCAGATACTATGCTTGGGTGGTTGTTAAAGCACAAATCACAAACTGATATCCACCCCTGTTTTTCAAAGAGAGCATGAGTGGGGGAGGGGCAGAGAGAAAATTCCAAGCAGGCTCAGCACGCTGTCATCACAAAGCCCGATGCAGGGCTCGAACCCACAAACCATGAGACCATGACCTGAGCCAAAATCAAGAGATGGCACTTAACTGACTGAGCCACCCAGGCACCCCAATATCTCTTCTTTTAACAAATACCCGAGATTTGTGGGAGCTCATTACAAGGGAAGTGAATTACCATTTGTTATTGGGTGATGCAAATGTGTTGCTGTTGTGATTTTTAATTTTTTTTGCCATCACAAAGAATTTTATAATACATTGTCATATAGATATATTGTATGTCTATATATAGATAGATATAGGTGTATATATCATAGATTCTGAGTTTTACATCTGCTGAGAAAGGTCTTTGTCATTACAATATTATAAGTAAAATTGCCCATGTTTTTCTTTTCTTTTTTTTTCTTTCTTTCTTTCTTTTTTTTTTTTTTTTAACTTTAGAGAGAGAGAACAGGAGCAGAGGGGAAGGGCAGAGGGAGAGAGAGAGAATCTTGGGCAGGCTCCACACTGGGCACAGAGCCTGATGCTGGGCATGATCTCACGACCCTGGGATCATGACCTGAGCTGAAATCGAGAGTTGGACTCTTCAACCAACAGAGCCACCCAGGTGCCCCACCCATGTTTTCCTTTTAGTACTTTTGAGATGGTAATAGGATTTTTGTCATATGACATTTTTATCCATGTAATATTAGCCATCCTCCTTTTCTATAAGTAGCTCACTTGGAATAGTGCATGCTATTTAATATACTATTGAGTTGTATTTGCTAATATTTTATTTGAGATTGTGCATTTCCAGAATATGTATTTTCTCTGGGAACTGATTTTCTTTAAACTTCTCATTGTGTTTGTAACTTATTCAGTGTAATGATTTCTTGCTTTTATTTCTTACCCTTTCCTAAGTTCTGTCTCCTCATTTCTAAGTGTCCCAACTATGGTTTATGTAGGTTTTTTCTCTTTCATTCCATCATTCTTAACGCACTTTAGATAACTTTGAAATGGTAGGTTATATCTTAATCTGTTTTGCAAATGTGTCTTTCTGGCATACTCCCATTTTCTATAGAGATGTAATTTAGCTCCTAAATTTTTTTGTTTTTGTGTGCTAGCATTTTGTAGGATTTTACTTCAATCCTTTTCTTTTTTTCATTTTTTAGGCAACTCATGTTCCTGAACTTCTAGAATGAATATAGTTCCACAAAGCTTTTCTAAGTGCACAGAGCTCCCTTTTCTCAGTTTTCATCAAGTGTTCAAAAATATATTGGCTTGATTTCAATTTCCTGTCTGGACCTTCACTTTCCTTCATTTCTACTGACCCTATTCTGATCAGTTTTGACTCTTCTTTCTGGGGTTTCTTCTCATGGTGGGATGCTCTCTTGGAAGGGAACCACAGCTTTTTGTGAATTTTGAGAACTCACAGAATCTAGACTATTTCCCTCTCACCTAATGGCAAGACTCTTTTCACTCACCTACTTCTGGATGGGCAAAATTCTCCCAGTTTTGTAGGCAGATAGGGTTAGGGGTCCCCAGAAAAAGAAAGATGAGTTATAGCTTTCTCAACATAAGAGAAGTCATTTTAGGCCCCCAGCCATGTTGTGGTCTATGCCTGACCAGCACAACTTGCCCAAGCACACTTCTAGAACTTCCTAGGAAGTGCTGGAATTACAAAGAAATGCAAAAATCTTAGTAGTTCAAGATTTTAAAGGAATAAAGGGAATGCAACAACTAAATCTCCACCAGGCAAGGGAATAGTGTAACCACATCTGAGGCAACAAATCAATAATAAGCCTTCCAGTGCTGTTTCAAAAGTAAAGATTGACCTAACACACATCCTTGAGTTGTTTTTTCACAGGATTTAAACCCCTTTGAGCACTCCAATACCAGACTAACTAGAGCAGAGAATGGATGATGCTGACCGTGCTGGCCCCCATGACTTCAATCAACTAGGACCTAGACTCTGTCCACTTAGGATGATTTTTGCCCAATTCTCTACTAAATTCTCCCTCACTAAGTCCCTCTGTGAATACACATGCATCCTTAGCTTAAAACTTCTCTAATTTTGTTGTTTGGGGAGACACTGCTGTGGCAAATATCCATATGTTCTCCTTACCTGTTGTAAGTAAAACCCTTGATTTTGCTATTATTTGGCTTGGTTGTGTCTTTTGGCTCAATACCCACCAAGTGGCAAACCCAGTTTCAAGTTACAGTTTCACCTTCCTCCTCAAATTCACCTGCTGTCATTTTCAGTTGGCCTTCCATTATTCTCCTGTAATCAGACCCTTCAGGTGCCTCTGGATTCCCTCTTTTTCCCACAGAAATGCTTCCAACATGCAGGTCTTAAGGCTAATGGTAGTTTGTTCTATCAGCTTATATTTTGGGTTTCTTGATAATACCTTGCCCCCTAGATTTGTTAGAAAAGTTGTACATGGAGGGAGGGTGCTTGGGTGGCTCAGTTGGTTCAACATCTGACTCTTGATTTCAGTTCAGCTCATGATCTCACCTTTCATGAGATCAAGCCCTGAATCAAGCTCTGCACTGGAAGCACAGAGCCTGCTTGGGAGTCTCTCTCTCCCTCTCCCTCTCTCTCAAAATAAATAAAATAATAATAAAGTAAATAAAAAATAACAAAAGTTGTACATGGGTCTCTGGTTTTGTGATATAATTGTTCTGTGTGATCTCTATGTGAGAATTCAAGAATTCTGCCATTATTGCCATGAGTTCCCAGAATCCACACCTTATTCTTGAAAGACATTTCTGTTTGGTGCTGAGTTTTAATGTGAGAATTATCTTTTCTTAATATTTTGTAGAGATCATTCCAGTGTCTTTGAATTTCTATTGTTGCTCATGGAAGCTGCTGACAGTCTGATTATGGTTCCTTTGTAGATGATCTCTATTTTCTCTGGCTGCTTTATGGTCTTTTCCTTGTCTTTGGTGTTCTTCGGCATCACTATAATGTGACTAGAAGTAGATTCTTAAATTCACTTTGCCTCTTCTATTGGAGGACTATTTCTAGTCTATTCTAGAAAATTCTTACCCACTGTCCCATTCTGTTAGTGTTGTCTTTAGGGTGACTCCAATGAAAAGAGTGCCAAAATTTCTCTCCAGTCTCTCTCTCTCTTGCTCTCCCTCTGTCTCATTCTCTTTCGTTTAGAATACCCTATCATTTTCCCTACAATTTACTTATTTTCTTCTCAGTTATGTCTTATCTGTTGCCTAATGCTCAGTTAAAATTTTCAATTTTAGTTATTATATTTCCCATTTCTTATTTTTATTGAAGTATAATTAACACACAGTGTTCTATTAGTTTCAGGTGTACAATATAGTGATCCAACAATTCTATATGTTGCTCAGTGCCCATCATGATAAGTGTCCTCCTAATGCTCTTTATCCATTTATTTTCTCTTCTCATTTCTTTTTCAAATTTACCTAGTCATTTTTGATAGTCACTCATTCATTTGTAACACCTGCGGTTCTCTCTTTCACTTCCCTAAACACAAAAACCACACTTTTTTTTGCATACACTTTCTTATAATCTTATTATCGTTGGTCTTTGATGTCCTATTCTGTAGACTATAGTTAGGGTTGGCTCTTAGTCATATGTGTTTGTTTCCTCACACGTTTATTTCATTATGAGTGTGTATATGGTTGGAATTTGACTTTGGGAGTCCTGCAGGGTCAGGACAGAGATGATTTCCCCAGGGTACTATGGAGCAGTACCAACCTGAAAACATCTTAAATGAATTTCTTGGATTGGGGTTCTCAGAGTAAGTGGGCATGAATTCAAGCTGTAAGACTGTATCAGAGTAATGCCATGATTACAAGTCATCATCAAATATCAATAACATTAATATTATTGAATTTTTACTCAGTACCATCAGTGACAGAATGATTTACTGGTTTCTCCATTTGGCCAGCAAGGAGATTTTTGTAACATCATCTTTTCTACTGAAGACATAGGCTTTCAGGATATACAGCTTTAAGTGGCGGTCTCAAGTTCAGCTATGACACTTGGTCAGGTCCAAATATTATTCCTCAATGGAACTCTTAGGCAGAAAATCTGTTTCTGCTCTGGGTATATTTCTAGGATGACTCGAGCTTTTGTGTTTGCTCACCACTCATATTTCAGCTATATGTGTTTTCTCTTTTTAAATGACTTCTTTTCTTTTGAGCTTAGATATGAATTTAAAAGACATTTTACAATAATTTATTCAGCATTAGGATATTTCATCTAGTCTTATTTAACTGCTAGACATGGAGATACTATGGTGTCTATTTTTTTTTAAGTTTATTTATTTATCTTGAGAGAGAGAGAACATGAGCCAGGGAGAGGGGCAGAAAGAGAGGGACAGAGAATCTCAAGCAGGCTCCGAGCTGTCAGCACAGAGCCCAACATGGGGCTGGATCTCACAAACCATGAGATCATGACATGAACCGACATGAAGAATTGGACACTTAACCAACTGAGCCACCCAGGTGCTCCCCACAGTGTCTATATTTTAAACTAGATTCTGTATCAACTTTGTTTGTAAATTTTACAATAAAACCTTTGTACCTTACAATGAAACTTGGGATTCTTTAGTTTTAAATGAATTTTTACTTTTTACCAAAGTAATGAGTGTACTTTGTTTTAACAGTCAAATCATGCTAAAAGTAAAAACAAAAGACAGTAGTGTCTTTCTCTCCCTTCTTTTACCTCAAGCCCTGATTTCCACAGGCAACCACTTAAAACTCGTTTAGCTGCTCCTTGTCATCTTTATCTCTATATTTTAAAATAATATGCATTATTCAATATTTCTTGATTTATCGGTTGTAGATATTATATATTGTGCTCTTAAAGGAAGGTTGAGAGTTTTGCCTTCACTACCTTTCTTCTTCTCCTAATATAGTTATACCATAATATTTTGGTTAAATCAATGTTCAGTATCTTCATCATTATGACTAAGTAAATACTGTTCGTTATTGTGTTGAACAGTATACACCATGTTTTCTTGGACAACTTTTTGCTCTTCATGCAAGCAATATTTTTCTAACATTTTTACTAGCCAAATTTCCTATACATCTTAATCTCTCATACTCTTTCTTACATAAACAAAACCACCCATCATTTTCATGTATCCCCGGCAGATCTCACACTCAGAATCTTCCCATCTTGTATTTGTTCTTTCAACCTAGTACCCAGCCATCATCAGGGATGTGCACTCAGTGCACCTTGTACTGGGACCCCATTTCTTGGATTCTAAGGTTTCCCTTATCTTGTTCATTTTCCCTTCTAGTGGTTTTCTGACAAAGTGTGCAAGGGAGGTAAATTTTTTGAGAAATTTCATGTCTGAAAATATTTTTATTCCACCCTCATTCATGATTAATTGTCAATGTAGAGGATTTTAGGTTGGATATCACTTTCTCTTTTTTTTTTTAATGTTTATTTATTTTTGAGAGAGGGAGAAACAGAGCACAAGTAGGGGAGAGGCAGAGAGACAGAGAGACACAGAATCTGAAGCAGGTTCTAGGCTCTGAGCTGTCAGCACAGAGCCTGACGTGGAGTTAGAACTCATGAACCATGAGATCGTGACCTGAGCCGAGGTGGGACGCTTAACCAACTGAGCTACCCAGACACCCCGGATATCATTTTCAAGTAGAATTTTGAAGGCATTCTTCCTTGGAGTCATGACTTCCAGGGCTGTTGACAATTTCAGAGCCATGCTGATTTCCACATCATTGGTTGTGTTCTCTTTTCTTCTGGTATTTTAAGTGTTCTCTTTCTCTCCATGGTTCTCTGAAATAAACTGAGCACATGCTGTGCGGCAGTTCTTTTTCACTTATTACTCATAGTTCTTGGTGGCCTCTTTCAACTCAGCAGCTAGGTCCTTTAGATATGAGTAGTATTATAGAATATGTTTATAATATAATTTCTTCATCATGTCTTCTTTCTCTCTTTCTAAAAGATTTATTTAAGGTTGTTCTTCTTGGACTAAGCCTCTAATTTTCTAATCTTTTCTTTTATCCATCTTTTCGTCTTTTGTCAACAGTTAGGGAGATTTTTTTTAAGCTTATCTTCCAACTCTTCCATTGAGGTTGTTTTGGAAGTTATTTTTTAATTCTGAAAGCCCTTTTCTTGTGCTGTTCAATTTTAATGGTACTGTATTCATGTTTCAAATATGCAATATTTTTGTTACTTCTAAGGACATTAATGATAGGTAGTTTTATTTTGTTTTTTAAGTTTTCTTTCAGCTTCCTTTATTATGTTTCCCCAAGTGCCATTTTTCTGTTTCTTTCTTTGAATCTTTGTCTTTCATGTTGAAGTGTTTTCCATTGTATGGTGATTTCTGAAATTCTGCTCATCTTTAAGAGTAAAGCCCTAAATATTTGGAGGCTGTGTGTGTGTGTGTGTGTGTGTGTATCATCACTCCAGAGCGGTTGTGCAGTAAGCATTCTTTGGTATATTCAAGTATCTGCAGGTCTTTTCTCTAGAACTCTTCAGGTATCCTGGGGAAGAATCTGACAACTAGAAATGTCTCCCTAATTTGCAGGGGCTAATGCAAAATGAAAATGCCAGGTCCCTTGTTCAAAAGTCAGGAAAAAGTTCAGTGAGAGATACTAAAACATGAATATTTTTCTTTAAAAACATTGTATTACTTATATAATAGAGGTTTAGTAATACAGATGTCACATAATCTTACAAATTACAAAGAAATAAAATTTTTGATGTCATAATTTTATGTAATACAATAGGCTATGCTGCTTTATTAATATGATTTCTTGATCAATCAGCAGATTTTTCTGGCTTGCTTTTCTGCAAATTCACTTATTAGGTCATGAAAATTTATATTTTTACCAACTTCATTTTCAACCTCTATAATTCAAAGTGATGTCCATTGTCCTTGGCAAATGCAAGATCTCAAATAATCTCAAATGCAGACAACAATAGGAGCAAATACCAAAAGGAAGGAAAGGAGAAGAGCAGTAAAATAAAAGAATTAACAGGTCAGGTAAGTACAACCTACCTCAAGAAGAAACACATGTCAGGCAAAGGAGCTTTATCTAGTTTATAGTCCATGGATTTTAAACCACGTGTTTAAACTCACAGAAACACAAGTCATGTCTCCATCTTAGAAATGGCAGCTCAAGGAGAATGAACTTTGCATTGATCACACAGCCAGGAAGTTGCAGAACTGGGATACGGATGCTGATATATCTGAATCCAAGAGCCCACATTCTTTCAATTACATGAATGGTGGTGTGTTTTAGGAATGGTGCCTTGACTTACTGATCTGCCTACTGACCAGGACAGAGAGGAAAAAGACTTGAACCAAAATCCAATAATTGAACTGAAAAAAAAATGATAGTGAAAAGAAAATAGAAGAGATAAATGCTTCAAGAGACACTGCAGAAGTACGTTCAGTTGGACCTAGTAATTTGTTGGATGTGAACTGTTAGAAGATGACAAAAATTAAAGATTTCTTAGCAATCTTGAGCATAAGTCAGAGTAATTCCACTAGTAAGTAATGAAAAAAGGTACAAAAGACAAAGTCTGATGACAAACTTTGATATGACAAAGTGTGAGTGTTGAACTAGAAGTCATGACAGAGCCTCCTCTCAGTAGAAATGTCTGCTGGGCATAGTGAGGCCCAGTGGGTCTAGAATGGGGCAGAGGCCAGCGCTAAAGATGTATATTTAGAAACCATTCACCTAGAGCCAAAGCAACAAGAAGGGATAACAGCACCAAAGGAGAATGTGTAGGAAACAAGAAGCCCAAGCACAAAACTGTAAGGAATGACAAAATTTAGGGCACAGACACACTGAATGGAAGAAAGAATAGGAGCAAACAGAAATATTCTAATAGAAGTATTCCCAGAAGGCAATTGTTCAGAGCTCAGTAAACCTGGGGTGGTCAGTATCAAATGTGCCTAAGATAGTGTAGGAGAATAAACACAAGAAACACTGACTGAATTGGAGATGTGGGATAATTAGCAATCTTTAAGAGTTAATTTCAATAAAGTGCTGGGACCAAAATTCAGGAGTGAGTAGGAGGAGAAGAATGGAGGAAGTGAATGCAGAAAAATTTTCTAGAAATAATGAAAGGAAGATGGGTGCCTGGGTGGCTCAGTCAGTTAAGTGTCCAACTTTGGTTCTGGTCATGATCTCACGGTTCACAGGTTTGAGCCCTGTGTTGGGCTCTGTGCTGACAGCTCAGAGCCTGGAGCCTGCTTCAGATTCTGTCTCCTTCTCTCTTTGCCCCTCCCCTGCTCACACTCTGTTTCTCTCTCTCTCAAAAATAAATAACATTAAAAAAAAAAAAAGAATGAATGAAATGAAGAAATGTAAAAATGCAAGAAATCTAGAAATAGAAAGGCCACATACAGACCATAGTTTTAGTCTTTTCATTTTAAAGATAAGGAAACTAGGCTCAGAGACGTTAGCTAACACCTTTATTTAACTTGGGTGGCAAAAGAGCTTAGACAGAAAACGAGTAAAAATGAAATGGTAACTCAGGAGGGATAAGGATCAAGGAAGACTTTCTGTTGCCAAATAAGAGTCCATTTAATTCCCCAGTTTTCATTTAAGACCTGGCCTCCTTCCTCTAGTACCATGAGCTCATGATCTTGAAATTATTTTCAATACATCTGAAAGAAAGATCATCTTATCCACTGAAAACCATGACTGTGATGCCTCGCATGCTGGAAAAATATATGATGTTGTTGGTTTGAGCAGGGGAAAGAGAAATTTGTCTATCACACTTTTTTATTCTTAAAGGAGTTGTATAGTCCTGAAACCTGGAGGACAGGAAGGATTGCTCATACTAAATTTGAAATGCATCACTATAATAATCTTGATAATACTCCTCCCTGTCCCATTTTGGAGATAACAAATAACCCCAAGGTAACTATCCACCTACAGAAATGGACACAGTAGGGTAAAGGCGTTCATTAAAAAAAAAAAAAAATCGCCCAATTATGAATAATTCAGGATGAGCTGGCAAACACCATTTTGCTATGAGTAGCAAAGTTCATCAAGAAACACCCTGATAATGTGTATATAAAGACAAGCTCAACTGTTTGAGCAGAACATTTGCCATCGAAGCTTCACCCCAGGAACAAGCGCTCCAGCCTGGACATCATGTCTGTGCGCTTTTCTTCTACATCCAGACGGCTTGGCTCTAGCGGGGGAGTGGGCTTTGGGGCTGGAAATGCGTGTGGTGTGCCAGGCATTGGAAGTGGCTTCTCTTGCGCTTTTGGGGGCAGCTCACCTGCAGGAGGCTATGGCGGAGGGCTCGGAGCGGGGACGGCCTCTTGTACTGCCTTCATGGGGAACGAACACGGCCTCCTGTCGGGCAACGAGAAGGTGACCATGCAGAACCTCAACGACCGGCTGGCCTCCTACCTGGAGAATGTGCGTGCCCTGGAGGAGGCCAACGCCGACCTGGAGCAGAAGATCAAGGGCTGGTATGAGAAATTTGGGCCTGGTTCCTGCCGTGGTCTTGATCATGATTACAGCAGATACTTCCCAATAATTGATGACCTCAGGAACCAGGTAAGAAACACAATGTTGTGAGGGTTAGTTAATACCCAGAGAGTATTTAGCCACACAAGCACCCACAAACGTGTATGCTGTTACACACAGCAGGGCTTTGCTCTCAGCTTCTAATTTTCAGAAGTTCATTATTAATATTAAAAATAATTTATTAAAAAATTTGTTAATGTTTATTTTTGAGAGAGAGAGAGAGAGAGTCACAGTGTGAGCAGGAGAGGGGCAGAAAGAGAGGGTGACACAGAATCTGAACCAGGCTCCAGGCTCTGAGCTGTCAGCACAGAGCCCAACACGGGGCTTGACTCACGAGCCATGAGATCATGACCTGAACTGAAGTTGGAAGTCCAACCGACTGAACCACCTAGGCACCCCAATATTAAAAATAATTTATATTGGGGCGCCTGGGTGGTGCAGTCGGTTAAGCGTCCGACTTCAGCCAGGTCACGATCTCGCGGTCCGTGAGTTCGAGCCCCGCGTCGGGCTCTGGGCTGATGGCTCAGAGCCTGGAGCCTGTTTCTGATTCTGTGTCTCCCTCTCTCTCTGCCCCTCCCCCGTTCATGCTCTGTCTCTCTCTGTCCCAAAAATAAATAAACGTTGAAAAAAAAAATTTTTAAAAAAAAAAATAATAATTTATATTAAAATTCTAATCTTCGAACATGGCTCACCCATACCTGGTATGAGGTATGCACGTTTATGCTTTTTGTGATATGAAAATATCAAAAACTGCCCAATGTTTCCTGCTATTTATTTATAAGTTTTTCCATAGAAAGGATTTTTTTTAACGGGTGGGGTGAAGTGGTAAAAGAGGCCAGACTTAATTTCCCGTTTCCAAAAGAATCATCTTATTATTAGAGACAGAATGCCAGAAAGATTACTATAATTTCATAGGTGACTTTATTTCAAGGGAATGTGACATTTTTAGATTATTTCCTCACTCTTAACTAACTCTCCATTTATCAGATAATTTCTGTAACTACCAGTAATGCCAATATTATCCTGCAAAACGATAACGCAAGACTAACGGCTGATGACTTCAGGCTAAAGTAAGTAGAGCTGAAGAGAAACCAAAGAAGGTTAGCTCAACATTCCCCCCACCCCTTTAATTTAGGCTATTGGAGGTCACCTAACTTGTTTGATTTTGCTTCTTTGTTTTAAACCAAATGCGTGTAAGAATGGCCAGCTGAATGGGAAATTTAGGAACTGACACAAATGAATGTTAAGATCATATGAAAGATTTTCGAGTGTTCCTATTCTCTTGCTTCAAAGAAATTTGTTCATTGCATTATGGGCGGTCTAACGGAAGTTTTGAGTAGATTTTAACAGTTCGACCTCAAAGCACGGTTGGAGTTTTATGATGACCTAAAAAGTGATGGGACTAAGGTAATGCAGGTGTCTACTATTTCCTAAGGTTTGAAAACGAACAGGCCCTTCACCAGAGCGTTGACGCGGACGTCAGCGGTTTGCGCAGGGTCCTGGATGAGCTGACTCTGTGCAGAACGGACCTAGAGATCCAGCTGGAAACTCTGAGCGAGGAGCTGGCTTACCTCAAGAAGAATCACGAGGAGGTAGGTGCTCTGTCTCCCCCGATTCCACAATCCGCCTCGCTCCCAAAATTGAAAAATACATTTCAGATGACGAGTCTGATGTCTGACGTCAATATTCCAAAAGGAATTTGTCAATTTCTCCCTATGGTTTAGACTGTTTGAAATGTTCCTATTCATCCGCCCCCAAAGAAACAAACTTTTTTAAACAAAGCAAAACAAAACACTTCTAATCTTCTGCATCCTGGCTTGTCTAGTTCCTTTGAAAATACTCAGCTCCTAACATGGTTACCTTTCTTTTAGGAAATGAAGGCCCTGCAGTGCGCTGCGGGCGGGAACGTGAACGTGGAGATGAACGCGGCGCCCGGGGTGGACCTCACGGTCCTGCTGAACAACATGCGGGCCGAGTACGAAGACCTGGCCGAGCAGAACCGCAGGGACGCGGAGGCCTGGTTCAATGAGAAGGTGAAACCCCGTGGGGGCGCGCTTGCCGGGCCCTGAGCGCTGATGCAAGGCAAGCTCTACCCTAACATGCTCTCCAACCTTGCAGAGCGCTTCGCTGCAGCAGCAGATTTCCGACGATGCTGGTGCCACCACCTCAGCTCGGAATGAGCTTACGGAAATGAAACGTACTCTTCAGACTCTGGAGATTGAACTTCAGTCCCTCTTAGCAATGGTCAGTAAAAAGTACAAAAAAGATTTGTTTCAGAAATTGAGGTAAAAATCAGAAGAGTGCTTCTTCCACGTGATATTACTTAGTTTTGTTTTTATCCGTTAATGACCGTGCTTTGAAATAAGACACCTTTGCATTTTGCCCAGCAGAACCCCTCTTTGCCTGGAAAGTATACCTAGATGCTCATAATTATGAAACATTAGAAATTAGCAAGTACAATTCTTTTGAGGTGCCCGTAAAAGAAAAGCGTTTTTACCCTGAGTCTTCCCTCCTAAGGCAAAAGATCAAAAAGCATTCTCCATGGAGTGCAAAAATACCTTTTCACCTCTCCTAGCTTCCTCATCTAGCATTCCTTTGGGCCACTTAATTAAGAGTACTTACAAGTTCCATCTTAGGTGGCATAAACAAGAAACAAAGCAGAGGCGGGAAGGTTGCCTATAAAGCTCAACAGTCATGATAATAATAGTAACCTTTTCATTAAGGCCCAGCACTTTCCCCCACATGAATCCACCATAACCCTAGGGCTTGGGCAGGGCAGACTTTATAATTCATGTCATTATTTCCAAAAGAACAATCTAAGATTCAAAGAGTCTTCCCAGAGTCCCACAGTTGAATATGAAGGAACCAGAACTTTCTCTCCAGATTTCCTAGCTCCCACCTCTATACTTTTTCCACTATGGCGAGTAAACAAACCTTTAGAGTTGATCCACAAAGGAGGGTATGAATGTATATGAAATTGGGACTTTGCAAAAAATTCTTGCAGATGCAAGAGTAAGACACTCTTATCTTCATCCCATGTAGAACTATAGCAGGCATCCCTCTTTAGGAGAGACCCTATATAAACCCATTTGGATTCACAAGCCGATGAGTCAAACCATTCAAAGATTTAAAAGGTCGTTCTTTCCTTTGGGTCATTTTACTTCTGGAAAGTTTATGCATTTCACTAGGGGATTGTCTTTTAATAGAAGAGCTACAATCTCCCTGAGAGGAAGCTGTTACATGATTAGAAACAAGGCAGCTAATTGTCTGAGAACTTTTTTCCTGGGGAATGTGGCAAATTGTGCCAGACTCCACAAGCATAGGCTATATTGATGGGGTAGAGGGATCTTTACACTGTGCCCTATGAAGAAACAAGTTCATCTTTGCTAACACTCCTGGACATGAGTGACATTCACCACCAACTGTGTCATTCTCAAACACAACAACAGTATGACGATTAATATTGAACAAGGGGGACTCTTTGGGGTAAATATGGTCATTTGCATTATGTAAGGATAACTCTTTTAAATGTCTCTTAAGTGCTCTGCCTGATTCTAAAACAACATTGTGACATTTTCTACTGCACTGTGTCTTACTGATCCTCAGAAACACTCCCTGGAGTGCTCCCTGACCGAGACCGAAGGGAACTACTGCACGCAGCTCGCCCAGATCCAGGCTCAGATCGGGGCCCTGGAGGAACAGCTGCACCAGGTCCGAACCGAGACGGAGGGCCAGAAACTGGAGTACGAGCAGCTGCTCGACATCAAGGTCCACCTAGAAAAGGAAATTGAGACCTACTGCCGCCTGATAGATGGAGAGGATGGGTAAGTACCACTTCCATTGAGAAAACATTTTATCTTAAGGTTATTGAATTTTTTTTGAAATCAGGGATAAAGTATTTATGACCCATATCATGTGTACATAAACTCCTTCTAGTGTTATTTAGAATCCAGATATCTCCCATCTTTTTTTTTTAAAGTTTATTTATTTTAGAGAGAGGAAGGCAGAGAGAGAGCACAAGCAGGGAAGGGTCAGAGAGAGAATTCAAGCACACTCTACACTGCCAGTGTGGCGCCCCATGAAGGGCTCAAACTCATGAACACTGAAATCATGACCTGAGCTGAAATCAAGAATCACACTTAACAGACTGAGCCCCCCAGGCGTCCCCAGAGATCTCCCATCTTAAATCCTTGTTTTACAATTTCCTCAGCAAAACAGAGTGAAATAATTAATACAAGCTCTCTTATTTTTACAGCTCTTGTGTTAAATCAAAAGGCTATGGAGGACCAGGAAATCAAACAAAAGGTAAACAAAAGCTGTGTTAAGCATCCGGTATTTACTTGTATGTTTCAAATTGTGAGTTAATTATTTCCCCTTTATGAATTTGATAAATTCTAACAATTCTTATGTGTCATTTTAGACTCATCTAAAACCACCATGGTTAAAACGATTGTTGAAGAAATAGATCCTCGTGGCAAAGTTCTCTCATCCAGAGTTCACACTGTGGAAGAGAAATCCACCAAAGCCAACAACATAAAGAGTGAACAGAGGGTGCCTTCCTGAACCCCCAAAGAAGAGCCCTTAAATTAAAATACCAACCTGAAGCTAGGTTCCTAAGTGAAAGCCCTCTTATTTTTCTGCTTTTCTTCCAGTGACTTAAGAACCTATTTTTAGAATTGTAGCATTTCTTTGGATTTCTCTCTGGTGGTGTTTCAATAAAAACTCTTCTTGTTGCAAGACATCTCCACTGGTTGTGGCCAATCTTTGCATTTTAAGCATACCCCAGATGGGAGCTGAATCTTATTTTTAATTTCTTCTGTTTAATTCAGTGGCCTTCACAAGTTAGGAGTAAGTTTAACAGGCATACTGGTTGGAGTCTTTTTCACATCTCTGTAAAATTTTAAATCTTTCCCCTTCCATCTATAAACACTTGTTATGCACACTTGCTAAGTGCTGGCAATGAGAATAAAAGTGTATAAAATCTAATCCCTGAGTGCAACTTGCTCATAGAGTGGAAATAAGAAATTGAAGAGCCAAATACATCCTTAAAATAACAACAACAACAACAAACTGTAAATGGTGATATTTGAAGGTAGAATGGAAAAAAGAGAGATGCAGGAACTAGACAGGGCAAGAGTGGAATTCTGCAACACAATGTTTGGCCACAAAACACGTCTTAACAAACTGAAGAAGACTGAAACTGTATCAGGTGTCTTTTCTGGCCACAGAGTATGAAACTAGAAATCAATAACAGAAGGACAATTGGAAAATTCAGAAATATTTAGAAACTAACTAAGACATTTCTGAACAACCAATGGGTTAAAGAAGAAATTGAAAGGAAAATTAAAAAAAAAATCTTGAGACAAATGGACATGAAAATATAATATACCAAAACCTATGGGATGCAGCAGAAGCAGTACTTAGAGGGAACTTTCTGGGATAACCACCCATATCAAGAAAGAAGAAAGTTCACAAATAAACAATCTAACTTTACACATCAAAGAACTAGAAAAAGAAGGAGAAATTAAGCCTAAAGTTAGCAGAAGGAAGGAAATAATAAAAATTAGAACAGAAATAAATGAAATGGAGACTAGAAAAGAAACGGATAAGATCAAGAAGACTGAGAGTTGGTTTTCTGAAAAAATAAAATGGACAAATCTTTACTAGACCAACCGGAGAGAGAGAGAGAGAGAGAGAGAGAGAGAAACTGAGAAGGAGAAAACACTTCCAAACTCACTTTACAAAAGGCCAGCATTACTCTTATACCAAAACCAGACAAAGATGCTACAAGAAAAGAAAATTATAGGCCAATATCCCTGATGAACTTAGATGCAAAAATCTTCAACAAAATTCTAGCAAAACAAATTCAACAGCACATTAAAAGAATCATACACCATGATCAAATGGGATTTATCCCTGGGATGCAAGAATGGTTCAGCATAAACAAATTAATGAATGTGATACACCACATTAACAGAAGGAAGGGTAAAAATCATGTGATCATCTCAAAAGATACAGAAAAAGAATTTGACAAAACTCAACACCTTTTCGTGATAAAAATGCTTAACAAATTAGGTACAGAAGGAATGTAAGTCAACATAATAAAAAGGCCATATTTGACAATACCACAGGTAATAACATAGTCAATGGTAAAAATAAACTGAAAGCTTCTCCTTCATGTCAGGAATAAAACAATAATATTCATTCTTGCCACTTTTATTCAATACTGGAATTCCTAGCCAGAGCAATTAGGCAAGAAAAAGAAATAAAAGGTACCTAAATTGGAAGAGAAGAAGTAAAATTGTCTCTGTTTGCAGATGACATGCTCTTATATATAGAAAACCCTAAAGACTTCACCAAAAAACTGTTATAACTAACGAATAAATTCAGCAAAGTGGCAGGATACAAAATCAACATAAAAAATCAGTTACATTTTTATACACTTAATAATAAATTTTTCAAAAAAGAAAATTAAGGGGCTCCTGGGTGGCTCAGTCGGTTGAGTGTCCAACTTCAGCTCAGGTCATGATCTCACAGTTCATGAGTTCGAGCCCCGCATCAGGCTCTGTGCTGACAGCTCAGAGCCTGGAGCCTGCTTCAGATTCTGTGTCTCCCTCTCTCTGCCCCTTCCCTGCTCATGCTCTGTCTCTCTCTGCCTCTCAAAAATGAATAAAACTTAAAAAAAAAAAAAAAAGAAAATTAAGAAGACAATTCCATTTATAGTAGCATCAAAAAGAATAAAATACTTAGAAAAAAACTTAACTCTGGAGATGAGAGACTTATACACAGAAAACTACAAAACATTGATTAAAGAAATTAAAGCACCCACAAATAATTGAAAGACATCCCATGCTCATGAACTGTAAGAATTAATAATGTTTAAATGGCCATACTACCAAAGCAATCTACAGATTTAATGCAATCCCTATCAAAATCCCAATGGCATTTTTTATCATAAACAGAAAAAGCAATCCTAAAATTCATATAGATACACAAAAGAACCTTAATAGCTAAAGCAATTTTGAGAGAAGACAATCACACTTCCTGATTTCAAAATATATTACAAAGCTACAATAAATAAAACAGTATGGCAGACATAAAAATGTGGAGAAATTAGAATCCTTGAGCACTATTCATAGGAATGCAAACTGGTATAGCCATTATGGAAAACAGTATGACATTTTCTCAAAAAGTTAAAAATAGAATTACTATACAATCCAACAATTCCACTTCTGGGTAAATACCCAAAAGAATTGATTGCAGGATCTTGAAGAGATATTTGTACATCCATGTTAAGAGCAGCATCATTCATAATAACTAAAAATGTAGAAGCAACCCAAGTAACCATCAATGATGAATGAATAAGCAAAATGTGGTATAAACATACAATGGAATATATTCAGCCTTTGAAAGGAAGGCAGTCCTGACACATGCTTCTATATGGATGAAATTTGGAAGTCTTTACGTTAAGTAAAATAATTCAGTCACAAAAAGACAAATACTGTATGATTCCACTTATATAAGGTACTAGAGTAGTGGAATTCATAGGGAGAAAAAATAGAATGGTGATTGCTAGGGGCTGGGGGAGAAGAGAATGGGGAGTTATTGTTTAATGGGTATATTTAAGTTTTACAAAATGAAAACAGTTATAAAGATGGATGGCAGTTGCACAATATTATGAATGTATTCAATACCACTGAATTGTATGCTTAAAAATGGGTAAGGTGATAATTTTATGTTCTGTGTATTTTACCACAATAAAGAGAGTAGAGATCCCAGAAATATATCCACATATATATGGTCAACTTATCTTTGACAAAGGGGACAAGGATACATAATGGGGAAAGGGTAGACTCTTCAACAAATGGTGTTGGGGGGCGCCTGGGTGGCTCAGTCGCTTAAGTGTCCAACTCTTTGTTTCGGTTCAGGTCATGATCTCACAGTTTGTGAGTTTAAGCCCCGCATCAGGCTCCGTGCTGGCAGTGCGGAGCCTGCTTAGGATTCTCTGTCTCCCTCTCTCTCTGCTCCTCCCCTACTCATGCTGTTTCTGTCTCTCTCAAAAATAAAATAAAGCTTTAAAAACATGTTAAAAAAATGGTGTTGGGAAAACTGAATATCACATGTAAAAAGAGGCCCATGTGAAAGTGGCCCCTATCCCATACTATACACAAAAATCAACTTGGAATGGATTAAAGACCTAAACTTAAGACCTAAAACCATCAAAGTCCTCAAACAAAACATAGGAGATGAGATTGGGCGTGTTCACGGTGATATGGCCATAGACATAGGAGAAAGTTCCTTGACATTGGTCTTGGAAATGATTTCTTAAAAGTGATACCAAAATAAAAGGTAACAAAACCAAAGTATAAGCAGGACTTTTTTACATAACTTCCAGGAAAGAATCAGTAATAGTGATACCCAGCACTTTAAACTCTATTCTAAGCCTCATTTTATTCTCAAAACAACCCTATAAGATAGGTACTGTTAATTATGCTCTTTTTATACATAAGGAAACTAAGGCAGAGAGTGACTGGCTTTCTCAAGGTCACACAGCTAATAACTGGAATTGCTGGAATGCTAATCCAAGCAGTCTGGCTCAGTCTGTGTGCTTCACTCTAACATAATACCATAGTATTGAGAACCTCAGGATTCCACAAGGAATCCTTCCTTCTACTGAGGGAAGGGAGGAAAAATCTAAATGCATTCTAACTCCAAACAGACAAAGATTAAGCCGTCATCAGAGTCCTTTACAAGGAGGTAAGGGACCCTGCAGAGTGGCTTCACATAGTGTCTGATCTCATTCCTCAGGTCCAATGTTCACCTCAGAGCAGAGTGGGACTATCAAAACCAGGGAAGCCATTCTGTGGGAAGAATTAACACACCAGAATCTGATTCTTGGGATACCTGGGTGGCACAGTAGGGTTGAGCATCGGACTCTTAATTTCGGCTCAGGTAATGATCCCAGGGTCATCGTGGGATCAAGCCCCACGTTGGGAGTTGGACTTTGTGCTGTGCATGGAGCCTGCTTGTGGTTCTCTCTCTCTCTCTCTCTCTCTCTCTCTGCCCCTCCCCCACTTTCTCTCCCTCTAAAAAATAGAAAATTTAAAAAATTTTAAAAAGAAACTGATTCTCCAAAAAACTATTATCACTATAAAACAAACGTCATTCATGTTCGAGAAAAATACTGTTCCAACTTGGATAACAGAAATGTAGAATGTAAATTTTGAACCACATCAAAAGACATTGAAGCATGTTTGAAACTAAACACTAAATTTATCAGGGGCAAAATTAGCATAGGATCATTAGAGTAAGATAATGTGATGAACGTCTTTATCTTGAGGTAAGCAGACATCTATACTGCATAACTTAAAGTTTAATTTAATGCAATTATTTTCGAGTACCTAGAATATGCACACTATATAATGAACGTTCTAAGGCCTAACAGAATCTCAAGAAAGGGTAATGGTATGTGTTTCTTGCCATGAATACAATAACACTCTTGAGGAAGAAATGTATGGATAGAAATGGCCTAGAGAATTTGTTAAGTCTACCCCCCACTTCTGGAAAGGACTAAAGCATACCTAAACTTTTGTAGCAAGTATTCGTGTAGAGGAAATCTATGATTAAGAAAAGTCAAGGGGCACCTGGGTAGCTCAGTCGGTTAAACATCCAACTTCGGCTCAGGTCATGATCTCACGGTTTGTGGGTTCGAGTCCCATATCGGGCTCTGTGCTGACAGCTCAGAGCCTGGAACCTGCTTTGGATTCTGTGTCTTCCTCTCTTTCTTCCCCTTCCCTGCTCATGCTCTGTCTCTCTCTCTCTCTCTCTCAAAAATGAATAAACATTAAAAAAAAAAAAGTAAGTCAAGAGATTTTCCCTGATGAGCAAACAGATGACAGTGTTTTCAGGAGTTAAGCATCATACATTCCAGTCCTGCTTTGTGATCTGTGTTGGCACTTAGCTTCACAGCCAACTCATCCCCAAAATGGTTCTAATAATATATGCCTAACTTGTTCTACAAAAGATTACAAGTTAATTCATATTTATAAGATATCTAGAGATAAGTAGATTATGTTAATAATACTTTGTGGACTCACAATACCTCTTATCCAAGACACTAAAGACTTATAAACTATTACACAGACCCCATACTCTGTTTCTCTTGTTTTATTCATGGGACATTTGGGCAAAAGATTAAAATGGTTACCAGGTCACAAAAAAATCAAAAACAAGTCTCTGAATACCAGCTGCACCTCCTATCACACATTGTTCTAAACCTGTAGCAATGGGCTGAGTTACAGTTTTATATTATCTTAAAATATTTTGGTCAAAAAAATCCATGTGTTCTGGCCTGCCAGATATTCTGTATCTTTTAGGAGCAATAACCTTGGGTGTTTTTCAAAGTATCTGATATGCACAGCATTGAAAAATCTCATCCGGGGGCTCCTGGGTTGGTCAAACATCTAACTCTTGATTTCGGCTCACATAATGATCTCACAGTTCATGAACCCAAAGCCTGTGTTGGGCTCTAGTTGCTGGCAGGGACCCTGCTTGGAATTCTCTCTCTCCCTTTCTCTCTGCCCCTCCCCCACTCATGCTCGTATGCATGCTCTCTCTCTCTCAAAAATAAACATTAAAAAAAATCTCATTCAGAAAAAATTACTGTTTCTAAACGATCTAAACCCATAATCAGTAGCCAATTTGTAGCATTATAAGTTATAGACACCTGACCCTGTCTGACATGTTCGTTTTATTATAATAATTTAAATAATTAACATCTACAAAATGTTTGTGCCCTTCAGACTGCTTTATAGTCATTAATTATCAGAACTGCTCAACATTCAGTGTTAGTATTTTCATTTGCCTTGCGGGGAAATGAAGCACAACCATATGGGATAACTTCCCATGGGCGTCAAAGGAAGAGAATGAAGAGGCTCCTTACCTATGACAACTAATTTTCCATCTCGAGTACGATAATCATTGGTTTTCTAGGTAGGGATGAAAACACACCTCTCCTTCAAATATTTTACTCTGTATTCATCAATAGGAAGTTCAGTTCTCAAAATAATTCTTTTTTTTTTAATGTTTATTTATTTTTGAGAGAGAGAGAGACAGAGCATGAACGGGGGAGGGTCAGAGAGAGAGGGAAATACAGAATCTGAAGCAGGCTCCAGGCTCTGAGCTGTCAGCACAGAGCCCGACACGGAGCTCGAACCCACAGACCATGAGATCATGACCTGAACCAAAGTCGGAGGCTCAAAAAGTATGGCAGGATTTCTATTATTTCAGTTTTCAACTTAAAAAATCAATTAAAAAAACCCGACTATCAACAGATCACTGTATACTGCGAGTACCTCCTATTAATAAGAAAGGAAATGTCCAGTAAAGCATGAATAATAGAAATACTCCATAAACATTCTCAGGACAAAAGCCGTAGACATTTCTCATGTGAATTATTAATTCTTTATTGTCTAGGGGGGAAAAAAAAACACTAGACTCTCTTCCAGAAGTCAAAAAAAAAAAGAGATATGGGTACTCATATTTAATTTTGACCTTTGAAACTATGATTTAGTATTACTCGACCTGGTACCTTTTTCATAGACCAAGATATCCTGGGGGCACTTTTCTACCTACAGACTGGACCCTATTAAAAATCACCCAATTATGAAAAACAACAATTAGGGAGCAAGTAATATTTTATTACAGCTTGAAACAGTCAAGACTGAAATGACCTACAGACTCCTATAAAAGGCCAATGGAGATCCCGGCTATGGATGGTGTACTTTTGCTTCGCTCCTCGCTGAGAAAGGGTCGCTCCGCTATATTATTGCCATGTCTTTTCAACTTTCTGGTGGATCCAGGCGAGTCTGCTCACGAACTGGCCCAGGGCGGCTGTCTGGTGGAGGTCCAGGTTTCGGGGCTGGGAACGCATGCCGTGGGTCTGGAGCCGGAAGCAGCGTTTCTTTTACTCTTGGGAGCATTTCTTCTGGTGGAGGTTTCTGTAATGGTGGTGGGGGCTTCTCTGCTGGTTTTCTTGGAAATGAGCATGGCCTCCTTTCCGGGAATGAAAAGATGACCATGCAAAACCTCAACGACCGCCTGGCATGCTACCTGGACCACGTCCGAGCCCTCGAGGAGGCAAACGTAGACCTGGAGCAGAAAATCAAGGCCTGGTACGAGAAATACGGACCCGGTTCTTGCAGGGGTCTAGATCATGACCACACGAGATATTTCTCAGTCATTGAAGATCTTAAGAGACAGGTAAGAAATATAGATTTGCATACTTTTATGAGACTCTAGGTGTATATTCACTAAAAAAATATATATATATATATATAAAATGTGCTTAAAATTTTTGCATGATGTAGAATTTGCTCACTCTCCATTCCCAGTGCTTAAAGCAGTAAGTGGAAAAAAAAATTGTAGTATTAAAAAAAAATCATAGACAAATAGTTTCAAAATGGGTATGATTGCTTTATTGATCTTATATTTGGCTCATATTTTTTGATCAAGAGAAATAAAAGTATCTGTGATTGTAAAAGCTTACACTTTGGCTCTTAAGCTCTAGACATTCATTATCTGAAGATAAAGCCAGATTCTTTTAATATGGAAAAAATGATACTAAAATAGATACTTGATGGGTTGAGAAGATTAAGAATCACATTTAAATTCTGGACTCTCCCTCGACTTTCAGCACTTAACATTTTGCACAATCTACCCTATTCAGGTTATTTCCATGGCCACCTGTAATGCCAGCATTATTCTGCAAAATGACAATGCCAGACTGACTGCTGATGACTTCAGGCTGAAGTAGGTGAAATAACGTAATTAATTGTAATAAAGGCAAATACAACCATTGGAGTAAAAAACAGACCTTTTGCTTTAAAAGCCAACATGTTTTTATGACATCAGACTAAATCCCTGAAGAAATTAAATGCACCCTTATAAAAAGAGCGATCATAAATTTTAAACAACATTTTAATTCAATGATTAAGCACTTTGGATGATAAAAACTCTGAATAAAGAACTCTTCCAAAATATTCATTATAAATCAGTAGGGATTCCAATTTGCCTATGCAATAAGCCTCAGGAGCATGCATAGAACATCCTATCCTTCATTATACAACATGTTGGAAACAGTTATGCTTTGTACCTGCCTACGGTTACAATTCTCAAGCGCTTTAATAACCTTTCAGGTATGAAAATGAACTTGCTCTACACCAGAGTGTAGAGGCCGACATCAATGGTCTTCACAGGGTTATGGATGAGCTGACCCTTTGTACAACCGACCTCGAGATACAGTTTGAAACGCTCAGTGAGGAATTGGCATACCTTAAAAAAAATCACGAGGAGGTAAGGGACCCTGCAGGGTAGCTTCAGATATGACCTGATTTCAGTCCTCTGTCCACTTCAGAGCAGAGTTGGACTATCAGTCAAAATTCTTCCTTGAGTGTTAAGACTGATCCTTTTTCCAGGAAATGAATGTCCTACAGTACGCGTCTGGGGGGGATGTGAACGTGGAGGTGAACGCAGCGCCAGGCGTGGACCTAACTGTCCTGTTGAACAACATGAGGGCCGAGTATGAGGACTTGTCTGAGCAGAACCGCAAAGACACGGAGGCCTGGTTTAATGAAAAGGTACATCTGTGGCCAATCACAGACCAAGGGCTTGGTCAGTAGACCATCGAGCTGCTCACTAACCCTTCTGATGATTATGCTACAGAGTGCCTCACTGCAACAACAGATTTCTGATGATTCAGGAGCAGCCACCACAGCCAGAAATGAGCTGATGGAGCTGAAACGCAATCTGCAAACCTTGGAAATAGAACTTCAGTCCCTCGTGGCCATGGTTCGTAAGAGTCACCACTGATTTGAATGAGTGTGTGTATATGTATGAACAAACACACATCTAACTAACTATATATAACTAATTACATATAACCAAAAGTATAAAATGTGGTAAATGTAGTAAATAATAAGAATGTTGTCCATAAAACATTACTCCTTTTTTAAGTTTATTTATTTATTTTGAGAGAGAGCGCATGTGCACAAGCAGGGGAGGGGCAGAGTGAGATGGAGAGACAGAGAATCCTGAGCAGGCTCCACACTGTCAGCACAGAGCCCAATGTGGGGCTCCATCTCACGAACCACGAGATCATGACCTGAGCCAAAATGCAGAGTCAGACGCTTAACCACCTGAGCCACCCAGGCGCCCCCCATAGACTTCTGACTCACCAATCCCAAAGTTTAAAAATTAAACTTTCTCAATGGAGAGAAAAATGTTTGTTTGAAAAACAAACAAACAAACAAAAAACCCCTGGCTAATGCAGATTTTCAACTGAAAGGATTTAGACCTCATATAAATGCTTCTTTCCACCTTGAGAATGTTTTAAATATGAATGCACTGTTTATCTACTGTCCATGCAAGCCTGGCTTTATTCTTCTTCCAGAAACATTCGTATGAATGCTCCCTGGCTGAAACTGAAGGTAATTACTGCCTCCAGCTCCAGCAGATCCAGGACCAGATTGGGGCAATGGAGGAAGAGTTGCAACAGATTCGCACAGAAACAGAAGGCCAGAAGCTGGAGTACCAACAGCTTCTAGATATCAAAATATTTTTAGAAAAAGAAATAGAAACGTATTGCAAATTACTAGATGGAGAAGAAAGGTAAATACTAACTTGTGAAAAAAATTAATCTCACGTCCACTGGGTTTGCTCGGTATCACATGTGTGCCAGTATCATATTCTAGAATTTCCTACCCTAAGGATCATACTCACTGTGGTCTTGGGAATTTATTACTGCATCCAAGTGAAATGAAAACAAGCAGCCATGTGTAAGCCAAATCAAATATCTAAGTACATAAAGGGTGTGTATCTATAATAACAGGACATCTAAATACCGAAGGTTAAACAATTCCTATACTCCAAGTGGAAAATTGCCTTCTGTGATTTACTGGGGAAGCACATGTCTCATAACAACACACTCTATTTTATTGTTAATTCACTAGTTACCACACGTGCACCCTGTCTTAAGTGGGTTATTACATTTTCATTTGAAAGAGGAACAATGACGATTTCATTGGAGAAGTGATCATAGCTTGTTAGCCAAGAGCAATAGCCCTGGAATCGTAGCCCTGGGCACACATCACACCACTGGGTGAATTTGAACACATAGCTTAAACTCTTTAAATCCCAGTTTCCTTATTGGTAAGATTGTGAGAACACCAAAACCACACTCTTTACTCTTGACCATAGCGCTTCACTATGTAGGTGAAGTGCTCACGAGAGTGGCTTGCACACAGAAGGGGACTTGGTAATCAGTGGCTATTGCTAAATGCTTGCCTGTGGTCACACCCGGAGTCAGTTCTATCTCATGCACCTTCCAAGGCCAGTGTCAGTCCTCTACAATTTATTCTCATAGGAACTCAACAGTGATGCTCCCTCCTTCAAACTAAGGGCTCATTACACTGTTCATTATTCACTTCTTTTACTACATCTTTCACGCTGTTTTCCAGACAACTTCTTACATGCATGTACTTTATTTTCAATGGTATAAACTGCTTGTGTCATCACTCTACATTTTCTATAGCAGCTAGCCCAGCGCCTTCTGCATTGTGGCACCCCAAACATGTTCATTGGCCAGGTGATTGACTGAAAACTTGTAGTCCCCGGATAGGGAGACAAAAGAGAAAATAGCTGGTCACAAGGGAATTTCTTATCATAAACATTCATTTAATTTCCTCCTTCAGTACATTGAGGTCATGAGAGGCTTACTTATATGTCTCTTAAGCATAAGAGGAATTTAATTTTGTGGAAACTAGAACACCAAAACTTTTATTCCCAATTCATAGGTATTTATGAGCTTCCTTGTGAAAGAAAAAAAAAAAAAGCAACAATTTACTCTTCTCTTCACAGAAAAAGCAAGTCCATATGTTACAAATCAAAAGGACGTGGGCCAATACATTCTGAAAATCAAGTCAAAGGTACAGAAGGTTTTTTTTTTTACTTGGTATAAATCTTTTCAAAAGCAGCAGTTTTAATAAGTCACTTATTTGTACACTAAATCAAATTGTTTCTAAATTGGGGTGCCTTGGTGGCTCAGTCGGTTAAGCCTCCGACTTTGGCTCAGGTCACAATCTTGCAGCTCCTGAGTTCGAGCCCTGCGTCAGGCTCTGTGCTGACAGTTCAGAGCCTGGAGCCTGCTTCAGATTCTAGGTCTTCCTTTCTCTCTGCCCCTCCCCTGCTCATGCTCTGTCTCTCAAAAATAAATAAACATTAAACAAAATTTTAATAAAAATATAAAAAATTGTTTCTAAGGTTACTTGTAGCCAATGAAGGAATCAGGGGTCGTTATGGAAGTTCTTAATGTTTGTATTTTATATTCTTGTAGAACAGATGTGGTCAAATTATAAACTTACTGAAATGGGGACTCAATCTCCATTTTTCTTACCTAGGACCTATTATTTTCCCAGTTTCAGTGCTTTGGTGGAAGAGCTACTTTATTTTAAACCACAAAAAATAGGGCAGGTTGGTATTAAAAAGAAGACATTACTTGCTCCAGGCCAGTACCTGCCTGACACTTAGGTTGTTCACACTCTTAAACACTCATTGTTCTAAAAACAGTGGCAAGTATAAGGCAGTTCTGGGCCTTGCATAGGCTTCAAACACAGTATTATATCTCAATTTACTGCAAACTTACAAACACTATTTTTATTTTTAAATTTTTTTAATGTTTGTATTTGACAGAGAGAGAGAGGGCGATGGAGTGCAAGCAGGGGAGGGGCAGAGAGGGAGGGAGACACAGAATCCAAAGAAGGCTCCAGGCTCTGAGTTGTCAGCACAGAGCCCCATGGGGGGGCTCAAACCCACGAACCATGAGATCATTGCCTGAACCGAAGTTGGACGCTTAACAAACTGAGCCACCCAGGTGCCCAACAAATACAACTTTTAAAAGCCTACCATAGGGGCGCCTGGGTGGCGCAGTCGGTTAAGCGTCCGACTTCAGCCAGGTCACGATCTCGCGGTCCGTGAGTTCGAGCCCCGCGTCAGGCTCTGGGCTGATGGCTCAGAGCCTGGAGCCTGTTTCCGATTCTGTGTCTCCCTCTCTCTCTGCCCCTCCCCCGTTCATGCTCTATCTCTCTCTGTCCCAAAAATAAATAAATGTTGAAAAAAAAAAAAAAGATAAAAGCCTACCATTAATGACTAAGTATCTTTCAACCCATTAAGAATGAGTACTAGATTTGCATTTATTTTATTTTAGACTCAAAAGAAGAAATTGTCGTCAAAACAGTGGTTGAGGAACTAGATCAACTTGGCAATGTCCTTTCCCTGAGGGTCCACTCAGTTGAAGAAAAATCCTCCAAAATAAGCAACATTACAATGGAGCAAAGAGTACCTTCTAAAGCACCAAAGTGAGAAAACAAGTTATAAAGAAAAAAAAAGCCTGCCTCTGCAGAATCCCATTGACTAAATAACCCAAGGAAATAATTTATTTCTGTTCTTAAAAAATGCAAGGGCTAGAATTTGGTTTCCTTCTCTACTCTTCTTTTTCTCATGTTCTTTCCATGTAATCTTTCTGAGAAGTAGGAGAAATCTCGCTCCATCTCAATGTTTTGTTTCTAGCACAGGGGACTTTTTTTTTTTTTGCCATTCATTAAAAATGTTTTCTGTTGCAATTTTTTCTGATGAGTCTGGTGCTTTTGAATTTCTACGGTTGATCCTAATGTGACAGATCTAAGGATTCTCTGGTAAAATAAAGTGCCTCACACAGTCACATTTACTTCAGTTCATGACAAGGTAAGTTGGAAAGAGCACTAGCCCTAATCTCTGGTCCCAAATCTGTCCCTGATCCGCTACGTGAGTGAGTAGATGTCCTTGGGTTTCCATGGATGGGAAGAAGAGTGTCCCCATTGATCCCTGGGATTTGCTCACCTTTTAATGGCTAGCCTGCATGGGCGATCAGTTAATGTTAGTTTGTTGAATCTGAATCTGGATAGCTGTTTTTCCATTTTGCAGCACCTTCATCTGTCTGCTCCTACCACAGTGGAGAAAGCCTATTGTTTCAGAATGGTGGAAGAAGCCTCAACAACAACAACAACAACAAAAACATGTTCAAGGAACTAACTGACCCCATAGAATCCAGGAAAGATTCAGGACTTGGAAGAACCAAGTAGGATGGTGGACCAGGCTGAGGGCAGGGATATTGACAGGTGAATTTACCATGACAGTGATGATGCATAAGCCTCAGCGTCCCTCATTAGCACAGGAAGGGCCCTAGAATTATATCTGTATAGCCATTTTTGTAAAATTTGTGCAAAACTAAGATAATTTTAGCACCATTGGTTAAGTCTGCTATCTCTACTCCAATTTCTCCTCTATCACTTTCCCTCATGTCTGGGGGTGACCTATCATGTCTAAGATGGGTGACCATACAATTTATTATATAAATGTAACATTTGAGGGAAAGTAAAGGATGCAATTAGCCAGGCATATTAGCAGACATGAACTGACTTATTGTAAGCATATGGACATAAAGTCAACTTAAGCCAAAGACAGTTGAATTGAACATCGTGGAATATATTAATGAGGTTCTCATCATTTCCATGGGAGGCTTCTAGGACTATTCCCACTGCCCACCATGCCCATGTAGTGTCATTTCATAAAGATACAGGGCTGCAAGTTGTAATATGAACGTATCTTATAGCACATAGCACCAGAAATATGTAGATAACAGAAGAAGATACAAGGTATGAAGTGCATGGAGCCAGAAGCTAGTCTATGGAAAATCTTTTAACTCATCAGATGTGTAAAACTGTAGAGAATTCATTTTCACCAATGCCTGCTAAAGACAAACATCTCCTCCTGTCAGGAATATAATGGGTAATGCAACATATTTGTTATTTTCAGTACTGCTTTATGCTCCTTATACACTAGAATTTTTATAAATTTTATTTTTGCACAATTCTTATAAGAAATGTTCGCATATGACAGGTCCATAAGTTATGAAAATTGCATTCCTCTGGGAGTGAGCACAAGACATATGGCTCTTTGTGACTCATTTTAACGCCCTCTACAGAACATCCACCCCAGAGAAAGAGCTCCATAACTACGTGGACAAGCTGATTCATGGAGGTCAGCCAGGCTCCCTCTTCACAATGAGCTTGCACAATAAGCTCACTGTCAAAGTGGCCATTATGGAGGCTGTACTTCAGTACATGTGCATGACATCCCTCTCTCTCAGGCTGGTCAAGCTACTGACCTGTCATCAGCAGACATAAAAATGGAGTCCTTGAGATGGTACCATTTTTTAAGAAAGAAAACTAACCACATGCTTATTAGGATACTACTGGATTCCTTTACCCTGGAGGGAACAGCAAATTTTCCTTAACGGAAGTAACACTTCATTCAAATATAGGTTTGCCTTTTAATTCCTATAGTACCTCTGCAGCACTACCATCGGAGACCAAAAATTGGATAAGCTTCAGGCCCTAGATCTACCTCTAGCAATTGGTTTAAAGTCAGAATAGAGAAAGTAAACCTTTTCTGGCTTCCTGAAGGATAAAACAGAGACAACTGGGGTAGGACAACAGTTGAAGAGGTAGGAGCTGAAATTTCTCCAGAACTGATGAAAGACACCAGTTCACAGATTAAAAGTCCTACACATCGAAATAAAATGAAATGCACATGGATCAGATCAAAGTAAAGCTAAAGACAAGATAAAAAGAAAGCCACAATCTTACCAATAAGGAAACTGGGATTTAAAGGGTTTAAACCATGTGTTCAAATTCACCCGGTGGTGTGATCTGCACCCAGGGCTACAATTCCAGGGCCGCTACTCTTAGCTGACAAGCTATGGTCACGTCTCTGATGAAATCATCATTGTTCATCTTGCAAATAGAATATCTTTAAAGTCAGGCAAATGGGGGGAAATGATTACCTTCAAATGAGTGGCAGCAAGAATGAATGCCAACTTCTCAACAGTTGGAATCCAAAAGAGAGTAGAATGATATCTTCAGTGTGCCAGGAGAAATCCTAAATGGCCAGTAAATGTATGAAAAGTGTTCAACCTCACCAGCAATCAGAGAAATGGAAGCGGAAACCACATGAGACGCCATTACACAACCACCTGCTTGGCAAAACTTTTAAAATATTTGGCGCAACTTGTGCTATCTTCTGTTGAATTGTTTCCAGTTGGGGACTAGTATGAACAATACTACTATAAACATTCTGCACATGGTACCTATGACGTGTGCACGAGTTTCTCTACAGAGCAACTCACATATATACTGTCTACAAAAGATTCACTTCAAATATAACAAATACGGGTAGACTGAAAGTGAAAGGATGGAAAAAGACACATCCTATAAACATTAATCCAAAAAGTTGTTTTCAAATTTGTGAATATGTGGGGTGATGGATGTTCTTGACTTACTCTCTGGTGATCATTTTGTAATATATACATATATGGAACCATCATGTCATATATCTGAAACTTAATACAATGGTATATATGAATTATGTATCTTAATTTTTAAAAATAAATTTTAATTTACTTTTAATAAATCACGAGTGGTTGTATTACTATCAGAAAAAGCAATCCTAAATATATTAAACAAGAAAACTTCAAAACACATGAAGAAAAACTACTAGAATAGAAAGAAGCAATAGACAAATCCCATAAGAGCACATTTTGCATTATTGCGTTTATAGCACATTTGGGACATAAAATAATTATAGAGATGGAGAACAGATTCATGGTTGCCAGGGGTTAGAGATTGGGAGAGAGGGGGTAGGTGTGACTATAAAGGGGTTAGCATGCAAGGGTCTTGTGAACATGGTACAATTAGGTATCTTGATTGCGGTGGTGATTTCATGAGGCTGCACATGTGATAAAATTGCATAGAGCTGCACATGCGTGCACATGCATGCACACACACAAATAAATCTGTGTACAACTGGCAGAATCTGAATAAATGCTATGGATTATATGAATGTCAGTTTCCTGGTTTTAAAAGTACTACAGTTATATAAGGTGTTAGCACTGGGGGCCTGGGTGAAGGCTGCCCAGGACCTCCCTGAACATTTCTTTGCACATTTTTTGCGCTTTTCTGTAAACCTATAATTATTTCAAAATAACTTTTTTTTTAATTTTAGAAGAAACCATAGGAGAAAAATCTTTATAACTTTGGTTTAGACATAAATTCACTACATATGACACCCAAAGCATAATTTGAAAAAAAAATACATATATATATGTTCATTTGGACTTCATCAATGTGAAAAATGTGTACTATTTAAGAAAATGGAAAGACAAGGGGTGCCTGTCTGTCTCAGTCCGAGGAGTGTGCAACTCTTGATCTTGGGGTCGTGAATGTGAGCCCCATATTGGATGTAGAGATTACTTAAGTAAATAAAACTTAAAAAAAATTTAAAGACATGGATTATGAGAAAATGCCTGCAAATCACTTATCTGATAAAGTACTTGTATCCAGATTCTTATACGTAAAGAATCCGCATAACTCAATAGTAAGGATGCAAAATAATCCGATACATAAATGGGCAAAAGAATTGAACTGATGTCTCACCAAAGAAGAGATATGGGGGTGCCTGGGTGGCTCAGTCGGTTGAGCGTCCGACTTCGGCTCAGGTCATGATCTCACAGCTCGTGGGTTCGAGTGCCAGCCACATCGGGCTCTGTGCTGATGCTTGCTCAGAGCCTGGAGCCTGCTTCGGACTCTCTGTCTCCTTCCCACTTCCCCTCCCCCACTCCCACTCTATCTCTGTCTCTCAAAACTAAATAAATGTAAAACAAAAAATTGTTTAAGAAGAGATATGGATGGGAAGTGAGCACATGAAAAGATGTTCAACATTATGAGTCATTAAGGAAATGAAAATTTAGGCCACAATGAGATACCACCACACATCTATTACAATACATAAAACATATTTTTAAAACTGGCAATAGCAAGGGATGGAAAGGATAAGGAGCAACTAGGACTCTTATTCATTGTTGATGAAAATGCAAAATGGTACAACAACTTTTTTAAGTTTTATTTATTTTGGTGAGGGGGGAGGTGGGAAAGAGAGAATCCCAAGCAGGCTCCGCACTGTCAGTGCAGAGACTGACATGGTGCTCGATCTCCCCAAGCGCGAGATCACGACCTGAGCCGAGATCAAGAGTCAGAAGGATTGAGCTAGCCAGGCACCCCATCAGTTTCTTATAATATTAAACATCCATCTATATATATGGCCCAGCAATCCCACTCCTTCATATTAAATAAAATCAAACTTACATTCACATAAAAACCTGCATGTGAATATTTATAGTGGCTTTATTCATATTTATCAAAAACTGGAAGCAACTAGTGAGTGGATAAACAAACTGCAGTACATCAAAAAAAGTGGAAAACAGTCCAATAAAAATTAACAAATGTTTAATAAATACACTCAACAGCATGAATGCATGTCAACTGCATTATGCCAACTGAAAAAGTCAGACTCAAAGAATTCACTGTCTAATTCCATGTATATCACATTGTGGGGCAAAACTACAGACCTAGAAAAGCAATCAGTGTTTGCCTGGAGCTGGGGCTGTGGGCAAAGACGGAGTACAAAGGGATACAGAGGAATTGGGGGTGGGGGGGTCAGGGGACTGTTCTATATCTTGGTTATGGTAGTGGCTACATGACCATGTTTTTGGCAAAATCTATAGAACTGTAGGCTGAAAAAGGCTAATTGTATTATGGATATATGAAACCTCAATAAATCTGATTAAGAAGAACTGGCAAAAAAAAAAATCTTAAGGAATCCATCCTAAAGAAAAATGTGAACATGTTCAGCATTATCAATAATAGCAATAAGCTGGAAACAATCTGAAGGTCCCTTAGTAAGAGAGTGGTTGAACAAATTACTTAAAATTAGGTTTGGCTCCGAGTAACAGTAAGGGAATAACAGGACTTTATACAATTAGAAGTTTCTTTCTTTCACGCATAAAACTGCAGAAGTAGAGCATTCAGGGCTATGATGACAGCTTTGCACCAGAACACCAACAGAAACCCAGGTTGTTTTCAGCTTTCCACTCTACCAGAGCCAGAATGTGGCCTTGGCTCATGGTCCAAGGGGAAGCACCAACCATCAGATCCAGCCATCACACCCATGCCAGCAGGATGAAGGAAAACGAGAAGATGGGACAAAGACTTGTGTCAGCTTCCTCTTAATTTTTTTAATGTTTATTTATTTTTGAGAGAGAGAGAGACAGACAGACAGAGTGCAAACGGGGGAGGGGCAGAGATAGAGGGAGACACAGAATCCGAAATAGGATCCAGACTCTGAGGTGTCAGCACAGAGCCCGATGTGGGTGTCAAACCCACGGACCATGAGATCATGACCTGAGCAGAAGTTGAACGCTTAACCGACTGAGCTACCCAGGCGCCCCTCAGTTTCTTAAAGTTTCCAGAACGTGCCACGTATACTCCTGCTTGTGTCACATTGGCTAGCTTAATCACTTTGTCACAATTAGCTGCAGAGAATGCCTGAAAAAGCAGTCTTTATTGTGGGCAGACATTGCCCAGTTAAAAATTTGGGGGTCAACCGACAGTTTCTACCACATTAGGCACCTACTCATGCTCTAAGGCATATTATGTACAGTGAACAAAGCAAGTTAGAGAACAGTGCATATAACACAGATGATTCACGTGTGGCACTTGTGTATTTACATACTATGCATGTGTGCAAATGAATAGAAAACCAGTTGGAGGGTGCAAACAGCTGGAAGGGTACACTGGGAGAGTAGGGAGGACAAAAACGAGGAGGGACTTTGATATTTTACTCGATATCATTACACACTGCTACATTTGTTTACATCAAGAACGTTTTCATGCAGAACAAAATGGTGGTTGCCGGGGCCTTGAGAGGGGGGAATATGGGATAGGTTAGTAAAAGGGTCCAAACTTCCAGTTAGAAGATGAATAAGTTCTGAGGACTTAACATGTAGCATGGTGACTACAGTTAATTATATTGTATTGCATACTTGAAATTTGCTGAGTAGATCTTATGAGTTTTCCCTCTCACACACACAAAGGTAACTTGTGAAGCAGTGGATATGGTAATTAACTTGACTGTGAGAATCATTTCACAGTGTATCCATGTATCAAATCATGACATTGTACAGTTTAAATATATTACAATTTTCTTTGTCAATTATATCTCAATAAAGCTGGAAAAAATAAATAAAAACTGGGGTGAAAAGAATAGAATGTACAAAGTTGATCAAAATCACTAGGCAAATATCAATTGCATTTCTTTACATAGTAAAATTTATCTAGAAAATGTGATTTCTAAAAGATGTCTTTGGGGCTCAGTTAGTTGAATGTTCAGCTCTTAATTTCAGCTCAGGTCATGAGCTCAAGGTTCATGAGTTCAAATCCCATACTGGGCTCTGTGCTGACAGTGCAGAGTCTGCTTGGGATTCTTTCTCTCCCTCTCCTCCCTGCCCTTCCCATGCTATCTCTCAAAATAAATAAATAAACATTTTAAAAATAAAAATAAAAGATATCCTCAACAACATTAGATAAATATGTGGAAGTTGTTCTAAAAAATGATATGAAAGCACATATGGAAAAATAACTTTTTACTAATGGACATTGAGGAAGACCTCAGTGAATGGAAAGGATATTCAATTTTCTGGATATACACAATATCATAGGGATGTCAAATTTTCTCAAATAGTTTTAAAGATTTAAGGCACATCTTAAGATCTTATTGTATTTAAAAAGCTGATTTTAAAATTTATATAAGAGGAATTGGGATGAGCACTGGGTGTTGTATGGAAACCAATTTGACAATAAATTATATTTTAAATTTATTTTTTAATGTTTATTTATTTTTGAGACAGAGAGAGACAGAGCATGAACAGGGGAGGGTCAGAGAGAGAGGGAGACACAGAATCTGAAGCAGGCTCCAGGCTCTGAGCTGTCAGCACAGAGCCCGATGCGGGGCTCGAACTCAGACCGTGAGATCATGACCTGAGCCGAAGTCGGAAGCTCAACCAACTGAGCCACCCAGGCGCCCCAACAATAAATTATATTTTTAAAAAGAATGAAAAAAAAAGAGGAATGGAGAAATAAAAATTGACTTGATGGCAAGGAGTTGGTGGAGTTCTTGCCTTACCAAATATCATGTTATATTATGGAGCAATTGTGACAAAAATGATATGGTTCTGGCACAGACAGAAAACTGGTACCAAATGAACCCTCACCTATATGAATATTTTCTTAAGGACAGAGGAGGCAGTGAACACTTTCTTTATTGACAATATGGCACTACAGGGAAAGGATGGCACCATTCAGTAAATATGCTCAAAGTATCATTATCCACATTTTTTAAATATTTACTTATTTTTGAGAGAAAGAGAGAGAGGGAGAGAACAAGTGCCAGAGGGGCGGGGGGGGGGGGTACAGAGGATCCAAAGCAGATAGCACAGAGCCCGACATGGGTCTCAAACTCATGGGGAGATCATGACCTGAACTCAAATCCAATGCCCTACCGACTGAGCCACCCAGGTGCCCCCATGATCCACATTTTTAAAAATGAAATTTGATTCTGTATCAAAGATTCAAAAAAAAAAGAATACTAAAAAATTATTCCAAACTACCAAAGCCTTAAACGTGAAAGGCAAAATGATTCAATGTTTAGAAAACAAAATAAGAAAATATTTGTATGAGCTTGGAGAATTAATCATTTCTTAAATAAGATAATAGAATCACAATCCAAAAATAAAGAGTGATAAATTCAACCTGTTTAACAATGAAATGATAATGGATTAATATCCAGAATATATAGCACACTCCTACAACTCAACAACAAAAAAACAGTATGACTCTAAAAATGGGCAAAGACCTTGAATAGACATTTCTCCAGAGAAGATATTCAAATGGCCGACAAGCACATGAAAAGATGCTCAACATCACTAATCATTAAGGAAATGCAAATCAAAACCACAAGAAGACACCACCTGATGTGCATTAGGATGGCCCCAATAAAGAAAAGAAAAAAAAGAAAATAACAAATGTTGGCGATGATGTGCAGAAATTGGAACCCTTGTGCACTATGGATGGGAATGTGAAATAATGCAGCTACTATGGAAAGCAGTATGGCATTTCCTCAAAAAATTAAAAATAGAATTACCATAAGATCTAGTAATTCTACTTTCGAGAAGTAGAATTCTCATGGGAAATAAAAGCAGGGACCTGAACAGATATTTGTATACCCATGTTTATAATAGCTTTAATCACAATAGCCAAAAGGTAAACGCAACTCTAATGTCCATCAACTGATGAATGGATAAACAAAATATAGTATATACATGCAATGGAATATTATTCAGCCTTAAAAAGAAAAGAAATTCTGATACATGCTACAATATGGTTGAAACTTGAGGACATTATGCTAAAGGAAATAAGCCCATCACCAAAAGACAAATAATGTATGATTCTACTTATCCAAAGTGCCCAAGACAGTGACTGGCACATAACAGATGTTTACTACATATTTATTAAATAAACGAATGAATGAATCTGTAATAGCCTCACATAATAAATATTCATAGAAATTGTGTCCACAAGTCAATTTCCAGATGTTTCAAAATTTTCCAAAATATTCAGGGTTTTCAATAAATATATGGGAATCCACACCCAGTAAATAATTAGTCTACTGATGACTTTCACCTAAGCTAAACCACAGTGAAATAAAAACAGACGAAACATTTCCTTCTAGGTTTGCTTTAGATTTTTGCAGGGTCAGGAAATACGTTAATGTCCTTCCAAACTCCCGCAACACATAACAGCAATTAGGGGTGTGTTCCTAATTGCCAAAATGGATAAGAGAAGACAACTATCCCCAAACATAAGTGTCAACAGGAGATGACGCACATCAGCCAAAATGGAGGTTCCCATTAGAAACAGTGCCAAAAGGGAGGGAAAACTAAGAATGGAAGGACCATTTGAGGGGAATAACACGAGTCTGTGCTCTACTTACGTGGAAAGAACTGTGAAAATAAAAGTAGGAAAGGTCTCAGAAGCATCAATATCTATTAGCATAATAGCCCAAAACCATGACGCCAGATTTTTACTGTGTGATGGACGGACGAGTTTTATCTTCTAAGGATGGAAGTGAAGAGTGACTCACTCACCATTTAAAGATGTAATAAGGAAACTGACATTACTCCACCCAGACCAATTTCTCAGATAACCACCAACCTGAGGGCAACTGCCCTCCTACAGAAAGGAGCCCAGCTAAGTTAGTTACTAATTAGGAAAAATCATCCAATTATGCTAACTTGCTGAGGCTGGCAAGCCATGTTTTACTCTATGTAGGCAGAATTTCGTCCAGAGCACACTTGGGAATTGTCTATAAAAAGGCAAACAGAAGAGTTGAGGAGACGAGGCACTCCATTCTGACTTCCTCCGAGACAGCTGTGCAACGCGCTTGTCCTGACACCATGTCTCTGCGACTTTCCAGCGGGTCCAGGAGGGCCTGCTCCCGTCCTACCGCAGGGTCCCTCAGGCTCTCTGGTGGGGGAGCGGGCTTTGGAGTTGGAAACGCTTGCAGCATGCCTGGAATTGGAAGCAGTTTCTCCTGTGCCTTTGGGGGCAGTTCATCAGGAGGCAACGCAGTGGGAAGCAATCTCTGTGCTGGCTTTACGCTGAATGAGGGCGGCCTCCTGTCGGGCAACGAGAAGGTGACCATGCAGAACCTCAACGACCGGCTGGCCTCCTACCTGGAGAATGTGCGCGCCCTGGAGGAGGCCAACGCCGACCTGGAGCAGAAGATCAAGGGCTGGTATGAGAAATTTGGGCCTGGTTCCTGCCGTGGTCTTGATCACGACTATAGTAGATACTTCCCAATAGTCGACGATCTTAAAAATCAGGTAAGAAATTACACTTCACAATCATGTTTATTTCTAAACGTTCTTTTCCTTTCTTCACTGAATACTGAAAACACTTATCGTCCTTATGTGTAATTTCTTAAAGGAAATTTCAATTTAGCATTGGAAATAAGCATTGAGTAGATTCAGTTGGTGAAACTCATGATAAAAATGTCACTGACTAGTAACTATATTAATTTTTATTATTTCAATTCCCTACTCTAAAAAAAAAATGCTTGTATCTTATTGGCTGTAATAAATTGCCTTTTAAAAGTCAAACCCCCATTTTCCAGATCATTGCTTCCACCACCAGCAATGCTAATGCTGTTCTGCAGATTGATAATGCCAGGCTGACAGCGGATGATTTCAGACTCAAGTAAGTAGGCTCAGAGAGTGAAATGGATACATGGTGATTGATGCAAAGCATTAAATTTAATTTATTTTTTGATCCCTCCATTAAATATTACCAACTCGTATTCTAATACTGGTAAAACACTTGGATTGAAGCAGAATATAAAAAAAATAAACAGAATGTTATTACTTCTTTATACTTGGCTATGAAATATAAAGTATGAACTGCTATAAAAGCAGCATCCCATCCCCTAGTTTCTTTTCTGCCAAAGAAATGCCTCAAATTAAAGAAAATAATAGCTCTTATATATACAATATACTTTGAAAATGTCTCTGTGGCCAAACCTCCCACCTCAAAAGTCCAGACTTCTAGTGTTTGATCACTGATTGGTGACTATTTCTCCCACCATATGACATCCTGGAAAATCATTAATATTCTCTAAGGTATGAAAATGAGCTGGCTCTTCATCAGAGTGTAGAGAGTGATGTCAATGGGCTACGCAGAGTTCTGGATGAAATCACCTTGTGCAGAACAGATCTGGAGATTCAGTATGAAACTCTCAGTGAGGAGATGACTTACCTGAAAAAGAACCATAAAGAGGTAAGAGCTGTCTGCGCACATTTTGCTGCCCCTCTGCAGATACCTTCCATCTGACAGAAAATAATGCGCTTGACTTCTTAAATAAGAAATTGGTACTAAAGACCCATTGTCAGACAAGCATGAGGCCTGAGTTGTCTTGAGGAATGGCCTGATATTTGTCTAGATTCACCCTTGCTTGCTCTCTCATCAAGTTTCCCATGGAGGGGTGGGGAGGGGGGAAGAATCCTGTTTTCCAGATCAATCAGGGTTACAAGAGTAGTGTTTGGCTAGGTAATTATAGCTAAGTTAAAGTGATACAGTTAAGAGATTACATCTAATTACATAAATATACTATAAGCATATCCTAAGAAAACTAGATCTAAATTTCTATGTAATAGTGAAAGATTCAAAACACATAAGCATTTACTTTATACACGCAGTAAATATATACATTTAATATTGATGTATATTCTTTAAAAAAAAATTTTTTTTTTAGTGTTTATTTATTTTTTAGACAGATAGAGAGACAGAGTGCAAGCGGGGAAGGAGCAGAGAAAGAGGAAGACACAGAATCTAAAGCAGGCTCCAGGCTCTCAGCTGTCAGCACAGAGCCTGACACGGGGCTCAAACTCACTAACTGTGAGATCATGACCTGAGCTGAAGTCGGCTGCTTAACTGACTGAGCCACCCAGGCACCCCTTGATGTATATTCTTAATAGGTGTATCTATAAAAATAGTGAGACTGAAAATAAATTGTTATATCAAAAATTTTTCTTCCAAATGAAGAGTATACCTCAAAGTGGTCATTGTTGGAAGCTACTTCGAAATCAGATCATACTGCCACTGTTCCTAAGACACAGCTTTGGGATTGCTTTCAGAACCACTGTTTTCTGGGAAAAAAAAAAATCTTTATTCTTTGAAAATGAATTTGATATTTTTAAACAGCCAAAAGGCTTCTACAGTCGAGCCTACTACTTAACACAGGAGATCAAGCTAAAAATGCTACTTGATTAGTCATGAGGCTGTCTTATAAAAATAACTACTTAAAAAACAACATTTATATGGATATATGGGTTCAACTGTGGGCATAGCCCATGGTTGTTACTGAATACATTTTTGATAAATTAAATACAATTGATAAATTAAATACAATGCTTCACTCACAGACAAACCCACATGCATCTTTTTTTTTAATGTTTATTTTTAAGAGAGAGAGAGAGAGAGAGAGAGAGAGAGTGCACAGGTATAGGAAGGGCAGAGAGAGGGGGAGACACAGAATCCGAAGCAGGCTCTAGGCTCCAAGCTGTCAGCACAGAGCCCGATGAGGGGCCCGAACTCACAGACCTGAGATCATGAACTGAGCCAAAGTCAGATGCTTAACCGACTGAGCCACCCAGGCACCCCTATTAATTATAAATAGACAAACATTTATAAATATAAATAAATATAAATAAACATAAATACTTATAATTATTTCAACTGTTCGGAATTATTCAGACTCAGCCCCTCAACCCTGTCCATGCTGTGTTCAGGATGTAGCTGAGTCAAGAACACATGGAAGCTGCTCTCTAAGTGGAAGGAAGACCAGTCTACCAATGTGGAGACATTTCAGTTGTAAATGAATAGAATATGAGATGACAGATAATTCATTTTAAAGATCTTAAGGAATTAAGACTTTCTGTGCAACAGACTAAAACCAACGGAATTACAAAAGCAGGACTTTGGTTCACCATATGGAAGAGCTCTGGAACAATTTAAAAAATTCTCCCATAAGGAAACAGGCTGCTTCGTGCGACGGGAATATAAAAAGTAGAGAAGGGTCGTTGCTTAGCTGGGGGCGGGGGGGGGGGCGAGGGGCGGGGTGGGTGGGGATGTACAGCCAAATGTACTCTAAGCATCCTTCCAAAGCTATGCCTCTGGGCTGTCTGTGAGATCCCTGCATACCTGAGCAGCACACTTTTTGGCCTCCAGGAAATGCAGGCCCTGCAGTGCGCGGCGGGCGGGAACGTGAACGTGGAGATGAACGCGGCGCCCGGCGTGGACCTCACGGTCCTGCTGAACAACATGCGGGCCGAGTACGAAGACCTGGCCGAGCAGAACCGCAGGGACGCGGAGGCCTGGTTCAACGAGAAGGTGAGTCTTGTCCAGAGAACAATCCCTCTGCATCTTAGTGACAGTCACAAAACTAAGATTTGCTCCCTCGTTTATACCTTTTCAGAGCGCTTCGCTGCAACAGCAGATCTCCGAGGACGTCGGGGCCACCACCTCAGCCCGGAATGAACTGACAGAAATGAAACGCAATCTCCAAACACTGGAAATTGAACTTCAGTCTCTCCTAGCCACGGTAGGCAAAGGACGAATTCCCACCGTCTCCTGGGGTATCCTTGTAAATATGCGCCAGTTGGGGGCGCCTGAGTGGATCAGTTCCTTAAGCTGAGTTAAGTTCTGACTTAGGCTCAGGTCATGATCTCCTTGCTTGTTGCTCCTGGATTCCAGGCGTGTTTCTTGTGCTGACAGCTCAGAGGCTGGAGACTGTTTCAGATTCTGTGTCTCCCTCTCTCCCTGCCCCTGCTCCCCTGCTCATGCTCTCTCTTTCAAAAATAAATAAATGTTAAAAAAAAATTTGTTTTTAAAATATGCACTTATTGGTTTCAAGACCCCTAACCCTTGTGGAAACATATCCACATACACATTTATGTAACTAACTTAGAACATAAGAAAAGAATAGGATTTTACATAGAACAGCCAAAACAACCACATTCATGTCTCCAGTTTATTCAACCAGACATGTGCTCCTTTTTAAGAATTTCACAGTCTTAACCATGTGTCAGTGTGAAATTGAACACAATTGTAGACAAAGTTCACAAGAGAAGAAAATCATCTATCAGAGAAAATTTCTGCCTATCTGTATCTGCCTCAGGTTCTTTCTTGTTCCCTGACAGAAACACTCCCTGGAGTGCTCCCTGACCGAGACCGAAGGGAACTACTGCACACAGCTCGCCCAGATCCAGGCTCAGATCGGGGCCCTGGAGGAACAGCTGCACCAGGTCCGAACCGAGACAGAGGGCCAGAAACTGGAGTATGAGCAGCTGCTCGACATCAAGGTCCACCTGGAAAAGGAAATTGAGACCTACTGCCTCCTCATCGGTGGAGATGATGGGTGGGTAAAACAAATTTATAGGGACCATGTCCTGTACTGAAGTCTACTTGAAACTTAGATCCCTGGAAAGTGAATGTAAACTGACATGACTGTATTTATTGTCACAAATGCTAAAGATTAAACAGAATACGGGCCTGCCAACATACAAATTAGCAACATCTGACAAAACCAAAAGATGACAAGCCTGTATTAAAGGTATGACAAAAATATCACCTCTAGATACTAAGGCAGAGTCGTTCCAACTGTGTAACCCACGGCAACTGTTCTCACCAAATAGCTAAAGAAAATGCAAGAGTGAATCTAGAATTAAAGGGGTTCCCTCTGAATCACTCTTTGGTGATGTTTCCAACGATATGTGTTCACAGGGCTTGCAAGTCTGGAGGTTACAAGTCTAAAGATTATGGATCTGGAAACATGGGAAATCAAGTCAGAGGTAATTAAAATGAAATTCTGTGGTTTTTTTTTTTTTAAGTTTGTTTATTTATTGGGAGGGGAGGGACAGAGAGACAGGGAAACCAAGAATCTCAAGCAGGCTTTGCACTGCCAGCACAGAGCCCCATGCAGGGCTCAAACTCACCAACCGTGAGACCACAACCCAAGCCAGAATCAAGAGTCAGATGCTCAGCCGATTGAGCCACCAGGCACCCCAAAATGGAATTGTGTTTTTATGCTGTCGTATTTCACTTGCGATGTCCGGCTTGGTTGTTTTTATATTCCCAGGGCTTAATGAGAACAGATATGATAAAGATTTGTAGTAGATATCAGCGTGTGCTGGGTGTCTAACTTTAGTGGTATGTGCTAATTTTAAGCAGTGGACTATGTCACCATGTTTTTAGCGAACCAAGAAATCAAAATTCACCAAAAGTTTATCTATTTGTGCTTCCTACATAGTCCATGCTATTCAAAAACCTATTAGTCCTTTAACTGATATAATTTCTTATTCATCTTTTCTTTCAGTTTTTTCATTGTGGTAAAATACACAGAACATATGCGTTACCATCTTAATGATTTAAAGGGTACAGTGCAGTGGCACTAAGTACATTTATATTGTGGTACAACCATCAACACCATCCATCTGTAGAACTCTTTTCATCCTGTTCTACAACTATTGAACAATAGCTTCCCATTACCCCCTCCTCCCAGCCCTAGGCAACCAGCCTGCTACTTTCCTTCTCTATACATTTGACTACCCTAGGTCCCTCATACAAGGGAAATCATACAATATTTGTCTTTTTGTGATTGACTTCTTTCACTTAGCATAGTATCTTCAAGATTCATCTATGTTGTAGCATGTGTCAGAATTTCCTTCTTTTTGAAGGCTGAATAACACTCCATTGTATGGATATACCATATTTTATTTACTTATTTATTCATCCATTGGTGGACACTTGGGCTGCCTCCACATTTTAGCTATCGTGATCTTATTCATCTTTTATCAACTCTCTAAAATCTCCTTTTAAATTTTAATTTTTAGATCTGGCCAAAGCCATAGTGGTTAAGAAAGTTCTTGAGGAGGTAGACCAACGAAGCAAAATACTTACCACCAGGCTGCACTCCCTGGAAGAGAAATCTCAAAGCAATTGATTCGAGACACAAGAGAGAGAATTTGCCAAATACTCTCTAAGAAGAGAGAGCATTGTGTCTGGAAAAATGAGCAAGCCTAAGAAAAATGCCTGTCCTGTTTTCTTTCTGTTACTGAAATATGAGCACTGTCTGGGCAATCAATAGTGGTATCTCCCCACTCATCTGGAAGAATGTCACATACAAATATGATGACTTGATTGTCCTACAGAAAATGTCAGTTCTTTGTATTCAATAAACCTTCTTCCTTTAGCAAGTTACCACTGGTGGTATTGTCTTATCTTTAAAACGTTCATGTCTGTGGTACACATGTATGAACATCTAACAGCTTTTTTTATTATTTTTTTTACATTTGATTTATTTTTTTGAGAGACAGAGAGACACAGAGCATGAGCGGGGAAGGGGTAGAGAGAGGAAGACACAGAATCCGAAGCAGGCTCTAGGCTCTGAGCTGTCACCACAGAGCCCAACATGGGGCTCAAACTCACAAACCATGAGATCATGACCTGAGCTGAAGTCGGATGCTTAACCGACTGAGCGACCCAGGCACCCCTAACAGCTTTGGATATACGAAAATTTTAGGGACACCTGGGTGGCTCAGTCAGGTATCTGGCTTCAGCTCAGGTCATGATCTTGTGGCTCATGGGTTCAAGCCCCGTGTCAGGCTCTGTGCTGACAGCTCAGACCCTGGAGTCTGCTTCGGATTCTGTGTCTCCATCTCTCTCTGACACTCTCCAGCTCACGCTCTGTCTCTCTCTTTCTCTCTCTCAAAACTAAATAAACATTTTTTTTAATTATTAAAAAAAGAAAAATTTTAAAAATAATTGACAGGTTTCCCCCTAGATTTTCATGAGGCTTTCCCAATAATTCAAATAAGACAAATTCAGGAGGAATAAAAATACTTCCACTTAAATCCCCAATCTGCCATACTGGTGATACAATAACAAGCTTTTTCTCTTTCATAATAGCTATGATGCATACATTTCAGGTTCATCTATAAAATAATAACACTACTTCTCTCAAGGGGTTATTGTAAAGATTAAACAAATGAACTACGGGATCATGCACTTATGGAGCGAGTGCTCAATGAATGCTAACTCATTTTTTAATACTTGATATTTATAATGATGAATTTTCAAATCTCATTTTCTTTTTGAATATGTATTTAAACAATATCCCAAATATAGGGAGGTTAAAGCAAACATCCTGGTTTAGAATCCAAGTTCTATTTATTAATGGAGTCATTCACTTGTATTACAAAGTATGCTTGATGCTTATAACTCTCTTGACCAATGGATCCATTTCCAGTAAAGGGAAATAAATCAGATGAACTGAAAACATAATTTCCTCAGGTCAAATATTACCCCTAGATACTTTGGTGACTCTCAGTCTTCTATGGATGGGCTATCCATGTTGTAACCCATCCATGAAAATTTGATTTCAGGCTTCATCTGAAAATGTTAAGCAGAGAATATGCTGGGATCCTTTAAGGACACTAGAATTATCCTTGAGTTACTTTTATTGTCTTCTTCTAATGAATCTTAGCCAGAGGCCACTACAGTCAAAATGCCTAACAAGATCCTACATCGGATTATATGAAACAAAATATTATAATCTCAGAGAAAACTCCACTTAGAAAAGAAAGATCTTGCACAATTATCTAAATGCGGAAGGAACTTACACCACCCTTCCCACCTATCATCAAATCCTCCCTCATTATAGTGATGCTGCCGAATGCAAATTCTTTAAAAAAAATTTTTTTAAATGTTTATTTATTTTTGAAGGAGACAGAGCATGAGCAGGGGTGGGACAGAAAGAGACAGAGACACAGCTTCCAAAACAGGCTCCAGGCTCTGAGCTGTCAGTACAGAGTCCGATGCGGGGCTGGAACTCATGAACCACGAGATCGTGACCTGAGCCACAGTCGGATACTCAACCGACAGAGCCACCCAGGTGCCCCCAAATGTAAATTCTTATTTGTCAAAATTTATAGCCCTGTACACATCAAAAGGGCAAATTAATATTTCTGTCAATTATACCTAGTGGCGTCCAGGAGCTGTTTCTCTATCTCACAAGAACCAATTCTGTACATCTCTTCCCACCTCTCCATTTAGTGATGTCACCTAGCTTGAAATCAGCCACAGAGAAGGTATTTACACCACAGAAATTGGCTAGCACTGAAAATCAGGACTCATTCCTCCCTGAGAGTTGGTTATTAAGTATTTACCAGCATATCACTGATTGCACCTCAAGAAAAATGACTTCATTTATTTCTTTTGAAATATTTATTTTATTTTGGGGAGAGTGCAAGTGGGGGAAGGGCAGAGAGAGGAAGACAGAGGATCTGAAGTTTGATGCAGAGCTCAAACTCATGAACCACAAGATCACGACCTGAGCCAAAGTTGGACCTCAGCCAACTGAGCCACCCAGGTGCCTCAAGAAAAGACTTAAAAAAACCCACAATGTTTAATGTTTCAGTATGTGACCTGCATGACCTGGCCTTGCTTATCCTTCCACTCATAACTTCTTCTCTGACCCCACCCTCAGTTCTAACCGTATTGCCCTTTGTGTTATTCCTTGAATACAAGTTCATCCTGCCTCCGAGCCTTTGTGCTAACTGTTCCCTCTGACGTGCACTTCCCCTGGACCTCCTTATGGCTGGTTCCTTTGTATCATTCCCATCAGAAGAGCTGTGTCTGACCACTCTAGCAAAAGTTGTTACTATATTAGAACACTCATCACCATACAAAATTATCTTGTTTATTTTCTTTAATGTTTATTTTTTGAAGAGAGAGAGAACGTGCAAGTTCATACATGTGTACCACAGACATGAACGTTTAAAAAAATTTTTTTAATGTTTTTATTTATTTTTGGAGGAGAGAGAGACAGAGCGTGAGGGTGGGAGGAGCAGAGAGAGAGGGAGAGAGAGAGAATCCCAAGCAGGCTCCACGCTGTTAGCACGGAGCCCAGTGCAGGACTCAATCCCAAGAACCATGAGATCATGACTTGAGCTGAAATCAAGAGTCAGCTGCTTAACTGACTGAGCCATCCAGGCGCCCCACAAGGATATCTTTAGAAAAACACACAAGAAAGTTGCAGCACTATAGTAACTATAGTAATGCAGCCAAACTGCACAGAGTGGTGATTGCCCAGGTAATGTAATAAAGCAGTGATTCTCAACTGCACTCAGTGTATGTATGTTCACTCCCCTTTGGAGTAAACCTGAAAACAGCATGCCAGCCACACAGAAATTCTGATATTCACTCTCCTCCCCCATTCTCAGCCGAGATTGTTATCACAAAAGGTTGCCAGTAGGGCTTTGGCAGGTCATGCCCTGCGCTTGGGTACCCAACCCACGTTCCTCTCCCCAGGCAGAGTGTCCAAGAAAGAAGGCACCATTTTTCCTTCTGTACAAACTTACAGGAAGGAATATAGCAGTACTGGGACACGTCGTTAAAATACCAGAATATTTCACAGGACTGTTAAGTAGCCACTGCCCAGAGACCCTGTAAATGCCCCCAACTATGGCCCCAGGCCTTTCTCCATGAGTCCTTCCCCACCACCCAGTAACTAAACACCTGATGCAGAGCAGAGGACTCTAGGACCCCACTCCAGACTTGCCAGCTGCCAGTGTTCATTCTGATTCATCAGTGCCTGTGCCATAAGATTGCTATTTTATTTATTTATTGTTTTATTTTTTAATATAATTTAGTGTCAAGTTAGCTAACATACAGTGTATACAGTGTGCTCTTGGTTTTGGGGGTAGAGTCCCATGATTCATCACTTACATAAAGCACCCAGTGCTCATCCCAACAAGTGCCCTCCTCAATTCCCATGACCCATTTTCCCCTCTTCCCCCTACCCCTATCAACCTTCAGTTTGTTCTCTGTATGTAAGAGTCTCTTATGGTTTGTCCCCTCCCTCTCTGTTTGAAACTATTTTTTCCCCTTCCCTTCCCCCATGGTCTTCTGTTAAGTTTCTCAAGTTCCACATATGAGTGAAAACATGATATCTGTCTTTCTCTGATTGACTTACTTCACTTTGATTGCTAAACATTTTAAAAGGGATTTTATCCCTTTTCCTTTGTTTTCTTGTACACATCCTTCGAAAAGCCTTAAGGAGCCATTTGTATGGGTTCAGGAATGGTCTGGTATATGATGTAAAGTCATATTTCACAATTGTTGTGGTCAGTTTCCAGGGCACAAAACAGCGACCAGACCAAGAGCTCTGTGACAATGCAGACTGGATCCAAGTGGTCCTGGCCCCAGCTGGCAGGTCAGGGCAGCACGGCTTAGACCTTCTCCTCTAATTCATCTCATTAATGAATCAAACTAACATACCAAACTAAAGAAAAAATATATTCTCTAACTTACTTATTAGAGAAGCCAGCACTGAAAGTATGCTTAAAGGGTCAGGCCCTGAACTGCCTCGATTCAAAATAATTTCTACCTCTTTCGTGCTGTGTGCTTTTTGACAAAGTTACCTAACTGCTCTATTCTTCAATTTCCTTGCCTGTAAAATGGAGATAATAATGAATACTTTTTTCAGAGGGTTGTTATGGGGATTAAATATTCGATTTATGTAGTTTGAAAAGTGTTTGGTTCATTTTGAACCCTCAATAAATGTAGCCTGTATGATGAAAAACTAAAAATGTAAAAACTAAGTTCAAGATATTAGAGAACTTGAAAGAGGTAGGAAAATGTAGGGATAGTCAAATCTGAGTTTCCCCAAAGGCTACTGAGTCCCCAAGGGGATTTAGAGTCCTCCTTGGTACTCAGAATGAGAAATAGCCTTATCAGCCCTTTTAAAGGTGAATAATTCTCCCCACTTTGCATAAGGCTCAGGCAATGAATTGAATAAACCAGCCAAGTAAAACAAAAGCATTCAGGAGAAAAACGACCTAATTCTAAAGAATGTGTTGCCAAGATGGCAAGTCTACAAAGAAAACACAGAGCACAACTCCAAATCCTATCGATCCTATCATTTGTGCGCAGGTGCCCCCTGAGGCCAAGATGTTCCTGCTCAGGTGGGAGGTACCACCCAGCTAGGTGGGTAACTTGCTGGAACTAGTGTCTAAGGCAGGAAGCAGCTGAAAGCTTTCCAGAAAGGGAAAAGAACACGGCTGCCTTGGTTCATTAGGGACCTCTCCCTGCTTGATATAAAATGGGGTATATTTATACAAAGTACTGAGAGAAGATAGCTACAATTTTTTTAATTATCTGGAAGATTTAGTAAATTTGAAACAAAAAAATATACAGGTATCAGTGAAGTCTTCTTAACATTTATACACTAATTTTCCTAATTCTTTAATGTTTACTATAAAACTACATACAGATTTTTTCCACTGTAATTTAACACTCTGCACTAGGCTGTTGATAATCTCAAGTCTCATGATGCTACAAGGACTTGGAAGTTGTACTGGAAAATGAGAAAGAAAACACCCCTTCCTCTCTTCTCTGAACTCTGCTCTGTGCAGGTGTGTTGGGAGCCCCAAGACCATCCTCAGGTTCAGTGATTCCCCCCAGAAGGGCTCATAGAACCCAGAAAAGCTGTTATATTCATGGTTATAGTGTATTATAGTGAACACATACAGATTAAATCCACAAAGGCAAAAGGCACAGAGGGCCAGGTATAGAAGAGACTAGACACAGTGGAATCATAGAAATGGGACTTATTTCTCCCAGAATTGACATGTGACAACACATCTATAGTGTGTCCAACAAGAGAAGCTCACAAAACCTTGGTATCCAGGGTTTTTATTGGGGGTCGGTCATGTTGCCAGGGGGGATCCATCTGACACACCTTAGTTACTCACTCAATCTCCAGCCCCTTCAGAGACCACACTGATATACAGTAGCCCAAGGGCCCCACCATAAATCCTATTGTTACATAAACTATCTGGCATCTACAAAGGCACTCTAATCAGGCAAGATATTCCAAGGCTTAGAGGTAATCTCTCAAGAGCTGGGTAAGGGCCAGACTTCTCTTTGGAATGTGCAAGGTTTGGGCATCCTAAGCCTGCTGAATTAACCCTACACTGCATGTGGGATCTCATGGCAGAGCCCCACGACAGTACAGAATCCAGCTCGAAGCAATTATTCCCTACAACTCACTCCTGAACTGCCAGGATGGATGAACAGTCCACACTCAAGACTTCAACGCTCCTTGGATATCCAGGCTCTGTAATCAAGTGTAATTCATGGAGAGTCTATCTTTCCTTAATGTGAATTCTATCTTAGAGACCTCTTTTATTATTTAGCACCTGCCAGGTCCTGCTGATCTGCACTGACATATTTTCAAAACCCAGCCACAAAGAAAATTGAGATTGTTTCACAGAAAGCCCCTCAGTTCCCACATAAAATAGAAGATGCAAACAATTACCACTGAATGTACCTAAATCTCCACTCAGGATCAGAGGGATTTAATAGTGTTTGGAAGCTTTTACTGTATAAGAGAGATAGGTGTGTGTGTGTGTGTGTGTGTGTGTGTGTGTGTGTGTGAAGAATACTTGAATCAAGTCAAGCTTACTAAGAATTTACATTCCTTGGAACCATTTTCCAGGCAATTAAACCAAAAACGGGAAGGTCAATCAGTACAAACAGACATGTTTCAGACATATCAGAAAATAGTATTTTCTAACCTATTGCCACAATTAACTTTCCAGGCCTGAAAACCCGAGGAGAGAGAAAATACGACTGGATACTTACTTAAATCTAACATAAAAATTCATCTTCCAGACATAAAACTCATTCCTCCCTTCTTCCTCACCTTCAATATCGATTTTTCTTAAAGTCTGAAGATAAGAACTCAAGGAAACACACACTGGCATCACAATTAATTGAATGGTGATTATACATCAGGTTTATAGATCACTTTCGAATTTGAATATACAGATACATAACAAAACATCGATCTTCACGAAACCCTAGAAGATAAGTGTGATGACCATTTACAGATCAAGAGTCAGACTCAGAGATGGTACCTGTCTTGTCCTTGGTCTCACGGCAATTAAGCGACAGTATGGGACTTGGACTCAGGTCTCCAAACTGCCAATCCAATGCTTTCCCCACCCAACGCACTACCTTAGGAATTTGACAAGGATTTCAAAAACTTCAATGCCTTGAACTTTATTCCACGAAAGGTTATTTTACATAAAATGTTTTAAAACATGTGGAAAGACATAGAAACTAATAGATAGATGGGGCACCTGGGTGGCTTGGTCAGTTGGGTGACCGACTTCAGCTCAGATCATGATCTCACAGTTTGTGGGTTTGAGCCCCATGTGCTGTGCTGACAGCTCAGAGCCTGGAGCCTGCTTCAGATTCTGTGTCTCCCTCTCTCTCTGTCCCTTCCTGCTTGTGTTCTCTCTCTCTCTCTCAAAAATAAATAAAAATTTAAAAATTAAAATAAAATAAAAATAAGTAATAAAAGAAACAAATAGATATACACTTCTTTTCTTCAACATGGACCTAAAATGTTTTATGCCACCAATCAACATGAAATGACCAAAGACTAAATTATATTCATTTCATTAAGACGAATTTACTAAGGCAAAGACTGAATGCTTGTAAAGTGTGACTGTCCAAGAGTCATAGGAAAATTGGTAGATTTCATGGGAGTTTTTGCTTAATTGTAACTTTCACCAAGCTTGTTTCATAGTGAGCATCTCAAAGCAAAGCTAGCGGAATCAGAATTCACAATAAGAAAGTATCACTCACTAAAAAGATCAAAATTTTAATTTCAAAAAGCTGCTTTAACACCTCTCTCTCTCTCTCTCTCTCTCTCTCTCTCTCACACACACACACACACACACACACACACACACACACACACACACAGAGGTTCTTTCTTTCCCAAAGCAAGGAAATATTACAAAACATAAAATATCTAATGATCATTTTTAAACTGCTGCAAAGGGACAGAATTTAAGGTAGGAACACTGAATTTCATGTGTAAGGGATCCTAGAAACAAGGAGATCCATGGTTTTTACTCATAAACTTCATTTGTTTCAGGATTGATCCCTTTCAGGCTAGGCTCTCTTCAAGGTACATGGGTAGTTGGGGACATCCACTTAGAGACTCTCAGTGAAGGGTCACCACGAAGAGAGCACATCAGCAGTCAGCATTTGATGTAGTGAAATGAGTGTTGCATGGACTCCAGAGACCCTGGCTCCAACCCTAGTTTTTGCACCAACAAATTGTATTATATAAAGGAAAACAGCTTTTTTTTTTTAGTTTTATGAAGTTTTTAATTTTAATTCCAGTGTAGTTAACATAGTGTTATATCAGTTTCAGGTGTACAATATAGCAGTTCAACACTTCCATAGATCACCTGGTGCTCATCACGACAGGTGCATCCTTAATCCCCTTCACCTATTTCACCCACTTCCCTCCCATCTGGTGACCACTAGTTTGTTCTCTACAGTTAGGAGTCTGTTTCTGGGTTTATCTCTCTCTCTCTCTCTCTCTCTCTCTCTCTCTCTCTCTCTCTCTCTTTTTCCTTTGCTCATTTGTTTTGGGAAAACATAATTTTAGATCTTCAGTTTCCTTCTCTGTGAAATGTCCTGACTGCCTGTCACAACTCTAATAATTATTTGATTACGTTGATATGTACAAGTGTGGTTGAAAACAGCAAAAATGATGTAGAAATGCAAGTATGAATAGCAGAAGAGATCAGACAAGACAATGATGTCTTATTTAAAGGAGCAATAAGCCTTGAATCTGATGAATCATGAGAACAAACTTGTGAAAAATGATAGACTTAATGCAGATTAAGGATAGTGGTGTAGGTGTAAGTATAGGTTTCCATGGTGATAAACACACCTACAATCAAGGCAGTGTCATGAAGTAAAGACTGGAGGTTACAATGGTAGGCTTTTCCCACGTGAAAAGCATACCATCTGGAACCTCAGTTCCCAGGATAGAGCATAAATAAGCCACTGATTTGAAAACTGAAATAAATAGAGATTTGGTCCAGCCAGAGAAGAGCAAATATTATCCAGTAATTATAGAATGGAGGAGTCAAGCAAGAAACCTACCACTCCTCAACCTTTCTTCTAGGTAATAGTTTTGTAGGATTTTTAAAATTAAAAAATAGTGCATTGCAACATATACGTAATATTGCTTTCTGATTTTTTTAGGTAACTGGTTCTAGGGATTAAAATCTCAGAAGTTTTTGTTTTGTTTTGTTTTGTTTTAATTTTTTTTCAACGTTTTTTTTATTTATTTTTGGGACAGAGAGAGACAGAGCATGAACGGGGGAGGGGCAGAGAGAGAGGGAGACACAGAATCGGAAACAGGCTCCAGGCTCTGAGCCATCAGCCCAGAGCCCGACGCGGGGCTCGAACTCCCGGACCGCGAGATCGTGACCTGGCTGAAGTCGGATGCTTAACCGACTGCGCCACCCAGGCGCCCCAGAAGTTTTTTTAAATGAGTAAAGACATAATGGTTATTGAATCCATCAATTTGTCGTTAAAAGCAAAAGCAATCTTCTGTTCAAAGGGGGTTGTAGGGGCGCCTGGGTGGCTCAGTCAGTTAAGTGTTGAACTCTTGATTTTGGCTCAGGTCATGATCTGAGGGTCATGGGATCAAGTTCCATGTTGGGCTTTGTGCTGCATGTGAAGCATGCTTGGGATTTTCTCTCTCTCTCTCTCTCTTCTCCTACTTACATGTGCTCTCTCTCTCTAAAAAAAGAAAAGAAAAGAAAAGAAAAAAGAAAGAAAGAAAGAAAGAGAAGGGGGAGGTTGTATACCAAGAGGGTTTTTTATTTATTTATTTTTAATTTTTTTTTTCAACGTTTATTTATTTTTGGGACAGAGAGAGACAGAGCATGAATGGGGGAGGGGCAGAGAGAGAGGGAGACACAGAATCGGAAACAGGCTCCAGGCTCCGAGCCATCAGCCCAGAACCTGACGCGGGGCTCGAACTCACGGACCGCGAGATCGTGACCTGGCTGAAGTCGGACGCTTAACCGACTGCGCCACCCAGGCGCCCCGCAAGAGGGTTTTTTAAATAAATCTTTCTACTTAGCTAACACATTTCATACTTGCTGTATGCCAAGAGTATACTTACTCTTAGTTCTTTATAATGATACCTTGTTCAATCCTCATGGTAACTCTATGGGGTAGGAACTGTTGTCTTCACTTTACAAATGGGAAAACCAGTGTACAAAGATGTTAAGTAACTTCCTCAATGCCACACAGCTGGTAAATAGCCAGATAATAAATGGGGAGCTGGAAGTACAAAACTGTGGCTCCAAGATTCTTTAGGCATGCCATTCTGACCTTTTGAAACTTGAATACATCTTCCTTCAGAAACAATGTTATAAATAATTATAAAGTTCCACCACAGCCCATTTTAACCACATGTAGCTGAGCTGAAATTCTGTAGTATCTGTCAAAGAATAAGCACTCAATAAATGTTTGTTGAATTTAGTAGGGAACAGATACCCACCTATGACATTAGCACTGGAGGACAGCATAAAGCCCCAACAGGAGGAACATGGATGTTCTCCTCTCCAGCATCTCCTACATCAGTCCTAACAGTTGGTGGTGAAAAGGAAATTGGGAGATGGGGCCTTATGGAGGTGGCACAGGTCTCTGGAAGCAAATGACAGATGGGGTCTTGATTTTGGCAGCGGGGCTACAGCAAAGAACTTCAGCAGCAAAACTGCGAGAGAATCGGTTACTGTCACTGGGTAGCACAATATGGTTACACGTCTATGACAGAAGATGGTATGAAGTGCATAGTAAGGGGACAAGTGAGCTTGTAGGACTCAGCTACATAGAGACTGGGTTTCTAAGTAGGGCAGCTATTTGCATTCAATGAACGATGATACATCAGCCACCAGCAACCAAGAGTCTACAACTAGGTCAAACACTGGGACAGCAAATAATCTCTATTGTTTTTCAGTGGGGGAAAAAAAAGTAAATTATTTTTCTGATATGTTCTCAACCTTGTGAAAATTACATAAGAGAAGACTTGCTGTGATCATATAAAATACAACAAAAATTATACACAAGTTCTCTAAGATCAGGGACTGTGATTTGTCAATTTCATTCCCAAGACCTAGCAGGGTGGTCTTTGCAAGAAGCAGTTAATAACTGATAAGGTAGCAGAATTCTCCCAACAGAGAGTTGTGGCACCGAGGCTTTTTATCCAGGAAGCAACTTTTATTCGTGCCAGCACTGCTCAGTTGGGTTCATACCCAAAGAACTGAGCACTGAACAACACATGGCATAGTTTTTTTATACCTTTTCTATTTCTTTGTCTCCCATATATGGTAACAAACATAAACATACAGTCTGGTTAAGTAGTCTCAGTTTACAAGGTCATGAGGGATGTTGTCACGTAGGTGCATAGCCAGGTTACCTTGAAGTTTTCTCTTCCTTTTTTCTCTCTCCTTAGGGAGGGGACCCTAGCACAATACAAGTTGACTTATTACTGCTATGTGTAAAATATAAACTAACAAGATAATAATAGAATGATAAATTAGAGGATGATAAATTATAGAATGATAAAAACAGAAAATATTAGGATAAATTGAATAATTGATAAATGCATATAGTAATAGATTGAATAATAAACAACAGAATCATAAGTGAATACAAATATCCCCCACTTTTTGAAAATTCATTGTTATACCACTTCGCTTTTATGAAAGACGCATGTTTGTACCTGACTTTGCTAACTGAAAGAATTCCAAAGAGGATTCCGCTTTCACAAAAGCATGAAAGGAAAGACAGGTCTGTATCAAGAAAATAATATACAGTGAGAAGCAAAACAAAATTGAAAGAAAACATTTTAAACCTTAATAACGCATGGTCAAAATCCATTCCAACACCAAGGGGAATCTGTGCAGCTCGCCAGCCCAAAGGACTCCAGATTTGGGCTACCCAATTTCTATCTCGTCTTACCTACAGTTTGGCGCCACCCACTGGCAGCTGTCTACTTGTCCAAAATCAAGAGAAGATTCTGGAACCAGCCAGCTTCCAAGAAAGCAATAGTTCCAGGAATCCACAGCCCGTTTTGCTTGCCTGACTGATCCTCAGCCTTCTATTCCCCAAACACCCCTTCCCTAACCACAGCCCCTCAACCCTGCCTGTCTACCTGCCACACCTCCCCATCTTAGCCCAGAAGATGTGAACTTAACCCACCTTCTTGGAGGGTGGATGCAGCAGGGGAGTCAACAGCCAATCACTTTGCGTCTAAATTTTCAGCAATACCACATGGTACCAGGAATTTTCACTGTCCATGTCACATATGACTGTCCAAGGGCTGATGTCCCCAGTACATTAAATTCATGAACAGATCCATAAGTAAAAGATAACCATCATGATAAGAAATGGATACATGATACACGTAAGCAATTCATACAATATGAATGGCCAAACAAGCATTAAAAAGTGCCCCATGCCCAACATCTCTAGTATTCAGAGAAAGACATCAAAACAGGACCATTTTTGTTTAATGATCATACTCATTTCAGCAAGGATGTAGGGAAAAGGCACTAACAGATTGCTGGATAGAGCGTAAATTGGCAAAACCATCAAGGGAACAATTCAGCAACAGGAATCAAAGACCTTTAAGAAAAGAGTAAATGTTCTTAGAACCTGCAGTTTCATTCCTGGAAATTTATCCTTAAATACTCATATTGTATGCCCATTCCTCCCAGCAGTGTCTAACCGTAGTAAAAAAATCAGACATAATAAAATATCCCACAACAAAACATCAACAGACTGTCACAAAACACCCATCAAGGTCCACTGAAGGAGAGTTGTGCAGCCAATAAGAATGTTCGAGTTGGTGTATTGGCCTGAAAAGGTGTCAGTCATTTTTTGAGAAATGAAAAGTAGAGTTTCAATACAATAAATACAGTATCATCTACTTTTGTAAGAAAATCATTCATGAATTACATACATGCTTATTAAAAATCTGAAAGAACGTACATCAAAATGTTAAAAGTGGCTACTTGTGGGTAGTGAGAATATGAGTGATTTTTATTTTCTGCTCTGTGTTTATATGCACTTTCCAATTTTTATGAAATAAACATGTATCACTTGTACAATTTTAAAATCTTAAATGCAAAGAAAAACCATCTGTATGTTTAAGTGTTTTTGCAATGAATAGGCTCCTTTTTTTAATTTTTAAGGAAAAATAAAAAAAAAATAGCTAAGTGGTATAAATGTGGTAGAAACTGTAAGAACAAAAGAAAGAAGCAGCATGGGGGGAGGTGGGGAAGCTGGTAAATTAGAAGTTGGTAGGTGGAGCCAGAAAAGCATTCTAGAAGAGGCAGGTCTTGAAAGGTAATAAAATTTGAATACATGGAGAGAAGAAAATAGGCCATAGTTTGGGTCCTTGGCTCCAGGACTAATCATGTCAATGTGCTTCTAGAAACATTTAGTCACTCACAATGAATAGGTCACTGGCTAGTACATAAACATCACCCTGTAGCCCTTTTCAGAAATATTTATGTCTGCTCTGTACCCTGGACTCACTGTCGAACACCACTGTGGGAAAGACACGGGGTTACTCAGTACCCTTCAACCACAGTTCTATGGACGCCCAGTTCCTCTGTCTTCTTCCAGGGCACAGACACCAGAGAAGAAAGAGAATTGCTTTCTAGGGCTTTCTCCTCACTCAATATGGCTCCCACATCAGAGCTAAATAAATCCCATCCCTTTCTTCCCTCCCTGGAAAGATCTTTTGTCATAGCCTATGCTCCCATGAACCCATTGTGTGGATTCCCTCCACACTCTGGTAACCCTACTGGGTGTCCCCCTAGGTCCTAACCCCACAACCAACCCTACCAAGCCTGGCTCAGAGTTGTGAGCTCTCTACTCAGACTTGCCTTGTTCCATGAGCCCTTTTCATTCCAGGCCACAGCTCTGCCATGGTTTCTAGACAGCCTGCCTTCCTGGGGTGAATCCTGTGCCCTTTCTCCCCTAGCATGCCTCGGGGCCAATGCAGGTAGGCTGTCAGCCTGAGGCTGCCACAGTCCCTGCCCCTGGAATGAGCCTTGACTGAACTGGTCTGATGGGCACTGAGATCACTCACAGGAAAGTATAATTTGTCTAAATACTAGAAAGATCTCCAAGTGTGTTGCCATTGACTAGTATATGGTATTCTCTTATAATTATTTTAATATTTTCTGTACCACCATTGTGTCTCCTATCTCATTTCTAATCTTGTAGATTTTGATTCCTTCTCTCTTTGCTTTAATCAGCCTCGCAAAGAGGTTGTCTATTTTTTTCAATTTTTTTTAACGTTTATTCATTTTTGAGAGACAGAGAGAGATGGAGCATGAGCGGGGAAGGGGCAGAGGGAGGGAGACACAGAATCCCAAGCAGGCTCCAGGCTCTGAGCTGTCAGCACAGAGCCCGAAGCAGGGCTTGAACTCACGAACTGCGAGATCAGGACGTGAGCCAAAGTTGGACACTCAACCACTGAGCCACCCAGGAGGCCCAAGAGGTTGTCTATTTTGACCAAGGGCTCCCAGTAGCCCATTTCTATCCTTTGCTTTGTCTTGACCAAACTCTAGTTAGGCTTCTCTCTTTCCTAGTTTCATGTAGGAACGAGAGAAGCCAACTAGAACTGATCAGTTGTAACTCAGATCAGAAAACATTGCCTTGGAAGAATTCCTGTGCAAACAAGCATCCTTTTCCTCCATCAGCTGCCCTGAACAAGTCTTCCCTTAGGGCCCAGTTAAGGAGGACCTCTAACTCAGATTAATTGTGTCTATTCTGACCTCCCATTTGCCACAATCTCTATCCAATAAGCAGTACTCTCTACCCAGTTCTTAAATGCAAACACTGAACTTTTGCAGCCTATGCTTTAGTAACAAAAATCCCTCCTCATTTGTAATATAAAACATTTCCTAAATCTGACCGTGAGGTAATTCACTAAACCCAATTGCTAAATATTAGAGCTTGAAGGGAACTTGGAAATTATATAGCCCAGTAGAATAGTTTTACAGATGGAGATACTGTGGCCTCATCTAGAGACATCCAAAGAACTGAAATTTGAGGACTGTTTTTATAAAATTTTGCTACAGTCCTGGGTGGGAAGAGATCAGAGGACGTGGACAGGTAAAGATTTCCCCTGAACCCACGGGATCAAATATCACCCATTCCTTTGCTATGAAACAATGACTTTACTACTGGGATTCCTTAACTGAAGGTCTGCAGCTTTTCTGAGATCAGAAGGCCAAGAATATTGAGGGGTCGGGTTCAGAGAGACAGAGGGGAGAACACCCAGCAGATTGACTTCACAATGGAAAGAGACACAGAAGGCTGGGCCTTGCTGCCTGTATTACAGTCTGGGTTATACATGTCTGTGGGTTCTCTGAATAGAAGGCTATTGTCTCTCTGGCATGAAGAAAAGTCCAAAGGCCCTTTCAAGCAAAAATAATCAATAAACTCTGCCTTCCAGTGTACTGAAGATGGCGGAACAGAATGGAAGTTTTTTGTGTGTCTCACGTCCATGAAATACAGCCAGACCAACACTAAACCATCCTACACACCTAGGAAACTGATTGGAGGATTAACACAACAATCTGCACAACCTGAACCACAGAATTCAGTAGGTACGTGGTACAGAGAGGTGAACTTGGGGAGCGAGAAGGCGCAGGAAGGGAGGTGCTTTTGAAAGCAGGGAGAGAATGGAGGCTGGAGGCGGGGGGGGGGGGGGGGGTAGGATATGGGAAAAGCACCCCTCCCCAAAAGCAGCTGGAGAGAAAGTGGAAAATTGGAAACAGCCGCAGGGACTAAACTAAAAAGGGAGAAAGGAGAAAGGAGAGGGTTTAAATTCCATTAAGACTGTAAACAAGGGGAGCACAAAGTCTGCAACTCCGCAGCTCGATACCTGGCAGTGCCTGGTGGGAACGGCGAATCCCCAGGAACAGAGTGGGGTATGGGAGGTTCTCTGGCCACATGGGAAAAAGTGCTTCCACTGCTGGAAGGACATTTGGCAGAGACAATTGAAGCCACCTGGTCCCAGCAGACCCCAGAAAACAGCCACATTCGCTGGTGCTGGAACAAGGTCGTTAAGTGTGAAGCCTGGTGCCAGATGTGTGTTGTGATTTTCCATAATCCCTGAAAAGCTGCTGCCACACTATCTCACGAACTTTTTCTGGGGCGGGCTGGCACCTGGCCGCAGTCTTGGGGCACCAGAGGCAGCAGGGTCCAGCAAGCATTCCTGGGTGCAGCCGGCATTCGGCCATTGCTCATTTGGCCATTGCTCAGTGAGACCCTCCTGCAGAGGGGCGGAACGGGTCAAAGCTGCAGTCCTTCAGAAGTAAGGGGCTGGGGAAAACAGCCGCATCTGAGACAAAATTCAGGAGAGAGGTACTGCCTGGGGCCTGGTCACGGACAGTGAAAAAGTGGGGAGTAGACAAAAGCTGAAGACAGAGGATGGGTGCGCGATTGCTGATCCGGGAGAACAGACTGGGTGGCTGGGTGGTGCCATTTTCACCACTGCTGTGCATGCGCATACGCACCTACGAGCGCTACAACGCTGCACCCCAGTAGGCTAGCAGCGCCATCTAGTGGAGAGCGGAGCCATTACACTGAGCCCCACCCAACTGGGCCAACTTCGCTCTTCAAGAACACAAGTCTCATCCCCGTCTTAGTTTATCAACTATAAAGCTTCACATAGACTGACCTCTAGGGGAAAGCGAAGTAACTTCAGTCCATCTATTCAATTTTCTTTCCTTTTTTTCTCTCTCTTCTACATTTCTTTTTCTTGAATACAGAAAGAGAAAATATTCATTTTTATTTTCAATTTTTATTGAAATATTTTTATTTAATCTTTATTACTATATTTTTTGCTTTTATGTAAATTTTTTCAAATTCTATTTTACTTCCATCATTTTATTTTAGTCTACTACAGTGTATTCACTTTTTCAAATTTTCAAATGATTTCCTTTTTTTTTCATTTTTAATCTTTTTTCTTTTTTGTTTCTTTTCTTTTTCTTGAACACAGAAAAAGAAGAAATTCATATTTATTTTTAATTTTTATTAAAAATATTTTTCTTTAATTTTTTTCTACTATATTCTTTACTTTTGTGCATATTTTTTCAAATTCTATTTTACTCCCATCGTCTCATTTCAGTCTACCTCAGTGTATTCACCTTTTTCAGATTCTCAAACGATTTCCTTTTTTTTCTAACCCCCCTTTTTTTCCTCTAATCTGTCAAATAATTTTCAACACCTAGACCAAAGCACACCTAGGCTCTAGCATCATTTATTCGATTTGTGTGTGTGTGTGTGTGTGCTTTTAATTTTTTAATTTTAATATTTTTAAAATTTTTTTGATTGTAATCTTTCTACCTCATTAATTCCCTTTCTCCCTTCAAAATGACAAAACGAAAGAATTCACCCCAAAAGAAAGAGCACAAAGAAACAACAGCCGGGGATTTAACTAACACAGATACAAGCAAGATGTCTGAACCAGAATTTAGACTCCCAATAATAAGAATACTAGCTGGAGTAAAAAATAGATTAGAATCCCTTTCTGCAGAGATAAAAGAAGTAAAAAATCGCCAGAATGAAATTAAATATGCTATAACTGAGCTGCAATCACGGATGGATGCAGCGGCAGCAAGGATGGATGAGGCAGAACAGAGAATCAACGATATAGAGGACAAACTTATAGAGAATAACAAACCAGAAAAAAAGAGAGAGATTAAGGCAAAAGAGCATGATTTAAGAATTAGAGAAATCAGTGACTCATTAAAATGAACAACATCAGAATCATAGAGGCCCCAGAAGAGGAAGAGAGAGAAATAGGGGTAGAGGGTTATGTGAGCAAATCAGAGCGGAAAACTTTCCTAACTTGGGGAAAGACACAGACATCAAAATCCAGGAAGCACAGAGGACCCCCATTAGATTCAACAAAAGCTGACCATCAACAAGGCATATCATAGTCAAATTCGCAAAATACTCAGGCAAGGAGAGAATCATGAAAGGAGCAAGGGAAAAATAGTCCCTAACCTACAAGGGAAGACAGATCAGGTTTGCAGCAGACCTATCCACAGAAACTTGGCAGGCCAGAAAAGAGTGGCAGGATATATTCAATATGCTGAATCAGAAAAATACGCAGCCAAGAAATCTTTATCCAGCAAGGCTATCATTCAAAATAGAAGGAGAGATAAAAAGTTTCCCAGACAAACAAAAATTAAAGGAGTTTGTGACCACTAAACCAGCCCTGCAAGAAATTTTAAGGGGGACTCTCTGAGGAGAGAAAAGATGAAAATATATACATAGAAACAAATAAATAAATACCAAAAGCAACAAAGATTAGAAAGGACCAGAAAACACCAACAGAAACTCCACTCTACAAGCATCATAATGGCAATAAATTCATATCTTTCAATACTCACTCTAAACATCAATGGACTCAATGCTCCAATCAAAAGACATAGGGTAACAGAATGGATAAGAAAACAAGATCCATCTATATGCTGCTCACAAGAGACCCACTTTAGACCTAAAGACATCTTCAGATTGAAAATAAGGGGATGGAGAACCATCTATCATGATATTGGTCAACAAAAGAAAGCTGGAGTAGTCATATTTATATCAGACAATCTAGACTTTAAAATAAAGACTCTATCAAGAGATGCAGAAGGGCATTATATCATAATCAAGGGGTCTATCCACCAAGAAGACCTAACAATTGTAAACATTTATGCTACAAATGTGAGAGCACCCAAATATATAAATCAATTAATCACAAATATAAAGAAACTCATCGATAGTAATACCATAATAGTAGCGGACTTCAACACCCCACTCACAGCAATGGACAGATCATCTAATCAAAAAATCAACAAGGAAACAATGGCTTTGAATGACACACTGGACCAGATGGACTTAACAGATATATTCAGAACATTTCATCCTAAAGCAGCAGAATATACATTCTTCTCCAGTGCACATGGAACGTTTTCCAGAATAGACCATATACTGGGACACAAATCAGCCCTCAACAAGTACAAAAAGATTGAGATCATACCGTGCATATTTTCAGACCACAACACTATGAAACTCGAAATCAAACACAAGAAAAAATTTGGAAAGGTAACAAATACTTGGAGACTAAAGAACATCCTACTAAAGAATGAATGGGTTGGGGCGCCTGGGTGGCGCAGTCGGTTAAGCGTCCGACTTCAGCCAGGTCACGATCTCGCGGTCCGTGAGTTCGAGCCCCACGTCAGGCTCTGGGCTGATGGCTCAGAGCCTGGAGCCTGTTTCCGATTCTGTGTCTCCCTCTCTCTCTGCCCCTCCCCCATTCATGCTCTGTCTCCCTCTGTCCCAAAAATAAATAAACGTTGAAAAAAAAAATTAAAAAAAAAAATGAATGGGTTAACCAAGAAGTTAAAGAGGAAATTAAAAAGTACAGGGAAGCCAGTGAAAATGATAACACCAGAACCCAAAACCTGTGGGACGCAGCAAAGGCGGTCATAAGAGGAAAGTATATAGCAATCCAGGACTTCCTAAAGAAGGAAGAAAGGTCTCAGATACACAACCTAACCTTACACCTTAAGGAGCTGGAAAAAGAACAGCAAATAAAACCCCAAACCAGCAGAAGACAGGAAATAATAAAGATTAGAGCAGAAATTAATGCTATCGAAACAAACAAACAAAAAAAAAACAGTAGAACAGATCAATGAAACCAGAAGCTGGTTCTTTGAAAGAATTAACAAAATTGATAAACCACTAGCCAGTTTGATCAAAAAGAAAAAAGGAAAGCACCCAAATAAATAAAATCAAGAATGAAAGAGGAGAGATCACAACCAACACAGCAGAAATAAAAACAATAATAAGAGAATACTATGAGCAATTATATGCCAATAAAATGGGCAATCTGGAAGAAGTGGACAAATTACCAGAAACATATACACTACCAAAACTGAAACAGGAAGAAATAAACTCTGCCTTCCTTCAATCTGTATTGGCTCTGGACTCCGGAGGACAGAAGTCCCTCAACCCCTACAAAGTCACTTGCCCATTCTTTTAACTCTTGGTAAATGGACTAAATGATCTTCAGGAAAATTAGAAAATCAAGCTGTTTGAAGAGACTGTAGGTCATTCAATCTCAACAAGGACGAAGCTGAGTCATTTTCTCCCAGAACAAAATTTGGCAAAGTGGCGTGACCAAACAGATGCTGGTAAAGAAGAGGAAGCCTAACTGAAACTATAAAGAGAAAAGAATGCAAAAGGACGACGGGGAAAGAAAGTGGGAAAGGAGAAGGTGTGAAGGAAGAGAAGCAGGCACAGAATGGGTGGCGCTCTCCCCAATCACCAATGGGTGATTTGGTGTCTGACCATAGCACAGGGCTGAAATCCATTTGTGGATGGCACTACCTCGTCTGTAAGTGGCTTCTCAGGACACGTACTATTGCAAAAAAATTTTTTTCTTTTTCTTTCTTCTAAGTAGTTGAGGCTGGTGGGGCTCACGGTGGCCACCATCTGGACACTGGCCTAAACAGTGATTATTTCCAGGGGCCGCCCCCAGGGGATGCTGACATGTCCTCCTCTGCCCACTCCCCAAACAATACTTCCTCTCACTGACAACACCCCCAACACACACAGGATCACAAACCCAGACGGTAGAAAACAGGGGTTTGGAAGACAGAACACGTAGGAAAGGACAAAAGTGATCAGCTCCCGAGTTGTTCATGAAGAAGGTGAGCCATGCTGTTTTTTATTCATTCTAGGAATATTTATGGTTTATCTATAATACGTAAGTTTCACAAAGTGCCTGTGCACACAACAAAATGGAGCTTTTCCCTTTTCCCTACTGTCTGTCACAAGAATTTCTGCCAACACCCAGAGAATACTCCATGGCTAGTTACTTCCCTTCGCTATTCTGATCTTATGCTTCCATTTGAAAACCATGTAACGGGCGCCTGGGTGGCTGCGTCGGGTAAGCGTCTGACTCTAGATTTCAACTCAGGTCATGATCAGAGTTCGTGCCACCGAGCCATGTGTTGGGCTCTGTCAGCATGGACCCTGCTTGGAATTCTCTTTCCCTCTCTCTGCCTCTCTATCTCTCAAAATAAATAAATAAACATTAAAAAAGAAAAGAAAACCATGCAACAGATTCTCTAGAATAAGCAGAAAATAGGAGCCCAAGTTTATTCTAGTCCCTCAACTCAAGATTCAGCAGGGGTAGAGGTGCCTGGCTGGCTCAGTCAGTGGAGTGTGTTAACTCTTGATCCCAGGGTTGGGGTTTGAGCCCCACATCGGGTGTAGAGATTACCTTAAAAATATAAAATCTTTCTTTCTTTCTTTTTTAAATTTTTTTGAGTTTATTTATTTACTTTGAGAGAAACAGAGACAGTGCAAGTTGGGGAGGGGCAGAGAGAGAGAGAGAAAGAATCCCAAGCAGGCTCTGTGCTGCTAGCACAGAGCCCAGTCCACGGCTGGAATCCACGAAGCTACAAGATCATGACCTGAGCCCAAACCAGGAGACACTTAACCAACTGGGCCACACATTGCCCTCCTCCCCTACAAAAAAATCTTAAAAAAAAAAAAAAAAAAGATTTATCAGGGGCAGTATCCCACACCTTTCAGTACTTGGTTTTCCTACCAGTCTAAAAACATAGACTATATTAATCTGGATATTTAAAAAATGCTAGTAATCTATCTGATAAAAATTTTGTCAGCGGTCACTATTGGCAAATCATTCTGCACCCATTGCAAAAGTTTGATTGTATAATGAACCCTAGTTTATATGATTCTTTGCAAGTAGAAGAAACTGTTAACAAGAAACTGTTCAAAACAATGTATAACTGAGGGCAGCATTGAACTGGGAGCCTGGATATCGAGGATTCACTCCATTTCTTTTAAACCACCTTATACTGAGCAACTTTTGATGCCAGGCACTGACGCTGGCATTTCTGAACATTATGTTTCACTGGAACCTTACCAGATTCTTGATTCATTTCAGTTTACAAATGAAAGAAATGGCAAGAACTAATTTGTGAGCTTTGCGCGTCATTATTTCAAATAAAGAGAGTGAGTATCAAATTTGGAGGATGTCATAAAACAACGGGGACCAATGTTTACTAAAGAATTCTAACACTTCAGGCAAGAACAGAGTTGTATTTACACATGTGATTAAAACCCTTTAATCCACTGAACACCAATGGTCTAGAGTTTGCAAATCATAGAATTAGGATTAGTCTGATAGTTTTATCATTTAAAAGTAAAGGAACACGGGGCGCCTGGCTGGCTCAATCCATTAAGTGTCCAACTTCGGCTCAGGTCATGATCTCACGGTTTGTGGGTTCCAGCGCCATGTGAGCCTCTGTGCTGACAGCCGGGAGCCTGCTTCCAATTCTGTGTCTCCCTCTCTCTTCTTGCCCCCCACCGCTAGCACTCTGTCTCTCTCTCAAAGAAAATGAACATTAAAAAAAAAAAAAGTTTAAAAGTAAAGGAACATAGATACATACAAAGAAAGCATTAAAAATGCATTTCAGGGGGGCGCCTGGGTGGCGCAGTCGGTTAAGCGTGCGACTTCAGGCAGGTCACGATCTCGCGGTCCGTGAGTTAGAGCCCCGCGTCGGGCTCTAGGCTGATGGCTCGGAGCCTGGAGCCTGTTTCCGATTCTGTGTCTCCCTCTCTCTCTGCCCCTCCCCCGTTCATGCTCTGTCTCTCTCTGTCCCAAAAATAAATAAAAACATTGAAAAAAAAATGCATTTCAGGGAATACTAATGAACAGAACAAAATCTGTGGGTTTACATCTACATTTATTTATACATTACTTCATTAGGCAAAGAATTTGAGGTAGTAATAGTCATTTTATTTATTAAATGCCCTTCCCAGCCATCCTCTCTGAATACAGAGTATCAGAGAAGCATCTTAGAACTTAATCTTGAATCTGAATTTTAAAAAACAAAGAAGAAATAGATGTTAGCATTAAAAATTATACCAAGAAGAAAGCTAAAAAAAAAAGGACACAAGAGGAATACCTCAGTCATCACAAGCTTCTTCAGTGGAGACCCAAACATCCAGATATCCCAAAACAGAAGGTAAGTAAATCTGCCAACGTGAAAAAGGCACAACTCACAGGACAACTAAAAACACAAACACCAAGCAAAATTCAGAGGCCAAAGATCCTGCTGAATGTTGTCTTTTAGAGCTCTTTACACAGAAAGCTCTTTCTACTTAGGCTCTGAAATTTCTGTTTTATGAGATTTCTTTCACTTAGCTCTTGCTCCTTTCTTTAAACCTTCTTTTAGCCAAATGCCAGCCTTTCTGAATGTGGAAAGATTACATTTTGTAAATTTAAAAGGGAAAAAAAAAAGCCCAGTGATTGTTTCTCCTCTCCAGTATTTACATATCATTTAATCCTTCGTGCTCCAGCTTCCTGGGTTTCCTAGCTCTGGGGAGGGGTGAGGCAAGATGACCAACGTAAGGTAAGGGTTGGTGCATTTGTTTGTTAAGGGTGTGATGGGTGTGATGAGAATTACTCCCAGCTTAACAATTTAAAATTTATAAAGCACCTTGGACGCCGTGGAGAGATAGCACCCTACATATAAGAATGTCAACACATCACTCCTGTGAAAGCAGAGCAGGTAAATATAAAAGCTAATTCCTGAAGAGCCACCCAGCAAAGGAAACTATCACCTACTTAATAGTGTGCCCCAATCAAAGGCAGTCCAAGAAGAAATTAACAGAAGGCAGAATGCTGGAAAATAAATGATCAATTATAAAGGTTAAAGCACACACATAGTTTAACATGGACTGCCAAGATAAAAACAGTTTTAAATAAGCAAAAGTCAGCTACTTGAGCATACAGCTAAGGAGGCCAAGAAATATTTTAGAAGCATCTATACTTTTTTTAAAGACACTTTTTAAAAATTGTGGTAAAATGGACATAACATAAAATTTACCATCTTCACGTTTGTTAAGTGTGTGTTCAGTAGTGTTAAGTACATTCACATTGCTGTGCAACCGACCTCCAGAACTCTTCATCTTGCAAAACTAAAACTATATCCATTAAAGAACTCGTCATTTCCCCCACGCCCAGCCACTGACAACTACCATTCTATTTTCTGTCTCTGAATTTGGTTACACCAGGCACCTCATATAAATGGAATCAGACAGGAATTGTCTCAAGAAAAAATAACACTTTTAAACATTGTTTTTTAAAGTTTACTTATTTACTTTGAGAGAGAACAAGAGAGCAGGGGAGGGACAGAAAGAGAGAGAAAGGAAGAGAGAGATAATCCCAAGCAGGCTCTGCACCAGCAGCTCAAAACCCGACTCGGGGCTTGAACCTATGAACCGTGAGATCATGACCTGAGCCGAAACCAAGAGCCGGATGTTTAACTGATTGAGACACCCAGGCACCCCCCCCAAAAAAAACTTTTAAACCACAGAAACTACTAGCAGAGGCAAATGGAAATAATCTAAAGTACAAAGGGACAGAAAAACAGGAAGCAGAAAGTGAATTGGGGAGGATTCTAGACTTTGGTATTTATAAAATGATCCCAATCATAACATTAGTTATCAGAAAAGGATACAGATCTTTTCTAAATGTCTTTTCAACAAAAATTGAAAAACATGAGCAGAAAGTAGACTGGGGGAACTCCACACTTTGGTATCTGCAAAATGACTCCAGGCATAATATTGGTTAGCAGAAGTGGATTCAGGACCCTTCTGTACGTATCTTTAAAACAAAGATGAAATCAGCATCATCCCTTAGTTTCTTAATATTTTACTCCAAAGAAGGAAAGTTGGTATCACCATCTCAGACTTCAATTCAATCAGAAAGAAAAGCATCTTCGTACCCATTACATCAGTGACAATCAACTCCCAACGGATGCTGAAGCAATCCACCTAAAGACGTTACCAATCTCTCTGAGACATTCTCTGCTCAGATAAACGTGTTGCTGAGATCTACTAATACATGCAGGGAAGACTATTATATTTAATATTTTCTTATCAACAGCAAAAATATCTAGCCTGATCTCAGAATCCAGAGAAAACTTCAACACAAACATAACCTTAGAAATATGCTGATTGAAATAATCATAGAGAAAGACAATTAAGTCTAAAACTAATGCTGACGTGAAAGCTAATTCCAACATTAAGAGAATAATATGAACAAAAGTTATGAGTTTGATGGGAAATTTCCATCCTCATTGCATTAAGTATTTTAATTACATTTGCTAATCTGGGGATGTGTCCTTCAATTGGGAAATCATGAAGCAAAATGAATAGAACTCATTCAGAAAAGCATGATCAGTCATCTAAACCTCTGAAAGATTAAAACTGTAATTCTGGGGGGAAAAAGTTTTTGCTTTGCTCCACCTTATTTTTTTTTCTTGATATAGTAAATGCCCTGAGGCTCTGACCTAGCTTCAGAAGAAGAGCCAGGAGAGTGTGCTCACAAAAAAGAAATTATCCAATTGCAGATTAGCAAAACTGTAACAGGGATTAAGACGTGACACAGAAAAGGAACACCCTAAAAGTGTGTATATAAGGGCAAAAGGAGAGCTTGCAAGTGCATTCTTCCCTGTCCTCTCTCTTGTTCACCTGGACAAGCTGAACGTTTGCAGGAGCACCATGTCTTGCTCATCTCGTGTCTCCTCTTCCAGGGCTGGGGGCAGCGGCTCGGTCAGGGTGTCCGCTGCTGGGAGCAGCTTCAGCAGTGGAAGCAGATGCGGTCTGGGGGGTGGCTCTACCCGGGGCTTCCGAGGAGGAACCGGCGGCCGTGGCCTGAGCCGGGGATCAAGCAGTGGCTCTGGAGGAGGTTTTCGTAGCTCCGTACAGGGTGGCTTTGGAGGCACTTCAGGCTCTGGGGCTGGCTTTGGCGGGGGTTCTGGCTTTGGCGGAGGCTCTGGCTTTGGTGGGGGGTCTGGCTTTGGTGGGGGCTCTGGAATTGGGGGGGGTGCTAGTGGAGGCTTCTACATCTATGGCGGTGGTCTGGGGGGTGGAAGGGGGGGTGGTGTTGGTGATGGGGGACTTTTCTCCGGAGGTGAAAAGCAAACCATGCGGAACCTCAATGACCGCCTGGCCAGTTACCTAGACAAGGTCAGAGCCCTGGAGGAGGCCAACAGTGATCTGGAGAGCAAAATCAAGGAGTGGTATGACAAATTTGGGCCTGGGTCTGGAGATGGTGGATCTGGAAAAGATTACAACAAATACTATCCAGTAATTGAAGATCTCCGGAATCAGGTGAGACACTATCCACTGCTGAGTTCTATTATTTCTGTATCTTCTGCTCTTATTCAGATCATGTACTGTAATGAAGATTTTAAGTCAAGGAATTACTTGAAGACGTATTTGCTTGTTGTATATGTAAAATGGGATTTGGTGTGTTTTAACTATGACAATACTGCATATGACATCCGACCACATTAATGATCTGTTTGCCTCTCAAATTTGAGTATTTCTACATAAGAGAAAAATTTATATAATGCGAGGCAGCTAATTAACATGTACATAGAAGAATGATGGCAGTGAGTCAATACTAGCTTAATCTAGTATTTATTTTCATGATTAATTCTAGCAGGTTGACATATTCCAGTATCTTGTTAGATTTAAATAATCTTTACAACTGTTTTTCTTCCTGGAAAATCTGGTGCAAATATTGTATGAGAATGTGCGTAATCTGAAATGTTTAGCCATTGTTGTATGGGAAATATTTTTTAAAAACTTTTTAGAAGTGAAATTCATTTTTTGCACAGTTTTCTGAAAGAACTTATAGAACAACTGATCTTCCAAAGCAGCAGAAATAAGCAGAGGACTGTGTTCTATAAAACAATGTTCCATGCCTATTCCAGCAAACTGTTACCTTTTTGCAGAAAGATGTAGTTCAGCTATGCCAGATTATCGATAAAGATGTCATTACTAAGCAAGTTTTCAAAACAATTTACCTTTAAAAACCAACTCACGGGACACCTACCCTCACAGGTGTGCGTGCAGATACAGGTAAAAAGCATCCATGATTCATTCACTCTTATTGTCTTTTCTAGATCATTGCTGCAACTATTGAAAATGCTGGGATCGTTTTGCAGATTGACAATGCCAGATTGGCTGCTGATGACTTCAGACTGAAGTAAGAAAAGCAAAGACTTGAAAACAAATGTTGTAGGAAAAATAAAATTCAATCTGTCTATTTCATTTATTCTAAACTCCAAGAAATATCTTTTCGGGGATCAAGACCTACATTTACAAACATTCCACCAAGAGTAAATTTGAGAGAGAAAGAGAACACCAGTGGGGGGGAGGGACCGAGGGAGGGAGTGAGAGAGAGAGAGAAACAGAGAGAGAGAGAGAGAGAGAGCGAGAGAGAGAGAGAGAGAGAGAGAGAGAGAGAATCTTAAGCAGACTCCATGCCCAGCACAGAATCCAATGCAAGGTTTGATTTCACAATCCTGAGATCATGAGTTGGGCCAAAATCAAGAGACGCTCAACTGACTGAGCCACCTAGGCGCCCCTCCAAGAGTAAATTTTTAAAACCGCCACTCCACCAACAAGGAAACAAAAAACAGGTCAAAATAGAGATGAGTTTTTGTTATAAAAAAAAAATTAGCCATCAGTAGGATTAACATTAGGTTCATAATTTTCTTTCCAGGGGAAAAACTCCTAAGAGAAAACTTGGTAGCTTTCTTTTATCAAATAGCTCAGAGGAAAAAAACTTCTTCTTGAATACATAAGAATGGATGTACTCTGAAATGCTCTATACTGTCCTTTCCAGGTATGAGAACGAGCTGTATCTCTGGCAGGCCGTGGAGGCCGACATCAACGGCCTTCGGAAAGTTCTGGATGACCTGACCATGACACGCTCTGACCTGGAGATGCAGATTGAGAGCCTCACCGAGGAGCTGGCCTACCTGAAGAAGAACCACGAGGAGGTAGGAGCACATTCCACACTATTAAATGACTCTGACCTACGTACTTCCCCCACATCCATTCTGTAAAAAATTCTATCTAAGTGGATTTCCAACTCTTATGTCCAAGGAAAAAAGCAGTCATGAACAAATTATATCTGATTTTGGTGGGAAGCAGGGGGTAGCCTTTAGTGTCCTAGTTTCGATTTTTTTGTTGGCTCTGCATGTTTTAAGAAGTCTTGGGGCGCCTGGGTGGCTCAGTCAGTTGAGTGTTCAAGTCTCGATTTCAGCTCAGGTTATGATCCCAGGGTCATGAGATCCAGCGCCTGAGCCCCTCATAGGGCTCTACCCTGAACATGGAGGCTGCTTAAGGTTCTCTCTCTCCTGCTCCTCCCTCGGACACACACTTGCCCTCTCTCTAAAAGAAGAGGAAGAGGAGGAGGAGGAGGAGGAGGAGAAGGAGGAAGAAGAGGTCTTTGCTTTTCTGTTTTTAAAATTTTTTCTTTTTAATGTTTATTTTTGACAGAGAGAGAGAGAGACAGAGCATGAGCGGGGGAGGGGCAGAGAGAGAGGGAAACACAGAATTGGGAGCAGGCTCCAGGCTCCAAGCTCCAAGCTGTCAGCACAGAGCCCGACGCGGGGCTTGAACTCATGAACCTTGAGATCAGGACCTGAGCTGAAGTCGGACGCTCGACCAACCGAGCCACCCAGGCGCCCCTTTGCTTTTCTGTTTCTATCACCGTGATCTTTTTTCTTCGCGCTAGGAAATGAAGACTATGCAAGGAAGCTCCGGAGGGGACGTGACCGTGGAAATGAACGCCGCCCCCGGCACCGACCTGACCAAGTTACTGAATGACATGAGGGCACAGTATGAAGAGCTGGCCGAGCAAAATCGCCGCGAGGCCGAGGAGCAGTTCAACAAGCAGGCAGGTTATCACTGCTGGGTGTCTGAGAGTCACACGCAAGCCACTTCAGGTCATTTCTTCAGCCTGCAGCGACTGCCATTCTCTTTTTTATTTAGAGCGCATCACTGCAAGCACAAATTTCTACCGATGCCGGAGCAGCCAGTTCTGCCAAGAATGAGATCACAGAACTGAGACGTACTCTGCAAGCCCTGGAAATTGAGCTTCAGTCCCAAACGGCCATGGTGAGCGCAAAGAGGTCTGCAAAACCTCCAACAGGGAGCTGAGCGGTTTCATTCTCCCTCTTTGCCAAGATGTTCCGCTTGGCACGTAATAAAAGGGCGTCAGGAGCACTGGCTTGTGGTTGTAGAAAGCGTGAAACATTCTAGTGAAAGACAATACACTTTCATAAAAGATTTAGTGTCGGGGCGCCTGGGTGGCGCAGTCGGTTAAGCGTCCGACTTCAGCCGGGTCACGATCTCGCGGTCCGTGAGTTCGAGCCCCGCGTCGGGCTCTGGGCTGATGGCTCAGAGCCTGGAGCCTGTTTCCCATTCTGTGTCTCCCTCTCTGTGACCCTCCCCCGTTCATGCTCTGTCTCTCTCTGTCTCAAAAATAAATAAACGTTTAAAAAAAATTTGGGGGGCCTGGGTGGCGCAGTCGGTTAAGCGTCCGACTTCAGCCAGGTCACGATCTCGCGGTCCGTGAGTTCGAGCCCCGCGTCAGGCTCTGGGCTGATGGCTCAGAGCCTGGAGCCTGTTTCCCATTCTGTGTCTCCCTCTCTCTCTGCCCCTCCCCCGTTCATGCTCTGTCTCTCTCTGTCCCAAAAATAAATAAAAAACGTTGAAAAAAAAATTAAAAAAAAAAAAAAAGATTTAGTGTCAAGGAAAGCGGTTATGCCAACAAAAATGAAGGAACCCATGATAGAACAACATAGGGTGTAACTTCTCTTAGTACCTTACGCTATTTTGCGTTAAAAAAAAAATCATCCCATGACTTATTTTCATCATGATTTTTTTTTTAACTGGCTTTTTCTTTTAGAAAAGCTCCCTGGAAGCGACGCTGGCTGACACAGAAGCTGACTACATGGCTCAGCTGTCAGAGATCCAGATGCAGATCAGCGGCCTGGAGGAACAGATCTGCCAGATCCGGGGCGAGACCGAATGCCAGAACGCAGAATATGAGCAGCTGCTGAACGTCAAGACCTGCCTGGAGATGGAGATTGAGACCTACCACCGCCTGCTGGATGGAGAGGGAGGGTAAACGACAGTCAGCCGCTCAGTGCGTTCCTTGGGGTACTTATGTTATGAAACCAAAATGGGGGTTGGGGGCTGGACTTGGGTTTGAAAAGTCACAGCGACATGGTTGAATCAAAAGTCATTTACCTTCCGCGGGGAGAGCCCCCTGTGTGAAGGGTTTGCCCCGCCTTTGCAAACTGCAAAGGAACACAATTCCTTTTTTCCTCTAGCAGTTCTGGTTTTGGAGGATCTGATTTTAGAAACTCGGGCTCCAGAAATACAGGATCCAGAAACATGGGATCTAGGGATTTGTCTGTGTCTGGTGACTCAAGATCTGGAAGCTGCTCTGGCCAAGGAAGAGGTAAACATATTTTAATGTTTGTGATCGTTTTATCATTTAAAGTAAAGGCATGCTTTGCTTGTCATATAAAAAGTGTACAGGGGCACCTGGGTGGCTCAGTCGGTTGAGTCTCCGACTTCGGCTCAGGTCATGATCGCACGGTTCATGAGTTCCAGCCCTGTGTCCGGCTCTGTGCTGACAGCTCAGGGCCTGGAGCCTGCTTCAGATTCTGTGTCTCCCTCTCTCTCTCTGCCCCTCCCCCACCCATGCTGTTTCTCTCTCTCTCTCTCCAAATAAATAAACATTAAAAAAAATTTTTTTTTAATGTACACTGGGGCACCTGGGTGGCTCAGTTGGTGAAACATCCAACTTCGGCTCAGGTTGTGATCTCACGGTCCATGAGTTCAAGCCCTACATTGGGCTCTCTGCTATGAGCACAGAACAAGCTTTGGATCCTCTGTCTCCCTCTCTCTCTGCCCCTCCCTCCCTCCCTCTCCCTCTCTCTCTCAAAAATAAATAAACATTAAAAAGAAAGTGTATACTCTTGTTTACATAATCTTAACCCAGAGAGAACATACTTAAGGAATGTACTTGAATTTCTCTTGATCTGGGTTTCTGTGATTATTTCCAAACTGACATGGTGATTCTGTGATTTTCAGAGGCAAACAAGACAAGAGTAACAAAGACCATCGTGGAGGAAGTGGTGGACGGCAAAGTCATCTCATCTCAGGTCAGCAATGTTTCTGAAGTGAAAGTTAAGTAAGCCATTTCCAGATCAGCAAGAGTGTCTTTCAGAAAAATAATGAAAGGACACAAATGAAGAAATCACATCAATCTTTCTAGCCATCTTTCTGGATGTCTTCAGGGAAAAGATTCCATCCAGAAATAGCTAACCAAATAATTTTTCTGCATCTTCTTCTTTTCTTACCCACAATGCTCTTGAAAAAGTTGAAATGACAATTTTGCTCTGTTTCCATGCTTCAATAAACTTACTTTTGCAAGTTAACTAAATGCTTCTGGAAATTTTTTAAGAAATTCAATATTTTCCCTAGAAATAAAGCTTTCAGTTATGATCTAGCTGCATTGTTATTATACTAATATTAATTTGTTATTGATATAGTACCCTCTTCATAAAAATCAAGATTATAGCCATTTGGCGTGTGGGCATTTCTAGCAACATCCCATTGGAACTCACTGATAGCTGAAATTAGGTCTTAGTGTCCCTAAAAAAGTTGTGGGAAAGAAAATGGGATATGTGATATGGCTCCAGATTTCTGAAAACCTCAAAAGCCCCAAAGAGAAGAGATCTCGGATACTTGTGCCCTTACCAAATCTAGCCACACCTCTAGCCAAAAACTGTCACTTAGCCAAGCTGGTGTTTCCTTTTCCCACTGTCCACTGCTGAGTTGGCCACGGGCTCTGTCTTGTCTTGCTTGGGACAATGAAGCTTGTTAATGTAGGGCAGGAGATGGTACCTGCTCAGTCCCAGGAAGAACCAGACACAGGACAAAGCCACACTGGTTAAGGACTTTCCCACTTGAGGAATTCAATAGCATCAGATCACAAACTAGAGAATCAACCCCAGAAGCCAGTCCTCAAGAAAAGAACGCCAGGCTTGGCATAAAAAGCCAAATTTAAAATTACAAAGGATGAACCTGAACATAATTTATGCAAATTATACCTTCAAATATAAAACCAATAAGATCTGTATGAGAGTATCAAACTTTTTAAAAAAATTTTTTAATGTTTATTTATGTTTGAGACACAGAGAGAAACAGCATGAGCAGGGGAGGGGCAGAGAGAGAGGGAGACATAGAATCTAAAGCAGGCTCCAGGCTCTGAGTTGTCAGCACAGAGCCCTACGCAGGGCTCGAACTCATCAACTGATGAGATCACGATCTGAGCCGAAGTCAGACGCTCAACCGACTGAGCCACCCAGGTGCCCCGAGAGTATCAAACTTTAATAACCCAAAACAACCCAAAACATGTAGCTTTTCATTTTCTAGGCATATTGAATAAAACCTAAAAATGAACCTGCAAGCACACTGGGACTTCTGCTTTGATGGATAACTACAGAGTTATATATATTATATATATATATAACTATATATATATATTACTATATATATATGTACCATATACCATATATATACTATACTATATATATATACCATATATATATATATACCATATACTATATATATACCATTACTATATATATATTACTATATATATATATTATATATATAATAGCTACAAGCACAAACCACTACTCAAAAAGAGCAACACTGTCTTCAAACATATGTTTCCCATCAAGCCATTACAGTAACTTAAACCTTGGATGTTTTTCCTCTAGTGAAAATTTCAGAAATATGAACCAGCTGATCCAATGTGGATTAATAGTGGAAAGACACAAATGGAAACCAGTTGTGTGCAGCCTCCAGTCCCTCGGGTCATCACGGCCACACTGGGGAAGCCTCTTTCTGTGACTCTTCCCAGATGCACGCTTATAGTCCTGTACCACCTGGCACCTACGTTTATGCCTGGTATTATCTGCATGTCAAAGCAACAGTATATGGCCACTCTGAAAATCATCTTTAGGTGAAAACCTTCATCCTGTGTTTCCCTGACATGTGTTAAGATGCCACATTTGGGGGCGCCTGGGTGGCGCAGTCGGTTAAGCGTCCGACTTCAGCCAGGTCACGATCTCGCGGTCCGTGAGTTCGAGCCCCGCGTCAGGCTCTGGGCTGATGGCTCGGAGCCTGGAGCCTGTTTCCGATGCTGTGTCTCCCTCTCTCTCTGCCCCTCCCCCGTTCATGCTCTGTCTCTCTCTGTCCCAAAAATAAATAAAAAACGTTGAAAAAAAAATTAAAAAAAAAAAAAAAAAGATGCCACATTTGTACTAAATGACCATTTACAGAAACAGAAAAGGCCAGAACATGCTGAGATGCAGTAAAATACGTCTCTAGCATTTCAATTAAAAAAAAATTTTTAATGTTTATTTATTTTTGAGAGAGAGAGACACAGACAGAGTGTGAGCAGGGGAGGGGCAGAGAGAGAGGGAGACACAGAATCTGAAGCAGGCTGTACTCTGAGCTGTCAGCACAGAGCCTGACTCGGGGATCAAACTCATGAACTGTGAGATCATGAACTAAACCAAAAAGGATGCTCAACTGACTGAACCACTCAGGTGCCCCATGACCACTTTTTTTTTAGCTGGTTCCTCTATAATGCCTGCTCCATCTTTTCTCCGCACCACGTGCCCCAGGAGGTCACCTCTCCTCTTCAGAACTCCTCTGCATCCAGAACACTTCTTGCAAACAGTAGCCATCCAACAACCAAATGACTGAACCATAAGATCATGACCTGAGCCAAAGTCGGACACTCAACCAACTGAGCCACCCAGGCAACCCGCATTTCAATTTTTAAAACGGGAATTACTGAGCCATTTGGGATCATGAAATTTACTTAGAGTACTGAACAAAATGTTAAGGATAGGGTGTTTGCACACTATGACCTGTCCTGAAATCACTTCAAAACCACATGACATAAAACTGCGTATGTTTTATTCTGGAACTCTATAGTTCAGCAATCCACCAACTTTTCAATGAGTGCGGACTTACTCTTAAGAAGGAAGAGCCAGTGCCTACTTGGTATGAATTTTCATCGGTTGACTTTTGATCCAGAGATTCATACGGTCGTTCTTGTCATTCCGACCTCAAGGGACAAGGGCAAGAATGGTGAGGGTGCTGGACATGGTATCTGTCCTCACAAAGATTAGAAGCAAGAAACGACGTTTGTAGGAAGCAGGGAAGAGGAAACAGCCAAAGGATTTGAGACCCTATGGAAAGTAGCCTAAATTTGCTTAATGACTTCATGGAATTAGACCCTGTTCAAAAGACCTATAAGAGAAGACAGTGATGAATATAAATCACCCAGAATGTAGCTCAAGTAATATCTTCCCAATAACCTCCTCAACTAGCAAAATACTACATGTAATACAACATTTAAAAAAATTATCAGTGGCTCAAATGGGACACTTGAAAAAAAACAGGAAATATGGGTCAAGCTCTTTTAAAAACAATTTTCTGGGGGCACCTGGGTGGCTCAGTTGATTAAGCATCTGATTGGATCTCAGCTCAGGTCATGATCTCACAGTTTGTGAGATCCAGCCCTGTGTAGAGTTCTTTGTTGGCAATGCGGAGCCTGCTTAGGATTATCTCTCTCCCTTTCTCTCTGCCCCTTTCCGGCTCCCACGCGCTCTCTCTCTCTCTCTCTCTCTCTCTCTCTCTCAAAATAAATAAATAAACATTTAAAAAGAAAGAAAAAAAACAATTTTCTCATTTGTAATATCACTGGCAATATGAAATGATAAGGTGGAAAGGAGCAAACACTGAGATAACATTTCAACTAATTTTTTTTAATGTTTAGCATTTATCTTTATTTTTTTAAGAGGTGGGGGAGGGGCAGAGGCAGAGGGAAAGAGAGAATCTTAAGGAGGCTCCACACCCAGCAGGGAGCCCGATGCAGGGCTCCACCTCACCAATCCTGCGATCATGACCTGAGCTGAAATTGAGAATCAGCTGCTCAACCAACCGGGCCACCCAGATGCCCTTAATGTTAGTATTTAAATGGCATATAGAAGACAAGCCCAGAACATATCTATCACAGATCTATCATGTATCAAGTGCATGGATTCCTGGGGTGGGGGCAGGGGGGGATATGTTTATTTCATTGACCAAACCGCAAGGAACACGAAAGCCTACGGTTACAACACTGCACGAGGACTACATCACACGGACTCCAGCTTGCTTCTTAATGGCCCCGTAGAGCTGGGAAGTGTTTCCCAACACCACCACCTCCACTAGCTCATCCCTAACACCCTGATCTTTAGAAACACGTACTGCTTTTAGCTTTATTCGTTGCTGGCAGCTAGCTACAAAATAAATTACTTCAAATGACTTTTTATTAGTTTGCCTAAGACCAAGAAGTCAGGTTTTTATTTTTTTTTTAATTTTTTTTTTATTTTATTTATTTTTGGGACAGACAGAGACAGAGCATGAACAGGGGAGGGGCAGAGAGAGAGGGAGACACAGAATCGGAAACAGGCTCCAGGCTCTGAGCCATCAGCCCAGAGCCTGACGCGGGGCTCGAACTCACAGACCGTGAGATCGTGACCTGGCTGAAGTCGGACGCTTAACCGACTGCGCCACCCAGGCGCCCCAGAAGTCAGGTTTTTAAATCTCCATGATGGTTGTCATGTAAACAAAGGCTTTGTGGCACCATTTCAAGATAAGGCAATTGTACCTTCCCCTCCGAGTGTGCCACACTCAAAAGTTTCCATGAAGATCCAGTATTAATGCTTGCGATTTCTATCACAATAATAACATAAAAATCACAGAGTTTTAAAGAGTTGGATGGCGACTTTTATTCCAAACCCTCAATTTCTATCCCAAACACCCAGGATAGAAATTCCTCCTGGAAGATTATTCTAGGCCTCCATTTAAGAACAGGTGTAAAGTTAGAAATGGTTTCCTTATATGGAGCCAGATCTATCTCTGTATAACTTCTAGCAATCTGATCCTGGTTCAGGCCTTTGGAGCTTGTTTTGGTTTTTTAAATCAAGATGTTGACAGAGCTGTGTTCCTTCTGAAAGCTCAAGGGAAGAATCCTTTATCTTGTCTTCCAGTATTCAAACATTTTTTTTAATGTTATATTTGTTTTTGAGAGAGTGTAAGCAGGGGAGGGGCAGAGAGAATGAGGAACAGAGGTTCTGAAGTGGGCTCTGTGCCGACAGCAGCCAGCCTGCCATGGGGCTTGAACTCAGGAACCTGGAGATCATGACCTGAGCTGAGGTCGGACACTCAACCCACTGAGCCACCCAAATGTCCCATTTGGAACTATTTTTAAATGGTCACGTGTCTTCTTTTTTCTAAACAAAAATCTCAATTTCTTTAGCCATGCCTCATCTGACATTGTTTCCATACTCTTCATTACCTAGACCACATGTTTTGGATATAATGGACATATTCGCAATTAAATAGTCTTCTTAAACTATGGCACCCAGAACTGAACACAAGGATCAAGAGCAGTGGGAGGATGACCCCTAAACTTGTAAATCTTTTGATAGAGTCTAACTTCAACGGCTATAGCATATTCACGACCATTGAGCTGGGACTTTTACAGAGAAACTTTATCCTTCACCGGATGTTTTATTCTCTCTTTTTCTTCTAACTCATGGAACTTCCTTTTTTTAATTCTATTTACTTTATAGAATCTTACCACTAATTTGGGGTCATCATTTCGCCCTAAAAAGTGTTTAAAATACATTTTTTATTCTCTCACTCAACATACTAAATAGGTATTATTTAGAAAAAATGCAACAAACCCTAAAATGCAACCAGTATTACACCAAAGCCCCCCACCTGCCAGTAACTATCAGCTTGACATGTATGTTTCCTGAATAAGCCATTTGAATATTTTATTCCACGTTAAATTGTTTCAATGTTAATAAAAGTTTTAAGAAATGCTTATTTACTGGGCCAGCAGGTTGTATAAAGACACAGGAATAGGCTCATAGGAATAGTTACCCTTTAGAAAATGGAAGCAAAGGTCATGCATGAAAAGCACATCAAGTGACACGGAGTTTATTTACCAAAAATATTGTCTTTCTAGTGTGACAGCTTTTAGTTAAAGATAGATAGATACATAGATAGGTAGATAGATAGATAGATAGATAGATGATAGATGACAGATTTATTTCACTGCCTCTGACAATATACATAATGAAGAAAAATGTGTTTTATAATATGGAAATCATGGGGGGGGGGCTTCCCATTAGAAAAAGGCATCTGGAGAGAGGAAGTAGGATGTGTCATGGTTATTGTCTCCAAGTTTAGGTCACCTGCTGCAATTCAAAATCTGCATATGTTGATTCACCTGCAGAAGGAGCCAGGGGTGGCCACAGCAGAGGTTTACAAGAACCTGGAGAAACTTACAAGTTTGTTATTTAATACTAAATCAAAACATTATGGCGTATCAGTTCCTCCTTTTCTCTTTAACTTTCTTGGGGGTCCTACACTTCCATAAAACAAGAATATACAGCTAGATATTATTAACCACTTTGAAAGCCCAAGGCAGGCTTTGAGAAAAATTTAAAACTTAAAATATTATTTTCTTACAATTGACAAAATCAAGAAAGAAGAATATTAAAAGGAATCTGACCATTCTCTCTTCCTATATTTTATTCTTATTTAAGACAGGATACATAGGGTAAGGATCTGCCACTTTCTATTACTTCACCAGAAATCCCTAAAATTGATTTCAAATAGCTTCATCTGAAAAGATGGCATATTCATCACACAATTCCAAAGGAAAATAAATTGGTACAAGCACAGTCATCAAAATGCATGAGGGCAGAAATTCCATAAGTGAAAATACAAGCTTAAGTAGGCTGATATCTGCTTCATTTCTCCAGTGGGAGATAACAAATATCTGAAGGCATTTTCTGTGCTTTAAAATAAATAAGACAGTCTATGGGGTTTAACAAACAGTTAACAAAACAAGAATTTAGTACTACAGATGTCACTGAAAATTCTTTAGGTAATTGTACCAAAAAGGAAACACCCACTTTATCAACTAGAAAAGGAGGGTACTCATTGATAACTCCCTAACATTCTCTTGGAGGATTGGTCTTTGCAGGGTTGAAACCCTTCCATCATGTCCCATTTTGCCCAAAAGTCTAGTCTATTAGATTCTGATCATGGGAAAGGAAGAATCATAGGGGGGAAAGTGGCTCAAGTGGCTCCTCAGGGAGAGCTTTTCCCACCAACTTTGGGGGTGCTACCCAGGGAGGAGGTGTGAGCAGGTTGCTCTCTGATAATGAGAAGGATATGATGCAAAACCTCAATGACGCTCTCCCAGTCTACCTGGACAAGATGGCGCTCTGGAGCACCATCAAGTAAACTTCAAGTTCACTTGAAGATAAAAATCAAAGAAATTTGGACCTGAGGCGATGGTCAAAAAGTAAAACAGGACTAAAGAGGTATCATCATCTGAGGGGCACCAGGGTGGCTCAGTCAGTTAAGCATCTGACTTTGGCTCAGGTCACAATCTCACAGTTAGTGGGTTCGAGCCCCACTCTGTGCTGACAGCTCAGAGTCTGGAACCTGCTTCAGATTCTGTGTCTCCCTCTCTCTCTGCCCCTCGCCCACTTGCACTGTTTCTGTCTCAAAAATAAATAAGCATTTAAAAAAAAATAAAAAAGTATCACCAGATAATTGAGGAACTTAAAAACAAGGTAAGAAATTTTGCTACTGCTGGACAAAATATGACAAAGTGACAAAATATGAAAAGATTGAGACCATCTTACACCATTATCTGTACTTCCCTCAATTCAACCAGATTAAGGAATTTAACAAGCAACAGAATGTACTTCTTAGCTATGTTCCATTTTTTGTTTTCTAATTTGCTTACTTTTATATAGTTCATTTTCTGGAAAGAATTATAGAAATGTTTCCAAAATACTTAAACAAAATTAAACTAAGTACATTGCCTGCAGTCACTCTATACTCAAAAGAAGAGATAAATGCTATAGATATACTTATACAACTATTTAATGTATTTGTCATTAAGAACGATATACATAAAAAATTTCTGTGAAGACCCTGAAACAGGCATTGCTAAATACCAGTGTATGAAAGTTCAGAATATGAGCATAACAAACACAGCTTCTATGTGTGTCCTGCTTTTCCAGATATTAAACACAACCATTAATAACACCAGCTTCACGCTCCAGACTGATAGTGTAAAATTAGCAGCTGAAGACTTCAGACAGAAGTAAGACGTGGTTACCTTCAATGGCACAATGGAACATATAAGCTATGGAGAGAAGCAGTGGGTGAAGCCGTGCTTATTTTTATACTGGAATCACAAGTTACAAAAAGAGGATTGTTCTTTTTAGAAATAAATGAAATCCTAAAAATGGAAAGATGCTTTAGCTGAATACACTACAGAAGGCCATTATTTACAAGAACATTATGGTGATTCTGTGTTCAAAGAATCATCGCCTAGTTTATAAGTAAAAAAATTTTTTAAGTTTATTTATTTTTGAGAGAGAGAAAGACAGACAGAGAGCAGGAGAGGGCAGAGAGAGAAGAAGACACAGAATCTGAGTAGGCTCCAGGCTCTGAGCTGTCAGCACAGACCCCGACTCGGGGCTCAAACTCATGAGCTGTGAGATCATGACCTGAGCTGAAGTCGGACGCTTAATGGACTGAGCCACCCAGGTGCGTACACAGTTTATAAGTAAGAACTTTTAGGGTCACCTGGGTGGCTCAGTTGGTTAAGCATCTCACTTTGGCTCAGGTCATGATCTCACAGTCCCTGAGTTCAAGCCCCGCGTTGGGCTCTGGGCTGACAGCTCGGAGCCTGGAGCCTGCTTCAGATTCTGTGTCTCCCTCTCTCTGGCCCTCTCCCCGTTCATGCTCTGTCTCTCTCTGTCTCAAAAATAAATAAACATTAAAAAAAATTATAAGTAAGAACTTTTATGAATTAGGTATATTTTAAGTGAGGTACCATTATGTGTGTCTGACAATTCTTTAACTCCTTTCTTGATATGTATGTACAAGACCCTCATGAACAAGAGGAAAATAAAGTATGGCAACTGTGTCCAAAGAAATAAAAATGCTAGAGAGTTCTTCCTCAAAGCTTTCAGTGTTTTATATGCAGTGCCATGGTACTCCCACCTTCCCCAAAATGTGAAATGCAAATAGCAAATTATATTTGCATCAAATATAAACTGAAGCATTTCTGGAACAGTCCTTAAAAAGATTGTTTAGAATAGAGTATTAACACAAAACTAATAACCACTGAAAGCACTTGAAACTTTTTTTAGGTGTGGGTCTGAACTGGCCCTGTGCCAGAGTATGGAGGCTGACAACCACAGCCTGTGCCCAGTCCTGGATGACCTGACTGTCCAACACTGACCTGGAAATGCAGGTTGAAACCCTGGCAGAGGAGCTAGCTGATCTCAGGAAGAACCATGAAGATGTGTGTGTCTGTAGGGTGAAGTGTAACTTGCCCTTTTCTTTAAAAAAAAAATTTTTTTTTTAGGTTTATCCATTTTTCAGAGACAAAGAGGGACAAAGCATGAGTAGGGGAGGGGCAGAGAGAGAGAGGGAGACACAGAATCTGAAGCAGACTCCAGGCTGTCGACACAGAGCCTGACCAGAGGCTGGAACTCACAGACCACAAGATCATGACCTGAGGTGAAGTCAAAGTCAGACGTTTAAGGGATTGGGCCACCCAGGTGTCCCTAACTTTCCCCTTTCTTATTTTTTGTCTTTGATTCCAATCTAATGATGAGGTTAAAGCAAAAAAATTTTTTTAAGTTTATTTATTTATTTTGACAGAGACAGACACAGAGTGAGTGGGAGAGGGGCAGAGAGAGGCAGAGAGAGAATCCCAAGCAGGGTCAGCGCCATCAGCCCAGAGCCCGACCCGGGGCTTGAACTCACCAGCCGTGAGATCATGACCTGAGCTGAAACCAAGAGTCAGACACTTAACCGACTGAGCTATGCAGGCGTCCCAGAGGTTAAGGAAAATTCTAATAAATGAAGTGAATGCTACTGCCATTGTGGTTGACTTCCTTGATGGTTGTTTCCCACTCAGGAAATTAAAGGCCCACCAGATACGGCAGGCGTGTGGAGACGGTCCTCATACCTGGAGCTCAGCTATCCTGGCTCCTCAATGGCAGAACTCACCATGGGGCCCTCAACGAGCAGAATCACCAGGATGCTAAAATTAGGTTCAACAACAAAGCAAACTAAGAACACAGTCAAGGTCGGAGAATTAGGACGACTTCCCTTTGCTGATAAACGACTCTGTTTTATAATGGTATTCCAGAGCAGAGTGCTACTTCAGCAGATAGCTTCCGCCGCGGAAGCCGCCAACTCTGCTAAGGTTCAGATGAATGAGCTGAAGCAGACTATTCAGGCCATGGAGCTAGAACTAGTCTTCAGGAGCCCTGCTATGTCACGATCTCCTCCTGGGGGACTATGCCAAAGGCCAATTTGTCCCCACAGATAATCTCCTGATTTCACCTCAGCAATATGTTTCCAAAATATTATATTCCCAAATGGGCTCTATTTTTTAAAGCTCTTAAAATCTTAAGATCTTTGGCTTCTTAATTATTAGCTTAGACAGTAAAGTGTTCACTTAAGGCATGAAAAATATGTAGAAGCAAAATGAACTGCATATAGCAGCCCCTATTTTGAAAATACCACAGCCCCTGAATCAGCTAAGACACTGCAAATATCAACATGAGCTCGCTGTGAGGGAAACACTGGGCTGGCTCATTTTCGGAATGAGATCACTTGTTTCTATTTCCGGGTAGGTGGTAAGGCAAGACTCCTGTCTAAAAGCTTAAGACAATTAGTGTCGGTAAAATGTCTTCAGGAATATCCAGCTAGGATTTCCTTCAATATCAAGGAGTGATGTTGAATGTTGTGTTTTAATTATGAAGATTTCATACATTTAAACTTGAATAATAATGTTTTCCTTTTTAAGTCAATCTTCACTTATATTCCCAAAAGATGAGACGGTTTGTGATAAGCATTTATTAAGTATCTGATGTTTCAACAGCTGTGACATAGGAAACAGGATAGTGGTGGCATTTCTGTCTTCTGGGAAGCACATTTCCACCATAGGGAAATGTTTACTAACCTAATAATGCATTAGCCAGTTCCTATATTTTGCATCTGCCCAGTAGACCCGAGCCCCAGTCCCAGGCTGTCTCTAAACTCAGAGTGTGACCTTAGATAAGTCACTTTTCCAAAAGTATCCATCTCTAGACCTCATTTTTCCATTATCTATACAACAGGGGAGTTGGCAATCCCTATGATACCTTCTTATTCTACAGTCTATGACCCTATGCAACCAAATTTTTAAAACCATCAAAAAATATCAAGGTGGGTGAAATGAATATTATGGTGAATTAAAATTAGGCCAGATTTACTCTAATTCAAGGAGTTTGTTATATCTTTTTAATACATCCAATGTCAGGTTCTAAGGTAGGGTTTATCAACCTTGCAACTCTAGACATTTGAGGTTGGATAATTCTTTGGGGAGGGGGTAGCTGTCCTGTACAACCTATGGGTTGTAGCAGCATCCATGGGTTTTACCCACTAGATGCCAACAGCATCTCCTATCACCCACTTTGACAGCCAAAATGTCTCCAAACGTTGCCATATGCCCGCAAGAGGAGCAAAGTGACTCCTTTTGAGAATCACTGCTCTTCACATGCAAAGAGCATTTTCATACTCCACAAAAGCGAGTGCTCATCACGGTATGAAATGCTCAGCCTGGTACAAAACACACAGGATGAAGTACCCTCCTTCCCTCAAATCTCAAATCTTCACCCCTTTAAAACATGGGGTCCAAGCAAAAAAGATTATCTCTGTTTCACTTGAAAGAGAAAGGGCTGGGGCGCCTGGGTGGCTTGGTCGGTTAAGCGTCGGACTTCGGCTCAGGTCATGATCTCACGGTCCGTGAGTTCAAGCCCCGCGTCGGGCTCTGTGCTGACAGCTCAGAGCCTGGAGCCTGTTTCAGATTCTGTGTCTCCCTCTCTCTCTGCCCCTCCCCCGTTCATGCTCTGTCTCTCTCTGTCCCAAAAATAAATAAACGTTGAAAAAAAAATTTTTTAATAAAAAAAATAATAATAAAATAAAATAAAATAAAATAAAATAAAATAAAATAAAAACAGTCCTGGGTATTACGATGTTTATGAATACCTCAAACGATTAAAACAGAGTATAAGATGTTCTATTTTTCTTTTCAGTCATGAGTTTAAAACTGGATCCAAAGGAGGAAATAAATCGAGGGTAAGTTCTATAAGAAAGATTGTCTTATTTCATTTTCTTTGGAGGAACAATATATTCCAGGCCCAAAAGAATTGTGTTTTTATATGAATTTCTCATTTATATTATGCAATTAAAGGCATATTTTTTTAAAAAAATTTAACATTTATTTATTTATTTTCGAGAGAGAGAGAGAGAGAGAGAGAGAGAGAGACAGACAGAGCACAAGCAGCGGAGGGGCAGTGAGAGGAGGGAGACACAGAATCTGAAGGAGACTCCAGGCTCTGAGCTGTCAGCACAAAGCCCGATGTGGGGCTCGAACCCATGAACCATGAGATCATGGCCTGAGCCAAAGTTGAATGCTCAACCACTGAGCCACTCAGGTGCCCCAGCAATTGAAGGCATATTAATCCAAGGCTTAATTATGGAATAGTTTCAACTGAGATATTTGTCAAACTAGCACTGTAATTTTTTTCTTTGAAATGTATGCCTATATGAAGTAATAATAAATGTCCTAGAAGCTTTTATCACACCACATTTAAATGTTTTCCTTCCAACACTGTTCAACTCAATATGTGGGGAGACATTTTAATGAACATTTCTTTTGAAAGGTCAAAATAACAAGATTTATGCTGATAGGTTAGTTTAACACCGTTTTTCAAACTGTATGCTTTGACCCGTTAATAGCTCTTTAAAAATATTGGGTCACAGTCAGCATTTTTAAGCAGAATGTAAGAGAAAATAGCAAAGTACATATTATCTATGAGTGGTAAATATTATTTTACAAATGTTTTCATTATAAGCGTGTGTTTGTGGGTACGTGTGTGTGTATGCTGATGTCACAGCATAAAATGCATTTCTTCTTATGGAAGAAATTGGAAAACTACTGTGTTTTTTGGGGTTTTGAGGGGTTTTTTGCAACCTGCCTCTACCTCTATCAGTTCATCGTCCACACTGCTGCTAGAGCCATCTCCTAAATCTGGATCACATAGTTCAGACACTGTTCCAAGCACTGTATGTGTGTCAACGAATTCAGTTCTCACTATGATCCTGTGAGGCCGACTATTAGTAACCCCATTTTACAGATGAGGGAACTAAGACACAGAGCAAGTTAAATAAGTTGACCAAGGGAGTCGGTAAGTTACTTTCCAAGTTTCTGACACAGGTCCTTCTCTGGATGAATCGACAGTCTAGAAAGAGGAAGAATATATGTAAATATATAAATAATAAAGCACTAACCATAATTCTGACTGGACTTTAAGAAAAATCACTCTGCATTAGTGAAGCTCTAAAGAGTAAAGATTGAAATCAATGAGATTTATATGCTTATCTTTCTGACTATTTAGTAGGTAGAGAAGTTAAAAAGGGCCCAATAAGACAGCTGTCTTGGGGCGCCTGGGTGGCTCAGTTGGTTGGGTGTCCAACTTCGACATAGGTCATGATCTCACGGTTCGTGAGTTCGAGCGCCGCGTCAGGCTCTGTGCTGATAGCTCAGAGCCTGGGAGCCTGCTTCGGATTCTGTCTCTCTCTCTCTCTCTCTCCCCCTCCTTCACTCATGCTCGGTCTCTGTCTCTCAAAAATAAATAAACATTAAAAAAAACTTTTTAATACAGCTGTCTTACTTTCTTTTCATATATTTTTTAATGTTTATTTTTTTATTTTTGAGAGAGAGAGCACATGAGCAAGGGAGAGGCAGAGACAGAGGGCAAGAGAGAGAATCCCAAGCAGGCTCCACACCATCAGTGCAGACCCCAATGTGGGGCTCAAACTCATGAACCGTGAGATCATGACCTGAGTCAAAACCAAGAGCCGGAAGCTCAACAGAGTGTGCTACCCAGGCGCCCTGACAGCTGCCTTACTTTTGATTAAAGTGGAATGCTTTATCAGTTTACTTCATTTCCATCAACATAAAATTGACTTTTCATTTTCCCTATTTTCTTTTCACAGAACCAACAAAAATAATCCAGTACAAGACAATTGTTGAAGAACTTGTTGATTGCATTGTCTCATCACACACAAAAAAAGATATTCACCAAAGACCAGCCTAAGGAACATCACACAAATCAGCTCACAAAAACTAAGACAAATCAAGGACCATTTAATCTTAGTCGTGTATATAAGATAAGCCATCCAATGTTTAGAGAATCAAACTGAAAAAGATGTGAAGACCATGGGATACATCCAAACAATACTGATCTTTTAACAATGGGAAAAAGAAATGTCAGCAAGATATTTGGATTTTTTTTTTTTTTTTTGCTTATCTGCAATGAAGTCATAGGAACAGATCCATCTTCATTTTGAAGTTATTTTAATCTTTCTGAATTTACTAAAAATGAGTACACCTCTGATTTAGGAGGTCTAATTTTGAGGTTTTCAGTTCTGGTCTGAAGCAACTTGGCTCAAGTGCCTGGCTAAACACTCTAGATAGCAAACAATAAGAGGTAATATTTTCCTTCAAGAAGCTAACATCTAGCTGGAACGTAAGAAATACGTGAAAAAGTTCAATGGCATCAGAATATCACATAGCACCAAAATTAGTAGTACAGATGGTAAATGCCAAGAGAATTCACAGATGAGAGTTCAATATGGTCCAGAGAGGCCAATGAAGATCTCGTGAAGCTCTAAAGTAAAGCTACACTAATATAATAGTTCGTACTCAGCAGTGAGCAAAAATTTAAAAGACAGTATCAAGTGTTGACTAGGATATGAAGCAACTGGAACTCACACCTACTACTAATGGGAGTACAAATCAGTGCAACCACTTTGGAAAATGCTGTTATCTACTACAGTTGAAGAAGACACACTATGAACCAGAAATACCTCTCATTCATTCATTCAACAATAATTGAACTCCTACCATATACCATGCACTGTTGTAAGCACAACTTTCCAGTCTAAACTACCCTGGGTCCCCACTAAAGTAAAATGTATGCATAGATACACCAGGAATCATGTTCAGAAATGTTACCAGAAGCACTGATTATAATGGCCAAAAAAGTATTTTTGAAAACAGGCCTATGGATTAATAAATTGTGAATTTCTTCATAAGAACAGAATTCAATAAACCAGGGAAAATTAATAAACTAAAACATACAACAAGGATGAATTTCAGGAACATATTTTTAAAAAGCAAATTGCAGAAGAATATATATAGTATTATTCCATTTATATAAAATTACAAAAACATGCACCACTATTAAATAATGTATGGTTTAGTGATGCAAACAAATGAGGGCAAACTGAAAAGAAAAGTGAGTGAAATATAAACAGAATATGAAGGGGGCAAAGAAGTGGGTAGGGGCGCACAAGTGACTCACTGGTAATGTCAACGTTTTATTTCTTTTTTTTTAATGCTTTTTTTTAAATTTTTTTTAACGTTTACTTATTTTTGAGACAGAGAGAGACAGAGCATGAACAGGGGAGGGGCAGAGAGAGAGGGAGACACAGAATCTGAAACGGGCTCCAGGCTCTGAGCTGTCAGCACAGAGCCTGATGCGGGGCTCAAACTCACAGACCGTGAGATCATGACCTGAGCCGAAGTCGGACGCTTAACCAACTGAGCCACCCAGGCGCCCCAACGTTTTATTTCTAAAGTAGGTATGGTTCATGGGTATTTGTTGCATTGTTTTTCTTACTACCTTGTACATATTTTATAAAAATTATTTTGCATCTACTCAATTATGTTTTTTTAAGTTCAGTAAAGTGCAAAGGGTTGGCTTTTGAAGGAAGGATTTGAATAGGCAGACATGAAGCCAATACAAGTGAAGGAAAGGGATAGGGTTGACAATGATATACATGGAACCATGAAGTGGAATCTGGCAGAGTGAAGAATTCATCTTGGATAACGACAGGGATAAGACTAAATATGGAATATGGTCAAATCATGGAGAGTCTTAAGAGCTTCTTTGAGGAATATAGACTAATCTGAAATTCCACAGGGAACTCTTGAAAACCTTGGGGTTAGGAGTAACCTATCAAGGGTTGAAAAAGGAAATTAATATAACCTCTGTATGCAAGATGGATTGGGGCAGTGGGGATGGAGACTAGAGATAAGGTAAATAGGTTACTGTGACAAATTAAGGATAAATTGAAATTTTTCTGGACCTAGGTACTCCTGGGGGAAGTAAAGAATCTGAGAGACAGGATTTGGTTAATTATTAAACTATAAAGAATTGGGGTGCCTGGGTGGCTCAGTCAGTTAATCGTCTGACTTCAACTTGGGTCATAATCTTGTGGTTTGTGAGTTCGAGCCCTATGTTGGGCTCTGTGCTGACAGCTCGGAGCCTGGAGCCTGCCTCGGATTCTATGTCTCCCTCTCTCTCTGCCCCTTCCCCACTTGCACTCTGTGTCTCTCCCTCAAAAATAAAGATTAAAAAAGTTTTTAACCATAACTTATAGAGCTAAGATGGTAAACAAAAATTCTAAAATTGCAAGGTGAAATAAAAACTGGAAAGTGGGGAGAGAGAGCAAAATCAGAAGGGAAGAAGATACAACAGGCCAGGCATATATTGAGCTTGATGTAACAATGGAACATCCAACTAGAAATATCCAACAGAAAACCAGAGATACAAATGGATAATGTCTACAAATTGCACTAAGATAGATATTTATAGCATGAAAAACACAATAGTCTTAACTGTCGTGTAAAATTGATCATACACAACAAAAATCCTAACCAACAGGTAAACATTCAAACCTTTTAAGTGCATTTTAAAAACCATGTTATGCCTAACAAAACTCTAAAAATTCAGAACTAACTATATTTTGAAGGATGAATTATCAAGAATCATAGCAGAGGGGTGTCTGGGTGGTTCAGTCAGTTACGCGTCTGACTCTTGATTTCAGTTTAGGTCATGATCTCATGGTTTGTGAGATTGAGCCCCGTGTCTGGCTCTGCACTGGCAGCACAGAGCCTGCTTGGGATTCTCTCTCTCCCTCTCTCTCTCAGCCCCTCTCGGGCTCACGTGCTCACTCTCTCTCCCTCTCTCTCAAAATAAACAAACTAAAAAAAAATTTTAATAGAAAAAGAACCACAGCAGAGAGGTCCCTTTCAGAAATGAGTCACACACAAAAATACCCAATTCCATATTCAGAAAGGAATCATGCAAAGCCAGCCTCATAGGTACTTAACTCACAAACCATTTATTGTTTACAATATGCAGGTACAGTAATAAGGTAATACAGCTAAACTATCAAATAATAGAATATAGAATATAATATGATGTAGCTAAAAAGTAATATAGCTAAACCATCAAAAGTAACATAGTTGAAAAAAGACCAAAGTGAATCCTAAAAGATTAACACTTAGGATTTCTCAAAAAAAGTTGACAATGTTTCCCTAAGTCTCAAACAATGCTGACTTCAATGACCATCTCTTCCAAAGTATGAGTCACTAGTTTTCTGGCTACTTGGAGAAGTTTCAAAGGTAATGATTTTTGAGGGTAACTGAGCTTGTAGTACCTGCGTGTCAACATATCACCAAGTTTCATGTCAGGAGTCAGCAAGGATAGATGTACTGAGCCACTGTTGAGCTGAGATATTTGAAAAAAAAAAAAAAAGCAATTACGAAGGAGTTGAAGCTTAATGGATTAGTATAATGAATTTTTCTGAAGGCAACATTGAAAATATTCATAAAAGGTGTGGCAGAACGTGGAGTTGCTAAAGGGCAACTATTCTAACCCTACCAACAGTTTGTTTTTCATATAGACTGGACTAAATTTCAGAAAATGTGTTAATTTCCAAATGTAATTGCTTAAGATTTAAGCCAAAATACATTTTAAAAGGTATTAAACTTAATTTTTTTTTTTTCTGAATGGACCAGTGGTGTAAGAAGCCAAAGAGAAACAGAAGCCAAACTGAGGGGCCAAAAAATTAAAAGGAAACAAAAAACGTTCACTGATTTCAGAACACTTTGTGCCACCAATGAACATAGTATTGCTGAAGACTAGTCTTCAAGAAATCAGCAACTGTGTTAAGTGCTGAATCAGCAAATGAATCAGCACACTTTTATCTTAATACCAGATTATTTTTTTAACTCTTTTTTTTAAGCAGGCTTCATGCACAGCATGGAGCCCAACACGGGGCTTGAACTCACAACCCTGAGATCAAGACCTGAGCTGAGATCAAGAGTCAGATGTGGTTTTTTTTAATTTTTTTAATGTTTATTTATCTTTGAGAAAGAGAGACAGAGTGCAAGCAGGAGAGGGGCAGAGAGAGAGGGATACACAGAATCTAAAGTAGGCTCCAGGCTCCAAGCTGTCAGCACAGAGCCTGATGCGGGGCTCAAACCCACAAACTGTGAGATCATGACCTGAGCCGAAGTCGGACGCCTAACCAACTGAGCTACCCAGACACCCCAAGAGTCAGATGTTTAACCAACTGAGCCACCCAGGCGCCCAAATGCCAGATTATTTTTAACAGCTCAAAATTTATTGACTGCTAACTATATGAAGTTATGATTAGAAGTAAAAAGATAATACAGCTAAACTATGAAAGGTATCGTACAGAATCCTATAGTTGAAAAGAATGGGTTCTGATTTACTCAATCTCTAAGATTAACACTGAGAATTTATCAAAGAGAATAGAAAATGTTTCCCTAATTCTCAAACAACGCTGACTTCAACGATCCTATCATTGAAAGCACACATGGCTAGTCTTGTGGCTGCTTGGAGATGTTTTGAAGATGATTTTTGAAGGTCAAACTACTGATTCCAGCATTTTCTCCAAACGTGTAAAATTATTCACAGAAGTAGAAGTACTATTTTCACATAAAGTGATATGATCTATAGATGTAATTATGTTGCATTAAACCGAATAATTGCTGGGTATGCTGGATTAGTGTCTTTAATCTGAACACAGCCCCACACCCAAGAGGAAAAGATTATCATTCTATCTTGAGTATACAACACCAATCCCTAAGAGAGCAACTCTTCTCCTGGTTATACAACGAGAATGTCAAAACAAACCTGAACCTTGCAATGAACATTTCCAGAATCCAAAACATACTTTTGACAGAAGTTTAACAATAATCAATTCATTTTCAAGACATGATATAAAGTCAGTAAAAGATGATCTACTCTGATATTCATCCATTTGTTCGAAAGCATTAAATGAACATTAAGTCTAAAGGATTCATGGCAAAACCCATTAAAGCCGGGAGTTGGGGCAGGTTCCTAAGAAATATAAAATATATACTCTGTGCCCTGGAGAAGTTCTCAATTTAGTGAAGGAGGAAATAATTACCAAGCATTTTGAACGCCACTAAAAGGTTGTGGAGAAGTAAAATTTTTATTAATCTATGTACTTTTAAATGCCATTCATTTAATAGTTAGGGTCAGATACTACCTCCTCCAAGCCAGTGGGGAAATAAATTAAAAAAAATTTTTTTGTACAGCTAAAATTTCTTTTGTAAAATGTGTCTTTATAAAAAGCCTCAAGGTACCACTGCTGGGACTCCAGTTTTTATACATCAAGCTTAGTTAGAAAGGGCTCCATGGGTATATACAAGTATGAATGTACTACTATGCTTCCTGTGTCCTCCAAAGCTATATAACCTATCTGAGCAGCTGGAAGGCATTCAGATACTTACACACTAACCAGGAAGGTAGAAGCAAGAAAAGAAGAGAAAGATGGGGAGATAGAAACCGATGCATTTGACAGTAGTCGGCAGGGAGCAGAGTCCAGCCCAGGGAAAGTTGGAGGGCTCAGCACTGGCAGCAAGAAATTAAGGAGACAATGGACATCATGGAGAAATAAAGCAAAAAGGGCCACGGGATATGGAGAGGCGTTTCTGGAGTGGGCACATTCATCTGGCCACTTTGGGCAGTGGAAGAACATTTAAACCTGAAAATAGAACTTAGTAATTCCAGTCATTATGTACAGACCAATAAGCAAAAATAATATCCAAAAATATATGAACTTGGGTTATAGATAAGAACTACGTCATACCTTTGAATGCGATCCACGCACGTCTCATGCTGCTCACACAATCTGTCATGGGGAGGCTATTGGAGAGGACAACCACAGCGGGGTCCTGCATTCAGGGCATTTGAAACACATAAATGCTCGATTCTGAGGACTGGACTATCGCAACTACAAGAGTTGCACAGGGCGTATATCCAGGACCAGGAATTGACCGGCCCTATGATCAGAGAAGGTTCATACTGAGGCACCAGCTGGCTCAGGTAGGGTGGATGTTGAAAGCCAAGCAGAGGAATTTCTGTGAAGTCTTGCTTCTGCCATCATCAGCCATCCTCTGATTTTCTACTTACCACCTCTTCCAGTTTACTACTTCTATTTACCAGAAAAAAAAAAAAAAACTCCACACAATGACCTAATCATCTATCTCTGATATAATGCATATAATGCATTTAGCATCTAATGCTATATAATGCATATAATGCATCTAGCATATAATGTCTTCCTGCGTGTGCTAAAATGTTCCCTCAAAAATTTTTTTGTTAACCAATTCTGGACATTTCATATAAATAGAAGCATACAGTATGTGCCCTTTGGTGTCTGGTTTCTTCCACTTTGTATAAGGTTTGCAGGCTCTTCCATACATCAGTATGTCATCCCTTATTATGGCTGAAGAAAATTCCATTGTACAGAAATACCACAATTAGTGTGTCCATTCATTTGCTGATGGACACCTGGGTTATTTCCACCATTTGAGTATTATGATCAATGCTGCTATCTGTAAAGACACAGCAAATTGATGGTTATGATGTGAAATTGTTGGAGTTAGGGAGTGAATGGTCAAGAAAGAATTTTGGGGGGCGCCTGGGTGGTTCAGTCAGTTAAGCAGCCGACTTCTGCTCAGGTCATGATCTCATGGGCTGTGAGTTCAATCCCCGTGTCAGGCTCTGTGCTGTCAGCACAGAGCCTGTAGCCTGCTTCAGATTCTGTGTCTCCCTCTCTCTCTCTGCCCCTCCCCCATTCACATTTTGTCTCTCTCCCTCAAAAATAAAATAAACATTTAAAATTAAAAAAAAAAAGAAAGAAAGAATTTTGGAAATGCCTTCTGTGCAAAAAAGAGTGGTATTAGTAAAGCAGGAGGACAGGACCTGTGGGCAGAAAGAGTTGCACTGGGGCTGTGAGGAGTGACTGATTATATACCTTCAAGCTGGGAGGGGGGTTAGGGATAGCCTAAGTCTCTAAGGAACTTGGAAGCAAGTTTTCCAGGACCCTGAGGGGCTAGCTGTTGTTAGGAAAATGTCATTTACTACTAGTAAAACCTTAGTCATGAGACCCTTCAGATGTATATCGGGGGCCATATGCTTGGAGGATGATTGTTAACATATATCTTGGGGGGTAGAGACATAGGAAGTTTCTAAAGGGATTTTTGGTAGGATCCTGGAGGTCGGGCTAATGTTGAGCTAAGGTTGCCTTTTGCCTTTAGCAAAGTATTAACACTGAGGCAGCTGAGATCCTTGAGGAAAGTCGCTATGCTTGTCTCAAGGACTTGTCAATGGGCTGTAAGTTATAAGGAAGTTTCATTTGTTTTCTTTTGTCATTATTCTCCACATCCATTACATAGACTGGGGGAAGAGGGAAATGGGGAGTGACTGTTTAATAGGTTTGGAACTAGATAGATATGTTGGTTATACAACATTGTGAATGTACTAAATACCAATGAACTACACATTTTTTAAAAATTTTATGTTATGTAAATTTCATCTCCATTAAAATTTTCTTTTAATTTCAAAGCAAAGTCGCCACCATCACCTGCCTAAAATGTAGGTTAAACTACAAATAGAGAGTGTTATATATTTTTAAATAGATTGCCTGTAACATTGCCTGTAAGCCATCCTTCAAAGCCAAGGTTGGACACTATCTTCCCCATGAAACCTGTTGGGGAAATAGAACTAAAAACAAAATCTTCTCTGCATCTAGAAATCTTCTCCACAAAGTATAGAGAAAGAAAACACTTGTATTATTGAATAAGCATCAAACCCGAATGCAATTCCCATTACAGGTAGTCACTAAGAGATCACAAAGACAGAGAAGAGTCTCATTCTGAGCAGACAGAACCCATTACACACATGTTCTCAAGATAAATAATAACAGGTCCTTGAGTACAAGGACTTGTCAGCATCATCTGTCACATGTAGCTCATCGTAACTTTACCTGGCAATTGGGGTCACCATCTGTGTTAGCTATTAGACTTTATATAAAGGAAAAGTAAGTTCCTCTTATCTTTAGGACAGGAGGTGGTTGTGGAGCAAGGCATCCACCAAAGGTAAGCTCCTAGCCTCCTACAGAGACTGGGAGATGGGGCTGCTAGTTCCTTGGATGTCTACCACCCAAAGATCTGGTTCCCAAGTCCTTGAGAAAGACATTCCAGGGTCCTAAAGAGGGCCAAAGATTTATTTAGTTTTTAGAAAGATTTACTTACATTTCAAAGAGACAAAGAATGTACACTTAACAAGGTTTCTAAAGCAAACGCTCTAAGAAAAGGGAGTGTGAGTGTGTGTGTCTTCCCTTATTTTCAACAGGGAGAATTAAGCTCCTTATTTTTAATTTGTATTTGCCCTTACAAGCCTCCTCTGATCCCATCAGCAAAAAGTAATTACTCCCTCCTCGGGAGGTGCCTTTGCTGTGGCGCCTTCCACTTTCCACCTTGAATGGAAACAATGTCAACAGGATCCATATCTGGTGCCTTTCTTCATCCCTTGCAGTGCCCAGCATACCACACAGAGCCACCACTCGGGAAAGGATGCAGACAACAGGAGGGAACTTTGTGGCAATGGCAATCTTGTGATTCTTGACTGTATAACATCATGTCCTGGTTGCAATATTGTCCTATGGTTTTCTAAGACATTATCACTGGGGAAACTGGGTCTGTGGGATTTCCCTATACTATTTCTTCCAACTAAATCTACAATTACCTCAAAATGGAGAGTTTAAAAAAAATAAAATAAAAGGGCCCTAGGGGCACCTGGGTGGCTCAGTCAGTTAAGTGTCGGCCTCTTGATTTTGGCTCAGGTTCTGATCTTACGGTTTGTGAGTTTGAACTCCACATCAGGCTCTGCGCTGATGGTGCAGAGCCTGCTTGGGATTCTCTCCCTCTCTCTCTGCCCCTCCCCTGCTCACACTGTCAAAATAATTAAATAAACTTTAAAAATTTAAAAAAAAAAGAAAGATTATCTCTCCCTCTCCCTCTGCCCCTCCTGTGCTTGCTCTCTCTCAAAAAAAAAAAATTTTTTTTTGAAAAAAAAATAATAAAAAGGCCCTTGAATAAATAAACACGTGTGTTATTAACATCAAACATCAGTCACAGAATACAATAAAAAGAAATACAGGGCACCTGGGTGGCTCAGTAGGTTGAGCATCCAACTCTTGATTTCGTTCAGGTTATGATCACAGGGTTGTGGGATTGAGCCCCAAATTGGACTCCGCACTGAGCGCGACACCTGCTTAAGATTCTCTCTCTCTCTCCCTCTGCTCCTCCCCCACTCCTGCAATCCCCCTCTAAAATAAATTTTTAAAAAAGGGGGGTGGGGAGCTAAGGGAACACCTGTCAAATTGTTGAGAAAGTTGTACTCGGGGCCCAACAAAGACCTGTACTCCAGGGACCAGAAAAGAAAGACAAATATTGTAGCTCAAGTGGGAGCAGTGAACGGGATCACAGTTTCAGCTGAAGAACTAAACTTTCAAAGGTTGAGGCTTCATGAAGGCACCGCCAGAGGAAAAGGGGATGGGGAAAAGAACATGGAATTTCCTGAATTGTTTGCTTAGTGCTTATAATCTGCAAAGCTAACAACATAGCGACATATGAGTTGTATCTGCAATACATGGAAACTGTGTATAACCACTATCTGAAATTTCCCTCATCCCTGAGTGACAGTGATGCTCATTTTTGAGCATGAAATGTCTGTGTGTCAGGCTGCAGTGAACAAAGTAGGAACAGGCACTGTCAGAAGGTACCAGAGAAAACAAGACCCAAAGGCAGAGTCCGTGATTAGAGAAATGGCCCTGCTTTTTACTTGTGAGTTCCAGGAGCAAAGAATGAATTCAGTACCTGCCAAGAGCAAGCCTGTGCACGTACAGCCTGCTTAACCACTCCAAGTGAAATGTATGTGCAGGGCATGATACGTGTACAGACATTGCACATGCAACTTGAAACATGCTAAAAATGCTGGCAAATATGTTCCAACACAAATCTTTGCCTACTTACATTCTTAACTGATACTTGGAACAAGACTAAGCCATATTATGCAGAGGCATGTGCCTATGAATAGAAAAATCACCAATATAACAAAAAGGGGACAAACCGGTAAAGTAAAAGCCTGTCACTTAAAACAATTTTTTACAAGTACAAGAAAAACACATCTTTATTTTCTGACTAATTATGCATCTATAATCTTATTAAAGTGCATGACTGAGTAAAAAAAGAAACACAATGTCTTTAGCTGCTGAAGAAATGACACTTAATAAATAAAATATTACCCCAGCTCTATGGGATTATCTGCCAAATTAAAAGATCAGTTGGACTGATAGCTCTGTCTAAGGAAAAGAGATTCATGTTTACAACTGCCTGGAGTAGAAATCCATTTAATATAAACTTATGTTGCCTTCAGTTCTATCTGCTATGCTTGTTGGAATAAAACCTGATCACATTTATGTGTAGGACAAAACATTAAATGGACTAAGATTTGTGACCCTTGTATTCAACAAACTTAGGTACCTTAAAGGAGGTTCAAGTGCATTACATAAAAAGTGCATACATATGTGCCCAAGTGCAATGCATAAAAATAAATTAGTTCATTATTTTATTTTCAATATTTTTTCCTCCTTAAAGCAAAAATCCAATCTTAAGTCGAAACAGGTTAGAAGAGATGTTATTTCCCCCAAAGGTTAATGAAAATTCTCATCATATGACTCAGTAAAAACCCACCAAGATGGTGCATCCCTGACTCACTTAGATCTACACACGTGGAGAGGGTAATGTTCTTGAACTTCTTACCTGATCCCTGGTAGTTCATCAGCAGCTCTGTTCCTACCTCCTTTGAGCAAATAAGTAGCCTCTGGGGAGAGTGAACAAAGCCCTTCCTCCTAGATTGAAGAGGTCTCAGGGACCAGACAGAAGATACAGAAGAAACATTCATTCTACACACTTTTTTTTTTTTGGTCTGCCATCTCAGTGCTAGGCACAGAGCTAGACAGATTCATGACCAGACAGACAGGTTTTGGAACTTACATTCTAGACTAGAACCCTCAAGAATAGAAGAGCTTCTCTGGACCAAAGGGAGAGGGTAGAAAGGAGATGGGCAGCAGTAGGTCCCTGAGGGAAAGGGATGCCCAGACCCCTCTTCGGAGTCAAAGCAGCAAAACGGGAGGTAAGTTGGGGACCTGACTGCTTAGGAGCACTGTGTCCTGCTTCTTGGATTGTGTCCCCAGGAAAGGGACAAGGGCCAAATAGGTTTTGGTTGAGCAGTGTGTCTGGGCAGATGGAGCCACAATCTACCTGCTACTTCCCTGCCATAGGCACACTGACGCAGCAGAATGGCTCCCAAGCCCTCAGGCATGGAAGGGTATATGGAAGAGAGCAGCTGGATGTCGTGAGGGCAAACACAAATTAAAAATAAGAGGTTTAATTCTCTCTGTTGAAAATAAGGGGAGAGACACACACTCCCACTCCACTTTCTTAGAGCGTTTGCTTTAGAAACCTTGTCATTGTAAATTCTTTCTGTCTCTTTGAAATGTACGTAAATCTTTTTCAAAGCTAAACAAGCCCTTAGCTAGCTTTCTGACCTAGAAATGTCTTTCTCAAGGACCTGGGAACCATATCTTTGTACTGCAAGCATAAGGCACATAGCAGCCCTGCCTCCCAGTTTCTGTGGGGAGGTAGGAGATTCTCTCAAAACTACATCCTGTTATAAAGAAGTAAATTTTTCCTTATATGAAGCCTCTTAGTGAGCCCAGATGGTCACCTCAATTACTAGGTAAAGTCACCAAATTACCAGATGAGCTAGTGTGACAAATGGTGCTGGCAAGTCCTCTTACTTGGGGACTAGTTATTGTTTATCTTGAGAACAGGGATGTATGGGTTGTATCTGCTTGGCTACATAAGAGGGTGAGATTTCTTTCTGTCTTTGCAACCTCTTAGTGGATTACTTGTGCTGTGTATCACATTTGGTTTAACGTGTATACAATAACAAAAGTGTTTTCTTTCTCTACTATAGAAGATTTCTGGGTTGGGGGATATTGTTTGTAATCGTTTCCCCAACATCTTGAATGGGACAAATGGAAAGAACAATGGACTGACCTAGTGAACCCAGACTTGGACAAAATGACCTCAAGGACAATACTGACCTCCTAATCCCAGCTACTGAAGTTCCCCAAAACTTAGACACAAGGTTTTGGAGAAAAAGCAGGAAACCCAATTGATGAGATTTCATTACACATCCTCTACAGAATGGGAGCTCAAAGGAAAGATTAATTTGTTATAGAAAAGTAAACAATTCTTATGTCTTATCTACCTGACTCAGACCTACAACAGCTACCACATGAATACTGGGATTTGCCAATGTTTAGCTCCTAGAGTCTTACTTAAGACACTTGTACTAACAACCCATTTCCTTTGGGTGAAGTGGGAGAGGGATGAGTAGAAGGAAACATTCATAACATGTACAGCTATAATTGTCAAACTTTGCCATGTATTGGACTCACCTGGGGAGTTTTTAAAAATGCAGATGCCCAGGCAAAACATCCTGAGCTAATAAATCAGAATCCCTGGGAGGCGATGCAGTGTCCCTATTCCTTAAAGTTCCCCGTGGGCTCACTGTGCAGCGAGTTTGAGAACCAGTGATTTTGTTTTTAAATTTTTTATTTATTTTTGAGAGAGAGACAGACAGACAGAGCACTAGTGGGGGAGGGGCAGAGAGAGAGAGAGGGAGACACAAAATCTGAAGCAGGCTCCAGGCTCTGAGCTGTCCACACAGAGCCCGATGTGGGGCTCAAACTCGTAAACGAGATCATGATCTGAACTGAAATTGGAAGCTTAACCGACTGAGCCACCCAGGCGCCCGGAGAACCAGTGATTTCAAAGTGGTACCAGTGTGCACACACATTAGCTAGAGATCTTGATTAAATGCAGATTCTGATCTAGGAGGTTGGGGCGCAGCCTGAGAGCCTACATTTCTAACCTGCTCCCACTCTAAGTAGCAAGGAGGTAAAGACCTCTATTACATGCCAGTGTTTTACTTCTGATTACCAGGAAATTAGAAGTTGTGCTGTAAAGGGGTAGGCTCTGGAGTCAGACTGCCTGGCTTTGAATCTTGGCTCTGCACTTGATTGCACTTCAGTGTCTTTATCTGTAAACCAAGGATGACAACAGCGTCTACCAATGTTAGCAACCATAGTAGTAGTATGAGAAATGTATCATTAATCTTAATTCACAGATGAGGACGTTGAAATTCAAAGAGTATCAGTACTTTACCCAAGCTCACCTTGCTAGTAATTGGCAGACAGAGGTTTGACCCCCAGTCTTTTCCCACTATATCCTGCAGCTTTAAGGGTCCGGATTGAAATTAGCCCATTATCCTCCTGTCTTCACTGTTTCTGATCACGTGACCATTGATGTTCTGGTCGGAGAGTGCGTTCCTGAGTCACCTCCGACTCCACTCCCCTTCCCTTTAGTAAACAGCTGTGCCTAGCTGAAGCTCCAGAGGTCATACCTGCTCCCCCTGCTCTATTCCCACAGTGTTACTCAAATTCAGCTTTCTAGGGTCTCTCACCCTGAACTTTGGTGGAAATAGCTTTATGTTCTTTTTCATTAGCACTGCTTCTCCAATCGGCATCCCTACACTGAAATCTTTTGCACTACTTCCAAATTAATCCATGGGACTTCCCCTTTCATAAATCAGCAACGATTCTCCATTATTTGCCAAATAAAACCCAGCCTTCATCACCTGCTTTTCCATGATCTGGCCCTGACCACTTTTGTTTTTAACTTTTTTTTAAATGTTTATTTATCTTTGATAGAGAGAGCACGCGCGCGCGCGCGCGCACACACACACACACACACACACGTGCACGCGCACAAGCAGGGGACGGGCAGGGAGAGAGGGAGACACAGAATCCGAAGCAGGCTCTGTACTGTCAGCACAGAGCCCTACTCGAGGCTCTAACTCACAAACTGTAAGATCATGACCTGAGCCAAAGTAGGACACTCAACTGACTGAACCACCCAAGTGTCCCATGACCACTTTTTTTTTAACTGGTTTCCCTATAATGCCTTCTCCATCTTTTCCCCCCACCACGTGCTCCAGGAGGTCACCTCTCCTCTTCAGAACTCCCCTGCACCCAACACACCTTTTGCAAACAGTAGCCATCCAATAACCAAATGACTGAATGAATGGCTTCAGTTTTGAATACTAAGCCCCAAGGGTCTGAGGCCCACTCTCAGGAATGTCCCTAGAGCCAGTGTCCTCAACCACAGCATTTTGGCTGTTGTGAAGTGTGTTATAACTAATGAGTTCCTATTAATAAAGTACAACATTTTCAAATGATTTCCTTCTGATAACCAGAGTGGATTCAAGATTGTCCCTATGACACCCTTGCTTATTTGCAATGTTATGATTTTTAAAGCATAAGAGAACAGGGTGTAATAGAGTTAGTGCACTGAAAATTGCATGAAACCTGCAATTTTATATATGCCACAGTGTTTAATGAGCTATTGTTACTGGTATTTTTAAATGAAGGGCAGTGGGTTTTTAAAAAATTTTTTTAATGTTTTATTTATTTTTGAGAGAGAGAGACAGAGACAGAGACAGAGTGTGAGCAGGGGAGGGGCAGAGAGAGAGGGAGACACAGAACCTGAAGCAGGTTCCAGGCTCCGAGCTGTCAGCACAGAGCCCAATGCGGGGCTCGAACTCATGAACTACGAGATGATGACCTGAGCCAAAGTTAGATACTTACCTGACTGAGCCACCCAGGCAGTGTTTTTGAAAAGTAAATTAGCAATATTTTTTCCCTGAAAAATGATATTTGAGATTTTTGAAATAGTTAACTTCATTGTTCACATGCTTGCAGAATACCTTTTTAAAAAATTTTTTTAATGTTTATTTTTGAGAGAGAGAGACAGAGCACGAGTGAGGGAGGGGCAGAGAAGAAGGAGACACAGAATCCGAAGCTTAACCAACTGAGTCACCCAGGTGCCCCAAATACTATTCCTTCCCTTCTCCCCCCACCTCAAAAAAAAAATCTAGCACTATTTCCTTTAATCTAAGATTCATGTGGAGGGGCGCAGGCATGGAACTCTCATTTGTGTGAGGCAGTGGGGGCCAAATTCTAGAGCTACACTGTTCAACACAGTAGCCATTAGCCATGTGGCTATTGAGCATTTGAAATGTGACTTGCCTAAATTGCAATGGGCTATAAAAATATACGTTGGCTTTGAAAGACATTGTCAAATATAAAGAACGTAAAATATCTTAATATTTTATATTGATTACATGTTGAAATAATTATACTTTGGTTTTATCAAGTTAAATAAAATATAATATTAAAATTCATTTCACTTGTTTCTGTTTCTCTCTCTCCATTTGGCTACTACAAAGTTTAAAAATACGTATGTGGCGGGGCGCCTGGGTGGCGCAGTCGGTTAAGCGTCCGACTTCAGCCAGGTCACGATCTCGCGGTCCGTGAGTTCGAGCCCCGCGTCAGGCTCTGGGCTGATGGCTCAGAGCCTGGAGCCTGTTTCCGATTCTGTGTCTCCCTCTCTCTCTGCCCCCTCCCCCATTCATGCTCTGTCTCTCTCTGTCCCAAAAATAAATAAACATTGAAAAAAAAAAAATACGTATGTGGTTTACATGTGTGGCTCGTCTTATATTCCTATTGGAAAGCACTGCTGTAGGGTACTTAAGACACATCTGGGAGTCCTATTTAAAATGCAGATTGCCAGGACCAGTCCTCTATGGAAGCCAGTTCAACTCTGTATTTTTCAGCAGAGATTAGCAGGAGCTACATAAAGTAATGACTGTACTTCTTTACTTTCTTGCTGTTTTTCCCACTACCAACCACCTGATTCTCTTTGTATGTCTCCGTTGCAATTACCAAGAAAGAGGAAGAGTCTGGTTTAGATATTCATAACTGATCCTTTGTAATCAGAGCTTTTGTATCAGGCTAACTCATAGGTCTCTGATCTATGGACTGTCTGTCCACACTTCAGTCAAGTGTCCGTCTCTAGGCCAATCAGTTGTGGCTGGTGGGGAGGGTGGAGGAGGCAAGGGTCAGGTTAATCAGAGGACAGGAATGACCTGGAACCTCTCCTCTCAGCTTGTTTTACACAGGACTGTAGGAATGCCCAGCACAGACTGGCCTGGCCAGCAGTGCGTTAATTCAGAAATTAAAAGAACACGTTGCATATTCAAAGGCCCTGTGAGCACTAGAGCCAAGGATTGATTATTTCCTGAACTACCGTTTGGACACAATTCCAGCCAAGCCACTCTACAAATAACAATGACGATAGATCCATTCTCAAAAATATTTCAGTCACCCACATTTCAGTCATAACAGCGAGCTGGCCAGAGTAAACAATAAATTTAGGTGACGAGAGAGAGAATACAGAGGCAGATGAGGCAATATATGGAAGAAAACCAAGCAATCATAGTTCCAATCCCAAAGATGCCATCACATCGCCATAAGGCAAGACACCTTAACCCCTTCTGCTTCCGGTTTGTCACCTTTTCAGGGTACAAAGTGACAGGGATTAAGAAGGTTAGATGGAATGATAGATGTAATGATGCTTTTTGAAGGTAGAAGAGTGCACAAATGTTACATTTACAGGTATGAGTTGTCTGTGAACTATACATTTCCTAATGAAGGAGTAACCCCACAATAAATCTTACCCAGTGAATACCCCCTGTAGGCAGACCATTTGGTTGTATTTCTTCAACCTTGTTAAAACATTGGAAATGTTAACTCTCAGCTCTCACAATTAGCCCTTACCTGCGGCTATAGCCTCATCAGAATATGCCTTCAGGAATCTGCCTGAATACATCAAACCCTGCCATCAGGCCAGCAGCCTGCCATGAACCACACAGTATGCATTTGAGAGAAATACAATCAGTCCTGTGGCTAAGGACAATGGCCAACTTAATCTGATGGTAGCCTTTTCCAACACCTGTCAGAATACTCCAGACTTACAACATGTTCTAATAATGCCCTACCACAGCATTTCTGTTTAAATAATCCAAATGGCAAGAAAAACTGTAAAAGAAAATTTTAGCTATCATGTTTGCAGCCCGGATTAATTTCCATGCACTATCTTGGGAAAAACAAAATACAATTTCCTTCATCTTATTCCCCATGTCCTTTTCCACAAGGTAAGTTGACCCCCACACACACCCCCACCCCCTGCCAAGGGCTCAACTTTACAGAGAACCAATTTCAGAATACTGCGGATGTTTTCCTTTTTCTGTTCCTTTATGGAGAGTCTGACACATCTACCAAACCGACAGTAGGAGAAAAGGGTTTGCCAAGTATTTGCACAATTGATTAGAGACACAGGAATTTCTGCGGTTGTGAAAAAGGAGCTCTGCGTCTTTAAGGCTCCGCGGAGCTCTCGCTCTCTGCTCGACGCAGACAGACCAGCTCTGCCGCAGCGACTCATCCTATCGATAAGGTTCACTTAGCCAAGGTGGAGGATGGGAAAAGAATGGAGCTGTCCCAGCTACTCAATGAGATCAGGGCAAACTATGAAAAGCTCCTCACGAGAAATCAGATAGAGACCGTGCTCTCAACAAGGATCCAGGTAATGATTTCATACAGACAGGCACCTTCCAGGATAAGGAGACAATCCATGTCTATCCAATTCCTGTCCCGGCCTCTCTGAGGTACAGTATTTCCTTTTCAATGCAGCGTCTACTGGGGAAGGAATTTAGGTTTTACTGCAATGTGACTGGACTACAGGGGGAAACGCTCTAATTAGACTATTAAGTGACCATTCAATGAATGTCAATTGATGCATTTGATTTTTGTATCAATTAGGAGGTTACTATCATTAACGAAACATGGGGCCAACATACAATAAAATGGGGCACTCTAACCTCTTTTAGACATCCTTCAGCAAGGAAGTATTTCAAATACCCTTCGAAGATATTATGGAGTTATTTATAGAGATTGTTTAAATAACATCTTTAATATGGCAAGCTTTCTAGTAAGATTTATTAGCTTGCATACTTTGTAGAAATAAAACTAAGTAAAATATTTCTGAAAGGTTTCCATCATCGTTTTAATGAGCTCAGTTTTATACCAGATTGTTATAAATAGAAATTACCTAAATATGTGAACATGGCATTCAGAAGCAGTGGTATAAATTGGGACAAATCGAAATTCCCCACATTGATAATGACTCCCCACTTATACAGTTTTGCTTGTGTACTACAAGATGAGAAATGTTTATTTCCAATAACATTGTCCAAGTTATTGGACAAGCCATGAACTATTTAAGCACTGAAAAAAAAAGAGAAAGCCAAGTTAAATAAGGGCTGACTCTCAATTTCATAGACTTACTTTGCTTTAAAGTGACAATCACATTTAGCAACTCATGAATACCTCAAATGTTTAAATAAATGCACAAATAAATAATTTAGAAACAAAAATTTACAAATTCAGGATTTGGGGGTTTTTGTTTGTTTGTTCATTTCGTTTACCTATCATATCTGAGTTCAAGTTCTAGTCCAGGCACCCAAATATGGCAAAGAGTGAACTTAAGAACCTCACTGAAAGGGAAAAAATATTTCCAGGAAATCATAGGGCTTTATTTCATTAGCAGTTCATTTTTGGTAACAATATAAATTGCACCTCAGGGTAATATTCTCAGTCTTCACAAAGAATGATCAGTATCCTACATCAAGCAAAGTCACTGGAATATTTAAGTACTGGAATAGTTCACTCACCTTTTGCAAAGAGAAGGGAAAAAATTAATAGATGACAATTTCTGAAAATTATGGATCAAAGAAACTATTTTGCAATGGTACCAATACAAGTTATCTAGTTTGTAAGTCATGATGCCAAAATGAGTAAATTAAAGTAAAAGGGAAAAGTTGCAGTAACTTGTTTCGAGTCTTCTTAACGTCAGTCTACTTTAGAGGATTTCTTTCAAGGAATTCAGAAATTCAGAGAAGCCTGATTAATTATTATAAAATAAAGAAACATAAGCTTTTGGTGATTCATTGTTGTAGAATAAACTACCCCAAAATTCCGTGGATTAAAACGATGGCATTGTCTCTCATGATTCTGTGGGTTGACTGGGTTCAGTGGGGGTGATTCTTCTGCTACATGTGACGTTGGCTGAGACTATAATCATCGTGGAGCACAATTGGGCTAGGACATCCAAGGTGGCTCACTCATGTGTCTGGAACCTCGGCAGGGGGGTTTGGGAAGGCTGGCTCAGCTGAGACCATTGGGTTTGTTTCTCTCTCTCCATCTGGCCTGTGCGTGATCTCTCCAGCAGCGTATCCAGACTTCTTAACGTGCTGGCCCAGAACTCCCAAAAGCACAGGAGTGCAAGCTTTCAGGGCTTTCTAAGGTTTAGGGCTAGAATGGGCACTTCTGCCACATTCTACTGGCTAAAGCAAGACACAGGTCTGCCCAGATTCAGTTTGGAAGGGGACCACACGAGGACATGAAATTGGGGAGGTGTGGTTCAGTGGAGGCCATCTTTGGACTCCAGCTGCCACGCGAACATAGCTGCCAGTTTCATACACAATCCAAAAGACCGGCAGACACGAGCATTGTTATGCTCTCCTATTTCCTAAGTTCTTGACATTCTGTTTTGTAATTGCTCTGGTATGTATTGCTGCTTGACTTTGCCAACATAGCACTAAGAGCAAGTGATACAACAAACCTAAAGAAATGTATGAATTTTGTTCTTTAATGCCTCGCCCTGAAGTTTGTAAACGTTCATTTACTACAATGTTTGCTTTAAAAAATAGCTATTGTGTCATCAAATTAAAATTTTTTATTTCAAAATGCATTTTGATAAAAACATTAAAAAGTTATTTTTGCTTTAAAAATTATACAATCAATTCCAAAAATAAATAAATAAATAAATAAATAAATAAATAAATAAATAAAAATTATACAATCAATTCCTTCCATTGCTCCTGCTGCTTTTGGGGCCAAATGTTCAGAATTCTGTCAAAAGATGCTTTCATTTGATTTGAACATCAGCATAAGAACATTTAAAGCCAAATATAACATATTCCATTTATTATTTAATATGTCGACATTTAGAAAACAATCTTTAAAGATGTAATTTTTGCTACTTCCCTAGATACCCAAGATTAACATGCTTTCCAAAAAGATCATTTGAAAAGGGTAAATCACCAGTGGGTTCTCTTTATACGGAAGTCTATTTTAGAGCTTCTAATGCCTATGATAACTTAATTCTCTAAATTATTCATAATATACTTTCCAGCAGTGTTTAATCCCCGTCCATATACCCAGTCCCAGAATTGATTGGTTTAGAGTATATGGATGTTTATCTGCTTTTACAAAGCAGCCTACAAGAAAATATGGGGCGAAATAATAGCTGAGTTTCAATCCTTCTTCCTGAATAATGCCATAAATAATAGAACGTTCAGAATCAGAGGTCTCAAGCTTAGATCCTGCAAGCTGTTACTTTTCATTAAAATAGATGTATTTTTCTCTGCATTTCCTAGACTGTCATAGTAGGAAGAGACTTCTAAGGTTCATCTTATACCTGAGAAAACTAAAGCTCAGCATGCAATCCACTCACTCCCATACCTGATTAATTAGTAACTAAGCACTGGAACACACATTTGAAATTTAACAGGTTAAAGAAAAAATGAGACACCTATATTATGTTTTTAGGATTTACTTTTAAAGGTCTCATTTTCAAGAGTGCTCTTTGTGTCTGTTGTTCTTGGTGGTGGTGGCTTTCTTAAAGCTAGAAGAAGATATGAGCAAAAAAATGGACAAAGACGAAGAGGCTCTAAAAGCAGCTCAAGCAGAACTCAAGGAAGCTCGACGCCAGTGGCACCACCTGCAAGTGGAAATTGAATCTCTCCAGGCGGTGGTGAGAATCATCTTGATCTTAAAAGTGACCGGCCCACTCAGTCCCCAGGCATTTGCTGATTAAGAGAGAGAAAGGAATAATGCCTATTAACTTCCAGTGAGAAACTGAAAATCAAGGCCACTGAAATCTATCCCTGGTGCTAGTTTGACTACCCTGCTCCGTCCATCGTGGCCACGGCTATTAGCAATTCACTCGAGGTTTGGTTCACGCCTATAAAAAAGAAAGTAATCCTTGCTTATCATCCTGGGGTTCTCTCATTTCTGGCATGGGAGAACATAGCGTTTTTCGTTATCCAAAGTTGTAACTGTGGGGAGTCTTCTATCTACACCCCTGTGACTTGTAATAGTAAAAAAATATTTAAACGCTTTCCTAACGTGCCTTTAAAAGCAGCCTGCTCTGCTTTGACATATGATATTCTACATTTTCAATTTTTAAAAATCAAAAAATCAGAGTGATAAGTCAGTTACATTGTAGATTTTTGTTGTTGTTGTTTTAAGAATTATCACAGGATTCCTTTGAAATAGTACGCTCTCTAGCTATGATTTTTGTCATTTGAGTCATACACAAAGTTGTAAGAAAACATCTCTTGCATAAGTGATATACTACGATTACAAACCTTTAAGAAAGAACACAATCGAATGAAGACATTACACATCAGATTCAGAAACACATTTTGTTGCACTGATTCACTGATGACAATCTGTATAAAACAGGAAAGGGGCCTTGAAAACTCCCTACATGCCAGCGAGCAGCATTACCAGATGCAGTTGCAAGACCTAGAAGCTGTGATCGAAGGACTAGAAAAAGAGCTACAGGAAGTAAGGCGCGGCATCGAAAAGCAGCTTCAAGAGCACGAGATGCTTCTCAACACAAAGATGAGGCTAGAACAAGAAATCGCCACTTATCGCCGCCTCCTAGAAAAGGAAGAAATCAGGTACCTAATTCCATATACAGTACTTAATGACAAGTGGCCAGAAATACAGAGTCACTTACATCTTTGTTGAGGTAGTTAGAAATCACATCTAAAACCCCAACATCCAGGGCACCTGCATGGCTCAGGTGGTTAAGGTGGGACTCTTGATTTTGGCTTAGGTCATGCCCTGCATCAGGCTCTGCACTGACAGTGTGGAGCCTGCTTGAGATTCTCTCTCTCCCTCTCTCTCTCTCTGCCCTTCCCCTGCTCCCTCTCTCTCTCAAAAATAAATAAATATTTTTTTTTAAGTTCATTAAAAAAAACAAAAAACCAACATCACCACAGCATGCTCACTGAGTTCCTAAACAAAATAGGATTAAGTAGGCAAAGAATATGTGGAGGAACTATTTTCAGCCTCCCAAAATTATGAACAGAATGGCCAAAGTCGGGCACATTAGCTATAACAAGGAGCGTGTCAAGCCTAGAACAAACTGTAAGTAATTCTCAGTTGCTACAAAAATGACCTTTCTTAACTTCCTCATTTTCCTTGCCATTCATCTCTTTTAGAATTAGTCACTGTCTTCCATGGACCACCCACAAAGAAAGCTTGGAAAATTCACCTATGACCACATCTCCCCACCCAAGGCCCACTCCCATCACACATCAAAAGCCAAAATTAATAATGATAATAATAATAATTAATAATAATAATAAAACAGGATTATGTTACAACCATAAGAAGTTTAGTTCTGAGCACATGTTTTGAAAGTCTTCCAGATGTCCTGATAACAAAAGGTATCAAAATATCACAAGAGAAATTCTTACTAATTTACAGTTTCATAATCTGTAATCACGTATAAGGTCACATGGCTCTGAACACAGCACAACCTCCAATTTTCCGTGTTCCCGTGGAAAGAAACTTTCATTCTTGCTTGCTTCAGAATTCTTAGTCCTCTACAAAATTAGAGGAAACTACTTTAACCTATAAGTCTTGACATTTATTAAGTGTCTTGACATTTATTAAAGCTTTGAAAAACACAAAGTGAATTCCAAATCTACCGCTTACTGAGGGACACGAGGCAAGTTACTGAACCTCTCTGTGCCTTGGGGTTTTTTCATCCATAAAATGGGAATAATATTACCTACCTCATAGGGTTCCCTTGTGGATTAAATAGATTAATGTTTGTATAGTGCTTAAAAGAGTGCTATATAAACATATACACACACATATAATTTGTCATTAAATATAATAAGTGGTGGTGGATTTTATTAAATGCCTGATCATTCAAGATGATGATAAAGTGGTCTTTAAACCCGTATTCCTTTAATACAACTTAAAACATTTTCGTTATGCTATATTTAAGATACATGAGAAAGCATCAAGAAGAATCTCACAAACCTCACGTACACACTTCCCCCAGCTCAAGAAATGAAACGTATACAGTATTGTTGCGATCTCTCCACCCCGACCCTAGACACCTAAAGCACATCCCCCCATCTTCTCCTTTTCCCTCAGTCTAACCTGGATCCTGAAGTTGATGCTTCTCAGTCTCACACATTCCTTTATACTAATATGTAGATATGTATCCCTAAGCAAAAAGTGAAGATATTTTGCATGTTATTTTATTATTATTATCTTTTTAATGTTTATTTCTTTGAGAGAGAGAGAGAGAGAATGCAAGTGGGGAAGGGGCAGAGAGAGAGGGACACAAGATCTGAAACAGGTTCCAGGCTCTGAACTGTCAGCACAGAACCTGACACAGGGCTCAAACTCACAAACTGTGAGATCATGACCTGGGCCGAAGTCAGACACTTAACCAACTGAGCTACCCAGGTGCCCCGTGTGTTATTTTAACCTTTATAAAATTACCTACAAATTACCTCCCCCCACCCCCATTCAATGTTATACTTGGGAGATTCATCCATAAAGGTACAGTGTACCCTGGGGCGCCTTGGTGGCTCAGTTGGTTAAGTGTCCAACTTGGGCCTAGGTCATGAGCTTGCCATTCCCGAGTTCAAGGTGTACATTGGGCTCTGTGCTGACAGCTCAGAGCCTGGAGCCTGCTTCAGATTCTGTGTCTCCCTCTCTCTGCCCCTTCCCCATCACGCTCTGTCTCTCCATCTCTGCTTTCTCTCAAAAATAAATAAACATTTTTAAAAATTTAAAAAAAGATACAGTATACTTTTAGTTCATTTATTTTCACTGCTAAGTAGTACTTCCATTGTATGAATATACTACAATTTATCCATTCTCTTATTGGCGAGCATTTGTTTCAATTAAAGGCTAATATGGTCTTGCTTCTATAATATGATTCTTTCCAATTTCAGATATTATGGTTGTATCCAAGGTGAGAAAAAAGAACAAAAACCTACGGCAAGTAGAGTTGGTTTTGTTTTACCTTCAGGTGAGTTTCTGATATAAGTAAATGACTTGAAAAGTAAAACGTTATTTATAGGGATTATAAATAAATACTGTACAGTAGCAAAAACAAGCAATGTTTGAGTAAACTTTGACACAGAAATTGACTGACTAGTATTACAACATTGTGATTGAATATTTCATGTTAATGTTTACACAGCCATTATAAATGAAATATCTTTCTCAACCAAACTCCCACAAAAGTATGAAAACGAAAAAGTGGAAACAGTGACCAAACAAGCATTACTGAATGGAAATGTTGTGAAGGAAAGCACAGAGGCTCGTGGCACAATTCAGTAAGTAAAATAATTTTGACTAAGAAACAATAATAAACACACGCAAAGAAATTAACTTCACTTGTGTAATCTCGGTGATCTTTGCATGTTTCCAAACATAATTTTAATATGCTGTGATTTTTTTAAATCCGGCATGACTAGATATATATAAACAAAAACCCAGAGGAAGGAGTACTCAACCCTTAATTCACCATTTTTCTAAAATTATAACCAAAACATGTGAATTGCATAGAATTCCTTGGAAATTATATTCATTTGATTTTTAAAGTATGTAAATTATAAATTTCACTATGTCAATTGTGAGTTATAATCCAAAATGTGTCAGTTATGAACTATGCAAATTTCTTGATTTCTTTTTCATATGGAATACATATTAGGTATTTTTAATAGATCCATCCTTCTTTATATGGAAAGGTTTATTTTATCATTTCAGGACAGAGAAAGTGGATGAAGTTATTAAGGAATGGGAAGGCTCCTTCTTTAAAGACAACCCTCGATTAAGGAAAAAATCTGTTTCTCTTCGTTTTGACCTTCATTTAGCAGCCACTGATGAAGGGTGTTTACAGACTAAGCAGGATAATCTACCAGATATAGAAGTCAGGCTTATCATGAGAAGATCATGTAGTATCCCCTCTATCAAACCTCCATCCGGAGCTAATTAATCCAAAGACAATATTTGACTTGATTTGAAAATGACATTAGGGTGGACCAAGGGTAGGCCATAGGGTAGGCCATACTGATCACCCTCTGTCCCAATTATTAAGTATGTATGTTATGATCAATGTGCAATTCTCTTCAGAAAATTTGTTCCTTTTGTAAGGAACAAAATTTCTCTGAATCTAATTATGGATGTATTCTTTGAAGAGGGGGAGCTTAAAAATAAAATCAGAAATTCAGTATGGTTTCTATTTTATTTACTCCACACAGTCTTCTCTTTTTTCCTTGAAATGTTATCGGAGACTGTAAGTGTTAAGCTGGCTTAAATCTTTGAAATTTCACTCAACTGGCCAAAAATTCTAGGGAAAAAGAACAGTTTGTTTAAGTATGATTGTATCACATCTTTAAGAATCCTACTAACTTATGCATCATTATTCCATGACTGGTTATATCTAAAAAGATTTTTCTACTTAGAAAGGAAAACAATTATAAACAAACTTTTAAAGAGGACTCACTATTCACATAACTAAAAAAAACTTTTTTTGAGACAATTATTTGCACACTTAGAAAAAAAAGTTACTTTCCATGAGCAGTTCTGAGCAAGCTATAGAACACACCCCTCGCTAATTTGATGATTAAATAAAATTAAGTTAATCTTCATACAAAAGCTTTTTGTAATCATTATCTGATTTCCAGAAGAGTAACTTTATTCAAAGAACTTGAAGGTTGTGTCCTCCCCCACAAAAAAATCAGAAGGCCAGCGGCACAAACAAAAGATGAAAATCTCGTTGCTATGGTTACTAGAATAGTTCTCCAATCTCACCATCCCAACTTTCCCATCTGTCAAGCTCAATGTGACTAATTTGGATATTCAGTGTGAGCATTAGATAAGATACTATAAAAAGTATTATAAATATTTCTTGCAATCATTTATGTGAACTATGATAACAGTATTGTTATCTAAGCTATTTGCAGGATTTATGTTTTTAAATTGTTCAAACTGTAATAAATATGGACAGAAAATATATTTGTGAATAAGTCAAGTATTGTTGCAAAGTTTTTTAAACAACCTAATTTGTTTAATACAGGCATATTTATTTATTTTAAGACCTTAAATAATAATACCTGTTTTAAAACATTAGAAATTTATAGGCTATCACTTTTTTTCTAAGCAGAAAAAATGTTGAGTACAACTCACCATACTTTTTCCCAGCTAAAGTGTCATATAAGGGCTACAGCTCATTTAGCATTTTTAGTATAGCCTCTGCAATCTCTCTCTCTCTCTCTCTCTCTCTCTCTCTCTCTCTATCACTTCAAACAGAACAAAATGTATATTTTAACCAGGAGAAAATTGTGTTAAATAATCTTTAACATAATACAGGGATATAAAATTTTAAATTTTCTTTTTCAATTACTTTAGATTCCTTTTAGCCTGTCTTATCCTATTTAGCAGAAGGGATGATTTTGTTTTGTCAAGGATACAACGGCACGTTAAATGCTTATTCTTGTGCAAGCATCTGACATAAAATACATCCTGTACATAAGTGTTTTCATTCAATATTAGTTACATGCTATGCTACAAACTTTATCAATGCTTTGGAAAAATGCAATCGTATAAGCTATTGTATTAAAGTTACTGTACTAAGCAACAGTAAGCATAATAAAACAATGTATCCAGCGTAATCTATATGCAGTGTTAAAAACAGTACTGGGCGTCATGAATGTAACTGCTTGTTATAGTAATTCCACTATGCAGCTCTTGTGTGTATAACATGTACATTTTAAAATACAGTACTTGACTTTATAAAAAAGTTTTATTTGCTTTGGGGCATTTTAAATTGGGATATGAATTTACCAGAGTAAATGATACCACTACAATAAAAAAAAAAAACCTGAAACATGAACTTGAAAGTTGCATTTTATTTGAGTCTGATACATTGTATTAAGTTTAATTGTTCTGATATTATTAGCTCACTTGGGGAATGAAGAAATGTGCAAGTATGGTGGAGACAGAACAGTTTTTATACTTTTTTTTGCAAAAGAGAAGTTAAGAATGGTATAGTCGAATAAATGGTATATTCTAATTAAGAGAATCAAAATAATCCCACCATCCTGGGAAAAGTGTAACAGTAGCTATAATTTGCAAAATGTTTACTCTGCCCTTGGCACTGTACTCAGCAAAGTTGTACATAATCTCCAAACTTTACAGCAGTTCTACAAGATTTTATCCTCATTTTACGGTGAATAGAACTTAATATTCTGGAGTCTCTGACTTTTGCATATGTCAAAATACAAATACAAAAGTAAAGAATGATTCCAATTACTAATGATTATAGGATCCTAGCCCAGGCACCATCACTAATTCCCCATGTGACCAGAAAGGAATTACTTGAGTCCCCTAAGCCTCAGTGTTCACACTTGAAAACAAAGGAAAGGTGATGCTTGGCAATATTCCTACCTTGATTACAGCACAGAGTTGTTTGAAATAATATACGTGTGAAAATATTTGACAAAGCACTACTCAAAAATACAATGCCATTCGGATGAAAATTGTCATTGGGAATTTGTGAGGACAGTTATACCTGATAGTGATTAAGTAATAGTTCAAAACACAAATGGTAAAGAAATTTTCCAAATTCTTCAATTGCTGCTAAATTATTCTTTCCCAGTGAGTTACCTAATTTGAACTGTTCTACCATGATAGTTTTCAAATTACAAAAGTGTTCTCTAAAGTAAAAAAAAAAAAAATGCTTAAATTAATTTGAAAGTGTCAAGTGGAAATGTATTATGGAGAGGAGGAGCCAAGATGGCAGAACAGCATGGAAGGTTTTTTGTGTGTCTCACGTCCATGAAATACAGCCAGCTCAACGCTAAGCCATCCTGCACACCTAGAAAACTGATTTGAGGATTAACATAATCTGCACAACCTAAACCCCAGAACTCAGCAGGTACGGATGCAGAGAGGTGAACTGGGGGAGAGAGAAGCCACGGAGGGCAAGGAGCCGCTTTTTCATGTAAAGAGAGGATGGAGACGGGGGGATACAGGGAAAGCACCCCCCAAAAGCAGCTGGAGAGAAAGTGGAAAAGTGGAAACAGCCTCAGGGACTGAACTAAAAAGGGAGAAAGGAGAAAGGAGAGGGTTGAAATTCTATTAAGACTCTATAGAGTCTGAAATGCTGCAGCTCGATACCTGGCAGTGCTCTGGTGAGAAGGGCGAATCCCCAGGAGCAGAATGAAGTCTGGAGGGTCTTCGAGACACACAGGGAGCGGCGGTTCCCCTGCTGGGAGGACACCTGGTAGAGGCTGTGTGGGTCCCCCAAAGGGAAGGGCCCAGTGGACCCGGGAGAACAACCACATTCGCTGGTGCTGGAACAAAGTTGCTGGGGGTGAAGCCTGGTGCCAGATGCACTTTGTGATTTGCCATAATCCCTGAAATGCTGCTGCTACACAATCGTGTGTGAACTTTTTCTGGGGCAGGCTGGCACCCTGCCGCAATCTCTGAGCATTGGCAGCAGCATGGTCCCGTGAATGTTCCTGGGTGCAGCTGGCACCCGGCCATTGCTCGGTGAGACCCTCAGCAGAGGGGCAGAACGGGTCAAAGCCGCAGTCCCTCAGAAGAAAGGGGTCGGGAAACACAGCCGCATCTGAGATAAAACTCAGGAGGGAGGTGCTGCCTGGGGCTTGGTCACGGATAGTGTAAAAGCAGGGAGTGGATGGAGGCCGAAGACAAAGGACAGGTGCAGGCTTGCTGGTCAGGGAGAGCAGAGATCAGATACCAGAGACTGGGTAGCTGGGTGACGCCATTTTCACTGCTCCCGTGCATGCGCATACACACCTACATGCGCAACAACAATCCACCCCAGTAAGCTAGGCAGCACCATCTAGTGGAGAACAGAGCCATTACACTAAGCCCCGCCCAACGGGGCCAATCTCACTCTTCAGGAACACAGAAGAGTGTTCTCCGCCTGCTTAGTTTATGGGCTATAAAGCACTTCATAGTTTGACTTCTAGGGGAAAATGAAGTAATTTCAATTGTATTTCAATCTGTTCGCTGGTCCATCTATTCAATTTTCTTTTTTTTTCTTTTTTTCGTTTCTTTTCTTGAATACAGAAACAATTTATTTTTATTTTCAATTTTTATTAAAAAGATTTTTAATTTTTTTCTACTATACTTTTTACTTTTGTGTAAATTTTTTCAAATTCTATTTTACTTCCATCATTTCATTTTATTTCAGTATTCATTTTTTCAAATTTTCCAGTGATTTCCTTTTTTTTTCTTTCCCCTTTTTCTCTAATCTATCAAGCCCTTGTCAACACCCAGACCAAAACACACCTAGGATCTAGCATCATTTATTAGATTGTGTGTGTGTGTGTTTAATTTTTTAATTTTAACTTTTTTTAATTTTTAAATTTTTTACCTCATTAATTCTTTTTCTCCCTTCAAAATGAAGAAATGAAGGAACTCACCCCAAAAGAAAGAGCAGGAAGAAACAAAAGCCAGGGACTTAACTAACACAGATACAAGCAAGAGGTCTGAACCAGAATTTAGAATCACGATAATAAGAAAACTTGCTGGAGTCGAAAATAGATTAGAATCCTTTTCTGCAGAGATAAAAGAAGTAAAAGCTAGTCAGGATGAGATAAAAAATGCTATAACAGAGCTGCAATCTCAAATGGATGCCAACGGCAGCAAGGATAGATGAGGCAGAGCAGAGAATCAGCGATATAGAGGAAAAACTTATGGAAAATAATGAAGCAGAAAAAAAGAGGGAGACTAAGGCAAAAGAGCACGATTTAAGAAATAGAGAAATCAGTGACTCATTTAAAAAGAACAACATCAGAATCATAGGGGTCCCAGAAGAGGAAGAGAGAGAAACAGGGATAGAAAGGTTATGTGAGCAAATCATAGCAGAAAACTTTCCTAACCTGGGGAAAGATACAGACATCAAAATCCAGGAAGCACAGAGGACTCACATTAGAGTCAACAAAAAAACCAACCATTAACAAGTCATATCATAGTCAAATTCACAAAATACTCAGGCAAGGAAAGAATCATGAAAGCAGCAAGGGAAAAGAAGTCCTTAACCTACAAGGGAAGACAGATCAAGTTTGCAGCAGACCTATCCACAGAAACTTGGCAGGCCAGAAAAGAGTGGCAGGATATATTCAATATGCTGAATCAGAAAAATATGCAGCCAAGAAATCTTTATCCAGCAAGGCGGTCATTCAAAATAGGAAAGACTAATAAAAGTTTCCCAGACGAACAAAAATTAAAGGAGTTTGAGACCACTAAACCAGCCCTGCAAGAAATTTTAAGGGGGACTCTCTGAGGGGAGAAAAGATGAAATACATACATACATACATACATACATACATACATACATACATACCAAAAGCAACAAAGACTAGAAAGGACCAGAGAACACCACCAGAAATTCCAACTCTACAAGCATCATAATGGCAATGAATTCATATCTTTCAGTACTCACTCTAAACATCAATGGACTCAATGCTCCAATCAAAAGACATAGGGTAATAGAATGGATAAGAAAACAAGATCCATCTATATGCTATTCACAAGAGACCCACTTTAGACCTACAGACACCTTCAGATTGAAAGTAAGGGGATGGAGAACAATCTATCATGATATTGGTCAACAAAAGAAAGCCGGAGTAGCCATACTTACATCAGACTATCTAGACATTAAAATAAAGACTGTAACAAGAGATGAAGAAGGGCATTATATGATAATCAAGGGGTCTATCCGCCAATAAGACCTAACAATTGAAACATTTATGCTACAAATGTGAGAGCACCCAAATATATCAATCAATCACAAACATAAAGAAACTCGTTGATAATAATACCATAATAGTAGGGGACTTCAACACCCCACTCACAGCAATGGACAGATCATCTAATCAGAAAACCAACAAGGAAACAATGGCTTTGAATGACACACTGGACCAGATGGACTTAACAGATATATTCAGAACATTTCATCCTAAAGCAGCAGGATATACATTCTTCTCCAGTACACATGGAACGTTCTCCAGAATAGACCACATACTGGGACACAAATCAGCCCTCAACAAGTACGAAAAGATCGAGATCATACCATGCAAATTTTCAGACCACAATGCTATGAAACTCAAAATCAAACACAAGGAAAAATTTGGAAATGTAACAAATTATTGGCGACCAAAGAATGAATGGGCTAACCAAGAAGTTAAAGAGGAAATTAAAAAGTACATGGAAGCCAATGAAAATGATAACACCACAACCCAAAACCACTGGGACACAGCAAAGGTGGTCATAAGAAGGAAGTATATAGCAATCCAGGCCTTCCTAAAGAAGGAAGAAAGGTCTCAGATACACAACCTAACCTGAAACCTTAAAGAACTGGAAAAAGAACAGCAAATAAAACCACAAACCAGCAGAAGACAGGAAATAAAAAAGATTAGAGCAGAAATTAACGCTATCAAATCAAAAACAAAAAACAAAAAACAAAAAAAAAACCCAGAACAGATCAATGAAACCAGAAGCTGGTTCTTTGAAAGAATTAACAAAATTGACTGGCTAGTGGTTTACTAGCCAGTTTGATCAAAAAGAAAAAGGAAAGAACCCAAATAAATAAAATCAAGAATGAAAGAGATCACAACCAACACAGCAGATATAAAAACAATAAGAGAATACTATGAGCAAGTATATGCCAATAAAATGGGCAATCTGGAAGAAATGGACAAATTACTAGAAACATATACACTACCAAAACTGAAACAGGAAGAAATAGAAAATTTGAACAGACCCATAACCAGTAAAGAAATCAAATTAATAATCAAAAATCTCCCAAAAAACAAGAGTCCAGGGCCAAATGGCTTTCTAGGGGAATTCTACCAAACATTTAAGGAAGAGTTAACACCTATTCTCTTGAAGCTGTTCCAAAAAAATAGAAATGGAAGGAAAACTTCCAAACTCTTTCTATGAAGCCAGCATTACCTTGATTCCATAACCAGACAAAGATGCAACTAAAAAGGCAAACTATAGACCAATTTCCCTGATGAACATGGATGCAAAAATCCTCAACAAGATATTAGTCAACCAGATCCAACAAAACATTAAAAAAATTATCCACCACAACCAAGTGAGATTTATTCCCGGGATGCAGGTCTGTTTCAATACCCACAAAACAATCAATGTGAGTCATCACATCAACAAAATAAAGTTCAAGAACCATATGGTCCTCTCAATAGATGCAGAGAAAGCGTTTGACAAAATACAGCATCCTTTCTTGATAAAAGCCCTCAGAAAGTAGGAATAAAAGGATCATACCTCGAGATCATAAAAGCCATATATGAAAGACCCAACACTAACATCCTCAATGGGGAAAAACTGAGAGCTTTCCCCCTAAGGTCAGGAACAGGACAGGGATGACCACTCTCGCCATTGTTAGTCAACACAGTATTGGAAGTCTTAGCCTCAGCAATCAGAAAACACAAAGAAATAAAAGGCATCCAAACTGGCCAGGAGGAGGTCAAACTTTCACTCTTCGCAGATGACATGATACTCTATATGGAAAACCCAAAAGATTCCACCAAAAAACTGCTAGACCTGATTCATGAATTCAGCAAGGTTGCAAGATATAAAATCAATGCCCAGAAATCGGTTGCATTCCTATACACCAACAATGAAGCAACAGAAAGAGAAATCAAGGAATCGATCTCATTTACAATTGCACCAAAACCATAAAATACCTAGGAATAAATCTGACCAAAAAGGTGAAAAATTTATACACTGAAAACCATAGAGAGCTTATGAAAGAAATGGAAGAAGACACAAAAAAATGGAAAAAGATTCCATGCTCCTGGATAGGAAGAACAAATATTGCTAAAAGGTTAATACTACCCAAAGCAATCTACATATTCAATGCAATTCCTATCAAAATAACACCAGCATTCTTCACAGAGCTAGAACAAATGATCCTAAAATTTATATGGAACCAGAAAATTTATATGGAAATTTCAAGATAGCCAAAGCAATCTTGAAAAAGAAAACCAAAGCAGGAGGCATCACAATCCTGGACTTCAAGCTGTATTACAAAGCTGTAATCATCAAGACAGTACGGTACTGACACAAAAACAGACACTCAGATCAATTGAACAGAACAGAGAACCCAGAAATGGACCCACAAACTTATGGCCAACTAATCTTTGAGAAAGCAGAAAGACTATCCAATGGAATAAAGACAGTCTCTTCAGCAAGTGGTGCTGGGAAAACTGGAGAGCAACATGCAGAAAAATGAACCTGCATGTGGTATATTTCTTACACCATACACAAAAATAAACTCAAAATGGATGAAAGACCTAAATGTAAGACAGGAAGCCATAAAAATCCTCGAGGAGAAAGCAGGCAAAAGCCTCTTTGATCTTGGCAGCAGCAACTTCTTACTCAACATGTCTCCAGAGGCAAGGGAAACAAAAGCAAAAATGAACTATTGGGACCTCATCAAAATAAAAAGCTCTGAACAGCAAAGGAAACAATCAGCAAAACTAAAAGGCAACTGATGTAACGGGAGAAGATGTTTGCAAACAACATATCAGATAAAGGGTTAGTATCCAAAATCTATAAAGAACTTATCAAACTCAACACCCAAAACACAAATAATCCAGTGAAGAAATGGGCAAATGACATGAATAGACACTTCTCCAAAGAAGACATCCAGATGGCCAACCAACACATGAACAAACGTTCAATATCACTCATCATCTGGGAACTACAAATCAAAACCACAATAAGATACCACCTCACACCTGCCAGAATGGCTAACATTAACAACTCAGGCAACAACAGATGTTGGCAAGGATGTGGAGAAAGAGGATCTCTTTTGTACTGCTGGTGGGAATGCAAACTGGTGCAGCCACTCTGGAAAACAGTATGGAGCTTCCTCGAAAAGTTAAAAATAGAACTGCCCTAAGACCCAGCAATTGCACTACTAGGGATTTATCCAAGGGAGACAGGTATGCTGTTTTGAAGGGGCACATGCACCCCAGTGTTTATAGCAGCACTGTCAACAATAGCCAAAATATGGAAAGAGTCCAAATGTTCATGGATGGATAAATGGATAAAGAAGATATGGTGTATATATATATACAGTGGAGTATTACTCGGCAATAAAAAATGGAATCTTGCCATCTGCAACTACGTGGATGGAACTAGAGGGTATTATGCTAAGCAAAATTAGTCAGAGAAAGACAAATATATGACTTCACTCATATGAGGACTTTAAGACACAGAACAGATGAACACAAGGGAAGGGAAGCAAAAATAATATAAAAACAGAGAGGGGAACAAAATATAAGAGACTCAAGTATGGAGAACAAGCAAAGGGTTACTGGAGGGGTTGTGGGAGGGGGCATGGGCTAAATGGGTAAGGGGCATTAAGGAATCTACCCCTGAAATAATTGTTGCACTATATGCTAACTAACTTGAATGTAAATTTTAAAAAGAAAAGAGGGGCGCCTGGGTGGCTCAGTCGGTTGAGTGTCCGACTTCAGCTCAGGTCACGATCTTGCGGTCCGTGAGTTCGAGCCCCGCGTCGGGCTCTGGGCTGACGGCTTGGAGCCTGGAGCCTGCTTCCGATTCTGTGTCTCCCTCTCTCTCTGCCCCTCCCCCGTTCATGCTCTGCCTCTCTCTGTCTCAAAAATAAATAAACGTAAATAAAAAAAAATTTTTTAAAAAGAAAAGAAAAAAAGAAATGTATTATGGGACACGGGCCAAAATGAAACTTTAGTTAAATGTATAGACACATCATTCAAATGATCAACACATAAAATCAAAGGAAAGTTTGTACACAGGGCAGAATCTGCTTCTGTGGCTATAAATGATGATCAGCATGGACACACCGACTGCTAATATTAATGGACATACTACAGATTTTGAAGGAAGGTATGTGTGCAAATCAGTACAAGCCTCTTCTGGTTTCCTTCACACACTTAGACCCTAGGCCAAGATTGGCCAACTTTCTCAGTAAAAGCCCAGGTAGCTAATATTTTAGGCTTTCCAGGCCATACGATCCCTGTAGAAACTATACCATTCTGCTTTTGTAGCTGAAAGCAACTATAAATAATATGGAAACAAATGGGCATGGTTGTGTCCTAATAAACTACAAAAACAGGGGGCAGCTCAGATTGGGCCTGCAGTAGTCCTTTGCTGGTATCTTCCCCAGATCCTCAAACAAGGTCTGTGGATGCCAGACCATACCTTCAGATTCTCCACGACCATCCTATTTTCATTCTTTTCCATACCACGTGTCAAAGCTCATGTCCCAAATCCTCAAGGTATCTTGTAGGCAATGCAGAAGCTTTTAAAAACAAACCATACTTTGTCAAATTCTACAACACGCTGTGAAATTACTCTGTCCTGGAATCTACCGGGCTTCAAGATTTCACAACTATTTCTAGTGATAGAAACTGAATACCCATAACTTCTGCTTTCACAGACACAGCTGAGAAAATTAACCTATTTCACCATTTTGCCTATCACCAGACTTTTATAAGCTATTTGGCCTGGGAGAACTCTGTCTTCTCTTTCCCTATTTTAAGAAAAAAAAATTCCAGGGGTGCCTGGGTGGCTCAGTCTATTAAGTGTCCAACTCTTGGTTTTGGCTCAGGCTTTGCACAGAGCCCTTTTGGGATTGTCACTCTCTCCCTCTCTCTGCACCCCCCCCTCCACTCATGGTCTCTGTCTCTCTTAAAATAAAAAGAAAACTTAAAAAAAAAAAAAGAAAACAACCATTTAAAATAGCTTCATTAGAAAATACTACAAACTGCATGGTTCAACGATTGGTTCAAAATCTTTCTGGAGTCACAGATCTCTTTGAGAATCTGTTGAACTACTAACCCTGTACCTGGAAAAAAAAAGTACAAAAAATTGCATATAATTTTAAAGGGTTGATAGACCTCATTAGGGCCTATTCTTGGACTACCTAAGTATCTAAGGACTGTAGATTTTTCCCTTGTTCTCCCATTTTCTCCTTTTCCTTCTTCCTTCCCAGCCACGGCTCTCTTCCTATCCCTCATTCTGTCTCCTTCCCCAGCTTCTTCCTACAGCACTGTGCAAAGAAATCAAAGAGACCTGGGCTTAAATCCAGCTTAATCACTTACTAGTTTTGGCTTCCCTGTTTGAGAAAGTATGGGTACGTGTCAGAGAGGAAAGCAGACCAAGTTCCTGGATCTTGCTGCCAGAAAGAAAATTAAACTACTTGGGCCTAAGACTATCTCTGGGGTTTACCACTAGGTTTCTGTAAGGGTTCCCAACACCCTTTATAGTTACAATAGTTTCAATAGTCATATTAATGATGCATCTCATATTTTCCAGGAATAGTCACCATTCCAAAAGCCTGGCCTGTTGCTCCAATAAACACCCTAGTACATACAAGATCATACCTGAGTTTGCCTTGGGGGGGGGGGGGAGGGGGAGACACAACACAGTGTAAGTAGAGTCAATCTTGGTGAATATTTCACTCTTCAGTCTTAATTTCTTCAGGACTAGGGAATAGATTTTTTTTGTCCATTATATTTTGTCTGTATTCTTCCTTTCTTAATTTTGCAAATCTTTGGGAATGGAAAAAGAGCCAAGCAGAGACAAGGAGGTAACTACTTATTCACTCCACAATCATTGAGCACGTGGATGTACCACACACTGTTCCAGATATGAAACGTCCCCACCCTCAAAGAGCTTTCATTCTGATGGGAAGAAAAAGGCAACAAAATAAATACATAGTATGCCAGGTGGTGATAAGAGCTATAGAAAAACAAAACAAAGCAAAGCACAGACCATGGATAGAGATTGGGAAATGAGTTGCAATTTTAAATAGGTCTGAAAAGACCCACTGAGAAGATGACATTTAAGCAAAGACCAGGAGGTGGGAAAGTGTATCAATGTCACTACTCCACTCAGATCCCCTTTTCTTTTTCCGCCATTTTTGTGCCACCTCTTTCCCACTACAGTGTAACATCCGGCACCTGCAGGACTGCCTGGAAATGACACAGAGGAACACCTGCCCCAGCACCACACTTGCCCAATCCCCCCACCATAACCCCAAGTGCAGGGAAGAAACCAAGCTGGAGGTGCTGGACAAAACCAGAGAAAGAAGGTACTGAGATTCTTGCTGAGGCTTTCATGTATCTTACATTAATCTTTTATATGTCTTAGATGCTTTTATATTAAAAAGGTGGTTTCAAGTACAATTGACCCTTGAGCAACATGGGTTTGAACTGCACACGTCCACTTACACGTGGACTTTTTTTCAATAAATATATTGGTAACATTTTTGGAGATTTGCGACTATTTGAAAAAACTTGCAGAGGAACTGCATAGCCTAGAAATGCCAAAAAAGAAAAAAAAAAAAGACAAAGTTAGGTATTACTGTTAAGAATATAGTATGTATTGGGGCGCCCAGTGGCTCAATCGGTTTAGCGTCCAACTTCGGCTCAGGTCATGATCTCCAGGTTGACGAGTTCGAGCCCCAGGACGGGTAGTGTGCTGGCAGCTCAGAGCCTGGAGCCTGTTTTGGATTCTGTCTCCTCTCTCTGCCCCTCCCCCGCTCATGCTCTGTGTCTGTCTCAAAAATAAAAATAAAATAAACATTAAAAATTTTTAAAAAGAATATAGTGTATAATACAAGGCATAAAATATGTTAATCAACTATTCATGTTATCAGTAAGGCTTCCAATCAGAAGTAGGCTATTAATAGGTAAGTTTGGGGGGAATCAAAAGTTACAGCCAGATTTTCTACTGGGGGAGGAGGGGGAGGGCATCTCTAACCCACCCCCCTAATCTCCCTCCTTCAAAGTTAGCTGTACAGGGGCGCCTGGGTGGCTCAGTCGGTTAAGCGTCCGACTTCAGCTCAGGTCACGATCTCACGGTCCATGAGTTCGAGCCCCGCGATGGGCTCTGGGCTGATGATGGCCCAGAGCCTGGAGCCTGCTTCCGATTCTGTGTCTCCCTCTCTCTCTGACCCTCCCCCGTTCATGCTCTGCCTCTCTCTGTCTCAAAAATAAATAAACATTAAAAAAAATTTTTTTTTAAAAACAAAACAAAAGTCAGCTGTACATTATCTCAAGCACCACTCAGACTACCTGTCATCCTTTGATGACCTCTCTTTTAGTCGTCCCCTTCAATTTCACTTATCTCCATTTATGACTATGAAAATATTGAGAGTGGAAGAATTAGACAAAATGTCACTTATGCCTGGCTTTGCAGACTTCTAGAAATGTCCTCATCTCTGCTGGCATGCCCAGGATGGTGGCTAAGAGCAACACAAAAATTCAGTCAAATGTCAACAGTGTTTTCAAGTAATTACAGATCCTTCTCCCTTCACAGCGGCCCACAGCATGGGTCAGGTGTTTATATACCCAAGGAACAGGGTACTACCCGGTAAACCAACGTACTCACGGTTTGGTGGAAAGAGCCCTGGACTAGACCAGAAAGCTGCCTCAGTGCACATTTATTGAGCATCTAACAATGAGCCAAGCCCTAAGTAAGCACTGGAAATAGAAAGATGATCAATGGAAGATGACTGAACCTTTGCTCTCAAGGCCCACAATACGCTCGAGATAGCAAACACAGTCTGATACAAGAGAGTGGGTACAGAGTATCATAAAGTTACCCAACTACCGTGGGAATTCAGAGGAAGGACTATTGGGGGAAAGTTCCAGGAGGGCACCACAATGAGAATCTGAGCAGGATCCGGAAGGACAGAGGTGTTTTAAGCTGAGAGTGGGGATAAGGCAAGGCAGCACTGGGCAGAGACGGGTGGCATCCCGGCGCCGCAAGGGCGCACAACCTCGGGCGAGGGGATTTACATCTCTGGGCCCCGGCTCGGAAACCTGGCAATTCGACTCCACTCGCGCTTGGAAAAACTGAAAAGGTCCGTGTTGCTTTTGGTCAAGGGTTATTGCCCAGCCGTTAAAGCAGGAAGCCCTGCGAGGCGCCCGTGGGGACCGAAACTCCGCGAACCGAGTCGTCCTCGCCTCCACCCCTCGGCTCGCTGAAGTATATACTCTTGTTCCGAGAGAAAGAGCAAGGAAGAACCCGGAAAAAACAACCACTACTCCCCCCACCGCCGCGAGCGCGGTGGGGGCCTGGCCCGCGCGGCCGTAGTGGTTCTGGGCCTTTCTTCTCGGCGCGAGCCCCGCCGTCTTTCGGCCCCGCTCGTGGAAGCCGAGACCCACGCTTCCCGCCACGCCACCTGCCGCCGCTCGGGCTCCGCGCGGTCGCCGACCGGGCCTCGGCCGCCGCCGGGCCCCTCCGCCCACTTCGCCGTGACGAATCGGCGCCAGGCCTGGAGAGTGCCCACATTCGGGGGGGTTTGAGGAACGTTTGTGGCCTGAAAAAAAATCCCTGACTGGACCAAACACCACCGCGTCCTCACCTGGAGGTTTTCTTTTGCAAAAGAGTCGGGTGAGGGCTGGAAAGCAATTAAGAAGAGTGTGGAAAGTGCGAGTGCGGACGCTCCGGACGCGAGGGGCGGGGCGTGCGCGGGACAAAGGAAAACGAGGCCGGAGCTACGGGCGCTTTTTCTGCCCGCGGGTGAGTGTTTCCGACTGGGCCCGATCGGGTCGGGAGGGTGGCGAGTCGCGGTGTCCCTGCTTGGCTGGACCTCGAGTTCCCGGGGGTTGCTGAGGTTCAGGCTGGGCCGCGGGGCCGGAGCTGGGGGCCGGTTGCGGCCTCCTTGAGGCCTAGCGGAGCCGGAGCCGGGAGGGAGTTCTATCTCGGGCCCCTCCTCGGCGGCAAGATTTGCCCCTGCCACTAGCCCCGCCAAACTGGTCAAGGCACCCATGCATTCCCTTCTTTAGTGGAGTTGCTGGTGAAGTGCCTTCTCCACAACAACCTAAAGGAAACGACCTCAGGGGAAGCCCTGGGGCGAGCCAAGCCCTTGGTCCCTCCCCCCCAGGAAGGTGGTTTCCCTGTGTTTCGGCAACGACCGAGGAACTTGTGGCTTAGAGTGGAGAGCGAGAGCTCTGAAACAGTTTGGCCTGGGTTTGAAACCCGGCTCTGGCACTTCCTGGCTGTGTGGCTTTAGACAAGTTACTTAAACTCGCCGAGACTCCCATTATTCCTGTGTAAAGTGGGTTATCGATACATACCTCGTAGGGTAGTTGTGACCATGAACCGAAATAAGTGATAAGCCTGCCCCGTATAAAGTGTTCAACAAATAGCTAGTATTTTATGCCAGGCACGGGGGATGGATCCAGTGGCAGACAAATGTACAAGCTCACGCTTAGAATTTATAGTAGCAGACGAGAGCAATAATTTAAAAATATTAGCAATAAAGTGTGATGTACCAGGGAGCTTTGCCAATTATTGTCAGGGATCCCCGCAGCAAGGCCTTCTGGATGTTGACAGTGCCTCCACCCACACCCCACCCACTCCCTATTGTGAGCGCAAGGAAATCTATCTGCACCGGAGTCCATGGTTTCTGCCCCTTCCTTAAGAGGGAGAGACCCAGGTTGGGCCATTGAAAAATTTCTTTCCACACAGTCCTCTTATTCCTTATGCTCCAGGGAATTCCCTTAAAATGTAGAATAGAAGCAAAAGCATCATGCTTGTTTTCACGTAATGTTCCATGAAAGTATTCCAGTAGTCATAGAAGTTATTTGCTTCTTTTTTAAAAATGAATGCTTGTCTCTTTGTACACATCGTGTGTGATGTATTTTGATGTGAGGAACAAGCTCACGCGGGTATGGTCTTGTTCTGAGCTGGTAATATTAGGACAAAATGTATTAAGAATTGAGCTAGGTGCTGGGACTGCAATAATGAGTTAGATGGTCTCTATTCCACAATCTAGCCATATTAACAGGTATGATACAATGTAATGAACAATATTATAGATCTGTAAATTGGATAGGAGTACAGATGAGGAAGCAATTCATTCTTCCCGGGTAATTTATCATGAAATTTATCATGAAGATAATTTATCATTATCTTCCACTGTGGAGATAATATTTTGAAATGGGCTGTGAAGGGTTAATAAGAGTTTCTCAGGTAGACTCTCAAAGTTATTCCCAGGAGAGAGAAAGTTATTTGCCACCATTAGAGAACGTAAAGCTCATGATCATACCAGTTACCTTTTGCGTTGCCTCCAGGAATAAAATGCTGCCTTGTTTTAATAGAAGTTGTTATTCTAAGAGGAAGGTAAAGCTGCTGTTCATCAGTGATCTGTCAGTATCTGGTAGGCCTTGTTGGGGTGGGCCCTGATAATACATCACATTTTATTGTCATTGTATTTTTATCAGTTTAATTAAATGTTCACATGGCATTAGCAATATGTTTTCCATGCAAGAGGTGGCCCAATATCATAAGAAACTTGGAAGTCTATGTCTAATATTAATGCTAATATCCCCAGTAATTTGTTTTAGTTGTTTAATTCTGATGAGCCAAATGACCTATAAGAACTAGTTTTATGCAGAAAATTGGATTATTAGAAGATAGTGTAATTTTACTAAGAAGTACCAATTTAAACTACCCTATTCTTTAGGGAAACATCTCTTATGCTTGCTGAGTTTTGATTCTCTTTTTTTTTTTCTTTTTTTTTTCTTTTTTTATTTTAGTGTCTCAGATTCATTCTTAAGGAACTGAGAACTTAACCTTCCAAAATGTCAAGTAAGTTTCATTTTTTATATTTATCAATCTATTAATAAGAGACTAATGCCCTAGCAAATGGGAATTCCAAAATACTCTCATTTTTTTTCTTCAAAACAGGACCATTGGTAGTTTTGTTGCATAGTATTATATCTCAGTTGTTTACAAGAAGTTATTTATTTTCTTTCAAACAGAAAGACCATCTTATGCCCCACCTCCCACCCCAGCTCCTGCAACAGTAAGTTTTAATTTTCTTGTTAATGTAATAGCCAAGTCTGGCCTTGATACAAAAACCCAGATGTCTTCCAGTGACAGTCACTCAGTCATCACAGCAACAGGATGAAAAATTCAGCCAAAAAACAGCACTTCCTACTAAATAAAATAACTCTTTGCATCTTACCTTGAACCAACCCCAACATTAAAAGAAACATACTGCTGAAATTCCAACCTCCTATGCTCAGTTCTTTTTTTTAATGGGAAATAAATGATAAGTTTAACACCTCTTTCTAGTTAATCTCTGTCAAGACTCTTAAAAGTTAATATTGAGTGAATACTCATTCTGCCATTTGATATTATTTTTAAACCTAACCTTCAAGTGGTTACATTTTTCTCTCCTTGTTTATATATAATTTTCATATTAAATCAAATAGTAAAGCTTCCAGTTCTATAATAACACTCATTGTAAATGTTTATTTTTCAAGCTGTTTAAGTAAGGGTTTCATTATCCGTGGGTCAGATCCTGCCTATTGAATGTTTCAAAGTTTCTAAATACTTGTGAACTAGGTTTTTCACCCAACAAGTTCTGGCCCAGCTTGGACAGCATGTAAAATAATCATCCAATCCACAAAACAGATATAACAGGAACTGTTCAGGCCTTGCTGAAATGGATTCCTTGTTGGGTTTTTTTTTTGTTTATTTTTGTCTTAACAAAACAAAACAAAACACTGTTAACATTGACCATAGCCTACAAAAGCAATTCTTTAACAGCTATCAGCCCTCCTTCCTTACCCCTTAGCCCCAAAATTTCAGGCTAGTCTACTAATTAGGTCCTTGTGTAATTTTTTTCTCCACTCCATGACTCTTCTTATTAACCCTCAGATGTATGCTTTAGTTATGTTTATCAACAATTTGTTTTTCCTAAGATACTTCTTAAAAGAGATACCGTATCTCATGTTCTCATTTCAATTTATGTAACATACAATTTCAGAAGTTACTTCCAGTACTCTTAAAGTCCTGTGTTTGGTTTGTTTTCTTTCTTAAATCAAAGAACATTTCTTATGACCATCTCCTTGGCACTCTGCTAGTGGTTATACAGGTGGAGTTGAACAGTTGAGATTCCTGACCTCAAAGAGCTAACCATGTACTTCAATTTTGGAAATGGTATAATTGTAATGTTTTAGTTTTGATTTTTTTTAATTCCCTTACTTAATTTTCTTACATTATTGCCTCATAATGTTGAAATGATTCTCATTCTTTATGCAACCTTTGAAGATGTCATTTTGACGTAAATATTGCCTCTGACACTGTATAATCTCTTGAAGACAAAAACTTGATTTTTTGAGATAACAAAAATAGCTCGAAAACCAAGTGTCCCCTTATGACTTCTCAAATGTAGAAAGGGATTTTTTTTTTTTTTTGGCCTTTCTTTAGTCCTATTTCTGTACCATTGTAATTTCACATTGACACATAAAATACAGAAGACTAGGGATTAGGACATCCAACAGAATGGATATTAAATGAATTATCCTCCTTCCTTTTCTTTTTTTTCCATTACCTATTTACCATCACCACCACCACCACCACCAATACCACCACCAATACCACCACCACCCAAATGTACCACTCCAAGTAACATACACTTCTTTTGTGCCTTTGATACTTCATCTGTGTTTTGCCTACTTAAATATGCTTAATTTGCGTCTTTTATACCTATACAGACTAGAATTGCTCAGTTGTTCTCCTAAAGAGTTGCAAATGTAATATCTGCTTGAATATCTTTCTTTTGGACACTTAGGATATGTGTAGCGGCATGTTTTAGAAAATTGTGTTTATAACAGCTTCAGCTTAGTTGGGGTGTGTTAAGTGTATTTTACATTCTACACGTGAAGACTAATATTGTTAATTGCATGTTAAAATTAAATTAGTTGTTTTGATTGAGTTTCATTAGGTTAAATACCCTACTTTTGGTTTCTCTTTGCTACATCCTTTTTATGCATTCTACCTTGATTCTCATGAACATCGGATGTCATTGTTTTAACCATGAGGGCACTACTGTCTAAGAGCCCGTTTGTGATTACATCAACATACAATTCAAAAAGAAAAATTCCATTGCTGCAGTGAGCAGTTGTGTTTTGAAAGCGTCAGAGCTATCAAGAAACTAGGTGAAAAAGGAGAGTTCAAGTCTGTCGACTAGAAAAGTAGTTTGCATTAAAACTACATGCAGAAAGTGTTCATGATTGACCTCTGGGTGATGGATCAAAGAAGAGATGGAAGAGAAAGTCTAAAAAAGAAAGACTGGGTTGAAAAGATCAGATAGCACCCCAGAATTAAATCCATGCATTTCTTACAAGTCTTTGTTTTGAAATCATGTATGTGACATCCATTGAATCCCACATATGTTCTTTTCTATTGACAACTCTGGCTTCCTGATTTGAGTATCTTTTCATTTCTCACATTATATAGAGTGATTTAAAACTGTCTTTGAAAACAGTCCATTTCTTGTTTTTATTTGTTTTTAATAGATAAATACATTGGCAGCATCTACATAACTGTCAAATAAATCACATTTTGTTTTGCATGTAAAGTGTTTTCAGACTTCTAGTTTATCACACTTCAAGCCTTCCTATCTCAGACATGTATTGCTAAGTTGTTATATCATATTATTGAACATAAAGTAATCCTGAGTGTTTGACACACCTCAGTGTGTTGCTTATTTCAGAAAAAGCACACACTTTCTCACTCACAACAAACACCACTGGTCCCCCCGCAAAGAGGAAAAAAGGGAAGGAAGAAAGAAAGAAAGAAAAAAAAAACACTTGCAGACTGGTTTCTCAATGAAAGAAAAAGAACAATTACAACACATCATTGCTTGTTTAAATTCAGGTTGCTTTTGCATGCCATATGCAGATCATTTTTCATTTCTGTGTTTTCCTCGTTTGAGCTCATTTCTCATTCGTGTTTTTGTCTCATTTGTTTCCATCAGCAAATGCCCAGCACACCAGGGTTTGTGGGATACAATCCATACAGTCATCTCGCCTACAACAACTACAGGCTGGGAGGGAACCCGGGCACCAACAGCCGGGTCACGGTAGGAGAATCAACTATTACAGCATCCGGCAAACAACTGGATTTGACCAGAAATGCCTCCAGAGTTAGGTCCTTTTGAGTCATCAGCACAGCCATCTAAAACAATTTTTTTTAACCTGGCTTTTTCAGTATTTTAAACATTCGTTGTACAATTGTACACTGGAAAAAAAAAAAGTAGTGAGATCTGGATATGTATATAGAAGAAAAGAAGAATCCATTCTGTTTGGTGGTTGGTAGAGATAAAGCCCTGGGCACTGCTTATACTATATGTAGACAAACCTAGAATTTATTACAGCTAAAATACCCTTTTTGGGATAAAGAGTATCTTTCATTTAAGGTCATTGGCATCAAGCTCAAGGACTCAGTTTCTTAATAAAAGCCGGGCTTACGGACCTGAGCTTTTTTCGGTGGCCCACCAGTTTGAACTGCTACACATAATTGTTTGTCTTTTGGATTTAAGAGCTGACTTTCTGAGATTCATTTCTCTCCAGTTAAAAAGAGAAAAACATTTTCATATCACTTCAAAGAATTGCAGAATGCAAGTTGAATGTGCCAGACCATTTTGAAGTGCATTTATAATCCATAGGACAAGGGTATGATTTCTGAAACTGACGATGTTTCATTTAAATGATCAACTTAAGACGCCCAAATTGGGTAATGTACTTCACATTTTCATTTTAGAATCATCTTAAACTACAGTCAAAGAAGCTTAAGTACCAAAGAAAGATAAATGTGAAAATGATTTACCAAAAGCAAATAAAAATAAATCCAAAAGCCAAATACCTACATACATTGGAATGTGGCATTGGTGAGAATTTTTACAACCCATAATGGCTGTAAAATTTTTAATACTTGGTTTTTGTTTGCTGTATTCATAAATAATTGAATTAATGTGACTTCAAAAGAGCCCTCTCACCCTGTAGTCAAGCTAGAGCAGAAAGCTTGTAACTATCAAACTGTATGTCTATCTTGGTAAGCATATTGCTTAACTGGATAGTTTTGTTTGTCTAAATTTTTCATTGTTTCTGCATAATTTGTACTTCATAAGCATATCAAGTTTTATGTGCCATGCATATTTCATGGTATCTGGAAAGAATTTTGACAAGTGTGTGTATGTATGCATTTCACAATGCATACAGTTTTTATGTGCATCGGTACGTGTTTTTCCCTGGCCTAAATGTGTTTCACAGGTATAATGGGTGGCAAGGTTATCCAATGATAAAGAACATTTAATTTAAACAAGGAGCAGAATCTATTTTGGATCATTCATGTTAATGCAGAAAATTATTCATGGGGAGTGAACAAGAGAATGATTACATTTTAATAGCTCTATACAGTCAGCTCTTGATTATCTATGTTAATGGCATAGAAATGGTGATGTGTGATATTAGAATCATTTGTATTTCAGTTTGTATAAGCATTTTGTTCCTAACTTGGATATATCTGCGGGAATTCTCTGTTAATAAACAGAGATCATTCAGTAGGAAAAGGAAAGGTCACTCGCTGTCTCAGGGCCTGTGAGTCAATGATCTGTTTCTCATTCCCTCTTGGAGATGTTAGAACCCAGCATTTGCATTGGGCACTAGTTTCCGGGTCGATTAGTGCAGGAGGGTTGTTGGGCATAGAAAATTTAGTATCTTGCTTCTTTGTGGTGGTTTTCTTGGTATCATTGTCCTCTCAACACCAGATTGAAGGGTAATCAAACTGCTGGCTAGACTTAACCTGAAGGGCCTAGAAACTGAAGGATTTCAGCCTGTGTTAACCCCAGCCCCTTCAACTTTTAGTCATCTCTCCTTTAGGTCACTGAATCGCTGTCTAAGAAAATTAGTTATGCCTGAAGTTTCATACACCTTTTTTGTATATCTAACTTAAGCTTTGTTATGACTTAATAGATCTGATTTTGACCATGATAAAAGTGTTTTATTTCCAAATGACCCCAATTATGTGTTACCTTTTTTTTTTCCCCCTTTTTGGCTCTTAGTTTGTATTATTGTATGCAAATAGTCTTAAGTCAGTGATTTGAAGGAATGATTCTGTGAAACCCCATCAAGTAGCTTCCTTTAGGCTCTACAGAACATCTGGTTTCCCTGGTGACTCTCATGCACTTGAATGGTTTTGAGACTATATGCAGTGTGTTGAAACCTCTTGGAGCACCAGTGACAGCTGTGAGATGGAATCCATTCCTAGTCAGTCCTTCTTCCCGAAGGTGATTAGCGTGCTCTTAAGTACAGGTGTGAAACCAGGTAGAGACAAGATGTTAAACACAGCTTATTTCTGTGCTGCAATGGAAATTCCATCCTAGAAGGAAACCCTTAAATGAGACCCTGCCAGAGAAAGCAGGGAATTGGAAGAAACAACAATAAAATCTCTTGAGTGGCCAAAATAAATCTCATAAAATTATGGTGATTCCCAGGAATTACTCTCATGTGAGCACAGTTGTGACAAGCATAGTCACACAGTTACTTTCCCCAACTCATTGCCAGTTAGAAAATGTAAAGGTGGACAGTTGCGGTTAGAGGTAGCTTTCTTGATAGAAACACGTGAAAAAACCCTCCAAAAGCATAACCACTGGGCCATTTGGTAAAGGGGCCAGCAGCTTTTCACTCCTCAAGCTAGAGGACTACAGGAAAGCAGGGGGTGTTTCTAATGGACTCTTCTCAAAACAAGGTTAAAGTGTCTTAAGTGCAAACTGGTTTTTTGTGTGTGTGTTTTTTCTTTAAGAGTAATGTTTAAGGCATTGTAGAAGTCTGCTGAGATGGCAAATAAATTAGGGATGTTTAGTGATATAAATCTTCAGTGTCCTGAAAACCTGCTAGAATTTAACTTTGTGATTCTTGTTTTGGGTTTCTTTTGTTTGTATTTATAAATTGACTATCATTGTAATGAAAATACAGCCTCAGTATGTAGACGATTTAGGTACCTTCCTTTGGAAGAAAGGAGGAGAAATAAGCAAATCCATTAATATTATCAAATGTGGTTCTCTGAAAAGTAATCAGAGCAAATATTACTAGAATTTGTTTTTAAAGTGTTTTAATTCGATATATTTAAACAGACCTTTTAGAATTCTTTATCTCTTTAAAAAAAATCTGTGAGTGGCGGTCTACCAACTTCAGTTATTGGCATAATTCCAACTTAATTTGTAACCCACTTCATGGAATTCTGAAGATTTATGTTGGAGATGCTTTCTAATAACTTTATGAATGAAAAATGAGACCTTTGTGTGTCTTGCTCTGAACCCATGATTTAAGTTTAGCCTTGTAGGAGTTCCCTCACCCCTCGTTGAAACTGCTGCAGACCTGGAGACAGATCTTCTCTTACTGGCTGTTCAGATCACTGCTGTTTACAGTTTCTATCCCTTGTGGCTCACCTCCATTGCCCGCTGCTGGCTAAAACAAAACAAAACAGGGTCTGTCTGCATGGGCACCAGCATGAATTATTGTATAAATGTATAGGAGGAGTGGAAAGAAGAGTGGAAATCCTGCCTCAAAGGTGATATGCTTTCTAACAATTTCATGTATGAAGAAGCAGAGTTACTGAAAAATATATAAGGGTGGAGAAAGACCCTCCTTGGAGGAGGAAGCGTTGTTTGAAAGCAGTGGAATTGGGGCACAGATACACTAATCTCTGAGCCTTGGACAAAAAATAAGGTTGTAATTGATGTCCCACCTCAAAAGAGGCGTTTGTCTAGGGTTTTATCATAACAACTGAAGGGCAAGGGAACAAAATGTCACTAAGTCTCTTTATAAGGAGTTGCCAGTCTCTGTCTTTTGATAATTAGAGTGAAGCCAGCACCTCTTCCCCCTCCCCCCAGCCTGGCAAGGAGAATCAATATCAGTTGTCTCCTAGAAACTGGGGGGAAATATATGATTTGGCCATGATTAATTTATTCTGGGTCCTACATCAAATGTAGTCATATATGTTAAAATGAAACTAAGTTCAGAAAGAAACACTCTTGGATTGGAGTTATCTGGGGTGCTCACTAGAAGCTCTTTGGTATCTCTTGCCTAGATATTAGCCCATAGAATGAACCAATCTCTCATTTTCTTTGCTTTGTTTTTTTCTCTAACTCACCTTTTTCTTCTCTAGCTCACCTTTTTCTTTACCTTTTTTAAAAATATTTTGTCTTCCCTCTTGTTTTCATTTTTCTTTGTTCCACCAACCCAAAAATTTTTAAATCAATATAAGGTAAGGCCTCAGAAATAACTTAATTGGGCCCTGTGTCTGCCATTTCTCTGTTCCTGATAATTTATTTACTCCGGCACTGTTATTAGACTCAGGACAAGAAAAGGCATGACTTTAGTTTACGCTTTTGGATCCCCTCTATAAAAACCACTAGATACAGACAGAACCTTAAGAAAAATAAAATGTGTAGTCCTGATAAAGGAAATAAGGGTTGTTGGTTTTTTTTTCTGTTTTTGAACCTAGGAGGTAGTTTTTGTAGGGGTGTCATTCATGTGGGGGTGCAGTGTATTCCTGAAACTGTCCGAGTAGATACAAAGCCCCCCTCAGACTGTGAGTGTGGTAAGTGCTGAAGGAGCCCAGACTCGGGCAGATAATCAAGTGTTGACTGTATGTGTAATGGTAAATTAAGCACAACAAAAGGGTGCTAGGTAATGTCCTAACATGAGACATGTGATATGTAACTCTATATTTTTGATGTATGGATTATTATGTAATACTTTGTTCTTACAGCCAGGTTGTCAAAGCAGTAGCAATAAACTGCTAAGTAAAATATTTTAAAATTTTGTGCCTAAAGTCATTTTCTTTATTTTCTTTTGATGTGAACATTTCTGAATTTGCAGTGATAGCTATTTTCAGTGGAGAAAATATAAGAATCTTGTATCCATGGACGAGTAGAAGAAAGGCGCATTAGAATTTGTTAAGGGACTCTCTTTTCATTTTGCTGGTGAACTACTTGCGATTGAATAATGAATATATTTAACTCTTTTGTAGGCCTCCTCTGGTATTACGATTCCAAAACCCCCAAAGCCACCAGATAAGCCGCTGATGCCCTACATGAGGTACAGCAGAAAGGTAGGTGCCCAGGAGCCAGAGGGGAGTGAGGACTGCTGTCTTTGCTTGTTTGCTTTCCATCACATTTCATAATGGCTTAGCCAGTTTTTCTGTGCACAGAGGGAAGGATAAGGAATTGCAGTTTTTAAAGAACTTAGTTCTGATTTCAGAATTCCAGAACTAAAATCCAACAAGAATAACATGATTAAATTAAAATGGTTTAAATCCAGAAGGTAATGTTATGTAGCCAATATATAGTCTTTTGGAGAAATTCAGTGACATGAGAAAAGGGTGAAGTGAAAAAAGGAATACAGGACTACATCTATTTATTTGTGTCATATTTTTTATTAAAACAGTGGCAGCTATATGTTAGTTTGAAGGAAAAAAAGCCCAGAAGGCAGTAGTTGTCTCCAAACAGTGTAAGCTTATGGTAATTTTTATTTTCTTTGCATTTCTTAAATTTTCCCTCATGTTTTTATTTTGTTCTGTTTAGTTCCATTTGGTGACAAACCTATATTCTCTTAAAATAACAAACACAGCCAGTGTCTTTATTAATGATAAGAGCATTTAGCATATTCGCCACTATTTAGAAATTTTGGGTCATAATTACTGTACATGTATTTGAAGATAAGGTCTGTTGTGTTAGCAGATTAACCACTTTCCTTCTAAATTCTGTGAACCTTTAAAGAGACAGAGACTGTTACTGGGTTAGTTCATCTGAACTGTTAACAGTGATCGGAGATGTCTGAGATCTGCTGTGTATTAATCCAGCAGAGTATAGATGAAATGAGATTGGCCAGCTATTGATAATTGTTGCAGCGGGCTGATCAGAACACAGGAGTTTAATACAATTAATTCCCTCTGCTTTTGTTCATGTTTAAAAGTTTCTGTATCAAAAAGTATTGTTAAAGGTCTATATTTTTAGGCATCAATACTGAAATTTCATGTTTCCTTTTTAAGGTCTGGGACCAAGTAAAAGCTTCCAACCCCGACCTAAAGTTGTGGGAGATTGGCAAGATTATTGGTGGCATGTGGCGAGATCTCACTGATGAAGAAAAACAAGAATATTTAAACGAATACGAAGCAGAAAAGGTAGAATGGGGACCACAGCGGGATGGAGACAATATAAAATGCATAAACATTTGCTTGTTGTATAGAAAAGAAACAAAAGATCTAATCAGCTAAGGCTGCACTGTCTGTCTGCCTGGGTCAAGTCCCTTAATTTTTCTACGCTTCAGACTCCTTGTCTGTAAAAAGGAAATCATTTTATCTTTTGATATTCGAATGAGATAAAGGTATTCATATAACCTGTAATATGTGAATTATAAAACTGAAAAACATTTGAATTTCAGATAGAGTACAATGAATCTATGAAGGCCTATCATAATTCCCCCGCATACCTTGCTTATATAAATGCAAAAAGTCGTGCAGAAGCTGCTTTAGAGGAAGAAAGTCGACAGAGACAGTCTCGCATGGAGAAAGGAGAACCTTACATGAGCATTCAGCCTGCTGAAGATCCAGATGGTAAAAAAAAAAAAAAAAAAAGTGGGGTTTTGTTTATGCATTCTCTGAGAAGTAAAATTACAAGGAATCTTTTAAGTTTGTTTTTATTTCCTATCCTAAATGGAAAACAAAGCATATTTAAGTGCCATTTCAGTATTTTCATTAATTATTTTAAGATCTGTGTATGAATTTCCCACAAGAAAAAGATATCTTTGTTAGTGCAGAAAATAGCAAAAACTATTTATTGTTTATCAGAATCTTTATACTCAGAATGCAGGAAAGGTTTTTGAGTCAGAATTTTGCCTTACCTGCTTTTAAAGAGCTGAATGCCTTCTTGTTATGTCCTGTTTTCTTATTGGTTCCTTAAGCTTGCTGAATTAAAGGCTCTTAAGGGAGAAGGTTACTGAGTGGGTAGAAGTATTACAAATTTGTTTGCCATTTAATTCAGAAATCCAACATAACTCATGGTGACACGTGAGGGAACACATACAAATTTTATGCACATGTACAAATGTATACACATACAAATAGCAGAGCTTCCTGATGGGCAATCTGTGACTAGGTTGCAGGCGTACAGATTAATCCCGGGTTCTCCACAGCCAGGCAGGGTCTGACACTGCAAGGAGCCTCAGAGTTGGCCTCCTGCAGCTATGAGCATTCTCCTCCACGAATCAAGCCTGCTGTACAAATAACATTTTCTCACTGTGTGGCTGTGATGTGGAAAAGGCCAGAAGCTCTAGCTACAAGTAACAAAAACATCAAGAAAATAATTTAAGATCCCGTAGTGGTAACAAAGAGGAAGCTTGTAAGAACTTTAAAAATAACATTGAGGGAGGAAGCAATAATGTCACCTAAACACAATGAATAAACATATACCCAGAAGGAGAGGAAAAACAATGGTTTTTTAAAAGAATGGACTAGGATGTTGATAGATATTCACATAAATACAGAGTAGAATAGAATACTGTAATTAATAATAATAGAGTAGAATACAGACTAGGAACAATGCCTAGTGTTAAACTCTGTTTAACAGAGTCAGCAGTGCTTAGGACACACTAGCAAACACAGACCAAAAATTACTCAGATTGGATGATTAATGCAAGAAAAACATACTGAACTAAAAAATAGAAGAAGATCCAGTTCACAAATAATTGAAAGGATGGTGAGGGTTCAGTATAAGAGTACACGGAAGCCACAAGTAGAAACAGTTAACAGTTTTTGTTAGGTGAAAGGTGGCTGCATGAACATCGAGCAGGATTGCAGAGATTGATTCAGAAACAGTCTTCAAAAGATCTCTTCTCTGTTCCTCAGACTTTGGCCCATTATGTTTTGTAAGTTTAAGATAGGAACTTAAAGCTGCTGGTAAGAAAGTAAGGTGAAAATAAAGATGCCAGGATAAGAATAACTTTAGACCTTGGACTTATGCCCCCGAACCGAGTAGAAAGAGGAAGGTTTGGGAGGTGAGGATGAGCATCAGGCCAAGAGAAGGGTGGTCCCTGTGAGCACAGCAGCTGCCAGCTTCTGTTACAGAGAAGGCATACACAGTTTCCACACAAAGCAGTGAAAGGTTTTTTAAATGGCATTTAGAGAATATTCATGAGATCAAGTAAATAGCTGGAAATTAGAAAATAACCAGAAAATATAAGCCTACTCCTTCCCCCCAAAAAACCCAAATTAGACAACTAGAAGTGGCAGGAAACACAAGTCTAGATTGCTAAGACTTGATTTCCCCTCCAAGTGGTCAACACTGGCTCCAAGTAATGAAAGAAAAACATCAAAAAGGAAATACATATATATAATTTAGAGGTAGCATGAATATACCATGTGTAATCTCAAGTGTGAATATGGAAAACTTCCCTAACAAATAGAAAAGGTCACAATCTTTTTAAATAGTATTCTTTCTTTCAGTAGTTTTAATTTTAGAAGTATATGTCCTAAAGAAATTACTCGAAAGGAGACAAAAAGTAATTTGCACAGCAGTTTGTAGCAGTGGTATTATGATGATGGGCATTTTAGGAACTACTTGATTACCAAATGATAACAGAGGTGCTAAACTATGATAGAGCCACACAATTCGGGCCTCTAGCAAAGTATCCTAAACCATGGTCCCTCCACCTTTGGTGGGCCACTAAGATAGTTTAGGTGGGTCGGAGAGGAACTTCTATTTTAATGTGTATTGCTTTAGAGGGAGCTTTTTTTTTTAAGTGAGTTAATTTAAATAAATATGTTAAATAAAAATAGTACAGATTATTATCAGGTATGTCCAAAATCATGGAGGTGATAGAGCAAGGGTTGAGAAGAAGGAAATACTGTTTCATAGCTATTAAAAATAAGCATATAAGCCTGATCCATACTATATATGAACTTGAGTGAATGAAAACAAAGTAATAGCTTTACAGACTGGCAACAACTATATTTGTATGTGGATTAATAAAAGTAAAATTTGGTATTAAACATTCTTTTCCTATAAAATTACTTTAGGGCTTTAATGGTTTTTTAATCGAATGAAATGTATATGCTGGTCTGGGAAACAGTATTGCTAGAGATAATGTTTTCTCCGCGGTGGGCATTTTCATTACTTTACTATTAAAATTAAACAGGGACAAAGACACTGCCCCGTTCAGATGTTGTCATTAGGTGTAAATGCCTTAAATTACTACCAAGAAAGTGAACCATTCAGCAGCATTTCACTTTTGCTGTAACATGCAGCCTTCCCGTTGATGGATTTCCAGGCCAGAAGACACATGGCTTTATCTCATTTGTGTTTCAACCAAATCCTTCTAGACACATATCATCACTTAAAGATTTTGTGAGAAAAACCAATACCTTGGCCAGTGAACATGTTATGTCCTCTGTATGACTTTTATCACGTGACTGCCCCGGTGCTCCCACGATGCCCTTGTTAGGCCCCGTTGTTAGACCAGTGAGGGCCATGGCTCCTTGGTAATAAAGCATTAACATTGTTACTCTCTCCTGTTTATGGTTACTGGTGACCTCATTTCCAGAACATCTTGCTTATTCCAGATTATGATGATGGCTTTTCAATGAAGCATACAGCCACCGCCCGTTTCCAGAGAAACCACCGCCTCATCAGTGAAATCCTTAGTGAGAGTGTGGTGCCAGACGTTCGGTCAGTTGTCACAACAGCTAGAATGCAGGTCCTCAAACGACAGGTCCAGTCCTTAATGGTTCATCAGGTAAAGTCACAAACCATTTGTTATAATAAGTTGGGCCTGTGTCACAGACCCCCAGTGGCGTGATTCTATACCATGCAGCGGTGTGCCTGTTAAGTATTCCTGTATTCATTGTAATCTGTTCCTGATTTGGAGAAGAGCTAGAGGAAATGGAGGTTTCCCAGGGATTTAATAAGTTGTTAAAACTGTACCAAAGACCCTTGTGATGGAAAGTATGTCCATTCACAATTTTAAGACATCCTATCAACCTTTACTGCTTAACTAAATATTTTTTTCTGAAGAAATTAAGCCTGAAACAATATTCTTTAACAGCTACTTGTTAATTGTAATCATTCCTCTATACTGCATTTTTTGCTTTTAAGATCTTAGCTAGACACATTGTGTAATAAATGATTTAAATAAAAAATTCAAAACTTTTGTCACACTGTTAAAAAGTATAGACTACTACAGGGGTGCCTGGGTGGCTCAGTCAGTTAAATGTCCGACTTTAGCTCAGGTCATGTGATCTCATGGTTCGTGAGTTCGAGCCCCACGTTGGGCTCTGTGCTGACGGCTCAGAGCATGTAGCCTGCTTCAGCTTCTGTGTCTCCACCTCTCTCTGCCCCTCCCCTGCTGGTTCCGTTTTTCTCTCTCACTCAAAAATAAATAAACATTTTTTTTAAAAAGTATAGACCACTACAAAATGAGATGTATTTCCTGTGTTTGACATTTGCTTTTGAGAAAGTAATTCAGTAATAAGAAAGCTGGATCCTGTGTCTTTCAGCGAAAACTAGAAGCTGAACTTCTTCAAATAGAGGAGAGACACCAGGAAAAGAAGAGGAAATTCCTGGAAAGCACAGATTCATTTAACAATGAACTTAAAAGGGTATCAATTTAATGTGTTCACTGTACTTTTTATCACTGTGTCTGTTATTTTTTTTCTCATTCTTTTTTCTAAAATAGTGTTTTTATTGAATGTTACTCACTTTCAAATAGAATTAACTCTGCTATAACCAGTAAGATCTTTGTTTTATGAAATTATTCCCATTTTCTGGCAAAATTGCAGTAGGTTTAAAATATAAAAACACATACGTGCTAAGTCCGTAGACTCTGGACCCTCTGGTGTTTTAATTTAAACTCCTGCAATCATGAGTTTGTTTTCATTTTATTGAGATTTATTCATTAAATGTTTTCATTAAATTTAGTTTACAGTGTGTACTTTGTATTAAAACAAGTTCATCTAATGTTAGGTAGCTTGAGATAAAAAATGAAGCCTTGTATATAACCCAGTACTTTCAGCATCGCCTCCCCAACCATTCTGCAGTCCTTGGGGTTACATAGCTGCTTTCTTTTCCTGTAGACACAGAGTTTCAGAGCAGACCTAGAACCATGTTTTTTCCCTTCCTGTATACATGTACATAGTTCCTAGCCAAGAAAGCCCCCTTTTGAAATAAAATTTCTCTGGTTCAGAGATTGTAAGAAAAGAACATTACTAAGAGAGTTTTCTCTCTTTCTGTTAGTTGTGCGGTTTGAAAGTGGAAGTGGATATGGAAAAAATTGCCGCTGAAATTGCACAGGCAGAGGAACAGGCTCGCAAAAGGCAGGAGGAAAGAGAAAAAGAGGCAGCGGAGCAAGCTGAACGCAGTCAGAGCAGCATGGTTCCTGAGGAAGAGCAAGCTGCCAGTAAGACCGAGGACAAGAAGGATGACGAGAGTGTCCCAATGGAGACAGGTGAGCTGCCAGTTGACAGCAAAGTGAATGTCAGGGTTATTCTCTGTGTGATCTACACATTTCTCTGCAAATCTTAATCTCTGTCCTAGATTCAGCTAAAATGTTGTTGTCAACACAAAACAGCAGTGGGGCATTGGTATTTAGTCTGGCTATTTGAGGTCTCAGGTATTTGCCCAGATCGAGGCATCATTTTCTAGCTTGGGAATATAAAGTATAATGATACAAAGGTTAGGATCCTGGCCCTGGAGTCAGACAGATCTGGGTCTGAACTCTTTCACCACCTGCTAGCATATGACTGGACAAATTATTTAATCACAGGTTCTTCGTGTAAGTACTCTGGTGCCAGCCTCTGAGAAGGAGTGCCCAAGGATAAGTAAGGAAATGTATATAAAATCATTTAGTATTGGATTTGATGTAGTGTTGGCAGTCAGTATTTTAGCCTTTATTGCTAAAATGTGATTTGTGGTTGTTGCTTTTAAGGATCGGAGACACCTGCAAGGGACACCTGCAGGCCAAATCCTTTCCCACCGCCTATTGTCATAAATAAACTTTTTTGGAGTATGGCCTTACATGTTGTCTGGATGCTTTGGGGCCACCACAGTGTAGTTGAGTGGTTGCAGAGACTGCCTGGCCCACAAAACCTGAAATACTTGACTGTCTAGCCTTTACGCAAAAGGCTTGTTGACCCCATCTGAGAAAAGTTCTTACTACCAAGCCTACTGGTTTTCCTGTTTAAAAGCATTTCTCAAAGCACAAAATAACATGTCAAACTCACATAAAATATTGATTAAACCAATTACTTGAAATTTTGAGATCGCCTCACCTTAGGTACTACTTTGACCCTGTCCTGTGCCCTGTGCAAACAGGACTGAGCTCAAAGTATCATGGGAGATACAGCTAAAGGCTCCCTGGACCATCACTGCAAAAGGGGGAGGGACAGTCTTCATACTTGGTATTCAGCTGACATTTCTGATTTGACATCAGGAAAACATTTCATGGAATATAGATCTCTTTACCAGATGTTTCTACAAGATCTAATTCAGCAGATTAGCATTTCAGATAGTCAGATTTTTAAGTTTCATTATCTGACTCTTTTTCTGCTTTGAACATATTTTTTATCTTAACAAATTTGGAGCATGAGCACATTTTTGTGGTTAAAGCAGGAGCTTGAGAATTAGGGTATGGAGTATGATTCTTTGCTTATTTTGCAAGTAGACAGAACACTCTGTCCTTTGCCTCTGTTCTGTCTATGAGTAGAGCATGCCTGTATAGTATTTACTTAGATTTTATCCTTCTAGCTAAAGAAAAAGACGAAATTGAGAATATTAGAGCGAAACCTTCGTGCTCTTAATTTCGTACAGAAAACAACCCAGCGTGACATTTAACAAAGTACCTAAAATATCGCCCTTTTATCATTTCCACACCTGCTTTCTTACTAATTAAATCCAAAGCACTCCAGAACAGCATTGTCCAATGGAAATAAAATGTAAGTCGCTGTGTAATTATAAATTTTCTAACGGCATGTTTTACAAGTAAAGCAGAACAAATGAATTAATATTAATAATATATTTATTTGTTTAACCCAGTATGTCTTGAACAAGATTTTAACATGTAATCAATATTTTTTTAAGTATTACTTTTTTACATTCCTTTTTCATACTAAGTTTTCAAAATCTGATGTGTATTTTATACCTGTAGCACATCTAAATTTAGAAGCTAAATTTTCATCAGAAATACTTGATCTGTATTTAGCTTTTGTAAACTTACAGCTGAAAAGTAGATTTGCAAACCCAAATTGTTTCAGGGATGCTAACAGTTCCTCAGTCATGCTGGCTCTTACTATTACTCATGGTGAGTGGCTACCATGTTGGACGGTACAGCTCTAGACTGTCAGCATAATTAGAAGAATGAATTTGTGTCTTGGAACTAACAGTGACAGATGTGTGGTTACAGAGGAGACACACCTTGAAGAAGCGACGGAGAGCCAACAGAATGGTGAAGAAGGCACATCTACTCCTGAGGACAAGGAGAGCGGGCAAGAGGGGGTGGACAGTATGGCTGAGGAAGGGACCAGTGATAGTAACACTGGCTCAGAGAGCAACAGTGCAACCGTGGAGGAACCACCAGCAGACCCCACACCGGAAGACGAGAAGAAAGAATAAATGTTGCCTTGTTTTATGTGTTCTAAATACTTTTTTAAATGAAAAAAAGATGTTTTTTGAGTTTTAATGGTGTTATGTGGTTTGTGTATTAATATTTTTCTTGTCCATATCACACCACCAAATGCTTTTGGACCATTTAGCATCATGAGCCGAATGGCACAGTCACCTTTCTTAAGCCGTTGTGAAGATGGTTCTTTTCTTTGGGTCTTATTTCTAGCCCTCGACTACTGAAAGCCTCAGAATTTAAATGAATTGAGAAAACACCCACCTCTTTTAGAGAGTTCTCCTTTGATGCTGCACAATCCGACTCTTACGAATGCCTTCCTATAGCTCACTGGGGTGCTTACCAAAGCCATAGCTTTAAACCTCCCGGTCCCTGTCAACAGTCTCCTGAAAGTCCCCTTTCCTGTAGCCTTCCACAAAGAGTAGCTTCTTGAAAACGTTATCATGTATGAGTATGTATTTGTTCACTTACCCTTTTTTATTTTTAATCAATGTCACATACCAAGAGTTGTGTTAAGGAGTTGACTGCAACTGAGCTTGGGTTGTATTGATCCAGAAATAGTTTCCATAGGTAGAGTAGTTACCAGCTTCTGAAGTAGTCATTAAAGTCAACATGGCACATACACATTACGTATACTGCTTTTTGTTATGATTAATATTGGGTGTGTTCTGATAAATTCATCCTTATTGTACAGGAAAAAAAAATTACTTTTTTACCAAGTTTTCCAAAGACAGAATAGATCACAAAGCTTAAGGAATTGAATAGTCTTGCGGTGGACTAGACAACTTCAAAATGATTAGCCCATTTCCAGAAGGAAAACAGCTGGGAATTAAGTTCATCCACTTGGAATTGTTCTACAATAATCAAAACGTTCAAAACCTCAAGGCTCAGGATCCCATAGATCAGAGTCTACCTTTTTGATAAATTCTTAGTAAAGTCTTGGAGACTAGAAGAAAGATAGTTTGTGACACGTATGCGTCCCAAAAACTAGAGTAGATTTTTACTGAATAGTGGTATATCTGATGGTATATGTTTCTTAAAGGTCCAAATGTAATAAATAAGTGGAAAAAAATGTCTCTGTGTTTTTAATGCACTATTTTTATGCAAAGCAAATACTTTGTTACTGTGACATCAGGGAGTGGCCTCACACAGCCATTATAGATTTGCATCTTCAGGGCCCTTCTGTCACCCAACGATGTCTGTAAACTGCTGCAGTAGTAAGTTCATTTGTACAAGACACTTAGAAAAATCCATCTCCTTATAGTCATGCCACATATAAAGGTTGGTCTTTGACTCTAAAAGGAAGTATGTTTCTACATTAAAAAAAGTTTTTTAACATTTACTTATTTTTGAGAGAGAGAGTGTGCAAGCAGGGGAGGGGCAGAGAGAGACGGAGACACAGAATCCAGAGCAGGCTCCAGGCTCTGAGCTGTCAGCACAGAGGCCGACACGGGGCTCAAGCTCACAGACATGAGGTCATGACCTGAGCTGAATTTGGACACAAGGGACTGAGCCACCCAGGCGCCCCTCTACATTTAAATTACCTTTGAAAAAGTGGGTAAATAAATAAGCCCTCAACTTACATGGAGAAAACTCCATACGGACAGGACTTAATTCATAGTGACGTTTTTTATAATTTCCTGCTGTTGAGCTCACAGCACATAGTAACCACGGCTGACTCCACTCAGGCGCCAGAGAATGAGAGGGGAAAGGAAGCTTGATACTGGGTGGGAACAACCCTCAATCTCTTTTTCTAAATAGCACATGGGATCTTTCTTCTGTTTGTGAATTGAAGAACCAACGGGTCAAATAGATCAGTTTCTGGGTGTCGGACATCGTAAGGCCAACACCTGTAGGCATCTCCTACCCAACAGACTGGATAACTGCCTTGGTGTATTCCCTCCATCAAAACTGGGCAGAGAAGTTAAATATATGCGTGGAGAAGCATGCCAGAGCAAGATTCGGGTCATTCACCGTGGTATTGAAGTCTTAAGATGACAGAATCAGTGCCTTTTGCCAGGCTGGATTCAGCCCCGAAAAACAAGCCTATCTACATATGCCTGCCCACACCATGCTAGGCCAATTGGCTGGAGAATGAATTCAGTCAGATCCGATGTGACTGCTTTTAACCACAGGGCAGGGAAGATTGAATGAAAACTCCCACTTGTCAGAACGATGTGTGTAGAAGTCACCAATGCTGGAGATGTTCCAATGTTTCTTTGACAATGTGGGATAGAGCTGAGGTCTTTGATTTTCTTTTTGTTTTCCATATTCCCATAGGCACTGGTCAAGTCACATAAACTCTCAGGCTATTTCAACTGTAAAATAGATTGAACTACTTTGTCTCAGTGTCTTCCTGCTCCAAAGAGCCATGACCTTTAGGGCATTTATTTTGAGTATGAATGCGTAGTATTTAAGGGCTTATATTTTCATTAATTTTTAACAAAAAAAAATGGGAGGGGGAATCCCCTACAGTCCCCCAGTTTTCTTACAGGAGTTTCAAATTTCATTTTTTACCCTGTCTGTCAACAAGCATGTATTTTTAAATGGCTCTCCTACAGTACATGAACATTATTCTGTAAAAGAGAACTTTGGGAGAAAGTTACTAGGAGCTATCCCATTTTAACATAGTAGAATGTCCTATGGAAAAGATAAAATACTTTGTATATTTGAAAAGGGAAATCTGACATTTGACTAAGTTGCTCTAAATTTTTAGTTTTGGTCCTTCACATTTAGATACCAGTTTGGGGTTTCAGACAGTTGGTGCTGACAGTGTGAAACTCCCACTGCCTGCAGTTAAATTGAAGCTTTGGTTTCTCACGTGAACAGGCAAGGAAGCTGGGATTATGCTTTGTTAAATCCTCGTTTCATGAATAATCCCCCCTCTTCCCCCAAGCACTACCACACATGGTCTCCCCACCTGGTTTCAGCATACGCAGGGGTTTTATCTTGTTTCTGACCACTGGGCACACCTTGCTGGAACAATAATTGGCTTCTTAATGATTTGCACAGTAGAGGGCTTAACGTCTTTGTGAATGAAAAATCCACTGTGCAAAACAAGTTAAAAGGAACTTGTCAAAAGGAGGCTTTTTAGAAGAAATCATGCTGAATTATAATTTGGCTTACTGTGATAATGCTTCTTTGATCAGTATGGGAAGGAAAATTCTGAATTTAGTAGAAAACAATGTCTAAATGTATTAGAAACTATAAAACTATATTTATGAATGTCTTTAGTATTAGGTTGAACCATATGAAATTGTCAATGTAGGTTTTTGTCTACAAAATGACAAGTTCAACTGGTTCAGCCTAGTAATTTTGCATTTTATAGTCCAAGTATAAGCTCAAAATAGCAGCTTTCTGAGTGTGAAATGATAGAACCTTCGATTTATCAGGCTGATCTATATACTTCTCTAATAATTACTGCATATTGTTAAATAAAACCCTGATTCAAATGCAAATCCCAAACTATCAAGTATTTAACCACTGATTTTGAAAATACATTGCAGGCGGGGCGCCTGGGTAGTTCAGCTCAGGTCATTATCTCACAGTTTGTGAGTTTGAGCCCTGCATCAGGCTCTGTGCTGACAGCTCAGAGCCTGGAGCCTGCTTTGGGTTTTTTTTTTGTTTTTTATTTTTTTCAGATCTATTGTGTAGGTTTTTTTTTTTTAAATATACGAAATTTATTGTCAAATTGGTTTCCATACAACACCCAGTGCTCATCCCAAAAGATGCCCTCTTCGATACCCATCACCCACCCTCCCCTCCCTCCCACCCCCCATCAGCCGTCAGTTTGTTCTCATTTTTTAAGAGTCTCTTATACCTGGAGCCTGCTTTGGATTCTGTGTCTCCCTGTCTCTCTCTCTGCCCCTTGCCCGCTCACACTCTCTCTCTCTCTCAAAAATAAATATTAAAGAAAATGTTTTTAATTAAAAAAAAAGAAAATACACTGCAGGAAAGAGTTAAACCAACAGGTTTACGTTCACATGTTTTCTAATTTAGCACCAAAAAGTTTATTATTATTATTTTTTTTTTTTTTTTTTGCATGTATCAGGAGTAAAAAGTATTGTGTAGGGAGGGGAAATTCCCCAACGATTTAATTGCTTTTTACATAAAACTGAGACAATTGCAGATAATGGCTTCCTATGTTGAGCCATTTGAAAGGAAGGAAAGACTGCCCCAGACTCCTTGACATTCAAAAGTGGCAAAGACCTTAGGTCTCATCCAGCCTTAGGACAGAGAGCATCCCCTTCCCCGTATTCCCTAGAGTTGTCACGTGCTGCTAAAATAAATAATCTCTGGTCTTGGGGGACCCATCCACTCTGAAGACAGAGCTTTCCTTGTTTAGCTAACTCAAAAGTATTTCTCCTCATTGAGCTTTAAAATCTGCCTTCTTATAATGTCAACCCTCTTGTCCTGCTCCCACACCTGGAAATCGAAGAGAATAAATGTAATCTTCACCTGAGTAAAACACCTTCAAATATGTCAAGACCAGTGCCCCTTGAGATCCTGCCATAGGACACAGTTTCTCCCGTCCAGTGTCTCTTGATGAACTGTGGGCAAAGGACTATGTCTTTTCTACTCTTCAGGTCTGAACTGCTAGAAAGCACTAATGTTCTCTCTAATAGGGTAAAGTCATAGTTCCTCCGCCGTGTACTGCACTTAATCAAGGCACATGTCGAGACCTCAGAAACCACCTGTCTGAAATAAGGAGGGCTGTTCGATGATGCCCTTAAGGTCCTGTCTGGCATAAAATTTTTATAACTATGGTATAGATGCAAACTCCGTACAATGAGTGTTGATTAATAGTTTCATATGGACCAAAACGGGGAGCAAGGGGGCTCAATTCACTAACACGGTACTTCTCAAAGCTCAATCATTTGCATACATCACCACAACTACCATTTCTAGGTACCACCTGTACCATTATTACTTTATAGCTTTCTCTGAATCAACTTACTCATTCCCCTTGAATCATTTATTTTAGAAGGAAACTTTGTATCAGCATAAATGTGAAACCATTATCTTTTGTCATAAAACGAAAATAATCTTAAATACAGATATTTTGCTGGTTGTGTTTATACTTAAATCACATTATTTTAAAGAACATTATTTAAAAGATCTGCACAGGGCCACCCGGGTGGCTCAGTTGGTTGAGCATCTGACTTCAGCTCAGGTCATGATCTCGCAATTCGCGAGTTCAAAAGATCTGCACATCATCCAAAATCATCTGAAGGCTCCCATGTAGTAGACTGGATAAAGATCTTTGGGGAAGGCTGCAATAAAAGGAAGGTATACTTCCTGTTACCTGGAATCCCAGGAAACTATCCCTGGGTCAACAGCAGTTTGTAATTCAAGGACAAAGTAGTGAAAGCTGACCCTGTGATCACCTAATATTAAAAATCAACATCTGTTGAGCACTTACCATATGCCTCTGTGCTTTTCATACTTTTGAGTCTTATTTTCTAATTTCCTAAAGTTAATATTAGAATAGATCACTTTACCAATGAAATCTGTATTTATAATCTTAAGCCAAAGTTAATCAACCCCTACAAACCATTTTCCTTGGAGAAAAAAACAGCCTCAGGCTGTAGCACAAGGTACTAAAATGATATGGAGATTAAAGTTGTGTCCTAGGATTTCATCACTGCAGACCAATAACCCAAAAGACTTGAAGACAAAAGAATCTACTTGGAGGTCAGTGTTCTTACACTGGGAGTTGTATGCGTAAAACATATTCCCTTTTGAATCGTCGTCTTCTTTCCTTCAGAGTTCTCCGTACCACCAAAATAAACAACAAAAATGCACCGATTTAAAACTAATGACTTGTAAACTTTGATGATACAAGTTATCATGCGGCATGGAGAATGACTCCCATGTCTGATAGGGTGTGTTGTGTTTGCATTTTACCCCTGTTGTGGTTTCCTGTCAGTCTGTGAGCTTTGGGAACCCTTTGAAAAGACCTTCCTGGTTGAGCCTCAGACATTTCAGGAAGTACCAATATCAGATGGCTGCCATGCAGTTACTTATTCTGTAAACTTTACCTGCCTCTTCCTGTGTGTGAGCTTTGGATGGGTCTTCCTCCTCCTCAAAAAACACTCCACATATCCTGGGACGTTAGCTTTCAAATCAAATATCAGTCATGGTCCAAATGGATGATTCTCAAATTAATGGGCATCAAAATTTCCCCAGGGAGGCTGCCCGGGCCCCACCTAATCCTACCCAATTAAAGCCTGCCAAGTGGAAGCCTAGGAATCCAGCACATCAAAGCTTTGAGAACCACCAATTTAGTCTAATCCCCTCATTTTCCAAAAGGGGAAACTGAGGCCCAAAGAAGAGACCTGAGCGACTGGCTCATCCGGGAGCCAACCCTCTGGGAGCCAGGCCTAGAATTGTTCTCTACAGCTTCTCCCTCCTTCAGATCTTCAGGACCTTCAAAAACCTGTGCAAGCCCAGCTGGACTGAACTTTGCCAAAAGCTTGACATCCTTCACCTGCCAATTTATTTAGATCAGGATCACTTTCCTTGCAAAGAAACCTTCCTACTTCTCCCCGCTAAACAGCAGAGGCTAGCACCATGAGTTGTCATCAGAAACCCAAAACCAGTTGTGACCGGTATCCAGGAGCCTAGAGTTTGATGTGCTCTCCAGAAGCAAAACCAGTGAAATCCAACCTAGAGGCTGTGAAGAGTGGTGTCAAGAACGTTGCTTTCGTGCAATTCCAAGTTCAAGTCCAGTGACGCCATTTCCGTTTTGTCGTCTGCACAATGGGGACAAAATGACTGCAGTACCAATTTCCCAGGGTGATATGGAGAAGAAAATCATTAATCATTTTGTTGGTGTTTTCAGCCAGGCCCTCCTTGCAAAACAGTTCTCCTAGGCTTCTCACTGAACTGTAATGATCACCGAAGCGTGTAGCTTCATGACAAAAAGTGAGCAAATGCAAGAATTGGTACAGGATCCCGCCACCATAATATCTGTTTCCAAACACTTCGCAACCCAGTTGAGCACACCAACACTTCAGCACTTGGTGTCATGCACCGAAGCAGAGGACTCATGTGTTGAAGCAGCGGGAAATTTGTGCTTATCAGAATAGCTGACTCACTGTTGGTTACAGCCAAGCGAAGGCCCAAAGCAGGATCTGCCTGGGTCTCCTCTCTTGCAGCAAGATTATCTCATCTTTATCCACACCGCAACCCCCCCCACCCTACCGACTTTGAAAGTAAATTTTATGATTTCCCACTTCCCGAGATTGGTCTGTAGACCAAGGACAGGTGGATAGTTAATTGACACACTTAAAAAGAAGCAAGCTGATTTGCTCTGCTGTGGTCCAAGTTGTTCTAGTCAACACAAGTTGGAGTATCCTGCTGTCAGGGGCATTAGAGCTGCTGTCAGCTAGAACACACTGGGTAGTTTGATAGCCTGAGACGAAGTGCAATATATTTATACATGATTTCCCTTCTCGGGGTCAAGAAACAGAGAGGGCTCTTAACACCAGGCTTGTCTCATGAGGTAACACCCTCTTCTGCCAACAGGTGTGAGCTCCCTGCCGGAGGGGGAGGAGATGGGCTGTTTCCTGAGACACTGGCCAGAGACAGAATCCCTAGTCTGACGGTGTCCTGGAGGTATTGCCTCGCACCTGGGAGGCAAATGCTCCATCCACCTGGGTGCCTGTCTCCCAGGCTGTGCCTCCGGCACCCTCTACAGGACATTGCCAAGAACTGGATGCAGGAAGCTGGGACAAAACCCTCAAGTTCACACATTTATCTGGGACGGAGGAGGGACTTTCAGTGCTAAAACTGGGAAAGTCCCAGGCAAGCTGAGACAAGCTGGCCACCCTATTAACTAAAAGGGGAACCCTATTAACTAAAAGGGGATCTAAAGCCGGGTGTAAGGGGTAGAGATCCTGAGTTATTAAACCACCTTCACTTTTTGGTTGAGATCAGGGAATGAGGAGGAGAGAGCATGGATGGACCAGAATTCTAAGGAGAGAGGGGCAGGAGCTATCTGGGGGTCGGAAGTGAGCTATTGAATAAAAGAGCCCTTTTCCCTGAGTCAAAACCCCTCGGCCCTGAAGCAAAGAAATGTGTCAGATTCTGCAGCAGCCTGGGGAAAGAGCTGGGGTTGGTCATTTCTGTTTTTCTTGGTGAGCTGTGAATCATTCTTTCAAGTGTTGTTCCCTCAACAACTATTTAACACCTAGTATATGCCAAGAACGTTCCAAAGCACCAGTAATAAAGATCCAGTATGACCTGGCCCCTGCCTTTCACCTGGTAGAGGAGTTGTCTATACACAAGGTCAGAGTCCAGTGGGTGAATACCAGCATGGATGAAAAACTTTGCCCAAATATGCCCTGGAAATGCCCTTACCCTACTGAGCAGTGAGGAGCTCTTTATGGGCGCCTGAGTACAGCAAGAACCGCTTGGCAGGAATCAGGCCCAGGGCCTGCGTTGGGGGAGCATATGAGGGACAGCTGGAGTCGCCTGAGTCCTGCCAGATACCCAAAGCTAGCCCACCTTCTCTACCTGGCCTCCAGGAATTGACAGAGCCCAGAAAAGACAGGTGAACACCTTGGTGGAAGTGTGAAAGAAGCAATCAAATCTCTAACCACAGGAGGTATTTTGTGTGTTATCCATGATGGGAAAGATCATGTAGCGACATGGGACCATGCATGTGTTCTCAGATTAGATTCTTTCAGAAGGTAAATGTATATTGGGATTATATCATGCACAATTAAATACCTGTCTGGACAAGGACTGGAAGGGAAATTGGATCCAGTGTGTTTGTGGTGAGATCAGAGGTGACCTTTTATTCTTCTCTTTTGAAAACTGGGTTTAATAAAGTTACATTATTTCATAACAAACAAGGACAAATGTCTTTAATGTTATAAAGTTCACATGTCCTACACGTTAATGAAAAATGAAGTCAAAAGAAAAAACAAAAACCCATGACTGCTATGAAATAGACCAGTTACAAAAGAAAGGACAGTCCTAGATGAATGCATCTGAAGTTCCCCAGGAAGAGAAGAAGCAAAAGTTTGCGCAGCAGAATTAATTCTCCTTTTAACTCATGGGGTTAATTATTTTGTTGATCTTCCCACCCTAACTGGTGCCAGAGCTGGCGTCGGAACACCCAGGCCCGGAGTGAAGACATCGGCTCTGCCCAGCTGCCCCCAGGCAGGCTGGGAGATGTAACAAGAGGCTGGTGTCCTTCCAACACATGGTCTTGGGAGGATAACAAATCCAAGTTGCCAGCAAAACGAAGAGATGGAAGCTTCTCATTCAACAGTGAGGCCAGACTGAGCCTCGGGGTCCCGCAGGGCTGGGGTGTGTGTGGACGACCAAGGAGGCCACCAGGACAGGTTCCCAGCTGCTGAAGGCCCGGCTCTGGGGCTCAGAGGTGGGTCCAGTGCTACCCCCTCACACATCCCCCCGGATCCCCCCACCCCCTCTCCGTGGAACTTCCGAAAAGGCTTAGGATCGTTTATGTAAACTTTAAACAGGATGCGTCCTGTTCATCCGGTTTCAATGCTGCAGGGAAACCAGCAAAACCCTATCACATTATGTTCTCCACCCAGGGCCTATCCCAGGACCCAAGGCCTCCCCCACCCCCAAGGTCTGGCCTGGATTGTGGACAAGGAAGTATTAGCTGGTAGGAAATTTGAACCATTGTTGAGTCAACTCTGTACCAGAGTTTATCCATTTGCAAACATGGTTCTGGGGGCCAAGGTGGCCACCCTGAGAGGTCGCCTAGCACCTCTGCCCCTTGCCATTCACCCCACTTGCTGTACCCTAGAAAGACAGAAGAAACTGGAATCCACCTGGGTAGAACCTTCCTGGCCTCACCTGAAAACCAACCGACCTCCATCCCAAGCCCCTAGGCCAGGCAAATTCCTGCAATGCCAGGGCCAGATTGCAAACATTTCTGCCCTCTTTCTCCTGTGTCAGACGAGCAAAGTGCTCTGTTACTCCCAGTGGCCCTGGCTGGGTGTCTCCTGAGTCTGGATCCTGACCCTGATGAGTGTTCAGCTCTCTCAGATCCAGGGGGAGGATTTGCTATGAAATTTCCTTCCCAGCCTTGTCCCCAGCCTCTTCCTCTGACACAGACAAAAACAGACTGCCTCTTCTCCAGAAAAGAAGATGGTAGCTGAGCAGCCAGTGATGGATCGTTTTTCACGTGTTCATCCAATACTTACTGACAGCTTAATAGATAGCCGGGTGATAGGGTACACTCTGAGATAAGGGGGACCTGGGCGCAGGCCCAAGGGGGTGGAATCTTGAAACCAGAGGAGAGAGATGCACTGAATGCCTCAAGCTGGGGTCACATTCTTGGCCCCTGAGCCAGAGGAGCGCGGAGGAGGGACATAGCAAACCTTGGAGTGTGGAGGGGCAGAGGGCCCCCTGCACGATGATCTTCATGCTTCCCCATTGGGGCACTTTGGTTTGTAGTCCAGTGGGCATGCCCAGTAGCCCTGTATTTTGATATCTGTCAAACAAAGGGAAGAATAAACCCTTCCCTCCCAGAAACCCTGATCCCCCGCTTCTCCAGCCCCAAGCTCCCAAACCCCAAACAAGCCAAAACCCACGGGAGGCAGGAGAGGGCCGCCATGATGTGCCCTCCCCAGCAAGCTCCCTGTCCATCCTCCATGTCCCAGACCCTTATTCTCAGTTCAACTAAGCTATACGAGGGAGTGCTCCCAAGGGGAAATAGGAATGGGACCATCTGAACTGCAAACATGCTGGCTGCTTTGGAATTTCACACTTGCCCTATCATGCATTGCTGATTTTCAGCCCAGAGTATGTGGTCCCAGGAGCAGGGGCCACTGGGTCCAGAGACTCTGTCCTGGGATTTGGCCTCGGGGTTCCAACATCAGGCTGCCTCAGTCATCTCTAGCACTCCCTCCCTTCCCCACCCCAACTCCTCTATTTAACCCTTGTGTTTGTGTGCAAGTCTGTCCGCACCAGGAGACTGAAATCTCCTGGAAAGCAGGGGCTTCATCCCTTGGCTCTTTATTCTCCCCACCTTCCCATCAGCCTGTTGCATATATCAAGTTGTCAGTGAAGTCTGCCAAAGCAACCAGAAAGTTTGGATGCATGCCTACTAGACTCTGGGGAAGTCAGCCCTCTCTTGGGAGCAGATACTGCAATTAGGAGCTCTCAAAGTCCCTGGGCTTTGGGGTGGGGGATCCCCAGCATCCAGGAGAGTCCCAGAGCTGAGAGTAATGAGCAGATAGTGCCTCGGGGCTGGGGAGCACAGCTCCTCTGTCTTCCATGGCCGAATGGCTCCACCCAGAGGATAGTCGGCTGGGATCCCTGTTCACACAGACCTTTCTCCATCCAGTACGGATGAGCTTTCCTGAAGAAACTCAGAAACCCCAGCTGAATAGCTCTGAAGAATTACCTCCTTTTCCAGAAATAGCCAGTGTCCAGCCCTCGCCTCCAACCCCAGGAGTGCCTCCTATCTGCAAATGAGAGGGAAATTGGGGCAGCTCAGAATTCCACCTCCCCCCTGGGGGAAGCTCTGAGAACCAGATGAGGCAATCCATGGATGGGCACAAGCTACTAAAAAGTACAAGGCTCTGCTCAAACCCAAGGGGGTTTTCGGTTGTTGTCTTCAGGGCAAGAGGCGCTGTAAGAAAATTCTCCCCTCCTGTTTTCACTTCCTCTTCTCTCTCTTTACCCTGGGAAGGGGAAAATCCTGCAAAGATTTGCAGCTGATGTATAAAAATACCAAAATAAATTTCGAGTTGCATTTTAACAGTATCTTCTGGTGGCAGCCACGTGACTGGGTTCTGACGTTCCAGATGCAAAGCCCAAAAGAATCACGAGACCAAAACAAATTGTGTGAGTAGTAATGCCTTCTGGTCCAATGCACCACCATATTGTCAAAGCCCCTCCAGCCTGGATGTGGATGCCTCTAAATGATCCCCACACTGTTACTGTCTTCAGGCAACTCTGTGAAGACACTGTCTCTGGATTATGCTAGAGTCCGTGGACCTACCACCCACTGGTCTCCGGTGGGGGCCAGGTGGTATTTCAATGGCACAGAGAACCCAGAAATACTCAATCCTGCCAAGCCTGCTCCCCCTCCCACAAGAAGTTCCCAAGGAAGCCAGACCAAGGAGCAGCCACTAAATGGGAGTCACAGTCCCGTAGCCATACCAGCACGGATAATGTCACAAAGCTCTGAGAGCTGTTCTTACATTTACTGGGATTAATAGTAACACATATCTGTGCTATTCCTTTACTATTGTGCTGGGCCTGGGGGTGAGCAAAGCTGGGAAGAACAATGAAGGACTAGCAAGAGGGAAGGTCATGTTCAGTGGGTTCAATAGTGGGGAAGTGAAGAGTGAGGAGGTGTGGCTGGAAGGTGGTCCCAGTGTGCCTTTGAGAGACTGTAGGCCTTGACACATGCTGCCTAAATGCTCCCCTTAGCCCCACCCCAGTGAATGTCTACCTACCGAAGGGTGTGGTCCCAACATGAGTCACCACGGTAACCTCAGAGCCTGGCTGATGATGGGTAGTATATTACAGAAGAGGGGCTGGGTAAATGTTCTTTGAATGAATGAATGAATGCCAAGTGATTACAGGGCTAGCATATGGCCAGACCTTAAGACAGACACCCTACCTTACACCACTTTTGTCCCCATAGGGCTTCACAGTGAAGCAGCCACCTCATTGGAAGGACTACCTCACTCAACATTGTTTTTTAATGCTTATTTGTTTTTGAGAGTGAGAACATGAGCAGGGGAGGGACGGAGAGAAGGGGGACAGAGGATCTAAAGCAGGCTCTGCACTGACAGCCGGTAGCCCGATGCGGGGCTCAAACTCAGGAGATCATGAGACCTTGAACTGCAGGATCATGACCTGAGCCAAAGTCAAATGCTCAACTGACTGAGCCACCCAGGTGCCCCTCAGTCAATATTTAAAAACCCCTTTCCTTTCATTCCTTCTCCTTGTTTGTCCGAGGCCCAGACTTGAGCCCTTCGAGGCACTGGTGATGCCCTGCTTCCTTCCAGGAAAATCTGCGTTCCTCAGAAAGGATAACAGACAAGTGACTCACAAAGGGCAACAGAGGAGTAGAATGGGGCCATCTCTGTCATCTGTGACAGGGGCAAGGGAGGTGACACTTTTGCTTCCTGGCTCTCACATCTCATTCTGCATCCCCAGACAGTGTCTTCCACCCAGGGGTAGAACTGACCCTCCTGTTTTACTTAAAGTGAATTAAATTGAATCAGCTTTCATAATTGAGTGATGCGGAAATGTCCCTATGGCCACCCTGACCCTGGGCACCTTGCCGGCATTGCCCCAGCTTTCTTCCTCTGGCTACCCGGTTTCTGCCTGGGGGTCTGTTAGCCCTCCCACGTGTTTGTTGTGTTACAGGCATTTGGAGAGGGGTTGCCACCCCCCAGCATGACTGTCTGCTGGGATGTGGGTGCCGTTCTTAGACAGCATTTCCCACTTTCCTGGGTGGCATGACTATCTCACTAGGCACTGGAGGTGGGTGCTCAAAGACACCAAAAAACATGCTTGCACAGCATGAGGGGGCGTCTGTTTGCCTTAGAGATCTGGCCTATGTGGTTTTCTTATAGAGCTAGGCACACAGTGCAGCCTCAAAAAAAAAATCATTTTTGGGAAAAGAAAAAAAGATACAAAATGCAGAAGAAGAACTGTCTATTTAAAGTAATCATGTGGTGAATTGTTGCAGCGTGGTTAAATCCTTTTTTATAGCAAGTCTTTTTTTTTTTTTTTTTTTTTTTTTTTTTTTAGAGAGCTCGAGAGCTCGAGAGCAGGGGGCAAAGGGCAGAGGGAGAGGGGATATCAAGGAGGCTCCATGCTTCAGCATGGAGCTCCACACGGTGCTCTATCCCATGACCCTGGGATCATGACCTGAGCTGAAATCAAAAGACAGATGCTCAACCGACTGAGCCACCCAGGTGCCCCTCTAGAGCAAATCATCTGAATTGAGTTTTCAGGATGTGGATTTGTTAAAGATTTGGAGTGAACTGCATCCTTCCAGATTCACTTTTCCTATGGGCTCCCTGAAGTCAAGGGGCTAACAGCTCCTAAAAGTAGCCACCAGTTACACAATCCTTATCATACCCACAGCACTAGGGAAGGGTATAAACCTAATCCCTTTACTTAAAGAAAGTCAGAATTTCCACCTTGAAAGGGAATACAAATGATGGTGTCGGTAAACAAAACAAGCTATGCTCCACGTTTCACAGTTAGTAAGTCAGCCCTTCATTCTGTTCCCATTTTTGCTAGGAAAATTGAGCTCAGCAGGCCTGCTTTTTTTCTTATAATGCTAACTGATGAAACTGCCTTCAAAATGCAAGCCATCATCATGAACATAAGTCCCTAAGAAGGGATTGCAAACAGTGGCCTCTCTCCCCACACAGCTAAGGAGGGAGAGGTGCCACTCTACATCAGAAAACCAACTCAAAGAATCAGATCTGACAAGGTGTTAGGATGAAAAGTTTTACAAAAATATAAATCTTGTTCTCCAGGGCAGGGTGTAGACTTGGGTATCCATCACTGTTCTCTTAGTTAGAATAAATTTGTCCCTGGATGAATACACTCAACAAAGCGATCTGGTAAGATTCCTAAGGCTTTAGAAGTGGTTGCCATGTCCAAGAAAGAAAGAAAGAAAGAAAGAAAGAAAGAAAAAGTAAGGGGAAGGGGAAGGGGAAGGAAAGGAAAGGAAAGGAAAGGAAAGGAAAGGAAAGGAAAGGAAAGGAAAGATAAGAAAATATAAGCCCCAGGGCATCTGGATGGCTCAACTGGTTAAGCGTCCAACTCTTGATTTCTGCTCGAGTCATGATCTCACAGTTCATGAGTTCAAGCCCCAAGTCGGGCTCTGCACTGACAGTGTGGAGCCTGTTTGGGACTTTCTCTCTGTCTCTCTCTTTCCCTCTCTTTCTCTCTCAAAATAAATAAACATTAAAAAAGAAAAAAACCAAAAGCCCTCACAGACATCTGTGGTTCTGACTGGTTTGCTCACTTGAGAATGGGCTGTTATCTAGAAACTGACATCTTCATATTTCTACGCTCTTCTGTCAGTTTCTCTATCAAATCATCTACAAAGCCATTCCCATTTCCTCATCTCCCACTTGCATGATAGAAAAACATGAAACCTAACAGCCTGTGGGCTTTATAACATAATTTAAAAGGCTCAGGTGTTGAAATTAACAGGGCTAAGCATTATTTCTCTATTGAATGGCCCTTTGAGTTGTTTAAAATCCACAGTGTGTGGGCATCCTGGAGATGTGCTTCCTGACACCTGTCTCCCCAAGAGGCCCTCCTCGTCCACCCTGAACTTCCCCTTTGGACCCTTCAGAGTCTTCAGTGTGAAACAAGACAAACAAATTTTTATCATTAAGTCCCTGTCATTTTGCTTCGTGTTATCAAAGATTTCTCTCATCAGGGATAAACAGTTGGGAGGGACAGAAGGGAATGAGAAATGGGAAAAACAATAGTCACTCATCACTAAGAGTCACTCATATGAAAAAGAAAAAGTAGCATCTCAATTAAAACTTGTAGGTGTTTAAGTTCAGTCTCACCCTGTAGAGTCAAATATTGAATTTCGGTTGCCTTATGGGGTGTCATTGAGATCCTGATTAGTCAGACACAAATTGTACAGCTGTCTCAATTCTCGGGACCCCTCAGGAATTCTCAGAAGAAATAGCACTGTCACATCCACAGTCTACCCCACCCCAAAAAATTACACATACATGTAAGTGTAATCTACCTGATTCTGGGAACTCTTCTGGCTAGTTCCACTCTGCTGAAATGTAACCAACACTATGCTCTTGGAGCTCATATCATTCCCTCCCACAAATCTACTTCTCTACCCCGGCTTGGCCGATCAAAATCCCACCTCCCACTGCTTGAATACAGTGGATACATCCTTATAATGAACCAATATGCAGCCATTTATTTTTTTAGACATAGATTTGTTTTTTCATTTATTTTTAAGTTTATTTACTTATTTTTGAAAGAGAGGGAAAAAAGCAAGTAGGGGAGGGGAGAGACAGGGGGAAGAGAGAGAATCCCAAGCAGGCTCTGCACTGTCAGTGCCCCAACTTGGGGCTCGAACTCATGAACCACAAGATCATGACCTGAGCAGAAATCAAGAGCCAGACACTTAACGGAGTGAGCCACCCAGGTGCCCCAATATACAGCCATTTAAAGTGACGTTGTGAAAGAATAGTTAATTACAAGGAGGAAAGTTCATGATGTATTTGTTAAATGAAAATAGCAATTACAAAACAACAGGTGTTATATACCTATTTTTGAAAGGCATATATTCTTTTTTTTTTTTTTTTTTTTAGTTTTTCAGGGTGTATTTATTTTTTAGAGAGAGAGAGAGAGAGAGAGAGAGACAGAACTCGAGCTGGGGAGGGGTAGAGAGACAGGGAGACACAGAATCCAAGGCAGACTCCAGGCTCTAAGCCAGCAGCACAGAGCCCGACACGGGGCTCAAACCCACAAACTGTGAGATCATGACCTGAGCCAAAGTCAGACACTTAACTGAGCCCCCCAGGCATCCCTTCTTTTATTTAAAAAAAAAAAAGATTGGACAGACACGTGCCTGGGTGGTTCAGTCGGTGAAGCGTCCAACTCTTGGTTTCGGCCCAGGTCGTAATCTCATGGTTGTGAGTTGGAGCCCCGAGTTTCGGCTCTGGGCTGGGTGTGAAGCCTACTTAGGAAAAAAAAAAAAAATGATTGAGCAGATATGGTCATCTCTTAGTGGTTTATTTCCTTTCCATACTTCTCAGCATTTCACATTTTACTTTTGCAATTGAACGAATGTAATAAGCAAACATCCCACTTGCTATTGGCTGCATTGTGCCCTTCCCCAAGTTAATATGTTGAAGTCCTAATCTCTACTACCTCAGAATGGATTTGGAGACAGGACCTTTAAAGAGGGGATTAAGGTCAGGGGTGCCCAGGTGGCTCAGTCTGTTAAGCATCTGATTTTGGCTCAGGTCATGATCTCATAGATCATGGGTTTAAGACCTACATCGGTCTCTGTGCTAATGATTCAGAGCCTGGAGTCTGCTTCGGATTCTGTGTCTGCCCCTCCCCTGCTCATGCTCTCTCTCTCTCTCTCTCTCTCTCTTTCTCTCAAAGATAAATAAACATTAAGAAAAAAAAATTTTTTTTTATTTGACGTTTATTTATTTCTGAGACATAGAGAGACAGAGCATGAACGGGGGAGGGTCAGAGAGAGAGGGAGACACAGAATCTGAAACAGGGTCCAAGCTGTCAGCACAGAGCCTGAACTGGGGCTCGAACTCACGGACTGTGAGATCATGACCTGAGCCGAAGTCGGTCGCCCAACCGACTGAGCCACCCAGGCGGCCTGAGAAAAAAATTTTTAAAGAGGGAATTAAGATCAAATTAGCAGCCCAACTAACTTAACACACTACCGATCTTCCAAAGACCAGCTCAAATGCCAGCCCTGCCCCCAAACCTCCTTTCACCCCCAAACTGCCCCTCTTTCCACCTTTCTGTCGCCACCACTTTTGTGTCCTCTGGCCTCATTTAGAGTCACACTTGTTGACACTTCTCCCGGGCTAGGCCAGGCCAGGCCGGAAGCTTCTTGAGGGCTAGCGAGGCCCACGCCTCACTCCCTCTGCTTCCCCGCAGCCAGGGCCGGCTCGGATCCCCGGACGAAAGAACAACTTCCCCAGGCCGCCAGTAGGGGTCAGACCGCCGAGAGCTTTCCCCTTTCCCAGGGGGGTGCGGCTGTGGCCCTGGGCCCATTTGTGTCTGCGTGTAGGTGTGTGTCCCCGCTGGGGGAGGGTGTGGCGGTTCCAGGAGGGCGCCACTTGGTGCCAGCTGTGTAACCTTGGGGGCAGTCACACGTCACACCCAAACCTAGAAAGTTCACACAGCATTTGTATCCTCTGGTTTCGTTGTCATGACGATCCACTAAGATTGGTATTATTCCCCCCCCCCCCCCCCCCCCCCGTTCACAGGACAGGTAACCATCCTCCAAGAAGGTGGAAGAACAACACATTTCGTTGTGGAAACTTGTGACAATAGCAGCCAGAATGTACCGAGTGCCTGGCAACGCACTGCACAGGCTGTGTGACTTGTCCCAAATAATCCTCGCAACAAACAAAGCCTAGAAGGGAGGAATTATGACTTGACCTATTTTATAGATAAGGAAACTGAGGCTCAGGGAGGAATTATGACTTGACCTATTTTATAGATAAGGAAACTGAGGCTCAGAGGGGTTGCCTGAGATCACAGGACTGGAAAGTGGTGGAGTTGGGGCTTAACCACGGGTTTCATGCCACGGCCCACGCTTGAAACCAATATGCCACACTCCCCCTTCCCCACATAAATTAGCACATCGAGAAGGTGTTCAATGAGGGGAACGGGCAGGAACTGTTTCAAACACCAGAGACTAAGTTCTTCTGGAAGGTCTTCTTACAAATGGGGTGATTTGAGCTAAGCCTCTTGGACACAGTTGAGTGGAAAGGATGGGGAGGGGTCAGGCTGCCTCACTTAATGCTGTTTACGACTGAGTTTCACAAGTCAGATTTAACCACCGGCTTCAACTCCCTACATCCCCCTTGAGCCCCCCAGCATGTGCCCTCCACTGGGCTGGGAGGTGCAGGGGAGAGGAAGACAAAGGAGAGCTCCCTTCCCTGGGGAAGGCAGACTGTGCCTAATAATAGGGACTCAAGATGACACGCATCAATTCCATTGCCCTAATTTTAAGGCTCTCCCCAGGGCTTTGAGTGGGGAAGCCCTGCTCCCAATTCTGCCATGAATTTTCTTCCTTTTTTTCCCCCCTTTGGGGAACCTGGTTTGTTTCTGATGCAGGTGAATCTCAGAACAGAGGCACTGCCATGAATTTTCTATTGAGATTTTAGGCAAATCTAGCCAGTCTCGTGGCCTCAGTCTCTGCACCTGGAAATGGAGTCACTGACTGTATTGCAGAATGACTTCCGCAAGCTAACAGCAATCATTTATGTGCAATTTCCATTCTTTCTCTCTCTCTTTTCTTTTTTCTTTTATTAGAAAGGTGATTTTAGGGGCACCTGGGTGGCTCAGTTGGTTGAGCAACCGGCTCTTGGTTTCAGCTCAGGTCATGATCTCACGGTTCAGAGTTTGAGGCCCACATCGGACTCTGTGCTGACAGTGCAGAGCCTGCTCAGGATTCTCTCTCTCTCTCTCTCTCTCTGCCCCTCCCCCTGCTCAATCTCTCTCTCTCTCTCTCTCTCTCTGTCTCAAAATAAATAAATAAACTTAAAAAAAGAAGAAGAAATGTAAGCTTAATGTTAAGGAGAGAGGTCAAAACAAAGACATAGGTTTAAAAGTCAGCAACATACAGATAAAAGTCATGGGAGTCCAGGAGAGATGTTTGTTGTTTTTTTTTTTTTTTTAATTTTTTTTTTTCAACGTTTATTTATTTTTGGGACAGAGAGAGACAGAGCATGAACGGGGGAGGGGCAGAGAGAGAGGGAGACACAGAATCGGAAACAGGCTCCAGGCTCTGAGCCATCAGCCCAGAGCCCGACGCGGGGCTCGAACTCACGGACCGCGAGATCGTGACCTGGCTGAAGTCGGACGCTTAACCGACTGCGCCACCCAGGCGCCCAGGAGAGATGTTTGTTAAAGGAAAGAAATGTTAATCCATTCTCCCAGGCCCACCTCATGGTTCCACACAATCAAAAACTCTAACCCTGGCAATTAAAATAAAGAAAAGCAGGGGCGCCTGGGTGGCTCAGCTCGTTGAGTGTCTGACTTTGGCTCAGGTCATGATCTTGTAATTTGTGAGTTTGAGCCCCACATCGGGCTCTGTGCTGACAGCTCAGAGCCTGGAGCCTGCTTTGATTCTGTGTCTCCTTCTCTCTCTGCCCCTCCCCCACTTGTGTTCTGTCTCTCTCTATCAAAAATAAATGAAATTTAAAAAAAATTTAAATAAAGAAAACCAGCTATTTATTGAAGGAGGGGATAGAAATAGCACCAATCACCAGTTTTCATGCCCCTGGACTGGATGATGCTTTCAGAGAAGAGGGTATAAGTGAATTAACCTCACAGTCCCCCAGGAAAACCAGAGGAAAAGAGTTGGGTCTACAGCAATAACGTGATCCCAACAGTAGCACCCATGTGAATCCAGAGGGTCTGGTTAGGGACCCTCTCCTAACTTCTGCCCCCTCTTGCTGGACCCACTCCTACCAGAACAGGTACCTAAACAGTGGGGGCATACTTCTCATTGGCTTATTTCTTGTAAGGCTCAAGACACAAGACAGAGTCTTAAGGAGTTGACTTGAGAACATTTTCTTGCACAAACCAAATAAATGGGAACATTTCCCTGGCTGGGGCCAATGCAAAGTCACTTTAGATTCATATCCACATTTAGCACCTTGGCATGTATCTGATTTCTCTGTATTTTCCTTTTTTCTTCCTTCCTTCCTTTCTTTCCTTCTTTTCTTTCTTTCTCTCTCTCTCTCTTTTGTTCTTTCTTTCCTTCTTTCTTTCTTCCTTTTTTCTTTTCTTTGGGTCTTTATTTTCTTTCTTTCTCTCTCTTTCTTTCCTTTCTTTCTCTCTTTCTCTTTATTTTCTTTCTTTCTCTCTTTTGTTCTTTCTTTCTTTCTTTCTTGGTAGCAGAAAAACTATCTGCAGAGAAAATTTCCATGTGGATTGAACACGCTACCTTTTTCATCCCAGCCTCCAAGTTTAGATATCCAAACCCAGTTTTGAGAATATTATGATCCCCTTCTGCAGAAGGTAAAGAAGAGAGGGGTCCCCTCATTCCCTCATCCTATAATCCCAGGGCTGCCTAAGTAGTGCCTGGCCTCTCCTAATTGCTCTCAATGTTAGCATTCTGCAATGCACCCAGTGTATCAAGGGGCTGGGGCTCTGTAAGGAAACCTCACTTTCCTGAGCTTCTGCAGAATCTGAGAAGATGTGGTGAAAGAGAGAGATTTCTCAGTAACTGTGCCCACGTGGTTCCGGGGCCTTCGCAAGCTCTGTCTATGCCAGGTGATTCTCCTGTCAAGCAGGACAAGCTGTCAGTGCTGCCAGTCATTTGGTGCAATGAGGCCCCCTTATCACCTTCATTCGTTTATCTGACAAATATTATGCATTTATCTGCCCGGCACCATGTTCTATACTGGGGATACAAAAATGAAAAGACAAAGTCCTTGTCTCCAACGTCTCAAGACCTACTAGGGCAATAAGAAAGTCTCCCTTTTTTCTTTCTCACCCCCTCACCCCCACTCCAGTCCCATATCCCTGATATCAGGAAGTAAGACAAGCCTGGGTTGAGTCAAGTTGGAAAAACTATTGGGTTGGGCTGTTGGCTACCATTTTGGCTAAGAACCCAGTAGAATCTGAGACATTTAGAGTGTGCAGTAATGTTGGTTGCCCAGATGATCTTCTCTGTGGCACTATTTGGAGTGGGCTGGGGGTAAGCCTTACTCTAGGCTCCTAGGAAGGGACAAGCCTACAAAAGGAAGATAAAACAGTCACAAAGCTGAACACACTGCCTGTTCCCCTGGAGAAAAGAAGATGATACAAGTAGAAAAATATCCAGGCAGCAGAGAATTATGCAGGGACAGCCAAGCGGGGGGGGGAAAGGTGTGAATCTAGGTGCCAAACTCCACGCAAGGGCCCTGAGGCCTGGCCCCAGCAGCAGGGGGTGGAAAACTGTTACCACCTCCCCTTTTCTGGTTGGGGAGGTATGGAAGGTGAGTGGAGAGGTTGCTTAGGTAGACTAGACTTATGCAAACCCCTTCCCAACCCTCTCCCTGCCAACAACTTGATACCAAGAGGCTGGGTCTAATTGACTCTGGTCAGATCTGGTCACGTCTGGTTGCGTCCGGCCGAGTCTGATTGGATCTGGTTGGATCTAGTCAGGTCTGGTCAGATCTGGTCAGGTCTAGTTGAGTCTGGTCAAGTCTGATCAGGTCTGGTTGCGTTTGGTTAGGTCTGTCCAGGCATGGAGCTGAAATACTACCCCTGCTCTACATGGACTAGTAGTCAACACAGACACCTAAGTTCAACTCCCAGACTGCTCCTTGCTAGGAAAAGTCTCTGCTTCTCTTTAAGCTTCAGCTTCCTCGTGTATAAACAAGGGCCCTATCAGTACTTATCGTAAAATTGTTGTGAAGAGTAAGTGAGACAACTTGTAAAAAGCACTTGAACAGTGCCCAGCAGAAGTGGGGTCTCAATGCCTGTTATTATCAGCTACCTGGTATCTTTCCACCTGCTGCCCCTGCCCCAGCAAAATGGACTCTGCCCGCCCCCTGGAACTCACATCACCACCTGGCTTTATCTTTCATCTTCTGCCCTTGAAGGGAAGAGATGTGTTTGACTCAAATCTGTCAGAATTCAAATGAAAAGTGAGAATTTCATTGATTCTTGTGAGAGAGGGAGAGAAAAGAAAGAACCTAGAAGTGATGGTGTCTATTGGCAGAAATAGGCAACCCGTGCTAGTTCCCAAAATGCAACATAGATTGAAGCGTTGGTAGTTAGAGACAAGTGGATATTAAAGATAGACTTGCAGGGCTCCTGGGTTGCTCGGTCGGTTGAGCGTCCGACTTCAGCTCAGGTCATGATCTCACAGTTCATGAGTTCGAGCCCCACATTGGGCTCTGTGCTGACAGCTTGGAGCCTGGATCCTGCTTCGGATTCTGTGTCTCCCTCTCTCTTTGCCCCTCCCCTGCTCATGCTCTGTCTCTCTCTCTCTCTCAAAAATGAATAAATGTTAAAAAAAAATTTTTTTTTAAAAGATAGACTTGCTACTACCAAGTGTGGCCCGTGGGCATCCCCTGTGAGCTTGTTGGAAATGCAGACTCTCGTAACCTACGCCAGGCCTATGGAATCAGGATCTGAATTTTAACACAATGGCTCCTACGGTCTCCTATGCTACATTTGAGATGTACTGGATAAACCAGTGGTTCTCAATCTTGGTCACACTGGAATCATCTAAGGGGCTTTGAAAATTTCTGTATCTCAGAACGGCTCAAATCTCACCAGGTTTTTCCAATACGTAACCTGGGTTGAGAACTATTGGGCGACACCAACCCTACAATTTACAGGTCAAGAAGCTCAGGTCCAAGAGGTAAACTGATCTACCCAACTCACATGGCAAGGGAATGACAGTGCTTGCGACTTGAGCCCAAGTCTCCAACTCCAAGGCTCCCTTCACTGTACTTCACTGGCCTACAGTAGTTTGGAAAATGGGAGTGGGGAGGGGAGAATCAGGTTTCCCTTTCTGATTTGGTGTCTCTGTGGTTGGGTCCTCATGTCAGGTCCTAAAGGAGGGATTCCTGGACATAGGTGGCCTTAAGCTTTGAATTCCACAATGAACTATGTCCATGGGGACTTCACCCTCCCAGGTGGTAAGTTCCCAAAGCTCAGGACCATGTGGGATTCTGCTTCCTAACAGATTACCAGTATCTGGGTTAAAACACTCTTACCCAGACAGCCTGGCCCTGCCATTCCCACACACCTCTGTCTTCCCAGAGCTTCAAGTGCTCAGGGACTGTCCCACCTCCTAGGCCACAATGTTCTCAGAACTCAGGTGAAGTTTCTGAGCCCCCACGTCTCAGCTCCCGGCCCCTCACAGAACTGCTGGGACAGGCCCGTTCTCAAGTCAGCAACCGCGACCGTCTCGAAACTATCAGGGCTAGAGGCTCCCCCGTGACTTGTTTTTGCTCTCTTTCAGGGTTTGGAGGGGGGTGGGGGGAGTGTGTGTCTCTCAAACCTCTGATTGTGTCTGCTTTCTGACTTTTTCTGGCATGTTTTTGAAGTGGCTTTTTGTTATTCTGCCTCGGCTCACTCACCTTTCTCAGCAGCCGTGGAAAACACAGCCCTGTTCTACTCTCCGCTGAGCACTTGGATTCCATGTAAACAGCTCGCCTGCTGGCCTGACCCGGCTGAACAGGTCGGAAGGGCCTGGGCCTGTGGAGCCCTTGAAAATAAACATGTGGCATAAAGTTTCCCCATGCTCAAGGTGGAGGATGGGGTAGACACAAGAAAGCATAAGGAACTTTCTAGGCACAGGATTATTGATGGCCCAGGCAGCCCTGGAGCAGGCAAGGATAGGGACTTTCTCTTTCCATGAGCATCAGGCCTCCAAGAAAGAGGCCTTTCTGATCTCCTGTCCTGAAAACTGAAGGATAGCTGTAGAGCTGTGCTGTCCAATATGGTAGCCTCTAACCACATGTGGCTACTGAGCCCTTAAAATGTGGCTGGTGTGGGGCGCCTAGGTGGTTCAGTGGGTTAAGCGTCCAACTTCAGCCCAGGTCATGATCTCACGGGTCGTGGTCAAACCTGAGCCCCGTGTTGGGTTCTGTGCTGACAACTCAGAGCCCTGGAGTCTGCTTCAGATTCTCCCTCTCTCTGCCCTTCCCCTGCTCACGCTCTGACTCTCCCTCTCTCTCAAAAATAAATACTAAAAAAAATTTTTAATTAAAAAAAAACATGGCTAGTGTGACTAAAGAACGGATTTTTAGTTTTACTTAATTAAATTTAAATAGCTACATGAGGCTGGTGGCTGCCACGTGGGACAGTGCGACTCAACAGAAGTGGCTCTCAAAGCGGCACATTAGAATCATATGGACAAATGTAACACTCTGATGCCCGGATGCACCCCCAGGTGATTCTGATTTATTGGCAGAGGGTGTGGACCAAGCAGCAGAGTTTTGAAGGCTCCACCGGCAACTCTAATATGCAGCCAAGTCTGAGAACCTCTTGGCCCAGACAACTTGCAGCAGCCCCTCCAACCCTAACTTCCTACATTTGATTTCGTTTCTGCAGTATTCAGAATTCGAGGACCAAGGCGTTTACTTAGGGGATCAACTCAAGCACTTGAAAATGTTTTGCCGTGCTCTGAATGTAATAGGGACATGTAGGAAATGGAGAAAATTCAGAAAAATAAAAAGGAGAAAGTTAAAATCCCCTAAAATCCCACCACCTCAAAAAAGAATTAAAACATTTGGATGTAAATCCTCCCACTTTCCCGTGGATATAGCCTTATGTTTTGTTCAAAATTGGGGCCATACCATGCTTCCTATTTTGTGATGGATTTTTGGCACTTTGCTTACTTGGTTAATACCCATTCATGTACCGATTGTCATGGCTACCTGGTATTCTATCACATGTATAAACCACAACTTTTTTATCCAAATCCATATGAATATTGGTCCCATTTTTGCTATTGTTTAAAAAAAATCGCTAGGAACATAACAATAGCATTATCTTTATGAAAAGCCATTCACTAACCCCTTAGGAAGATGGAGGGAGGGGGAAGGAAAGAGAAAAGAAAACAATACAGTCAAGAGGCATACCAGATTCAAAGTAATTCAAATGACTCTCCTGTCGAACCTGTTTACATTCTTACCAACAGAGCATGAGGGTACTTATTTTTATGCATGCTAGCACTGGGGATTGAGTTCTCAAATTTAACCAGGTTGAAAAAAAAAAAACAAAAACCACCCACAGGCAACTCACAGTGAAGTTTGGCATCCCTTTAATGAGGACTGACTATGTGCCAGTACTGCCTTAGGTATTGGAGATAAGGATGAATGGAACACCTACCTGCCCTCTGAGCACTCAGGGCAGGGAGGAATTCAAGGGCTTGGCTTTAAGTCAAGGAGAACATGGATGCTAAATACAGGTAGGAAAGCCATGCTGCCGAGCAGGAAAGAAAAGCTCGAAATTCTTCATGATGATGTGGGGAAGTCTGGTGTGGGGGTTGGGATGCATTTGAGCTGGCTCGAGACGGATGAATACAGGCACCAACAGGTGGTGAGAGGTGATGGTATTTGGCAAACACCAAAAGGTGCTGGAGGCTCAGGGACTGGAAAGGTGTCACTTCCATGCTTCGGTGGCTCTCACAACTCCCTGCAATCAGGAAGCTCCCCCTTAGATCCATCATCCCACAGCCTCTTATTGACACTTAAATCCCTTCCCTCCAGCTATTCGCAATGGGAATAGATGACTTGGTTGTCCACAGTCACCTTCAGAGAATTCTAGATCAATGCACTATCAAGCATGGTATGGTATGTTTTTATTTGGATTATTCACTCCTTTTTTTTTTTTTTTAAGGAACACTGACATATAATGTCATTATGTCCATTTTAAAAGTGAGTCAGAGCATTCCAGGTCGCAGGGCAAAAGTCTGAGTGACTTGGATTCCCCGGGCCTCAGGCCCCGAGCCCACCCTGTACACTCTTCTTGGGATGGCCCATGCCAGCCCCGTGTAAAGAGGAAGGCAGCCAGTCCAAGTCCTGGCTCTTCCACTTAAGACCATGGGAGAATTCACTTCATCTCACTGAGCCTATAAAACATGGATTGTAGGAATCATGACCATTAGATTTGAGGGGTGGGAAAGCATTTTGCTAAAAATAACAATGAGATGAAGAACCTGTAACTCCCATCAATGTGGGCAATGGCCAAGTAAGCCAGCCTCTCGCTTTCTCTTTTTATGAGTCTCTGTGGCACACACACACATACACACACACACTTTAAACTTTAAAGTCTCAGACATACTGGCATTTCAGGAATAAGGCAAGTCCCCAAAGATGGCCTTTCTTCAGAAGCTCACGAAAAAGGAATTAAGAAACTTGCCCAACTGTGACCTGAAGCCAGAGGTATGAAGGGCATGACAGCCACAGGACCTTTGAATGTGAGATCCCCTTTTCCATCCATTGACCTACACTCCCCGTTTCCTCAGATCTGTCCTATAACGTCAGGAACAGAATGAAATTTCCCACCTGCCCCTTCTCCTTATAGCTCTGTGATACATGTCCCTGGAGAGTCCCACGCATCAACACAGAACAAAAACAAAAACAACAAAGAAAAAATACCAAACCTGCCCCCTCACCGCCCCCGCCCCTCTACTATGAGTCGCCCACATGATAGGAGTTCTTTTACTCAGGTTCCAAATACTAGAAATGAAATGGCCTTTTTTTTTTTTTCACTTCTGCTATTTACGCAGAAGTGCCTGCCAGTGACCTCAAGGCTAAACCCACCATATTCAAGTTTATTTTTAGATTTCTCAGCTGTAGAAATCTACAAGATGCCAAAATGAGTTCAGTGATTCAGTCAACAAGGGGAAGGAGTTGTGGGGGACCGAGCCCTGTGGAGAAACTGCTTCAGGCCAGGTACCTTCCTGGTTCTGTTTCGTGTCGTCCTTCCAGAGACAGAGGAAACTCTGTGAGCGATCGTACCTTCGCAGGTATTGAAATCGAGGTTCCAGGTAGTTACATGACTGTCAAAATCAATCAGTTCGTAGTGGAACCTGGGTTTGAAATCAGGAATGACTCAAAACCCAGGGTTTTTGTGCCAAACCCTTCCCGCCTCCCTTCTTTTCTCTTGTTCACAGCCAACTCCCACGTACCTCCTTGACCTGAGTGTTTGCACTCTCTCTGCCCTAGCTACCTGTACCTTGCCCTTTTATGCTTGGGAACAAAAATAGGGTCAACCCAGGGAAGGTTCTGGAAACATAAGGTTGTTTTTTTTTTCCTCCCCCCTCAAAGCAGTGGCACAGGCCTGATTCCAACCCATCCAAGTGACTGACTGCTTGCCCCATACAAATCCTGGAGAACAGGAGTGAGATACAACTCTCTAGTAACATGGGGCACCGCAGCTGGATCCAGGCTGGAATCCCGGCTTGCACCCTGGAGGCACTTACACGTCACTAAGCCTCCACTACCTTATCTATAAATTGGCAATGATATACCCACTTGTCAGGGTAGTTGGGCCCAGGTCAGATCCCAGCACGTAGTTGATGTCTAAAAACTGCTCGTTCTCTTCCTCTCTTACCTCCCCGGGAGAGGGGAACAAGGCTACCACCAGGGAGCAGGGCCCACGGGAAGCTTTGGTAACTATCTCTGAGGAAGCTGAATGGATTCCTTTAGGCCTGCCTCACACATCTGCAGGGCCCAGGCAAGAGTACCAAGCAATGGAGGCCTACTTACCACATGCCCAGATATTTATGTTATAGATCAAGCCAATAAACTGTTAAATAACATAGGTTCTATCCTAGTTTGAAAATCTATGTTTCCATAATGAAAAATGTATTTTATAATGACCTAAAAGGCCGTGTTCAAATTTAGAGTTCTCAGATTCCATGGAGAGCCTCCCTCCCAGCCCTCAGCGCAGGCCTGCAGTCCACTCCCCTTTTCTCTTTCTCCGCCCCTGCCTGCACATCTAAGCTATGTCTACACCACCACCTACACATACTGCCAGCCTTTGGCCACCTCGTAAACCTGGGAGTTTCTGGATGCTGTGACTTGGAGCATGACGCGGAAGTGGGGACACAGACCCACCACGTGCCCCTCATTTGCCCGACAGGGAGGAGGGCCATCAGAAGGCCAGAAATGGGCCTTCCTCTACCCGGATCTGTGGAAAGCACTGCATGTGGTCAAGGCACTGTGTGCCTGTCCTACTAAGCAGGAATTCATGCAGTGAGCTGGCATCACGACAGTTAACCTCATCCTTCTTCTATTGTTAAGCCCTAAACCTGACATTTGAAAGGAAATTATACTTTTGACCATTTCAGTCTATTTGCAGTAATCTTTGTCTTTCTCTTCCCGCAGGGCAGGAGCCAAGGAGGGGGAGATTCTGATGTGCCTATGTTGATAGTTACACATAGAATCTCTTCAGCTCTATTTTTGTTCTCTGCTTAAAAAATCTTTGCTCTGAGAGCTATAGGGGATGATGAAACTGTTACATACTGTGTCTCACTTGTGGCAGTGGTTACACAACTGTATGCATTTATAAAAACCCCTAGACGTGGGCACTAAACTAGGTGAACTTTACTCTACGTAAATTATATCCCAAAAAATTATGTAATAAAAGTTCTTTCGTCAAACCACATTTTAAGAAAGGAGCAGGATTTGAAAGAGAAATATGTTCAGGCACCCAAAATAACTTCCTTCAGTGTGACATTTAGCATGAGTCAGTGTCATGAACATCTGTCACATTCGTAGATGCCCATCATCTTACGGATAGCCTTTCTTTTCTGGAGGAAATTCCCTTGTTAAGGTCCTGCCTCCCCAGGAAGAAGTCAAGAACTCAAACTCCCAGGCTCCCTTGAAGCTAGGACATGAGCACGTGACCTACTCTCTGCCAATCAGAAATGCAATGAAGACTGATTTCGAAGTGAGTAGGTGTGAACACCCAGACAGTAAGGGGCTTACATTTTTGCTGACGTGTTGGCAGTAGAGGCGGTCCACTCTGGGGCTTTCGGTGGTGGAGTGTAGAGGGGAAAGAGGATGGATGGGGGAGTTCCATTCCTTGCTCTCGGCTACTGGCTGTGAGTCCCCTTTGGGAAAGTCCTTAACTTCTCTGAGTTTCTATTTCCTCATCTGCAGAATGGGCAGCAGAATACTTACCTCACAGGATTATTGTGAGATCGAATGAGGTGATGCAGGGTCTGGCATGCCGCAGAGTCTGAATAAGTATTAGCTCCCTTCCTTCCTCAAACGGTAGGTAAGATCCTTGAAATTAATGGCCCTGCCTTACCAGCCTTCCCAGAGTACAGACCCTATGAGTTTTGCTCAGAAGCCAAAGCTGACGATAACCTGTAAGGAGCAGGGGCAGGTGGCCATGCAATTAGGTAGAGATAGGCACATTAAGCTTCCCTCCTCCACCCAAATCCTCCCTGTTGTACCAGAGTGGCCACTATTTCATGAGCTCTAGGTGAATCCTGTTTGGGGTCAATTCAACAGAAAAACCCTTCGGTGTGACTTAACATCCACTAGTTGAACACCAAAAATATGCCAGGTGCTGTGAAATAAACATCTAAGAAATAAATAAGGTGCCACTTAGTTGTACCCTGATGGAGAAAGATGCATACATGCCTAGGATAAATATTAGAATGAGGGTGCCATCACAGCAGTGTGAACAGCATGGTGTGGGCATCAGGTGCGAATGGCGTGCTGTGGGCTTGAGACATCAGAAATTCCTCAGGAGCTGAGGGCTGTTTGAGTTGGGTCTTAAATAACAAGTTAGAGTCTAACAGGGGAAGAAATAGACTTCTCCCCTTGAGAAGTGCATAGTGCTTTGGGAGAACTCAAAGTTGGCCCAGAAAGGCTGGGTACAGGTTGGGGTTGGAGACTGAGGCCAGGGCTGGGGAATGAGCTGTGTTGAGAAGGGCTTTGCATGCACAAGAGGAGAACAAAGCAGACATGGTCTCCCTAAACAACTGTGTGAGAAGGATGGTTTCAAGACTCCTCCTGTGTTTTCTTTCTCACCAATGCTCTACTAAGATTTCCGAAATGTGCTTAAACGGAGCTTCTTTGAATGCCACAGCCCCTCCTGGAGATGATCAATGGAATCCCCAACCGTGAGGCCAGAGAGGACATCCAGGATCATCTGGTTCAGCCCCCAGAGGAGGAAGCAAGAGAGGGGCTCCTGGAAACTTGGCGGGCCAGGCTGAGACTGGAACTCCAAACTCTCCCACCACAACAGATGGTCTTGAGCTAAACAAGCATAAAGACACTGGGCTTTCTAATAACTAACATGTACAAACTCCAGGCACTGAGCCAGCAGCCCGCAGGTGAGAGATCACGGGCAGCTTCTTGGAATGTGCCGTGGGGACTGCTGAGTGGCTCTAGGCCCTGGGCCTGAGCCTGTTCATATGCCCCAATTCAGGAGGGTCCTCCTGGACCCAGGAGTGGACCCTGACTGCGGTGAAGTCAGATGGGATGCAGCAGCGGCTTGTTGTGGATGTGATCCCGTGCTTTGAGAGGAGGGGCTTCAAGCCAGGTGGGGATGAAGATGCTACAGGCACCAGAGTCCTTGCCAAGCACGGTCGTGACCTGCAGACGAAGCCCTTCTAATGAGCCCTCCTCAGCTGCGGGAGCTCCGGCTGGTGGCAGCCATGGTCTGGGAAGTCCTCGACATGGTCTGGTCCTCAAGGGCCCTGATAGGACACAGTGACTCAGCAGAGACTGCCCCCGACACCATCAGAGGGGACTTCAGCATCCACATCAGCCACACCAGTGACTCCATGGAGGGGGCCCAGACGGAGATCCAGCTATGGTTCCAGAGCAGTGAGCTGGTGGATTGGGCAGACGAAGCCAACCAAAGCAGCATTTACCCAGCCTGAGCCCTCAGGCTGCCCTCAGCCGCCCCATCAGCCACCCAGGATCAACTACCTCTGTCAGCAAGAACTCGAGCCCGCATCCATGGTCTACCTATCTGCTCCAGACCACCTCCTTGTCCACCTTCTGCCCCACTGCAGCCCAGGGGGGTTGAGCAACCAAACTTTACGCACCTTCAAGTATCCTAAGCCAGCAAGGACTCGGACCAAATCCTCTCTGTACCAAAGTGCCAGAAAACCTTTGGGGTGTCTCCAAAAGCGTGTAGTGTGACCTCCCTTCCCCGAGAGGAGGTGGACATTAAAATTCAGTGTGTCATGCACAGAGGTGGATCATTTATTATTTTCTGCCATGTCTGAGGTAACGATGAAGACTTTATGGAAAGTTGTAAGAGTCTGAGAGTAGAAATAAAGCTTACCCTCTCACACACCTTAATTAATTAATTAACTAACTAACATGTACAGACTCCATTGTGAAATATGTAGGATTAGCCTAATGGTGGGCTCAGTCTGGGGGGTGGGGAGTTGGCACTGTGGATTTCTCACCCATCACTTGCCTTAAGATCAACCTCACCATTTCCGGCCCCTGCTTTCACCACAGAGGCTATTTTAGCCCGAGTTTCCAGTCGTCCTCACCACCTCCCCGAGATAAAGGTCACTGCAGAAGTCATCACCAGGTTCTCACTAAGGAACAAAAAGAGCCAAGGGGATTCTGGGCAGCCCTCCACCACACACAGGGGCTCTGGCACGGAGCTGTTGGGACAGTTGGCATAGTGTGGCCATCCTTTCTCCCCACGGGCTGAAACTAGAATGGCATGAGGTTTCTCTGAGCAATTCTAGAACAACTGCTCCCTTGCTTTCCCTTTCACCTTTCCTCAGACCCCCATCCTCACCTGCCCCCACTCCTTCCCTCACAGAGCTTGGCGACATGAAAAACACAGACCTATAAACTCTTCCTCTCGGCACTGAACCCAGGTGGCAAAACAGGAAGCATCTTCTTGTTAAGGCAAACCCATTGTGTTCTCCGTGCACGCGTGTCCCGACAAGCAGCAGGAAACCGCCACCGGGCCGTGGCAACAGGTGTCAGGGTGACCTGACGCCTCCTGCTAGCCTGTGCCTGGCCCTCCTTCCCTTTCTTCCTCCTAGACAGCCGCCTCCTTCCTCCTGCAGCCTGACAGCTCTTCACCTCATACCTCTTGCTCCTGCCCTTCGTGGTGGCCCAAGGCCTGATACAGACCTTAAAAGGCCCTAAACCCTAAAAAGATTATAGCCGCTCTCCAAATGTAATCTGTAACACTGGCCAACCAACACACACACACACACACACACACACACACACACACACATATGCTGGAATTAAGAGAGCTGCTTCTTTAGATTTTTGGGTTACAAAATTCTAGGTAAGTTCAAAGCAGAACGTTTCTCAAATTTGGGGCGTCCCTGTCTGGTTGGAGCCCTAAATCTAACTAACCAAGTTACCCAGCACTGATGGAGGCCCACTCTGCTTGGCTTCACATGGGAGTAGATTGTTCCCAAGTAAACTAAAACAGGGATTGGAGCTGGGGGAGGGCTAAGAGATATGACCGTGGACTTGATCTACTTGCCCAGAGGGACTGGAAGCCAGAGGACACTCGGGAGAGTCAGGAAATTGGTGCTTTGACCAGGGCTCCAGCTGCAGGAAAGGCAGGACTGAGTTTCTGCAGATCTGGCTCCCTCCAGGGGACTCTGGGCATGCTTCCTTCTGGTAGGTCTCTCCAGATCAGACCTTCTAGAGAAGATCATTTGTTCTTTCTTGCCCTTTTCAAGACTCACCCTGTTCTTTCTGATTGTAATGGGGGGGGGGAGGGGCGGTGAGTTTATGGTAAGCTAAGTTATTCCTTTGTATTTATTTATTTTTATTTTTTACGTTTTCCACTTTTACTGAGACATAATGGACATAACAAACACTGTATTAAGTTCAAGGTACACAGCACAATGACTTTGATTTACACATATTGTGAAATGATTGCCACAGTTTGTTAACATCTATCATCTCATAGATACAAAAAGAAATGAAAAAAAATTTTTCTGGTGATAAGACCTCTTAAGATTTACTCTCTTAGGAACTTTCAACTATACTGCCCGTCAGGGTTGCCTACAGTGACCATGTTTCCTACCACACTCCTGCTCAGTCTTTACTGCTCCTGAACTCTTCCCACCTTGTCTCGTGGTCTCATGTTTCAGCTGACGCCTCAGTTTGACAAAGATAAATGTGTTTTTATTAACATTTTTGAGATTTCAGCGAAGAGGGAAAATCCAGACTTTTAAATACTGTTTTCAGACATGCCTTTGGTATATTTTAATTTCTTCCGGATTTTGTACTCAGCCAATATCATCTAGTCTGCATGTCCTATATAATATACCTGAGTAGACCGGTTAGTCTAACCTAGGCCTTTAAAAACTAATCTTGAAAAATCAGTATTTTCCCAGTTTGTTGTCAGAATTAGCACATGGACCACGTTTCACTTGAGAAAACTTGATGGATCAGATCAGTAGATAGTATATCACTCTTTACAAAGTCTAGCAGCCTACCTTCTTAATTGGAAAGCACAACTCTAACCGATTGATTCCGAAAAAGGAGTTCATCAAAAGGATACAAGTTGGGTCCGAGAATTGGTAAGAAACAGCAAGACCATGTTCAAGGTTTTGCAGACAGAGACAACTCAGCTAAGGTATATTCTTATATATATATATGGGTGGTTGAACTGAATAACTACAAAAGTTTCTTGCAAATCCTGCTCCCTGCTCCTTCTTAGAAACCTTTGCTCATGGGCAGGACTTCCCCAAAAGCAGTACGCACATCCTCGGAGAATAGGACAGGGTGCAGAAAGTGTAGTATGAGGGCATCTTTTCCAGGCAAGGAGGGGGACAGCCAGGACCTGTCTTTCATGCATGTCAGGTCATGCCTAGCGTCAGTCTGGCATGATGGGAAAAGCCCCTTAGCTTGGAATCAAAGGTCAAGTCACTTTCTCTCTTGGAAGTCTCAGTTTCCTTAATCAGAAAACTGAAACGTAGCGAACAGAGTAGCCCTGGAGGTTACATGGATAAGATATAAGAATGTGCTTAGAAATATGCAAGCTCCATGCATATGCAGAGACTTATTACTTCCCATTAGTTGGCATGCTCTTTGGTCATTAGTTGACTATGGTTTATCGGGCCTTCAAGTCCTAGCACTGACTCAACACCTGGCTGAGTAGGGGCTCAGTAAATGGATGCCAGGTGAATGGATGGATGGACAAATGGACGAGCAGAGTCGTGAGGAACAGTCAACTCTAGGAAATGCTTTGCACACCATCTATTGACACATCACAACAGCAGAGAGAGATTCATTCGCTCCAAAGATACAGCGAAAGCAAAAGATGTCTCACGTGCCAAACACAACTTACCCATCGTTCAGGTAACAAAGGCCAGAAACCTGACCCATAGGCTACGTGTTCCCTGCAAGAGGGCCAATTAAACAGTGTGGGGCTCTCCCTGTGTCCTGAACTCCCAAACTGAGAGATGCTGAGAAAGTAAGCAACCTGTTCAAGGTCTGCTGGGCGACACTTCTGGACTTGGCACTCACTACTGATCACTCACCACTACCTTCCTTCCTTCCCCTGGGTCACTCCGACTCCCCTTTGATGGCACTTTTTTCATGGCCTTCCTGATTCCCTTCCTGTGTGCTCTAGTGGCTTCCTGGGCTTGCCCCACCCCTACTCCATTCGTTCCTACAACATTGTACTATATTTTGTCTTCCATTATTTTAAAAATGTTCTGAAATATTTAAATATATAAAGGTATAACGAATAATACAATCATATTCCTAGATACCTCTCCATTTGCAACCTCTTCCCTTCCCATATTGAGTTTAATGTATGCCTTGCCATGCACATTTTTGTACTTTCAGTGCTTATGGGTTAACTGCCTCTTTATTTTTCCATCTTCCCCACTATTATGGAATAAATGTTTGTGTGTCTCCAAAACCCATATGTTGAAGCCCTAACCCCAAGGTGACTGCATTTGAAGGTGGGGCCTCTAAGGCAGTAATTAAGGTTAAATAAGGTCGTAAGAGTGGGACCCTGATCCAATAGGATTAATGTCCTTATACGAAGAGATATCAGAGGCCTCACTTTCTCTCTCCTTCTCCCTCTCCCTCTCTTCCCGCCCCTTTGCACACACTGAGAAAAGGCTATGTGAGGACATAGTGAGAAGCTAGCCATCTGCAAGCCAGAAAGAGACGCTGACCCTCCTGGACCCTGATCTGGGACTTCCAGGCTCCAGAACTGTGCAGAAATAAATTTCTATTGTTTAAACCACCCAATGTATGGTATTTTGTCAGCTTGAGCTGACTGCTACATCCACTGTGCCCCAAGTGGGCTAGGAAAGGCCAGGGACCACGGGTGTTCGTTTTTGTAGACTCCACAGCCATGCCTGACACATACGTGCTTGTCAAATATTTGTAAAATGAATGAAAACGAAGTCACTGCAGAACCAAAACAGATGTCCTCGGGTCTATTCCCCGGGACCAAAGTGTTCTCTGCTCTGCCACAATACAGGTCCTATTCAAGCTGCTGCTGAGACCACTATCTATAGTCAACTCCCAACAAAGTAAATTTAAGAGGAGAAAAGGGAATTCGCAAGAAAATAGTGCAGGAAGTGCTGGCATCTTAAGAAAGTCGCTTTAGCGACCGATTAAATGTTTATCAGGCACCCGCTTATTAGGAATTCAGTGTTGGACAGCCTCCATTTCTATAAGGCAATAGTCTTTTTTTTTTTAGTTTTTTTATGTGTTTATTTTATTTTTGAGAGAGAGAGAGACAGAGTGCGAGTGGGAGAGGGGCAGAGAGAGAGGGAGACACAGAATCTGAAGCAGGCTCCAGGCTCTGAGCTGTCAGCACAGAGCCTGATGTGGGACTCGAACTCACGGACCGTAAGATCATGATCTAAGTTGAAGTCAGACGCTTAGCTGACTGAGCCACCCAGGTGCCCCGGCAATCAGTCTTTAAAAGACCAAAGACCTAGTGGTCCTAAGATGCCCTGGATATAAGCAAGCACTATGTGTCTGCTTCTGTTATGGACATGTCCTTCGTATGGACACTTTGGAGTATTCATGGCACTCCAAATGGAGAACATAAGCTCAAAGACCTCTCCTTCAGTTTATAAGACTAAGCGCATCCATGGCACAGCTTGAACATGATCGTGGCCACTCCCACGAGCCCCTAAGCATCAGTAAGGGGCTTTACTTCTAGAGTCTCTGCTTTGACTTCTAAGATTCTCCAGAGGGAAAGAGGCAACAGTCTCAAGAAGCTGGCTTCAAGTCTCTTGCTCAACGTGCATCACATGCTCCATAACAAGTGCGATGAGACAGAACCCTCCATGATGGAGGATATCACTGTGGGACCCATTATTGAACTACTATTGAATTATACCAAACTACATAAAAAATCTCTTGTTGTTGTTGTTGTTGTTGTTGTTGTTGTTTAAATCACGGCATTGTTTGAGACAATGTAAAGACGACCCAGAAAAGTACCCAGCACAATTTTGTTTACAAGAAGCATAGAGTCTATTCCAGAATAGAAAATAGTTCACGTGCCATGGCCGTATATACCAATTTGGGTGTCACCAAACTAAAGTGCTATGGAAGTGCAGAGAAGAAAGGGCAGAGGAGGTGGGCCATCCTGAGTCTCCAAGGATGGGATGGGACTTGGAAAGTCATACTGAGTTCTTCCTACACTGCACCTCCCATAAAGAGTGTATTCACAGTAAATAGTCACTGACTGCATGCTAACACGCATGAGGGATTATGAGGGAAAGCTCATAATCAGTGTTGAAAATACTAGGGAATCCCCAACGTCTCACTCAGAGACCAGCTAAGAAACTGAAACTGAAGTATCCCAGGCCACAACATGCCACATCCACGTAGCCAGAGCTGGAGGGGCTTGGCAGTACAGTGAGAGGAGGAAAAGGCTTTGAAGCGAGCACCACCACTTAGCATCAGGCAGAAGCTACTAAGGAGACCAGAATCAGTAGCAGCCCATTATCTCTCTACCCCCAAAAACGTGGCGTATCTGCCACAAAATTCTCTAGTCCTTCCCAGTGTACTTGTGGACTTTCCATGGTGGCCTATACCAGTGAGAGAACCAAGAAAATCCCTAAGGATAACAAGGAATATCCTGAAAAGAGAGTCTGGAGCTTATGTGGTCTAATCCCGTAACTTTTTAGATGGGCAGCCAAGAACCAGAGAGAGGAAGTGACTTGAGCAAAGTCACATAGTAAGTTATGGCAGAAGCAAGACTAGAACACAGATCTTCTGCCTCTGAATTTATTTTTTCTTAGAAGCATCTGGCACATGGAAAAGGGCTCCAGGAGGAAGCTTCCAGAATAATTCCAAACTGAAGTTGTCCTGACATTCCTTACCAACACCTTGCCTAGATATAACCCCTGAGGATCCTTTCCACCTGGTTCAAGAGATTGCCCATATCCCTAAAAGCAAATGGGTTCCAGATGCCAATGACGAGAGTAGCCAAAACCTTTGGGCTGGAGGAAAAGTTCGATGAGGTCTTCTCATGCTTCCATTTAGGGATTTGGAATAACAGGGAGTGGTTAAGCAATAAGCAGGATGCCATAAAAAAAAAAAGTCCTGCACTTCAGAGTCTCAGATGCCAAAGTTTAAGCATCTTCTAGGCAGCCCAGTCTCCTCACTTTGCACTTGAGAAAACTGAGGCCCAGAGAGGGGAGGCAATTTGCCCAAGATCATACAGGGAGCTAAGCCCACTGCACTATACCCCAAAAGAATGTTCATATGTCTGGGGAGAAGAAATCCTATTCTATCTACTTGCCCATCTGCTCTGTGAAATCTTGGATTTTTTTCCCCCTTATTTTAGGTAAAGCGTCATTTCATGCTTGGTTTTGGTTATAACTGTAGGGAACAGGGGTATAATCTAACCTTAACTTCTTCTATACCTTAAACTCTTTGGGGACAGGAATCACCTTGTATCAGTCAGGGTTGAAGCAAGCAAGACCCACTCTAGATATTTAAAACAAAATCAATTTAATATGGGGGGCTAGTTATCCAGGTGATGGAAGAGCTGAGAAGTCAAACAAGGGATGGTGAGGCTGCCCAGAGATTAACAACAGTAGAAAGTTTCCAGCATCCCTGCGGCTGGAGGGACACAGGAAGAAAGTAGTATTACCAAAGCCCAGAAACTAGGGCAGGAGCTGCAGCCAAGGTGGGGGTACTCATCAGGTGCCAGCACCACAGCAGCAGGGGCTGGCTGATGGACTCTAGGGTCACAGACATGAAGCCACTGCTGGGGACACCACTGGAAGCAGAGAAGGAAACACCCTAGTGATGGAAAAAGCCATACCATGCAAACAACACCCACAAATGAGTTTGAAAGGCTATACTAATATCAGATGAAACAAACTTTAAGACAAAAATTGATTATAGAGACAAAGAAGAACATTTTGTAATGATATAGGGATCAATCCATCAAGAAGATATAACAAATACACATATATGCAGTTAAAAAACAGAGCCCAAAAACACATAAAGCAAACGCTGACAGAATCAAAGGGAGAAATACTCAATTCAACAATCATGATCGGAGATTTCAAAACCCTACTTTCAATAATGGATTAAAAAACTAGGCAGTAGATCAATAAGGAAGCAGAAAACTTGACCAACTATAAATCAACTGAACCCAACAGATGTCCATAGACTGCTTCACCCAACAACAGCAGAGTACATATTCTTCTCGGGTGCACATGGAACATTCTCCAACTAGACCATATGTTAGGCTATAAAATGAATCTCAACAAATTTTAAAGAATTAAGATCAGGGTGCCTGGGTGGCTCAGTTGGTTAAGGTCTGACTCTTGATTTCAGCTCAGGTCATAATCTCATGGTTTGTGAGTTTGAGCCCTGTGTTGGGCTCTGTGCTGATAGTGTGGAGCCTGCTTGGTATTCTCTCTCTTCCTCTCTCTCTGCCTCTTCCCTGCTCTCTCTCAAAATAAATAAACATTAAAAAAAAACTACACATATAAAAATATTTAAAAAAATAAAATAAAAGAACTAAGACCACACAAATGATAGTCTCTGATCACAATCAGTAACAGAAGGAATGGGGCACCTGCGTGGCTCAGTCAGTTGAGCGTCCAACTTCAGCTCAGGTCATGATATCATGGTTCATGAGTTCGAGCCCCACGTTGGGCTCTGTGCTGACAGCTCAGAGCCTGGGGCCTGCTTTGGATTCTGTGTCTCCCTCTCTTGCTCTCTGCCCCTCCCCCACTCATGCTCTGTCTCTCTCTCAGAAACAAATAAACATTAAAAAATTTAAAAAAAAACAATAACAGAAGGAAAATTTCAGAATCCACAGATATGTGGAAATTAAATAACACACTTGTAAATAATCAATGGACCAAAGAACTCACAAAGGAAATTAGAAAATATTTCTAATGAAAATACAACATATCAAAACCTATGGGATGCAGCTAAGTCAGTGCTTGGAAATTTATAGCTATAAATGACTATATTGGGGAAAAAAAGAAGAAATATTTCATATAAAGAACCTAGCGCTCACCTTGAAAAATCAGAGAAAGAAGACCAAACTAAACCTGAATCAAGTAGAAGGAAAGAAAGAATAAAGGCAAGAATGTAACCAAATGAAATAGAGAATACAAAAAAGTAGGGAAAATCAATAAAACCAAAAACAGGTATACTGAAGAGATTTACAAAATTGAAAGATCTCTAACTAGACTTACCCTGATACCCAAAAACCACACAAAAACATCACAAGAAAATAAGACTACAGACCTTTATCCCTTATAAACATATATGCAAAAATCCTCAACAAAATGTTAACACCCAATTCAGCAGCATATAACAAAGATTAGGGGCTCTTGGGTGGCTCAGTCAGTTAAGCATCCCACTCTTGATCCCAGTTCAAGTCAAGATCTCCCAGTTCATGAGATCAATCCCCACCGTGGGTTCTGTGCTGACATCGAGGAGCCTGCTTAGGATTTTCTCTCTTCCTCTCTCACTGCACTCCTTCTCTCTCCTCTCTCTCTCTCTCTCTCTCTCTCTCTCTCTCAAAATAAATAAGTAAACTTAAAAATTTTTTTGAAAAAAAAAAAACATTATACACCATAACCCAATAATTTATCCCAGGTATCCAAGGCTGGTTCAACATACAAAAATCAACCTACATAATACACCATATTTAATAGAATAAAAGACAAAAAAAACAAAACCAAGGTGGAAACAGAGAAAGCATTTAACAAACTCCAACAAATTGGGAATAGAGGAGAACATGATATATAGAAATTAACTCAAAATGGATCAGAGTTAAATGTCAGAGCTAGAAGTATAGACCTGTCAGAAGAAAACATAGGAACAAATTAAATCTTGAACTTGAATTAGGCAGTGGTTTTTTAGATAGAATACCAAAAGCACAAGTGATGAAATAAAATAAATGAATTGGGACCTAAAATTTAAAAATTTTATGTTAGAGGTGAAAGACAGGGGCACCTGGGTGGCTTAGTCAGTTAAGCATCCAACTCTTGATTTGGGTTCATGTCATGATCTCATGGTTCATGGGTTTGATCCCTGTGTCAGCCACCACTCTGACATTGCAGAGCCTACTTGGGATTTTCTCTCTCTTCCTCTCTCTCTCTCTGCCCCTCCCCTGCCCCCCCCCCACACATACTCTCTTTTTCTCTCTCTCTCTCAAAATAGATAAATAAACTTAAAAAAAAGAACATGAAAAGACAATCTACTAGATTGGAAGAAAATATTTATGAGCCCTATGTCTGATAAAGGACTTATACCCAGAATAATGAAGAACTATTACAACTCACAATAAAAAAACAAATAACCCAATTCAAAACTGGGCAAATGATTTAAATAGGCATTTCTCCAAAGAAATATAGAAATGATCAACACCATTAGGGTAATGCAAATCAAAACCACAGTGAGATACCATTTCATAACCACTAGATGACTAGAATTCAAAAGACAATAACAGGTTTTGTCAAGGATGTGTAACCTTCATATAGAACTTATGAGACTGTAACATCATGAGGCCACTTTGGGAAATAGTTTGACAGCTCCTCAAAATGTTAAACCTGGAATTGCCATATGACCTCACAATTTCGCTCCTAGGTTTGTCCCCAAGAGAAATAAGAGCATATGCCCCACACAAAAACTTGTAAATGAATGTTCATAGCAGCGTTATTCATAAAAAACAAAAAGTAGAAACAACCCAAGTGTCCAACTGATGATGAATAAACAGAATGTGGTATATCCATACGATGGAATATTATTGGGCCATAAGAAGCAATGAGGAAATGAGACATGCTATAACATGGATGAACCCGGAAAATATTATGCTAAGTGAAAGAAGCCAGATATAAAGGCCACATATTATATAATTTTATTTATGTGACATTCCCACAATAGACAGATGTATAGAGATAGAAAGATTGGCGGTTACCAGGGGCAGGGGGCAAAGGTGGAGGGGAGATGGGGAGTCATTGCTAATGAATAGGGGGAGGGTTGCAGGGGAAAGTGATATAAAATGTTCTAAAATTGATTGTGGTAAAGGTTGCACAACTCTGTGAATCTACAAAACCAAAAAGAGTGAATCTTAAATTTATATGTGGGTTATAGCTCAATAAAGGTGTCAGAAAAAAAAGGAAAGGAAGAGAAGAGAAAGAAGAAAGAAACATTCTGACAATGTCTCTCATTCATTCAATGCCTCCCATTGGCCAAACCTATCCAAGAAGCTGGGGGGCAAAATTGTTTGGGAAATGTAGTTCCCTGTGACACTGAGCAGGGCAGAGGAAGGATGGAGATAACCCCTCATTCACCTCTGATTCTCTGGCCCGTGAAATTCAGTCTATAAACACGTGTCAAATCTATAACTGGCCCTTATTCTCCTGCCTTGGGCTGGGATCTGTCTGTTGGACTATACAGGGGGCTTTTTGAATATAAATAACCTGATGATTCATGATCCTGTGACCAATGAGTGGGCTATCACTGTCACCTTCTCATTCCCCTTGGTTCCAGAAAGCACTATAGGGTTGAGGCCGGATTGGAGGGAGGAGCGGGGGTAGGAGGGGCAGAGAAGAGGGTGGCTGCTCTCACAACTTAAAAGCACTTCCTCCCCAGACAGTGAGAGCTCAAGACCCGGCACAGCCTTCCTGTGTGGTTTCAGCCGCCCAGAGAGTGTCATGGACCTGGGTGAGTGAGCCTCCTATGTGAGAAAAAGCAGTACTGGGGTCACTCTGACATCCAGCCTGACTTTGTGGAATGGAGGTGGAGGAGGGGGATGGAAGGTATGGAGGAGCCTCCTGAGGAATCAGGTTCTGAATTTGGTGTCTGTCCCAGAGAGTGCCACCCTGTTCTCCCAGGCATGGTGGATGCACCTGTCAGACCTGGGGAAGAGGGTAACCATCGGTACCAGGAAAGACAAGGCAGAGTGAGGTTGTGTCTTTCTAGAACAGTAGGGACGGGAGAAGGCTGCAGGGCTAGGGTTGGTGGTGATCTGGACGGCACCTGTTCTCATCTCAGCTCGGGGTGATGGGTGAGGCTCTCTAGGACCTGTTCCATCAGGGACAAAGTCTCCCCAGAGGGCTCTGGGCCCCTCCGCTTCCCATCTTCCCTCTGATTTCCACCTTTATCACCTGCTAACCAGGGATCAGAAGCTCTGTTACCTCAGGGTTGCGAGGAGGAGTGAATAGGAGATGATGCCTTGTGCCAGTGGTATAGGCGGTGCAAATGCAAGCCGGCTGCCCACCTCTCTGGCTTTGCCGCCGCCTCTTGAAGGTTAAAGGCTGGGTGGGCTAGGGGAGATGGGACCACAATGGGGCATTCAGTTTGAAGTCAGAGCCCAGGCCTCCAGCACAGCCTCTGCGTCACTTCATTGCTTTTTCTGCCCTGACAGATGAGTCTTCCCTTTAAAAAGCCTGTCCTCTGGTCTAACCTCAGTCTTAACTAGAGGGAACGAAGCTCTTGAGAGGGTTTTGAGGGGTACGTCCAGCTCCAGACACCCCATTTGTAAATCTCAGCTGTGAAGTCAGACCCGGCTGAGGCTACAAAGGCCAGGTTCCTGGATGGTTCATTCTCACCAGCAAGCGAAGCACCACGGCGGCCTCAAAGCCGCAAGAGGTTGGCTTTAAAAAGTGAAGGTTCACTGGTGCTGTCCTCATACTCCTCCCACCACACCACAGCTTCTTGCCTTTACTCTACCTCCCCCACACCTGCCCGGAACCCTGGGCGGACAGAGCGATCAGCTGTAAAGGGGTTAAAGTAGCCACCCACCCCACCACCTGGGGCTCCTGGGAAGGTGGGGTCTGATCTTCACCTCTCCATCACAGGTGCTTTGGGGGTGTGAGCAGAAAGTATCTGTGGAATGAATGAATGACATCGAGAACTCTGAGTTGATTTTAGTTTTTAAAAATCTCTTCCAACCTCCTCTCCTGCCAGCAGCCTGCTCGCTAATCCCACTCCCCAGACCCCCACCACTTACCATAATCACAGAACGCAGGCATCACCCCCTAAGAAGCGGTCCCTGACTCTCTGTGTGACCTCTGTGAAGGGAAACCAAGCAGGGTCCCAGTGGTATGATGGGAAATGTTGGAAAACCTGCTCCCCCCACCCCGACCCCCCTAGGAGGAAGGGCTCTGATTGGTAGTTCTTGCCAATTTCCATTGTGTAAATTCTCCCGCCATGGTTAATTTCAAGCCTTAGACAATTTCAAGGGATGAAACGGCTGAGCACCGAGTCAGGGAAGGATGTACACAACTAGCTCCCTGGGCCTGTGAGAACCAGCTCTCTAGTCCACCACTGAGGGTCCCCCACCCCTCCCCAACCTAGGTTTGGGGAGCTAGTCTCACAGGCTTTGATGGGGGGGAAGGAGGGCAACCTCTGGTTTAGGAGAAAGGGATGTTCTTGCCTGCCTCACTCAACTCAAGAGAGAGCCCCAACGGCCAAGCCTGAAATGCTGGTAAGAAGGGAAGCCACTGAGAGAAGCGTTGCTCAGAACGGACTCTGGACGGTTGGTTAAGGCGTGTGGGCCACAGAGGATCTGTTTTTCTCTCTTCATCTGCCCAGCAGGGAGCAAGAGGTGGGCGAGGAGACAGAGTTTCTGTTACACAAAATGAAAACACTGAAGCAGGACTGAACTGGTCTTTGATTCACGATTTGAATGAGCACCCCCCACTCCAAGCATCCTCCCCACCTTCGAGGGAGGAAACTTAAGACCTCAGAATTCTCCAAAGCAGAGAAGAAAAAAATGAGCCCATCAGAGACTTCTCTCTCATAGCTTGACCTGAAATGGTGGCAGAGGGGTATTGAAGGAACTCAGGGCCAACGCCTCCCGGCCTTTTGGGGGCCTGGCTGGGTGGGGGTGGGGGTGGGAATGGTACAGCCTGAGGGGGCTGTTGGAGGAATCTCTCCTCTTGGTTTGGCACCTTCTTTCCATCGGCTATCACTGATGGGCGAATTGGGGCATGACAAGTCTCGTGGAGTGAGAGACACATATGTCAACAAGCCACTGAGACAGAGCGAGATACAAAGCTGATGGGGCAAGCGTGAGGCACTTGGGAAGCTCAAAGAAAAGAATAGTGAGCATGGGTCAGAGGGGCATTTCGGTTGGGTTTTGAAAGGTGGGTAAGCGTCACCAAACCAGACAAGGAGGAACAAGGGATGCGGGATGTGGCAGGGATAACAAATCCAATTTTCATCAGAGGCCAATAGTCAAATGCCCTTATGTCAGGGCAGATGTGGGGCCAGTTCTGCGATGTTAGGGGGATAGAAACAACAGAACTGGATGATCCGCAAGATATGGGAAAGTAAGGATTCCCATCCTGCCCCATGGAGGTCCCTATACACAGTGGGTTCATCAGAAATGTAATGGGATGCAGTCGTGAGAGTTCCATTCCAATCTCAGATCGGTCTCTTAGAAGCTGTGTGGCCCCAGGCAAGTGGCTTAACCTCTCTGGGCCTCTATTTTTGGGAATACAGTATGAACATCGCAAGACATCGCTCACAGGATGTTACAAGGGAGACATACACAAAGACTAAAGGGAAGAACAAAAGAGCGGTTAGGAGTGTGGTTTCTGGAGATGGAAGGATTCAAAGCCCAACTCCACTACTAGCTGACCGTGTGACTCTGGGAAAATTACCAATCTCACTGTGCTTCAGTTTCCTCAGTGCCAGATGGGGATACCAGGAATACCTACCTCAGGTCTTCTGTGAGGATGAAATTATCAGACCTGGGAAGGGTTTGGTGTGGACTGAGAGCTCAGTGGGATCTGAATGATATCACTGGATAAAACAGTTGATATCACAGTGACTGCAGGGTTCAACAGCCCTGCCTACTGCCTGAAGGGCACCCCCCCCCAGTTCTCCCACCTTCTCTCCAAATTTCCTTACTGCTTCCTTGCTTCTTCCCTCCCCTTCTCCACTGCCTCCTCTCCCTCCAACCCTGCCCCCTGTAAAAAAAAAAAAAAAAAAAAAAAAAGTGTCAGCAGGTGAGGAATTCCAGAGAGGAAAAAGTCTGGGGGGCTTTGCAGGGGGCAGTTGATGGGCAGCTATAATTCTCTGGGCAGCCTGGAGGGCCCGGAAAATGTGGAGATGCAAGTTCAGGATTTGGGGGAGTAACTGACCAGCAGTCCCCTCCTCCCAGACAGGGAGGCAGTTTCCCTTGCTGGGGGCTCAGGCTGGAGTTCTAGGGAATTTTCTTTCCATTATGATTATTACTAGAAACTCAAGAACTCAGAAAATACCCAACATGTAAGTCACCCACTTCTCAACCCCTGAGATTCCCAACGTCAGTGACCTCACCCAAGCTGGTGCTCAGGGTCCATTGCTTTATGACTTGGTGCCAGACAGAAGCAATCTGACTCATGGCCGTTGACCAGGCTCCTGTCCCACCACAGAGTTCCCCTAAATTCCCATTTGATAACCTTTCTTGAAAACGGCCTATTTTTGTTCTACAAATCCTTGCTCATCTGCCATTTCCAACACACCTGGAATGAGAAATCATCTACACACACACACACACACACACACACACACACCCTGGTCCCGCCCCGTTTCTCTTCCCCTCCACCAGTGAGCAAAGGAATGGGACAGGGCCCAGGAGGAGAAGGGGTTGATGGAGTAAAATAGAGACACCTCTAGCTCCTTGTATCTCACCCGTTGTGACTTAATCAAACCTTTGAGGTTTCTCAGTTCTCACTGACAGTCAAAACGAGCTTTCTCTAGAGTAACGAAATATTTGTACGTGTTTAAAGAAACCTCGAGCGCTTCACGCCAAGATGAGTCAGTGGAGGCTGGGCTGTGCGCGTTGGACCCTAACGAGAGCGTGGCTGAAGTAAAGACGTGGGCTTGGGCAGGGCCCCTCCGGGTAATTCAGCAAGGAAGGCGGATGGGAGAGGGGGGCTAGGATGTTGCATGACAATCTGTTCCCCACCAGGGAACGAGGGGGCAAGCTGGGGACAACGGGCTAGTGGGTGCCTGCCCTCAGAAAGAGAAGACAGCCAGGAAGGCAGGTGCAGGCAGACCATGAGGGTCTTGACTGCCATACTAAGCTAAGGGGGCTTCCTCCTTAGGGGTGGATGGCGAGGTCCTCAGGATTTCGGAGGACAGCTGGTCGGTGTGGGCATCAGAGGTCAGCCTCAGAAAGACGTGTCTAGCAGTAGTGTGCCGTATAACTTGCTTGACGTGAAAGAAATACCTATTTGCTTATGTGGCCTGATGCCCTTCCTCCTTCACTCAGGAACCCCCAAGCCCAGAATCCCCCGCGTTAGGCTCTCCATCAGAGCACACGGTGTGTGAATTGGGTGTCATGCAGAGAGGCTTCCAGCAGGTGGCGCTGTGGCCAAGGAAACAGACTCTGGTGCTCTCCCTCTTGGAAGCAGCATTCCTCGCTGCTGGAAGAGGGCCCCCGGCTTCCAGAAGGTGCTTGAAGCACAGTCCGAAGCATTTCCCTGTCCCTGCTGAGGCTGGAGGTGCGACCGGCCTGCAAGTCCTGCCTGGGCATGCATTGGTGGCACCCCAGTTATTGACTGTCTTGTGGGCCAGGCCCTGGCTGGGAACTGAGGGTCCTGTTATTATAGGGAGGGGGCTACAAAGGCAAGAAAGCACAATTCCTGCCCTCCGGGTGCTCCCAGAAGGTTAGGTGATCTGTACATAAAGTACCCTGTGAACTGTCCTCCCTGCTCAGGCTCAGAGGAAGTAAGCTCCCGCTCCAGCCCCTCAGCTCCTCTACAAAGCCGAACTGAGCAGCCAACTGTCCATCTTCTGACCGCAGCACACCAGGCCTGTGCTCACCTAGGGTCTCGGCCTGCTGCTCAGACTCAAGGAGAGCCTCCTGGCTTCCAGAATGTACCCAGGGCACACTCTGGACAGGCCAGACAGGGTCCCTTCCCCACAGCTGAACACGTTCCCCTTTCCCACATCACACAAGGCCCCGGATTACAAAGAAGTTAAAGAGAGAACGTATACACACACTTCAGTCAAGCCAAAAAAGTAGTTACTTCAGAGAAGTCTCCCATCATACCACACTGTCACAGGACAGTGTCCCCTCAGGCCATCCTGGTGCTCTCTCTCCCTTGGAAGAAGGGGAAGCAGGGCATTCATTCATTCATTCATTCACCAACACACAATTCCCGGGTGCCTTCTTGATTTGGGGTCTGCGCTGGGTAAAAGGGAAGAGATCCCTGCTCTAAAAGCAGGCTGAGAGAACAGGCAAAGTAAACCACCAGTTGGCCTTGATGAATGTCACTTGAATGAGAGGCTATGGAGGCAGATGGGTCCCCAGAGCACTTTCCCATCTTTGAGATGCCAGGAAATAACCTCACTCCTCCACCCATCCCTGTGACATTACCCTATTTCCTCAGCTGGCCTCACCCAGAAGACACTCAGGGCTGTATTTGGGGCTGCCCACTCACCTGGGTGTAGGAAAAATGCTCCCCAGTGGCTACTGGCACCAGAACGGTGCAGGACACACACACACACACACACACACACACACACACACACACACCCTGACCACCACCACCTCAGGGCTGTGCTACCCATATAACCTGGACTGGGAGGGGCCACTCAGACCCAGGTGTCAAGGTCAATCAAAATCCAGCCTTGAGGGGTGGTATGGGCCAGAGTGGACTTTCCAACTCCAGAAGACACCCTGAAGAACCAAGAAGGGGGTGGGGAGCAGGGACTGCCCGCTGATCCCACTCCTTCCCAGGACCTCGGAGTAGAGAACGAGGAGGAGAGGGCGGCAAGGCTGGGCAGGCAGCCAGGTGCTTCAAGGCACAATCTGGTTCTGATGTTCCAGGCAAATGTGGTGCCTGGGGCTTGTGATGAAAGTTCCCAGCAGTGCCCCCACCCCTCCCAGAGGCTTTCTTTCATAACAAATCCCTGGCCCTGCCACGCAATAACTTTCTCACCTTGTCTCCTACAGGGAAACCAATGAAAAGCGTGCTGGTGGTGGCTCTCCTTGTCATTTTCCAGGTGAGATCTGTGGCCGAGAAAAGCTCTGTTCCCTCCTCCATACCCCCTCCCCAAGTCCCCCCCCTTCCCATCCCTGGGGTCCTGGTGGAGGAGGTGGGCACTTGCTGGAAGGAAATAGACCCAGACACAAACCCACTCGTTATTCCTTAAACTGATGGCCATCCCTCTCCATCTGCTGAGTGACCTACAAAGCCACAGATGGTCTCTGAATGTCCTTTACTCCATTTAAATGAAAACATGGGGTCAGGGAATAAGACACCACTGTCTCCCCCACCCCACTTCCACTGTCACCATCCAGGATCCAGAAATGTGGGCTCCATCTGAGTTCGTGGGAAGGAACTGCACAAAGCAAAGGCTGTGAGGTGACTGGAGTCTGTGCATATGTATGCACAGCCACACATGTAAAACTTCATACGTGAGCTGAGAGAACCCTTGGTCTGGTGGCCTGGTTACTATCCAGTTACCGCAAAGCTGTCTCCCTCCCCCAGTGTCCAGCCAAAGCCTCCCCTGGAGGCCCCAGTCCCTTCTGTGAAGTCAAGAGGCCCATTTGAGCCCCACTTAATGGGGAGGGAAGAAAGGATGAGGCCTGGGACACTGGGGGTGGGGGTTGGTGCACATACTTTATGGGGGCCTGAACTCTGCAGGAGCAAAGTCCCCCAGTTTACAACGTTCTGCTTCGCAATCCCAGAAACGGAGACAGGAAATCTGGCCCCGTGAAGTACCAGAGTTAGAAGAAACTGTAACTCATACAGTCTACTCTCTTCCATTTGTTCGGGGCGGGAGCTCTCTTGGAGGGGGGAGGGGGAGGGGGAGGCTGAGGCCAGAACCGGAGAGGCAGTCCTTCAGAATTTGGCGCTTCCCCAGGTCTGGAGGCCAGAGGGGCAGCTTTCCAAGAGCTCCGGCCAGAGGCAGGCCCCAACCTGGGCGCTGTTCCCAAAACCCCATCCCAGAGGCCCCCCGGAGCTTGGGCTGCAGCCCACAGCCTGGCCCCCCTCCTCATCACCACTCACTCCCCTCTTGCTTCCCATTTCCAGGACTCGGGAGGGGCTGTGTTGCTTCAAGTGGAGCCTGGAAGGTTGGGGAGGGGACAAGACAGCTGGGGCTCATTCTTCTCTTTCCTTGGGGGGAGGGGGGTGGCTCAGATGGGGCAGGATGTGGTGGGGCTGAAGGCTACAGAGGCATCAAGCCTGGTGGCCTGGAGCCAGGAGGTATTAAAGGGGAGAAAGAGAAGGCAGGACAGGGTGGTGGGGAGCATGCTTCATAGAGGCTGGGTGTACCCCCTTATGTCCAGGGACCCCGGACTTAAAATCCTGGGCCTTACCATGGGTGGCTGAGAGCAACCAGCCTCTTCCAGGACTCCCAGGCTGCCATCATGCCCACATGAGGGAAAGGGGGTTGTCACTGATATTTGCTCAAGATAGCAAAGCCCAAAGGAAAGGCTCCTGGACATTAGTTTGTCCTTGTTCTGTCCCCAAGCAGGACAGTGATAAATTCAGAAATCGGAAGTAAGAAAGAGAGAGACAGGATGTGGGGAAGTCAGTAGACTGGGTTCCACTCTGGCTGTGTAACTTTGAGCGAGGCTCTCCAAGAGCCTCCCTTTCCTCAGCTCTAAAGTCACTCCAGCTCCCCAGTTGTATGCAAACCCCATCCTGTTGAGCTGCCCAGAGCCCACTTCCCAGAGGAGGGACCGTGGGCTTCCTGAGGCGATCTTGCAGCCCCACTGCCAGGCTGCACAGGCTTAGCCATCGCTGTGCGCTGAGGCACGGGGCAGGCGGACGTGAGTCCTCCTTCATTGATAAAATCACAGCAGGCTGCCTGAACCCTCACCCTGCCCTGCAGACAGGCTAAAAAAAGCCCTGAGCAGCTGAGCCTGGCTGATTGGGATCTGCCGGAAGAGACTGCAAGGAAGAAAGAGACAGAGAGGTAGGGGAAGAGGGTAGCACAGAGGGAGAGGGAGACAGAACCACACTCTCTTCCTGAGGTGCAAGGAGGACTCCGTCACAGCTGAGGAGGCTATGGCCCAGTGGTGCATCAACCACTCCTGCCATGCTGTGCAGTTGAGTGCACTTGGGCCCACATTGTCTGAGCCCCTACTGCGTGCCGGGCACGGTGCCTCGGGCCCCAGGGATTCATAGAATTCTTCGAGTCCCTAACCACCCAAAGTCACAGCAGCTCACCCCACACCAGGGTTTCAAGGCCTCTCAACCAAGCATTTGCCTTCCTCTCTTCTCGCTCTAGGCCCTCCTCAACCTTAACCCCAAGGTGGATTTTCCCTTAAAAGCTCAAGTATTTTGTAGGCTCCCTGGAAAAAATCTTTCTAGCAGATTCTAAAGGAGGCTCAAGAAGAAAGGCACACATCCTAACTCTCCTGGAGTTTCCAGGCGCCAGAACCTAAGTTAGGCCCCTCGCCACAGCCACGTGAGGGAGATAGTCCCCATGTCCATTCCACAGATGAGAAAACTGAGGCCCAGAGATAAAGTGTGTTTATCTGGCCCAAGGCTCATCTGACCCCAAAACCCAGACACTTTCCAGTCCCCCATCAGGGCATGTAGTGACAAGTGTCTCAGAGGTGGCAAGATCAGACCCTTGCTACCTATTAGAAATGCAGAATCTTGGGTTCCAGCCTATTAAATCAGGACATGCATTTTGACAAGATCCCCGGGTAATTCATATGTGTGTTAAAATTTGGGAAGCACTGGTTTCACACCAAAGAACCACCTGGAAAGTGGCCCAGATCCATAGAGCCCCGCCCTCTGAGATTATGGTTCGTCTCAAGTAGGGTCCGAGAATTTGCAGGTGATGCTGATGATGCCAGTGGTGGGGGCCACACGTTGAAACCACTGCCCTGGGGCAATCCCAGGGCAGCAAGATTCGCTGAGCTGAGCTGGAAACCACTTCACTAAGCTGGATCATGTTGCCCTATTCCCGTCCCCGCAGGTGTGCCTGTGCCAAGATGAGGTCACAGATGATTACATCGGAGAAAATACCACGGTGGACTACACGCTGTATGAGTCCGTATGCTTCAAGAAAGACGTGCGGAACTTTAAAGCCTGGTTCCTGCCAGTCATGTACTCCGTCATCTGTTTCATGGGTCTGCTGGGCAACGGGCTGGTTGTGCTGACCTACATCTATTTCAAGAGGCTCAAGACCATGACCGATACCTACCTGCTCAACCTGGCCATGGCAGACATCCTCTTCCTCCTGACCCTTCCCTTCTGGGCATACAGCGCGGCCAAGTCCTGGGCCTTCGGCGTCCACATTTGCAAGATCATCTTTGGCATCTACAAGATAAGCTTCTTCAGCGGCATGTTGCTGCTTCTTTGTATCAGCATTGACCGCTACGTGGCCATTGTCCAGGCCGTGTCGGCCCACCGACACCGCGCCCGCGTCCTTTTCATCAGCAAGCTCTCCTGTGTGGGCATCTGGATGCTGGCCATGGTGCTGTCCACGCCAGAGCTGATGTACAGCGGCCTCCAGAAGAGCAGCAGCGAACAAGCACTGCGGTGCTCCCTCATCACTGAGCACGTGGAAGCCCTGATCACCATCCAGGTGGCCCAGATGGTGGTGGGCTTTCTGATCCCCCTGGGGGCCATGAGCTTCTGCTACCTCGTCATCATCCGCACCCTGCTCCAGGCACGCAACTTTGAGCGCAACAAAGCCATCAAGGTCATCATCGCTGTGGTCGTGGTCTTTATAGCCTTCCAGCTGCCCTACAATGGGGTGGTCCTGGCCCAGACGGTGGCCAACTTCAATATCACCGGCAGCGGCAGCTGTGAGCTCAGCAAGCAGCTCGACATCGCCTACGACATCACCTACAGCCTGGCCTGCGTCCGCTGCTGCGTCAACCCTTTCTTATACGCTTTCATTGGCGTCAAGTTCAGAAGCGATCTCTTCAAACTCTTCAAGGACTTGGGCTGCCTGAGCCAGGAGCGGCTCCGTCAGTGGTCTTCCTGCCGCCACACCCGGCGCTCCTCCATGAGTGTGGAGGCTGAGACCACCACCACCTTCTCCCCGTAGGAGGCTCCTCTGCCAGGACTAGATGGACCTCCCCCAGGGCCTCTGGGCTGGGGATAGGGAGCAGATGACTTGGGCTCCAAAAACTGCAGAGGGAAAAGCAGTCCTGGCTGTTAAGTTTTATCTCGTGGGGAAAGCCCGTGCCGCAGCCCGGGCTTCACCCCGGCCCTAGCTACCTCCACCAAGGTTGCAAAGAGTTGTGGCCGATGAGCCACACCAAGTCCTGCAACACTCCCAAACCGAGGCTGTTGTCTCCCAAACCAAAAACCCAAAGTGGAAGTCGGAATACGGTCCACACTCTTGGGGTGAACAAGTAGTTGGTGACAGGTAGGCTGGCGGAGGGGGCCCGGCGGGTCCTCTGAAGGAAACTCCTTCTGACCTAGAATGACATCCTCCCTGAGATTCAAGGGCTGAGACAAGGTCTTCCAGAAAACAAGGCTTTGTCTCCAAGACCAGAGATGGTGGGGAGGCTTGGCATGGCAGCGAGAGGGGGATGCCAGTGGGCCCAACTCCGACTTTCTGCCTTCATCGCTTTTTCCACTGTCATCTGAGCCAGCAAGAAATGGCAGCCTCTAGGCCTCCCCCAAAGCACACTTGCCCCTCGCCTGCCACCTCTCATCAGGCTGCTGCCCTCCCAGGCTCTCCTCGGGGAGGGGTGTGGTGTTTCTTGCAGGTCAGGCCAGCCGCTTCTGCCCGGCCAAAGCCACGCTCCCAGCCAGGACTCTGGGGCAAGGATGACGTGTGGCCAGCCCTTCTCGGGTCTCAGCTCTGCTCAGATGGAGGAGAGGGCAGGGAGAGGGGTTAGGGGCCAGGGGGTGGTGACAGTGCTGGCTGCCAAAGACCAATGAGCTGCTTTTTGTTCTTAGTCGTGGGGACAAAAAACTCTCATCCTGTCCAGCACGGTTTACTCACATACAAATACAAGTTTTCCCTTGAGGAAACAACAGCTTTAAAAGAAGGGAACATTTTTTGATAAATGACAAATGGGCATGTTCCTGTTTTGCAAACTCTCACTTCCCACCTGACCACCCCCACTCCTCTCTTTGCCCCGTCTTCATTGCTCAGAGATGCTCGGAGCCACGAGGTCTGCCGAGCTATGTCCTGAGCCCATCCAATGACACAGCCCCAAGAGACTAAAAGAAGCAGGGGGAGGGGAGGCACAAGGTGCCTGTCTTGCAAATGCCCTTCCAGAGCTCATGGAAGAGGACCTAAGCCTGCGCCATCAGCAGTGATCTAGAGACACCAGTGTGAGCTGACCTTTGGAAAGAACCAAGTTGTCCCTGTAACCTCAATGGCTGGGAGCTCTCCCTGACCTTTAGGAACATTTATACACTGATCTGCTCATCTGTCCCGGCTCAGCCTGGAACCAGAGCCCCTGACCCTTTGTCAGTCCCTTCAAGTTCCCCAAAATGGTGTTTCCAGGGAGGGCCTCCCCCTGGGCACAGAGACCACAGCATGCTGGATTAAGGGGGCTTGGGATGAGACCCATGTGATAGGCTTACCCTTTGCTGGCTGCTTGAAAGCCAGGTTCACCCACGTCCCTCCCTACTGACCATTGTTGCAGCAATAGCCAATGTATGGTTACCCACCATGGAGGGGCAAGAATCAAGAAACAGCCACTGCCCTCCACGTATATCCATGTCCCTGGGTGCCCTGATGCCCAGAACCTGACCCCTCCAAGCCAGAGCGGAAGTTAGCCCAAGCTGTGATGTATGAGGAGGGGTCTAAAGGGCCCTGAGCACCAATACTTGGGGGCCTGATGCGGGGAAGGGGGTGACATTCATGCAAAGGTGATTCCATCAGCTTTACAAAGTGAAAAAAAGCCTGTCTGGTAATGAAGCCCATTGTCCAATTTCACAAGCACATTACATTACCCTCCGCCGTGGGATGCCCTGGGCACTGTTTGTCAGCCGGCTTCCACACCGGGAACCGGCGCCTGTGGGAAAAAGGAACCCGGCACGGACGCAGTCAGCGTGGGGCAGTGCTTGCCGCAGCAGCATTAAATATTAAATGGTGCAGCTGCAAATGTGTGTGCACGAGTGTGGGGAGAAAGGGGGAGCCCCTGAGTGCCTGTGGGACCCCAAGAGGAGCGTGGAGCCCACTGGTGTGCACATCCTAACGAGGGCACAGGCAGGAAACCCAGCCTCAGTTCCTGAAGGGAGAAATGTAAAGGAATGGTCGTGAACAGGAAGCCAGTCCAACCGCACAAACATGCCATCTCAGCTTCAAATACATTTTTCTAAAATAACTGGACATCTCCAAGTATTTACAAAACCCCAGCAAAGTTAATTCCCCAAACTGCTCTATCTCAGCTCATTGCTGGCCTGGCCCCTGTTTCCTTGCCCAGCACCCTCATGTGCCTTCAATGAACTTTGGGGGACCCCTAGGAAGAAAGAATCGACTCACTGGGGAGCACTCCCCCAAGGGCTTCTCTCTCTCTCTCTCTCTCTCTCTCTCTCTCATCTGCTTCATACAACCGCCCCGTCTTCCTAGGTTCATGGCCCCCACAGCCCCTCCCCGTCTCCCACAGCTTCCCCCTTCTTTCCAGCTCCAGCACCTTGCCCCCCAGCTTCCCTGGCTGCAACCCCAGGCCACAAATCTGCCCTTCCAGCCAGAAGCACCACACCTCTAGAATCATGGTTTCACGGAGCTGCAAGGGGCCTCAAAGATCCCCAAAATGGTGTTTCCAGGGAGGGCCTCCAGCTGGCCCAAGCCCCAATCACTCTCTAGATGGGGAAACTGAGGCTCAGAGAGAGGAACTGACTTGCTTAAATCGACACTGCAATGTACGGATACTGGATAAACTTGCTTTGGGCGCCTGAGGATCTGGCAAGATTGTGGAGGCGGATGGGGGAGAGCCGAGGCTCTGGAGACTGGCTGACTGTGAACCTCAACTCTATTGCCTCCCAGCTGTGTGACCTCCAACTGTTGCTCAACTGCTCTGAGTCTCAGATTTCTCAACTGCAAAGTGGAGAGGATTTGGCAAACATTTAGCACGGTGCCTGGAATGCTGCATGTGGCGGTGAGGAACCCAGCCTTTGCGGCCAGACTGCCTGGCTTGAATCTCAGCTGCGCTACTGGTCTTAGTCTCTCCATGCCTCGGTTTCCTAATCCATGTGATGGAAACAAAAATCATTGCACCTACCTCCTAGGGTTGTCATGAGGAGCAAATAAAATTCATATATGTAAAATGCTTAGAAATCCTTACGGAAGTGTTGTTGATAATCGTTCAGAAATGTTCAAGACATGGTAACTAAAAAAAAAAGTTGCTAACCATAAGGAAACCAAATTCAATTCTTTAGCCCCATTTCCATCCTCATACAGTTTGTAAATCGAGCTGGAAGACAAGTTGAGGATTAGTCAGTCTGTCCTTCCCACCAATTGTACAGGTGAGCCAACTGAGGCTCTGAGAGGTGAGTGACTCCCCTGGGGTCTCTCAGGAGCTCTTGGCCATGCTAGAACTTGAACCCAGGTTCCCAAGCTCCATCCAGAGCTCTTGCTCCGGACCTCCTGCACTCACTCACACTGCCCTACACATCCACCCTGGCGTTTGCCACCCTCATCCCAGACCATGTAGCTCTGCCCTGACAAGCGCCAGCCCTCCTGTCCTGTGGCCAGGTCCTTAAAGAGACTCTCCCCTCTCCCCCTTAAATCATTCCTGTCCTTGCCATTGAGTCCGGGAGAATGAGGTACAAAGAAAAGAACGATGGCAGCAGGCCCAAAGGAATTCAGGCAACTGGTCTTTTTAAGAAACGATCCTTTCTGGGGGTCACGTTCTCAGTTATTTGTCTGTATTGAAGGTAAATAGTTGGAGGGAGAAGAAACAGGCCTGTGGGGGCGGGGGGTGGGAGTTGAGGTGAATAAGATGGGGAGCAGAGGGGCGCAATTTTGAGTGGGGGCAAAAGGCAGGGGGAAGGTGGGGCAGGGGTGTATTCTAGGGACTACTCAGGTAGGGACCAGACTTGGAGACTGTTGTCAGTGGATGGAAAGATGTCCTCCCACCAACACACACACACACACACACACACACACACACACACACACACGGCTTCCCTGGGCCTCCCAATCACAGGTGAGGAGAAAGGGGCTCTATTAATCTAAGACACAGGTGGGCTCATGGCCTTCTTTGCCAGGAGGAGGCTAGAAACAGCCCAGTTCCCCTAGTCTGAGCCCCTAGAAAAACCCTATGGAGTAAAAGAAGCGGGTGTCTTCTCCCTGAAATCAAAAGAGCAACCGTGTCAACCCTCCCAGCTTCCACTCTGAGAGCAGATGTTTGAGAGGCACTGCAGGGAGGAGAAGCCTCATCACACACGCACACACACACACGTACACACACGTGTGCACACACACCACCCCCCAGCTCAGCCATTTGTCTTGTCGGGGCCTAGAAAGAGATACAGACAAGGGGTCTGCTGTAGAAAAGGCTACATGGCCCCTTGCTCAGCCAAAGCAGCTCTAGACCAACAAATCTCATCTGATCTCCAAAACCAGCAGCAAGGGCACGTGATTGCTCCGCGACTCCCCTCCTTGGGTGCGTGCGTGGCCAATTCAGACTGCTCTTCCTCCCGCATTCGCTGTGAAGATGGATATAACCTTATTTTTGTCTATTGTTTCCTAACCCCAGGGAATCCACTTGCTGGATTGTTCTATGTGTAATAGTAACCACTACGCCGTGTGGCCTCCAGGTGCTCCTCTCTGTGTAAATAAACATCGGCCTGCACGAGCAGGGTGGGGTCAGGCTTTGCCCGGTTCTGGCCAGTTTCATTCCCTCCGGGTGCAATAGGTCCAGAGGTCAGACGGCCATCCCCCTAGCAAGAGGGCAAGTGAGGAAACATGCCTTGCCCCAGCGTTCTCTCCTGCCTATGTCAGAGCTTGTTTAGGGCAGCGTAGTTTATATTAGTCCCAAGTAAATATCTGACACGGTGAAGTTCAGCAGATACTACAGATGAAATGCCCCAGACCCTTTCCCAGAGTTTAAAAGGAGGCCTGGAAATGCACACACATTTATCTTCTATGGTTTATGCAAACTACTCAAGTGACTGAAACAGGAACATGGTCACGTGTGAAGGCCAAGTGGAGCATTCTTCCCAGGCCCAGGAGGTGTTTTCTGTGGCATGGTCAGAGCCTATGGTCCAGCCAGGGGCCAGGAGTCACCTCTGGTGGCACCAGCTCTGTCTCTTGCGTGGAAGCCTGGGCTCCCACCCCGGTAGCTAACTCCCCGGACCCTGCCATCTTGCCTGCACTAACACCTCTTTCTGCCACCTGCCTTCTTTGGACACCCCCATTTCAGGGACGCTCAGCTACCAAGGGGTATTTCTGGCAACCTCTGGCCTTGGGGGTCCAGGGAAAGGGGAGCAGGAAGAACAACGGGAAGCTCTGAGCCTGGGGAGTTCAGGGAGAGGCCCCTCTGCCTTCAACTTCACCTTCAGATCAAGACACAGGCCTACACCTGCCTGAAATCCTTCAGTCCCTGTCAGAGGTGGAGCTTCTGAGTCAGAGGCTGGATAATTACAGGGTGGGAGGCTATCACAGAAGTGACTGCAGGAATCACAGAGCCTCTAGGTGGAAAAGACCTCACGTAAGAGGGAAGACAGGCTCACATTTACTGAGTGCCTATGATGTGCCAGGGACTGCTGGGTATACCACCTCCTGCTGAATTCTTAAAACAGGTGAAAACGCTGAGGTTCAGAAAGCCTGTGTGACTTACCTGAAGTAACACAGCCATAAGAATAACTACAACCTTACCACAATTGTGTTAGCATCAAACCTGCACTAAGCATCAAACCTTAACTCATTTAATCCTCAAGCAACCCTGCTAGCGTCCCATTTTACAGCCGGGAATCTGAGGCTCAGAGAGGTTAAGTAACTTGGCCAAAACGCACAGCTGCTACGTGATAAATCTTCACTAAGTGGCTTAGTTCTTGACCAGTTCTTTGACCAGCTGGCTTCCGAAGCCCGTGTTCTTGCCACTCGACTACACAAGCCAACTAAATAGCTGCTCGGTCATTACCAAATATGCATGGAGCCCCTCCTTTGCGCCAGGCCTTGTGCCAATATTCTCAAAATGTACCAGCCAAAACTTTGCAAAACCTACTGGACACAAAGCTCTGACCTGGGAGGAGGGAGAACCAAATAACAAAGATACAGCCCCCATCCACCAGGGGGATGTGACCCCACGGGCCCTGTGGCAACCAGGTCTTTGCTGCTCCTTGAGAGTTTGGTCTCCCCTTCTCTCCTCCAGACTCTGCTTCCCACCCAAGCTTCCCCCACAGGCCAGCCCTGCAGGGCTGCAGGCTCTAGGAGGCAAGTGTCTGGGCTCTGCCACGGACATACTGGGCAACACCAGTGAGTGGCTCCCCCCCACCCCCACCCCGGGCCTTCATCTCCTTAACTGTGAGGTGGGGGCGCTGCACCAAATGATTTCCACCATTGCTTCCCGCTCTGACGCGATGGCGGCTCCTCACCTGGGTGGGGTCGGCCAGGCAGGGCTCTGGGCACACTGATGCCTGGAAGGGGTACAGAGTGAGTGGGTGAGGGGCTGAGGAAGCTGCCCCACCCCCAGCTGTGGTTTCTGGTGGGGCCACCGTGGCAGCAGGTGGAGGGAAGTGTTTGTCACCCTTCCAACAAAGCAGTAAAACAAAAGCCTCCCGGGGCACTATGGGAGCAGGCAGCAAAGGGCGCCAAAAGTGCCAAAAATAAAACACACCTTTCCTTTGATAGACACCAGCGGCTGCCGAGGTGCCTGGCCTGGGGGCGGTGAGGAAAAGGCTTCGATTTCATGCCCGAGACCACACCTGCACACAACCGGCACGCACATGCACATGTACAAGTTGCATGCACTCATATACACAACCAGCTTCAGGGGCCTGAGACCCGTGCAGTCCCACAGAGCTGCGCTCAGAAGGGCCCACACTTGATTTAATGCTCAGCTGTCTCTATCTTGAACTTCTTAATAATTTTTGCGCAAGAGGCTCAGCATTCTCATTTTGCACTGGACTGGACTGTACAAGTTCTGCACCGAACCCTGCTGGTGTACACGCAAAAGTATGTACATTCACAATATGCTTAAGAAGCACACAAGCATTGGGGCACCTGGGTGGCGCAGTCGGTTAAGCGTCCGACTTCAGCCAGGTCACGATCTCGCGGTCCGGGAGTTCGGGAGTTCGAGCCCCGCGTCAGGCTCTGGGCTGATGGCTCAGAGCCTGGAGCCTGTTTCCGATTCTGTGTCTCCCTCTCTCTCTGCCCCTCGCCCGTTCATGCTCTGTCTCTCTCTGTCCCAAAAATAAATAAACGTTAAAATTCTTAAAAAAAAAAAAAAAGAAAAAAAAACACACAAGCATTTATATACACCACACACACACATACACACACATACACACACAAGTATAGATATGTGCATACACTCCCACGTAGAGCAGTAGTCCCCTCAACCTCCATGCACACTCACTGCAGCACACACATGACCGAGGGGCCATGGACACTCACCAGTAACACTGAGACACCTGCAGTTCACCCACACCTGTTGGCACAGCTCAATCACCTTAACGTTGAGAAACAGCCGAACAAAGCTTTGGGGAAGGGGCATGGTGGGAAAGCATTTCCTCCTGTCCCCAGCCTCCCCAGCAGCTACAGCTGGCTTCTCTCATCAGCCCAAGGCCAGCAGCTGGGACCAGAAGCAAGGTAGAGATTGGGAAGTGGAGGGATCAGTGGGAAGGGAGCAGGACATGGGGTGGAAGGGAGAGAGACAGCAAAAAAGGAAGAAGAACAATAATGGAGTCTCCAGGCAAGTTAGCCAGAGCAGTGGTCCCATACGAGTTTAAAAGGCCTTGGACTCGGGGCACCTGGGTGGCTCAGTTGGGTAAGCCGGTTTCAGCTCAGGTCATGATCTCACGGTTTGTGAGTTCGAGCCCCACGTCAGGCTCTGCACTGACGGCACGGAACCTGCCTGGGATTCTCTCTCTCTCTCTCTTTCTCTCTCTCTGCCCCTCCCCTGCTCACACACACACACACACTCTCTCTCTCTCTCAAAATAAATAAATAGACTTAAAAAAAAAAGAAAAAAAGGTCTTTGACTCAAAAAAGTAACAGCACTGTCCGCCCCTGAAAGCACAGTACCCCCACCCCACCCTGGAGAGGCAGTCACAGGAACCCCACCTCCTCTTCTCACTAGCTCCAAGGCCTTGGGCAAGCCACTCAACTTCCCAGCCTCAGCTTCCTTCTCCTCGGAATGGAGAAAACGATGTCCACACTGGAGGGGTATGAGGTACGCCCAGATCCTGCAGCCTCGCCTCCTGGGTTCTTCCCAAGCTTCAACATCTTGTCTCCTTGTCAGGCCTTGCAATCCGATCCTTGGTTCAGAAACTCCAGACCCCTCATTAATGGCAGATGTTCAGACGTGTTTATTCCCTGTCTTCCCCTCCCCTCCTTTCCTAGCCAGACACAGACGTGACAGGTAGACACATTCCATGACCCACCATCCCTTCAAAGACCTTCAGCATCCTGAGGCCCCTTTTGATGCCACTGCACACACCCCCTCAAACCAAGCAGGGCCTCAAGGCCTGGAATATTTTCTTCCTTCTCTGCTTTCTGCCCCCAATCCTAATGTTCCCTCCTTAAAGTTGTTCCAGACTCTGTCACTACCCTAAGGGCCCAGCAATCTGTTCAGTGTTACCAGACTCTAAGGAGTTAACCGGGAAGCAAATCAGCTCCAAGGGGTGCCTCTTTTCCCCTAAGAGATGAAGGAACTATTTCCCTTGACACATGAGAGAAGAAGTCACTTGCTTTGGTTGCAGAGTGAGGGCCATGGCCCTGCCTGCCCCCCTTACACCTGCCCACACGAAGAGTGGAATGGCCATCTGAGTGACGACCACCAAGAACCTTGATTTCATTAGAATTCTTACAAGGGTGTAGATCCTTCAGATCCCCACACACACTCCCTCGATTTATGGAGAAGGAAACTGAGGCACTGATGAGTGAAATGATGGGGAAGATGGGCCTGTGGTCTTTCTGCCATGCGGCCCCTAAGAGACAAAATTCAGAGCGTCCTTCCCCACCCGCCCCCAGTCTCTCTCACACACAGCTGATTTTTCCCATTCCTCAGGCAGGTTGGAGGTCAGCCAGGGAGGAGGAGAGGCGGTCTGGTCACCAGGTACCCCTTGACAGGCAGGAGCGGGGCAAAACAAGGGATCTGGCGCCCAATTCCCATTCTGGTTTCACCATTTACTGTCTGTGTAGCCTTGACCAGTGCCTTACCCTCCACAGCCTCTGTTTCTCCCTCTGAAAATGGGCATGATGTTTTTCCAACAACTTTCCTACAGCTGTCGGGAGAATTACATTGAATGACATAGGGGAGACAGGAGCTCTTTGTGACAGTAAAGTCGTGTGGAAATAAAGCCTTTTTGTGTTGGCTTGCTAAATGATACCTAACTGGGAAATTAACACAAAACAAGGGCCTCGGCCTGGCAATCGCTAGACAAAAAGCCCTTCAGCCTGGACGACACCTTTGGAAAAGACACCCTTTCCTTCACAGTAACTGGAATACTCCCCTCTTATGTGAGTACATGCTTGACCATTTAAGGGCAATTTTTCCCCAAAAGGTGTGGGAAGTAGCCCCGCCCCCCTTGGCACATGAGAACAGAAGTCTCTTGCTTTGGTTGCAGAACAAGGGCAGTGGCTTGGGTGCACCTGTGTGCTCCTGTACCACGTGGTCGGTCCTCAGCAGGTGCCCACCGTGCTCCTTCATGCCTGCAGCTCCTTCCAGGAAAGGAGGCTTCAGCCACCAACCTGAGCTGATACAGACCAGTTCCTGATTGGCCAGCTGAGCCCAGTACCTGGCACAGAATAGGTCAAAAACATTTGTGGAATAAATGTATAAATGGTGAATTTGGGGTCTTCCCACACCCTTGACTCATAAGTTTAAAATCTACCCAAAATCCCCTGTGCTGCAGAGATATGCCCAGCAGACGGGCCTCTGTGTGGGAAGAGCTTAGTCAAGGCTAAAGGTAAGGGGGGCCCTTTCAGACGTGCTGTCCTGAAAGAGTTTCAGACCATAAACAGATGACCTTGCCCTCTGATGCCCGCCCCCACCCCCCACCCCCCAGCACGGGGTCCAGGTGCTGACGCAGGCTCCTCTGCAAATAGATGCCGTTTCCATGGGAACTGAAACCCCAGTTTGTTTTTCCCTCCAAGGCACTCTGTAATTTCCAGCACATTTCTGTGCAACGTCAGCATCGTAACCTCACGGCAAGCTGCTCCTCGGAGTGTGAGTCCAGACCAGGGCAGCTGAACTGACCCAGAGACATCACAATGAGGGTCCTCTCCCAGAAGGGTCTCTGGGGGCAGCAGTCGCCAGCCTCTGCCTGCCTCCCCACTGCGGAGTGGTGCCCAGCAGAGGAGGAGAGGGAGAGATGAGTCCTCCAACCTCCCCAGGGAGGCCGGGTGGGGGACGGGGGCGGGGGGCGGGGGTGGACGGGGGCTCATTTCCAGTAAGAAGTAGGAGAGATGCACAAGGTCTCAGTCTGGCAGCCTGGGCCCCAGCGATGGGTAACAGATGATTTCTGGCTGCAGGGGGGAGGGGAGGTGGTGCTCTCAGCGGTTGGATCATCAGCCTCTATTGTCTGAGCCTCTGAGGAAACCGCCACGAAAGCAAAAGCAAAGCGGAGAAGGACTTGGGAGCTGGAGGGGGTGTGGTTGGTGGACAAGGCAATGGGGAACTTAAAAGCCAGGATGAGAACTACATGGAGCAGGGGTGGGGGGAAGATTCTCTGCTGTCTCCTGTCCATTCAGGCTTAGGGCCTGGGAGGCATGTCCTTCCCAAGTCAAGCCCTGAGACGGCCACAGCCTAGGAAAGACCCAGAGCCAAAGGACCCAGCTAAGCCCACCTGGACTCCTGGCCCAGGGCGGCTGTGGCCTCTGCCTCCCACCACCTATAAAGGCAACAGGTGCACGGCCCAGGCACCCTCAGGGGCCCCAGAAGGGGAGTGTGAAGCCAGGGCAGGAGTTTGGATGCCTTTGAACTAGGCCCTTGACCTCACACACTCTCTCTCTCTGAGCATCATCATCAGCAACTCGGGACATAACAATAACACCCACTCCTGCCCCTTCCAAGGGTGTCGTGGGCGGGGTGAGGAAACGTGTGACAATGCTCTGCACCCCGGGGCCCTCAGCTGCTGCTGCTGCTGTTGTTGTTATTGTTACCTGTGGGGACAGCTCCACTGCACCCTGCTTCAACCCCAGAGCTCTCCACACTGCCCACCCCTCCTGCAGAGCACCCGGCCACGGACCGACTGATGGCCTGCCTCTCCGCAGGCCAGGTTCCCCGATTACTCAACAGCGTCCACTCGGGACGCTTCAACCCCAGGCAGGCGGCCGAGGCCCCCAGCAGAGCGAGAGGAATGTTGAGAGGAAACGGGACACGGCCAGCAACGTGCCCTCCCCAGATTGGTAGCCATGTGGCTGCTTTCTGGGGGCCCCCGTGGCCCGGTGGCCCCATACCCCGGCCTCACCCTTCTGCCCTCAGCACTTGGAGGCCATGGCCATTCATGCTACCTATTCAGTGCACCATGTGGTTAACGACAACAGTCAAACCACTGACCTGATTTTCTGCAAAAAAGAAAAGATAACAGGGCACTTCCATGTGGGTGGTGTCACAGGCGCGCACTTGCACACACATGCAAGTTCCACACAGTGGAAACTTTCTCTGTCTCCTTGACAGGAACCCAGCCCTGAGAGAGAGGGGGAGAGACTGAAGTGCCTATACCCGGAGCTTCCTGGGGTACAAAGCTCGGTGTTTACCTGAGCTCACTGAGACCTCCTTCATGAGCACGGCCGGTTTGAGGTGCCTCCCCTGCAGGGGACATTGCCTCTAACATGATCTGAGCCTCTGTGAGGTGTCAGCTTTCCCACCGGGTTGCTAAGTTCAGGCAGGATGGGGCCATATACCACACCCCCACGGATCCCCCAGCTCAGCGCCATGCCTACGGTCCGACAAAAGGATTGTTAACAAGTTCCCTAACCCCCAAAAGGTCCGGAGAGGTCCTGAGTGGAAATATCTGCCAGAGGAAAAAAAAATGTGTCCTGTCCCTGCACTTTCTCTACACCCAGAGTCCCGCGGACCCAAACAAAAATATCTTAGGGCTAATTCTGCCGCTTATAAGTGAGATATGGTCTCCTCGTGGTTAGTTCTTGGTGGTGGGCAGCTGTTATTATTATTAGTCCCCATCAAAGGGAAGCTGCCTTCCTCTGTCAGTCTGGAACAGCATCGAGAAGAGCCGTCGAGTGGCCGAGCTCAGCACTGTGGCCACCCACCCCCATGTGGTCTTAGCTGTGCAGGGTGTCAGAATGGAGACACCAGAGGTCACAAGCCAACACCGCAAGGACTTGCCTCAGGCCTGGAGAGTCCCCAGCACCCCCACTCCCCGTTATCTATCCTTCCTACTCAAGCGTGGTCCTGAACCAGCAGCACCTGGGAGCTTATAGGAAACTCAGATGTTCAGGCCTTACACCTCTGAAATCAGAATGTGTGTTTTGACAAGCTCCCTAGTTGACTCCCCAGCCCAGGCCCACGTCTCCTGGGAGTTGTGTTGTGCCCCAGGGAGGCTGCGGCCAGCTCACCTCAGTCACCACTGCCTTCTTTCCCCAGAGAAAAGTCAGGTGAGGTGGGTGTGCTCATGACTCAGAGGGTGCTGGCTGCCTGTGCTGACAATGGGCAGAAGCCCCATGCCCCAACCTACCTCTCATCCCCCCCGTCTCTCCACCTTCCAGACTTTGTCCGTCTCGAAGCGTGGAGTGGTGGTGGGCAGGGGGCCACGTGCAAGGTGTCATCGTCATCTGGTCTGACCAAACCTTTGAAAGTCTTCTGGCTCGCCCACTCTCCAACAGTTGATGGTCACAAAGGTGACCCAGCGCTCCAGGTGTGCCTACCCCTTGCCCTTTGGCTTGTGTCCCTGGTTAGCTCTATTCTGAACCTCCTCGGTTGACTAGAGCCAAAACTTGGGCCTCCACTCCCTGCAGGCAATCCGCACTCCAGACGAGCCCCAGAGCCCCAGCGGAGTTCAGGGAGGGGAGTCATGTTGGTTAAGAAGGCAGTTTGGCTGAACCGAAAGCCCTTAACAGCTATCAACGCCCCTAGGGTGTGAATATCATCGATTCACTTATTCACTTAACATCTTAGTGTGAATTAGCTACTGGCAGAGGTGGGATGGGACCTCTGGCCTGTGAGAGTTTAAGAGACCTGGTCTCAGGATTGGGAAAGCAGGGGTCTAGCTCGTTTCCACTCCTCTCCCCCACTACTCCAGCCAGCCACTCCTGCAAGGGCAAAACCTCAGAGGTCTGTGCCTGGGGGTGAAGTCACCAGTTTCCAGTTTGCCCCTGTCTCCTGACCTGGGATTTCGAGGGGTTCTATGAGGAGGGGGCTGCCTCAGAGCTCCTCCTTCAAAGCAGCTTTGAAATTCCCCAGAATGGAAAGAAGAGAGGTAAGAAGAAGGGAAGGAGGGAAACTGGTATTTAAGGGGCTCCTAATATGCATTGGTCACTGTGCTGACTGTGTAACCATTAGTTCATTGGGTTCTCACAACGCTGTGAGTTGGTACTGTTACTATTCTCATTTTATAGTCAAGGAGATTGAGGCTGGAAGAGGTTAATAATGCGCACAAGGTCACCCAGCTAATAAGAGGCAGAGGCAGGATTAGACCCAAGTTCTGTCTAACCTGAGGATTCCCCCACGACCAGCCAGGTCTAGCGAGGCAGGATCATGAGTCCGTTTGCTCTGCCTCTGAGACCAGCCAAAGGAGGCGGACAGCTCCAACACATCCCTCCTCATGGACTTTGGACAAAAACTGGCAAAATGAACCTCCATCCTGAAGCCCCTCTCTGTAACGCTCCTCCTGGAGAAAGTTTACAAAAGGAAAGGGAGCCGGCAAGCCAGCCTGAGTGGCACCCGCTGGTGACCTGGTGGCTGTGCCAGCATTGGGCATAGGGCCCAGAGATCCTGACACCGCCACCCCTCCCCTCACGTAGTCTCATTCCCAGCCCCTGGCTCTGCAGGGCTCCTGCTGGCCTGATGTCACAGCCCCCAGGACGCCACAGATCCCAGGGCCCTACCCATCCTACCAGGTGGGAGAGCTGGGGGAGGAGCCAGCCGGGGCCGGGAAGGGCACAGGTGTTCCAGCTGCACCCTCCTCTCCCCCAACCAGGGCAGACACGGGGTGAAAAGGAGCAGGGGCCGTTTTGCCAGGCTGGCCTGCCACAGTACTGAAGAGCTCCCCCACCCGCGCCATTCCCAATATTTAGAAAACTAATATTTATTGAAGTAAGCCAGGATGGCCATCTTATTTTACCCGTGAGCCACAGGTGTTGTTATGCTCAGGTCACTCTGAGGAAACTGAGGCCCAGAGGGATTTACCAACGTGCCGAACATCCCACAGCTGGTGGGTGCAGCAGCCAAGAGGCAAGCCCGGGCTTCTCTGGCTCCCTCTCCGCTCAGGGCTGATACTTCCCCCAGGATCTCAGTCCTTTAAATGTGAGCCTGATTTGATTCTTGAGACCGGAAGCCGAATTGCCCGCACGCAAGCCCTCTGGCCGCTTCAGTGTGGTCAGCGCTGCTCGGGGCCTGACCCTGGCACCGCCCCGCAGGCAGGTGGACGGTCTCACCACGGGGTGAGGGCGGCTGGAAAGGTGTGTTCCACACAAAGAGCAGGCTGTCAGTTACGTCCTCGTCCTTCCTCCGCTCAGAAACCTCACAAGGGTCCCACTGCCTCTCAGTGAAACACAAGCTTCACATTCGAGCCCTCCTCTGTCTAACCCCACCCTGCTCCATACCCCCCTGACTCCCCATCACCCCTTTGGTTTCAGCTCAACTGGACTGGTCTGTGCTCCCCCACTGAGACCTGTGTTTCCCTTCCCCTCCACCTTTGCTGGGCTCTTTCTTCCCCCTGAATTCCCCACCCAGCCATCTTCACCTGTCCGAGTCCTGTGTCTCTGTCATGACCCATTACCAATGCCACTTCCTCCAACTAACACTTTAATGCGAACTCCCCTTCCTGTAGCTCCCCGTGGGTCTACTCCACCAGGTTTACAGTTCTCCAAAGAATAGCTCATCCTCCACCCCCCCTCGCCCCAGTCTGTTGCGAGCTCCCAGGGCAAACCCTGTCTGGTTTCTCCGTGCGACTTCCCTGGTGCCCCACACGGCACTGGGAACGTGGCAGGTGCCTCGCAGGCCTGGGTGGAACAGAATTGTCATGGCATCTCTCTGGAGGCAGGTCTTGCACCTAGAGAGCTAGGGTGGTTCAAAACGAGACTCGGATTTCCTGGGGTGCAGGGTGTTCTTGAGCAAGGCTCTGCCCCTCTCCAAGACTGGCTAGAGGTGCCAACTCTGTCACCAGGAATCAGGAGAAATCTGGGAACGGTGAGCAGAGCCAAGGAATGTCCCACCCACGGCATCTGGAGCCACTTCCTTCCTGGAAAGAGAACAAAGCAGAGAGAGGAGATAAAACCTCCCCCTGCATGGAGGGTGTGGAGGGCTGGGCCCCAAGTGGGCAGGCCTCCAAGAAGGGAGGCTGCCAGGTGACAAATGGGAGACCTGAGGGTGTGGTCGGCCCAAGACCCCTTCTCTTCCCCCCTTCTCCTCTGTTTCTTCCAGCCTCTCCTCTGTGAACCCCAGACTTTCCTCCCCCACCTCCTTTGTCTTTCTATTTCCTCACCTCCTCCCCCATCTCTCCCTCCTTTGTCTCCATGACCACCTACTCTCCTGGACTCCACTGCAGAAAGACCACGCGTGACTCTGCATTTCCACCCCCTTATCTTGACATTCCAGGCTTCCTCGTGGGCTGCCAACACACCTCTCCACCCCTTCCCGCCTCCGCCTCCCCCTCCCTGAGCTTTCCTCCCTCTTGACTCTGTTCATGTGATTCCCTTAGCCCTCCATGAGCTTTTTCCACCTCCCCCTATGTGGCTGTCCTGCCTCTCCTTCAAGACCCCTCAGATTCCACCACCACACACACACACACACACACACACACGTCGGAAGTCAGAATGTATCACCCCTTTTGCTAAGCTCCCCCTGTGCTTTCACCTCCCACCCGATGTTTACTACGCTCTGCTCTGGATGGAAAGAGCAATAATAACAGAAATAGAAATCTTTGTTTCCCAGAGAGTCCTGCCTCCCCTTCCGTAGTACACAGAGTTGACCCTGGGAAGTGGCTGCCCGCCCAGAACTACATTTCCTGGCCCCCATGGCATTAAGATGAGGCCACGAGACTCACCAATAGAATGTGAGCACATGTGGAGCTCCTGGGCCGAGGCGGTAAGAGGCTGATGTACCTTCTCTACACTCTTTTCCCCACCCACTGCCTGGATGCCCATGGCCAAAGAAATCTTGGAAGCCACACGTTGAAGATGGCGGAATTGGCAGCAACCTGGTCTCCCAATGAGCTCCACGGCCAACCTGGTATCTCCCGAGACCATCCTAGGAGCAAAAACCAAATCTCGAATCGTCTCTCAGCCATTATACATTCTTGGGCCTATTTGTTACACCAGTTAGCCTGTCCTGACCAATACAAGCAGCTACCAATGCATGGAGCACCTACTATCTGCCTGCAACTCTATTAAGTGCTTTCACATTCATTACCTCAGTTCATGCTCCCAGCACTTCTGTGAGGGGGTTGCTGTTAAGTCCCCATTTTACAGATGAGAAAACTAACACTTAGAAAGATTAAGTAACTTGGCCAAAGTTACCCAGTTAATAAGCTTCATTCTAACTGGAACCAGAGAACAGAGCCATCTATAGTGAGTTGGGCACTTGTCTGATATCCTCCCTGAGGTTATTGTCACTGGGAGGGTCAGGGTGGTGTTCTAGTCAACCCTTTCTCCGCTGCAGGGCCAAGTGTGTGAGCCACCCTAGATATTGTTAAATGTAACTGCTTTTTAGTTCTTATTTTCCAAAAGCCTGCTAGGTCCTACAACGGGGATGGGGGGGGTGGCACTGCCCATATGTCACCTCTGATCACTGCAGAAACCCTGCCTGGTGGGTATTTACTTGGCTGACCTGGAAGCAGGTTCCAGGAAGCTAAGCGACCGGGCCAAGTAGAAGGAGCCGTGTCTGTTGGGCCCTCACCTCCACGCTGCGCCCAGGAGAAAGCCTCACCTTCATTCCACCTCTCTCTTGTCAGATCACTGCTGACCCTCCCCGGGGGTTCTGGCAGAGCCAAGGTGGGAATGGAGGGGCACATGCACACGCACGTGTGTGCAGGCACGGGTCCTACGTGAGTGTATCAGTGTTTTGCCGTTCCTCTCTCACTCAGTCTGGTTTTCATTTCTTCAGGGAAGGGGGTGGCGTATGACCAAAAAGTAGAAAGAAAGAGAATTCCTCAGGCTGATGGAATGAAAGATCAGAGAACATCAAGGTCGACAGAAACCGTGGGTATCATGGCCAGCCCACTGGCTTACCTCAGGAGGAAACAGGCCCCAAGAAAAAGACTAGCTCGGTGAGCTGGGGTTAAAATCGGCACTTCAAAACCCCCACAAGTGTTCTTTGTATAAACCCCTCCGCCCCAAAGCTGCGGAGGGCCTAGAGCACCCACAGCTTCGCGGCTCAGCTCAGGTGTCCTCTCCTCCAGGCAGTCTTCCTTGGCGCCTCTACCCCTTCCCTGTACTGCAACGGTTGTCTCACCCACTAGATTGGGAGAGGGCAGAAACAGATTCTGTCTTTGTCACTGTTGCTTCCCCAGACCTCCGAAGACCTGGCACGTAGTAGGCGCTCAGTAAATACCTGTGGAACTGAATGTCCACCTGAGCAAATGGATAAACCGAGTGGTTATAGGTGCTCTTATACATAATAGTGGCCTGATGATGTCCGCACATTGCTTTCATTTCTCAGACCAGATAGTCTCAACGGAATCCCATGAGACCCCTGGGGCAAGAAGAGTGATATCAAGTGTACACACAAGTGCTCACGTACACACATGCAAGCCAGCACAAGCAGTTCCCATTCGTGCGTAGGTATAAGCATATAGAGACTCATCCCCTTTCTAGCTAGCAAGGAGGATGCCATGACGTGCTATTTCCTGTTTTATCTGCAGAAATGGAAGCCTCCTCCACCACACACACACACATACACACACATCTGGTCCCTCACAAGTGCAGGGCTGGTTTTCCCCTTTAGTGGAGGAGAGCAAGAGAAAGCCAGCTGGCCACAAGGGGGCATCCAGAGACCATTGGGACTCAACGCCTGAAAGCCAGTGACTACTCTCGCTTCAGAGACAAGGAGACCCGACCCGCAGGGAAAACTGAAGGGCCTGGGTAGGGTCTCGTGTGGAAGTCAGGAGGAAGAGATGACCAGCCGCTGGAGAAACGAGACCGAGAGACGAGGATACAGCCTCAGTCACTAGATAATGGAAATGGTAATAACAATTGTTCTGTTTACTCAGTGTTTACCATGTGATGTCCCATGTGCTGATCTAATCGCCCAGCAGGTAATAACCCATTTCATCCTCACCTCACCTCTGCAAGGCTCAGTATTGCTATAATCCCTGTTTTATAGGTGACAAAACACATGTCTCAGAAAGATTAAGGGGCAAAGTCAGAATTTGAACTGAGGACCCGTTGTCCACAGTCGACACTGTTAACTACTCTGTAGCCTCGGCATTAGACCTTCAGACTTCCTATTTCTTAAGAGTTTTTTTTACATGTTTATTTATTGGGGGGTGGGGGGCGCAGAGGATCTGAAGCAGGCTCCGAGCTGTCAGCACAGAGCCCGACGCAGGCCTCAAAGTCACAAATCACGAGATCATGACCTGAGCCGAGTCAGACGCTTAACTGACCGAGCCACCCAGGCGCCCCCAGACCTCCTATTTCTCAGCCCAGGACTCCACACTGCACCCCATTTGCCTCATCTGTGAGGCCTTTCAGGTAGTTTTGGAAGAGCCTGGGAACCGATTTCCCAAGAGTGAATTGCTTGTTGCCCTGAAGCTATCCCTTCACATGCTCTAAACTGTTGACTTTGGTTGGCATAGTTCCTTTGAAAGCAATAAAGCATCTCACAGCAACACCCATAAAGCTATTTCTCTTCCTTTGACCCAATAATCTCATTCCTGGGACTTTATTCCAAGGAAATCATTCCAGCGGAAGCCCAGTGTTATCTGCATAAATGCGTGCACTGAAGTCTTTTCTTTAAAGGTCAAAAACTGGGAACCAGACTAGGGAAGTGGTTTAGTAAACGGGGACATCAACACAATGGGCAATCAGGCCTGGAAAACTGCAGCTGTAGAACTGTGACAGGAATGGGGAATGCTTTTACTACCCGCTGTGTCACCACCAACACCCCCCCCCCACTAGCTAACTCAACTAACCACGCTTATCAGAGACACGGAGAGGGAGAGAAATCTCTGCTGGTGTTCAAAATAGATTCTTAGCCTCCACCGCCCCCAAGGAAATGAAAGACAAGCTGAAACACAGCGACAATATAAAGCTAAGGAATTCTCTGCTTTTGAGTTTCCGAGGCCCCAGGTCCTAATGATCTAGAGGATTTTCAGAGAGTGATTTTGATTATTGGTTATTGATGATTTTCACCTTTCACACCGTGGCTGTGATGGAATTAAGTGATGTGATTCTTCATAAATTTTGTGAAGGTTTAAAAAAATAATAATAACAGGGGCACCTGGGTGGCTCAGTTGGTTGAGTGTTCGAATCTTGATTTTGGCTCAGGTCAGGCTTTGCACTGACAGCATGGAGCCTGCTTGGGATTCTCTGTCTCTCCGTCTGCCCCTCCGCCGCTCGTGCTTTCTCTCCCTCTCTCTCAAAATAAATAAATAAAACACAAATAAAAATTTTTTAATTTTAAAGAAGAATAATAAAATAAATTCTGTGAAGGTAACCGGTATGGTTTCTGCTTTCTGGCGGGACCCCGGGAGACACATACACGGACCACAGACCCTGATGTACGATATCGCCCCCCCTTGTTGATAAATGGAGGGGAAAAAGGAGATTTCAAAATTAGCCTGCCCGCCAGGAGTTCAAATTACATGAATGTATATATACGTTAGGATGGTGACAAGGATGGCTTTCAAATCAGTCATACTTTTCGAAATCATACTTTGTATTAGTTACCCACTGCTACAAATTGCCCTAAAACTGAAGTGTCTTTCACCAACTTTTATTAAACCGCAGGTCACGGGTGAAGGTCGTGAATCCAGGTACAGCTTAGCCGAGTCCTCCGCCTCAGGGTCTCTCGAGGGCCGCAACGAAGGTACCGTCCAAAGCTCACTCACGCGGTCGTTGGCCAGATTCAGCTCCTCGTGGGCTGCTGGGCCAGAGGCCTTGATTCCCTCACCGCCAGTTGGCTGGAGGGCTCCCTCGGCACCTTGGCACATGGGCTCCTCCATAGGGCAGCCCCAAGGCTGCAGCTGGCTTCAACAGAGCGAGTGAGAGAGAAGAGTCACAGAGAGTGGGTTCGAGCAGGATGGAAGTCACAGTCCTGAATAGCCTGACCTCAAAAGTGACATCCTCTCATGTGTGCCATGTTTTATTCATTAGAAGCAAGTCACTAGGTCCAGCCCACACTCAGAGGGAGGGGAATACACAAGGACGTGTGGTATGCCTACCACATACTTGAACACTTATAGCATCTTCTCAATAACAAAAAACAGTATTTTCGACATGACTTGTCTGACATGGGGATTTTCTAAATCTGTCAGCAAACTCCCACACCCATTTCTCATAGGCTGCGGGCGGGCGTCCCCTGCCCCCATGGAGCTAAGGTTCATGGTGTTCATGGCCTCTGATTCCCACCTCACCTAGCAGAAAGGCCCGGCTTAGTGAATGAATTCCAGACTTGGAAGGAGGGTGACAGTCGTGTGAGAATGGGGCAACCAGACACTTGCAGAAGCCAACAAGGCCTGGCCAGAGGTGGCCTCATCTCTCTCAGGCTCAACTCCCCCCTTTCTTCTCAGCCCTCTTCACTCCAGCCACACCGGCCTCTTCCCTTGTCTCAGGCCAGCCTCTCCCATCTCCCTGCAGGAGCTTGTGATCTTGCCTCTCCCGGAAGCTGGCCTGCCCCAAAGCCTCACCTGCCTAACCCTTACTGAACCTTCAGCCTCAGCCTGGACATCACCTCCCTGCAGGGACTTCCCTTGGGCCTCCACACTAGGCCAGGTCCCCTCCCTAGAGATTTCTTTTTTTTTTTTTTTTCACATTTCAAAGAATTTTGACATTTATTTTTAATCAGTCTCCTAAAAGCTTCAGCACAGACTTTTTTTTCAAAGTTTCAAAGTATTCTTTGCACACAAGTTCTTTCTTGTTTTTAAGTTGTATCATCTACTCTCCATGAAACTTGTCTCCATTAAGTTGACGATACATCCAAAAGGGAAGGAATTCCCCAAAAATGCCAAAACAAAATAAATTCTAGACTCTAAATCATATTGATATCCATCTGGTTATGTCTACTTTCCTCTGGATCCTTAAAAGTGACATTTCCCAAAATGCTCCCTGGGAAAAGAGTTCTGTGGTCCGGTCGATTTGAGCAAAGTTGCGTCCTCTGCCTCTATGCAGATCTTGAAAACTCCTGCAGTAACTTTGAGCAGGTGCAAATCTGTTTAAATCCATTTTCTTAAGGTTATTTGGTCACCAAACTACCAAAAAAAAAAAAATCTGATCCTACAAATACTCCAGTGTATACACTTAGAGAGCCACCTGTCTAGAGTAAGCTGGAGACAGGACGCTTCCCTGGAGATTTCTGAGGCTGACTCACTTGGAAGAGCATTTTCAGCAAGCCCTGGGGGATTTGTTATGTAGTGCAGGTTTGGGAGACCCTGGCCATCACTGTTACAGGCTCCCACAGCACTTCCTTCCCCAACCTCAGTCAGCACATGGCACACAGGGGACTGATTAGTTAGTTCCCTGAAGGCCAGGTCCAAGGTGGGGGGTGAATGGGGAAGGGAGGGAGCAGGCCAGAGGGAGATGGGGACAGTCTGCCACCGAAAAGGTGGGGCAGAGCAAAGCAGCACTGATTGCTTTGATGTGGACAGGAGGGAGACTCAGCTTGGTTCTGAGGGAGGCAGGCCCCACAGGACATCTGGGCTCCACTGAGAACACTGAGGATGCCAGGGGAGAGTCAGAGATCCAGGACTAGCAGAGATCTTCCAGAATTCCTGCAGAAAATCGGGATCCTTGGGTTCCTTCAGGTACAGTGTGGGTGGCCCACAGCCCCAAGATTTAAGGTTGCCAGATTCAGCAAATAAAAACACAGATGCCCCCATTAAATTTGAATTTCAGGGAAGCAACAAATAACTTTTTAGAATAGGTATGTCTCAAATATGACACGGGCGTCTTGTATTTTATCTGGCAACCCTGCCAAGTATGAATTGAGTCTCTGGCACCCGGGCTGGAGTCCATGATTGTTCCAAGGAGTTTTTGGAGAAAGGAACTAATTCTAGGGCTCCTCTCTCCAAACAGGCCAGGCCCCAGCCACACTGCTCAGAAAATGGCAGCAAGCATCACTATTATAATAATGCAAGATTAGAAGCAACATAAATGTCCTTCAAGAGGAGTGTCTTGGGTTTCCTAGGTTTGCTGTAACAAATACCACAAACGAAGTGGCTTAATATAAGAGAAGTTCATTGTCTCACAATTCTAAAAGCTAGAAACCCAAAATCAAGGAGGCAGCAGGCCCAGGCTTCCTCTGGAACTCTGAGCAGAATCCTTCTTCACCTCTTCCTAGCTTCCAGTGGTGGTCACCAGTCCTTGGTGCTCCTTGGCTTGTGGTTGCATCACACCGGCCTCTGTCTCTGTCATCACTTGACATTGTCTCTGCATCTCTGTCTCTCATCTTCTTTTTTTTTTTTTTAATTTTTTTTCAACGTTTATTTATTTTTGGGACAGAGAGAGACAGAGCATGAACGGGGGAGGGGCAGAGAGAGAGGGAGACACAGCATCGGAAACAGGCTCCAGGCTCTGAGCCATCAGCCCAGAGCCCGACGCGGGGCTCGAACTCACGGACCGCGAGATCGTGACCTGGCTGAAGTCGGCCGCTTAACCGACTGAGCCACCCAGGCGCCCCTCTCGTCTTCTTATAAGGAGACCAGTCACCCTAATTAAGTGTGACTTCATCTGCATTCAATCGCCCCTTGCCAAGATCCTCTTTCCAAATAAAGTCACATTCCCAGGTACCGGGGATTAAGACTTCAACATACGTTTTTGGGGTCACAATTCAACCCACAACAAAGACAGTGCATACATTAGAAATGGATACACGGAAGAAAGTTCGTTATGGACTTTTGAGTAAAAACAAAACAAAACAAAAAAACCAGGGTATATGAAATAAAGCATGCATGGCATGATCCGCTTTGTGATCTTCTACAAAACCTACGTCTGAGCCTTTATGTGTAATTATTACTTATTTGTTAACTCATTCGACAAATATTTACCGAGCACCTACTAGGAATACTGCAGTGAATAAGGCGGGTCCCATCCCTGCCTTCCTAGAGCCTATACAATTGGGGGAGCAGCTTGCTGGAAGGGCACACATCTACCCATTGTTTCTATTTCCAAGTGAGTTTGGAGGGGGAGAAGGAAAGAGGCTTTCTTTGCAATTTTTTTGCTGTGCTGTTTGAATTTTTGTAACAAGCATGTTATTAATTTGTCACTTTCAAAAAAAAAGTGTTTCACCATTTTTTAATCTGAAAGCCTGGCCCTTTGGAAGTTCCTCTGCCATGTCTTCCTGAGCACGGCGGTTCTGACACGGTTACAAAACTTGTGACACCACCTTGTGTGGCTGTCGGACCAACCAGCAGGGCTTTCCCTGAGTGTGGGTAAGCGATACCAAGTAGGAGTGCTGTGTATGATCCAGGTGCTTATTTCTTAAAATTTTATTAATTAAGAGTGAGATACTTATAACTACACACTTATCTATGTGCTTATTTGACGTCTATCTCTCCTACTAGATTCTAAACCCCAAGATGGTGGGGCCATAATTTTTTTGTACAATATTGGATAACCAGCCTCCCAACACAACGTTCAACACATATCAATGAGGTACTCCATAAAACTGCGGTGAATGAATGAAAGAATATCAACGCTTGGGTTGGCTCCTACCCATCACCTAGTCGAACCCATTCGTTTTATAACTGACAAAGCTGAAGCCCAGAAAAGTCAAGACGCAGAGCCAGTAAGTGGTAGCATAACCTAGAAGCTTGTCGCTCTCAATCCAGCCTCTTACTCTGGGGAAAAAAAAAAAAAAAGTGATACACGTTCTACAGTGAGATCAAAAGACATACACAATTAAGTATAGAGAAGCACTGTCCAATAATTATCAAACTTTGAAACCACTGTTTTCATCTAACTGTGGCTTTTCCCACTGGGGCTACGTAGTCAACAGATGTTGGGTTTTGCGGGTGCTAGTTAATCACACCCCTCGATTTTCCAAGTTCTGATCCAATTGAGAAATAGTCACAGGAGACAAGTAGGGATTAAAATGTCGGCTTTATTGCTGGTCCAGATGGATCGGAGGATGTGGCTGAGACCCAAGACCCGAATGGGCTTCCCTTCCCTTCTCCCCTGACTTGACCCTACCCACCCACTCACACCAGAGCAGCTGGACTATTGAAGTCCTCTCGGGCCGGGGCTGGGCCTGCCCTGGTGCTCAGCGCCTGGAGGACGCAGGAGCAGAGAGGGCAACATGCCATTTGGAGTCAGGTCAGTCCCAGAGCGAGAGCCAAGAACAGGCTGAGCAATTGCACACTTGATACCTTTTCCCTGCCCCACCAACCCAAGAGGTCACTGCTTCTCTCACACTGAGGACCCAGGAAGGGGGTGGCAAGAAAGTCGAAAGGTTTCTTCCCAATACTTCCAAGAGGATGTAAGTTCCTGTTTCATAGGCTGATGGGAGAATGGGGAGAGGAAAAAATTGTCCCCCTTAATGACAGCCCTCCATTGACTCAATACCTCTGTGTTCCAGAGGATCTGAACACCTTTTCAGGGATCTGAATACCTCTGTGTTCCAGAAGGCAGCTCCGAGTTTAAAGATTGGATCAAGTGAAAGGTGAATTTGCTGGGGGTGGGAGGGGGGAGAAGCCACAGATATCTGAACAATTGGTAACTTAAACTAATAAGGGATATATTTTTCTTATGCAACAGGAAACACAGAGGTGAGCAGACCTGGGTTGGTGTGAAGCTAGGTGATGTACCCCAGACCAGGGCTCGTTCTGTCCTTCTGCTGCACTTTCTTAGCAAGTGGCTTTTGTCTTCACGCTCACAGGATTCCTACTCCATGTCTAGGCATGCTATCTACGTTCCAGGCAGGAGGAAGGGAGAAGGGCCAAAGGGCAGCTGAGTCTGTCCCTTTTACCCAGAAAATGGTCATTTTTTTCGTTCAGTACATGTGTGTTTTCTCACTGGCCAGAACTGGGTCACTTTCCCCCACCTCTCCGCAAGAGGACCCGTGAAATTTAATTTCTAACTTGGCAAAATTGATTTCTTTCAAGCAAAGGAAGAATAAGAACAAATACTGGATAGCAGAATGACCTGCCACAAAGGTCGTAAAACAATGATGAAAGAAAACAGAAAATATTGTCAAAATATTGCTTATTTTAAAAAAAAAATCTAGGGGTGCCTGGGTGGCACAGTCAGTTAAGCATCAGACTCTTGATCTCAGCTCAGGTCATGATCTCAAAGTGCATTGGGCTCCATGCTGAGTGTGGAGCCTGCTTAAGATTCTCTCTTCCTCTCTCTCTCTCTGCCCCTCCCCCACTTGTTCTGTCTTTCTCTTTCTCTGTCTCTCAATAAATGAATAAGTATTTAAAAAGTTTTTAAATTTTTTTTTAACGTTTTATTTATTTTTGGGACAGAGAGAGACAGAGCATGAACGGGGGAGGGGCAGAGAGAGAGGGAGACACAGAATCGGAAACAGGCTCCAGGCTCCGAGCCATCAGCCCAGAGCCCGACGCGGGGCTCGAACTCACGGACCGCGAGATCGTGACCTGGCTGAAGTCGGACGCTTAACCGACTGCGCCACCCAGGCGCCCCAAAAAGTTTTTAAAATAGAAAAATATCTAGGGGCACCTGGCTGGCTTAGTCAGTGGAGTGTGCAATTCTTGATCTCAAGGTTGTGAGTTTGAGCCCCACATTGGGCATAGAGATAGCTTGAATGAATGAATGAATGAATGAATAAAACTCTTTTTAGTTTTATTTATTTATTTTGAAAAAGAAAGAGAGAGAGGCATAAAAAGAGAGGGGAAGAGATAATCCCAAGCAGGCTCCATGCTGTCAGCACAGAGCCTGGCTCAGGGCTTGAACTCGTGAACTGTGAGATCATGACCTGAGCTGAAACCAAGAGTCAAACACTTAACCGACTAAACCATCCAGGTGCCCCTGAATGGATAAAACTTTTAAATTTTTTTTTTCAACGTTTATTTATTTTTGGGACAGAGAGAGACAGAGCATGAACGGGGGAGGGGCAGAGAGACAGGGAGACACAGAATCAGAAACAGGCTCTGAGCCATCAGCCCAGAGCCCGACGCGGGGCTCGAACTCACGGACCGCGAGATCGTGACCTGGCTGAAGTAGGACGCTTAACCGACTGCGCCACCCAGGCGCCCCTGGATAAAACTTTTAAAAATAAAAAAATCTAAATGGGTTGGGCTTACTGGGGAGGGGAGCAAACATTCAAGAAAGAGATTATCCCCTGTGCAAACACATTCAGAGCATAAAAAAGATCATAAACTTAGTTCATTTTACAACGCTAACATAACCCTGATGCCTAAACCTAAGAGAAAACATACTAACGTAATTAATTAATTAATCAGTTAAAACCACATACCAAGCTAACTTGCAGGCTGACAAAAATTCTGCTTTTCCCTTTCTTGGTTCCCCCCTTGTCTTACTTCAGCACATCCTCAAATAACTTCCTCGGAAAGACCGTGTGGCAAGTAAACTTCCTCAGCCCTCATCTGTCTCTGTATGTCTTTGATTTGCCCTGGTCCCTAACAGACAGTTGAGTCAGGTAGTGCATTCTAAAGTGAGCGTCATTTTCCTTCAAAATTTTGAAGATACTGTTCCACTGTCTTTTGGCATCCAGCACCTCTGGTGAGAAATCTGGCACTTTTCTGATCTTCATCCCTTTGTAGGTCACTTTTTTTCTCTCTCTGGAAACTTTTAGGAGAGCCTTCTCATTTTCTTGGGTACTCTGAAATTTCAAAATCTTGTGTGTTCTTTATGCTGCGGGCTCTGTGAGCTGTGTTAGTTTGAAGACTTGAGTCTTTTTGGTCTGAGAAATTCCGTTCAATTATTTATTTGGAAATTCTCTCCCCTGCTTGCTCTCTTCTCCCTAAAATACTTATTCATCAAATGTGGACTTCCTGCATTGTTTCGTTTTTCCTCTGTCTCATCTTTTCTCTAATAAAATTTTGATTATTTTCCTTTTTGCTTTATTTTCTGAGAGATTATCCTGACTTTAACTTCCAACATTTCTATGAATATTAGTTAATTTTTTTTTTATGTCCAGGGACTATTTTGTTCCCTAAGTGTTCCTTTTTTTTAATACTACTCATGTTTGAGAAATTCAGTGCCTTTTTGAATTCTCTTTTTAACTGCTACCTATAAATTGTTGTGATTGACTCGGAGGTCTTATTTTCAGTTTGTTTATCTTTGTCTTTCTATTTCATATTTCAGGTTTCCTTAAATAGCTCCTGGCTCGTGGTTGTCCCTTCATATTTAAGAATCGGGCAGTAGAAAAGTTTCCTGGAAGTTTCGTGCACATGGATAAGAAGAGATGAATGGCAGGCTTTGTTTCAGGGTGAGCTGGTCTTTACACTTTTGGGCTTCTAAATGTCAGCCTGTGATGTGCTTTACTTGAAAATACCACCTCAAAACCCAACTTTCCTAGTCTTCCTCAGACAGTTTAATTTCTTTAAAGAAGACTCTCCATTTTAGGGGGAAAAAGTAATATGGGGGTGGGGAGTAGAGCTGAGCACCGTGCTTGTCTGGCCGAGCACTTTGTGTGCAAGGCTCAGGGAAATTTATTGTCCCATTTATAGACTTTTTTTCTTTTTAGAGAGAGACAGAGAGAGAGAGAGCACATGAGCAGAGGAGAGGGGCATAGGGAGAAAGAGAGAGAATCTCAAGCAGGCTCCACGCTGAGTGGACTCAGCAGACTTGACACAGGGCTTGATCCCACAACCTGGGATCATGACCTGAGCCGAAACCAAGAGTCGGACGTTCAACCAACTGAGCCAGCCAGGTGCCCTCCATTTATAGACTTTCAGTTAAGCCCTCATCTTCAGCCACATATCCCCTTGCCGTCTTCCATTTAACCCAGCAAACCCAAGTCCCAAGTTTCTCCCCCATCAAACCACTCCTCCAGAAATTTGTTGAGATTTCTCTTGCCCACAGATGCCCTTCCCTTAAGCCTTTCTTTGGAAAGGTGTATATGTTTATTATTTATTTCTAAGACATTTCTGAAGAAAGAGGACACAATGTGCGTTTAGTTGACCGTCATGGACTGGAAGTCCCACCTGCCTCATGATGGAGGGTGGCGGGCACGGGAGTGTTTTCTCTTTTATGATTTTACATGGATGGACCTAAGCAGACTGTGCAGTCTTTCTAATCAATGGCACATTTACAAGAAATTCAAAAATCTGCACAGAGATGGAAGGAAAACTTGTTTTTATTACATAATATTTGAGAGTGTGATTAAAATATATTTTAATCTATGAAACTAAAATCGGACATGTCCCTAAAGCACCTCTTCAGAATCCTAAGTTTCATAGAATATGCTCAAGAAACCACTGGCCTAGTAAAATGAGCCTGATATTTGGAGTCAGACGAACTTGATTCAGAACATGGCTCAATCATCGATTCTCTCCAAATGTTAGTTTCCTTAACATCGATACCATCTCCTTGATCGGTACCCACCTCCTTAATTACCAGGAGGATTAAATGGGATAATACACATGCAAAGCACCTAGCACAGAACCTGGAGATTAGTAGGGGCTCAATAAATGGAATTACTCTTCCTCCTTCCCACCTCATACTGAGCTATCCCCCATGCCCACTTTGTTCATGCTATTTTTCCACCTCCCCCCTCTCCACCTCTTGAATGACTGCTCAGTTTTCAAGGTTCACATCAAACATTCCCACATTTACAGAGTCTTCTCCAACCCGGCAGAAGGTTCATTGTTCACACCTCTGGCACCTGTTCACACTTCTGTTGTAGCTGCTATTTCTCTGCAAAAGAGACAGCTGTGTGCACACACCTGTCCTTCGGGTGGAGAAGGATTCCTTAAAGGCAACATCCTGATCCTGTTCCTAAGATTCCCCCCAGCACCCAATATGGTGGCTGGCACATAGTAGGTACTCAGCAAATGTTGGAATCGAATTGCACTGCAACAAACTAAACTGGATTATGGGTAGCCTTAAACAACTTCCAGGCTGAGACACAAAAACCAAGTCGTGACCCAAGGCAGACAGATTCTAACTTGTCCACATTGCAAACACCTTGTTCCTTTCTTGCGGGAGTTTCTGAGCTGTTGTCATAATGACCTCTGCCTCCAACCTTGCCACTATGCCAAACACAAGTAAACACGTTCAACTCCACGAGACGAACCTTGGTTTGGCTTCGCCCTTGCCCCGCCCCATGAGACAGAGTCAGGAGGACTAGACAGAGCTTACCTGGATTTATGGGAACCCACTGGGTGGGGATAGGATTTTTCATTCGCAAGAATGACATGTTTAGCTCTGGGGCTGGGCGGGGGCAGGATGCTTTCTCTGTTATTCTTCTCTTTACCTTCCTGGGCAGCACACGGCAGAATATGTCTTGGGCCTGGACCTCTCCCCTCTTCTCCCCTCTACCTTCACCTCCCACCAAGGCACGGTCATGCCATTAGTCAGGCAAAATAGAGATATGACACAATCTGCAAGCAGGACCCTGTTCCCGGGCCTCACACAGAGCCTGGGGGTGGAAGAACATACTGGAGTCACTGGCCTAATGAAGAATGCAAAGTCCCTACCCTCAAGAAGCCCCCAGTCTCATAGGGTGGGGCGGGGGGACAAAGCACAACTCCCAGGCTGATGTGGTCACATCCACACCGAGGTAACACCCAGTCCAGTGGGGGAGACAGTGCATGTGCACACAAGCATCATCCAAAACTGAGTGGATTCGGCACTGGTCATGTTGCCCACCGCGTCCCTACGGTGTGCCAAGCGTTTAACATATGTTCTCGCTTACAAGGTCATCACCCAAGTGGTCCCGTCTCAAAGCCGCCTTACCATCCACAATGGCCACCCAAAACATGATAATTTCAAAATAACTCAGCTTGTGGATTGGAATTCCTTAACCCCACCAGAAGGGATTTGTAGGTCACAGTGATGCTGTGGAGACCTCCTTGCCCTCCGATGTTCCTTGATCTCCAGGCTCTCCTTCCTGACACAGGGCAGCTGCCCTCACAAGGCCCTGCTCTCTTAGCCCTGCCCCCAACTCCCCCTCTCTCTCCCTCCTCTCAATTCTACATCACATTTGCTCAAGGATTATTCTGACAAGTCGGCACCCTCCTCAGAGGCTGAGGGAGGCAAAGCAACTGAGTAAGCCAAGCCGAATGTGCTCCAACGGGCAGGGAGGAGGGAACGCCTGGGAAGGAACACTCGTGCACTAATAATTTCCATCCTGTCACACACATATTACCTCACTTCAGCCTCACGGCCACTCTATAAGGTTGGCGCTATTATTTCTATTCTATAGAAGGGAAAAAACGGAGCTTAGCAAATAATGTGGGGCCAGCAGCATACCACAGCTCAGTGGTAGAAGAGGGACTTGAACCCATGACGTCTGGCTTCCATGCACAGAGAAACACTAAAAGGACAAGTATCAGTTAGAAGGGTGCCCAGAGTGAAGGAGTCGGGTGACTCAGGGCTTTGAGGGAATGCTTTGTGGAAAGCATTCTCCGGGGTGTGGTAAACTCTTCAATACCTCAGGATATGTATGTGTTTGTGTCTGTATGTGTCTGGGAGGTAGGTGAGGTGACCACAAGGAGTTCCCCTCAGCCGTGGTCCACCTCTGACAGCTCACGGTGTGGGAGGACATTCCATGCGGAGCCACTCACGCTGAGGAAGTGCAGGGGCAGCTGTGAGGTCACCTCCAACCCTGAGAAAGACGCACGGGGACTCTCACCCGGGGTCAGAGTGGGCCAGGGAACTCCTGAGAGTATAATTCACTCAGGGAATCTTGCCACAGAATGTGAAGATTCTGTCTCTGACAACAGGGGGCTGGCAGGGCAGAGAGGGCTGTCCCACTTTACAAGCAAGAAAGGTGGGGCCCAGTGACGTTTTGCTGCCGTCGAGGAGTTGGGGCCAGGCTCACGCCCCGACCTCCTGACTCCCACCACACCCTGCAGCCGGCCCAGGCTGCTGTAGAAGCAGAGAGTTCTACACCTCACTCCCACGTCCCCAAACCCCCCCCCCAAAATGGTGCGCCAGATGGGGCTTTAACACTTCCCTCTTTTCCTTCTGGGGCCAAGTGACTGTGTGCACATTGGGTAGCTCCTCAGGGTCTGGTAAGAGAAGGCACCCAGTGAACGGAGGGGTGCGGGCGAGGATGGCAGATGGTATAAAGAGAAGAGCGCTGGGCAGGAGTCCATGGGGACCTCTTCCTGTTCTGCCACAACCCAACACCCAAGACAGCCTTCCTTCACTGCCCAGGAGGGGGGTGAGAGCACACCGTGCTGTACAGAACCCTTGGAGGGCAGGGGGGTGCAGGAGGATGGAGGGGGCCGAACAGTTGGGGTGCATATGCCTTTCCTCAATGCCCACCTCCCTTCAACTGGATTAGCTCCGACTTAACTGTTTTATTCGTCCACACTTGCCGGCAGGCTTCTGCTTGAAGAAAGGTTCAGGCCTCCTACCTTCTTGCTTAAGAACACCTTTGTACAGGGTTTGTTTTCAATCCTTTTCTGCCGTGTGGGTTGAAATCAGGATTCCCCGTTTAGGAGGAGGTTCCTACTCGGGGCTGGAACAGGCCGAGGGAGTTTTCTCCCCTTCGCTGCTCCTGAGTACCCCCCCCCAACTCTTGATCTCAGAAGTCTTGAAAATATGGCTTCTCTTTGAGGCCACCTCCCCCAAACACCTCCCCCTTCAGTATCTGAACCTTCTGAACGTGTCTCTCTTTTACTCCCCTTGTGGTCCTTGCCCTGCCAAATTTGGAGGCTACTCCCAGGTGTTTTCCTCAGTCCTTCAAGAAGGGAGTTTGTGTGGGGTATTTCTGAAGCCCTCGAACACATAGGCTGGGCCTGTGCCCTCGGATCTTCTCACAGCCCGTCGTGCATCCCTGGTCACTCACGGTCTTCCTGTTTCACCTGCACGTTGAAGCCTGTGGAGCTGTCTCCCAGCCCCATCAGTTGTAGAAGATTCCAGCAGAATGCTTGGGTTAATTCCCTTTTCCCTTCATCACCTCTGCACTCTGTTAACCCCCTTCCCCCGCCTTCTTTTTTATTTATTTATTTATTTATTTATTTATTTATTTATTTTTGAGAGAGAGACAGAACAAGAGCTGGCAGGGGCAGAGAGAGAGAGAGAGGGAGACACAGGATCCGAAGCAGGCTCCAGGCCCTGAGCCGTCAGCACAGAGCCCAACGCGGGGCTCGAACTCACAGAATTCAAGATCATGACCTGAGCCCAAGTAGGATGTTTAACCCACTGAGCCACTCAAGCGCCTCCTCCCCACCCCCCACCTTCTAGAAAGCCCATAGCTCCATGATAGTCCATCTAAATACCCAGAGTGCCAGGACAAAGGGGGCCAGGGGGGGAACAAGTGTCCTATCCTCCAAACACCCCTCCCCGTGATCTGAGGAGGTTTGAGTAGATACCCAAAGGCAGTAAGACGAGAGCAAGAATTGGAGGACGCTTCGGTCCACAGCTCACCCTGGAGAGAATCCCTCCCTGTCAGGGAGCTGGATTGGATGATCTTGAGCTCTTAGCCCTGGGGCCCAATGGTGGGGCTGCCCCCAGGCCCTGGTGCTGGTCAGCAGAGTCTCTTCCCCCTCTGACCTTCCAGGAGGCAGCTCTTCCCCTCCCTATGTAGGTCTGTCGGCCAGGTCTATGAAGCAGACCCATGAGGCCGGGAGGAAGTAGAGGGAGAGGGTACATGCTGTCAGTACCCCAAGGCAGACATAAAAACCACCCTGAAGTCAGAAGCCTGAACATCATGCATGTACCACAACCCATAAATCTTGACCCCATTTCTAGCCACAGTGAGCCCTGGCGATTATGGATGAAATGGGTAGATTGGGGAAACACCTCAAAGCCTACAAATGCTCCCCACAGCCCAGGCCCCCGAGCGCAGCTGGAACCCCCAACAGTCCTGTCCTCAGCACCCAGAGGACAGATGGGAAGGCAGCGGTTGTAGCCTCACACACCCACCCCACCACTCACCATTCAGACTTTGGGAGGGTCCCTCAGAGCTTTCTGGGGGGCCTGGGGATGGCAGGAAGGTTACCAGCAACAGGGCCTCTGGGAGGGAACACTCCTCAAAGCCTTGCAGGAGCCCCAGTTTCAAGGCAAAGAAACATCCCTGCCCTCAGGGAGCTCCCACTCCCAGGGGAAGACCCTGGCCTTATTTGGGATAGGGGGTCAGGCTTGCTTGCTGAGACACCTCAGGGCTCCTCTGCTGCTCCTTCCCCCGGGGAAGGGCGGGGCTGAGGGTGGAGACTGTGAGTAAGCGAGGTTGCAAAGAAATACACTTCCAGGGAAAGTGACTCAGAGGCCGGAAGAGAGTGAGAACTGGGCTGGGCCCTCACCTGGCCTGGTGGGCACAGCTGCCCCCAGGCACTTGGGGAGACCCCTGTGCCCTCCCAAACCCTCAGGCTCTACTACTCCGACAAAAGGGCCTCGCAGGGGTGACATGCGCCCCGGGGTGCCAGATAGATTCCCAGGGTCAAGAGCCCTGCAAATGATGGCAGGGTGGAGAGGAGACCTTAATGGATTCCTCTCCCAGAGCCCTGACTTCTCTCTGCCAGAAGTTCAAAAGGTGTTTGCAGAGAGCACCCACCCCAGGTACCCGTTCTCCCTCCAGGCGTGTGCCTTGGGGCAGAGGCCATCTGAACCTCTCAGAGCACTTTGCACTTACAACCTGGCTGGGACGCCTCTAGCTGGTCCAGAGAGACTGAGAGCTACATGAAGCCAGAGACCAGCCTGACTGTGGCTCAAGACAGTACAGAGCAGATTCCCGGTAGGTGTTTACAAGTGTTGAATGAAAAAATGACCAAGTACAGTATTTCTTAAGGCCAGTCATGTGCCTCCATCTCCACTCCATCTCGGGGATGCCACAGCCTCTGAACCGGTCTCCCAGCTTCCTCTCTTGACCACCTCCAGCCTTCAGCCATAATACAGCCAAAGGATCTTTCAAAAACACAGTATCATTACACTTCTTCAAACACCATTGCTTCCCGCTGATCTTGGGATAAATCCAAAATCTCTAACCTAGCCCACAGGAGCTGACCCTGTCTACACCTCCCGCCCAGCCTTGTTACTATAAGCCCCTCATTCTTTGTGGCACTGAATTGTCTTTGGCACTTCAGGTGGACAGCTATCACTCCTACCTCAGGACCTTGGCACTTACAGTCCCCTCCCCCTGCCAGCTCTTTCTCTTATCCTCTGAATTCACTTGCCTAAATCTTCAGGTCTCAGATTAATTGTCTCTTTCTTGGGGAAGCCCTTCCTGATCCCCCAAAGGGAAGTTCCCCATTACATACCCTCAAGGCAACCTCGGCTTTTCTTTCAGAGTATTTTTCACTGTTTGTAATTATGCATTTGCACAGTTATTTCATCAACGTCTATCCACCATACTCATGCTGCTCCTACCCCAAAAACCATCAGCAGCATGTGGACCAATGCCCAGCCCCAAACCAAGAACACACCTGACCCAGAAACGCCCCGCACCACATGGGAACTGGGATTCGGGAAGTACTTGAACCAAGAGGTCAGCCCCACCCTGTGCAAAAGGTGTGGGGGGAAGGAACTCGGGGGGCAGCACACTCACCTGGAAAGGGAAAGCTGTGGAATATTTAGAGAGAGAGATAAGGTGGCCAAAAAGCAGGAAATGAGCTGTGGGGAGCTGTTGGCTGAGACAGGGCAGTTTAGAATGAAGGCTGCAGATCAAAGCCACAGGAAGCGGGCTGGTTTTTTCAGTAACGGAAGAATCTGATCAAAGCCACACTTTCCGGTCTGGGTGGGGTAGGCAATTCATTCACTTATTCATTTGTGTTTGTACATTATCATACGATCACTCCACAAATATTGATGGAGCACCTCTCTCTGAGCCAAGCACTGTGCTGGGCCCTGGAAATACGGTGCTGAATAAAAGTGGACCTGGCCTCTACCATCTCGAGTTTACAGGCTTCGAGCTTAGTGTCCAGACCAGTTTCACACTGCAAATCTGCCGTCCATTTAGTGGATCACAGCCAGCATATTTTGAAATGAAATACAGACTAGAATGGAATGAGACGGGATGGAACGGAATGGAAAATATCAGTGTATCCCACATAGTAAGGAAAAGTATTGTTTCAGTTATTTATGTATTGTGTGAACTGGGTCCCAGCATAAAATGTATTTCTCACTATGGGTCACAACCAAAAAAAGTCTGAAAGCTACCAGTCAAAACATTGCTTAAATAACTCCAGAAGTCTATAGCTGACGTCTATGCTAGGGAGCGAGCAGAGATACAGGAGTGCTAGGGGAGAATAGGACAGTAGGATCCCACTGGTCTGGGCTGGAGAAGGCTGGTCAGGGACGTCTTCCCTGGGGTGAAAGGCAGGGCAAAGGAGCAGAGGAGGCAGAGAAAACCGAGTGTGCCATCTGGGAGAAGAAGCATGGAAAATGTAAGGGGAGGAGGGGCAGGGGCCTGTAGTCCGGTGAGCGGGGGAGAGGACAGCATGACATGCGGATGGAGAGGTAGGAAGGACCCTTATGTGGCTTGTTGAAGGGTTTGTTCTTGACCCTAAAAGCAAGGAGAAGCCACAGATGGGTTTATTCATTCATGCACTCGACAGTTTGCTTGACCTGGCTGTCCTGGTGCTGGAGGCGCGGAGGTGAATGAACCTGCACGCCTCTTCTAGGCCAGCTAGAGAGTCGCGATACATGGGAGCGGTTACTCCAATGGGCAGACTCACATCCTATTTAAGTAAACTGACGCCTTGGGTTGGGTTCCCCCAGAAGCAGACTCTAAGACAAGAATGAGCATGCAAGTCATTTACTTGGGAGGTGATCCCAGGAAGCACTGGTAGGAAAATGGAAGTGACACAGGGAAGGGGAGGAGGCCCGTTGCAGCGGATGGATGCACAGCCTTGGGCAACCATCTCTATCTGCCCGGAGACCTCTGGGAGACTGTGAGGGGCACACTCCCTAAGGGGCAGGAGCTGTGGTTTCCATATTCCTGGGGCACTCCTGGCCTGTCCTCCACATAGGCTGGGCTGCTCCTGTTGCAGAGATAGCCATCTGGCAGGATAGCAGGGTACAGCGCCAGAGGGATATGGACAGGGCACTGGCCATTTCTGCCAAAGTCATCCTGTACCACTTCTAGAGGATTCTGTGGTCCCTTAACTCATCTGCATTTGATTTAAGGATTACCCCAAAATCTCTAACTCCACTCCTCACTTTTCCTCTGATCTCCGAATCTTTATATCAACCAACCATCACTCAGACCTCCTCCTTTGGATGCCCCATGAGCACCTCAAATCATCAAGCCCTAAACTCAATTCATATGAGTCCCCATCCCCACCATCAGAGCAACACCTCCAATTTTCCTGTTGGGATGAATGGCACCCCAATTACCCTGTCATCCAAGCCAGAAACGTAACATCCCTCCTCCCCCTCTGCCTCCAACCAGCAGACAACAGTCCCCTAGTCCTGCCCCTCCCTGGTCCAGGCCACCACTGCCCAGCCAGAGGATGCCTCAGCCCCTTTCACCAGGTCCCATCAGCTGCCTGGCTGCCATCCTCACCCCCATCGGGCCATCCCAGGTCAGCCTTCCAAAACGCAGATCTGGTTGTGTCAGTCCCCTGATCAAAATCCTTCACGCCTCCTCACTGCCCTGAGGATGAAGTCCAGACACCTACTTGCATACAGAGGCTTCCATGTAGGGCATCACCCCCAGCCATCCTGGTGCCCCCGCTCCATCATTGCCATCATCTCACCTCATCTGCTCCAACTATTCAGATTATTCCTAATTCCCCCTCACACACCCATTCCTTTGCCCTTGTACCTACCTGGCCCGTGACCCTTCTGGTCTCAGCTCAGGCTGAGTCCCCTGGAAAGGCCACCCTGATCTCCCCCAAATACCTTACACGTCCTCCTTTAGAGCAAGGATGTCATGAAATAGCCACTGTTTAACTGCAGATCTGCCTCACCAACTATATCGTGAGCTCTTTGAGGGCAGGACATTATTTCATCTTTGTTTCCGGAGAACCTAGCATGTGGGCTTCTCCCAGAAAACGCTCCATTAACATTGGCCCACCAATGAAGTGACCAGGCTCAGGTGACACTGATGGACAGTGGCTGAGCTGAGATGGGAAGCCATCAGCACAGGTGACAGACACCTGTTAGGACAAGACAGCATAGAGTACTCCTTCCTCTACCGGCACGGCACTCCTGAACCCTGTCAACGGGACCTAGAGTTGTCGTGAGAGTGGGGACACGTGGCACCTAGCCATCCGCACTCTCTCAGGACCAGAGGCAGGGTCAGACTGACAGACAGGCTTTGAACTCGGCAGACCAAAAGGTTTCTATCCTGCTGGGTACTACAGACAGCCTTGGCTTCAAGGGGCCATGTGAGCACAGGGCTGTACCCACATGGGCCAAGTGCCCAGTGAGGATTATGTGATAGATTTGCCATCTGTGACTCTGGACGTGTCCCTTCCCCTCTCTGGGTCTCAATCTCCCCATTTGTATAATGGCAACTTATACCAGGTCGATTCTAGTTCAAACATACTATGAAGCGAGCCTGAGGGCCAAGTCCAGGACCCATGACATGGTGTGGAAAGGATAGTATTTAGGAATGGCTGCCTCTGTCCAGCCTCTGCCCTTGGTACCTGTTCTCTGGGCGAGTCCCTTCACCTCCCTCAGTTTCTTCATCTGTAAAAGAGAATATTGGCATCTACAGAGTAAGATTGCTATAAGGAGAAATGCAATGAATTTTTAAAGTACCCGGAGCAGTGCTTCACCCATAATTGATGCTATAATCAATGTGGGCCCTTTCCCCTGATACTAGAAGGCACCTGTGAGTGCTGGGCACACCCCGGCTCAGCCTCCAGAGCACCAGCCTCGAAAATTCTTCCCTCACTTACCTCCCATGCCTGCCTCTCCCTTCTCCCCCATATGCGGCTTCCCTCAGCACCAAGCTCAGCTCCTTGCCTGAGTCTGGCGGAGGGCCAGAGTGGCCAGGTGACTATGGTTAGCCACAGATGTGACCACCCAAGATCCTAGACCAGAGCGGCAGAGCCTGGATTCACACTGAGGTCTGGGGGCTCCAAGTCCAGAGCTCCCGTCACAAGACAGCAGACCCCCATGTGATACAGGCCCACAGGCTTGCTGCCCACTCGCTGTCCAGCCACCCTCCCTGTGTCCCCAGGTGACCCCACTGCGTTCCTGTGGCTTGGGGTTTGCAGTTGCGGTGGCGGGTGACCAAAAGGCTTGGCACCCTCCCACCAGCAAGTGGGGAGGGGGCTCCAGGGGCCAAATTCTTCTTCAAATGAGATTCCCGTGGTTTCCTCAGCTGAGGCGTCTGCGGAGCAGAGAGCAAACAATGTGGAATTAAATTTCTCTGGAAAACAGGCTCTGCGAGTGAAGATCTAAGCATCCCTTTGGGCATGGGGCCGACTTCGCCGGGTGCCAGGCTGGACTCCCACTGACTTCCAGGCCCAGCAGTTGAGCAATGCTAACCCCTGAGGCCATGCACCCCTTACCCCCACCAGCAGCCTCCCCACCCTGCGTGACCTCAGAACTGTCACCAGAGAAGAGCTCCGGCTTTTCCTGGACTCGGCTGGGGCACCCTGACCAGGGACAGCTGAGAACCCCCAAACAGGAGCATCCTTCTGGGACGGGTCCACACCAGCTGCGTCTGCCACCGCCACCACCACTGGGCGGGATTCAGGATCAGGTTGCAAAGACTAGGGGACGTGGTGAGACTGGCTGTCTCCCTGGGTCCCTAGGCCCCAGCAGCATATTCTAGAGTGACAGACCCCAAGAGGCACAGAGGAGGAAAGAACAAAAAAGCACAGCCACCAGTGGATTTCCCAAATCCCCTGCCCAATATCGTCTTAGATCCTGGCGGGAAAAAAAAAAAAAAAAAAAAGGCCCCTACACATGTGATGTATTCGTACAATGGAGCATCACACGGTCATAATAAGGCAGGACATACTGACACATGATACAACATGGATGAACCTTGAAATCATTATGCTAAGTGAAAGGAGCCAGTCACAAAGACACATATTGTATGATCCCATTTATAGCAAATATCCAGAAAAGGTAAATGAATGGAGATAGAATTCAGATCAGAGGTTGCCAGGGCCCGGGGTGGGAAGGTGGGGGGGTGGGGGGGTGGGGGGGGTGTGTGGAGAAGGAATGGGGAGTGACTGTTTAATGGGTATAGTATTTCCTTTTAGGGATGATGAAAACATTCTGGAACTCAATAGAGAGGATAGTTGCACAACATTGTGAGTGTACTAAGTGTGGCTAATGTTACATTTATGTTATATGTGTTTTACCACATTAAAAGAAAAAAAAAAAAGAAAGTCCCTGTCCCTGGGTCCCCGACTTGCAGAGGGATCTTGCTGTGGCCGCCCCTGAGGAATGAGGACTCCAAAGGTCTGAAGTGGATGTACCCACCAGAGCCACAGCCTCCCTTCTAGAACACACTTGACACACTATTTTATTTCCTGCCTAAACACCCTGAGACTTCTCCAAGTTCCTTTTCCCAAAGGCAAACTGTACTCTGGGCCCAAGGACAGACAAGGGACAGCAGTTTGCAGGGGAGTAGATGGAACTTAGCTTATCTGGCCTTGCCTGTCCACCCCTTCTGGTGCAGGGTGGAGCCAAGAACGACAAGAGAAGAGGGTCAGACCACAGGCCAGGGCCTGGGACCCAGGGGCCAGCCCTCCCTGGGCAGCTGCCTGCTGGCACAGAATTTTAAGTTGTCAGAGAATTATGGATTTGACCTTGGCCCTCAAGGTCATTATGAAGGTATATATGCCAAGATGTATGGATAGAACATACTTCATTAACGGTGTGTAAGCTTGACTTAGAACTTTTGAATATTTAGACTCATGGTATTTGGGCATCTGTATTCACCTTCTATCGCTGTGTGTTAACAAATGACCACAGAGTGGCTTAAAAGAACACGGATTTATGAACTCACAGCTCCACAGGTCAGAAGTCCAGGTGGACTTAACTGGGTTCTCTGCTTGAGTTCCTGTAAGGACGAAACCAAGTGTCAGCCGGGCTGGGCTCTTGTCTGGAGGTTCTGGAGAAGGATCTGCTTTGCAGGCTCACACAGACTGTTGGCAGAATCCAGTTCCATGTGGTTGTAGGACTGAGGTCCCCATTTCCTTGCTGGCTGTCAACTGAGGGTCACTCGAGTCAAATCTTTCTCATGCTTCAAATCTCTATTACTTCCCGTTCTGCTACCAGATGGGAGGGAACTCTCTTCTTACAGAGAATTCATCTGATTAGGTCAGGCCCATCTAATCCACCTCCATATTTTAAGGCCAACCAACTTGAAACTTTATATCTGCAAAATTTCTTCATAGTGTACCTAGATTAGTATTTGACTGAGTAAGTAGAGGATGGCCTCTTAGGATTCTGCCTCCAATTGCCCCTATTTGTAATCTTTCCCAGGGTCTTGGAAATGTTAGGGGACAACTGCTCCAGCCAGGCAGGTCCAGTTCTCTCTACCTCAAGACTTAACTCATGGGAGCTTTGCTTAACCTAGAGCAACCATGGCCCACTTCTATGGTGTCAATGCTACCCTTTCTCCTTCAAGGACCTACTGAAATGCCACCTCCTCCATGAAGCCTTCTGCCTGCACCTCAGACAGAATTCATCTCCCCCAGGGAACACTTTACTTATACCCCTCCTCTGTGGCACATCCCAGCCTGCCTTGGGTTACAGCAGAGAGCTTTGAGTCGTCTCTGCCCACTAGACCAGGAGCAACCTGTACCAGGTCCAGCAGGGATCCAGAGAGATGAATCCAATATGGTCCCTGCTTTGGAGGATGCCAAGTCCAGCAGGATCAATGAGCCTAATAATAATTACCATTTATAAGTGTTTAGTGTGCAGGAATCAGGAATCATTGCACATACCTTTCAAACATCCCAGAAAACTGAGGTTCAGGGACATTAACCAGTTTTCCCAGAGTCACATGGCTCATCGGTGGGGAAAATTGGGAGTCCAGCTCCAGAGTCTAAATTGTAAGTCCTACACAATATTGGCTCACAAAATCTTAAAGAATTCAAGCCCCCCAACTTCTCATCTGGGGTCAGACACTGTGTTAATCAGGCTGTCACCGCTGTACTCACTGCAACATTTTGGTGGCTTCACATATGAAGATTTCTTTCTCACATAGGTGCAGTGGGTGTGGGCTCTTCTCCTCATAACTCTGCAGGGGCCAGGACCCCTCCACCCCACTCTGGTAAAGGCCTTATCATCTTCCCCTGGGGCCTCCATATCTGACCATTGGACAGGGAAGAGAGTGAGCCAAGGTGAATTTTTCAGGGATCAGACCAGGATAAGACACAGGTGACATTTCTTTGGCTACATTCCACTGGCCAGAACTCAGTCCCTGGCCCTGTTTAACTGCAGGGGAGGCCGGGAAGTGCAGTCTCACTGTGTGCCCAGGAGGAAAAGGAAATTGAATCTGGGGAACAGGCAACATGGGTGTTGCCACGGATGCCACGCTCTTTGGCCGCACGTGGCTCCAGGGGTGCTGTGTGCAAACGGCCACCAGGTGCATGACAACAGAGCTGAGCTCAGGAAGTGAAGACAAGGGTGGCCATGCTGGCAGGGGATTGGGGGCAGGGAGGTGTGAGAGCACAGTGTGTCCTTTTACTCACTTACCAGGCTCGGCAGGAAGCCTTGCTCATCCAGTGAGCTCACTGTGGGCCTAGAGCTATGCAGAATCACCTTCCTCCTCCCTCAAGCTAGCCGGGGATCCTCTTCCATAGGCCAGGCCTGGGCAGATGGTCCAGCAGCTTGGGTCCGGGGTGGAGCACAGGCACTGATGTCCCAAGGAGCATCCTTCCATCTCCCCTCCCCCAGAAGAATGAAAGTCCAACAAGGTCTGCCCAAGGGGAGCATTGTCAAGCCCTCAGCCTGCCTGTTTTTGGATCCAGGTAACTGCTTTTCTTTTCAAACTTAACTCTGGTTAAGGTATAAGAATCCACAAATTATGTTCCAAAGCCAAGTATGGATTATTTGGTCCAAAGAGGCCACACAACTTATCCTTGATCGAATGATCCAGGCTCTGCCATAAGAGAGGAAGGGGTGGACAGGAAAAGGGTATTCTAACAAGAAGCATGTCCACACCTGCACTTGGGGCCCACCCAGTGCTGCTCCCCAGAGAACACAGGGTAGAGAAAATGCCAAAGTGCTGGCCCTGGGCCCTAAGAGGGTAGGTATTCCTGGGGCCCCAGGACCCTGTGCAGTGGGGATGGGAACTGCACAGACCAGCCTGCACTGACTTCACATGCCCTGGTTGGTATCAGGGGAGGGCCCAAGAAGGCAAGGACCTGAGTTTCAGTCTGGCTCTGTCACCACTTGCCGTGGGCCCTTAAGCCACCCCTAGCCCCACCTCTGTGCCTCTCTGAGCCTCAGTGACCCGTCAGTCCACTGAGATCTGACCTTCAGAGCAAAATGCACATACCCCTAGGGCAGCACAAAATGATCCATCGGCACCTGGGAAGAAGAATTTTAGAATTCAAGGTATATGTATGTGCACGTATTTCCATCTAAAAGTAAGGAGGGAATGCAGCTCTAATAATATTTGACATACAGATGTTATGTACCCCTTCTTGGCCGATCACGTCCCCCACATTGGTCAATGTCTGCAGGGAGGTGCAGGTGCCCCTCAGGCAGACAACTTGAGAGTGACGTGCTTACTCTCTTGTTTGCTTTGCAACAGATCGTGACCTACCGCCGCTTACGTATGCCCAGGTCAGTGCAATTTGCAGATTGTAATGTCTGATTCAATCTAAATTAACCCTCCTAAAGAAAGGACAAGTGGCCTAAAAAGATTTCTGCAAAGACACTGCAGGAAAGGCGCTTCCCCCTTAATCCTAGGACATGATTTCATGTGACATTTCATAAAGGAAAAACAAGGGTTGTCTGTTGAGATTTCCAAAAATGAAATCCTTTTCAGCAGGATAATGGCGAAGTTTAAACAGTTGTTGAGGAAGTAACTTTTTTTGGAAGGAAAATAGTATATAGAGCCTTTAGAAATAAAGTTTGAAAGTGTTCCCATTGTTATAAGATTTTGTGGCTGGAAACCTTGTGTGTTCCCAAAATCTTTCATATCCACCCTTTAAAAAAATTTTTTTTTTTAACTTGGTTAAAAATCTTCCAAGTGAGGGGCGCGTGGGTGGCTCAGTTGGTTGAGGGTCCATTCATCTCTTGATTTTGGCTCAAGTCATGATCCCAGGGTCATGGGATTAAGCCCTGTGTTGGGCTCTGCGCTGAGCATGAGGCCTGCTTGAGATTCTCTCTTTCTCCCTCTGCCCCTCTCCCCCGCTTGCTCACTTTCTCTCTCTCTCTAAAGTAAAAAAAGAAAAGAAAGAAAAAAAAATCTTCCAAATGAGAGTTTGAGTGGGTTTTAAATCCATTTGCTGAAAGTATTAAAATGCACCACATTCCAATTTCTTTGCAAGAACAACTGATTGACATGAGAGAGGATGGAAATTTGAAAGTCAATTTTGAACAAAACCTTTGCATAATTGGTGGATGGCACTGAAAATTGAAACATGAATGTCATGACTTAATGAGCTGAGCCCACAATGCACCTCGTCCGTCTGGATCTAGGTATCTCCATGAGGCCTCCTTTCTAGCCGTGACAGCCTTAAAAGCTGAATATGAAATAAACCGAATTTAGGGCCAGACATTCAAGCCACTGCTCTACGAAGTGTTAAATCAGGCTTTTCAAAAAATAAAGAAGCATATTCAGTGGTGGTGTTCTCACTGTGAAAGCAAAAAGGGATTTTATACCATGATTAAATGAAAAGCCTTAAAAATTACTTTAAAACTTGGTGTTTATTATATTTTTAATTTCTATTTGTATGGCTTTACAGTATACATAATATTGTACATTATAGCTAATTTGTACCTATATGGATAATGCACATAATGCATTTTGTAATGTACATATACTTATGTAATGTACATACTAATATATATTTGTGTGTGTGTGTGTGTGTGTGTGTGTAGTTCATGTATGTAACATTCTATGTATATAATTTGTAAACTAATAGCTATGGGGGGGGTGTCTGCTCAACATTTTTTGCTGATGGGACGAATGGATTATAAAGCTTGAGTTCAAAGATGGCTTCAGTGCCAGGGACCCCTCCGGCTCTGGCATTAGAGACGACATGGGGGCGCCCTTTGTCCTGGATGGGGGTATTCATAACGATAACAACGATGTTCCTGGCTTGGGCCTCACCTGACCTGCAGGTGGAATTTCAGGCATGCACATTTTGTAGCTAAGGAGTCAGAAGAACAGAAGAATAAGACCAGAGAAAACTCCACCTCCTGAAGGCAGCTCCTTTGTAAGGGCAGAATGCCCTCCCCCCTCCCACTGCAACAGGGGAAGGAAAACGAAACTTGCCTCCCGATCAGGGGGAATCCAGAGGCCCTGAGAGGATAACTATCTTTCCTGGAGCATGACAGCAAATGGCAATGGAGACCAGGTATAAATTCAGGCCTCCAGTCTGGCCTTTTACCTGCTCTGCTCTCCCTGGACCTTGATGCAGAACCTAGTTCTTACTTACCAAAATTCTCACCACCGTCTCTGTTGAGAAGGCCTTCCTGCTATTAATTTTAGTCTCGCGTGCTGCAAATAAAGCCTAATGTTCAGGTCAGTTCTCTCTGCCCCCCTGCAGCAAAGAACATCCCTCCCCAACATCTTTTGCATCTGTCTTAACACCAAAGAAAAGAGAGTTCCAGAGAAAAGTAAGGCCTGCGCCTCTGCTATGCTTTCAGGGGGCTTGGCAACTCCCAGAAGCAAAGATCTTTCTATGGCACAAATATGTCCATGTTATTCCTTCCCTGGTCCTACTGTGCCTAAAAGCATCCCCTGTATCTCCACTGCCAGCAACAGAAAAGCCAGGCTGCTGAAGCCCCAACCCATATACCCTTCCCCCCTGGCCCCATATCAGTCACCGGCAGGAAACAGAAACCACACTAGCAAATTTAAGCAGAAAGGAATTCCGTGCATCCTGTGCTCACAAAATCATCAGAAAGGCTAGAGGAACAGGCTGCACCTGCAGGAATGGCTCCCAGAAAAACCTGCGACCCGACTTGGGAGCTCGCCTCTGGCGCCTTCAGGAAGGTAAAGAATCAGGAGCCACCCAGTGTCTGTTGACTTTAAGACCATCACCTAACTGGTTCAGGATCAGGAACCCATTTTCAGGAACAGCCTCTCCACACCCACAAAGCTGGACTCTGAATGCTAGAAGGCAGCTGCCCCCAAATCCCAGTGTCTCCACCACCGTGTTGACCAGCAGCAACAAACCATGTTCCCAAGACCATTTGATTGACAGAAACTGTTGCCTAACCAGGACTCCAGGCAAGGGAGGGTGAGAAATACAGAAAAATGCATCTGCTGCGTTTTGGGAAATCAATTAACATACGCCATCGCATCAACAAGCTATAGAAGGGGGGCATCTGGGTGGCTCAGTTGATTGAGCATCCTGCTTCAGTTCAGGTCACGATCTCAGGGTTCAGAAGTTCAAGCCCCACATCGGCTGGCTGCTGTCGGTGCAGAGCCCGCTTCAGATCCTCTGTCCCCCTCTCTCTCTGATCCTCCCCTGCTTGCGCTCTCTCAAAAATAAATAAAACATCAAAAGCGAAACAAAACAAAAAACAAGCTATAGAAGAAAAATCACACAACATATCCACAGATGCAGGAAGAAATGCTGCCCCAGGCTCTGGGGAGACTGATCGTGTCAGGGGGAAGGAAGGGTCAGGAGAGGAGCAGAGAGAGGTTGGGGGAGAAGCAGGGTGGCATGGGGATGGGTAGGCAGGGTCTGGAGGGTCGCTGAGACTGGAATCAGTGTTCGAGGACTGGCCTAAGGTGCAGAAAGTGACCAAATGTAAACCAAAAACAGCCACACCTTCCAAGAAAGACTATAACCTGAGGCACAGGGTCATAAGGCTGGGGGGCCTCCCAGCCCTGAAAGAATTGCGGTAAAGGCCGTCCTCTGTGCCAGTCCCCAGGGAGGCAGCCAGGACTAATGCCAGAACCACCACAACCCTGGCCCAACATGATCACCTCCCTGTGACGTGCCCCTTCCACAGCAGATACTCAGCATCTGTCCCTCTGCACTCCCCCACCGCTACCCCATTCTCCCACCCCACCCCCACCCCCAACGCCCTTCCTGAGCTACTGCAGTGGGTAAGGCCACTGCATGCAGTGCACCTGGCTTATAGCTTACAGCTTGCAACCGCCTCATTTTCTTCATTCAAAGACACAACTGTTCCCCAAGCCATGTGCCAGCCGGGCTGCACGAATCTCCAGAGACGCCTTTTAACACGACCGTCAGGAGGGAGTACCTTTTTATAACTTGGCACAGTTTTGCTCCCTGGCCTCCCATGACGCTGGTTCATCATGCCTCCACCAAGCCACAGGGCATCAAATACTTTGAGGCAGGAAGCCTTTTCACTGAGCATAATGGGGGCACTGAGTGGCCCACCCACCCACCCAGCCATCCCTGAGATTAGCCACTGCTGGGATCACCAGGAGTCCCTGAGCTAGTGACTTTGCCAGCTCCCTCTCAGCAGACCAACCTGCCCAGACCTGGCTCGGCTCTGCCACCAGCGCCCTCCCCCCACAGTGACTGGATGCCCCCTTGCAACTCTCTGGGACCCCTGGCACAGAACAAGGAGGGGGTTGGGGCCAGGGAGAGGGGATGTTTAGACTTGAGGTCTTTCTGCCATCACCCCTGCATGGAACTTCCACCCTGGGGGCACAGACCAGACCATGCAGAAGGGTAGCCCCTGAGTGAATGAATGAAGAGGAGCAAGGTTATGTACGAGCCCTTCTCAAAGTCCTCCAGACACTCAGAGCGCCTCCCCTTGGTTCAGAAGCCCCATTCCCAGGCTAAGAAGGAAAAAAAAAGAAAATAGAAGATCTATGCCCAGGGGCACCTGGGTGGCTCAGTCGGTTAAGCGTCTGACTTCGGCTCAGGTCATGATCTCACGGTCCGTGAGTTCGAGCCCCGTGTCGGGCTCTGTGCTGTCGGTTCGGAGCCTGGAGCCTGCTTCGGATTCTGTGTCTCCCTCTCTCTCTCTGCCCCTCCCCTGCTCACGCTCTGTCTCTCTCTCTATCAAAAAATGAATAAACGTTAAAAAAAAAAATCTATGCCCAGCCTTAATTCCAGTGCACCCCTACCCTGGGCTTGCCACAGTGTGACCCAGCCCAGAGAGTACAGGGGAAGGGTCCTTGCTCACCGATGTCCTCCTTTCCCAAAGGCAAGGACTTCACTTTCTGCTGGTTCTGCCAGCCCGCAGTCCCTTTCCTGGCTGCCACATGGTAGGAGGAATGCCCACAGTGCACCTTAGTCCTAAAAGGACCTTGTCCCTAACAGGTAGAGCTTGTCCTAATAAGCAGGGCTCCACTGACCACATGGTACATAGACCCCTCTCTCCCATAACAAGGGGCATGGGGCAGGGGGCAGGGGAGCAGGCAAGCAAGAAGCTTGGGAAACATACACGCGCACACACACACACACACACACACACACAGCCCCAGCAAACGCCAGGCCGGGTCACCACCCATTGCTTCCCTTCCCTGGTGCCCGTGCCAGCCCCACCTGAGCTCATCCAGACACAGGAGGGGTGGGGCCTGTGGGCTATCAGCCACGTGTAGGGCCTGGAGGGGAAGAGGGAGGGAGGGTGGGAGGGCCAGGTGCTGCTCTTCAGGCAGGTCTGAAGGTGAACTGCACCTCCCCCTTGAGCAGTCTTGGTCCCAGGAGTCAGGAGTGAACACAGCCGTCTGCCCGCCCTGGACACCAGGTATGTGCCTTTATTCTTTAAGGATAAGAGAGGGAGACTCAGCACCTTCACCAACCTCATTTAACCCTTTGTCCTCAGCTTCTCCACGTGTCCTGGGGCTCCAAGTGAAGGTGGAAAGGGGAGGAGGCCGTAGATGACAGAGAGATGGTCTCAGGACCACAGACCCCAGAGTTCAGTGCTTTAAGAGAAGGAAATCTGTACCCTTCGGTGTACAGATGAGAGAACCAAGGTCCAGGGCTGGGGTGGAAAGAGGCTTGCCCAAGGTCACAGAGACTTGGGAAGGGAATGGACAGAGAACCCAGGCCTCCTGCCTCCCAGCCCACAGCACGAAGCCGGTCCCTGAGCCCCCATGCTGGGCCATTCAGAGGCTGCCAGGAATCGAGGGGGGGTGGGGCATGGCCTTCCGAGGGTCTGCTTTAGTGAGTCTGGGATGGGAAAATCAGAAGCCACTCTTCAAGGATGGGGGTGGGGTGGGGATGGGCTGTAGAGGCAAAATGCTTTGGAGAGGAGGCTCAGGCTTCACCTTCTGTCGCCCTCCCCCTTTGCTGACCTGGGCTCATAATAGGAGGGAGAGAGTAAGTCAATGAAATGGAAACAGGGATTTGCCAAGGTATCAGGATCCCCCTGCCTCCGGAGCCCTTGGAAACAAAGTTATTTGAGTCCAAATCAGAAAGGGGAATATATGGGAAGAACCTATGAATAGGGCAGAGCTGGCTGGAGCCCTATACACCCTCAACACATACAGAGGCAGGTGTGTGCGCGCGCACACACACACACACACACAGAGTCTGGAGCCCCAGCAACCCTCACCTAGAGGGTGAGGAAAGAAAGAGCTAGAGAGTGGGCTGGTGAGGGTGTCCAAGAATAAAGGAGTGAGATCCAGCCCCTGCCCTGGAAGTGTTCAAGGTGAGAAGAGAGTTTGAACAAGACCCTGAGGGGCTACCTGCCTTTCACTCAATCCCAGGCCTGTCCCACTGGGTTCCAGAATCCCAGAAGGAGCAGATGTGAAATGGGTCTTAACTCTGAAGCAGTAACACAAGGTTAAGAGTTTGGGACTGTGGAGCCAAGACCATCCAGGCTCAAAACTACTGGGTTCAAACCCCATTTCCACCAGTGGATTCTGCAGGCTCTATGACCTGAGTCAAATCCCTGAACCTCTCCAGCCCCATAGTAATAGTACCCTCCTCATGGAGCCACGGAGAAAATGAGATGAGTACATTTTAAGCTCCATTATTATTATATCCCCATCATACAGATGGGACAACTGAGGCCCATAGGGGAAAGGGTAGCAGTTTTCCAATCAGTAAGCAGGCATCCCGAGTGATAACCCCAGCCCACAATGTGCTCTGCAAAGTCAGTAACCCCAGGCTCCTCTGTGGGGCCCAGCCAAAAACCCCTCAGGGTGCACTGAGATCCTGCCCCAGTAAACTCAGGCCACTTGGAGCATGTGAGGAAAGAGCCACAGCTCCGCGTCCTCGGTTGCTCCTAGGAAGGAGCTCAGAGGACTATTCCCTTCCACTGCCATTTATAGACATCCTTCCCAAGCTTGGGATGCACCGCCCCCTCCAGGCCCCAGCCAAGGAGAAGTCTGGCAACAGAGCCTACAGGAGCCATGGGGGACAAGGGAGACTGGCTTTTCTCATTAATTTGCTGTGTGACCTTGGGCAAATCGTACACCCTCTCTGGACCTCGGATATCCCTCTGCATTTGAACTCCATGCGGTAAGGGAGTTAAGAATCCCAAGTCCCGCAGCCTGGGTTTGAATCTCAGCTCTACTTTTCTGGATGTGTGACCTATGCAGATTCCTTAACCTCTCTGAGTCTCAGTTTCTTCACCTGTAAAATGGACTAGTTAATAGAGATACAACAATTCCTAGTGATGTGGGGGATTCGAATAGTTACCACGTGTAAAACACATAGGTGAGAGCTTGGCACATGGCGAGTGCTCAGTAAACGGGAGCTATGATTACTATTATGAAAGTGTTATACTCTACATAAGCCCTTCTCTCCAAGTATTTAGAATTGCCCAGCTGCTTTCACTCACCGATTCCACACCTCTCTCTGGGAGGGTACAGGGCAGGAATTCTTATTCTCAGCTCACAGACTAGGAAACTCAGGGTCAGAGTTACACCTTACAGAGCTGTTTGAGCTGGGACTTGAATCTGAATCTTCAGACTCCACAGTTTGCATTTGCCCTAGACTGGTCTCTATGCCTTCTCCAGCCCTGGGGTCTGATGTGATGGAGGCGTTTTGGAAAAAGGGAGAAGTAGAGTCAGGGAGCGTTGTGGGGCACACAGTGAGGCTCAGGGCTAACAGTGGTCGTACAACCAGCAAGTCCCCTCTTCTTACAGTTTTCTTGGCAGCCCCAATCTCAGAACCTGTCACCACCTACCCAGCCCAACCTATAAGAAACTACTAACATGTGGTATTAAGGCTAGACAACAAGAACTTTCCACACTAAGGGAAACAGGGAAGTCGGAACATCTCTTTCCCAAATGAGCCCACAGGGAATGATTATCAACTGATGATGTCACTGCCAAGCTCAGAACTATTCTGTGTCTCCTCATTGCCCTCAGGGTGCAGCAGGCACTACAGAGCCCAGCCTACATCTGCAGGGTCTGGCCAGCCTGCCTCCCCCCACCTCATCTTTCCCCCCATCCAACTAGGTGCTCTCTGTTTCTCAGATGCTCAGTAATACCTAGTGATGTCCCCTGCCCACGAGGGCCCTGAACATACCTGTCTCTTCACCCTACCTGCCTTGCTCAGCTAGCTCCTGCTTTTCCTTGTTGTCTCCCTTTACATGTCCCTTCCTCCAGGAAGTCCTCCCTGACCTCCACACCAGTGCCTACAGAGTCTCCTTGCTTTGCCTCTTCCCTGGTAACCCTGTTTAGAATTGCTCACCTGCTTGCTTGTCTGTTTCACCAATTGGCCCACATGCAGTAGCAGCTAAATACAAGGTTTCTGACATCAGGCAGGCTGAGGTCCTGTCCTGCTCTGATACTTGTTGGCCGTATGACCCTTGAGCGGGTAACTGACTGCTCTGTCTCTCCAGTCACACATCATAAAACGGAAAATAATAGTATCTACCTCATATGGTTGTTAGGAGGAGTTTAAATGGCTTTCTGTGTAATATGTGTGCATAGTAATTACTCAATAAATATTAGCTAGTATTTATTTAATAAATAAGGCTGTGACATAGTAGATATTCAATAACCTCTCAATAAAAGAGATTTTATTTAAGAATCACTTACATAATGCTTTTTATGTGTCACACACTGTTCTAAGTATGCTACAAATCTTAACTCACTTTACAGATCAGGAAAACTGAGGTACAGAGAAGTTAATTAACTTGTCCAACATTGTACAGCTACTAAGTAGTAGAGCCAGGATGCAAACCCAGACAGTCTGGCTCCAGTATCCTTGCTTCTTATTTTATTATTATTTTTTAAATACTTATTAAGTAATCTCAACACCCAACATGCCACCCAAACTCACAACCCTGAGATCGAGAGTCACATGCTCTTCCGACTGAGCCAGCCAGGCGCCACTCCACCCCCACCCCCACCCCTGCCAGTATCCATGCTTTTAATGAATGAATAAATAAGCCTTTGCTTTGTGGGGAGGGGTGGCAGGGGCTTCATCTACCAAAGTTACTCAGTTCCCAACCTTGGTATCTTTCAGGTCCTGGGAGCTTCCGGTTGGCAAGCGACATCTCTGGGGTGTAACTGAGGCTGATTTGAAACCAGAGGTAAACCGACAGTCACTGGCCCCACCATGTCGCAAGTGATGTCCAGCCCCCTGCTGGCAGGAGGCCATGCAGTCAGCCTGACTCCCTGTGAAGAACCCAGGAGGGTCCTGCACCCAGCACCCAGCCCCAGCCTGCCACCCCAGTGTCCTTACTACACCACAGAAGGCTGGGGAGCCCAGGCCCTGATGGCCCCTACACCCAACAAGGGGCCCCCCAGCAGGCTCCAGCAAGGCCCACAGACTGGGGCCAAAGCCAGCTGCCTCCTACAGTCCCCTGGTGAGCAGGCCTCAGGGGCCCTGGAGGACCTTGACTCCTACATTGACTTCTCACTGGAGAGCCTCAACCAGATGATTCTGGAACTGGACCCCACCTTCCAGCTGCTCCCCCCAGGAGCTGGTACGCCCTGGGCCGAACCCACCCAGAGCATTACCACAAAGAAAAAGAAAGACGAGCCTGAAGCCTTGGGTAAGGACATGGGGCGCAGTGCCAGGAGGGGGGACCAGACCTCATGAGGAAGAAGGACTTTTTCCAACAAATCAGAGGAGCAGGAGACTATGTCCTATTGGGAGGTGCTGTGCAGCCCTAAACAAGTTACTTAACCTCTGTTTTCTCTCCTGTATAAAGGAGATAAATACAAGTTTCCCTCACTATCCAATTCTATTTTATTACTGAGTTTGGAAAGGTGATGGATACCTGTTTTATGCGATTTTTCAGACTTTAAATAAGCTACTATATATAAGAATTTCATACAATGCCATGCAGTAAATAAGAGCTTGATAAATGCGGAATCCCGGAACCTCACCGTTCTATGGTATATCTCTTGAGGTCCTAACCCCGGTCCCCTGAAACTCTTGTAGGATTGCTCTCTGGGCCCCTGTTGCTGTTTAGGGGAGTATCTCTCTGGGGAGTCCCAAGCTGGAAGTAGAGTCACAGAGGTCAGTCTACTTAGGGCAGAACCCTGCTGTGTCTCAGGGGTGGTGTGCTGGTAAATGTCTAACACCTAGCTCCACGATGGGATGGGAGAGAGCCCTGATTTGAAACATCTGCCACCAGGACCGATTTCAAACTATCTACATGATGTCACTGAATGTAGCACTGGAAAGACATGCCTGTACAAGGCCGTTATTGTATTTATAGTATTTCTATTATACAATACAATAGATATTAATAACCTCAAGAATATAGATGATAATGGAGTGCCTGGCTGGCTCAGTCAGAAGAGCATGTGACTCGTGATCTCAGGGTCGTGAATCTGAGCCCCACGTTGGGCGTAGAGATTACTTAAATAAATAAAACTTTTTAAAAATAGAGTATAGATTATAGTAAAATAATTGGAATGTGGTGAGTTGTATTTATTACTTTTGTTTTTACCATAAGTTATTTCGTTGTAAGTTTGCATGATTAAAAAAATGTTTAATGTTTATTTATATTTTGAGAAAGAGAGAGACAGTGCAAGCGGGGGAGGGGCAGACAGAGAGGGAGACACAGAATCCGAATTAGGCTCCAGGCTCTGAGGTGTCAGCACAGAGCACGACGCGGGGCTCCAACCCATGAGATCATGACCTGAGCCAAAGTCGGATGCCCAACCGACTGAGCCACCCAGGCGCCCCTATATAATTTGATTTTTAATCATGTCTAAGTTTAGAACTCAGCTGGACAAAATCTGAAAAATTTAACAATCAGCTCCCATGGACTGGTACGACTAACTTCAATATACCACCACATCTAAGGAATTCTAGAAATCCCTACATCTGGTGTCCGTTTCCCCAACAAAGAGTTTCAAGTATACTCTGAGGATAAGGATCAAGAAGCAGCAGCCCCATTAGATAGGCCAAAAGACTGAGATCTCCAGGGCGTTAAACATGGATTAAGGGGTACAATTAGGATTAGAGATAGGGTCCATAAGAATTTCTACTTATTGAACGCTTATTATGTCCAAGCACTGTGCTGAGCCCCTTACAGGAGAACATTTAATCCTCCCAATCTATTCCCATGAAATATTTTCTGCCCATTTTACAGATGAAAAAACTGAGGCTGATGGACTTCAGTAAGGAGCCAGTCCAGCCTAATCACTGGAGGTGGACAAACCTTATACAAGCTATTGACTTCACTTCTTTGTCTCCTACTCCTCGTCTGTAAAACAGAGATGAGTTCTTACCTCAAAGAGGGTTGCAGGGATTAAAAGAAATAACACTTGTTGAGGGTTTATCACAAATCCTGGCACACTGTTAGTCATTATGAATGACAGCTGGGTTTTTTCTTAATTTTTTTTAACATTTATTCATTTTTGAGAGTGAGAGAGACAGAGCATGAGCGGGGGAGGGGCAGAGAGAGAGGGAGACACAGAATCAGAAGCAGGATCCAGGCTCCAAGCTGTCAGCACAGGGCCCGACGCGGGGCTCGAACTCACAGACTGCGAGATCATGACCTGAGCCGAAGTCGGATGCTCAACTGACTGAGCCACCCAGGCACCCCACAGCTGTTTTAATTAAACACTGGGGTTGCATTTAGGACCAGCCCCAGGATAGGTTCAGGGTCTGGGGCGGAGGTGAGCCCAGCACCCAGGTCCTCTGGCGCCCGAGTTCCCAGCCTCCAGCCTGCCTCCTCCCCCTCCCATTGAGCATTGCCGACCAGGGCTGTTATAAGAACCACCTCTATGCCCCCAAGGTCTTCCTGCTTCTGGAGGCCAGTCACAGGCATGTCTCTGCAGGGAAGGTCGCTTGGGTCTAATTACCATTGGCAGGAGCAAGCCCAGGGCTTTAATGTTCATGCCCCAAGGCAGGGGTTCCACACATTCAAGGCCAGCTGGGGCAAGACCAGTCTCTGTGGAGCATCCACATGTATGGGGTGGGGACGCTGACAACCAGGCCCTTTCTCCAGGGGCCAAAGGTCAGTAGTCTGGAAGCTCAGATGCTCTGAGCTATGGCCACCTGACTCTGGGTAGCAGAGGGGTTTGGGGAATGAGTGGGCAGCCAACAGTGGTCAGAGGGTCCTGATGAAGCCCCCCCAGCTCTGCCCTAGCCTCTTGTGGTGGAATAAGAAAATACTCTCTCTAACCTCCACCTGAATGGCAGTGATGCCTGGGAGCTCACTACCTCCTGAGAGAGCCAGCATAGTCAGCTCCCAGTTAGACTGTGATCACTAATAGCACATCACTGTGATGGGTGGCAACTGTCTCATGCACCTCCACCTGCCGAAACCCTCGCCTCAGACCACCACTCCTGGTGACGGCAATTGCCAGCCCATGGCAGCATAGCTAATTCTGGGCACAGTGGTGAGTTCTCATTGGGCCAAAGGTATCCAAATGTGTGGGATGCCCCACCTTTGCCTCTCATCCCTCCTTCTCTTGGGGTGTCAAGGGGAATTGTGGTGCTAGCGGATGTTTACTGTTTCTCTTTGTCCTCACTTGGCAAAATTAGACATTAAGCGTCGGCGATCCTATGCTTCTCCCTTCCCTAAATGTACATAGATTTTGTAGTGCATGATCTCAGCATCGACCCTGTGAAGGAAATAGTGGCAGGCTCATTTCACAAATGAGAAAATGAGGCTCAGGGAGAAGAAGAAGTAATGACCCATGGTCACACAGCCAGTGAGTCATAGGCCAGGCCTCAAAGCCCAGGCTTCTGGCCTCCAGAGTCTGTGTTCTTGCCTTTCTCTCTTTGGTGCTAGTTTCCTGCCCTCCAGAGCTTTGAAGAACAAATCTGTTTGGAGGCAGCCTGAGGGCTCCTCTTCTGGGGTTCCACCTCCCCCCAGTACTCACACTGCCCCTGCCCCAGTACCCACCTCCCCCAGCTCCCCTGCCCCTGCCCCTTCCTTCAGACTTACCCTGGGTGGGGGTGGGGGGGTGGGGTGGGGCATCCCACCAGGAGGATGGCTTCTCCAAGCAAACACCATATCCATCTCCAACACCCCTCCCCATCTTTGGAACAGGAGCCCACATTTCATTTTCCAGCAATTTCTGCCAGGCAAGGCTGTTTGCCAACCCCAAGTGAAGGGTGTTTAATAACTATCTCTCTGCCCCCCACCCACGGGCCCCCTTCCACCAGCCCAGCTTGGTGCTGGCTCCTGCATCCACCCAGCACTGCTCAGACTTGCCCCACGGGCCTGTAAACAGCGGCTGCACCCTGGGGAGGGTGTGGGGGCCTCCACTCCCCCAGCCACATGCACCTCAGGGCAGCAGGGAGAGGTGACTCACAGCTCCAGGACTCCTTCCGTCCTCCCTTCCCAACCCTACTCTGCAGTCCCCAAGAAAGGCCTTTGGTTGGTGTTTGGATGACCCAGTGAGTAGGAAGCTCAGAGCTTCACCAGGCCAAGAGACCCTCTCCAAAGCAGCCAAGGACTTCTCACAAGGACCAGGCCTTGGGAAAGTGTCCTGAGGAGCCCCTCCTCCTAGAAGGGGCCCCCGAAACTGAGCACAGGAGCAGGAGTCAGATTCCTCCGCTCCCTGGCTGTGTGGCATTGGATAACTCACTCAACCTTTCTGAGCCTTGATTTCTCATCTGTTATATGGAATAACATTTTTTACTTCAACGGAGTTGTTATGAGGATTAAATGAGCCAATACAGGTAATGTGTTTGCAACAGCGCTGGCACACAGCACTCAATAAATACCAGCCTTCATTAAAAAATTATGCAATAAATGCCAGCTCCATTGCCACATTTCTCTGAGCCTCAGTTTCCTCCTCTGTAAAAGCAATGGCTGCTGGCATTGAGCATAAGGGCCGAGAGGATTACAGGTATAAGCACTATAAAGTCCTATAAAAATAGAAGTTGTGCTTGCCAACCTTCCGGAAGAATCCACCCCATTCCAAGACCTCTACTTTTTCAGAACCCACAATATATTGTGCCAAATCGTCTTCTCTTGCCCTCAGCAGTAGGACTGCCACTTTAGCTGGACAGTGTCAGCCATCTGACCAGTACTGGCCTCAAAAAGCAGGCACTCAGGAGAAGTTCCCTGAAGCCCACCATGCGCCAAGCTCCAGGCATCGTTCATCAATGTATCTTATCCTTACCAAAATCTCGGGAGGTTGTTTTTAGATCCCCACTTTGCAGATGAGGAAACTGAGGCTCACAGTGGTTAGGAACGTTACCTGATGCCTCTTGGCGGGAAAGTGGCAAAGCCAGGATTCACACCCAGGTTTGTCTGACGACAAAGCCAGGCCTGTTCCTCTACCCCTTGGAACAGCATGCTCAGGTCAGCCTCCCAGCCCCCCTCATCTGATGTAATCCTCCACCTCCACCCTAGCCCAAAGCAGGCTCAGACAGAGGCAGTAACCGCCAGCAGGCTCAGAGGTCCTACCCGGGAGCGGGCTGGGGCAGGCAGGGATTCCACAGTCATGGTGGGCGGGAGTTGGTGCATGTGCCAAAGCCCAAGGGGGTGGGAGGCCGGCAGACAGGAGCTGAAGGTGCAGTTTCCCGCTGACTTTGCCCCAGTTTCCATCCTGGGAAGCCGGAGGCAGGACTCAACAGGCCTCCAGGAGGGAGCAGCTAGGTAGCCCCCCACACACACACACACACCTTCCACCACCTTTGCTGGAACAGCACCAAGGACAGTTCCCTTCCCCCAGGTCAGGACCAGGGGTGTCCATACTCACCCTGGAGAAAACCACCCAGTGCCCCACTCCAGGGAGGAGCAATTTCTCAGAACAAGAGTCCTGGATGCCCCCATTGGGAAAAGGAAAGAGCACTGGAGTGAGCCACCACCCTGGGGCATGTTTAATATCCAACAACTGTGCACCAGCTAGAAGCATGACCTGGGAGGTCCACAGCTTGATAATGTAGCAAACCCTACCTTCTGGGAACTCCTGCTCTAAAGCGGACTTCTCAAAACTCTAAAGTGCACTCAGATTCCAGGGAGTCTTGCTAAAATGCAGACTCTGATTCAGCAGGCTTGCGGTGGAAACAGATTATACGAATCTTACCAGCTCCCAGGTAAAGTGGTGGTGCTGGGCTGGGCTGGGGGCCACAGTGGTGTGGCTTGGTGCACATTGGAACCAGCTGGGGGACTAAACAAACAACCTGAGGTGTGGGTCTATACCAAATATTCTGATCTATTTGGCACAAGGTGTAGCCTTGGGCATTAGGACTTTTAAAAGCTCATCAGATGAGTCTAACGTGCCACCAAGCTTGAGACCCCCTGCCTTCATTGTAGACACAGATGTAGAAACACCCTTCAAACACCCTGACCAATGGAGGCATCAGAAAATGTGACTGGCACACTCCAAAAAGCAGTAATTTCAACCTGGGGAGGGGGACATTCACTCAGGAAAAGATTCCCTAGTTTAAAAGATTTATGTGCCAAGAACGGTGCTATGTCTCCTACATTCATCTTGTCTCATCCTTACTGTAACACAAAGAGGCTGGGTATAGTCACCCCATTTTACAGGTGTGGAAGCCAAGGTTCTAGTTGCTGAAGTCCTTTGGCCAAGTTCTGTGATAGTAAGTGGCAGAGTCAGATCTGAAACCCAGGTCTGTCAGGTTCCAAGACCTGTGTTCATTCCACTGCATCTCCACATGAAAGGAAGATATCACAAAGAGGGTGACTTTGGAACAGTGCCTAGAAGGTGGAGCTGGGTGCTAATCCTAATCCAGCAAACTCCTCCTCCCTGAGCCTGTTTCTACATCGGTCTAAAAGAGGAGAGACCAGATGGGCTTGAGGACTCTTCCAGCATTCCTGTTCTGTGAATACAGGCTCCCAGGTTTCATCGATGCTCTGCTCTCTCCCCAGATATAAAGTACATCGAGGTGACCTCCACCAGATCAAGGTGCCATGATGGCCCCCAGCGCTGCTCCAGCCCATCTGTCACTCCACCCTTCGGCTCCCCGCGCAGTGGTGGTCTCCTCCTTTCCAGAGACATCCCTCGAGAAACTCGAAGCAGCAGCGAGAGCCTCATCTTCTCTGGGAGCCAGGGCAGGGGGCACCAGCGCCCCCCTCCCCACTGTGGGGCTCCCTCCTCTCATTCCCCACCCTCTCCCAGCATCTCCATCCCCTGCATGGGGAACAAGACGTCAGGCCCCCATGGCTTGGGCTCCCCACTGGTGGCTTCTCCAGGCTTGGAGAAGGGGCTGGGGGGCCTGGCCCCACAGCGGGGCAGCAGGGTCTCTGTATTGTCAGCCAGCCCAGCATCCGACATCAGCTATGTGTTTGGAAGGTAGGTCACTCCCATCATAGCTTCTGATATTGCCTCCACAACACACACACACACACACACACACACACACACACACACAGATCCTAAAATAGATGGGCACCCTGCTCTATCTGAGCAAAATCAGGATGTGTACCAAAAACATGAGTGAATATTCTCTTTTACGCCATCACAGCCATTTGGACCTCAAGCTTTCCTCAAGCACTTAGAATATAACTCAATATACAAAGATTTTTATTCATGCCTACCTCTTGGGAAAAGAGCTGATGAGGCTTACCTGCATCCTTTCCAGCATTCATACAATCCATCTCAAGGAAGAGAGCTCTTTTTTCAACCTCAAAACACAAGGGCATAAATAAAATTTGGGGGCTTAGGGAAAACCATTTAGGAAAGGAAAGCCTCCCTCCTCTTTATTGCTAGCAAGACCTAGGAGGAAGGAGGCCGACCTGCCTGAGCATTATTCCTAATTGCCGCAGCCCCGTGTGCAGGCCTCACAGTGGAGCTGCACACACACACACCCTGCCCAGGAGGACCAAACTGCAGGACCTCTGTCCCCCACACCGACTCCAAAGCTGCTGTGCCAAGGCAGTCGTTGGCAAGGAGGTTGGGATTCCACAGCCATGGCCGTTGGCATGGGCCTCTGAGCTCAGAGAGAAGTCTGGCTGGATGCAGAGCTGGCCCCCTCCTCTTCCTCCAGCTGGGGAGCTCCCTCTGCATCCACCGTAGACACGGTCCAGCCTGGGTCCAGCCTGCGTGCAAAGCTCTTGGGAGTATCGGGGTGCTTGTGTGATAGCTGTCAGAACTTCCTGGCTGGGAAGGCAGAGGGAATCCGGTCCAGCCCAAGCCCACATGACCTGCAAGGAATCAGCTCATTGGCCACTTTAAGTGACCAAAGACTTGGCAGTACAGAGATATTTCTGTACCCTTCAGCATCCCTTGGGGATCAGGTGGGCATGTACTTTGTCCTGGGCTATGGGGAATGGAGTATACAATACTCTGTTTAACCAGAACTCTAGGCCCCGAGTGTCCACTCTGACATCCTAACACCCTGCCTGTCTGGTGCCCTCCCTGCAGCAGCCAGTCCCTCCTCCACTCCAGCATCTCCAGCCATCAGTCATCTTCTAGGTCCTTGGAAAGCCCAGCCAGCTCTTCCTCCAGTCTCCACAGCCTTGGCCAAGTGTCCCTGTGCACGAAAGCCAGTGACTTCCAGGTCCCCAGCAACCCCACTGCAAGCATGGGCCAGCCCAGAGCAACCCACTCCCCACCACTGGCCAAGGAGCATGCCAGCAGCTGCCCGCCCTCCATCACCAACTCCATGGTGGACATACCCATCGTGCTGATCAACGGCTGCCCAGAACCAGGGTCTCCTCCATCCCAGCCGACCCCAGGACACCAGGACTTTGTCCGACCTGGGGCCACTTCTTCTGGTCACTCCTGTCCGGCCACCAGGAGCCACAGCCAGACCCTGCCAGATGCCCCTCTTACCACATCCTCGGAGGGTATGTTGTAATTCAATACTTAAACCGTTGTGAAGTTTGGCTTGGGGGAATAGATAAAACATCAGTGGGGTTCTGCAATAGCAAGTCAACACGCTGAATACCTACTGTGTGCCAAGCACTTTGCCAAGTAGTAGGGACAGAGAGATGGCCACTGTCTAGAAAGAGATACAAAAGCCAAGGAATCCGTGTAGAGTAGGATAAACACAGAAGTAAACAGATGTCCGAAGTCTTGGGGGGGTCACAGAGGGAGGAGTGATCCTTTTAGTCTGAAAAACTGGGAAAGCTCCTCAGAGGACGTGACATCTGAGCTGAATCTGGAAAGTGGATGGAGTCTGTAGCCAGAGCAGGAGAGGAGGGGCATTCCCAGCAGAGGGAACAGCGAGTCCACAGTCATGAAGGTGTAGAAGCACATGCATGTTTAGGAAATGACTGCAGTGTTGGGTGTGGGGTCAAGTCATTGAGTAATCTGGGGCCAGATTGGGAAAGGCCTTGAACCCCAGGCTAGAGTGGATTTTACCCGTTAGGCCACGGGGGCCTTAGCAGAGCGTCTCAATCGAGAGAGTGATGGGGTCGGAGGTGCACGTTTGATAGATCACTCTGGCAGAGGAACTGTAGGGAGAACTGTTTTGTTTTGGTTTTCATCACGAAGTGGTCCGACAAGCTATAATGGGGGCCTGAACCAGGGCAGGGCAGGGCAGTGGAAGAGAGAGGACGGAGCCAAGAGACCCTCGGGATATGAAAACAGCAGGCTTGATGACTAACCCACAAGAGGGAGAGGGAGAAGGAGAGTCAGTCCTACCTCTGACGTTCATGGATGACGAGCACACAGAGGGCTGACCGAGACAATGCATTCCAATTCAGACAGCTAAAAACCACAAAACAGCAAACACCCTCCTTCCCGTAGTCTGTGACTACAGGCATCCAAAAAGAACAAAACCAGCCAGAACCCAAAGCAGGAAACACAGAGGCCCAGCCTTAGCACCCACGGGGTACATCTCTCCAGAGTAAAGCTCTTGCACAGCCCCCGGGGACACTGTCCCTGCTCTGGCCTCATTCAGTCACCTCCTTCCTGAGGCTTCTCAGCCCTCACTCAGCCACAAGCATCGGGGTGACTCCTGGGGGGTGTGATGTTCACTCTGGCCCACGCTGCCATTCAGGGAGCCATGTCAATGTAAGCAAGAGAAAATGGTATGACGGGTGTGCTTTGAATCTGCCCTGATCGTTTTCCCAGGGCAAATCGTTTGCAGATTTTAGTCCTTTTTTTTTATAATGAGTTACTCTCAACCGGCCATAACACACCTTTTTAAGATGCCAAAATTGAGAACCACAGCTCTCTGTCTTAGGGGACCCGGGAAAATGGCCATTCTGTCATTTCAAAAAGCACATTTACTTAGCCTGGTAATATTCCCATCCTGGTTTGGTGATGCCCCAGGATATCACTAATTATACCCTGGAACCTTATCAAATTCTGCAAACCATTCTCAAAACAAAATCCATGCTAATCGCCTAGGCTATTGGAGTATTAAAGACCCTCAGAGGCTGGTTAGTACATTCGGTCCTCTCTGGGCTTCAGGAGCAAAACAATTGTCCCAAATCAGAGTCAGGAATCCTGTCTCCTGACTTCTTCTGCACAGGCTCATCGGCCCAGATCTGCTGCTTTCTTTTCCTCAACCTTTTCTTTCAATTTCTTTTCCAACCCCCCCCCCAAGACACTTGTAGGATTCTTAAGGAGGAAGAGAGGGTAAAATCGAACAGATGATGCATCTCAGAATCTCTTATTTATCCCTTCTTTCGGTCCACACCAGACAACACTAGATTTGAGAAACTGTTTCTCATTAAACTGAGATTTTTATCTGTTTGTGATTCATTACCAAGGATACAAGGGGAGACTCCTAAGTCCTACATGTGCCAAGCCCTGGAATTCTTCTGTTGGATTTTGCCTCTTGCAGGACGTTGGAGATACAATGGGGTTGGGGTAGGGTGGGGAGGGTTGAACGGGACCACTGCACAGAGGAGGGGGGAGGGTCTCTCAGCTCCCCTCTGTCCAGCCTACAAGGTCCACCCTCTCTGTCTCCAGGTCCCCCCAGGGACATGCAGCCCACGATGAAGTTTGTGATGGACACATCTAAATACTGGTTTAAGCCAAGCATCACCCGGGAACAAGGTAAAAGGAAGCACTGTGTTTCAACGGATGAGTGACCCAAGAGTCTGGGTTCCCCACCTTGTATCAGGCATATGGGGCCCTGGGTCATGTTAGGGGAGGGAAAGACAAATGGTAGGTCCAGGGAAGGGGGTTATCCTGTGAACCTCTTGTCTCGAGGAAATAGAGACTGCAGCAGGAAGGGTAGAGATTAGATAATAGAAAGGACTTCCTGGGAACAAAAAGTGATTCTGTAATGTCTGCTCTATGAAGACCTAAGGGGGCTGGGGGACAGAGGGTGTCCAGAAGAGAGGGAGGAGGGTGCGGTTAACTGTCTCTGACCCAAGGATTGTTCCAGCAATCGAGCTGCTGAGGAAGGAGGAGCCAGGGGCTTTCGTCGTGAGGGACAGTTCTTCCTACCGAGGTTCCTTCGGCCTTGCCTTGAAGGTGCATGAGGCTCCTGCACCTGCCCAGAACCGATCAGGTATGCACCGGTCTCTGTCCTCACTCAAGACCTCGCAGACGCAATGGAGTGTGGTAGGCTTTAGTCCCAGTTCTGCTGCTGCCTTGCAGCAGGCCCGTAATGACAGCTGGGAGGACGGTCTACCTCAGGGCTCTCCCAGCTGCCTTCCTGCAGGGGGACTCTAGAAGGAGCTCCTTCCACGGCAAGCCTAAGCTGCTTCTGCCTCCCGGAGTCCCCAGATTCCCCACTCTGCTCTCCTGGGGGGCCGAAGAGGAAGTTCCCAGCCCCTCTCCAGGATCCTCTCCTCTGGGCGCCCACCTCTGTCCAGACCAGACTTATTGTGAAGGAACCTAAGGTAGTCATAACGTGTGTGCCCTAGCTTATGATATGTGTGTGACAGTTTATCACATGTGATAGCTTATCACACGCTTTCCCGTGGCCTCACACACAACACACACAGCTGTGGGGCATCCACCCTACACCAGGATACCTCGCTGGGAAGACAGATAAAGACAGATCATATCATTATAGTACAAGGTACCTAAGTACCAGCCCCTCACCAAACCCCAGAATTGCAGCTCTCACATGACGAACAGATGAGGTAAATGGGGCTCCGAGAATTAGCTGATGACCCCCCAGAGCAAGGATGAAAACCCCAAATGCATGCTCTCTACACCACGCCTCTCTGTCTAAATAAGAAAGTGATCTCTGGGTGGCGCTGGTTGTCAACGAGCCTTGCCAGCGAGCACAGAGAGGAGGAAGCCAGGGGCTGGTGAGAACAAGCAGACGGACATTGTTCACCCTCCAGGGCCAGCCTGGCGTCAGCAGGGACCGTCTGGTGGAGAATAATAGCCCCTGGGAAGGAGTGGGTAGGGGGAGAGAGAAATCAGGCTGATGCGTTAAAATCTGATTTGAGTAGTCATTGAGGACCAACCCCTGTAGCTCTTGAAACCAAGAGAAGGATCTCCTGAGAGAATTACTGGACACAGAAGCCTTTGAGCAAAGGCGTTGACACCTCCTTTGTGGGAGGCATTGAAGACAGGGTTCTTACCAGCAGTCCCACCCAGAGCCAGGGGGATGGACAAGTTCACCTCTGGACAGACCAGGAGGAGGCAGGTCAGGGAATGAGATGGTCAGCGTTCGGCCAACACTGGACTCTGGAACTCCCATCCACACGCACTCTTTCTTCTTTCTTTGTCCAGGTGAGGACAACAGTGACCTCATCCGCCACTTCCTCATTGAGTCTTCTGCCAAAGGGGTGCATCTCAAAGGAGCAGATGAGGAGCCTTACTTTGGTGAGCGTCTCCGGCCTGCAGGCCCCGGGGTGGGCCCTGCCCTTCCGGGCCGGGAGGCTGGTCGGGGACAGGCCTTCTCACACAGAGCTGCCCATCTCCTTGCAGGGAGCCTCTCTGCCTTTGTGTGCCAGCATTCCATCATGGCCCTGGCCCTGCCCTGCAAACTCACCATCCCGCAGAAAGGTGGGTGTGGGCCCCAGAGAGGCAGCATCGGGGCACTGGGCCTGTGTGTTCCTACTACAAAGGCTCCTAGTGGTCACATCTCACCTTATTTATGGATTAGTGTCACAGTTAAAAGTGCTTTGTCTAGCATCCATCCGGCATCGCCACTTCCTGGCTTGAGGAGGTTGACCTCTCTGAGCCTCTGTTTCCTCCTCTACAAAATGGGGACAGCCGTCATCATACCACAACTGTGTCAAATAGGTGTTATCCTCATTTCACAGATAAGAAAAAGGGGGCTCAAGGGGCTGAGTAATTCACCCCAAGGTATACAGATCATACATCAAACCGAGACCAGGAAGTCCCATCCGGAGCCTACAGCCCAGTAGGCTGGTGAGCCGGACTAGACGATCTCAGGGTGTGCAGGAGGAGCAGCAGGGCGGTTCTGGGAGAGGAGTCGGGGCAGGGGAAGCTGCCAGTGTGGTGATGTGGAGGGCCTCCCTACTTTCTGAAAAGAAAGGTCTGGGTTTAGGAAGGGCCTGAAAGAAGGGAGGAGGTCAGAGGCTCCTGAGGGTCAGGTGATTACAGCAGATCCAGGGGCTGGAGGAGTGAGGAGGAAAAGGAGGGATCAAAAGACTTGCAAGCTAGGCATCTGGGGAGCCCCAAGTGGCCCCGTTTGTCCGATTACGGTAATCACTCCAGGTTCCTCAGCGGCTTGCTTCCTGAAGGTGGGGGCGGAGGTGGGAGAGGTTCAAAGGGATTAATGTTCCTAAGAGAAGGGTCCGTTCACTCCGCCCCCGCCCCCTCCGGGGCCTGTTCTTTGCTTTGGCTCAGAATTGGGAGGTGGAGAAGCCTCAGACCCTGCTACAGGCAGCCGGGCCTCCTGCCTAAAGAAATCCGCAGGTGAGTGGCATGGAGGAGGCTCCAGTCTTGGCTATGCCCCCGCGGGCACCTCCCAGCCCCACACTCACTCACATGGGCATGCAGGCCCGCACACGTTCCCATCACAGCTTTATTTCTTCATCCTTAAAAAGGTGCCCCGGTTCTCCCCATCCCTGTAAACCCGGAGGTGAAAGGCCGCAGGCCTGGGGGGTGCAGGCAGTGTGCAGAAGACAGGGAGGTGGGTGAGGCTTACACCCCATCCTGCACACATATGGGTACATGTGGACATGCCGAGGTCTCTCTGGTCCTGAGGGACCTGCCCTGGAGGTGGTCTGTGGGCCTGGGATCCTCTGTGGAGTGTCAGGTCCAAGTCTTGGGGGTTTCCAAGGGGGAAAGGTCGTTCGTCTTCTCGTCCAGAGGCCAGGCACAGATCAGCCCTTGTCTGAGTGACATCTCCTGCAACGGGCCCCTCCCCATCCTTGTCTTCTCCACCTTCTCTTGACAATGAACCAGGGCCCCAGGGTGGGTGGAGGTGGAGGCAGTGCCACCCATGCTTCGGGACAGAAGGAAGGTTTGTCTGGACATCCCTAACATAGGGCAACAGCCCCTCCTTTACTCCACCCTAAGGGCCAGAGGCCAGAGCAATGCAAAGCCACAGATGATCCCGAAGTCCTCTGGGACTGGTCCTCTGCATGGCGGATCCTGGCAGGGCCCAAGCACAGCATTTACCTTCCACAGGCTGCCATGCCCTATACTTGACCTCCGTGAGTGTAGAGACCCTGAGCGGAGCCCTGGCCGTGCGGAAGGCCATCTCAACCACCTTTGAGAGGGACGTCCTCCCCACACCCACCGTGGTCCACTTCAAAGTCACCGAGCAAGGCATCACCCTGACGGATGTCCAGAGGAAGTAAGGGACTTCCCTTGCCCTGGGGCTGCTGGGCTGGGCAGGGGGAAGTGGAGGGGATGGCTGAGACGGCCATGGATCAGTGATGAAAGTAAGATTCAGGATCGTGGACCCAACGTGGTCAGTGACTTGCTGAGTGACTCCAGGCAAGTTCCCTGCCTTCTCTGAGCCTCACACCAATGACCTCCTACCAAAGTCCCCCTTCCCTATGACCAACAGAGATGGAATTAACCAGGATTCACTGGGCACTGGTTAAATCTGCATCCATTGATGGCACATCTGCAAAAGGCCAGACTCTGGCTGCCCACTGGGACACACTGGATGAGATCACTCCTTCCCCAGGCTTAGGGCTTCACAGTCTAGCAGGAGCCCGGTCCTGGGCTGGAGGAACAAGAGATGAGCAAGATGCCATTACGATCCTCAAGCAGTTACATGACACAGTGGGCGTGGGGTGGGAAGAGGGTAAAAAAACCCCAATATGTAGGACACAAGGCAGATTCATTCCATGACTGGAAAGAAGTGCCAACGTGTGCCCCAGGGCCCAGCAGGGCAGGCTGTAAGGGTCTAGCTGGGAGGTTTCTTAGAGAGCAGGGCATGTGACCTCCGGGAGAGCTGGAGATGATGGAGGTAGGACATGGCCCTGGGATAGGCTCTCATCAGCTCTCCTTCTCTCCCTGCCTCTTCCAGGGTGTTTTTCCGGCGCCATTACCCCCTCACCACCATCCGCTTCTGTGGCATGGACCCCGAGCAACGGAAGTGAGTTCAAGGCTGGGCTGAACTCAGGAAAGCCATCCAGGGCCTAGCTGCCCACTGGGGTTTCTTGCTGACTCTGGGACTGGGATCACAGACAGAGCCTGTGAGCCTCGAGGGGCCAGGAGCAACGGGATGAGGGCAGGGTGGGACCCCGTGGGGTGTGGACGCAGTTGGCCGTGCTCCCCTCGCTGCTCAGCCAGAGTCCTGCGGAATGCAGAGAGGTCTCAGTACTCATAAATGTCCATCTTCCTTTCCAACAGGTGGCAAAAATATTGCAAGCCCTCCTGGTAAGGCCTTCCTGTGCACTGTCAGTCACCATAAAAGGTCTCCCTGGGGCAGGGCCTGGGACCCAACAGGAGAAGGGAGTTACAGAAGGAGGGAGCCCCTGTCCTGATCTTAAGAGAGCCCATGGTTTTGATGGGGTGGCACCAGCCCCAGTCCTCAGAGAGCCTCCAGTCTGAAGGAGGAGTCATGAGCCTGGGAGCCCCCAGTCTAATGTAGGAGGCACAGGGTCTAACCTCAGGGAGCTTTAATCTATAGGGATGCCCAATATGATGGTCAAAACACATCCTTGCCCTCAGGAACCTCCCACTAGGATGAGGAATACACAGGTCCTGTCCTCAGAGCCCCCCCCCCATTCAAAATGAGGGAAACTTAGATCTTGAGGAGGAGGAGGCATATCCTATCCTCAGCGAGCTGGGGAAGGGGCAGCGGGGAGAGCACTGTATTTGCTGAGATCACCTCTCCTAACCTCTCTGGGCCCCACCACCTCACTCAGCCTGTGCTCTCCCACCAGGATCTTTGGATTTGTGGCCAAGAGCCAGACAGAGTCCCAGGAGAATGTATGCCACCTGTTCGCAGAGTATGACACGGTCCAGTCGGCCTCCCAGGTCCTCAGCCTCGTGGGTACTCTGCTGCAGGACACAGAGAGGATGTAGGGGGAGGGAGCTCCCTCTGCACCTTCCCAGACATCCCATCATACACTGATGAGCCAATCTATTGGACTGGAGGAGAGAGATACCACACCTTGGTGAAACCCTTGAAACCCTGTGACCTTCATCAGTGACCTTCAGCCAGACCCCACTGTGTCTCAGTTTCCTCAACCAAATAAGGAGGCCATAGACAGGACCAGCTGTTCTCAGACTTTGGTGGGCATCTTAACAAGTTCCCTGTGATCCTGAAGCACACCCACACCTGAGGACCACATGGAAACAACCTCTGAGGACCCCGGACTCCATCAATGTGGATACTACCAACACAGCAGCTTGAGTTAGAGACGTGTGACCCTCTGTCGTGGCAAACAGCAGGTGCTGGGTCAGGACCCATGCTCCCCTAGCTCAAGGCTGACCTGGGAAAGATGGTCTGCAAGAATTGACCAAAGGAGGAATGGACTGACTCTATTTCCCTCCATATCAGTTTCTTCCCCCCCCCCCACCCCCCCCTGCCACTTCTGCAATTGCTTCTTGGGCAGCTGTTCCCAGGACAAAGCAGGATCTGCCTGCCCTGGATTCTTTAGGCCAATGTGGCCATGATTGTAAGGGCAGCTTAGCAAGGGGAAACTTGGCCCTATGGTCAGAGACCACCCAGCTGTCCTCACATTCCCGATGTCTAATCCCCGCACTGCAAATGAGTATCAGCCCCATCTTTTCTTTCAATTTTTTGGTTAGCAAGTGTCCTCCAGCTGGTGTCACAACTGCCCTAATGCTCCTTATGCAACCCACAGGAGGGAGGTGGGGGCCGGGAGACCCGACACAAGGGTCAGCTTTCTCTGGTTCTGCCTCAGCCCCAGTCTTGTTGAGTGTCCCCTGGTCCCGAAAACACACTCATAGAGAAACGCGGACAAGTGTGCACAGCAGTAGGGCATCAACTGGCCTTCCAGACACACGGGGGCAGCAGAGAGTCATGAATGCAAACAGCCAGCCAACTCCAGAGGCCTGGAGAAGCTGGGCGGTCTTTCTCCCACCCCACTTCCATCAAGACTCCCAAGAAGCTGGAATAGTTTGTCTAACAGGCCTGGGGTCCTAAGAAAACCACAACATGAGGATGGAAGAGGCTCGGAGAAGAAGCCCACTTTTGTTCTACCAGGAGCAAGTGCCTGCCTCCTCCCAGCTGTGGGCCCTGCCACCGCATCATTATCATTATCTTTGGCCAAAGCTGAGCCTGACAGATTATGGTTTCAACCCAGGCAGCCAAACTGGACTGAGGCTGCCCTGGGCTGGAGGGACTGGCTGAGAGCAGCCCACCCAGCCTGTGCTCAGGCACTGCCCCATCCCTGGAGAGTACAGAACACTGGACAAGGTTCTCCAGGTCACAGTGGCCAAGTTCTCAAGGTTATATTCAGGCGGCTGGCAGAGACCCCTTTTACCCATGGGTGCCTGTGTAGTTCCCATGGAAAATAAAATTTCTGTCTTGGCATAACGGTTGGTTCTAAGGCAATCAGGGCTGCCCCCTCAGAGGTGGAGACCTACACAGAGAGGCGACCTGAGTTGGCAGGCAATGACAGTGTCCTAGAGAAGACTGCATTTGCCACACTCCCTCCTACTCCCCTGGCCACAGCAGTACAGTAGCCACTGGCTTCCCTTCATAAACCATCTCTTAAACCATTCATGTGGTGTTCACCACATTTCTGGCATACTCGGTTTTCTTCTTCATGACTCCTTGCCTACCATTATGCCAGGAGGACGGAGAGTTGAGATTTTGCCCGTGTCCCAGGGCTGAAGGTGAGTGTGTGTAGCCCCCCCGATGGATTCCAAGGTCTCACTCGGGCTCCCTGAGGGACGAGAGGCAGGTGAAACATGGGCAGCTCAAGGGGAGTCTGGAAGAGTCTCTGAACCCAGATGAGCCCCGGGCTACCAACTCAGCCCTGGAGAAATGGACAATGGCTTCATCATTTCATCCTGGGCTGGGGGGGGGGGGGCGTTCTACCATTAGCTTCTGCCAGTTGGCAATTGGCAGTCCAAGTCTTGCCAGATGGTACAGGAGGGGCCTCAGGAAATCCACTTTCCTAGAGACCCTTAAGAAGGGGGGCTGCTCGGGGCGCCTGGGTGGCGCAGTCGGTTAAGCGTCCGACTTCAGCCAGGTCACGATCTCGCGGTCCGTGAGTTCGAGCCCCGCGTCGGGCTCTGGGCTGATGGCTCAGAGCCTGGAGCCTGTTTCCCGTTCTGTGTCTCCCTCTCTCTCTGGCCCTCCCCCGTTCATGCTCTGTCTCTCTCTCTGTCCCAAAAATAAATAAACGTTGAAAAAAAAAAAAAAAAAGAAGGGGGGCTGCTGCTTCTGTTTAGGCTGAGCTCTATGACCCAGTGGCAGGAGCTGCCCTGAAGGGTCTGTGAAGAGACTCTCCCAACGGCTTTGAACTGCCATTGAGGGGCGCTGCCTCCCCTCTCACTACCAAATTTCAATTCCAGCCTCCCGCCCCAGCAGCCCCCCTCGACCTGGCCGTGGGCTGAGTCCACTGAAGGTAATTTACCTTCTCTGCCGCATTTACCATAAAACTCATCTTTCCTCCAGGAAGATTTAACAAAAAATTTGACTTAGACTTTTGCCGATGGGGAGAGCAGCCAGCCCAGCAAGGGTAGGAGGGTTGGTGGGCAGAGGGGAGGAAAGACAGCCACCAAGCCAGGAGTCAGGAGAGGAGGGGTCTTCACATCTCAAGAGTTCTCTGTCCAGGAGGCCCCAGGCCTTGCAGCCCTTGGTCTGAAGCCTCCCTCACCAGTGTCATTCCTCCCAACTTTCCATCCTTCCATGTCCTGCTGTCTATACACATATACCTCCTGTCCATCCCTCCCTCAATCTCCCTCCCCACGTTCTCCCTTTTCGTTCTCACCTCATTCTTTCTTGACCCACCTGCTCTCAAACCTGTCCTCTCCCTCTTTACAGAAAAACCTTCCTCTCTCCAACTCTTGTCCCATTTATTTTTTTTACTGTTTATTTATTTATTTAGAGGGGGGAGGGGCAGAGAGGGAGGGAGAGCGAGACTCCCAAGCAGGTTCTGCCTTGTCAGCACAGAGCCAGACGTGGGGCTCGATCTCACGAGCCTTGAGATCATGACCTGGGCTGAAATTAAGAGTTGGACGTTTAACCAACTGAGCCACCAGGGTGCCCTCACTCTTGTCCCATTTAATTTCCTCACCCCATTGTCCCAGATGGCTGGACCCAGAGCAAAGGCCAGCTAGAGTTGATGGGAAGGGAGAGGGACAGCCACCTGCACCGCCAACCATTTTTCAAGCCTCAGATTCCCACCCTCTCCAAAGCCTGCCTCCTCTCTGGCTACAGAGTGACCTCCCCAGAAACCCGAAGCACCCTCCCGCCCTGCCACCTCATCTGTCTGCTCACCTCTTCTCTTTCATCCTCAGCCTCCTGTCCTTAACTCTCAAGCCATCCAACAGGCTGAGGGCTTGGACCCAGGGCAGGGCTAGGAGGTGAAGGGCTCCCGACCCAGAGATCGGTGCCTTGCTTCATGCAACAAGGGTTTTCTGGCTGGAGGCTTTGTTCGTGTGAGCTAGACACACAGATCAGCGTTAACAGTGTTCTAACAGAGGTTCGTAAGTGCCATGCAGGGCTGGCAGGAAGTTTAGAAACAGGGAAGGTAAACCTTATCCATTTGGAGGGAATGAGGGCAATGTTGCCAAGGAGGTAACATTCAGGTTGGGTCTTCAAGGGTAAATAGGAGTTTAGCATGCAAAGCAGGGGAGAGAAACCAACTTTTATTGGGGGGCTCTTATGTGCTAAGTACAATGTGAATCACAATGTGTATGTTCAATCTCATTTTACTGAGACTCAGAGGGTTAACTTGCCCATATTCAAGGGCAGTGGCAAGAAATAAGATTATAAATTTGTGCCCGTTCTACTGCCTCAGCATTCTCAGACAAGCAGATGGATGAATCTACATGTGGAACACACAGGTATGAGACGATACCATATTCACCGTGGCTGAAGTATGTGGTACCCAAGGGAGTAAGTGTAAGGGGAAGCAGAATCGGCAGCCAGATTATCAAGAGCCTTGGGTGCTAGGCTGAGAATGTCTAGGGCATGAATACTTATTAAATGAATGAATGACTCAATGAATGACTGAATGAGGCTGAACTCAAGACCACTGTATGCAGTTGGACAGGTCGTACAATGTACAATCATGCACAGCAACCTGCTTGAACTTCATCTGATGAGCGCTAGGGAGACATCAGAGGCTCTTCAGCCAAGGAGTAAGTGACCAGATTTGTGCTTTAGAAATATGGCTTGGGGGTGTGGGGGGGCAGGAGACTGGATCTGAGGGCTGGGCTGGGGAGAAGTGTGATCAAAAGAGGAAGCTGTGAGAATTTGGATTTTAGGCCAGGAAAGAGATAAGAGCCTAAGGAGACAGGCTGGGGCAGGAACCTACTTGATCTAGCCCTGAGTCCTTGGTTCCTCTGACATGGAAGGGCCGCATGGGAAAGAGCAGGACCAAGACATCCAATCCCACTGGTGTGGGTCTCTTCAGACAGCCATAACATGATACTGGGTGGCCTCAACAACAGACACTTACTTTGCCACTGTTCTGGAACCTGAAGTACCAGCATGGTTGGATTCTGGTGAGAGCTCTCTCCCTGGCTTGCAGACAGCCACCTTCTCGTCGTTTGCGCACATGGCCTTTCTGCAGTGTGTGCTTCTAGAGAGAGAGCTCTCTTCTTTTTTTTAAGTTCATTTATATACTTTGAGAGAGAGAGAGAATCCCAAGCTGGCTCCATGCCGTCAGCACAGAGCCTGACTCAGGGCTCAATCCCACGCATCATGAGATCATGGCCTGAGCCGAAATCGAGAGTCAGATGCTTAACTGACTGAGCCACCCTAGGCATCCCTCTCTTCTCTTCTTAATAAGGCTACCAAGTCTATCAGATGGAGACGCCATTCTTCCGATCTCAGTTAACCTTAATTAGCTCCTAAAAATACTATCTCCAGATACAATCACACTGGGGTTAGGACTTGTGAATTTGGAGGGACACAATTCAATCTTCCCCCAGCTGAGCTCCCCACTCCCACCGTCCCCCTCTGCCCGCCTGGCTGGGGTTCTCTCCTTCCTGACCCTCGCCCTTGGAGGTAGCGGGGCTTATTCGGTAAGTCTCTGCTTCCTGGAAGGTATCTCAGCCTTTACTCCCTGCAATCGAGTCTTAGCAAGGTAGTCAAGTGGAGCTTGACTGGCAGCAGGACTGGGGGCCAGGGAAGGCAAGCCAGGAGGAAGGAACCAGAGAACAAGAGGGGAAAGAGAAGGGAGAATGCCATTCAATTTATCATTCACTCATTCACCAAACGTGTGCTGAGCTCTTGTGTGAGCGGTGCAGGATTAGGCACACTGGGGTTGGGCAGGGAATGGAGAAGAGGTCTGTATGAGCCCCGGGAAAGATGTTCTCTCCTCTACAACATGAGATGTGATGCCGCATTAACACTGAGATGGGACATATCTTTGCCTAGTTCACCGCCCCCCCCCCAACACTTCCCTCTTCTGCATCAAGAATTAGAAGCCTGGGTGGTCAGGCAGAGCTGAGTGGCAGAGCTGAGTGGCAGGTCCCCACTGCCACTGACAAGCTTCATGGTTTAGGACAAGTCACTTCTCTGGGCACTATAATACCCACCTCACAAAATTAAGGTTGTGGGAAGCCTAAAGAGACACTGAACGTGAATGTACAAACGTGCATTATGAGAAGGATGGCACTCGTATCAATCTGTCATTGAGCATTCAATATATTCCAAGTACCATGCCACTGGAGCAGGAGCTCCATGAGGAAAGCTGAACTCCCAGCACCTAAAACAGTGCCTGGCACACATCATGCCTGCAGCATTTGCTAGAAGCTTTGCCATATGTAGGCTCATTGAATCTTGACGACACCACTGCATAAGTACCATTACTTAACCTTGTTTGATACATACAGAATTGTGGATTAGGAGATTAAGTCAGTTTCCCAGGGTGCAACCATAATAAATAGCGGAGCGAGATTTGAACCCAAGCAATCTGGACCCAAACCCACGGTGACGATGATAATAATGATGACATTTGGAGCTTATTGAACCCGAGGTCATTAAGTCCAATCCCCTGCCTCTACATACGTTCACCAGGACAGGGTTGTCTGCCCCTCTTCCTAGTGTCTCTGCCAAACCCCTCCTCTTCCATCAGGGATTAGGTCCCTAGCCCCAGGCCACTCCGGATGTTGTCAAAGTCGCCCCTCCCTCTTTCTGCCTGGAAAGTGGCACATCTCCCCCTATAACCTCCCACCCAGAATCCCAGAATCTTCCCTCAGGACCTCCTTCCTTCTTCCCCAACTATAGCCTTACTTAGCTTCCCCTTTCTGGTCCCTGAAGAGTCCTTTCTTATGGAAAAAGGGTAGATGCCCAAATACCCCCCTGGACTCCCCGGGAGATGGTGCAAATAGAACTTGCCCTGAGTTCTAATCCACTGCTGCCACCAGCTCATTTATGCCTTCAGACAAGCAAGTCACAGACCCCACTAGGCCTCCGTTTCCCCCACTGTGTAATGAGTGAACTAGAGAAGACCTTAAAGGCTGCTCTCAGCCCCGGTCTTCTTTTTTTTTTTTTTTTTTAATTTTTTTTTTTTAACGTTTATTTACTTTTGAGACAGAGAGAGACAGAGCATGAATGGGGGAGGGTCAGAGCGAGAGAGGGAGACACAGAATCCAAAACAGGCTCCAGGCTCTGAGCTGTCAGCACAGAGCCCGACGCGGGGCTCGAACTCACGAACCTGAGATCATGACCTGAGCCGAAGTCGGACGCTTAACCGACTGAGCCACCCAGGCGCCCCAGCCCTGGTCTTCTGGATAGTGACCCTTCTCAGCCACCAGGCTACAGCCACCCTCTCTCCCCCCATACACACTCCTCTCCAGCTGAGATATTCCCCAGGGCTCTCCCCAGAGCTTCCTGTGTGGTCTCCCCCACCTTATCTCCCAGCCTGGAACTTTGGGATCTGCCTGGAGGCAGCCTCTGCTCTCCCCCCACTCCAGACCTGCCCTCTGCTTTGGATTGTGCTGACTCTCCCTTCCTCTGCCAGGGCACAGAGTCCTCTGCAAGGCCACCGTCTGCAGACAGTATAAACGGAGGCTGGCCCTCCGTTCCCCAGCCTGTGGGCCTGCTCCCCTCATTAGAGCTCCAAGAACATCCCCATGCAGGGGTTTACAAAAACCCCTTGCATTTTAAAGGCAACCTTCCCCACCACTGTCCCCCAAAAAGAAAGCTTTTCAAAACTTTTCAAGTCTCAGTTTACATTTCAATATAAACCCCTCTGGGCCTACTGCCTGGGATCTAGGACTCACTGCCCCTTAAATTCGAAATCTCTTTGGGGGAGGGTTTTTGTCTTTACCACAGCCTCTCCCTCATTGCATGGGGCGGGACCTGCCCAGGGCTTTCGGAGGTGGGGGTGGTCACAGTTCCGGGATGGCCTGGCCTGACCCCTCACAGGGCCAGCGATCAGGCCAGGGTCACTGAGCAGTCACATGTCACTTTGAATGGGAAGCCTTGAACTGAGGCTGAGAAACAAAGTTGGGCAACAGCTCAGCCAAAGGCAACTGGACTTTTTTTCTTTTCTTATGTGTTTTGGGGGAAAAAACCTCTATTGTCCGACTAACCTTCCATGATGCTGGAAAATTCAATTTATTTCCTGAGCAGTCTGGTCCAATTTCCCCTGGGTGGGGACAAGACTGGGCTTCCCTCCCTGCTATTCCAATTTAGAAGCTCCAGCTCTGCTCAGGGACCAGGACCCAGGAGGAAGGCCGGGCCCCTGAGCCCTGGCCCTGGCAGCACCCACCCCCCCAACACGATCCTTCCCCAGGGAGCCCCCATTCCAGCCCCTGCATGTAAGGACGCTTTTTCTGCAGTTTCAGGGTCCCAGTTTCCATTGCCATTCTCGCTTTCTCAGCAACCTGGGTTTGCCGGGCAGCTGTGTTGGCCTGTCCCAGACCCACGCCAGCAATCTATGTGTGCCCCTCTGGGTCCCCCAGCTTCCTGCCTCTGTCTCTAGACTCTTCGGGGCAAGCCGATAGAGGTACAGCTGTAAAGCATTTGTGCTGGCCGCCAGGCTGGCGGGGGAGCCATCTGCGGCCCGGTCGCTGCCAGGCCTGCAATGACGGGAACCCTGGGCCCCAGCCCTTCCACCCCAACCCCCAACACAGGAACCTCTCTGTCTACCAAGGCCTAGGAGGCCAAGGGGAAGGGGAATGACCTTGAGGCCACTGCAGGAGACAGGGTACAGACATAGTCAGCCCCTACTTGACAGCCTACAGCTGAACTTCACTGCAGAGGTGGGGGAGGGGGTGCCGCTCCCAGAGGAGGCTGTCGGATGATGGGGAGGGGGCTTGCTGTCCACCCAAGCCTCAGTGAGAGACTTGTCCTCAGCGGCCAGCGTCCCACTGCCACCCTTCCTGAGCTAATAGAAAAGTTCACAGGCCACTAGTGAGTAGAGTAAGGAAAAGGGAAAGGCCTCTCTCTCCTAGCCCCAGCAAAGAGAAGCCCCCACATCCCCACCTTCCCTTAGTCTATACCCAACTCCCGTTTTGGGAGGGAGGGGCGGGGTGCATTGAGAGAATGGACTTCTGAGATGCCTCCGGCCTGCAGTAGACCCATCTGGTTTCAATCAGGAGAGCAGGGTCCCAGATCATAGAGGCACATGGGGGAGGGAGGCTGTGCACACAATCCACCCCCCAGCCCCTCTCCAGAGTGCAGCCCCTTTCCCATGTGATCTCCTTTCACCTCCCAGGTGGGCCTCACACAGTCACTGGAAGACTAGGTGAGGCAGGGGAAATTTAGGGGGCAGTAGTACAGACCCCAGACCTCTGTCCATATTAGAAGAGCAGACCACAGAGGAGAGAGAGAAACCTAAGGAAAGAGGGGCCTGGAAGGAGAAGAAAGGGCTGCAAACAGAGTCAGAGCAAGCGAAGGTCCTAGAAACCACCAGGTCCTAACTGGATCTTATCACAAATGGGGAAGCAGAGGTCCTGAGAAGGAAGTCTAATAGGTCCACCTACTGGATTCAGCCCCAAGCCCTGTTCAAGCATCCCACCCACCCGTCTTAATAGGAATCGCCAACCCCTTCAACAGATGAGCAAACTATGGCTCATAGAAGAAAGTCCCACCTTCCCAACCTCACCCAGGTGGTAAGCAACCGGAGCCACCATTTTGGCTTCCCTGCCATCTCTAGACTTGGATCAGGTGGGAGCCCAGTCCTGGAGAAACCTACCCTCCCCAACTAGGGCCTGCTCTGGTTCTGGAACCCTCACCTGCTCAGTCCCAACTCCTGTCTCCAGGCCCAGGACGAAAGGATACAAAGCCTGAAAAAAGCAGCCTTCCTGGGCATGGCTTGTTGCCAAGGTTCTAATCCTGGTTCCAGAGGACTTTGGCACTCGGGTCTCAACTTCCCCATCGATAAAATGGAGGAGTGTTGTCTAAAACTGGGTTGGACAGTGATTCTGTGATTCCCCAAACCTCCATTTCTATCATCCTAAACAAACCTAGAGGCTTCCCTTGGCTTGGGTGGTCTTTAGGAAGAAGGTTGATCCCAATTTCAGAATTTAGAGCTGGCAAGAGAGCCAGGCTTTAAAGAGAACGAGGGGACCCAGCCAGCCATGGAAGCCGCTAATCTCCATCTCTCCCTGGGGGACTTCACTGCCGCCTCCACTGAAAGCAATTTGTCATGCCCTGAATTAAGTGATTCCAACAAGGGTTTAATTTCAGTTTAATGGCTCTGTTTTTATGTGTAATTAAATACCGTTGCATGGCGAAAATATGTTGTTTGCACTTTAGAGACTGTGTAAGGGCCCGGGAAGCCAATCCCACTGGGTTTCTACTCCCAGGCTCCACCAACCCCTCCCCTAGTCTGGCTGGAAATGTCCAGGTCCTAGGGAAGGGGGTGGGGGACCTGGGGAAGAGAGGAGGGCGGTGAGGGGAGAAGTGGGCCTGATGGCGCCTGCTCACTCAGTAGAGAATGTTTCTAATTATCCTCTGCACCCCCACTTCTACTCCCTGACCCTACCTCTCCCCAGCCCCTGGGGCCTCAGACATAGAGGGGACAGATCACTCTGACAGTGAGGATCTAATTAGACCCTTGGCTGGCTGAAGTGGTGTCTGTTCCCCCGGGGGTGTGTTCAAAGTCCTGCCCCATTGTCTCTCCTCCACTTATTGTTCCCATTAACTCCCTCCTCCCCCATGAATATGCCTCCTCCCCCATTGACCCTCTCCCCTGACTCACAAACCACCCCCTCCTCCCCTCTTCCCTCTGACAACCCCACAACCCAACCCACAACTGACCCAGCATCCCAGCTGTCAGCCTGCCTCCGAGCTCCATCCATCCACATCATCTTGCCTTCTCCTTCTAGGTCAGAGGTGACATTGCCATAGGAGTCTGGAATGCAGGGGGAGTTTCTCTGGCTGGGAATGTTTAGGGTCATTTACCCCACAGCCATATTCCCCCTCCCCAGGAAGGGGGGCCAAGCAGGCACCCCAAGTCCTGCATGCCTCATGACATTCCTGGAGCAGCTTGGTATAGCCCAATCTGGCCCAGAGGGCAGAGGGGTTGGGACAAGCGGCCTTTTCCTGGAAGGAGTTTGCAGTGGCCGGAACCCAGGGGCCTTCGTAGGAGGAGGGGCCAGGAAGCTGGGCCAACTCTCCAGAGATGCCCCTGCCTGAATCCAATACTGGAGTCTGTCCAAGTCTCCCCTTTTTTCTCCCTACTTCCACCCTGCTTGCTTGCCAGCAGAAAACCCAGCCCCCAACCCTCAGCAACAGCAGGGCTTGATCTCCACTAATGAGCTGGGAAATGGAAACCAAATGCCTGATGTATGCAGATGGGCACCAATGTGCTAAGGGATCCTGATGGGGTGCCTCCCACCCACCCCCATCCCCACTCCAAGCCACAGTGGAGGGGCATAACATTTCTTGGGGAGGAGAGCAGAGCACTCAAGGACCTCAGTTTTAAGTTTATCTGGGTAAGTGCCACCAGGACACGAGAGTTTAGTCCTTGCCACCTCCTCCCTTCCACTTCTGCCAGAGATGCCGATGCCCTGTGACTATTAGAGTGACCATTAAAGGGTATTTGGAGGTCATGGCTGGGGCGGTGATGGGGGCGGTGGGGGTGGCGTTAGGTGCAAACTAGGCCAGCAATTCCTCTCTGGAGCCTGATTCTCCCCGCTGTGACACTCCCCAGGGCAGTTTACTTCCTCTAGCCTGGCAGTGGTAGAGGGTGTCCACCGTGACACAGAGCTGCTTTTATTTCCTTCTTTTGGGACACCTAGGACCTGCTTCTGGGATCGCGGAGGCAAGCGCCAGGGGTGGGTGGGGGGCAGTGTTTCTGTGGGATGTTGAATTCCCTCTCTCAAGGTGCACATCCGCTATTCTTTGGTGCTAGAGCTCCCCACACATCCTGCAGTGGGGACGCCTAATGAGCGAAGGCCACTCATTCACAGCCAGGAGGGAAGTAGCAACACACTCTGTGAATTTCTCTAGTCCCTCCCTCCTCACATCACACACAGTCACACTCAGATTCACAACCCACGCAGACATGCCTCTCAAATTAGTGTGTCCTCTTCACACACCCGGATCAGGTATACATGCCCTGTAAAAGCCCATACACTCACGTCTCGCTTTGAACATTCAAAGACATCACTTTGCTATATTCACACGCATGTGTGCACTCGCGCGTGCACACACACACACACACACACATACACCACAAATATCACAGAGGCATACCCCAGGCCATATATGCAGCTACTTCCCAAGCAGATCCAGCTTTCTTTGGAAGCCCAGGAAAGGAAAAGGACCTCTTAGTGCCCACTGCCAAGGTACAGCACTGAGAGGAGGGGGCTGGAGAAAAAAGGGGAATTTACAAAGATGCTTTAGGGAAAGAGATACTATCCCTACATTTATTTGGTTTAAGGACCTAGAACTTAAGGGTCTATGTGTCAGTGAAAGCTGATATGCTACTCCAACATGCCTTGGCCTCAGCCCAAGAAGTACGGGATTCCATGAAGGGTGGTCAGGGAACCAAGGTCACTTTGTTATCTCCTACTGCTGGCAGTGTCCTGTGGTGCCTCAGGGAGACCAGATGGCTGCGGAATGCTGCCACTGGGGCAGAGCTAAGGGGAGGAGGATTGCAGCCCCAGTTTCAAGATACAGATAGTACAGGGGCCACCTCATCAGGGGCCAATGAAATCGAAAGGCCTGGGCGTGCCTCTGGAACTGGGGAGGGGCTAGGAACCCAGAAGACAACCCATCAGGAGGGGGCTCCCCCAGAGTGCCGCACACTTGGTGCACAGGGCCTTCACCCTGCCCATGACCTCCCGAGAAGGGGCCCCCACCCAGATCAGTGTCACACACACAGAACACAGAGATGGGGAAGAGGGACACTGGGACACGACCAGAAATCCAGTCATACCACATGGGCACAAAATCTGGGTCTGGCACCAAGAGCCCACAGCCTGGTGAGCTCAGGACACCAAGATCAAAGATGGCCCCACTCCCAACCTCGCAGAATCAAATCTCAACACAACCACCCCATTAAGGAATCTAGGCAGTCAGAGCTGTGGAATGCGTTGGAGAGTCTACCCCCTCTCCCCAACTTCAGGGAAATGTCTCCTTCACTAAATTAATACATCAAATCCAGATGCAAATCCAGTCTGCCTGATGCCCTAGGAAATAGCCCAGCTTCACACACCAGATGATCCCAGAAATAGCTCTGGTCCAACAGGGCTGTCTCTGCTTGTCTTCCTTCAGAAGCCATTTTCTGCTCACCGGAGTCTGAACACAGACAGCATGACTCTAGGGAAGCCCCCTGGGAAGAGGCTGCAGGGAAGAAGATGAGCTGGTCAACTCTTTGCAGTTGTCTTACCATGTAGGACAGGGCTGGGGACTATATGATGACCCCGCCTTCCCACCCCTGGCGCACCCCTGTCTCTGATTATAAATAAATCAACCAAACACAATTGCCTAGTTTTTTTGTTGTTGTTTTGTTCTGTTTTGTTAAAAAAAAAAAAAAAGACAAGACATCATGGTCAACTGGTAGGTCCCTAAGTCTCCTTCCATCCAGTCAAGCCAGAAATGCCTGGAGGGTAGGGAGGTATAGGGAAGGAGGCAAGGCCACAGGCAGGGAGCCACTAGAAGGACAGAGTCATCTTGGTGACTCTGTGGCTGTGACGAAAACAGGGGAGGAAGCAGGACCCCGGGCAAGTCCTTCACCCCCGAGCATGTGTGTCTCTTCTCCATCAGGCACATGCAGTTCGATTGTACATTCTTTCCTCCCACCCTGACTGTTCAGAGATGGGGCCCACCTCCCCAGCCCTCTGTCCCACATGCCTTCTTCTGACCCTCTTCCCTTCCCCAAAGCAGGGTCTGGGCTGCCAGGCCACCAAGTAGACAGCACACCAGACCCAAAGTTGGGCTTGTCTCTATAGGTCCTTCCCCCTGGAGGGAACTAAGGAAGAAAGGAAGGGCACCCTGGCAGGCTTGATCTTTGGGAGTGGGTCTGGGACTCCTCACCACTGAATCATCTGCCAACCCACACCTTCCTTACAGCCTCCACCCTCTGACTAGATTGAGGGGAGGGACAATGGTACAAGGAACGATGGTCAAGGTACATGTCTACCTCCCTCCTCTGATTCCGGACATGAGACTCCTCTTGCCCCACAAGCTTGTGCTCAGCTTAGAGGAAGTAGCCTCACATGCCCAAATCAGAGAAAGTCAGAATAAGAGCCCCCAGGGTTAAAAACTAGAGCTGGCCTGTAGTATGTTGTCAATAAATGTTTTTAGATGAGTGGCTGGGTGAATGAACGAATGAATGAATGAATCCAGGATCAATTTGGAAACACAAGGGCTCCCTATTGCCACTCTCAGACCTCTCAGGCTATCTAAGCCCAGAGAGGACACCCCTAGGCTTTGGCTCACCCCAAGGGCACACCCATACACACACACATACACACACAAAGGGAAATTTCTGGGCCAGAGACAGAGCCAGGACTCAGACCCAGGCTCCAGGTCAGCTCTGCAGCCTCTAGGGGATGGGGTGACAGGGAGCACTGAGCCCCCTGCCTCCTGGCAGGGCTCACTCGCGGAAGCTGTCAGCCAACTGGTGGCAGTCCAGCTCCCCTTTTGGTTCCAGGCCCCCTGGAAGTTTCACTCCTGTCTTCCGGTCCACACACCAGCACTTGCCGCGCTGCCCATCTAAGGCCGGGTGACACTGTCAAGACAAGGGTGGGAGAAGTCAGTTCCTAGGCAGCCTGCCTCAACCCCAGCCCAGCCCTCAAGTCAGACAGTTGATCCAAGATGGCCTGTAACAGCAGAGGCTCTTTCATGATCATGGACCCTCTGAGCCCATGGCATAAAGAGATCTTGGCCAAGAAGGAAAGGTCAAGTAGAGAGAACTTGGCCAAGAAGTGAAGGTTGTCTCAGAGGTCAGCACTGGTCTAGAGATAAAGGGTCAAGTGTCAGAACTTTCAGTGGGATAAAAATTGGGGGAAGAAAACACAAAGAACTGAATTAACACAAAGAATGAACTCTAATGTAAACTATGGACTTTAGTTAATAAATGTATCAACACTAGGGACTTTTGATTTCAGCTTAGGTCATGATCTCATGGTTGTGAGTTCGAGCCCCGCATCAAGCCCGCCTCTCAGAGTCTGCTTGGGATTCTCTCTCTCTCTCTCTCTCTCTCTCTGCCCCTCCCCCCTCTCAAAACAAATAAATAAATTTAAAAATAATAATAATAATAATGGGGGCATCTGGGTGGCTCAGTCAGTTAAGCATCCAACTCTTGATTTCGGCTCAGGTCATGATCTCACTGTTCATGGGATCCAGCCCAGAGTCAGACTCCATGCTGTCAGTGCAGAGCTTGGGATTCTCTGCCTTCCCCCACTCACACACACACTCTCTCTCAAAATAAATAAATGTTAATAATAATAATAATAATAATAATAATAATAATAATAATGTGTCAATATTAGCTCCTTAATCTGTGATAACATATATACCACACTAATACAAGATGTTAACAGGGAAAACTGGCGGGGGGGGGGGGGTGGTAGATGAGAACACTGTACTTCCTGCTCGATTTTTCTATAAGCCTAAAAGTGCTCTAGAAAATAAAGTCTATTCATTTTTTTTAATTAGGGAAAACAGTTTTTAAAAATTGGGACAAGGATAAAGTTTATATTGGGATAAAGCTTGCAGACAGGTTTGGCACTGGTTTCTGGAGCCCTTTCTGGTCATCCACTCATTGCACACCACCCCATACCCTCCTCATGCCAGCCTCGGATTTGCAGACCTGGAGGCAGCCCTTCTCCTCCTGTCTAGGCCTCAAAGTGGCAGCCCATTTTGCGGATTTGTCTATAGAGCACAGAGTGGGAGAATGCATGTGCTTGTGCCCACAAAGAGCTGAAGAAGACCCCAGCCAGGATTCCCCAGGCTACACCCAGCACAAGGCACCCCGCTGCTCTGCCCAGATATGCCACCCTCCCAAGTAAGCCCACCTCTCATGGGTCAGAGATGGGGCTGAGGCAGGCAAACCTTGCTGAACATCCTAGTCTCCTGAGGGCTTATCAGAGGAACCCGTGTTCCAAGGGCATGAGGGAATATGGAGGTTTCTGCATTCGTGTTTTCTCTCTTGTCCCCCTTCTTCCTCTGTTTCCATCCAAAGCTCCTGTCCCCAGCTGTCAGATCTGGCTATACCCCAGGTGGTTTCGTTACTCAGCCTGGGGGAAGGGGCAGGCTGATTTTCCTCCTTAACCCTTCCTGACCGAGCCCCTCCATTCCAAGATGAAACCTAAGACATTCTATGACAAAGGAGAACTACTCATAGGATGGAGCAGGGGGAATGAGAGTGTGTTGGCAGGTAGACATTGGCAGGAGTGCTAAATGGTGAATCCGGAGGTGATGGAAATAGCCCTGGATGGGGAAGCAGGATAGCTGGTCTGCCATTAACTCACTCTGAGACTTCGGGCCTCAGTTTCCTCACTTCCAAAATGAGTGTGGTGGGCAAAATAAGCTGAGGCTCAGGAGGCTGAGGGAGGGCCCAAGGGGTTAGGTTTGGGTTGGGAGGTCTTCCCCTCCCTGAGATCTCCATCCTGGACCAGGATCTCCTGTGGAGAGACCAGGAATGCCCCCAGGAACTCAGGTCAGGACCGAGCCAGCAGTGATGAAGACCCACCTGCTTGGGGTGGAAGTTGCCATTTCGGTCGCAGTTGGGGATGGGGATGATGTAGAGGTCTTCATGGGTGCGGCTCTGTGAGGCGGCCAGCCGCTCCAGGGCCCGGTGCAGCTCACTCTGGCAGGAGCCTTGGGGCTGGAGGAAGGGAGGATGGAACAGCTTAGCAGAAGGGAGAGAGGCAGGAAGACCAAGGCTGGAGGTCAGCTCACAACTGAAGGACCTGAAAGGAGGCTCAAGGCCCAGAGACTGGGCAGGGCCCAATGGGTTCAGGGGACACCGGTGGGCAGGGCAGAAGGACACTGAAGAGAGGATCTTGAGCCAAAGAGCTTCCAAAAAGGAGGACTGTGAATGGAAAGGACTTTGTGGGGAAAGAGGTTGTGGAACCCTATGGAGATGGTTGGGAAGGAAATGATTTCTAAGCAGGAGGGATAGTTGACATCATATCATTAATGACTTGTAAGACCTAGGCAAGGATCCACTGGGAACCCCCCATCAGGTAGGACAGTAACCAGACCCTGGAGCAAGGTCGGCAGGCCCCCTGCTGTGGCCAGCATTAGCCCTTGAGTTACTGAAAAGGCCTGGGTGGCAAGTCCAAGAGAAGGGCTAAGAAACACCAGGAGGCTTGGGGCAACCGCTATTTACAAACTAGTACAAAAGTATTTCAGTACTTAAAAATTACTTCAACTGCATCAAGGTATATAACTGATGACCAGGAAAGGAATTTCAAGGAATGAAATGAGGATTTGGTCCTGATGACGCATACTAGGTGCATCTTGCACACAGTAGGCATCCAAAGAATGTTTCTGAATGACCATAGTCCAGATCCAGTGGTGGTGGTGGTGGTGGTGGCGTGTGTGTGCCTGTGCACACGCGCATTTGTAGGGCTGAGGTCCTCACCACGGGCCGAGCTTCCTCCCGGGGCACCCCGATGACCTTCATCTTGCCCCCGCTGGTGCTGCGGTCTCGAATTTTGGCTAAGTGCTTCTGTAGGCACCTGCGGTCATGCGCACTGCAGGGACTGAAGCTGTTGTTCGGGTGGTCACCCTCATCCTTGTCTGTAGTCAGGCCGAGATGGAGAGAGGTCAGCACAGGGAAAGGACAGGGCAGAACACCAATCCAGCCTCCCACCTGCTTTCTTCTAGGGGATTCTCCAGCCTGGCTCTGAGAAAGGGTGGGGGACCCTGGGCTGGTGGGGGAGGGGGGTTGAAAACAACACCCCTGTCTCCTCCCTGCTCTCCTGGATTCCTGAGGAGAAAATCTTCTTAACATCCTTGACTTGTCCCTCACCCCACCCAGTCCAGCCCTCAGATGAGTCACCAGCTGCAGCTGCGCAGACAGCAGGAGGGTCCCCTGGGCCCTGCAGGGAGGTCTAAGGCAGGCAGGGGCCTCCCCCCTGGATCTCGTACCCCCCCTCCATTCAGCTCCTCCTACCATCCCCCTCTCCGTCTGCTCTCTCTTCCTGTCTCCTTTCCTGGTCTTTTCAGCATCTGGCTGAGCCAGCCAGGGGATCCCCAGATCTGTTGGCTCTGCCGCCCCTCTTCCAAGTGGCCAAACTCAGAGTTTCCATGAGTGATGAGAAATCTGGCCCAAAGGGCTCTCCCCATTGGCTAGACAGGGAAGAAGAAGCGGGAGTGGGTGTGTCCGCCTGCCTGCCTGAGAAAGTGTGCACCCACACGCATGTGTGTGCAACACACTGTGTGGCCGCAGGACCCAAAACATCCTCACACATCACTTCAGTCCCCCACCTCGACATCTCCCATCCTTGGACTTTAGACCCCACCGAAAGTCCACAACTATGGCCCAGAGGCAGGGCACTGGGGAATCTGGAGATAGGAGGTGGTGAGGCTGGACCCACACACTCTCCCTGGGATCTCCTGAAGACTCTACCTGAACTCAAGAATAACCTGAGCCAGAAGTCCCAGAACTGTAACCACCACTCCACCCTGCAGGCAGCCAAAACTGGAATACAGGCCTGAACTGGAGAAAGAGGTTGCAAGTCCTCTCTGCAGCTCAGAGCCACCTCTGAAACGCTTGGGCTTGGCAGCTCACTGCCGGCCTGAGTGCAAAGCCCCTGCCAGCATTCCAGATGTTGGCAGCCAGACAGAAGGTTACATCTGGTTTGCGTCAGGATTTTTTTTTTCCTGAGGAGTTAGCAGGTTCCTCCACGCATGGCAGCAGTCCCAGAGCTGCCTCTGGGTCAAATGGTATTTTTCCGCCTAGCCAAAGTTAGTTGGGGGGTTAGTTCTCTTTTTGTTCTCCTAGTTCTGGGGGTGTGGGGTGGGGGTAAGTAGGTAGATAAAGGGAAACCAGGAAACGAGGAATCGAGACTCTCAGAAAGGCTTTGTCAAGATTCCATACCAAAGGTTATTTATAAAATTGAGTCACCAAGGATGGGAAGAAGGTTTTGTCACGGGTGGAGGGCTGGTTTAGAAAGAAGAATCAAAGGTAAGGAATTAATAGAGCTATAGATAGATCTATCCTTTTGCATATTCAACATCCCAAGAAGGATAGTCCGGAGGGGACTCCAGTCTCAGAGACAACAAACATCAAGTTCTTAAGGGTCAACCAAGGGGAAAACACCTCCCAGTGATGTGGGTAGCAAGAGATGTGGGTACATTTCAGAAGACCAGGATTGTCAAGGGGGCCATAAGCAGATAGACCCCAAACCCTCGGTGAGAACCAGAGAAAAGGTCCAGGATCCAGGCTCTCCCAAGGAACCTTTCTGGCCCAGGCTGGCCAGTGACCCTGCCCCTGCATCCACCTTGCACAAAGTCACAAGACTTTTGGATGGGGCCACAGTGTTTCAGAGCTATAGTCTGGAAGTGGGTATTGGAGTGAAAGAGGAAATGGAAGATCTAAAAGAGCCATGGGCACCCGGGGTGTCTCAGTTGGTTGAGCATCAACTCTTGATTTTGATTTAGGTCATGATCTCATGGTTCGTGGGATCAAGCCCCATGTTGGGCTCTGTGCTGTCATCGCATAGCTTGGGATTCTCTCTCTCCTTGTGTCTCTCTGTCCTCCCCCGCTCATGCTCACTCTCTCTCTCTCTCAAAATAAATAAATAAACACTTTTTAAAAAGGAAAGGAAAGGAAGAAAAAGAAAAGAGAAAAGAAAAGAAAAGAAAAGAAAAGAAAAGAAAAGAAAAGAAAAGAAAAGAAAAGAATTAGAACCAAATCTTGGAACGACAGAGGCTAAGCTAAGACATGAACAAAAGCACACCATTTTCCTCGGGAAAGGCTGGAAGGGATCACAAGGACTCAATTGCCACAGCCCATAATGCTAACCCGAGGGGCACCCTTGTAACCTGAAAAAGGGTTTTGTCTTTTCTTTGCGTTTGCTTTCTTTTCATGACTATAAAGGGAAGCACTACTTTGCACAGTGACACTTGTTCCTCTTGGTAGGCAAGCAGAATGTTCTTAGGTTCGAGAAGTAAGGAAGAGTTTTCTAGCAAGTGGAAGTAGAGAGCCTCCCCTGCCCCCCACCCCTGGAAGTGTGGCACATCAGAGTGATAAAGGCCTCAAGAACAAAGTGAGATCTGGAGTAGAAATGTAACTGCAACTCGGCGTTCCAATGTTGAGTCTCTACAAGTTGAAGTTCACAAATGACTAACACTCGGGGGAGTGTTAATGGATATATGGAATGTTTATCCCTTCCCTTAGGAGGTATCTCTAAGGAGGACAACTGGGTCCGCTCACTGAAACCTGGGGCCGCGCAGGCCATAGGGCAAGGCTGGAAGCGTAGTGTTTGCTCTTGTGTGGGTAGGGCCCCATGCCACACTGAGGGGGATTATCTGGAGAAAGCTAAGCAGGCAGCGTGCCTGGCCCCCCCTCCTTGGTTCCCCCACTTTTTTGTTGTTGTTAGGCAAGCTTCTTTTTTTCTTTTTTTGAAGAACTGAAGAGCCCTAGAAGTCTCCAGAACACCCAGACTTGAGTCCAGAGATTCATCAGTGCCATACTTGGACCCCTCTCGCCTGAGGCCAGACTACTTCTCCCCACCAAAAGGGCACTCCACAGAGGAGATCAATCCTTCATTAACACCACCATGCCAACTCCCAGCTGCTCTGCCAGGTCTGGTCTGGGTCTGTCCCCAGCTTGTGTCTAAGCTCAGAGAAGAACACACCAGATAGGGAGAGTAGTTGCTTCCTTAATCTCATAGGGACACACCGTTTATCCATAGCTGCCCACTCAGACACAGACAGGTCAGGACTTAAGAACCACAAGCATATACAAACAGTCACGTGTCCAGGCACACACGGGTCCACACGTGCACCCCCACGTGCACTCGGGCACTCTGACCCTGCCCTGGGCAGACACAGACCCGGGGCAGGGCACGTTGCCTGCACCACAGCCTGTTGACTTTCCACTTAATCTGTAACTTTTCCTTGCCCAGCCTTGCTTAATAGGCATACCGAGGATCGACCCCAGGATCCAGCCCTAGGCACTGGGTTTGGGAGGGTGAGGGTCGTAGCCTTGGGTCTCTGAAAATGTTAACCTTCCCAATCTCCAAAGCCGGTTACATACTTGCTACTTCCCACCTTACTCAGGAAATCCAGCCACCTGGTACTGCTCACCCAGGTGGGGCCCTCCGGAAAAACCCCCTCTGAGCAGGAGCCAGAGTCAGACCTAGCCGCCCCTGCCCCAAAAGATTTGACCATCTGACCTCCGGAGGCTTATTTAGGAGGCGGGACTTCCAAGGTAGGCCAGGTCATCTCCTCCAGCCCCTGCTTGGAGCCAAGCCAACAACACTCAGCCACAGGGGAAACCTTGGTCTTCGCTCCAGCAACTGAAGGAGCCCAGAGAGAGGAAAGACTTCACAGCTTTGGCACCACTGGCTGAAAAGTTCATGGTCAAAGCTACAGGATTTCCTCTTTCTGGCAGCCTGGTTTCATCCCCCTGATTCCTCCTCAATTCCAGCCACGTCCCCTTCAAGACACCCAGGGTGAGGCTGTGAGGTGGGTGGGCCCAGTCACCCCGACACCGGTGTTTCAGCCACAATTTGGAGGATCACCTGCCCTGCAAGAAAGGCCTTTTCCTTCCCCCTGGACTCTGGCTAGAGAAGCCAAGATCACCCATGCCAAGTACCCCGCCCTTTCTTCGAGGTCTGGCCCTCGGGGCATCCCCTCACCTCTGTGCCAGCTGCCAGCCTCAGACTGAAGGAAAGCAGGCCCATCCTTCCCATGTTCACAGCAGCAAAAAGCACCGAAGTTCCTCCCTACCCCTCTCAACTCCTCTGAATGCTCCCCTACTTTGCTCACTTGCCCTACTGTGCCCCCAAAGCCCCAGCATCAGAGAAGGATCTAAGCATCAACCGAAACCCTCTCAGCCTCTTATTCATTACCACCCTCAGCATGGCTCCAATTGACTGAGCTCTTACGCCATGCCAGACACCCCAAGCCTGTGAGGCAAGTCCTGTGTCACCTCCATTTTACAGATGAGGAAATGCAGTAGACTGGGTGGGGGCGAAGGAGGACAGACTTATCCCTGCAGCTCCTATGTCTTTAAATGGAAAGACTCCTGATACCCGAGGCACCAATAATTCCGGCTTTGCCAATACTAAAGAAAAAATGTTAAGCAGCCATGCTCCTCCTCCCACCTCCCCCAAGGCACAGAATTTCTGGGAAGGCCCTGTTCCCATGACATGACTGGATTCCCAGTATTGAAGTAAAGGGGACAATATTTGCTGCGTTGACTAAAAATTAACCCAGTCTGTCTGTTCCCTAACCCTGTCCCAGAGGGACCCAAGAGCACAGTTTAGGAGCTCCCCAGTCCAAACGCTGATCTTCCCACTGTCCACTCCCCCAGATTCCATGAGTCAAGGGTCAGTACACTGATGCAGAATTGTGGACCTCTGACGCACACGTCCCACCCCGCCCCCACCTCTGGGGGCCTGAGCAGTGTTAATCCACAACCTTTTCTGGCTCGGAAAGCTGAGACAGGAGGGCTATGGGGAGCTTAGGGGGGTAGAGGCTTAAAATGGAAGGAGGAGACCCGCTCCTGGGGCAAATAGTAGGCAGCTGGGCATAGCAGGCCAAGGGAAGGGGTATGCCAAGTGGCTGCCCTCCCCCAGTCACCTGCCGAAGCTTAGCCCCAAGAGGAAAAGGCAGAAAGAGGGGCCTGATGCCCTCTGCCGAACTATTCCCAAGGCAAGAAGGCCCAAGCCTTGGGACATAGGAGGGACAGTGGCCTATTGACAGTGGAAGGCTAGAGAGAATAGTGAGGATCAGTCCCAAGCTCTGGCCATCTTTTCTCACCAGAGACCCTGCAGGGCTGTTGCACAACTCTAGGGGGCGCCTTTCACATGGTGCAGGGGGTCCTTCTGTGATGATTAGGAGGCATGGACACAGCTTGCCAAGTCGGTACCTAGTTTCCCCAGGGTCCTCCAGGATTGCCCTTTCCCCTCTCCAGATCTCTGCATCCCCTGCATGGGTGGAGGACAGGCAAGGAGGGTGGGGGGTGGGGGGAGGGCATTAGAGACCTGGGACCTGTAATCCCGACGGGATGTAAAGGCCGATTTGCATGATGTCCACAGGACAATCACACACTTCATACCATTTCCCCCAGAGCCCCTATCCCAATGGGATTAGATTTTCCTCCACTACAGGACAGGGAGCTCCTACCCGGCCAGGGGGGAAGGGGTGCTCAAGACCATCTGAGGGCTCTTCTGCCCCATGTTCAAGTCAGCGAGAGAAGAGGAGGCTATCAGCCATCCTAATCTGGTACATATCCACTGGCCAGTGGAGGATGCAGATAGAAAGGGAAAGAGATCCCATTACACTCAGAGAGCCCAGGAGCTCAGCCCTCACTCACAATCTGGTCTGGTACGAGTACCCCTCCTCTCCCACTGGCACCGGCATCTGTGCCCCAGGATCAGTGCCTTACTCCCTCAGGACATCCCCCCACCCCACCCCCGCTTCCCAGATGTGCCGGGTGCCAGGCTGGCATTTCTCCTAGTATGTTTTCTGCTGACCCATCTCTCACTGCCTAGGGACAGGAAGGGCAGAGAGGCCTGAGGCCCAGACCCCTGGGGTCCACCTCCTTCCTGTTTTCCCTGCATCCTGCTTTCCTCCGCTAACAAGCTGCAGAGGATTGAGGAAGTGGAGCGGTCTGGGACCCAGGGCAGGAAGCTTGGGGCCGGAGTCCCAGCATCCGGACTGCAACAATGGAAGCTTCAAGCACCAGGAAAAGAGACAGACACAGACAGAGGCAGAGGGAGAACAAATCAGTCAGAGAGGGAACCAGAAACAGAGGCAGAAATACAGAAAGGCAGACAGAGAGAGAGAGAGATTCCAAAAGTAACAGAGAAAGGCAGGAACAAAGAAAGAGAAACAGTGACAGAGACACGGAGAGAAAGCAACAGAAAGGGGCGGAGGACAAAGAGAAGCAGAAAGGGAACAAGACAGAGAAAGAGAAACTGATAACAGGCGGAAGTCATTGAGGAAAGGAGAACTCGGGAATGTTGGTCGTGAAACTAGAGACAGAGACAGAGCAGGAGATAACAAAAGAATAAGAGAGAAGGAAAGACTGAGAACGATTATAAGGAGAAACTGAGAGAGGCTCACTAAGAAACGGAAAAGGAGAAAGTGTAAGAATGAGTTTAGGGCAAAGGGCCCTCTAAACCTCTCTCCCTCTCTCTCCCTCTCCCGCTCTTCCTCCCCGCCCCCCCCCCCGCCCTCCCTCTCCCTTCTCTCTACTCCCTATCCCACACCGTTAGGTTTCTACAGCTCTGGGCTGGGAGCCAAGACTCGCTTCTCTTCTGCTACCTCAGACGACACCTGCCAGGAGAGAGGAACGGGGTGCCTGTGTACCAGAGCAAGATGAGGTGCCCAGGCCTGGCAGAGAGACCTCTGTCTTCCCAATACCTCTCAAACAGCAAGGTGAGCTGCCCAGGGGCGTTAGGGAGGGGCAACTCTGATGCCCCTCACCACCAAAGCCCCTCTAATTTGGATGTCCCACTCCACCCCACCTGGATGTCAAAAGGCCACGCCCTGGCTTCTTAGACCCCTGGGCTTTCACCTGTGGCCAGGATGAGGGAAGTCCCTGGATCAGGAACAGAAAGCCACCACCACCGCCCAACCCATCCTCTAGTTATCTGGCCCTAGGCCGCTCACTTGCAGGCTGGGTGGCTGGACCGAGTCACATAATGTTCCACTGTTACCCCAGCAGCTGGGACAACCATTGAGACCTCTCCTCCCAAATAGGCACCCTTGAGGAGGTTGGAGATGAAGGGCTGGGACAGAGTCTTCTTTGCTGGGGGCGACAGCCTGCTAGGGACTCAACAGCAGTTTCCTTAGGTGAGCCTGTCCTATGCCAGCCCAGCCCTGCCAGGTACCCGCCTTCTTAACTCACTGGAGATTTTCAAGCGCTTTCCAGGCCAGCCCGAATGGGGAAAGGGCTTCTAGGAGCGGAGCACACCGAGGAGGGCATGCAAGGGCAGGGGCACCTTACCAGAGGGCTGCAGGCTTTCCTGGATGGCCTCGATCTCCGCCAGCTCCATGCACACGCCTTGCCCGTGCATCAGCGTGTGCAGGGGCTTCTCCACACCCCGGGGCGGGTAGCAGCGCAGGCCCGAGCCGCAGCGGGGGGTATACACCCCGCAGGGCATCCCCTTGCCCAGGGCGCAAGTGGCGCAACAGCCGCAGCCCGGCTCCCGCACCAGCTCCTCGCAGCCCACGGGGGGGCGGCAGCGCGCCAGCTTCTCCTCGGAGCAGGGCGGGCAGTGGATGGCTTCGTCGCCAAGGCTCGGCCCGGGCCCGGCGGCCAGCAGCAGCGCGGCCACGAGGCAGAGGGGCAGCATGACCGGGCTAGGACGGGGCGCGGACGCGGGGCGTGGGAGGGAAGAACGGGCGCGCAGACTGGCAGCAGGGACACGGGGCGACAGCGCCCGGCGCGCCTGGAGGACCCGACCCGGAGGGCGCGGGGAGACGGGGCGGCCCCGCGGGCGGACAGGGACGGAGCCAGGGAAGTTAGCAAGCGGGCTGGAGGGGAGCGAGCCTGGCCGCCGAGGCGCTGCGCCGCATCCTCGGCCCGGCCCGGGCGGCGGGCGGCGGGCGGCGGGCGGCGGGGGGGGGCAGGGGGCTGAGCGGCTGCCCGGGACCGGCTCCCCCGGACTTTATACCGGCCCCTGGCCACACCCCCAGCGCCTTCCCAGAGGTGGGGGAGCGGGGGCGCCGGGGGGGAGAGGGAGAGGCGGCCGTTAGGGGGAGGGGGCGCTGTCCTGAGTCGCTGCCGCCGCCGCTGCCGCCGCCGCCGCTACAACATCTGAAAGTCCTTTTCTGCCGCAGAAGGAAGCGGCGCAGTTTGGAAGCCGTGGCAGGCGCCGAGAGCGCCTCTGAACCCGAGCCTGGGAGGGGAGAGAGAGAAGAGGAGACGCAAAGGGGCTGCTCTTTGGCCCCATTCCCCGACCTTGGAGGATTCCTCCCCTACCCCCCCCCCCCAGGCGGCTGCAGTCCCCCCCACTGAGAACGCGACCTCCTCGCCTGGACTCCCGGTTCCGCGGATTCGGTCTCCCTGACCAGAGCCCTTTCCACCCCACCCTAGCGCTTCCAGTCCCAACCACTGGAGACCTAGTCGAGCGAAGTGGGGAAAGGGCAGCAAGCACCCAACGAGGGACCCAGAAGAGCCTGATGGCCCTAAGAAGTTAGTAGACTTTCTTCCCACTTGTCCTTCCAGCTTCCCCCCCCCCCCACACACACACACCCTATCTCCCCAGGGCTCATCTGGGCCCTGGTCCACTCTGCCTTCCAGAGAACTGTATCAACCGAACTCCTGGGGAAGGAGGTGCTAAGCCCCTTCTTCCTTCCTGGATGCTTGTTTCCACTGCCCGACTCCCTCCCCAGAGGAAGATTGACCAGGGAGATTGCCACCGTCGTTGTGCAAATTGTGCATCGCACAACTCCTATTTCTCTCGTAGCCCCTTGTAGATTTGTGTAGCTGTTATGACAGTTTTCCAGCAGGTGGCAGACAAGCATTTCCAGGTAGGGGTCTCTTTTCCTAATTCGACCAGCTTTGCTATTTGGGCTAGCTAGGGGCTGGCTAGGTCCTCTGTGAGATCCTGCTGGTGCCTGTTTCCCCCACGCTTGCCTCAGTCCTGCTGGGATTGGGAGGGACCCTACAGTAACATTTGAGTAGGGACCTGTCTCCTGGGTTCTCTCTCTGGTCCCCAGTTCCCTAGGTACTCATCTATCCTCCCCCACAAAGCTTTCTGCTGTCCTGGAGCTGGTTTCAGGATGCCTGAGGGGTAAGGGTGCCTGTCAGGGCATAATAGGTGACCTACCATGGATTTTTTTTTTTTTTTTTTTTGGCTTGGCCTATAAAGCTACAAGGCAGCCAAGCCGAAGTACAGATCAGAGACCATCTTCCAGACTCCCAGGACAGCGATCTTTCAGTCTCCCAGCAAGTAGGCCCCCTTCCACTTTCTCCAAGTGTAAACTGTCCAGGTGATAGGAAGAAGAGAGGGGCTGGAAGCTGAACTTGTAGGGACAGAACACAAAAGTTGCAAACTGACGGCACCTACTGGCAACTATCAAGACTGCAGAAGATCTGGAGAGTTCTGACGGGGTGGGGGGCGGGAGGGTCCGGGGACAAGATTCTGGGATTCTCTCCCTGCTATCTCACAGACAAACTGGGGTCTTTTCTGTCTTGGATAAGGGCAAACAGAGCCAGGCTCTTTACGTCCCCGGGGGAAGCCCAGCCTGCACCTGATTCAGAAAACTTCCCCTAGCTCTATCCCCCTCCATCATCACTGAGGCGCCAACGTATTGTATGAACTTGGACACCACCCCTTGGAGCTGGAATTGTCCCTAACTATAAAATGGAGGTATATCATCTCCACCTATTCTGCCTCTTGAAGAGCTTGTGGGAATGAAATGGGAACTGAAAGGATGGATTCCAACCCCAAAGCCAGACTTGCCCCCTTGACAGCAAACCTGAGAGAGCTAAAGGTGCTGGGACATGGAGGAAGGAGTTGCAGGAGAGGCTGGACTGAAGCCAAAAGAAGGACCTGGAAGTGAAGCATGAGTGCAGGTGAGTATGGGAAATCCAGAAAGGCTTCCAGGTAAGACAGGTCCCCAGACCCCTATCCATCCACTGGTGTTCACCACCCCCACCGCCAAACATCAGTGTCTGAGATAATTCCAAAGAGGCAGGAAAATAGACGTAAGTAGATCATCGAAGCACCTCCCCACCATTCATGCAGCACATATTTACTGGACACTGTGCACAGGCTTTGTGCTACATTCGAGGACCCAGAGCTGGCTGAGATCACTCCCTGCCCACAAGGAGCTCACTGCCTAATGAGGGGAGACAGGCATACAAATAAAATGAGTCTAAGAAGTGTACAGGTGCCCTGGGAGACATCCACATGGGGTGCTGTGGGGACCCAGACACACAAGTGGTCAGTTCTACATCTGGTGCCTGGAAAGACTTCATGGAGAAGGTAACTCTTGAGACAACCATCTTCCATGCTAGGGAAAAGAGCATCAGGCCGACCTGGATTCTAATCCCCGCTTTGCCACTGGACTTATTGGGGAACCTGAAAAACGTTACTCTGAGCTTCACTGTCCTTACCTGGAAAATAGGGCTTTGTGATAAGAAAGAAAGAAGGATGGGGAGGGGACAGACAGAAACAGAGGCTTGTGCAAACTGCCCAGCATACAGTGAGCACTGTTGTGTTTGCTTCTTCCTCTCCTTCTTCTGGAGGCAGGGCCTGTGTTTCCCCAGGCAGACTGGAGGTTCTCAGAGGACTGGGTTTAGTGTCTCCCCGCTGCCTCCCACGGCTTGCTGGTGTCTGGGAGAGGCTACATAAAGGGCATAGGATTTGGAGTCAGACGACCTGGGTTCAAACTGCAGCACAGCCACTGAAGAGCTATGTGACCTTGGACACACTTAAGGTCTTGAAGGGTCATTTTCATCCTCTTTTTATTTTAATGTTTATTTATTTTTGACAAAGCACAAACAGGGGAGGGGCAGAGAGAAAGCGGGAGACAGAGAATCCAATGCAGGCTCCACACCATCAGCGCAGAGCCTGATGTGGGGATCAAACTCACGAACCATGAGATCATGACCTGAGCCAAAGTCAGGCACTTAACCGACTGAGCCACCCAGGCGCCCCTCATCCTCTATTTTAAAAGGAAAGAAAGAAAGAGAGATAATTGGGCTTACCCCACAGGATGGGTTGCAAGAGAAAACGAGATAACGGACAAGAAAGGGCTTTGGAACCCAAGGAGTGGGCGCCCAGGGCTCTACCAGAAAAAGAACCACTGTGGGGCGCCTGGCTGGCTCAGTCAGAAGAGCATGCGACTCTTGATCTCAGGGTTGTGAGTTCCAGCCCTACGCTGGATTCTAAAAGATAAGATAAACTTTAAAAAAAGAGAGAAAAGAAAAACAACCTATGCCTCCCCCTCAGCATCCTTCTCTGTCCCTAAGCTTCTAGACACCCAGGGCACCAGGAAGATGCTCCTGATGGAAGAGTGAGAAAAATTCCCACTCCCTGCCCACTTCTCCCAGCCCATACCCTTCCTGGCTTGTTGCTTAGAGTCTCATTAGCTCCCTTGTTAGTTCAGTTGCAAACTTCTACTGGGTTCAGGCTGGCTTCTTCGAGAATTGATAGTCCTGCCCTCAGGGAAACCCCAATCTCATGGGCTTGTTCTAGAGAGTATCTGATGGAGTAGACAAAATACATATAATATGAGGCGCCTGGGTGGCTCAGTTGGTTAAACATCCAACTCATTTCCGCTCAGGTTGTGATCTCAAGGTCATTGAGTCCTGAGTGTCTGTGCTGAGCACTGAGCATGGATACTTAAGATTCTCCCCCTCCCTCTTTTTCTGCCCCTCCCCTGCTCGCATGCATTCTCTCATATTCCCACCCCCCTCCCTCTCTCAAAAAAAATTTTTTTAAGTACTCATTATAGGGGTGCCTGGGTGACTCAGTTGTTTAGGCATCTGACTCTTGATTTCAGCTCAAGTCATGATCTCACAGTTTCATGAGTTCAAGCCCCATGTTGGGCTCTGCGCTGACAGAAGATCCCCTGAGGGAGATTCTCCTTCTCTCTCTGCCCCTCCCCTGCTCACACTCTATCTTGCTCAAAAATAAATAATAAATTTTAAAAAAACTTTTTAAACAATACACATAATAATGAAAGCTAACACTTAACACGAGCCATATGGTTCTAAGTGCTTCACTCATGTAGTTCACAACAATCTCATGAAGTGGGAGTTATCATTATCCCCCTGTTAAGATAGGGAAGGGAAACTAAAGCACAGAAAGTATGTAACATACTCAAGGTCACACAACAAGTAAGTAGAAAAACAGGGGTCTGACCCCATGCAGTCTGGCTCCAGAGTCTGTATGATTAACTCTCATGTTTTACAGTTCCAAACAGCTGTCAGAAGTACTCTAAACAATTGCCGAGGGAAAAAGACTATGGTACAGAGTGCAAGATGGGTGCAGAGAAGGAGAGTGGAAGTGGCATTGGCATGGAAATGGACCCCAGAACTCCCCAGAGCTTTGGCTTCCCAACCCCTCCCTGGCGCCCTGGACTTCCCACTGTGCCTGCCCCGAATAGGGGGGCTCAACTCCCTTCTAGGTTGGCTGATGTCCAGACCCCAGGTAGAGCATCCTCCAGGGGGCGCTGCAGGTGTGCTCTGAGCAATGGCACATCAGTACAGCTGCCTCCTTGTGCACCGGGGCCCCATACTTGGAGAGAACAGATCAGGAGGAGCTAGGATCTCCATAGAGACCCCATAGTACAGAGGGAAGTCTGGTTCAGAGGCTAGAGCCTCGGTCCTTCCCTCAGGACACGTAGCTCGAGAAAAGGACACCCAGACAGAGGATGGGGAGTGGAGAGGAGAGCCCATCTGCAGTTGAGCTGGCCAGGATCTGGTTTCATATCTCCAGTCCAACCAGCTTGGCCACTTGCCAGCTTTGTGGCCACTTCTCCTTCCTCAGCTTCAGTTTTATCATCTGTAAAATGGGGGAGGGGAACTCCTTGAATTGTGAGCCCCCTCCCAGCTTGGGCAGTCTAGGAATCTAGAATCTCTGGAGTCTTTTTGCCTGGTCCCAGGCCCTATGCCGGCATGGCTCCCAACCCCCCAGAGTTTGCAGTTTCCAAGCCAACTGACACCCATGGAATCACTTGCTCATTGGTCAAAGAATGTGTAGGAGATAAGCCAAGTGAATGCTGTTGAGTCCTATGAGAGTTCTGTCACTGCCCAGAGAGGTGACAAGGCTCACTCGAGGGCATACAGCTAGTAATTAATAGAGCCAAGACTTAAGCCAAATATATTTATTACCCGCTACAGACATAGTGCCCCGAGCCATGCTTTCTCTGTTGCCAGAGCACCACCAGTGAGCTAAGAGCTAAGGACTCAAGGAAGGTTGGGGTAGGAGGAGACAAAGGAGGTACAACCTGGGAGAATCCATGCAGATGACACTTGCAGAAGTACAGACACAGAGGGGACTCTGGGAGGAGAGCGACACATGTGAGGAAGGGGAAATTATTTGCCCTGCCTCCCCTGACACTTGTTGAGTCAAAAAGCAGGGTATCTGCCTGCCAGGGTGCCTCTTGGCCTGATAGATCAGAAGCCCAGAATCAGAGCAGACCCCGTGTCCTTCTCCCACAGGACCTCCAGGCCTCTAGGTCCTGCCTCCTACTCCCCCAAGCCTGGGGAACAGAGTGCTACCTTCCTCTTAGAAAACTCCAGAGAGACTCTACCAAGGGGCTGTTGAACCCAGACTGACCCTTCAAACAGGTTCTAAGCTTAGAGAGACCCCACAGAGGAGTCCTCAGACTTAGCAAAACCCCAGAAAGAGGCCCTGGGATCCAGAGAAATCCCCAATACCCATATTTACAGTCGCTCTCATTCCCTGGCTGCACACTTCCTCTTTCCACACTAGCACTGGGAGTTCACAAATATCCCCAGTCATGCCTTCTCTATATTCCCAGACCTCCCTGCCGGCCCTCTCATCCCATGCCAAGGGCCAGAATCTCCGCACACCCACCTTTATGCCTCATCCTTTCTGCCTCCGCACCCCTGTCAACTTCACCCCAGCCCTTCCTCTTTCCTTACCCAGAAGAACATTCTGGCCCAAGGGGCCCCCGAAACTTGGTGGTAACCAGGCATCCCAACCCCACCGGGAAAAGTGGGGAAGGGGCTTCCAGGAAAGATGAGTGTATTGTAAGTGAGGAAGGGGAAAGGGAGCAACTGTGGCCTCCATTTCCTCATCTGCAAAATGGGAATGATACCACACATACCTCATAGGGTTGTTATGACAAGCTGTACAGACTGCTTGCTTTTACCTCATTTAGTAAATAGATATGGAAAAACATACTGAGATACCACTCTATTCCCACCAGATTGGTGAAAAAAATTTAATGTTTATGTGTTTATTTTGAGAGAGAGAGCGTGCACGCCTCATGCGCACAGAGAGAGCAGGGGAAAGGCAGAGAGCAAGGAAGAGAGAGAGAATCCCAAGCATGCTCTGCCCTCTCAGCACAGAGCCCAACGTGGGACTCTATCTCACGGACTATGAGATCATGACCTGAGCCAAAATCAAGAGTTGCATGCTCAACCGACTGAGTCACCCAAGTGCCCCAGATCAGTAAGAATTTTAAAGACTGAGTACCAAGTGTGGAGTAAGGGGACTGTCATCTAATACCAGTAAGAAAACAAATGTGTACAACCAACAATTCTACTCTGAGATATGTACCCACTAGAAGTGTGTGTGTGTGTGTGTGTGTGTGTGTGTGTGTATTCCAAAATACATATATGAGTGTTCATAGCAGCATTATTCAGAATAGCCAAACACTGGCATCAGTAGTAGAATGGATAAATCTATGGTTGAATGAACTATTGCTATACCAGCAACATAGATGAATCACAAAGCGAACAAGCGATTACTATTGTAGGATTCTATTTATAAAGAATTCAAAAAGAGGCAAAACTAATCTATGGTGTTAGAAATCAGGATAGGAGTTACTTTTGGGGAGAATGGTGGAAGTAGCTACTAGAAAGGGCCTCACGGGGTACAGGTGATGTTTATTATTTAGTTACATGGTGTATGCACTTTATGAACATCCATTGAGCTAAACATTTCTTATTTCTGCACTTTTCTGTATGTGTGTTGTACTTTAATTTTTTTAAGAAACAACTTTTTGTTTGGTTTTTTTAAAGAGACTGCTGGCTCTCAAGTAGGCTGCTTGGACTGGATTCTTTTTTTTTTTAATTTTTTTTTAACATTTATTTATTATTGAGAGACAGAGAGCATGACCAGGGGAGGGGCCAAGAGATGGAGAGACACAGAATCTGAAGCAGGCTCCAGGCTCTGAGCTGTCAGCACAGAGCCTGACACGGGGCTCGAACTCACAAACCATGAGATCACGACCTGAACCGAAGTCAGACGCTTAACAGACTGAGCCACCCAGGCACCCCTGCCTGGACTGGATTCTTGGCAGTAGGTTTCAGATAAGTGAGCACACCTCTCTACGCCTCAGCATCCTCATCTTTTGCATTAAGTGACCCTTATGTAGGGTGGCTATCATGATTAAATGAGTGAGAATGTGTAAAATGCTTACAACAGTGCCTGCTACATATTAAGTACCCAGTGAGTGGGTACTTGGCCATGACCAGCCAAGTGAGTGAGATTAAGAGCCTGGAGCCAAAATGCCTGCACTAAAACCTGGATTTGCCATTTACTTGCTTTGTGACTTTGGCCAAGTGACATCCTCCCTCTTATCCTTAAATACCCTCAGTTGTAAACGAGGGCTAATGGCAGCCCAGTCTGATAGGGTTGTTTGAGAACCTACAGAAACATTACACAGAGGCACTTAGCACAGTGCCCAGAGTAAGGCTCAATACGTGTCAGCTGTTATTATTATTGATCACCATGGTAACCTTATTAACCCATTTTATAGATGGTGTTCCAGGTAGTTAGTAAAAAGACTGGCTTAAGATCACATGCAACTAAATGTGATTTAAACCCAGCTGTGTGATAATGGAACCCAGGCTCCTACTGACATGCCCATACCACCTCCAGAGGCGCCATAGCCTTGGAGACGTTTGCCCAAACCCAAACAGCACCTCTTCCTCCTGCCAGGCTGCCCTCTGCAACTGAAGCTCTTGTCTCCGGTAGCTCCAGCTGTCAAGGTTCTGGGCGACCCAGAGGCTGTCGTGCCTTCCCTGCCTGGCAGGATCTAGCACCCATCTGACAATTCTGGTGCCCTCATTTGGGGTGCTGGGGATGTAGCCCAGAGCCTAGATCTAGCCCCGGCTGTGGGAAGAGAGAGTCTCAGAGAGAAGCCACGTTGGCCCCCAGGGCTTCTGGTTGTCAGCGGCCTCTTCTACTGCAGTCTTTGATTTTCTTTGTCCTGAGAGAGGTAGGGGTAGTCCTAAAGATGGCTGATGAGGACTGGAGACAACTGGAGGGCAAAGGGATAGGACTGAGGGGGCCCAGAAAGAAGGGCCAACCTGCCTGGAACCCCTAATCCACATAGCCCCCACCTTCTCCTCTCCTGAAACCTGGATCCCTCCCAGCCTCACCCCCTCAGTCCTCCCGGTGTCCAGAGGCCTGATGCTTGGAGCCAGTAATCCTCAAGATCTGTGCAGTCTGTTCCTCACCCCCACCCAGTCTTGATGATCTAAAAAGCAGCAGAAGTTGGGCCCCAAGCCAGGGAAAGCCAGACAGCCCGGAATGGAGAAAAATTTGGCCTCAGGTTGAAGTACACAGGCTGTGGGGCAGGGAGCTCTGGTCTTGCAGTCATAAGCCATGTACTGTGGGCTTGTCACTTCACCACAATGATCCTCAATTTCTTCATCTGTAAAATGGGGATGTCAGTCCCTACTCACTCCGCAGGGCTGCTAAGGAAGATCAGATGAGGCTACCTATATAAGTGTAAGGACATAGATACCTGAAAGCAGGTCACCAATTAGTGGTGTCATTATTGTGACCTTTTTTGATTCTAAGATTCTATGACGCTTTGAAGTAGAAGGATAGAAAGAAGGGGAAAGGGTGCTAAAAAGAGGAAGGCCACGAGACGGTGGGGCTGAATCTGGAGTAGGACACAGAGATGGAAGGCAGAGAAAGATGAATAGATGTGACGAAATAAAGAACTTGGGAGGGAGGGGGGAGATTTATAGATAGATATGAAACCAAAGATCCCAGTCCAGAATCCCCCTCTCCATTCGTTCATTCATTCATTCACTCATTCATTCTTCAGATGGAGACTGAGGCAGTAGCTGCCAAACTGGACCAGGTCTCAGAGCCTGCATCTGGCCAGAGGCCTGCTCCCAGCAGCACCCAAGGGCTCTTGGAGGGTGATAGGCTGGGGGGGGGGGGGGGGAGGGCATGTCTCTGCAGCTCCAGGTGATCTTTCTCAGATCAGACCCCCAGGTTCACAAACCAAAGTCAGAGGGGGAGCAACTAGCTCCTAGGAATACCTGTCTCCTCCCTTACTCCCACCCTGACTCTCATTAAGGAATGGGAGGGGAACCCAATAGGGCAGAGTTCAGAGAACTAGCTGTTTGATGATAGTGGAAAACCCACACATCAGAATTGGTGTCAGAATCATAGGAACCATGGATGGGACCCAGAAAGAGAGGAGGAGCCCCATCTTTTATGGAGGCTTCGTTACAGAGGCACGATTAATTAAATCATTGGCCAATGGTGATTGAACTCAATCTCCTGCACCTCTCCCCTCCCCAGAGGCTGGGGGTTGGAACAGTTCCCACCCTCTAACCACTGGGGTGGCTCCCTGGCAACCGGCCCCCAGCCTCGGGTTACCTAGGGGCTTTCCAAAAGTCGTCTCATTAACATAACAAAAGACACCTTGAAGGCTCTCATCACTTAGGAAATTCCAAGGGTTTTAGAAGCTCTGTGCCAAGAGCAAAGAAAGACCAATATATATTTCTTATCAAAACATCACACCTCCCAAGGACCTTCTCTGGGATTTCTGCCAATTTCAGAACTGGGTAGAAAGTGACAAGTCCAAGTGACCCCATTCCCCACCACATTAGGAGACATACTGGCTTTCTCACCCCATCCTCCAGGCCAGCTCTCTGCCTGTTATACCTCTCTCTGAGCCTCAGTTTTCCCATCTGTACAATGAGGAGGTTGAACTTGGTAATCTAAGAATGAGCCTAGTTTTAATCTTCTCTCTTCTAAGGAAATCCAACCCTGCTCCTGTCATACCTTCTAGGTGTGCCTGTCCTGTTTGGCCTCCTGAATGTCAGGTCAGTGCCTATCTGGGTGAGGAATTTCAAGAACTTTGGGACCTCTGGGATGGCAGTGGAGGTAGGACAGAGGAACAGAAGGAAGATTGAGGAACAATTTTAACTTGGTCCCCACCTCTCTGCTGAGCTCAGGTGAGACATGTTGATGTAAGAGCGCCTCATCTATCCACACCCCCAGCTCACCCTAGCCTTAGAAGTGATCCGGGAATAGAACACCTGGGTGGCTCAGTTGGTTAAGCGCCTGCTGTTGGCTCAGGTCATGATCTCACGGTTCATGGGTTCGAGCCCTACATCCGGGCTCTCTACTGTCTGCTGGGAGCCTGCTCTGGATCCTCTGTCCCCTCTCTCTCTGCCCCTCCCCTCCTCAATAATTAATTAATTAGTTAATTTTTAAAAAGTGATCTGGAAAGAACAGAAAATCTAAGGGAAGGATTGGATGTCAGGGTCTTGTGAATGAGATTGCTTGGGCTTTCTCTTTACCTACTCCAGTTAGAACCAGGGTTCATTCACCCTAGTGCAGAATTCTCCCCCCTTTTCACTTTGTGGGGATGCAGGCTTACTCAGGAAGTCTCCTCTAGGACTCTTGCAGCTGACCCCTTCTGCCCCTTCTGGGTTTTCATTCCATCAGTTCCCTCACTGAATCTTTGAGTTCAAGTTACAAAAGCCCTGGGACAGCCCCAGTGTCCCCAAAGGCAGCACAGCCAATGTCAGCAATGGGTACTGAGTCTTCCACTGAATCCCAAGAGTATGGAGCAAACCGTTGGTACAGTGGGTCCCAGCTTCCAGGGGGTAGTAAACAGAGGCATGTGCGGATCTTTCCTTTCACTCTGGGGTTTGACTGCTTGGCTGTCCCTCCAGAGTTGGCACTCCAGCACAAGAGGGCCTGTCGCTGGATATGCTGCCCCCAGGTGGACAATGATAGTACTGATAGCATTCACAGTGGGTCTCCTGGAGAGTGGGCATTGTACCAGGTGTTGAAGGTTCCAAAGGAGCAGGCCTTCAGAAGAGCTTGTGGCCAGAAGAGGGAGACCTGCAGCTAAACACTCAACGATCAGTGCTTTGTAACAAAGAGAAATGTACTGGATGCCAAGAAAGCACAGAGGAGCCCGGAGTGCGTGATTAGAGAGAACTTCAAAGGGAAGTGATGTGGGATCTTGTCTTAAAAAATAAGTAGAAATTTACAATCTAGAGGGAATTACCTAACCCCCTTAATCTGCAGTTTCCTCAGTATAAAGCCTTGGTGTAAAGATTAGGGGGAAAATTATGTACAGGGCTGGTTACTATGTCTAGTACATAATTGGCACTCAGAAAACTTATATGGTTTTTAGGAAATGGCTCCGATGGTGGGGGCTGACAGGTCTGCAATTTGTAGGCAGACTGGCAGCTGGAGACTCTTGTGGAATTTCTGTTCCAGTCCTGAGACAGAATTCTTTCTTTTCTGAGAAACCTCCATTTTTTGCTCCTAAGGCCTTCAACTGATTGGATGAGGCCCACCAGCATTACAAAGGCATTACAATCCTTTTTTTCAAAGTCATCTGATTGTAAGTGCTAATTACATCTACAGACTACCTTCACAGCAACATCTAGGTTAGTGTTTGACCCAACTGGATGCCATAATCTAACCAAGTTGACACAGAAAATTAACCATCACAGAGGTCATTCGAGGCAGAGGCTACTCCAGACAGGGACTATGTTATATTTTTCTAGTTGATTATGCTTTCTGAGAAGTTGCTCTTTGTTAAATGGGACTATGTTTGAACACTATAAACAATTTAGAGCACAATTTACAGAAACAAACTCCTGTGTAAAATCACCATAACATCTTAAAGTTAGAAGGGATCTTATAGATCACTAGATATAACCCTCACTTTGGAGAGATCTCTCTTACAACATACTCAGAAAATGGTCGTCTAGACTCCAACATTCCAGTGGTAAGAAAAGTCCCTAGATCCTAAGAATGTCTATTCTTGACCAGCTCTAATTGGAAACTTTTTCTTTACATGGTACTTTCTTACATCAGTACCTCTCATTAATTATTCTTTTTTACTTATCAAAGACAAATCTTATCCTGAATTTTTCCCATCCTTGAATGGAATACTTCCTTACTTGCCCTAAATGTTTACTGATCAGGTCAAAATTCTTTTTTGTTTTTTTAATTTTTTTAATTCTAGTATAATTTATATACAGTGTTATATTAGTTTCAAGTGTACAATATAGAGATTCAATAGTTCTATACATTATTCAATGCTCATCACGAGAAGTGTACTCTTAGTCCCCTTCACCTGTTTTACCCATCTCCCCACCCACCTCCCTCTGCGGTATTTGTTCTCTATATTTAAGAGTTTGGGGGTTTTGTTTGTCTCTTTTTTTCTTTGATTGTTTGTCTTGTTTATTAAATTCCACATATGAGTGAAATCATAAGGTATTTGTCTTTCTCTGGCCGACTTATTTCACTTAGCATTATCCCCTCTAGATTCATCCATGTTGTTGCAAATGGCAAGATTTCATTCTTTTTTATGGCTGAGTAGTATTCCATTGTGTGTGTGTGTGTGTGTGTGTGTGTACCACATCTTCTTTATCCATTCCTCTATAGATGGACACTAGGGTTGCTTCCATAGTTTGGCTATCATAAATAATGCTGCGGTAAATGTAGGGGTACATATACCTTTTTGTATTCTTTGGGTAAATACTCACTAGTGGAATTACTGAATCTAATGGTAATTCTATTTTCAATTTTTTGAGGAACTCTGTAGCTGCACCAGTTTGTATTCTTACCAGCAGTGCACAAGGGTTCCTTTTTCTTCACCTCCTTGCCAACACTTATTTCTTTTTCATTTTAGCCATTCTGACAGGTGTGAGATGATATCTCATTGTAGTTTTGATTTACATTTCCCTGATGATTAGTGATGTTGAGCATCTTTTCATGCTCAACGTGTATGTTCGCCATCTGTATGTCTTCTTTGGAGAAATGTCTCTTCATGTCTTCTGACTCTCATTTTTAAATTGGATTATTCATTTTCTTAGTGTTGAGTTGTACAAGTTCTTTACATATTTTGGATACTAACCCCTTATCGGATATATCATTTGCAAATATCTTCTCCCATTCAGTAGGTTGTCTTTTTGTTTTGTTGTTTCCTTTGCTATGCAGAAGCTTTTTTTTTTTTTTGAGTTTTATTTATTTATTTTGAGACAGAGAGTGCCAGCACAAGCAGGAGAGGGGCAGAGAGAAAGGGAGAGAAAATCCCAAGCAGGCTCCCCATTGAAAGCATGGAGCGTGACATGGGGCTGGAACCCATGAACCTCAAGATCATGACCTGAACTGAGATCAAGAGTCAGACGCTTAACTGAGCCAGCCAGGCACTCGTGTGCAGAAACTTTTAATTTTGATTGGGTCCCAATAAATAGTTTATTTTTACTTTTGTTTCCCTTTCCTTAGGAGACATCTAGAAAAATGTTGCTATAGCCAACGTCAGAGAAATTACTGCCTGTGCTCTCTTCTAGGATTTTTATGTCTCAGGTCTCATATTTAGATCTTTAATCCATTTTGAGTTTATTTTTGTGCATAGTGTAAGACTTTCTTTTTCCCATTGCATATTCTTGTCTTCTTTGTTGTAGATTAATTGACCCTATAATTGTGGGTTTATTTCTGGGCTTTCTATTCTCTTCCATCGATCTGTGTGTTATTTTTATGTTATTTGGTTACTACAGCTTTGTAGTATATCTTGAAATCTGGGATTGTGATACCAAAATTTCTTTCTTAAATATTCAAAGGGCTTCAAGACAGCTTCATTTTAAAAGCCCACATAGGGGCACCTGGGTGGCTCAGTCGGTTAAGCGTCCGACTTCGGCTCAGGTCACGATCTCATGGTCCGTGAGTTTGAGCCCTGCGTCGGGCTCTGGGCTGATGGCTCAGAGCCTGGAGCCTGCTTCCAATTCTGTGTCTCCCTCTCTCTCTGCCCCTCCCCCGTTCATGCTCTGTCTCTCTCTGTCTCAAAAATAAATAAACGTTAAAAAAAAATTTTTTTAAAGCCCACATAGGCTTTCTCCTATTGTGTCTTCTGGTTCTTCTAGTAAGAAAAGGACTAACTGCCTGCTCCAACTGACAGTCTTTTCTGTGCTCTGTAAAATTCCCACCATTCTGCTTCTGTAGCTTCTTTCTTTTCATGATCAAGAGGGAGGAGAAACTAAGCAGCATTTAGTTGCAGGCCTTTGATTTTCTTCAATCTCAAGCAGATTGAGGGATGCCTGCATGGCTCAGTCAGTTGAGTGTCTGACTCTTGATTTCAGCTCAGGTCATGATCTCATGGTTTGTGGAATCAAGCCCCATGTCAGGCTCTGCAATGATAGCACAGAGCCTGCTTGGGATTATCTCCCTCTCTTTCTGCCCCTCCCCTGTTCGTCCTCTCTCTCTTTTTTTCAAAATAGATAAATAAACATTAGGGGCACCTGAGTGGCTCAGTCAGTTAAGCATCTGACTTCGGCTCAGGTCATGATCTCACTGCTCATGAGTTCGAGCCCCATGTTGGGCTCTGTGCTGGCAGTGTGGAGTCTGCTTGGGATTCTCTCTCTCTCTCTCTCTCTCTCTCTCTCTCTGCCCCTCCTCCTCTCTCGCTCTCTAAAATAAATAAACTGTAAAAAAATTTTTTAAATAAAATAAACCCAACTGATTGAAAACAACTCAGTGCACAAAAAGTCATATTTGGAATTACACAGTGTTAGAATTAGAAGGGCCCTTAACAATCATTTACCCAGGGTTGGTTGGTTTGTTTAATGTGATTAGCCACTCCTCATTTTCAAATGAAATCTTACACAGAACTAAACTCTTACACAGGACATAAAAAGACAAAAGTGGAGCTCCTCTGGGTTAGAGAACCCTGGCCTCACTTCCACTAACTGCCCTCCCCAACCCCACCATTACCTCTCTAATACTCTGTGGAAGGCATTTTGCTGGGCTACCTAGACTTCAGTTCACAGGTAGAGAAGCAGACCTATAGAAAGGAAGGGATTTACTCAAGGCCATGCAACTAGTGACAAAAGAGCTGGGCTACAACTTACCACCACAACACACTGTCCCTGTCCCTCAGTTTGGCCCAAAGTTTGGTTTTTCTGTATTACTGGATCCGCATATATTGAAAATCTATATGTACAAAACTTACATTCTCACACAAGCTTGTATAGACAAGTATACCTTGCCTTTAGTGAGGTGGGAAAAAAGGGACAGGAGTGAAAAGGGCAGAGGGCAGGGAAGAAAACAAACCCATAGAAAGTCACATGGCGGGGTGCCTGGGTGGCTCAGTCAGTTAAGCATCCGAATTCAGCTCAGGTCATGATCTCACAGTTCATGAGTTCGAGCCCTGTGTTGGCTTCTGGGCTGACAGCTCCGAGCCTGGAGCCGGCTTCGGATTCTGTGTCTCCCTCTCTCTCTGCCCCTCCTCCTCTCACGCCAGCTCTCTCTCTCAAAAATAAATAAATATTTTAAAACTAAAAAAAAAAAAGTCATCTGGCAAAAGATAAGGAACACACAGGATTATCAAGATCCACAATTACTGAGGGAAATTTCTTAAATTGTGCTTATTTAAGCTAAATTTTTACATTATAAAAATAATAAATGTTTATAATGTTTTTAAGTTTATTTATTTATCTTGAGAGAGAGAGGAGGGGGCGAGGGCGTGCACACCAGTGTTGGGGAGGAGCAGAGAGGGAGAGGGAGAGAGAATCCCAAGCAGGCTCTATGCTGTCAGTGTGGAGCTCAACACGGGGCTCGATCCCACGATTGAGAGCCAAAATCAAGAGTCAGACGCTTAACTGACTGAGCTACCCAGGTGCCCTTCTATAATTTTTAATTTTCAAATGGGATAGAATGGAAAATATGAGTTTTCCTCCCCTTCCACCATTTATAATTCCTTCCAGAGTTTTTCTTTTTTTTTTATTTTTTTTTAAACGTTTATTTATTTTTGAGACAGAGAGAGACAGAGCATGAACAGGGGAGGGTCAGAGAGAGAGGAAGACACAGAATCCGAAGCAGGCTCCAGGCTCTGAGCTGTCAGCACAGAGCCCGACGCGGGGCTCGAACTCACAGACCGTGAGATCATGACCTGAGCCGAAGTCGGACGCTTAACCAACTGAGCCACCCAGGCGCCCCCCTTCCAGAGTTTTTCAATGCACATTTACCCAAATGGATTCTGTTCTACATACTATTCTTCACCTCATTTAAAAATTTTTATTTTAATTTTTTAATGTTTATTTATTTGAGAGAGAGAGAGAGAGAGCATGAGCAGGGGAGGGGCAGAGAGAGAGAGAGAGACACAGAATCCGAAGCAGGCTGCAGCCTCCAAGCTGTCAGCACAGAGCCAGACTCAGGGTTGGAACCCACAAACTGTGAGATCATGACCTGAGCCAAAGTCGGATTTCTAACCGACTGAGCCACCCAGCGCCCCACTTTTTAAATGTTTAATATATCTTAGTGATGTTTCCATATCAGTGCACCTAGGCCAACTTCATTCTCTTTAATAGCTGCATATTGTTAACCTTAAAAATAAAACCATCAGTCATTTTACCAGCAAAACTGGGTTTATTTGGGAATAGCAGAGAACTGCAATTCAGGACAAGCAAGCTACAGCAAAACCATAGGCAAGTCCAAGGAACAGAGGAGAGGGGCACCTGGGTGGCTCAGTCGATTAAGCCTCTGACCCTTGGTTTCAGCTCAGGTCGTGATCTCATGGTTTATGAATTCGAGTCCCACATCCAGCTCCACACAGACAGTGTGGGGCCTGCTTGGGATTTCTTGCTCTCCCTCTCTCTCTGCCCTTCCCCTGCTTGCTTTCTCTGTATCTCTCAAAAAACAAATAAATAAAATTAAAAAAAAAAAAAAAGAACAAAGGAGAGGACCACTTCTTTATAGAGGGGGGCGGGGGAGTAGGGAGGGCCATTAGAAACAAAATGTCCATTGGAGCAAAATGGGGTTCCTAGTGGCTTTTCTTTGGCTCAGTTGTGGGAATCTCTCATTGGCTAGGCTGTTGCTGGAGGAGGAGGAAATCTTTCTTCCTCCAGCTGGGGTAGTAATGAAGTAGCTATAGTATGGATTTGCAAGGTACGTCTCTTCCTGTTGGGGTCTGCAATTGATGAGGAATGGTAGGGTGTGAGAGTTCTCCCTTCTGGCTTCCTAGCTCCATTTTAGTGAGATTTTCCTTTATAAATTTTCACCTATCATTCTATTCCATGCTGCCAGTCCTTTGCTAATAAAAATAATATTTCAATGACTTTATATATACACACAATTGTGGGAATGTATCAGTATTCCTAGAAGATAAATTACTGAGTCAAAAGGTGTGTACACTTTTAAATTTTCGATAGACACTGGATTGCCAGACTGCAGAAGGAACCCTCTGTGTGAACTTATTGGGGACTAATCTCTCATCTTGAGCTGCTCCCCACCGGAGCTTCCCTTGTTCTCCTGCCAGCTCTGTTTGGTGGCCCTCATTGCCCCATTGTCTGAAACCCCTAATTGTCCAAGGACCAGACCTGCAGTGCCACCAGAAGGGAGAGGCTGAGCTCCATGGAATGTTTTAGGCTCTCCTGGCCTCCTCCATCCCAAGACTGGTATCCCTGGTAAAAAGTACTGATCTGACCCTATCAGTCATTAACCTCAAGGTAAAGAGGGTCTGTTGGCCCAGCCCTAACCACCCCAGACCCTGGACCAGTCCAGCCTCATTCAGGAATTCCCAGTGAACCCTAGCCTAGCCAGCTCCATCCCCGAAATCCAGAGCCACATTTTCAGTCCAACCCCCTTCACTCAGTCAGCCAGCTAGAGGGAAGAAATAATGCACTTTCAAGAGGAACTCCCTGGTGGAGGATGGAGACACAGCTCCTTTAGGACCCCTTCCCCCTGCTGCTGAGTGGAGGGACAGAAAATGCAAAATACCCATAAGAAAACAACCAAAAAATATTTATCAAAGGAATTCATCCGCATATGCAAATGTACTCCAAACAACTGGAGGAAGCCTTGCAGAAAGGGTCTAAGAAGATTCCCTGAACAAGGGGAATTTTGAATTGGTTTTGGAGAGGACTTGGAGAATTGGCAGGGGAGAGGGAGGAAGGTCTTGAAAAGGAGTAGAGGTAATAACAGCTAACATGTTTGGAGCATTTATTATTTGCCAAGCAATGCATTAAGCACTGTATACATGTGTTATATCCCTTATGTGGAGGTACTCTCGTTATCCCCATTTTAGGTGAAGAAATGGAGACACAATGAAACTGAATGACTCGCCAAGGTCATACACCCAGCCAAGTACTGTAGCCAGGAATCTGACTCCGGTACTTAATGTTGACCCAGGGCAGAAGTAGGGATGGGGCAAGGCACTGAGTAGCTAGTTTGAGCTCCCTGTAAAGATGAGGGAGGCGGGCAGTAATGAGGATGTGGTAGCTGCCTCCTCTCCCCACCAAAGCCCCTGGAACTGACTCCCTACCCCTTCTTGCCTCCCAAGCCCACCCATCCCAGACTTCCTTCAGTGGCCCCCAACACATCCTGTAGGACACCCTGTGATAGGCTCTGGAAAGGAGGAGAGACTGACAAAGAAACAGCCTGTGTCCTAAAGAGAAGCCCCAGCCCTACCCCAACCCTCCCCATAACAAGATGATCCCACTAGAGGGCTGGAAAATTGTTCTAAGTGCTTCCATATCTCATTTATCCCTCTGCACTTTTGATAAAGGATAATGACATGGGAAAACTGAGGCTCACGGGGAATTTTTTGACTCAAGCCTGTGTGACTCAAGTCCTTTTGACTCCACAGTTCTGCTTCTGGGTTTTTGGAACAGAGCCTCACAGAATCAGGATCAAACTAAACTGCAGGGTCCTAGAAAATAGGGCGAGAGCTGTTTATTAAATTCCTGTTGCCTCATGCCCAGCGGGGTCTCATACGGTACTGCAGGCTGGGATGACCTACAAGGCAGAGGCCAAGAAAGGTAGAGGTTGGGCTGCCGTCCTTGGGAAAGCATGTCCACTGACCACTACCTCGTGGGGCCTCTGTGCTCCAGGAAGTAGAAAGCAGCATGGCAGTTCTCTGTCAGGGCCAGCCTCTGTTCTGGGGAGGCTGCAGAGAATCAATGGCTGGCCCTGGAGCCCAAGGCCTGGTCAGCCCTTTGGATGAGCACAAGTTACTGGATTGGATGGGCTTCCCTACAACTGCTCTGAGACCCTGGTGGTCCTGGAAGTTGCCTACTGGTATCAACACATGCAGTGAGGAGAGTGGAATGAAACACTTGGAATTACTGGAGGCCAGGAGACCAGTGGACAGGGGCCAGAGCAATGCCAAAGCTCCATTCCTTTGGCTTTTCCAATCACCCTAGCCCTAGCCCATAGGCTACCTCCATCCTTGACTTCCGGTGACAAACCTCCCCCCCTCCCGGCCCCCCATCACCAGCCCTCCTTGGGGCTTTGCTAGCCCAGCAGGTATTAGATATGCTGGGGTGATTTAACAATTTGTTTTGACCTCTGATTTCTTTTAGAAGGGGGGGGGGGGGGTGGGGGAAGAATTAAAGCCACAAATCGCCAAGCCAGCCTAAGGAAGATTCTTGCTTCCTGATTCTGATACTGTTAGTCTACTATTCTAAACATCTTACATTTATCTTGTGTAATCCTCACACAGCTGAGGTAACACGGTTATTCTCCTTTCTCAGCAGAGAAAACAAAAGCACCAAAAAGCTGCCTCCATCCAGACCGCACGACTGGCAAATTGCCCAGCAGGGATAGAATCTCAGGTTAAGAATGATTGGAAGGAAGTGGTTCAGACGACAGAATTAGTAGTCATTCAAATTGTGCAGTTATTCTATTCTGGCATCTTGTAAGGGGAATAAAAAAAAAAAATACGTTCTTTTGTCATTTTAACATTGTGGATTGACAAGGGCAGAATAAACCCACTCAAACGTTTACACCGAAGAGTTAAAAAAAAAAACAAAACCCAACAACTTCAGTCTTTGGCTTGGCATTTCCTCCTCAAATGTGAACAGCTTGTCTGCATAGCAGAATTCAGGGAACTTAACAACAGAGGAAAGCAAAAGCAACAAGCAGCAGGGCATCCTACTGGCTTTCTGAGGAAAAAGTTTCTATCCTCGAATGACCCCTAAACACCGTCCTCGGCTCCGGAAGCGGTAACCACAAACTATTCTTTTGGATTGACCAGCTTGCAGCCCAACGCCGCTCTACTGGGGGACTTGAATGCTGCTCTCCATTTTGCGTGGCCTCTCCACACCCTCTATTCTACCCCAAAACCACCACTGTGGCACTTTGGTTTCTTCGAAAAGAAATTCTTGGGAGGGGAGGTTGAGGCAGACGCCAGAATCTGCCCAGAAGGCCGGCTCTCGGTTTCCTCAGGAAAATGAAGCTAGGACTCCCGTTCCTCTCGCTAAAAAGCCTCAGGACGGGAGATGGTTTTTAGATTTCAGGGATCTGAAAGAAATTAGCAGCTCGCGAGGAACCCTTCTCCTTCCTCCTTTTGCCCCAGCCTGCACCGCAGAAAACCCCGCTGGCCCCCCGAGTCTCTTCGGGGTAGTCTGCACCGAGAGAACAAATAGACTCCTCCTCATTCGCCAGATTCCCTGTCCGTCTCTCCGCTAAGACGCCGAATGGTGCCTTTTGAAAACCCTCTAGTCCCGCCTCCCTTGTCTAATTGGCTTGTTCAAACAGGCCCCCGGTCAACTCAGGCGTTCATTGGTGGATATAAAAAGCAAGCTATGATTGGTTTCTCAAGACGGAGCCTGTGAGAGCGAGTCAGGGATTGGTTCATCTGGTTTGGGCGGGCTCCAAGAAGGTTCAAATGCGACTGGAAGAACTTTTCTAACCGACGAGCGTCTGTGGAGAAGCGGCTGGTTCCGTGGTGGCCTCGTGGGTCCCGCCGGTTTAGTCGCCTGCACGACCCCCTTCACGACCGTCACCATGGAGGTGTCACCACTGCAGGTATAGCTCGTGAAAGGGGCGGGTCGTGGAGGTTCAGCGCGGCCCGGCATTTCTCTGGCTTCAGGCGAGGGGTTAGGCTCCGGGGCTGTGGTCCGATCGCTGCCGGCTGGGAGCCGGTATTCCGCGTCGACCGGGTCTCCTGGGCTCGGCGGGATCGTGAAGAGGGTAACACCACTTTATGGTGCTAGAATTGAAGTATTATCGGCTACTCTGGCTTCAGGGGTGTTGGGTTCTGTTTTACTGTTTCTAGGGTCAGTATTCCACTGGCCTGTATTATAATGGTCCGCGTGTGACTTTAAGCCGCACAGACAGATGCTTTCCTTTCCTTCCCTCCCGTTGAAAATGAGATTGATTGCCCCTGACCCTGGAAGGTGCAGAGCACAGCACGACGTTCCTATTGACGAGACGGCAGGCCCGAGTTGCTTGGAATATGTCCCTTCTGTATTCAAAACGTTAACTTGGCCGAAGGATCGAATCGATGGCCTTCCCAAACTGATGCTGAGCAGAATCTGTTATGTGCCTGGGACATAGCGGGCACTCAGCAAATATTTGTGAAATGTATGAGAGAAGTGGGTGTATTTTATTGATGACATCTAAAACATTCAAGGAAACTATTTTCACGTCACGTGCACTTAATGTATGTTTATTCAATCCGACCCCTGGGAGTTTTGCTGCAAATTAACTTAAATTGCTGTGTTTGTACAAAACGATGTCAGCTCTACCAATACCTGGTAAGAGATTGTGATTTGTTACAGTGGGTGAATCATTACGGTGGGTGTTCTGTTTTTGTTTTTGTTTTTAATAAGCCTCTGATTAAAAAACCCTTTTCTACAATTTTCTAAAATTGCTAGCCTGTAAATGAAAATATGCTAATCAACAAAACAAAGAAAAATGAAGATGCTAAGAAAAGACTGTCTATTGAAAGGATCTATCAAAAGAAAACCCAACTGGAACATATTTTGCTCCGCCCAGACACCTATATTGGCTCCGTGGAATTAGTGACCCAGGTAAAACCACGTAATGAAATGCAGTTACCAAGTAGTTAAGATGTATACTTTTCCAGGTTAATTTGCTATATACTTCAGGTATTTTTAGTGTCACTAGAACCAGCCTGAGCTATCCTATGTATATTGTAGTATTTAATCCAGAAGACTTTACAGTAATCATAATGATAAGACAGAATAAATGTAGGGTAAAAGTAACTATATTTCTTTGCCTTATTTCTAGCAAATGTGGGTTTACGATGAAGATATTGGCATTAACTATAGGGAAGTCACCTTTGTCCCTGGGTTGTACAAAATCTTTGATGAGATTCTAGGTAAGTAAATTCTTTCACATAAAGATCAACCGGTCAAATCCTTCATAAGAAGTATCATTTCTAGCAAACCATGTAGCTGGCAAAAGTGGGGCAGTTTACTGGAGTCTAGCGATTTGAATTCTTTCCTAGAAGCAGCACTATGAATAAATGTTAAATTAATACCTGGGTAATATTACTCCTGTGCTGTTTTAGATTTTTTTTCCTTCTAAATCTTAATGTTTTTAAAAATACTTTAATTTCTTACAAATGTGTATTTTCTTCCAGTCAATGCTGCAGACAACAAACAAAGGGACCCAAAAATGTCTTGTATTAGAGTCACAATTGACCCGTAAGTCTCTTGCATGGTCTTTTGTTTTGTTATAGCTCATTGTTACTGTTAGTTGCATTTGCTTTGCCATATACTAACATTGGCTTTCCCACCCCCCCCTTACTTGCAAAAGTACAGAAAAGCAGAATGTTACAATGAACAATCTGTGATAACTACCGCCCAGATCCAACAGTTATCAATACTTTGCTATATTTGCTTCATCTGTATTTTTTCTAAGTCATTTCAAAATAAATTACAGACATTATGACACTCCATCCCTAAGTATTTCAGTAAGCATCTCCAATAAATGCTCTGTCTAAGCATTCTGGAATCTAGAGCTTTTTCTTCTCATGATGCTATTCAAGTAGGAAACCAGCAGGTGGTGATAGAGAATAATTGGATCTAATGTTTCTGGTTATAAATGCTGGGTGTCCCTTTATGGATACACAGGTGCATATTTCACCTTTTTATTAGCCTGCTCAGTTATGGCATAAACTATATTTTAGGTTCTTTGGAGGAAGTGTGTTAATGATGTATTTGACTGCTCCAAAGGACTTGATATCATAGTCTTTAAAAAAATGAGCTAGTTTTAGTCTTTTGTAGATAATCTTAAGCACTACTCGGAATAAGATCCATAGTGTGTGTCTGGTTATACCTAAAATTGTACTGTCTTCTGAGAATTAACATAAAGTAGCTAAGAGAGAAATAAGTCCAAATAAATTTTTACCATTTTATTGGCCAGCAGGGAAGTTTACAATTGCTAATGTTTTTCCCTTTCATATTTGTTTTGCAATGTGCTTTGTTGGGTGGGAAAGCTAAGCGAGCTAGGGACTGTACAGATGATCCTCTTCAAAGCAGTATAATAGGGGTGCCTGGGTGAGTCGGTTAAGCCACACACTCTTGATTTTGGCTCAGGTCATGATCTGACAGTGGTAAGATCGAGCTCTGGAGCCCTGGAGCCCAGCGTCAGGTTCCACACATAGTGTGGAACCTACTTGGGATATTCTCTCTCTCCCTCTCTCTGCCTGTCTCCCGCTTATGCGTGCGCTCTCTCTCTCTCTCTCTCTCTCAAAATAAAAAAATAAATAATTTTTAAAAAGCAAGCACTGTAATAATATTGTTCCTGAATTTTGTCCTTTCCATTGGGCATAAATCATTTCCCTTTGTTTATCCTAACATTTTAAAATTTCATATTTTTTTAGCATTATCGCTGTCTGCCCAGGTGTTGGAAAAGGATTCATTCTTTTTTCCTCTTGGCTCCTATTACAGGAGTGTCAGGAACTAAGCATGATGGGAAAGGTAGTTCATGCTGAATTTCAGAAGATATATACATGAAGAAGAGTCAATGAAATTGAGACTTGTCAATTTATATATTTTAGAAATAATGATATTTAAATATGAAAATATTAAGCACTAGTTTACATCTGTTTTACAATAAAAGTTTCTTCTTTTCTTAGGGAAAACAATTTAATTAGTATATGGAATAATGGGAAAGGTATTCCTGTTGTTGAACACAAAGTTGAGAAGATGTATGTCCCAGCTCTCATCTTTGGACAGCTCCTAACTTCTAGTAACTATGATGATGATGAAAAGAAAGTAACAGGTAGAGTATTGAGGAAAATAAAGAACATATTGGTTGCTGAAAAAACACATCTTTTAAATGACTGTGGCATAAAAGTTAGAAATATTGGAATAAATCTCTATAATTGATTAACACTGACAGTGATAGCAAAGTATTTTACATTTATTTTCTCAGGTGGTCGAAATGGCTATGGGGCCAAATTGTGTAACATATTCAGTACCAAATTTACTGTGGAAACAGCCAGTAGAGAATACAAGAAAATGTTCAAACAGGCAAGTAAAGAAGTATTTTGTGCCTCCATTATAAATTGTACTTCAGTGGGGTGCCTGGGTGGCTCAGTTGGTTAAGTATCTGACTTAGGCTCAAGTCATGATCTTCTGGTTCATGAGTTTGAGCCTGGCATCGGGCTCCGTGCTAACAGCACAGAGCCTGCTTAGTATCCTCTCTCTCTGCCCCTCCCCTGCTCATTCTATCTCTTTCTCTCTCAAAAATAAATAAATAACATTTAAAATAAATGAATAATACTTTAGCAATGTATAACAGCATTAATGGTTGGTTTAACTCAACAAAATTTATAAGCTATTAAATCATGGAAAATTATTCATGAACATACATTAGGTTATTTTTTAGGACTTATAAATTTGTGTTTAGTTCTAGTTCATTGTGAAAAGACTTGAATTTTTTCTCTTTCCTATTTTTTACTTGACAGACATGGATGGATAACATGGGAAGGGCTGGTGAGATGGAACTCAAGCCCTTCAATGGGGAAGATTATACATGTATTACCTTCCAGCCTGATTTGTCCAAGTTTAAAATGCAAAGCCTAGACAAAGATATTGTTGCACTAATGGTCAGAAGAGCATATGATATTGCCGGATCCACTAAAGATGTCAAAGTGTTTCTCAATGGAAATAAGCTGCCAGTAAGTATTTTCTGGGGTGTTAAGGACAATGAAAGACTTTATATGGTCATCATCAGAGGCAACACTGATTTTTTTTCTCATTTATATATATATATATATATATATATATATATATATATATATATACATACATTTTTTTTTTCTCTAATCGCTTCTTGGATACACTCCTGAAAAGAAAACAGTATGCCACATCTTTTTACCTAGCTCTTTTAAACTCACTAAAGGAAATGTCATTCTCAAACGGTCTCCTAAATAAATCCTTTTGTGCCCTTTAAGACCACTCTCTTATGCCCGTTAGTGAACATTATTTCACTGGTTTGAAAAATCCTCATGGTCTATCATTGAATACTTTTTACAACTTTTTTCTAATACCATAACTTTTAATTCCTGTGCAGGTAAAAGGATTCCGTAGCTATGTAGATATGTATTTGAAGGATAAGGTAGATGAAACTGGCAATCCGTTGAAAATTATCCATGAACAAGTAAACCCCAGGTGGGAAGTATGCTTAACAATGAGTGAAAAAGGCTTTCAGCAAATTAGCTTTGTCAACAGCATTGCTACTTCCAAGGTAATTTTATTTTTGCATTAATCATGATTTATCTTTACACAGAAGTGTTACTCTTTTATATCAAATGAATTTGAATATTTGGCTACCTTGGCGTAAAGAGAGCTAAATTAAATTGTTTTCAATATTTGGTCATTATTATAATTTTGAGGATCCTAAGCTTTACAATTTGGTATTTTTCCCCATTAGGGTGGCAGACATGTTGATTATATAGCTGATCAGATTGTGACTAAACTTGTTGAGGTTGTTAAAAAGAAGAACAAGGGTGGTGTTGCAGTAAAAGCACATCAGGTATGGTATTTTAGCCTGTTGTTTTTTTTTTTTTTCTTCTTCTAAAGACAAGGAAGAGAAGGGCTGTAAATAAAACCTAAGTTTTTAGTGATGTAATGTCAACTTTTCCTGCAGGTGAAAAATCACATGTGGATTTTTGTGAATGCCTTAATTGAAAACCCAACCTTTGATTCTCAGACAAAAGAGAACATGACTTTACAAGTCAAGAGCTTTGGATCAACCTGCCATTTAAGTGAAAAATTCATCAAAGCTGTGAGTACTTAGACGGATATAAGAAATAGAAGCACCTTGCTTTATTGTCCATTGCCCTTCCCAGCCCTGGAAAAACAAAGATTCCTCCCACAGGTCTTCTGCCTCTGAAAAGGAAATAAAAAATAGCTTTCACCTCACTGGTCTTACTACAGCCTTAGTTACCATCCATATGCTTAAATTTCCCCATTACATACCACCATTTCGTTTAGATCACTTCTGAATTCAGCCCATTTAACTGCTTACCAAACATTGAATGCCTAAAGTTGCCTCTCAGTTGACACATACAAAATTGACTCCGTTTTCTTTATACTCACTGACCTCTATACAAAGAGCTTCCCCAAAAACAAAACTATTTCCTGTTTTAGTAAAAGGTTCCAACTAAACACTAGTAAAAGGTTGCATAAACAAAGGTGGGAGCCTTCTCTTTACCCCCCTGCCTTGTCTCTAATCCAACTAGTAAGGTATCCATCTTTGGGGTACCTCAATAGCTTCTCACTATCATCTCTTTTCTGTATTACTATAGTAGATTTTTGATGTTTATAACATTTCAGTCCTTTTTTTGTAGTGCTCTTGAGTAATCAAATAAAAACAGTTCAAATTCGTTAATGTGACCTATAAGACCCTGACATCTCCAACCTCACCTCAGTGCACCTTTTTCCTATGTTACCTAAGTTTCATCCTACTAGCTTCAAATTACTCAGAAGCGTTAGTACTCTTCCTTCCTTACAGCTTTTTCACATGGTAATCCTGCCTGGAATGCTCTTACTTAGCTAACTACTTTAGATCTTCAATGTCATTTCCTTAGGAAAGCCTTTACTTTCTACCCTTCTCCCCAACTAAGTTGGTTCCATTACAACAGTGGACATACATTATTAGATATAGCACACTTTTCACTTATCCATAACACTCATCACTCTTATAATTTCTCATTTTATTTCCATCTTCCTTGTTGTATCTTAAAGTCCATGAGGACAAGGACCATGACCAATTTGTTTTAACCGCTAGATCTCCAACATGGATCTCAGTGCCTAGCACAATGTTAAGTGTGTAGTCAGTATATATTTATGGAATGAATGAGCCCAAAGGAACCAGTTCCCTCAGTTATGATAACCTAAGACAGGAAGCGCTGTCATCCTCTGTCTGGAAATTATTTTTTTGCCTCTTTTTAAATGTTGAATTATTTTTATTTTTATTTTTATAGGAGCTCACTTGTATTCTAGAGTTCTGACAGAACTCTTCTTCCCTAACATGAATCTTCTCATTTTCAGGCAATTGGTTGTGGTATTGTAGAAAGCATACTAAACTGGGTGAAGTTTAAGGCCCAAGTCCAGTTAAACAAGAAGTGTTCAGCTGTAAAACATAACAGGATCAAGGGAATTCCCAAACTCGATGATGCCAATGATGCAGGTACACAACTAATAATGTTTCCAAACTTCAAAACTTTTGGTTCAGTTATTTGTTTTACTCATTAACAGCATTCCCTCTGACATGTAATATTCAATGGAATATTTTTACTTGGTTAAAAATCAACCAATTTGGGGCGCCTGACTGGCTCAGTCAGAAGAGCATGCGACTTTTGATCTCAGGGTCATAAGTTTGAGCCCCACACTGGGTGGAGATTTACTTATTAAATAAATAAGTTAACTAAATAACTTTATAAAAAGGTATCACTTTAAAAAAAAATCAGCCAATTCCCTGTTATTGAACATTTAGATCATTTCTAATTTTTGGCTATTACAGTAATGTTGAGATGACTATTAAGAGTATAAAATAAGAATATCTATATAGTGATCTATTACCTAATGTAGAGGAGGAAAAAGTTTTCCTCAGCTCTCTTAAGTCCCTGGCTGGGTCTGAAAATTAAACTGATAAAGACAGGTTAATAGATGAAAAGCATACAAATTTATTTAATATAAATTGTACTGGACACAGGAGCTTTGGGTCTTCATAGGAAAATGAAGACCCAAAGAAATGGTTAAACCTGAGGGGTTTTTTTACGTTAGGTTTGAGGAAGAGTGAAAAGATATGATAAGGGCAAAGAGTATGAACTAAGTATAGTAAATGGGGAGGAAGCTCCGTGAGGCCTGTTCGTTCAGATTCTTTTCAGTGTCACTCTGGGAGATAAGAATGTTCCCTTCGTCTCTGGTATATGGAGGGCACCTCTCACATGAGGGTTTCATGATCTGTTTCAATTCAGCTTAAAATATTCAATATGCGACGTGCCCTATTTTGGGGTATTATGTTCTGAACCCCATCACTAACATTTTTTAACATAATATATCAAATGAATGTTCTATAATAGTATAAATATCATGCGAAATGAGTCTAAGAGGGATGCCTGACTGACTCACTCAGTGGAATGTGTGACTCTTTGTCTTAGGGTTGTGAGTTCAGGCCCCATGTTGGGTGTGGAGATTACTTTAAAATCTTTTTTAAAAAGAAAAAGAAATTAGTCTAAGAAACTAGGACTTTTTTTTACTATGAACTTTAGTTCTAATATATATCTACTTATTAGTGTTTTATCATAAAACTATTAATAGCACATCTGAGTTAGTATATTTGAGGTTCAACTAAATGTGCCAAGAATTTAATTTGTGTATTTTTATTTTAGGGGGTCGAAACTCCAATGAGTGTACACTTATCCTGACTGAGGGAGACTCAGCTAAAACTTTGGCTGTTTCAGGCCTTGGTGTGGTTGGGAGAGACAAATATGGGGTTTTCCCGCTTAGAGGAAAAATACTCAATGTTCGAGAAGCTTCTCATAAACAGGTAGAACCATCTTTAGAATCTAAATCCAGTTTTATAATACAGGATTTTATGCTCATATTTCATTCCTTCACTGGCATTTTGAAATATATTTCAGATAGTTTATTATTATTTTAAGAAATTGGGTACATTGTAGCATATCTTAACAGATCTTTCTGACTTTACCTAATGTATAGGCTAATAACTGAAAATACTGAAGCTCAAGAAAACCCAGACAATATATAGTGTCCTATTTCTTTGTTCTTTTCAAATTTATAAACAAAACATTACCTTTTTTTGGTATATGTCTATTTCAGATCATGGAAAATGCTGAAATTAACAATATCATCAAGATTGTGGGTCTTCAGTACAAGAAAAACTATGAAGATGAAGATTCATTGAAGACTCTTCGTTATGGGAAGATAATGATTATGACAGATCAGGTCAGAATTGCTTTCAAATAATTTAGATTGTTAACACTAAATTAAACATGTCTTACGGTTATTGCTTTCCTCCTATGTAAGGAAATTACTTAACTTGGAGCTATAATCATCACATGTATATATTACATACTAAGTGAGCAGATTTTCTTTTTTTTAATCCCCATAGAAAAATTTTTGAGAAATTACCAGTAGGTCGATCATTTGTTTTTGGTCTCAAAATAACTCTTTTGTGTTTTGGCTTTCCAAATATTTCTAGGACCAAGATGGTTCCCATATCAAAGGCTTGCTGATTAATTTTATCCATCACAACTGGCCCTCTCTTCTGCGACACCGTTTTCTGGAAGAATTTATCACTCCTATTGTAAAGGTATATTAACTTCTAAATTACTATAATGGATATTTTAAGGCTCTAGTCAACCCTTTATACACTTATAAGCCCAGTGGTGGACAGTATACAGGGGACCTAGGAGTATACAAAACCATAGCAATATCTTCTTTACCACAGGTGTCTAAAAACAAGCAAGAAATGGCATTCTATAGCCTTCCTGAATTTGAAGAATGGAAGAGTTCTACACCAAATCATAAAAAATGGAAAGTCAAGTACTACAAAGGTTTGTAAGAAAACCCGTATAGAACTTCTTATTTTGTTATATACCGTTGTACAAGATTATATGGAGTAACTTGGTATTCTTGGCTGTATAGGTTTGGGCACGAGCACATCAAAAGAGGCTAAGGAATACTTTGCAGATATGAAAAGACATCGTATTCAATTCAAATATTCCGGTCCTGAAGATGATGCCGCCATCAGCCTGGTCAGTTTGAGTTCTGTTTCATACATACATTCTGGTTTTGTAAATCACTACTTTAGCTAGTCAATTGAAACATAAATTTTTATATAATAGAATATTTTATAGACTATGGAATGTTTTTGGTAAGCATATCTTAGAGAAAGGGACCATATGTTTGCTTAGTTTGTATACAAGAGATATTTTAGAACCTATTCATATCAGTTTTTTCTAATTTGTAGGCCTTTAGCAAGAAACAGATAGATGATCGAAAGGAATGGTTAACTCATTTCATGGAGGACAGAAGGCAACGGAAGTTACTTGGCCTTCCTGAGGTAAAAAAAATCTTACATATCCTACAAAATGATGACTAGTTATTTCAGTAAAAAATTTAATAATGGATAACTATATAAATGTGATTGTTTAGACTACTACATAAATGTTTGGGGCCTGAAAGAAATTGCAAAAGCAATGCACTTTTTCCTAATTGTGTAGCAATTACATTGGCTTTATCTTTAAAACCTGTAAAATATGTCTGCATAATTCTGTATCTTTGAGAGACTTAAGAATTATCATAGATAAAGAAATTGTGGTATATATACACAATGGAATACTACGTGGCAATGAGAAAAAATGAAATATGGCCTTTTGTAGCAACGTGGATGGAACTGGAGAGTGTAATGCTAAGTGAAATAAGCCATACAGAGAAAGACAGATACCATATGTTTTCACTCTTATGTGGATCCTGAGAAACTTAACAGAAACCCATGGGGGAGGGGAAGGGAAAAAAAAAAAGAGGTTAGAGTGGGAAAGAGCCAAAGCATAAGAGACTGTTAAAAACTGAGAACAAACTGAGGGTTGATGAGGGGTGGGAGGGAGGGGAGGGTGGGTGATGGGTATTGAGGAGGGCACCTTTTGGGATGAGCACTGGGTGTTGTATGGAAACCAATTTGTCAATAAATTTCATATATATATAAAAAAAAAAAAAAAGAATTATCATAGAAATAATATGCTGACAATAGCCAAACTATGGAAAGAGCCTAAATGTCCATCAACTGATGAATGGATAAAGAAATTGTGGTTTATATACACAATGGAGTACTACGTGGCAATGAGAAAGAATGAAATATGGCCCTTTGTAGCAACGTGGATGGAACCGGAGAGTGTTATGCTAAGTGAAATAAGCCATACAGAGAAAGACAGATACCATATGTTTTCACTCTTAATGTGGATCCTGAGAAACTTAACAGAAACCCATGGGGGAGGGGAAGAAAAAAAAAAAAAAAAGGTTAGAGTGGGAGAGAGCCAAAGCATAAGAGACTCTTAAAAACTGAGAACAAACTGAGGGTTGATGGGGGGTTGGGAGGGAGGGGAGAGTGGGTGATGGGTATTGAGGAGGGCACCTTTTGGGATGAGCACTGGGTGTTGTATGGAAACCAATTTGACAATAAATTTCATATATTGAAAAAAAAAATAATATGCTGAAAGATTTTTTTGGTGTTAAATATTGTTAAGACCAGTGATCTTTTTTTTTTAATCTTTTTTATTTTAAACTAGATCATTTAATACTCTCTTTGGTCCCTCAGGATTACTTGTATGGGCAAACTACCACATATCTGACATACAATGACTTCATAAACAAGGAACTTATCCTGTTCTCAAACTCTGATAACGAGAGATCTATTCCATCTATGGTGGATGGTGAGTTCCAATTCGTTAGCCTGTTTCTATCATACACAGAGATCAATGTCCAGAAATGGCTAAACTGAGGATACTAATATTTGCACTTCTTTCATTTTGAAGGTTTGAAACCAGGTCAAAGAAAGGTTTTGTTTACCTGTTTCAAACGGAATGACAAGCGAGAGGTGAAGGTTGCTCAGTTAGCTGGGTCAGTGGCTGAGATGTCCTCTTATCATCATGGTGAGGTAAACACACAATCCATAATGTTTCCAGAAACCATTATTAACAGTAATACCTGTAATATCATTTTCCAAACACTTAATGAGAGTACTCAGTGATATGAACACTGGTTCATCCACAGTAGAGGACAATTTGCTGAAATCTGTCAAATTATGAATGTGTTTACCCTTGGACCTAACAAATCTATTTCTAAAAATAATATCCTGATAAGTTACTCATAAATCTGCAAGGATCAATATTCAAAGATATTTAGTGATGTTTAATATAACTGATTCTAAAATTTAGACATCGAAGGGCACCTGGGTGGCTCGGTCGGTTAAGCGTCCGACTTTGGCTTAGGTCATGATCTCACGGTCTGTGAGTTCGAGCCCCGCGTCGGGCTCTGTGCTGACAGCTCAGAGCCTGGAGCCTGTTTCAGATTCTGTGTCTCCCTCTCTCTGACCCTCCCCCGTTCATGCTCTGTCTCTCTCTGTCTCAAAAATAAATAAACGTTAAAAAAAAAATTTTTTTTTTTTTTTAAATTTAGACATCAAAAATGGCTATCAATTGGCAAATTGTTTTAGATTGTGACACATCTATGCCTGGGGTCAATGATATAACGGAAGTAAATCTGTGTGTACTAACGCTGAGAATATCCAGCCCATTGTCTGTGCAGAGAAAAAGCCAAAACAATACCTTAAGCAAAATGTCTACAAGGGTGTCCTCCCAGTTGTTAACTTTGGTTATCCCTGTCAATTGAAAAGGACAACTGTTCAATTTTTTATATGTCTGAATTGTTTGACTTTACACAAACATATTCCTTTTTATAGATTTTGTGATTAAATTCCACTTTTGCATTCACCATATGTATACGTATTTTTAATGTTATTAGTTTTTGAGAGAGCAAGCAGGTGAGCGGCGGGGTGGTAGGGGAAAGCCATGGAAAGAGGATCCGAAGCCCTCTCTACACTGACAGCAGCGAGCCTAATGCAGGGCTGGAACTCAGAAGCCATGAGATCATGACCTCTTCTGAAGTTGGACACTCAACCCAGGCACCCATGCATTCAATGTTTTATTTATTCTTGAGAGAGAAACAGGCAGAGCATGAGTGGGGGAGGGGCAGACAGAAAGGGAGGCACAGAATCCGAAAGCAGCCTCCAGGCTCTGAGCTGTCAGCACAGAGCATGATGCGGGGCTCAAACTAACGAGCCGCAAGACCATGACCTGAGCTGAAGTCAGATGCTTAACCAACTGAGCTACCCACGTGCCACAGTTTCTAGTACTTTAAAATGTAATGATTGTCTTGCTTGTCACTTTCAATCAAAATGTTCACACAACAAACATTTGTTGAATGCTTACCATGCACCAGGTATATATTTAAAAATCAAATATGTTCTTCAAAGTATAATCACAATTTAACCAGAGGGCCAACATGCATTCATGCAACTATAGAATAAAGTGATGCATGCTAGAATAGAAATGAGCAAATTGTTGTAACACAAAGGTGGAAATATTTCATTCTGCTGAGGGTGAAGAGAAGAGCTATGCCTTCAAGGTTAAGTAGGACTTGATAAAAACTATTAGAAGGCAAGAGCCCTCAACTTGGAGCCGGAAGTCTTAGGTTTAGGTACGTCTGCCATGTATTTATCTAGGAAGAATCAATAAACATCTATGCCTCATAAAACCGTACACAATTATAGTGAGGTTTAGTTATAATGATATTTTTATTATTAAGAGCCTACAGATCAGATTAATGAATCTTTTTCCACCTCCAGATGTCACTAATGATGACCATTATCAATTTGGCTCAGAATTTTGTGGGTAGCAATAATCTGAACCTCTTGCAACCCATTGGTCAGTTTGGTACCAGGCTGCATGGTGGTAAGGATTCTGCTAGTCCTCGATACATCTTCACAATGCTCAGGTGGGTATGCTTTCAATTTCTAGTGAATTGCCATTTCTAATTTTGAAATAATTAGTTGGCCAAAAATATATAAATTCAGTTAATCAGAAAATGTGCTTTTGATGTAAATGCTTAGAGTATTAATTTTTTTTAACTAGCTCATTAAAGTTTATGCTACTCTTTATGATCAGTAGAAAGTCTAAATTCTATTTCAGTTTGACAGCCATGCCTTTGAATTTCTTAGTTGCTTCCTTGCCAAACTAAATGTTTTTACTTCCGTCTCTTATGTTTTCTTCTCTTTCATCCTATTGAGCAGTGGTTCTCAACTAGGATAGATTTTTGCACTGCCACCCTATCTCCCAGAAGACATAGTAGTGTCTGGAGACATTTTTGATTGTCATGACTAGGGCAGCTGTGCCATCTAGAAGGCAGTGGCCAGAGATACACCCTATGATGCATAGGACAGTCCCCCACAGCAAAAAATAATCTGACCCATAATGTCAATGCTCAGGTTGAGAAACCGTGCTGTGGACTTGGGGTCAGAGTAAAGAGTTTAATTCCTCTGAAATACCACAGCTGAAATCTTACTTCCTTTCTAAGTCTATGGAAAGTACACTATGAATGGTCGATTTTCAGCTGTTACCTTATTTAACCTTTCAGCAGCATTGGATACTTAATCACTTCATCCTCCTTGAAACTCTTCTTTATTTGGACTCTAAGACACTAGACTGTTGGCTTTCCTCATTCGTCTTCTTGGCTGGGTCTTTCTCATCTTCCCAGGCTCTAACTTCTGGCCTGCCCCCAAAGCTCCTTCATTAGCTCTCTTTCCACTAGCTACACTCAACTTCCTGTCCATGGATGATATCCCATCCATCTAGACTCACAGTCCCAACCTGAATCTCGTAGAGCTGCCTACCCTCTCAAAATTTACTTCTTGGATGTCTTATAAGCATCTCAAACCGAAGTCCAAAACAAAATTCTTAGCCTTCCTGTCTCAGCAAATTGGATGCTATTGTTCTAATTCTCAGACTAAAAACCTTGTAGTCACCTTTTTTCACATTGGTATCCAATTCATCAGCAAATCCTATGGGTTTTGCATTAGAAAAATACTAAAGCATTCTGTTTACCTAAAGTATTTTAATATAGTCTACCATCCTTCTTTCATTCTTTATCCTTCATTCTTCATCCTTATAGTAGCCAGTTGATTTTTTTTAAATAGGCCACTCTGGTTCAGAACCTTCCAACTGCTTCGTTTAGAGCAAAATCTAAAGGACCTACATGATCTATGTGCCCACTTCCCATATGGTTTGATTCCATCTCATACTATTGCTGTTCCGAACACACCTGGCCTCTGCCTATACACAAATGTGCCAAGCACACCTTTCAGGGCCTTTAACTTACTGGTCCCTCTGCTTACACTACTCCTTCTCCAGATAACCGCATGATGGCTCATTCTCTCAATTTCTTCTCTGCTCTAATATTATCCTTTCAGAACGTGTGACCATTCCTTAGCACACTCAATCACTTTTACCTACTTTTTCTTTGTTCTTAGCATTTACCCCACCACCTGACAAAATGTATGTGCATTGTCTATCTCCCTGTAGTAGACTGTGAGCTCCTTAGAGACTTTATGTCTGCAGTGCCTAGCACATACAAAGTGCTCAATAAATACTGTTAAACAATTACTAGTCAGCAATTAAAGCCAAGGTAATATGGAAGGTTTTATGCATAGATATGAGACAATACTTGTCCTTCACAAGTTAAGTATCAAAGCCAGTATTTTTATAAAATAACATTCTTTGATTGTTTTCTTTAGCCCTTTGGCTCGGTTGTTATTTCCACCAAAAGATGATCATACATTAAAGTTTTTATATGATGACAATCAACGTGTTGAACCTGAATGGTACATTCCTATTATACCCATGGTGCTGATAAATGGTGCTGAAGGAATCGGTACTGGGTGGTCCTGCAAAATCCCGAACTTTGATATTCGTGAAGTTGTAAATAATATCAGGCGTCTGATGGATGGAGAAGAACCTTTGCCAATGGTAACTATTCTGTGTGTATCAGGATCCTTCGTTTTCATCTGGTTTCAATTCATCAGGCTATATGGTTAAAGAGGACACATCAAATTTATTTCATACTTTAATATTCATTAGATTTATTGTTTAATGCTGTGGGGATTTCTGTTTTTAGTGTCACATTTAGAAAACTTCTTCTTTAAAATACCAATTTAGCTTCCGAGTTACAAGAACTTCAGGGGTACGATTGAAGAGCTGGCTCCAAATCAATATGTGATTAGTGGTGAAGTGGCTATTCTTAATTCCACAACCATTGAAATCTCAGAACTTCCCATCAGAACATGGACCCAGGTACGTAACTGTGGGTTTTTTTTCTTTGATTTTTATGATCAAGGAAACACTTTGTACTACAGCTTGTTAAATACTCATAAGCCTGTGTTTTAGACACTTAACAAAAAGATTATTCTTTCTTTAGACATATAAAGAACAGGTTCTAGAACCCATGTTGAATGGCACTGAGAAGACACCACCTCTCATAACCGATTATAGGGAATACCATACAGACACCACTGTGAAGTTTGTTGTGAAGATGACTGAAGAGAAATTGGCAGAGGCAGAGAGAGTGGGACTACACAAAGTCTTCAAACTCCAAACTAGTCTCACATGCAACTCTATGGTATGTCTTATTTTATGAGAGATCCATATGTTTCAATTTGTATTAAAGATCCACCAGTTTTAAAAGGATATCCTAGAATACTTTTATATTTCCAAAGAATAAATTCATTTCTCTAAAACCATTAAAGTTTAGCCAATTTATCTGTTCTTGTCTCTAATCTTGTTTTTCTTTTCTAGGTGCTTTTTGACCATGTAGGATGTTTAAAGAAATATGACACAGTGTTGGATATTCTAAGAGACTTCTTTGAACTCAGGCTTAAATATTATGGATTAAGAAAAGAATGGCTACTAGGAATGCTTGGTGCTGAATCTGCTAAACTGAACAATCAGGCTCGCTTTATCTTAGAGAAAATAGATGGCAAAATAATCATTGGTATGTTTTTGGAATAATAACTGTCTATACAATTATGCCAAACTTTAAACATTTTTAGAGAGAATAATAGTGGGGAGGGAGGGCAAAATCCATTTAGTTCAGCTGGTTACTTATACAAGCATTTATTTTAAATACCTAGGCATTTATAGTTTGAAAAAGATAGCTTTCTTAGACTATCTTGAGAAATCAATATTTAGTTGACATTTAGACAGAACAGAGAGCTAGAAAAAGTACCTGTGTAAAGAGAAGTTAGGTCTGATAGGGAAAAAAAGAGACTGGAAGGAAGATTATAAATGGCTTATATTACAAGTAAATTGTGTACTGAAGACTGAGTTATGTCTCAGAAATTTTTTTTTTTAACGTTTATTTATTTTTGGGACAGAGAGAGACAGAGCATGAACGGGGGGAGGGGCAGAGAGAGAGGGAGACACAGAATCGGAAACAGGCTCCTGGCTCCGAGCCATCAGCCCAGAGCCTGACGCGGGGCTCGAACTCACGGACCGCGAGATCGTGACCTGGCTGAAGTCGGACGCTTAACCGACTGCGCCACCCAGGCGCCCCAGAAATTTTTTTTTTTAAAAGACCTTCTAGAAGCACCTAAGTCGGGGTTTAAGTAACCAGGAAGTAAATAGTTTTGATAAAACCTGGAGTATAAGGAAGATTAAAAGAAATAGCTCAACCCTGTCCAGGGCTAAGTAGGAAAGCTAGGTAACTAACTTATGGGTTATAGGAGCAAGTCCCAAAACATGGCAACATGAGTTCCTTGTGATCACAGAATAATTTAATGGTGGTACACAAAAATGTTTAACTTCATAGTTAAATGTTCAATTTCATGAATATTTTTAAAACTAATAACACTAACTGTCAGGTCCCTGATTTCATAAGACTGTTGCTTAAGGCGAGGCTAAAATGAGTAACATTGGACATGACTCAAAGAAAACTAAAAGTAAAGGTTGTATTTAGATGAAATAATGTGACTATCCAGTCTTCTTGAGTATAAAAATGTGGAGGGCCTAAACATGTAATCTGTATCAAATTAATTAATAAAAGATGGCACTCAGAAATTCATTCTGAAATATCAGTAGCTAGTAATTCAATATCCCTCAAAGTGTAATAAATTGGCTGCAGTAGTCCTTGGAAGAGAAAAAGGAAATGGATGCAGCATGGAGAAACCAATGGTTGGGTTGGTGGCACTAAAAACTTGCCCAATGAAATGTTGAAACGTTAATAAGGGAGTATAATTGAGGTAGAGACTTATCAGAAATAAAGGTATGATTGTCTTCTATTCTTTTAAGAGTTATGATTAGGTCAGCAGTCTCATACATGATTTGACTGCCTGCCTTGTGGTAATTTACATCCACAGTGGTTTGGGGAGAAGACTTCTCTCTATACCAGGATATACAAATTTATGTAAGACAAAGACCATTTAAGTTTTAGTTTTAATCTTTTGAATTAATATGGTACAACTCATGCTCAAACCCATTATCTATGTTTACTTTTATTTTAATAGAAAATAAGCCAAAGAAGGAATTAATTAAAGTTCTGATTCAGAGGGGTTATGATTCTGATCCTGTGAAGGCTTGGAAAGAAGCCCAGCAAAAGGTAATCTCTTGGTTAGCATTTTTCTATATTATTAAAGACTGTGTATAATCTGTCTCTGTTTCACATGTCCTGTTAAAGCTACATTTTAATTCCTCCTTTAGGTACCAGATGAAGAAGAAAATGAAGAGAGTGACAATGAAAATGAAGCTGAAAAGGGTGACTCTGTAAAAGATTCTGGACCAACCTTCAACTACCTTCTTGATATGCCTCTTTGGTATCTCACCAAGGAAAAGAAGGATGAACTGTGCAAGCTGAGAAATGAAAAAGTGAGTTATTGGTAGAGGGAACATGCCACTTAGTTGTTTTAGTAGTGAAAGTAAAAACTGCTTCATGAAAATTATGTGCTATTTATTTATGCCCATAAATTAACTCTTAATTTTCTGACTATCTTATGAAGGAACAAGAGCTAGAAACATTAAAGAGAAAGAGTCCATCAGATTTGTGGAAAGAAGACCTCGCTGCTTTTATTGAAGAGCTGGAGGTGTGTCATTTATAATGTCTGTATTAGAGTTTTTATTTTATTTTTTTTAATTATTTTTAAGGTTATTTATTTATTTTTGAGAGAGCGAGAGCGAGCATGGGAGAGGGGCAGAGAGAGGCGGGGAGAGAGAGAATCCCAAACAGGCTTTGCACTGTCAGCACAGAGCCCGATGTGGGGCTCAAACTCACAAACTGCGAGATCTTGACCTGAGCCGAATCAAGAGTCAGACGCTTAACAGATTGAGCCACCCAGGTGCCCCAAGAGTTATTATTAATGAAATAGTACATTCCAGCAGTATACCTCTTTGTCAAGAAATTGCATAATTGGCAAATAGAAAGGATATAAGAGGCAAAAGGAAACATTCCAAGATAACACATAAAAGAACGGATTGTTAGGATAAAGTAAATGATACTGGGAAGCATACTACCTAGAAGGTTTTGGACAAAGAGAGCAAAGGGCAAGAGCTGATTTCTGACTTATTGAGACTGAGAAGATAAAGAATTTAAATGTGTAAGAAGACCAACCCAGCCCCCCAAGTCAACCTAAAAGGACAAAGATGTTTACCTTCAGGACTAGCTAATTAGTTTCAGAAGATACTTTGTTACCTAAATCTCACTAATTTGCTTTGTTTTCCAATATTATTTTAAGATAAGAAAAGCATTTCATAAACTAAGTTATAATGCTTACCGTGCAGTTTTATATTATTACACTTAGGTATGGATGTACAAGTAGAGTTCCACCCTTTCTCACTTCTTATTTAAGTTTATAAATATGTATATATGTACCTATGTATTTTATCCCTAACCCATTTTCCCCTTTTTATCTTCAGCAGTTTAAATGGTGGAATCAAGAGTAGAACCCAATCTTCTGTCTCCACACTTGTCAAAGTGGGCCTTAGTTATATATTCACTATTATTGGTGATATACTTAGTTGTACAGTTTACCACAAATTTACCTTAAGATGTGGGGTGCCTGGCTGGCTCAGTCAGAAGAACATGTGACTCTTGATCTTGAGGTCCTGAGTTCAAGCCCCACACTGGATTTAGAGATTGCATACATACATAAATTTTTTTAAAAATTTTTATATTAAGATGTACAGATTGAAATCAGTTTGACTGTTGCCTTTTATTCTATTCCTATAACTAGCCTAGATTTTGTATTGTCTTTGTTGGCTTATAAACTTGCTTTCTTTTACCCCTTTGTAGGCTGTTGAAACAAAGGAAAAACAAGAAGAACAAATAGGACTCCCTGGGAAAGGGGGGAAAGCAAAGGGGAAAAAAATACAGATGGCTGAAGTTTTGCCTTCTCCATGTGGGAAAAGAGTCATCCCCCGAGTGACCATAGAGATGAAAGCAGAGGCAGAAAAGAAAATTAAAAAGAAAATTAAGGTAATACTCTTGAAAAGTTATACACTAAAATACTTGAAACATATTTCAACTTAAAATTGAATAAATGATATTATAAAATTTCTAAGCCCATAGTTTGTAAGTTATCCTATATTTAATCAAAACTTGTCTTTCCTGTGAACCGAATTTTTTTTTTTTTTTGGTGTTTAAGTATCTTGAAAAAGTCATGCCCATACCTTTATTTATAGCTCTTAACCAAAACTTAAAGAAAAAAAATCACTCTTTGACTAGATATATATTTGTATATTTGACCTTACATTATTCCAAATAATAAGTTGACAGAACTTGACCATCTTTGTCTTGCTCTCTTTTATTAGAGTGAAAACACTGAAGGGAGCCCTCAAGAGAATGGTATGGAACTAGAAGGTCTGAAACAAAGGTTGGAGAAGAAACAGAAAAGAGAACCAGGTATTAAAACATTTTAAGTAAAATGTATAGAGTTGAGATTAAATTTTGTCTGTTACCTAGTATATTCCGCATACATGTTCAGTACTAACATGATGGAGGACTATGTCTGAAGTTTACTTGAACCTCCCTAACACTGTCCTTGGATTTGATTTATTTTAGAAGAGATCATTTTGAAATAATTCGTTAATTTGGCAACTTGAATTCCTTAGTTGGGAATCTAAAGAAAACACACTCAGTTTATTAGATTTCACTTTCTAGCCAGTTAAAAGGCCCTGATATATATTATATAAAGGTTCTTGAGAACAGTGAGCATATCTTAGTCATGTTTTTATTACTCCTATAGTTGAATACCATATAACCACGTCTGGGTTATAAGTAGCACCCAGTAAATTAAATTTAAGAATTTTACTACACAGGGACGCCTGGGTGGCTCAGTTGGTTAAGCGTCCAGCTTAGGCTCAGGTCATGTCACAGTTTGTGGGTTCAAGCCCCGCATTGGGCCCTGTGCTGACAGTGCAGACCCTGTGTCTTCCACCCGCCCCCCACCCCTCTCTCTGCCCCTTCCCAGCTTGTGCGCTCACTCTCTCTCTCTCTCTCTCTCTCAAAAATAAATATTTTTTAAAAAAGAATTTTACTAGCCATTTGATTATGCCCTCACTGAGTATCTACTTTTTCATTAAGATATTCACATATCAGGGGCGCCTGGTGGCTCAATCAGTTAAGTGACCGACTTCAGCTCAGGTCATGACCTCACAGTTTGTGGGTTCGAGCCCCGCGTCAGGCTCTGTGCTGACAGCTTGGAGCCTGGAGCCTGCTTCGGATTCTGTGTCTCCCTCTCTCTCTGTTCCTCCCCCGCTCACACTCTCTCTCTCTCTCAAAAATAAAGATTAAAAAAAAATTAAGAAAAAAAAATTCATATATCAAATTCATCCATTTAAAGTATACCTTCAATCATTTCAGTATACTCAACAGTTTTAAAACACTTTTTTGTCCCAAAAAGAAACACTTTACCCATTAATGGTCACTCTCTGTTTCCTCCCAATTTCCCCTCCCCCTATACAATCATTAATCTACTTTCTGTCTCTAGATTTACTTACTCTGGACATTTCATATGAATGGAATCATATAATATGTGGTCTATTGTGCCTGGCTTTTTTCACTTAGCATACTTTCAAGGGTGGTCCATGTAGTAACATGTATCAATACTTCATTCTTTTTTATTGTCAAATAGTATTTCATAGTATGGATATACATTTTATTTGTTCATTGGTTGATAGGTATCTGGCTTGTTTCCACTTTTTGGGTATTGTGAACACTGCTATGAACATTCATATATAAGTATTTATGTGGACTTCATGGGTTTGTTTGTTTTTAAGTAGGCTCCACGCTGGGTGTGGAGCCCAACCCAGGGGTTTGTACTCGCGACTCTGACATCAAGAACTGAGCTGAGGTCAGGAGTCAGGTGCTTAACTGACTGAGCCACCCAGGTGCCCCCGTGGACTTAATGTTTTGATTTCTTTTGGATAGATACGTAGGAGTGGAATCGTGTGGGGTGATAGGATTTTTTATGTTTAACATTTTAAAGAACCCTCTGCACTGTTTTTCAGAGCAGCTGCACCATTTTACATTCCTTCCAGCAATGTAGAAGGGTTCCAGTTTCTCCACATCTTCACCAACACTGTTAATTCATTGTCACTCTTTTTCATTCTAGCCATGCTAGTGGATATGAAGTGGTTATCTCACTGTGGTTTTGGTTTGCATTTCCTTATTAGCTAATGATTGAGTTGAGTATCTTTTCATGTTGCTTGTTGGCCTTTTATATTTCTTTGGAAAAATACCTATTCAGACCCTTGGCCCATTTTTTAAAAATCTTTTTTCTTAATGTTTATTGAGAGAGAGAGAGAGAATATGAGCGGGGAAGGGGCAGAGAGAGAGGGAAGGGAGACCCAGAATCTGAAATAGGCTCCAGGCTCTGAGCTGTCAGCACAGAGCCCACCTAGGGGCTCAAACTCCCCGCAAGATCATGACCTGAGCCGAAGTCGGATACCCAACCGACTGAACCACCTAAGTGCCCCTTTATTTTTATTTAAAAAAAAAATTTTTTTAATGTTTGTTTATTTTTGAGAGAGACAGAGCACGAGCAGGGGAGGGGCAGAGAGAGAAAGGGAGACACAGAATCTGAAGCAGGCTCCAGGCTTTGAGCTGTCAGCACAGAGTCCAACGCGGGGCTCGAACTCACGAACTGCAAGAACATGACCTGAGCCCGAAGTCAGTTGCTTAACTGACTGAACCACCCAGGCACCCACCCCCCCCAAAATTTTTTTTAATGTTTATTTATTTTTGAGAGAGAGAGAGTGCGACAGAGTGTGGGGGTGGGGTGGGGGGCAGAGTGAGAGAGAGACACAGAATCTGAAGCAGGCTCAAGGCTCTGTGCTGTCAGCACAGAGCCCAATGTGGGGCTCAAACTCACGAACTGACATATCGTGACCTGAGCTAAAGTTCAACACTTAACTGACTGAGCCACCCAGGCAGCCCGCCCATTTTTTTAATTGAGTTGTCTTTTGTTGTCGTTGAGTTTATTGTAAGATTTCTTTATGTATTCTAGATGCCAGTCCTTTATCAGATACATAATTCTCAAATATTTTCTCCTATAGATTATTTTTTTTATTTTCTTGATGATGTCCTTTGAAGCACAAGTTTTGCTTTTTTTTTAACTTTTCAACCTCTAAGAACAGTTTATTCTAGTTTTTTTAATTTAATTAATTTTTTTAATTTACATACAAGTTAGTTGGCGTAGAGTGCAACAATGATTTCAGGAGTAGATTCCTTAATGCCTCTTACCCATTTAGCCCATCCCCCCTCCCACAACCCCTCCAGTAACCCTCTGTTTGTTCTCCATATTTAAGAGTCTCTTATGTTTTGTCCCCCTCCCTGTTTTTATATTAGTTTTGCTTCCCTTCCCTTAAGTTCATCTGTTTTGTATCTTAAAGTCCTCATATGATATTTGTCTTTTTCCAACTAATTTCACTTAGCATAATACCTTCTCATTCCATCCTCATAGTTGCAAATGGCAAGATTTCATTCTTTTTGATTGCCAAGTAAGACTCGGTGTGTGTGTGTGTGTGTGTGTGTGTGTGTGCGCGCGCACACACACACACACACACACACCACATCTTCTTTATCCATTCATCCAGCGATGGACATTTGGGCTCTTTCCATACTTTGCCTATTGCTGATAGGAAACACAAGTTTTTAATTGTGATGAAATCTAAGTTCTCTTCTTTTTTTCCTTTTGTTTTGCTTGTGTTTTTGGTATCATATCTAATCTTTTGCCAAGTCCAGGGTCATGAAGATTCACCCCTATGTTTTCTTCTAAGAGTTTTAGTTTTAGCTCTTACATTTAGGTCTCTCATGAATTGTGAATTAATTTTTGTATGTGGCATTAGGAAGGAGTCCAACTTCATTCTTTTGCATGTGGATATCCAGTTGTCCCAGCACCATATTGAAAAACCTGTTTTCCCTATTAAATTGTCTTCACCCTTGTCAAAAATCAGTTAGTCATAAATATTAAGGTTTATTTATGGATTCTCAACTCAATTCCATTGATTGATCTGTAAATCTAACCTTGACTATCTACTTTTTTTTACTTTGAGATAGCATGTGCGAGAGGGGGAGAGAGGCAGAGGGAGAGAGAGAATCTCAAGCAGGCTCCATGCTCAGTGTGGAGCCCGATATGGGGCTCAATCCCACAACCTGAGCATGACCTGAGCCAAAATGATTCAGATGCTCAACCAACTAAGCCACCCAGGCGCCCCAAATATCTACTTTTAATAGATAATGTGTGCTCAGTTCTGTGGGGAATGAAAAGATGAATAAAACAGATGAAAACATCTTAGTATTAAACTAAAGAAGTAATAAAAGCATGCCAAATTGTGCAAAATTATATTAACTTTAAACCTAGCTAGCAGTCAGCATATAAAACCAATGAATCAGTTGAATGTTTTGAGCATTCATGTTCCCATTACTCTCAAATAATGTGAGGGCACAAGAAGTGGGAGAGCATGGTGTTTACCTTCAAGAGGTTTATCAAGAAAGTTAAAGCAATATATACTAGCCATTGTAGGAACTGAGAGAAAGGCGAGATCAGTGTGGGTGCATGTACATTGTAGAGGCTTTGTGAGAGAGGTAAAACTTGGGTTACAGTCCTGAAGCGTGGATAAGATTTAGGTATTCTAGATTAGGAAAAGAAAAATGGGCATGTAATATGCATGGGACAATGAGAAGACCTCCTCAACGGGGGCCGAGGGGCACACTTATATTGGGAAATAGTAAAAAAAAACAGAACAGGGGCACCTGGGTGGCGCAGTCGGTTAAGCGTCCGACTTCAGCCAGGTCACGATCTCGCGGTCTGTGAGTTCGAGCCCCGCGTCAGGCTCTGGGCTGATGGCTCAGAGCCTGGAGCCTGTTTCCGATGCTGTGTCTCCCTCTCTCTCTGCCCCTCCCCCGTTCATGCTCTGTCTCTCTCTGTCCCAAAAATAAATAAACGTTGAAAAAAAAAAAATTTAAAAAAAAAACAGAACAAAAAAACTTAAACTAGATGACAGAGAGATAGAAAACCAGGTTGTTGGAGGATGCTGGATAAGATTAGATTCAACTAGGAAATCTGACGTAGATAGGTATACTGACAAGAATATGAAGGATGGTATAAGATCAGTGAGGGTGCTGCCCTTCTCCTCTTTGGGCCAGGACTAGTGACTTTAAACCTCCTTACTTGGCCATTAAACACCCTCAAGGTTTCATCCTAGCCATTCTTTTCTGTTTGAATTGTCTCCCTTGCCTTGACTTCAACAATAACCTTCTGTTGATCTTGCATCTATTCTTGCCCCTTTCCAATCACTATCCTGCAACCTGAGAGAACTTTTTAAAATTCAAATCTGGTTATATTGGTTCCCTGTTTAAAACAAAATCCTTGGGGTTCCTGAATGGCTTAATCCGTAGAGCATGCAGCTCTTGATCTTGAGGTCATGGGTTCAAGCCCCACATTGGATGTACAGCTTACTTAAATAAGTAATAAATAAAAATTTAAAAATTTAAAGGCTTAAGACCAGCCTCTCTCCCTGCAACTTCTGTTTTCTAGCCATAATGGATTTCTTTCATTTTCCTAAATGTACTGTTTTCCCCACAGGTCCGTTGTACATGGTATTTTCTGCGCTGTAATATTTCATTACCTACTTGCCTTCAGCTAGTTCATTCTAAACTTGAGGTCTCAGCTCAAGCATTTCTTGGAACAGTCTTCTTATTTAAATACATACACACATGCCTCATACCCTACATAGACACATTATATTTATTTATGGGATTAGATGACCAAGCTATATAAGCTCGATAGGAAGAGGGACTGTATCCGTTTCCATTCACCGTTGTATTCTCAATACTAGCACAGAGCTCAATAAATACTTGAAAGATGGATGGATGGTAGATGGAGAAAAGTGTGGCTAAGAATATATGAAAGTGGTTAATTCCTATCTCCCTTCTAGGTACCAAGACAAAGAAGCAAACTACGTTGCCATTTAAACCAGTCAAAAAAGGAAAGAAGAGAAACCCCTGGTCTGATTCAGAATCAGATATGAGCAGTAATGAAAGTGACTTTGATGTTCCCCCACGAGAGATGGAGCCACGGAGAGCAGCAAGTAAGCACAAGCGAACAACATGCTAGATATGTTGCAAGATCTGGGCCAGTGTATTTCAGGACACAAATCCCAGAAATTATTATATACTAGAGCGGTAATTACTAAGTTTTTAAAAAACTACAGCATCTTTTAGGATATTAAACTAAAGCTTAAATCTTCGTGAATTGTTATAGCAATCTGTGAATTACATATTTCTGTTCCCCTCTTTTATTCTTTGATGTATGTTTTTTATAGCAAAAACCAAATTTACAGTGGATTTGGATTCAGATGATGATTTCTCAGATTTTGATGAAAAAACTCAAGATGAGGATTTTGTCCCATCAGATGTTAGCCCAGTTAAGACCAAAACTTCCCCACCAGTGTAAGTATCTTCTCTAACATGAGTCTTATCATCTTGATTGTTGTCAATAGTCAATGACACATTCTTTGACACATGTAGAATTGGTTGTCAGGATGTTGATGGTTTCTTCTTTATTCTAGACCTACTAACAAAGAACTGAAGCCACAGAAGAGTGCCACATCAGGTATGTATTTAATTAAAAATAGTGAGATGTCTGCTTCACTGGGGCACTTGGGTCTAGTGGGTTCTAATCTGGACTATGTTATCCGAGTCCTGCCTTGGAAGATAAATGTGGGTTCTTGTTAGCATTGTGTTGATGTTGTTCATTAGGGTTAGTTTTGCACGGAAACAGGTTCTATACTTAATATACTGAAAGTCATCACATGCTTGCTGGGTGCTAGAGGTACAAAAAATATCTGCTGTTGAAGAATCCAGAAATTAGAACAAAGTTATAAGAGTATGTTTTAAATATTCTAGAAAAGTCACAGACTTGGTATTTAAATGGGAACTCAGAGAAGGAAATGGATTTTTGTGTGTTGCTTATATGTGCTATTTTCCTTTCCATTTGAAGTAACGGACCTTGATGCTGGTGGTGCCAAGGACAGTGTACCACCTTCTCTAGATTCTCCGGCCGCTGATTTCTCAGCTGAAACTGAAATCATAAACCCTGTTTCTAAAAAGAAGGTAGCGGTGAAGAAGACAGCAGCAAAAAGTGAGCCTCAGTCTTTCAAAAGGGTTAATGTTAGGATTAAGAAGCTGGCTACCACAAATGAATTCAATTTTTTATTCCCAAAAATTACTATTAATATTGAAATTAAACCTTTCCCAAGTGAAAGCAAATATTTAGATCTTTGTGATCAAAACTGGTGGTCAGAAGGTCTAAAATCAGCATATATCTCAAAATGCCAGGTGTTATCTATCTCATTATCTATGACAGGGATAAGGTTTATAAACAGTTGCAAAGGTTTAATGTAAAACATACACCTATAAAAAAATTAGATGCTGAGGCTCCTAGATGGCTCAGTTGGTTAAGTGTTCCACTCTTGATCTCAGCTCAGGTCTTGATCTCAGGGTCATGAGTTCAAGCCCTGCCTAGTAAAATAGGAGCCTACTTAAAAATACTTAAGAATAGTTTTGATTCTCTAATGTATTTTCAGCTCCATTAGATTTTTTCCTATGTTAAATGTAAGCATTCAACAGCTTGCTAAAGAAAGTCCACAGTAGAATAATCCATCTAGCGTGGACATGATGAATGCCTGTGTTGACTTGCAGGTCAGTCTTCCACCTCCACTGCAGGTGCCAAAAAAAGGGCTGCACCAAAAGGAACCAAAAAGGAGCCAGGCTTGAATTCTGATGTCTCTCAAAAGCCTGATCCTCCCAAAACCAAAAATCGCCGCAAAAGGAAGCCATCCACTTCTGATGATTCTGACTCTAATTTTGAGAAAATGATTTCTAAGACAGTCACAAGCAAGGTGAGTATTTATCCTAGTTCGTCTGTTTGCTATAGCTGTTTTAAAATGCATAATTAAGATTTGCTCTTAATCTGACACATTTTTAAGAAAATAAATTGAAATCTCCTAATCCATTTAGCTTTTACTTACTGTATCACAGCTACATTTAAAAATATGCCACTTAGTCAATGAGAGACTAGCCTTAGATCTATTTCTTACTACTTATTAGAAGGTGGGAAACTTCTTGAATTATAGTCTGTTGATAGTTTTTCCAGTGAAATGTTGCTGTCAGACTAACATTGTGCAAATTACATGGACTTCCTCTTGTAGAAATCCAAGGGGGAGAGTGAGGATTTCCATCTGGACTTAGACTCAGCTGTGGCTCCTCGGGCCAAATCTGGACGGGCAAAGAAACCTATAAAGTACCTCGAAGAATCAGATGAAGATGATCTGTTCTAAAATGTGATTATTTTAAATGGTCTTATTGAGCCCAAGACTGATTTTAGAGTTACCTGAATCCCTTAATTTCCTCTCTTCTGAATTTCATTTGGGGAAGGTAGTTTTAATGCCGAATCATCAAAGTGAAGTGTGTAAAGCCCAAGTATCCCTTCCCTTTTTATAATACTGTCTAAATAGTGACCACCTCATGGGCATTGTTTTCTTCTCTGCTTTGTCTATGTTTTGACTGTCTTTTCTTTTGTCTTTAGAATCTGATTTTAAATTCTTCTGGACTCTAGAGATAGTTGTGTGGTCACTTCAGCATAATACAGTTTACTGACCATTCATTAAGCTAAAATTGTTATAAAAGTGTCTATTCTGCCTCCTTTCAATTTCCTACTTTCCATAAATATGAGATAGAGCATGATTAATTCTGTTTTACCTTAAAATTTAGGTAATTTTCCATCAGATAGACCTTTATAGTTCTAATACAAATACTCCCCACTCAGCCTTTTATGTGCTGAATTTCTGCTCAAGCAATAAGAAAATTACTCATATTCTTTATATCCTTTTGAATATTAGCAGAGACTGAAGAAAACACCTTGGCTGTGTCTGTATAACCTCAACACAGTCAATAGGATGAAGAAAATTAGACCATAAGTTATGTGACTATCTCAGCTCTTGACTTGTCCCCTTGGGCTGTCTCCAAGTCCAAATCTCCCAAAGAACAAATATCTAGGGAGCACTGGATTGCAGAAAAGTGGAGGACAGCATTCAAAGATCTTCTATGAGTGCCATACTCAGGAGCAGTTATATCCACTTTGGGAAATCTCTATAATTTTCAACTTACAAACTTTTTAAGGCCTTTCTGCATTTTTACATGTTGTGTGACTTGAGTGGTGTTATCAATGTTTTTGTAAATATTTACTATGTTTTTCTATTTCACTTAATTTCAACAATTTTGTACTTTAATAAAATGTTCTAAACATTGCAACCCGTTGATTCATTGCCCCTTTTGGTGGGGGGGGCCTTGCAATATACCCTTTACTTTACTCTAAAATATATCCCTCTTCACTTCCTTTTGAGAACTATTCTGATCATGTGCTGATGTACCGACCTAACAGCCCCTGGCCGTGTGGTAACAGGTCTAAGAGATAGGCATCATGACCTAACCAAAGCCAATCAGGTTTTTTCCTGGGATTTTATACATGGGTACAAAGTTCTTCCATCTCCTTCATACTCAGAAGGCCTTGGCCCTACATCAGTAAGTAGTTTCAAATATGCATGTCTTTTTTTTAATTCCTTTACAACTATTTTGATAATCGGGACAACTATTTGATGATCTCAATAAGGGCAACTGGCTAACCATTTAGAAAAAAGAGAAATGTTAGATAAATCCAATTCCTTCCTCACATCTTATACCAAAGTTAAGTTCAAACAGACAATATTTATTTAAATGTCAAAAGCAAAACCATTTAGAAATGTACCAGAAGAAAAGTAATCTTGAGTTACAGAGGGATATCCAAAACATATCTCCAAGGGTAGTGTTGACAAAGATCTGGAAAAATGATCCCTTTCATCAGAATCTGGGCAAAGAGGCCAAACTCTGTCTCAAAAACTCTCACTTTAAGAAATTTAGTTCAAAGGGCACCTGGTGGTTCAGTTGGTTAAGTGTCCAACTCTTGAATTCAGCTCAGGTTGTGATCTCACGGTTGTGGGTTCAATCCCCACATCAGGCTCTGCACTGACAGCATTGAATCTGCTTGGGATTCTCATCTCCCTCTCCCTCTGCCCTTCTGCTCAAGCGCACTCTCAAAAATAAACATTAAAAAAGTTAGTTCAAGAGAAGAATTGAAACATGCAAAACCATGTAAACACAGAAATACAGGAAATCTCAATATCCTAGTTACATAATGTTACAAATGCTACCATTAGGGGAGAGTGGGGCAAAGTACACAAGGGATTTCTGTTTCTCAAAACTACATATAAATCTACAATTACCTCAAGAAAAGCCACATGCAAAGATGTTTTTTAAAAAAGATGCTTATTGGGGCACCTGAGTGGCTCAGTCGGTTAAGCGGCTGACTTCAGCTCAGGTCATTATCTTGCGTTCGTGAGTTTGAGCCCTGCATCAGGCTCTGTGCTGACAGCTTTGGAGCCTGGAGTTGCTTCGGATTCTGTGTCTCCTATCTCTCTTTGCCGCTCCCCTGCTCACACTCTGTCTCTCTCTTTCAGAAATAAATAATAAACATTAAAAAAAAAAAAAAGAATCTATAGATTCTATTTTTTTTAAAAAGATGCTTATTAAAGTTTATGTAATAAAATTAAAAGTAACCTAAACGTCCAACGAACAGGAGACTTCAGATAAAACAATTGGTTTAAACAAATTATGGTACAATGAGGAATACCAGGTACTCACTAACAATGATATATTTGGGGGGGAAAGAAAAATATTGATTCACATGAAAAGACACCCAAGACCTTACTGAGTGAAGAAAGCAAGCAGATTACAAATCAGAGGTGAAGTCCCTGTCTGGTAAGTATGCATTTGTTTATAAAATAAATCAAAGAAAGCATATAAAGCCTCTTTAGAAAGAAAAAGTCAGAAACCTTTACCTTTTAAAAGTGGAAGTTTGTTCCCAGCAAAGCACTTGCTAACTAAAAGACTCAGTAAATACATCTCTTGACTATTCATTCTAGACATTCAAGAAGATAAAAATTCTAGTGCTAATAAACTTGGTCGTACACATTTAAACCCTTTATAGAATGTAATTATTTCTCCTACACAGGAAACATTGCTTAATAAATACATATTACATCAATTAGAATTACAAAAGAATACTTGGAAAATAAGGGATTCAAAACTTGCATTAGTTGATATATAATACAATAAGCTTACTAAGGCTTTTTGTTCTTTTATTATATTTTTTTAGAGACAGAAAGAAAAATCCCACTCAACCAAGCCACCCAGGTGCCCTATCCTTTTTGTTTTTTTTAAATACATTGCATCCCACTGTTTTGCTGAAGGGGAATTTTTTAAGTGATTCCTAGCCATTTTTCCTAAAACCCAAAGACAAAATTTTTGCATGCATTTTTTACTTCTAGAGTGAGGGATATCTGTTCTGACCTATCCAGCACCTCTTTCCTCAGTAATTCCACTTTTGGAAGATTATTCTGGAGTCCGAAAAACAAAAAGTTTGTGTCCAAAAGCATTCATCGTGGCATTATTTACACTGGTGAAAAATGGAACAGAATAGGTGTACTGCAATGGAAGAATTGGTTAAACTGGTACACCCTTATCATGTATTACCAAGTCATTAAAAGTCATATTTTCCCAAAACATTTAATAGCACAGGAAAGTCATTGTGTTGGGTAGAGGGGGAAAAAAGATACAAAAACTATCCTGTATAATGCATCCAAACTCATTAAGTTATATTATAAAATGGTGCATTTCGCTGCGTGTAAACAAAATAGGAAAAGCTATCTTTTAGATAGTATGAGGCTCAAATATAAACCAGAGCTTCTCAAACTTGCACTTACAAATCCACTAGAGATCTTGTTAAACTGCAGATTCTGATTCAGTAGGCCTGGAGTGAGGTCTGAAGTTGTGTTACTAGTAATTTCCCCAAGTGATGTCAGTGCTGCTGTTTGGAGAGCCTACTTGGAAAAGCAAAGGTGTAGAGTACATATCAGTGCTCCTCCGTGTGTGTGTGTGCTCCCTGGACCAGCAGGATTAGCATGACCTGAGAGCTTGCTAGAAATTCAAATTATCAGGCCCACTCCAGAACCCGGTGATTTAAAAGCGCCTGTTTTAAAAAGCGCTCCGTTAATTCTGATGCAAACTGAAGTTTGAGACCAAATGCTATGTGCACTGAAAGGCCAACTGCAAGTTGCAGCAAACCGTCATCTGCTTTTCTTTGGATAATGAGATCTGGGTGATCTCATTTTCTTCTTTGCATCTTCCTATAGTTTACAAAAATAGTCAGTGTTACATGGTTTTATTCGAAATGAAAATAACTATAATTTTTTTCAGGTTTTTAAAGTAATAAATGGGTTCCAGTTCTAAAATGATGCTGAACTTGTACCACGCCAGGAATCGATCTCAGGTGTTTCTTACCGATGGGCCGCCCGCACCATTGCAAATCTGAGGAAGATGTCCGCAAGCTGTGTTGAAAAACTGTGTGGCGGTTAATTGTAGGTGTCAACTTGACTGGGTTAAGGATGCCCAGATAGCCTGTAAAATATTACTGAGTGTGAGGGGCGCCTGGGTGGCACAGTCGGTTAAGCGTCCGACTTCAGCCAGGTCACGATCTCGCGGTCCGGGAGTTCGAGCCCCGCGTCGGGCTCTGGGCTGATGGCTCAGAGCCTGGAGCCTGTTTCCGATTCTGTGTCTCCCTCTCTCTCTGCCCCTCCCCCGTTCATGCTCTGTCTCTCTCTATCCCAAAAATAAATAAATGTTGAAAAAAAAATTTTTTTTAAATATTACTGAGTGTGTCTCTTAGGGTGTCTCCAGAACAAATTAGCATTTGAATCAGTAGACTGGGTAAAGATCACCATTACCAATGCGGATGGGCACCATCCAATCCGCTGAGAACCTAAATAGAACTGTTCAGCGGGTGGGGGCAGACCTGGGGGAACTAGTTTCTCTGAATCCCCACCTCCGCGGAGAAAGCCATTAAGTGGTGCAGATTTGCGACAATGAGGGTTAAATTCCCCTTTACTGGATGTAAGGCCACCTACCGGGGAGAAAAGACTACATTTCCCAGCCTTCCTTGCGGAAGGTCATCCTGGCCAATGATAAGTGAGCAGTCGGTCACATGGCAGCTTCCGGGACTTTCTGAGAGAGCCGTTTTTGCACAAATTTGTCCCGCCTTCGTCCCTTCCTCCATCTGCTGCCTGGAATGCGGCGGAGGAGGAATGGTGGAGGACGAGGACCACACCCAGGGAGGAGTTTGGAAGGAGCCTGCACCCCCAAGGACTTTGAGGCACAGAGCTGCCCCTCCTCCCTGAACAGCCCATCGCCCTCCTCCTTTTGTGTGAGAGGGAAACCAGCTTCTCTTGTTTAAGCCACGGTTTAGTAGCTGTGCTGTTACAGCCGAACCTAATCTTAAATAATTACAGAGCCAAGGGAGGAGGGAAGGCCTGAAGGGGAAGCAGGTCCCCGTGAGTGATAAAACCGCAGAGCCTGAGGGGTCTATTGGGAACCACAGGCTGAGCGCGGGGAGAAGAGAGAGGAGCGGGGACAACCTGTGAACCGAAGGTCCCCTGTCCGGAGGATTTGCAGGCCTGGAAAGAGTTTGAAGGGTCAGACACTGTGCAGCGGAGGGGGGAGGAGTGACGGGGAATGCTCCAGAGTAATCAGAAGCCAACACAACCACGCATCTGACTCCCTCACCTTTCCCACCCAGGCCGAGGGGGGAGGTGAGGGAGGAATTTTACCGTTAACCCATTTGGGGGTTTTCATTTCTACCCAGGACTAGACATTCTGATTACCGATCTCAGACCAAATCGGCCACTTAAGTGATCACTAGCTTTAGAGGAGACCAGAGTTAGCAAATGAGGCAGAGTGAGCTCACCGTCTTGGGGCAGAGATGGTCTGCCCCATCCGCAACCCACCCACCCCAACCTTCACCCACCCAGCCTCTACCACGTGCCAGGAACTGTTCTAGGTGCTGACACGGGACAGTGAGCAGGGCACCTCGTGGAGCATACATGCTAATGGAGGAGATGGGTGCTACACGGGATACAATTTTTAAATAACCAAGTATGTTATGTAGTGATCAGTGCAAAGGAAATAAAGCTGAGAAAGGGGATAGGAAGTAGGGGGTTAAATTCCCGTTAGGAAGGTTAGGGAAGGCCTCACTGAAAGGCAACATTTCTGTAAAGACTAAAAATGTTAGAGGGGTTGGGATGCCTGGGTGGCTCAGTTGGTCGGGCGCCTCTTGATTTCAGCTCGGGTCATGATCTCACAGTTCGTGATTTCAAGCCCTGAGTCAGTGGGAGCCTGCTTGGGATTCTCTCGTTCCCTCTCTGTCTCTCTCTCTCTCTCTGTCCCTTATGCTCAGTCTCTCAAAATATATAAATGAACTTTAAAAAAAAATGTTAGAGGGGCACGGGGAGAGAAAATACAGCCATGTGTTGATGATGTCACTTACTGGGTACAACCATGTAGTGCCTGCATATGTGTGTCTATGTGTGACAGAATGGGAATTGGCTCCCCAGCCCCCACAGGATAGAGTGAAGTGTCTGGGACAGAGATTGAATATGAAACTGGGCAGGATGGGCCTCTCAGCCCAGCTCCAGACCTTAAGTATGGCCAAGAATGGGGCCATGTGTCACCAGCCCTGGGCAGCATCAGTGACACCTCCTCTCAGTCTGGACAGCGCTATCTGGGAAGGAGGATGGGCCCCGGAGATTGTACAGTCCCCTGTGTCTGGCCTGTGGCATCAGGGATTGTGGACAGCATGTGACCATGCTCCTGCCTCACCCTAGCCCACTACCTCTGCCATTTTCCATTCCCCAAAAGCAGACAGATCTGATGGGGTTTTTCCAGGCTGGGCCAGTGTCCTCACCCAGCAGGGGCTGTGAGGACAGGGCAGGGACCATTCCTGGACAGTCAGGAGAGATGAGGTGTGTCCCTGAGCCCCCATGGCTGGGGCTGGGGGTCGGGGGTCGGGGAGCAGCTTTGCCAGGAGCAGGCAGAGGTGAGGGTTGGGAAAGTCAGCCATACCCCCACCCCACATCCTGTTTTTGGAATGTGGGGCCCCAGCATGTGCTTTCCTTTGGACTTTGTCCAAGGCAGTGTCTCCCCACCCAGGTCCACTCCCAAGGGAATCCGGCATGACAGTGCGGAGGGTTCCCCACCACATCCATCATTAACCGAGGGTTTTTCCAGGCTGGGCAGGACCCCTGAGCCAGTGTAGGTGAAGGGCACATTTCCCACCCCTCCCTGAAATCAGGCCAGGGGGTCCCTGTCAACACATGGAAAACTATACAGGCCCCCATGGCTGACGGGGAAAGGAAATGTCATGGAGGGGGAGGTTCTTGGCCTCCCCACTCAGAGAGGGGCAGGCGTGTCTGGGCCCACCAGACCCAACCAAAGCCCTGGGGATGGTCAGGCCCCGGAACACCACCTGGGAAGCCCAGCCAAGCTAGAGTGAGAACAGTTCCGTGAGGGGCTTAAGCACATGGGCTCCCAACCCATCAAGCCAGGCATGAGACGGGAACTGGCTATTTACTTGCTGTGTGGGCAAGTGGCTTAGACCCTCCCAGTCTCAGCTTCCCTCCTGCCAGGGTCATCAAGAGGATGCAATGAGCTGATTTGTGTGATCGGCTCGGCGCGAGGCCTGGTCCAGAGCGGGTGTACAGGGGAAGGGGAATGGTGTGCGGGTGGGGCAGATTCCTAGAAAGGCCTAGAGGGGACAAACAAGATGTCTCAACCTGAGGGTGTCCCCTCCTCAGCCACTCAGATCACCACGCATCATCCTAACTCTTCCCCTAAGGGATAGCTTCTCCTGCCACCTAGAGTTGTAGAATGTGATTCAGAGCCTTACGAGGGCAGAGAAGTCCTTCTATTCATTTTTCACATTATAAAATAACATGCTTATTAGAATAAATCTGGAAATTATAGAAAAGCAGGAAGAAAGCAAAAGCTTTTATTTAACCACCAGTGCCGAACACTCTTGATGCCTTAATGGTTTCCATGTGGGATTCTTTCCTGGGCACAGGTTGTCTTTGTTCTCCATAATATGGTTGGGACCTTAGCATTAAGACAAGGAAACTTGGGGGTCAGACAGTGCAGCCTCCTCAGCTGACAAGCCAGGAGACTGGGCCCAGAAGAGCTCAGTGACTTGTCTAAGGCCAGTAGTGGCAGAGGTGGAACCAGATCTACTGAGATCTGCTGCCCCCAACGCTAGCACCAAACCCTCCTCCAGCCCTGAAGACTGCCTTCGAAGGTGACAGTCAGTTGCTAGTGGATCTAGGCCTTCCAGTTTGGAGGAGTCTGTTCCATGGGCTTCCGTAGAGTCCCCCTCCCTCAAAAGGGGTGTGGCTCTGGTTAACCCCCACCCCCATTTCCAGAAGGAGACACAGCAGGTGGGATGGGGGGAGGGTGCGTAAGGGATAGAAAGGGAGGGCTGCAAAGCCCAGCAAGGGGCATGGCCTTGTGTCTGTTCCCAAGGGTGGAGCCAACTGACAGGGCCACCCTGTCCCTTTAAGAGAAGGGGGAGAGCAAGCCCCTCTCGGCTATTCTGTCCTGTCATCTATCCTGGCCAAACCCAAAAGGGAAAATGAAAGAGGGCCCGGGAGAGTAACAGGTCCCAGCCATCTCCCAGGATCCGTCCCTCAGCTCTAACACCTCAGCTCCAGCCACAGGGTGAGTGGGGTCAGGCTGGGGTCCGGTGGCACGGGGAGCCTGTGGGGCCTGCGTGAGTGTGTTGGGGAGGTTCTCCGGAGATGTGGGAGGCTGGAAGCAGAGGGACACCATGGAGGAGATCGGAGATGGCTGGGCCTCTCAGGAGTGGGATGGCAGGGGACCCCTAGAACAAGGGATAATGACAGAGTTATGGAACTCCCCATTCTGAGAGGAGTTCACTGCAGTAAGAAGGGCAGGAGAAATGGTGGGCAGAGAAGGAAGGAGGTGAGGTCCCTCTGGGTCTGCTGGCTCCCACCTCTCCCAGGTTAAGTTGGGTCTGGACTCCCCGGTTGGAGGTACCACGGTTGCCCATGGAAAGCATCCTTGGGCACGTAAGGGCACCGCTGGGCTTCTGGTTCTACAATGCAGTCGGTCTGGCCCTGCCGATGTCAAGTTGATTCCCTATGGATATAGACTCTGGAGGAGCATGGGGTCCAACCAAGCAGGCCCGTGGGGGTCTGGCTAGAGCACCAGGGTGGGGCTCCTCCCCAGCACCTTCTCCCCAAGGAGAAAGGCACCCACAGTTGAGAATCTCCTAACCCCTCCTGCCCCGCCCCCTTGCTGACTCCCTCGTTCCCACAAAATCCCAGCTAAACCCAGGCCTAACTGAGCCCCTGCCTCACCCCAAGTTAGAGGAGGGCTAGCTAACCTCACCCCATGGGCTGGGGGGCTGGGGGGGGGGCGCTGATCGGTAGCCTCTGACACCGGTCCCCCCAACCCCCGCGTCCCCAGCGCCATGGGGGAGTGGGCGTTCCTGGGCTCGCTGCTGGACGCCGTGCAGCTGCAGTCGCCGCTCGTGGGCCGCCTGTGGCTGGTGGTCATGCTGATCTTCCGCATCCTGGTGCTGGCCACGGTGGGCGGCGCCGTGTTCGAGGACGAGCAGGAGGAGTTCGTGTGCAACACGCTGCAGCCCGGCTGCCGCCAGACCTGCTACGACCGCGCCTTCCCGGTCTCCCACTACCGCTTCTGGCTCTTCCACATCCTGCTGCTCTCGGCGCCCCCCGTGCTCTTCGTCATCTACTCGGTGCACCGCGCCGGCAAGCAGGCGGGCGGCGCGGACGATGGGCCCGGGCCGCCCCCGCGCCGCCGCCGCTGCTACCTGCTGAGCGTGGCGCTGCGCCTGCTGGCCGAGCTGGCCTTCCTGGCGGGCCAGGCGCTGCTCTACGGCTTCCGCGTGGCCCCGCACTTCGCGTGCGCCGGCCCGCCGTGCCCGCACACCGTGGACTGCTTCGTGAGCCGGCCCACCGAGAAGACCGTCTTCGTGCTCTTCTACTTCGCCGTGGGGCTGCTCTCGGCGCTGCTCAGCGTGGCCGAGCTGGGCCACCTGCTCTGGAAGGGCCGCCCGCGCGCCGGGCGCCGTCGCCAGGCGGCAGAGCGCGACGGCCGCCGCCACCGCGCGCGCCCCGACCCCTGCGGCCCCCCCGCCTACCCGCACCCGGCGCCGGCCAGCGACAGCGAGGGCGGCAGCGGCCACAGCAAGGCGTCCCTGGCCACGGTCCGCCAGGACCTGGCCATCTAGAGGCGGGCCGCGGGTGCTTCCCGGAGAACTGTCCCCGGGACCCTGCCCTGCAGCGTCCCCAGCACTTCCCGAGTGCGCTGCGTTGAGTGGGGGCCCCGTAGATTGAACTGTGGCAGGTCCTTGTTGCCCTGATCCGGGTGGCAGGGGGGAGGCCTGGGGCTGAGAGAACGTGCACAGGAGGAGGGCACCGCAGAGCCGGAAGGGGAGGTGCAGGTGGTGCCCAGAAAAAGTACTTGTGATACCAGCCTCCCGAGGGCCTCTCCTTGTTGGGGCTGAGGCCTGGCCTCTGTGTGGGCTCCCTGTGTGTGGCCACACACCGCACATATGTGTGGTATGAGCTGCGTGTGCGCATGCACATGTAAAACCTGTGTGAGCTCTTTGCGTGCGTGCACATGAGCCGTGTGTGTACGTGTGTGTGTACATCCTATGTGGGCTCTCTGTGTGTGCGTGTGTATTCCCTGTAGGTCTGCGTCTGTGCAGGCATCTGTATGCCCTGTGTGAGCCGCGTGTGCGTGTGTGTATGAGAGACAGAGAGAGATCTCTGATATGTACCGGGTGGGTGGTCAGGACCCAGTGCCAGCAGCAGCCACACTGACTCCCTCCCTACCTGCAGGGGCGTTGCAGGAAGGTCTCCCCTCTTGACCGAGCCCACAGAGAGAGGAGGCAGGCGCCCCTTCACGCTGGGCAGGCCTCAGTGCGGTAGGGCTTGTGGATACCACCCACACTCAACCTTGTGGCCTGGGCAGTGGCCAAGCCCTCCCTTTGGTGGAGGTAGAGTAGGGGTTGGCGGTAGGGTCAGAGGGCAGGACTCTCTTCTGGATTCACCCCCTCACCCTGCTGCTGTTCCCCCCCAGTCCATAAACTCGGCTAAGTCCCTGCCGACCTCAAAAGAAAGCTGCCCAGAAACGTGCCCTGGCCCTGCATTTCCCTGTAGCCACCACCCTCTTCTCTCCTCTGAGAGTATAAAGAGCCACCTACATGGCCACCTCTGGTCCTGCTCCTGTCTCTTCTCTGTCCCCATCTGTCTTCCTCCCTCTCCACCCCAGTGGGGCTGCTCTCCGTAAGATCACCCAGGCCCTAAGTGACATCCAGGGGCCACCATGTGACTGCACCCTGGACTTCGTTCAACCCCCCTGAGCAGGCTGCTGCGACCCGCTCTGCCTGATTTTCTCCTGCGTCCTTGGCCCTTCCCTCTTTGTCCTCCTTTCCTTGCGCTCTTCTTCCTGGAAACCCCTGCCTGCACTGCACACAGCAGCCAGAGGGGTCTTTCTAAATAGTCCTCCTACTTAGGCCCCCAGGGGCTCCCTGTCATCAGGGTAAGTCAAGCACCTGAATGAGCCTTCTGAAGTCTTGCCCTCTCCTGGCCCTGCTTCACCCCTGCTGCACGGGCTTCCTAACCATACTGACTTTTCTCTTCCTACAAACACAGTGACCAATTTCCTTCCAGATGTTTGAACGTGCTGTTTCTTTGCCTGGAGCAGCCTCTTTCTGCAGCACCCCCCTCCCCACCCTAGCTAATACCTACCTGCCTTTCAGTCTCATTTGAAAATAAATAGATCCTTTTCCTAATGGCCCCCTCCCCCAAGTCAGAGCTAGATCACCACGGCACCCTTGCCTCTCCAGACAGAGCATTTCTGCTGAATGGCATTACTTGCTCCTCCACCAATGGACCCAGAGTCGTGCTTAGTAAAATATGTTGATAAGGAACCCAAGGCGTCCCAGAGGCCCAAGCACTTATCCTTGCTCACGGTGTGCAATAGTGTCTCTCTGATGTTGATCAGTCAGGTGTGCAAAGCCTGGATCTCCAACAAACTCAAATGTGGATACACAGCTGTTCTCCGGATGTATTCGTTCAAGAAATATTTGTTGAGCACATACTATATGCCAGACTACGTTCGAGATCAGCACCGTTCAATAGAAATAGGACGTGAGCCACATGTGTAATTTCAGATATTCCATTAGCCACATTAAAAAGTAAAAGGAAACACATGAAATTAATTTTAATAATATATTTTCTTTAACCCAGCATATCCAAAATACTATTTCAACACATCATCAATATGAAAAAAGCATTAAGGAGATATTTTATATTCTTCTTTTTTTTTTTATTTACTAAGTCTTTGAAATCTGGTGTATATTTTATGCTTGGAGCACATCTGGATTTGGACCAGCCACATTTCTGGACTCAGTCACCACGTACGGCTAGTGACTGCTGTACTGAACAGAGCAGATCCAGATGTTGGGCTCCAGTGGGCAACAAAACCTGCCCTCATGAAGCTTACAAAGCAGGCAATAAATATAGCACATACCGCCAGATATCGCTCAGAGTAAGGGCAGACAGTGACTATCCCTGAGGAGTGACACTGGAACAGAATGTAGCAAAGAGCTATCCATGAAGCTGGCTCTGGGAAGGGCATTCCTGGTGGAGGGGCTGGCAAGTGCAAAGGCCCTGAGGCAGGAATATGCTGGGGTGTTTGAGGCCAGCAAGGAGGCCATTGTGGCTGGAGTGGAATGAGGGATGGGAGTGTGGTCACCAACACCTCAAATGCAACCCAACTGCCTTAGTTCCCTTCTCAGTGCTGGTATCTCCATCCACCCAGGCCACCTGCACCCACTACTGCCGAAGGCTGTCTTCTGCCCACCTCCCATGTCCTGTCAACCACCTAGTCCCATTTTACCACTGAAGCATTTCCTCCCTCTACCACTCTCATCCCTCCAGGCGCTGACCAGGGTCAGCCTTGTCACCAGTGGCCGGAATTGCTCCCACAGCTTCTCTGCTCCCTGCAATTCCAGTCCAAACGGCTCACTCGCTGGCTTGAGATCCTTCACTCCCATTGCCTTCTCGGTCAAGTCCAGCTCCTGAACCGGCCCTAGTCTGAGCCCATCCCAGCCTCTCCAACTCATTTCTTCCAACATTCCAACCAAAATGGTTAAAGCACAGAGCTGGTGACAGTTTCTGGTCACATGAAGCTATTTATCACCTCTGTGTCCCAGCTGGCTAACTCCTTCCCTTACACCTAATTTAGCTGGGAGCTGGGACACCTCTTCCAGGAAGCCTTCTGAAATTTGTCCCAGGCCTGGTTAAATGCCCTGAGCTCCCATAGACCCAAGACTTAGTCACAGCTTTTCCCAGCTTGTACCCCAGTCAGCATCCTTCAGTCAGTCTCCCTGACGGTGCAAAGCACATGTCAGCAAGGATCAGACCCCACAGCAGGGGTTCTCACCTAGGGGCAGTTTCTCCCCCCAGGGGACATTTGGCAATGTCTGCAGACATATTAATTTGTCACAGCTGGGGGGAAGGTGCAACTAGCATCTAGGGGCAGAAGCCAGGGATGCTACTAAAACCCTACAATGCACAGGACAGCCCCTCACGACAAAAGAATCCGTGGGCCCAAAATGTCACTTGTGCCATAGCTGAACTGTGAGCCCCTGAGGACAACCTCAAGCCCCAGCATCAAAGATACAACTCCAAGAGGGCATTTTATAAATGTGGGGCCACTGCTACAGTTGTCAAAATGAAGGCAATCCTGTTGGCATTTGGCAGGGGCTAGAAATGCCAAGATGCCCTCCTACAACACACACCACACCTGGGGGCACCTGGCTGCCTCAGTTAGAGCATGTGACTCTTGATTTGGGTTTTTTTTTTTTAATGTTCATTTATTTTTGAGAGAGAGCTTGCTCGTGTGCACAAGTGGGGGAAGGGTAGAGAGAGAGGGAGAGAGAGCATGGGGGAGGTGCAGAGAGATCTGTGCTGACAGCATAGAACCCGAGGCAAGGCTTGAACTCACGAACTGTGAGATGATGACCTGTGCCAAAGTCGGATGCTCAACCAACGAAGCCACCCAGGCACCCCTGATTTCAAGATTGTGACTTGGAGGTTGTGACTTAGAGCCCCAAGTTGGGTGTAGAGATTACTTTTTAAAAAAAGGGAGGGGCGCCTGGGTGGCTCAGTCGGTTAAGCGGCTGACTTCGGCTCAGGTCATGATCTCGCGGTCCGTGAGTTCGAGCCCCGCGTCGGGCTCTGTGCTGACAGCTCAGAGCCTGGAGCCTGTTTCCAATTCTGTGTCTCCCTCTCTCTGCCCCTCCCCCGTTCATGCTCTGTCTCTCTCTGTCTCAAAAATAAATAAACTTTAAAAAAATATTTAAAAAATTAAAAAATAAAAATAAAAAATAAAAAAAGGGAGAGAGAAAAGAAATATCACACATGACTTTAGAATGACCCACTGGATGGTCACATAGTGAAAAGCCTCTCCATAACTACCTGAGCCCAAAACCTGATTCTGTTTCACAAGTAAAACCTTAGGATTGTGGTTGGGGATTTTGTGTGTGTGTGTGTGTGTGTGGTTTTATTATACACTGGCAGCTTCTATTTCAACATTACTCATACTCTTTAAGTTTCCTGGGCTTCTTAGGGCGCCTGGGTGGCTCAGTTAAGCATCTGACTTTGGCTCAGGTCATGATCTCACGGTTCGTGAGTTCAAGCTCTGCTTCCGGCTCACCGTGGAGCCTGCTTGGGATTCTGTCTTCCACGTTCTTTGCCCTTCCCCCGCTTGCTATCTCTGTCTCAAAATAAATAAAAACTTTACAGAAGAAAAAAAAGTAGAAGGAATCGAAGGACAATGTTCTATCTGCTATGCAGTTGTGTCCAAGTATTAACGTACTGAGATTCATAGTTCTTCCCCTTCATTTCTCCTTTACAATACAGCGTGATAGCATAGTGATTTTTGTAAATCACGTGGATAGGTATGTTAAATTTCTGTCAGATTCATGAAGAAAATGTTAGAAAATATTTGCTGGAGGAAGAGAACCTTGGCCTCCACGTGCACGGTGACTGCCCAGATGGCCAGATAAGTAGGGGGCTGCCGCCACCTGGTGGCTGAAGCAGAAATGGCAGGCAGACTCCCACGGAAGGAACTCTTTCTGCCCAGGAATCTCTTCCTGTCCAGGCGCCCTAACCCACCCCAGACACAGCTTCCACTGCCACCTCCCTGGAACCCTCAGACCTCAGTGCTCGATGCTTCTTTGGGGGCAAGATTCCAGGAAAGACCTCTGGGTGAGAGGTGGGAGCCCTGAGTACTGGTCCCCCATCAGCCGTGAATTCGCTGTGATCCTGGGCAAGGGCACTGCTCTCTCTGGGCCTTGATGTGTAGAGTGTGAAGCGTGGACAAACTTGGTCTCTGATGATCCTACAGGACTGCCACACTTGATCCTCTCAACCAGGAGCATCCATGGTCTCCTGCAACCTGTCCTCTGTGCCTCCTGCCTACAGAGTGACTTTAGGGGTAGGCAGGGGAGGGCAGGACAGTCCTTCTTGGAGGCACAGGGATGGATGGACTAGTTTTCTAATCTTCCATCCGAATCTGTGTTCTTGTTAGCTTGCCAGGAGCTCCTGACCCAAGTGCCCATGCCAACTGCCACCTCTGAAGGTCAAGTGCAAATTAGAGCTCCTCTGCCACTTAGGGACCCTCGGACCCAACCTCTGGCTTCCAGGGGCTCAGGACTCTACAGGCAGGAGCTGGCTTCCTCCTTCAGACTGAGATTGCCAGAGAGCTGGGGCTGGCTTCCTCCCTCAAACTGGGGACTCCCTGCAGGTGGGAACCGTTTCTCCTCTGCCCTCCCCACCTTCAGACTGGAGCTCCCTGACACGGGCCGTGTGGACCCCTAGACAGAGGGCTTCCCAAGGGCAGGCCTATCTTGCTCCACCAAAAACCCCAGCACAGCAAGGCAGGCTCCGAAGGCAGCTTGCCCCCTGGTGCTCATACCTGGCCCCCATCCCCAGTCCCTGCCCACACACCAAGAGAAGGCAGCGAGGCAGTGAGACTCTGAGGCATGTGTAGAATAAATATAACTTTATTCTTTATCCAGTAGATCTCAGTGGAAAGTCCAACAGTAACAGGTGCACCAGCGGGCTCTGGGGGGATGAGACCCCAACCCCGGGGCAAGGAGGGCAGGGCAGAGCCAGCTCCCCAGCCGGGGGGTGCAGGGGGTGAGGGGAGGGGACCCCCTGTAGGCCCGTCCTGCGGGGCAAGGAGGGGGCACGGGTATGGGTGAGGGTGGGGCAGGCCAGGGAAACGGAGGAACTCGGGCCAAGTGTGTCTGTCCGCCCATCCGCTGTGTGTGTGTGTGTGTGTGTGTACACGTGTGTGTGTCTGGGGGCCCTGTGGGCAGTGCTGGTGGCTGTGAGGCTGGGGGATGGGGCAGCTTGAACCCCTCGGCCAGCCCCTTCGCAGTGGGGGCTGGAGGGCTTCGATGATGTGAGCCCTGATGGGGAGGCAGCTCTGCCAAGGCCACAGGGCGGAGACACACACACGTGGATGTTCTGAGGACCCCCCCCCACCTTGCTTTGCCCCTGCCCTGTCTCTCCTGGTGAGCCCCCTCCTTCTAGGGGCTGCCGGAAACGGTCCACGCCCAGTGGTTAGGCAGAGGGAGAAGGGGAGGGCAGATCTTGGAAAGTTAGTACTTCACAGTTTTAAAGAGAAAACTGAGGAGAAAATGGCTGGGGAGGAGGGCTAGGGGGTGCAGGGACATGGAGAGAGAGTGGGAGCCCCTTCTGAGCCGCTCCCCTCTCCCAGGACCCACCCCCCTCCAGCTCTGGATCCAGCTCCCCCCAATACACAGCACAGATTCCTTCAGTATAAATGTGCTTAAAATGAAAATTCTTATTAAAAAAATCAAAACCAAAAAAAAATTAAAATAAAAACAAAACCAGCGAGAATTAATACCTGGGGGTTGGTATGGCAGGGTATGTACAGGGGGAACCCCCCACCCCTGGCCCACCCCCTCTGTCACCAACCTAGGCAGGGGGGGGTTCCCGACCGGGGGGCAATGGCTTGCGGGTTCTGAGTATGGGGGAGCCAGGTCCTGGCGTTTGCTGGTGATGAAGATGTGGCAAGGGGGGCAGAGGGCTGTCTTGATGAACACCAGGCCCCCAGGCTCCATCCTGAGGCCCAGGACCAGGGGTCCTCACTCAGTTCATGACCTTGCCCCTGACATCAGCCCAGGCTGCAGGAGCAGGCAGTCCATCTGCACCTGGGCCTCCATCTGAAGAGTCGCCGCCTCCTCCCTCCTGTCCCCCAGGAAAGGGAGGACAGGTGGGGGGCAGGGCTGGTGGGGGTCGCATGGTTGGTAGAAAGGCAGAGAAAAGCCAGGGCGTGGGGTGAGGGCTGTGTCCACGGGGCACGGGTGGTCACGGGGAGTGGGCGGCCGGGCTGCTTCTGTTTGAGCTGGGGCTGAGGCTGGGGCTACAGCTGCCGGGGGCGGGGGCCAGGCCGCCCCCATCCCGCCCCCCGCCCCCTGGCTGTCCGCTCAGAGTGTCCAGGCCCTCGGAGTTCTCTAGCATTTCCTGGATGAGAGGTGGCATAGAGCCCGGGATCTCCATCTTCAGCGTGATCACCCGCTCAGCCCCTGCAGGAAAGGAGGAGCAGAGGTCAGCACCCCGGCCCCCGGCCCCCAGTCCCCAGCCCCACAAAGCTCCAGGAGGGAAGGTGCAGGGGTGGGAGGACTGGTACTACCAGTATCAGCATCCAGTGTGGACCGAACTCAGGGCTCAGCTCTTTGACATAAGCCACCTCTCCTAAGCCCCCAGGTCTAGGGGCAGCAGTGTTTCCAAACTCAGGCTCCAGGGTCAGACTGCCTGGGGTTGACACCGGGCCCCTTCCTAGGTGCTGTGTGTTACGAATTCTCCTACTGACACCTCAAAACAGCTCTGTAAACACCATCATTATCCCCAGGGAAACAGGCTCAGAGCTATTAAGTGACCTGCTCAAGAACACACACCCACAGGGTCTGGAGGCAGAGCCATGCCCTCAACCACCACGCAGAGGTGACGCTGCCACCTTAGAGCTCACAGGCAGGTCACCTGGGCACGGTGAAGTCCAGGTGAGTGGAGTGGGGCATCATCCTGGGCACAAAGACGTGGCGTGTTGGCTCACACGTGGGGGGCCGGACTCTGGGCATGGGCCAGGTGTCGGGGTCCAGCCCTGGCAGACACACAGGGCATCCTTCCAGGTGCGGGAGCCTCACCCTTAGCACTGATGCTTCGCAGGTCCGTGATCTTCATCAGCATCTTGGGGAACATGTGGGGGCGGCTGGGCCTCCGTTTCCGCACGTAGACCTTCAGCGCCTCCAGCAGCGGCTCCTGAAGCATGTCCACCCTGTCTGGCTGCTCCAGGTCCTGCCGGTCTGAGGAAGCAGATGCCCCCTGAGCAGCTGCCCCGGAGAAGCAAGGAACACAGCCGCGCTCCCAGCCTTGGCCACGGGAGGGCGCGCTTGTCCGGGCCACAGGCTAAGCGTCTCTGCTCCTGGGACCTTCCCCTACAAGGGCAGTGGCTGGAGCCTGTGCGGCTGTGAGAAAGGCTCCAAGAGGCTCTTAAATGCGAGAAGAACTGGGGTGGGGCTTGTCCAGGGCCCCCTCTGACAGCCCAATTTATAGGGATGTGTCCCCTGAACACGGGCGGTGCCGTCCTCAGGCAGAGGGAGGATGGCCAGGTAGGTCTCACTCCCACCCATCATTGTGGACACCAGCACAGTATGTCAAAACTCTTAACAATAAAATAATAACACCAGCCAACATTTACTGGGCCTTACTGTAGTCACACTGCGCCTTATTTATTACTCTCTTAATCCCCCCATCAACTTTATGAGGTGGAGACCATTACTGCCCCATTTTAAAGAAACGGGGGCTCAGTGAAATTCAGTAACTGCTCAAGGTCACAAGCTGGCCAGGATTTGAACCTGGGTGGTCTGACCTTCAAGCCTTCACTCTTAAGCCCCCTAAGAGTGAGAACCAGAGTTCAGGTCTCCACTGCCACTCCCTTGCTTGTGTGACCGCAGACCAAATCCTGCCCCTCTGGGTTCTCAGTCTGCCCCTCTGAGAGGGGCCTGACAGAGGCCAAGGTCCCTTTCTGATCTGGCCCTAGGCTTCTCCCTGGGAAGAGACTCCGGGGGCTGCCCCACCACCCACCCTGGGCCTGACCCCCGCAGTCCCAGGCCCCCTGCCCACCTCCACAGATAAGACAGATGGCACTGAGAAGACCAGTCTCAGCATCATCCATCTCCAGGGGCAGCAGCTGGTTGGCAAATGCGAAGACCAGATCCGTGAGGGGGCCGAAGCCGGCATTGTGCATCTGGGTCCGGTTCAGGGTCAGCCCATCTGAGAAGGTCATTGTGTCCTGCTCGGGCGTGTACCGCGTGCAGATCCGCAGGATCTGGGTACAGAGGATGCACAGGTTCAGGGACTTGACCCATCCTTCCAGCACTTCCAGTACCAGCATCCCCCACAGGACCACCTGGCAGGTGGCGAACCTGTCTGTCGGACAGAACCTTCTAGAATCTTCTGCAATGATGGAAATGGCCTAGGTCTGCACTGTGCAAGTAGTAGCCACCACCTACAATGTAGCCATTGGGCACTTGAAATGTGGTTAGTGAGACTGAAGAACTGAACGAAGTTTAATTTTAATTAAATTTAAAGAGCCACACACAGCAAGCAGCTACTGTAACAGACAGTGCAGATCTAGATCAGCTGATCTCCATCCACAAGAGAATTTAGAGGGAAACTAGAATTTTCAGGAGGCAAGGACCATAGCAGGTTTATGTCTACAGATCCTGGGACTGGGTACACAACAGAATTCCATAAATGTGTATCAGCTCCAACCATTCCAAACCCCAATCCAGATTTGAAACTCTTAAATCTGGGGCACGGGGACAGGAGACTACCCAGAGATGCCATACTCTGCTCCTCCTGCCCCACCCCCACTAGGAAGCTGTAAGCCTTGTCACCTCCCAGGTTCCCCTACCCTGGAAGTGGCCAAGAGGGGACAGGTGAGCAGAGCCCATCAGGGATGACAAGGAGGAGAATTCTTTCAGCCTTGGCTTTGACAGTCCCCATCACACACATCCTGCCTCCAGCCTAGTCACCCTCTGCCGCACCAAATGCCCTGTAGTCTCCTGAACCCAGCTGGTCTCACACCCTCTTGGGCCTTTCATGCCCTGCTCCTAAGTTAGGGCCCTCTCACATGCCCCTTCTACACAACCCCAAGATGCCCCCTCCTCTGGACGCCTTCCCTGGGGCCCAGCAGCCCTGACTCTCTCTCCCAAAAGGGAAGGGACAGCCCTCCCCCATCTCCAGCCAGCACTCAGCACGGTTTTATAACCTCTGTTTACATATCTGCTGCCTCCACCCACAGAAGGTTCTCAAGAGAGGGGCTGGTGTTGTGTTCACCTCTGTTCGTGAAACCCAGCTCAAGGCCTGGCCACACAGGGTCCTACGTGAAACTTTATTAGACTGAAGACATGGGCAGATGGGTGGTGGGGTGAAAGGTTCAGTGGAAAGATCAGGTGGGCGTGGATGGATGCGTGTCTAGGTGAATCGGTGAAGCATGGCACATCCAGATGCTGAGTGGCTAAGTAGACAGGTGGACACATGGGGGAAAGGAAGGGTGGACACCGGGTGGTGGGCATTTGGATAGAGGGATTCCAGATGTGTGTTTGGGAGGGTGGTTATTTGAGTGGCAGGACCTTCTCCAAGGACTCGGGGGCAGTGCCCGGGTGGGCAGGGTGCAGACCCTCACCAGGATGTCCAGGCAGGCAGCCTTGAGGAGGGTGATCTGGTCGGCAATGGTGAGGGTGGTAAAGCCGGGCAGTTGCTTGGCGAACTCCACAGTCTTAATGATGCACTTGGTGGAGAGTTCACTGAACTTGTCCCAGAGGTCAATGTCCAGAGAGACACGTTGCTCTGAGCTGTTGTTCTGGGAGGGACGGGGGACAGTGAGGGCCTTCTCATGTACCCCTTCTCAGCCTGGCTCCACTGCCCCCACAGGCCTGCCCTCCACCCACTTCACTTCCTGAGAGCCCCGGAATCAGGAGGCAGCAGGAGGAAGGAGAAGAGGGGAAGGGAGGACATGGAGGCCCAGGCAGGGGTGAGGAGGGGCGAGATGGGCCCCATGGCACTGGGTGCACCCCACCCTGCCAGGCCGGGGGAAACCATACCGTAGTGTATTTGCCCAGCTGGCAGAGGGCGGGGAAGGTCTCCTGGTGCGCTTTGCGCACCTTCTCGATGAGCTCCCCAACCTCGGGCGTCAGCGTGTAGCTCTCCGAGCACTCAGGCTTGGGCGCCTCCTTCTTCTTCTTGTTTCTGTCGTTCCTCACAGCTGTGGAGGGCAGAGGCCGGGGTTACAGCAGGTGCGGGTAGTGGCCCATTCCTGCCTGAGCTCCTCCCACCAGACAGAACCACTGGCTGCCAAGGAAGTCACCCAGCCAGGCCCGGCGCAGGCGCACAGGAGCGCACTCACGGGAGTGCACGTGTGAATGCGCACATACGAGTGCACAGGCAAGTAAGGTGTCAGCACACGGCCCACCCCTCCACACCCACCTGACCCACACGCCAAGTCCTGCCCCAGCACGTGACCACAGCGCACACACCCCTTGGCCAGCCTGTGTCCCCTGTACTCCTACACAGCCACACCAGCCCACACTCCAAGTGTGCAGGTGTCCAGGGCTGAAAGCAAGTGTGCAGAGGGTCCCAGCTCCGTGCTCTGCCTCCCCCGCCCCCTACTCCCTCTGCTTCCAGGAAGGACTGGTTCCTGCCTCCATGGGCCCCCAGCCCCCCTGCCAGCAGTCTCCCTGGGGGTCCCAGGGACTGGCTCCGAGCAGCTCCCCAGCCTGAAAGTGGGGGCCCGGCGGGAGAATCTCTCGGCCCATTAGCCGGGGGAGCTGACAAATCACCAGGGGCGCTGAGCCGCACACACCACTCGGCTTTAAAGAAGCGATGGGGTCGTTACCAGCCGATTATCCCAGACACACAATCACTCACAGGGCCAGTGGTGGCGCGGCTGCTGACGCTGGAGGAAGAGAGGGGGGTGGGGGTTGGGGGCCCAGGGAGGGGGCAGCGGGTGGGGGTGGGGGGAGCTGGCATAATTTGGAGATCACTCATGTCGATTCTGCAAATTCAATAAAGTGCAAGGGAGAGGAGGGAAGAGGGAGAGGGAGAGTGGGGGGGGATAATTTGGGAAGAGAAAATTGCAGCTGTGACAAGACGTTTATCATTCGGAAGCTTTAATTCTATTGAAATGGCAGCTGCTCAGCTCCGGGGCACAGAGCAGCCGGAGAGGAGAAGGAGGGAGGGAAAGGGGGAGTTGGTGATGGGAGGGAGAGGGGGTCCCCACCCTGGTCCTTCTGCGCTGAAAAGCTCTGGGAGTGGAAGGCGGCAGAAGCAGTGGGAGGTGGCGGCGCTGGGCCCTGAAGGGAAGGGTCCCGGGCTGTCACCCACTCTACAGCGTAAAGCCACCGCTTCCTGGGTGCCAGACCACGCGTCCCTTGCCTCCCAAGGCAGGAGGTGGCAGGCTGCTGCAGGGCCCCTCTGCTCCTCTCTGGGGCTCCTTGTGTCCCCCCCCCCCACATTCCCTCCCCACTTCCCTCTTCCACTGTCCTCCCCACAAAGGGCTAGGGGGTCCCGCAGCCCCCCTCCCCCACCCCATCCCCCAAGGCTCTGGCTCCATGGCAACGGCCACGCAGACAAGGAGGCGTCTGTCAGCGTCATTTATCTCTGACATCATCAATCACCGGTCACCACGGCAACACCCATGATTCAACACAAGAGGGTCTCCCTGTCCAGCCCTCCCTCCTTCCCTCCCTCCATCAGGCCTCAGCTGAGCCCAAACTGGAAACCCCCATTCCTCTGGGACCTGAGAAGTCCCAGTTCTCTCTTCCAACTCTAGGTCCCAGGCTTCACCAGACAATGGCTTTTAAATCCCTGTGCCAGCCACACACCCCCCCAACAACACACAAATACCAGCCAGCACCCCTCTGTGCAAGCCCTCCCCTAAGGTGCACAATCCAGAGGGCCTCAGGTGTGCCTGAGCCCCGCCCCAAAGCGCAGCGGGGCCTGGAAGCAGACACACATGCACGCGTGTGCGAGCACACACAGCCAGTTGCATGCAAACGGAATGGCTGCCCACACACAGACACACAGCGGGCTAGAGGTGCAGACAGACGGACAGGTCCTTGCAGCTGTACACAAACCGTCCTCAACCATGAGCCCACACACTGCACCACGGGCACACGCGCTCTGGTCCACACACACATTATCCACCCGCCCCGACTCCCATGGCCTTTTAGGAGCACGTCGGGCCCTGCCTAATGCAGAGCCGGCTCCTGGCACCGTGGCACTCACACTCCTTGGACATGCCCACTTCAAAGCACTTCTGCAGCCGGCAGTACTGGCAGCGGTTCCGGGTCACCTTGTTGATGATGCAGTTCTTGTCCCGGTGACACGTGTACACCATGTTCTTCTGGATGCTGCGTCGGAAGAAGCCCTGGGTATGGAGGAAAAGGAGTCAGGTCAGCCGCACCCACGGTGGGAGCGCGGCAGGCCTGCAGCCTCGGCCTGGAGGGTGGAGAGCCACGCCGCTGCTGCCCTAAGCCCGACGAGGTGAAGAAAATAGTCCCACAAAGACACCCCCAGAAGAATCCCAGTGCCCGCCTTAATGCTGCAGGTGGGCAGCGGTCTTCCCACAACCTGTACCCACATGCCTGGCTTTCTCCCTCCCAGGGAGAAGGATCTCAGGGCTGCTAGTGAGTCAAGAAAAGGGGCAGAGGGGACTAGATGGGAGAGAAGCAGAGCTCTGGAATCCACAGCCCCAGGCTCAGAGCACAGGAGAAAGAGGCCATAGAGGGACATACGCAGGCTAGCCAGAGAGGTGGAGATGCACACGTGATCAGGAGTAAGGCAGCGAGACACATGGTCGCCGACCAGGCAGATGTCCATGGTCACAGGCAGACCTGGGCTGGTCAGAGGCTGCACACACAGGCTGACCAGAGACAAGCACCCAGGGACAAACTAGGAACAATCAGACAGGACAGGCGGACACACACATCCGAAGCCTTGTGCTTTGCCCTTGTCTTCGCCCCGCCCCTTGGGGATAGCCACTCCACGCCGAGGGGCAGCCTCAAGCCGTGCAGCTTCTGAGCCCCAATCTCTGGGGAAGGAACCAATACAGAGGCGCAGGCACAAGGGAGAGGGGAAGAAGCCACACCCACAGCTGCTGGGAAGGTGGCAGCCTCATCTGCACTCTGGAGCCTACCGTGGGCACGGGGAAATCCAGTCAGACCCCGGGGGAGCCCACAGCCTGGGCACCCAAGGCAGGGCGCCTGCTCTTACCTGCCTCCCGCCAGGCTGCCATGGTGAGGTTCAGGCAGGGCCACTGGGGGCAGGCCTCCTGGGTTTCCAGCCAAGACCCAGTTGGCAGCCAGCTCACTATGGCAACCTGGGTGGCAGCAAAGGGAGTGCACACCCTGGCAGCTAGAGGATGGAGACAAGGAGAGGGGCTCAGGCAGAGGGGGGACCTCTGGTTTGGGGGTTCCTGATCATCTACAGGAAGGTTCTAATGCAGTCTCCCTCTCCTCCAAGGATCTGCCACCTTCTGCACAGAAGGAAGCAAGGGCAGCAGTTTCAGAGACATCCCCCACCCCCAGCCCCCCACCCCCAGCATACTCCAGGACAAGGCAGTGGGGACATCCCATTTATCTAATCAGGACTGTCCTTCCCAGTGACCCCCTCAACTCACCTTGCAGCCCTCGCAGGCGCTGACCCCATAGTGGTAGCCTGAGGATTTGTCTTGACAGACAAAGCAAGGCTTGTAGATGCGGGGGAGGGGGGGGTGGCGAGGGAGGACTGGGCACTATCTCTTCGGAACTGCTGCTCTGGGTCTCAATGGCTAGAGAGAGAAGAGGGGAGGAGCAGTTAGAGACCCAGGTCACCATCCCTAATACCGTACCCACCCTGCCTCTCCCAGCCCTCACCACTGCTCCCTGGGCTCTCACTCTAAGGCAGGGACAGTCTCAGGAAAACTGGGACTTCACAGCCAGACGTGGAGAATGAGGCTGCCAATGAAGCCTCCAGCACCCCATCACTCCTGCCTACTCCCCCAGCACCCCGCCTTTCAAAACCAGAAAGATCAGAGGATAAACCATCAGATTTGTATGTAGACATAGCCACACTTGGGGGTTGGGGACAGGAGTCAGCCTGGCTCTCAAACCCTGGCCCCATCTCCCCCAAGTTAGGAAGGAGTTAAGGCCTGATGAGGAGGGAAGGAAGAGGACACAAGCTGGGGGCAGAGGAAACTGGGGTCAACAGGATATTCAAAGCGGCCACTCCCCCACCCCCTCTGCTTCCGTTCCCCCCTCTCCACCCCTCAGCCAGCAGCCACAGCCCCTCCTCCACCTAAACAATCCCCTGGCCAGGGACCCAAGGCAGGGTGTGGAAAGAAGATTTGCCAATGTTGGAGCAGAGCAGGTGGGGATTCCCCTGAGATAAGCAGGGGGACCCCCGGAGGCAGGGAGAAGACTCCCTCTGGACCCCGGAAGCCCACTGCTCTAGGTGCCCCCTATCTAGGGGGGAAGCAGCATGACAAAAGGGGATCTGTTCTTATCAATGCTCTGTCTGTCTGCCCTCAATACTATGTCCGGGTTACTACCCTCCTCCTCTCCGGTTATTCAGCCCCAAGAGGGCAGCCGGGGGGGGGTGACCCAGCCAACAGGGGCAGCCCCCACTACCAAATCCTCCCCAGTGCCTGGCCCCCTGCCCATCACCCCAGGCAGAACAGAGCTGGGTTAGGTGGGGGCTGTCTGTGCCCAAAGCCTGAGCAGCTGGGGGTGTATCATGCTGGATGAGAACTGTGACCCGAGGCAATCCCAGATTCCCAAGGTGCCACCCGGCATCCCCCAGAGGCCTTTGCCACATCTACTTGTCCAGGGCCAAGGAGGGGCAAGGATGCCTCCCTGAGCAGGTAGATCCCGGCCTCCTCCCACACCCCAGAATCCTACCTAGTCTCCTCCCAAACTCCAGCATGCAAGGTTCTGGAATTCAAAGGAGCTCAGGGCAGCTCCTGACCCAAGCACCTTATGGCCATGAATCACATGACCCCAAAGTCCAGACACAGAGAAAAGCAGTAGCCGGACACTGGGGGCTGGCTGCGTACGACCACCGCCCCCACCTTACCTGCAGACACACCAGGGACTGCCAGGCGGCTGATGACAGGGAACCAGGCCAACAACCTTGGCAGGGCTTTCCTGGCTCTTTGCAGGGCCTGGGCACCACTTCCCTGGTCAGCCTGGTTGACCACCACTGCCATGGTACCGTGCCCTGTCCCTGCCCAGAGACCAGCCTGCAGCAAAGGAATAGTGGATGCCCATACCCCCACCAGTCCACAGCCTGTTCACTGACCTCCCCTGGCTCTCTGCTTCTCACCCCAACACTGAGCTGCCCTGGCCTGGTTTTCCCCCCACCTCACCCTCTCAGAGGCCAGACAAGCAAATCAGACAGGCGAGAGGCCTGAGAACAGCTGCTGGGGGGGGGTGGGGTTGGGGGGCCTGGGTGAGGCCAGGAGGCAGAGGGGTGAGTGACAAAGAAGCTCTTTGTTGTGCTAACTTTTTCCAAGACGTAAAAGGAGTAACAATAGACAATCCAGACTGGTTGTGGGGGGGGGGGGTGTCAAGGACAAGGGGGTGTGTGGGGGGGACCATGGCCTAGAATCCCAGCTTGCTTTCCAATAAGCAGAGGATGAAGGCACCAACCTCCCCTCCCCTCCGCATCCACCCTTTGCCCTGGCCCACCTCCCCAAAGCCCCACCTCTAAAATGGGCCAGACAGGAGGAGAAGAAAGGACAGATGGAGCTTTGGGGTACAGAGTGGGGCAGAGGGAAGGGAGGGCATAGGGAGACACACAGGATACCGTGATGAGGGACAGACAGCTCTAAGGCCAGGGACTGACTAAAGGGGCAAAGGCCCATAGAAATTTGGAGCTAAGGCAAAGTCCAGAGGATGTTTACAGAACTTAAAAGCATGTGCTTTTTAAAATCGTTTTTTTGGCAGGATGGGAGAGGTGAGCCTTGGTGGGAGCTACAGTCTGGGCTGGGTGAGGCCTCCCTGCAGCCCACCCCACTGTGGCTGGCTGCCTCTGAGGCTCTAGCATGCTCTGCACCCCCACCCCCTGCACATCCCCACCTGTCACCCAGGTAACACTTTGGAGGTTTTGCACCATGCCCTTTGAACCCAGAGCCCTGGCCCAGTCTCCACCTCCCGGCCTCTGGCCAACAGCCTAGAGAAGCTGGGCGTGGCGGGGGGGGGGGGGGGGGGCGGCACTCTGGGACCCTCCTGGCGTCTGCAAGAGTTAGGAGTCAGCCTTATGTCTGCACACTGGACCTTTGGGGGAAGGACCGCCAGGGCCTGGCCCCTCCCTGCTCACCTCCCTCCCAAGAGGCCCCAGCCCACAAATCTCTCCTCTTCCTGAAGAAGGCTGCAGGAGCACCACACCTTCTGGGCTCCAAGTCCCCGAAGGGGAGCGCCCCCTCGGAGGGCTGGAACCGGCCCAGGAAGCCAGGCGTCCCCTCCCGCCAGAACTGCCAGGTGCCCCTCCCCCACCCTTGGCGGGCAGGGGCCAGGAGGCAGAGGCACAGGCGCGCTCCGGATTCCCCACGCCCCAGAGCCGTTCGCAGGCTCGCACAAGGGGCTGGTTTCCTGGAGGAGATCAGCAGGAAATCAGCCGGGCCCCTGGCCAGCGGCTCCCCTCCCAATCCAGCTGGCGCCCGCTCCTCCGCAGCTCCCCTCGCTGCCCCTGGGGAGGGCTGGGGAGGGGGCACAGGGCCCCCCTGTACTGCCCCCTCCTCCCTCCCCGCGGGGGAGGGTGGGGTGGCTCTGGGCGTAGGGCGGAAGGAGGCCCCTAGCCCAGCACCCCGATAAGCATCTCTCCCCCTCCCCCCACCACGGGCATCCACGTGCTTCACATTCTTGGACGTCTGGGAGCGGGAGGAGGCGTGAGCGGTGAGATTGGTGGGGGACAGATGGGGAGCCGCATCCCGTGTACCCCTTGTCCTCCAGTGCCCCTCCCCCCAGTAGGGTCTCTGGGGATGGAGGCGAGGTCCCCACAGGGCCCGGCGGGATTGAAAGATCTCCTTCCACAGCCAGGCTGCCCTCTTCCCACCTTGCGTGCAGGTAGCAGGAGGCAGTGAGCAGGTTGGAGGGCTCTTGTCACCATAGGACCTCCACACACACCAAGGGATTCCTCCCAAGACAGTGGTGTGACCCCATGTACGGCAGGGTCAAGTCACCATCGGAAGCCTTCAGGTCTTTCCTGCGCCTCAGAACAACTCCCAGCCCACAGCTTTGGGGCTGAGCCCACTGGTACCCCCACTGAGGACGCATACACACACCTACAAAGGGACCTTGGGAACAGGGAAACCCAGATCTCTAGCTCTACCTAACCCGACAGGGTGTGGGAAACAGCTCTCCACTTCCCTATCCCGAGCCTCACCAAACTCAAGGCCTGTTGGGACCCCATGCTCCTCCTCCCCAACCAGTTTGGGGCCAGGGAGAGCTGAGCTGCTCCCGTGGGGTAAAGGAAGAGATGGGGTTGGAGCCCAAGGTCTCTGATCCCAGCTTCCCCCTAGTCTTCTGGCACAGGTGGCCAAGGTGGTGGAGGGGGTGACCACAGCAGCCGTGCCCCAATTATCCCACTGCGGAGGAACACCTTCCTCCAGCTGTGAAAAGTGGGGAAAAGGGTCTTAGTGTGGCACCTCTTACCAATCCCCTTTGGCCAAAGTCGGCCCACTCACACACCCCCTCCCTCCCAGGGTAGGCAGCCTGCAGCCTCCCAGCCACTCAGCCCCAGAGGCAAAGGTCAAGGGGCAGGACAATAGGAAAAGCTGCAGGCGAGGTGGCTCTGGGAAGGGTACAGGTGGGGTGTCTCTTCACTTCAGGTCTCTCTTCCTAGAGCAAAGGGGCTGGGGGCTGCCCTTCAACCTTCTCCAATCTGCTGGGCCCCTAGAGACCCACTCCACCCCTCCTCCCAGGCAGGCAGCCGGGAGGCAGCCAGTCGGGAGGGTGGGAGAAGCTCCGGGGAAGAGTTGAGCCCCGAGCTGGGAAAGGGAAGAAACCCGAGCCAGGTAACAATAGCCCTCTAGCGCCGGCTCCCTCCCTCCCAGGTACACTACCTCACAGCTGGGTAGGAACACGCCCAGGTGTGCACCCCAGGCGCTGGCTCTCGAGGGTGCACAGAGCCCCTCCCTTCCAGAAGAGCCCGAACCCAGACGGAGGACAGCGGGAAGGTGAGCTGGCTGCAGGGCTCCAGGGTTCAGCACCCCTCTTAGGGTCAGCCCAGTTCCCTGCTCCTATCCCTAAGCGAAAACAGGGTAACAAAAGGACACAGCTGGGTTGGCAGGGAATGCATCCCTCATTTCCAGAGCAGCCCCAGACCCACAAAAAACAAACTCATTCCCAGAAAACAAACCAGCTTAGGATTAGTAGGGAGGGATTCTTTCCACCAGAGCAGCCTCTCCCTGCCATTCCTGAGACAGAAACCTCAAAGATGCCAGCCAAGTGTCCAGGGACAGGACAACCCTCATATGGACAGGTGCCCTCCCCAGTGTAAAGAGTTGGTTAGGATGGCAGACGGGTGTCAGTGAAGTTGCCCCTTCCTGCCACACCCCACTGCCAACACCAAAGACACTAAGCGCTCCCCGGACAGGGACTCTAATGACACAAGGGCAAGGGCTGGGGGCAGCAGCTGTTGCACAGGAGGGGGCTCTCCCCCAGGCTTTGACAGGTGGGACCTGGGAAGGAGGCCCCTCCTCCTGGAGCAGATAAGCCCACAGATAGGACCTTTACCCCACCCTCCAGGGTGGGAGAAAGGACCACTCCGCCGTGAAGCTACTGGATTCCTAGCAAGAAGATACAAAGTGGAGGCAAAGGGCTTCACTTCCCCTGCAAGAAGTAGCAGAACAGATGAACGAATGCTTCCCGAAGGGAGGAACCTCTAAAGTTCCTCAGCCCTAATGTAACAGAAAGAGCACCCAGGGGTTACTTGGGAGGGTCCAATTGTCCAGCAAGGGCACCCGAGTTTCAGCAATAGAGACGGGAAAGTAGAGACAAGACCCCGACCGCGCCCCAGGCCCGCATCCCCAGTGGGAGTGGAAGCTCCACCACCCACCCCCAGCCCCAGCTCCTACAATAGGAGAGGGGAGGCCGGTACCTACAGTGGTTTGAGCCATTCCAAAGCGGAGTCCGGAGCGGGGTGGAGTAGGGACCAGGGGCGGGGAGCCCTTTCTCCGGGAGCAAACAGGCCCGGTTCTGGTTATAAAAATCCACCACCAGGAAGGGATTGGGGGGTGGGGGTGAGCCCCCCCACTTCCACACTCTCGTACATCTTCCCCGCGAAGACAAGAGGTCCGGGCGGGGAAGTCCTGCGCGCCGCCTCTCTCACTCAGCCGGCGGCGCCATCCTCGGAGAGCAGCTGGGGGCGAGGGGCACGTCCCCCTCGCCCCGACTGGCGACCCGGGCCGGGGGCCGCCCGTCGCCCGAAGTCCTGCGTCTAAGTCGGCTGGCGGCTCCACCAGTCCCAGGTGAACAGCGGGGAAGTTGTGTGCGGGGGCCGAGGGGGGTGTCCCTTGGCTCCCCCCGGGAACGCCCGGCGGAGGCCCGGGAACTCAGCGGCTCCACCTCGAGGGGGCTCCCGTCTCGAGTCGCATGCTGTCCTAGGCAGAGTCCCGCGGCTCCCCAAGTGCGCCGGCCGGGGGCGGGATCGGCGCGGGGCACGGGGGGTGGGGGCGGGGGGACGCCGGGCACTTCCTCCTCCCCGGGGCTCCCGGGGCTTCTCCGGGACGAGGATTCCGGGTGGGGGTGGGGACCCCGCGCGGCTCCGCCTCCGCCAGGCCCGGGGCCGCCGGCCGACGCTCGGTCTCGGAGGTGCTCGCCGCTGCCCCCTGCCCGGAGCCTGCGCGCCCCCTCCCCGGCGGTCCCACCCCCTTTCCTCCGCCCCGTCCCGTCCAGGCACCGCCCCTGACTTAACCCTTGCCCGGCGGGTCCGGCGGGCGAAGCGCAGGGAATTGACAGGGAGAGGCGGGCTGTGACGGGCGAGTGGGGGGAGCCTGGGAAGGGGGAGGAGAGAAGCGGGGACGGAATGGGGAAAGGCTACAGAGGAGTACGCGGAGGACGGACGGAGGCAGGGTACGCGGAGAGGTGGGGGCTGGCGCTGAGGCAGGAACGGAAGAGGGGCGGGAGTCTACCCCATCCCAGTTCCGGCTCCCGGCCTCCCAGTGATTCGGTCAGTCCCCGGCCCGGCGCTGGAAGGGGAGAGGTGACGGGGCGGGGAGGAGGGGGTGGTCCCGGTGTCCTCCCCCTAACACACCCCCCACCCAGCCCGGGCCTCATTTGCCTAATGTAATGCGGCTGAACTCTCGCTGAACTCGCCTGGCGGCGCCTCACCTCCGGGTGACCCACCCACCGCTGCCCGTGACATCACCCGCTTGCCAGCCCGCTCGCGGGGCTCGCCCACCGGCCCCCGGCCCCCTCAGGCCAGGCCAGCGTCCCTGGAGCCGCGGAGAGTGGCCGCAGGAAGCGAGGGACCAGGGCGCGCGTGGCCAAGTGTTAGCGCCACGAATGCAACGTGCAGCGTGTGCCGAGTGTCCCGGGTGTGACATTGTGCAGCTCAGGCGTAGTGTCGGGATGAGACACCCGGCTTGTGTCATTGTCTGTGACATCATGTGTGAGACTCCAGCCGCCCGCCCGCCGGAACCCGACGCGGCAGCGCGTCTGCTTTGGCATAAACGCTTGCAGAAGGGGCTCTCCTCCCCACGCTCTGCGTGCTTCCGGCGAGCAAAGCCCCGCCCAAGGTGTCTCCCAGCGGCGGAACCAGGATTGGCCCCCCCACCGCGCAATCCAGCCCCGGAGAGATAAGAGGAGGGGCTGGTGCCTTCCAGCTGACCACTTCCTCCCGGAAACCCTCGGGATGCCAGTTTCAGTGGAAGAAAGGTCTAGGTTGGGTAGGTACGTGAAGGAGGGAGATGCCCCTAGAGGAGAGGGTATCCTGTTAACTCCCACTAACCCTGCAGCAGAACTCCCTCATTCTAAAAAAGGATGGGAACTGACATGCTTCCCAAGGACACTCTTCTAGAAGTCAGGTTCTTAATCTGGTCATTAAATCCTCACAGCAACTCCAAGAGATAAGGGGGCATTATTCCTATTTTACATATAAAGAAACTGAGGTCTCAGCAAGGCTAGGTGGGTTGTCCCAAGTTCACACTGCTAATAAAGCTAGAGTATTTGAACTTTCTGCTGCCAAAGCCCATATTCCCATCATGCCAGGCTGATTCAAGAAAAGGTATTTTCTGAGCACCTCCTATATAGATACTCTGGTGAGTCTGTTCTAGCAGACCTTAAGGAGCAACAGCCATTAAGCAAATAATTATATATATATATATATATATATATATATATATATATATATATGTAATTGCACACAGATAATTGGTATTTGGAAACAACTATAGTATGCTTTGAAGGAGAATTAATACTGTAGGTACCTAATTTAGGTTGAAGAGTCAGGGAGGACCTCAAGGCAGAGACCTAAAGAAAGTAGAAGTTTGTAAGTTAGGCAAAGAGTAGGAAGGAATGTGGTCCCAGTAAAGGAAGGAGACTGTGCAAAGGTCCTGGGGTTAGAGATGTTGGTGAGTTCATTCAAGGTACTGACAGAGGACTAGGGTAGAGGCAGCGTAAAATTCAAGAGGGAAACAGCCACAAGACCAGGCTGGAGAGGTGGGCGGAGGCCAGACCAGGTGGGCCTGTTGGCTTCAGTATGACTTTTGGATTTTATCTTAAATGCCAGGAGAAGCCACAGAAAGCTTCCCAAACAGAGGAGAAGCAAGATCTGATTTACAGTGTTGTAAGATCTTTCTAGCAGCTGTGTGAAGAATGGACTGTAGGGGGGCAAGAGAGACCGGTTAGTAGCTGCTACAACAGCCCAGGCAGCATAAAAGGACAGGGGGGAGGGTAGCCAAGAGCACTCTGGTGTGTGGCTTTGCAACAGCAAAGTTCCCAAGACTGCGAAGTACAGACATCTACTGGTCTGGCGGACAGGTGGCTGTGGGCTCCAAAGTGAGGTCCCACCTAAGTGAAGTCTGGGCTGCAGGTGGAATGCTGGGGTCTGGGGTACATATGCAAGCCTTGGCAGTGGTTGAGTGACGGGGAAGAGGGCAGACTGCTTCCACAGCCTTTGGGATCTTTCCTCCCAAACGAGATAGCTCCTGGGCATCAGTTATGTGCTAGGCTCTGTGTTCACTGCTGCGAGCTACTAAGGGATCTGAGACTGTCTCTGCCATCAAAGACCTGGTAACCGGGAAAAGATCTCCCAAATGATTACAGCTCACGGCAGGAACTAGGCAGGAAGAAGTCACTTCGTGGTAGAAGGATGAGTGTTACAAGAGAAAAAAATGACACACAGGTATTCAAAGGTGGGAGAGTGTAGTGTGGAATGGGAAACATCTGTGAAGGTTTCTAGGAAGAGGATGTGAGGGTTTCTGGATTCAGGATGTTCCTTAAAGGATGGTAGGATTTCTGGAGCTGGAGAAAGGGAAAAGTCCAGGTGAGATACCTGTTCTGGGCAGCAGCAAGGTCATGAGGCATGTCAGAGAAGAACACAGTTTCCTGAGGCACAGGGAGAAGAGGGAAAAAGGAAGGTTCTGGTGGCCAAGGGAGGGCTCCAGCCACAGCTACCTGCAGGCCTGAGGTCCAGGCCTCCTCTGCTGCTTCTCTGTGACATTCCCCACAGCTCCTCCAGGACTGTGTGTTTAGCAGGCCCTCAGCAGGTATGGGCTGAGCTGAACTAGCCCCCACTTGTTCCAGGCCCCCTCCTGTCCCCAACCCCATCTGGAGGGGATCACAAACAGAAAATCATGAGGCCTGGACCCAGACATGGGGTCCCAGTATAGGGTGGTCATCCCCCAAGACGAGGGCCCAACTCCACCCACCTCATCATCACTGCCCTTGCAAGATACTTGAAGCTCACCCAGGCTCAACAGTCAGCAGGTCACTGTGGCCTCATAGCAACTCACCCAGCCAGGAACGCATTAAGGGTCTTGCTTTGAAGAGGATACAGACTCAGAGAGAGGATAGGTGACCTGCCCTAGGCTGCATAGGAAGAGCAGTCTTTTTTAAGATTTCTGCCCATGGTGCCTTGGTCTGTGGGCTGCTTGAGGTTCTCAGTAACCCAGAAGTCAAAATGGGGAGGGGAGAGCCTCTATATCTGATCTAGCCAGGGCTGATCTAACCAGTCTACCCTGGGACACCCAGCTCCACTGGCTGTGCCTGACTCCATACAGGAGGAGGAGGAGGAGGAGGAGGAGGCCACGTGGGCACTGCCCCAAAGTGATCTGGAGAAGGGAAACACTTCCTCTTTCTACAGATGCTACCCCCTAAAGGGTAGTCATAGCCTGCACTGGCACATCCCTGTGGGCACATGGCCCTTGGCATGGGGTGGACCCAATGTCTCAGGTCCTGCCAGCCCAAGAGGAAGACAGGCTTCCTTCCCTGAGTCCTGCCTGAGGGAGCTCATGCATTATCACTGCTACCAGATAAAAGGTGAGGGGCCCCATCTTCACTCAAAATCCCATCCAACAATCTTTGGCTGACTCTGCATTTTGGACCTCTGGAAAGGCACTGCTAGCAATACCCTCTCTCCCTGGGCTGTCTCTCTTATTGTCCAGGGAAAGAGTGGACGGAAGGGAGGGTGGGAGGAAGAGACTAAAGGAAGGGAGTGGCAGAAGAAAGGAAGAGGGGCTCACTCCCTCCTTGGTCTCCCCAGTCTCCAGGCACACACACTAGGAATATGTGGACAGAAAGGAAAAGTCTGGAGCCAGTCTTTTGGGGTTCCCATCTCTAGCTCCTCTACTGATTGCTTCCAACTTCCCTGCCCCCACCCCACAAATTGACACGAAATAAGAATAACAACTGTGGCTTTTACACTCTGTTCCTACAATGTCTGTCTGGAGGGGGACGGGAGGATTGCCTACTGAGCTCTGCAAACTCCCCTGGGCTGCAGCGGGCAGATTCGGGGGTGGGGATGGGTGTGAACAGATTGTATCCACAGTTTCCAGGACAGGATGGAGATCTGGCCCAGGCCTCTTAGGGCTCTTTGCCTCCAGCCTTCAGGATCCAAAACACAGAAGAGGGGGTGTGGCTTGGCTGCCTTCCCTGACGCCCCCTACTGGGGGAAAGCAGGAGGTTCCTGGGCAGAAGTGGGACTCAGCCATAGGAGAGGAGGTTTCATCATTGGCCCTGACAGACCCCTCCCCCCCAAAGGCTCCCCCAACCCAGGAGTGCCCACCACCATACCCTCCTGCAGCTGCCTATCTGGATGGTGGAAAATAGGTCAGCTTTACCGCTCACTTAACCCAATCACTTAACCTCCACCCACACCAGTTCCTCAAATACAAATGGGGATAATAACCCTCTCCCAGCACCATAGAGATAATCTGGGGCACATAGTACGTGCTCCACACATGTCAGCATCCAGTTCTCTCCAACTCCTCCACCTAGAAGGGACCTGGGTCCCCTTTTCACCGTGGTAACGGTACCACGCAGGAGACAGCAAGGATGCAGACGACAGGATGCCACAAGCAGACGCAGAGCTGAGAACATTACGTCGGTGATCTTGCCTAATCTCAGCCTTTGAGGGAGGTTCTGGTAATATCCCTGTTTTACAGACCAGGAAACGTGCTCAGAGAGGTTATCACATGTAGTTAAGTGGCAAAGCCAGAACTCAGGCTCCACTACAGCAGGTAGCCCACACGGATTCCTACAGTGAGCAACAAAACGGGCAGGTTGGTGTTCCCCACTCCCCACACCACCACCCCCAGCCTAAACTGGCGATAAGAAGAGACCCTGACCTCCCGGGACACACAGCACAATCCGCAGACCTCTCCTTTAAACACTCTATGCCCTAAGTCACCGCCTCCTCCAGCACACATACAGACTGACCGCGCCCCCTCCCCAGCTCTGGATTTGATTCTCCCAAGACACGCTCAGCTCTGACCTTCTCACCCCATACACACAAGCCATTAACCCCCTTCCCAACACACACTCAGCCTTGACACCCCCACCCCTAAAACACACACAACCCTGACCCTCCCCACAATGCACACAGAATCTCAACCCTCCATAGTAAATACCAGCCCTCAGAGATCAAGCCCCAGGGGCTCTGGGGAGATGGGGAGGGAATCCTGTCCCATCTCTGGGGCCTCTTACTCTGACTCCCTGACCGGAGTAAGAGAAATACCCCTTCCCCAACAGTGACCCAGACCTGTCATTCCACAGGCCACTGGGTCTCTGAAGGATACACCCAAGACACCCAAGGTCCGGCCTCCACATTACATGGGAAGAGGGATGGGAAAGGGAGGGGCACTATGCAAACACCTTTGTTGGTGGGAAATGGGAGTAAAGAGCCTCCCATTTGAGGCTTCCTACAAAAAAAGGTGACCATTGCTCTCTGCAGGAATGGGGGCCACCCATGTCTACCTCTCCTAGGAACTGCCTGACCCCTGGCACCAGCCTCATGGCAGGGAGAGCAGAGAAATGAGGCTGCCTCCATCTCTAACACATATGAATTTTGATCTGTCATGCTTCACTACCCAGGGCTGAGGAGCTTGGGTCACCAGGCCACCCAGCCCTGCACAGAAGGAGGGGAGATGCCTGGCTCCCTGAAGCCCATGGCTACACCCCTGGTCCCAGAGTAGGAGAATGGCAGGGAGAAGCTCAGAAGCTGGGGGTCTAGGTAGGAAGAGAAGTTGTTGTTTACTAGGAAGAGGAGAAGGATAGGGAAACCCACAGGCTCACAGAGGGAGGGGGCAGGAAAGGAGCATTGCCTAACCTGGGTGGGGAAAGCCAGAGAAGGCTCCACTTGCCCAAAATGTGGGCACCCCACCCTGGGGGGGGAGAATGTTACCAGGGTGGGAAGTGGGGGACCCGGAAGCCCTCCCCACCCACCTCTAAGAAAGGGGAAGAAGCTTGCAACATTCAGAGGACATAGCATTTGCTCTTTGCTCGTCTGACACAGGATGGGCAAGAACCCAGTCCACCTCCAACTCTGAGCAGTGTCTGGGGCTTTGTTCCCATCACCTGGGGTAGGACAAGTTATCCACAGGTACCAGGTTGCAAGCCCCCCACGTCTCCCTCCCTAAAAATCCCACCCTGGCAGGAAGGAGACACTCCAGTTACTCCAGCCAAGAATACGAATTCCAGTGTCTGTAGACAAAAGGAACCACAGACGTGCCCACAACCCCAATTCCATTCCCCAGCAACCCTGAACCCAGAGACTGGCCTCCCTGGCCACCTAGCATGGACTGGAAGACTAGGCCAAACTCAGAGTTCCCCCAACTCCGGGTCACTGTGCCACCCGCCACTGCCGTATGAGGACAGAAGAGAGGGAGGAAACAGAAGGTAGAGAATGAATGGCATTGCAGTGGAAACTGAGGGAGTATCTGCCTGCCCTCTGGTCCCAGGCCAGAAAGAGGGGGAGCCTGTAGGAACAGACACGGAGCCCCTGCTCCAGCAGCCGGTGGGGCCTGGGAGGGAGGGGCCGTGGCGGAGCCAGAGGAGGAGGTCCAGGAAGCGGTGGTGGCGGTGGGCAGACGGCCAGTGCGGGCAGCGAGGCGCCCGGCCAGGGCCTGCCCCAGGGACAAAGAGACTCCCTGGCTCCGGCGAGAGTGTGGTGCCCCCACACTGAGAAGGGGGCACTGACCCAGCCCAGCCGGGCGCACAGGGCAGTGGTGCCAGGCAGCCTGCCAGGGGCTGTGGGAGGGGCAGTGGGTGCCCGGGGCAGGGTGTTCAGTCCCCGCCCACCAGGAGAGGTGGGACACGTTTCCCAGGTCAGCAGCTGACCGACCAGCCAACCGTCCATGGCCCATTCTGCTGCTTCCAACCCCTCCCGCCCCAGGCCAGGCCCCTGCTCCCTCCTCCCCGAGCCCTGGCCTGGTGCCCAGCTGGGCCCTGGGGGCCAGAGTTACTGTAAGCGGCCTGGCAGGCCCGAGGCCTGGACTCCGCCAGCTGGCCATAGCTGCTGCCACCTCCCACTACCTGGCTCGGCCAGCCGGGGAAGGGTACCGAGACCCCTGTCCAGCCAACAGGCGACCCCCGTGGCAGAGGGTGGAGTCACAGAGAAAACACAGGCCCTGCCAAGACCATGCATGCGTGCACAGCCAGAGTCCAGGCTGGGCGCCCCCTCCTGGGACACTGGCCCTGGCCACCAGGCAACCGTGGGCGGAACTGGCAGGGAGGGGAGAGGTGGGGGGGCTCGTCAGCCTCCAGGGCAGTCTGCGCCCTCAAGCTCTTTCCTCAGAGGGGTGGGACGGAGGTGGGGTGCCACTCTCAGGAGAGTTGCCATTTCCACCAAATGTCAAGAGGTGTGTTTACCCGCCTCCGGCCTCTGTGTCCAGTCCTCGGAGCTATTTATAAGGCCCTCAAGAGCACAGCACAGGAGAGGGCGCCAGGAGCCCTGGGGAACGGCACGGTTGCATCCTTCCCTCAGCCGCCCCCAACATCAAACAACCACTGTTACCAGCCTGGAGCCACACCCCCCCCCGCCCCCCCCCCCCCCCCACACACAACGATGGTCCCCCTCATCTAGAGAAGACGCGCAGAACAGATGTGCCTGGAGCCAAGCCCTGAGGCCTGCCGATCTCCACAGCCCCCTCCCACCAAGCCTCCCACCACCCCACTTACTGGCTGGGGATGGTGTGCTATAGCCGCTGACTGGAAGCTGGTGCTGGAGAGTGGTCAGGGCGCCTGGCGGAGAAAGTCCACCCAGCATTGGCGGGAAGAAGAAGGCGTAGGGGGGCACCGGGTACCCATTGAGGTGCCCTCCCCCAGGTGTTGGGCAGGAGCTGCTGTTGCTGGCCATGCCAAGCAGCCACAGTCAGAAGGGTAGGCAGACAGTCTGGCAGGAGGCTCTGACGGGCTTCAGGCTGCCCCTCCTCGGGGCATGGGGCCTGGGCCCAGAGGGGGTCTGGGTGGTCAGCCCACCCCCCCCTTCTGTCCTGGAGCTTCTGTCCAAGGCCAACAGGCTAATCTCAGCCTCCTGGATCCCCCACTCTAGCGGGGGGCCGCGTGGGTTGGGGGAGGTCCCAAGAGCTGGTCCTTCGGTCAAGCAGTTCTGTGAGCTGGCACTTTTCTGGGAAGGTCCAGAGCTGGCCTTCAGGACACCGAAGAGGATGCCTCTCCCAGATGGGCCCTGGCTAGGCAGCTCGGGGGGCCATGTTCTGTGGCACTGCAGAAAAAGGAAAGGCAGGTGAGTGGGCACTGAGGAGCGGGTACACGGGCATTCCCCGTGGAGCTCCCCAACCTGGGCGGCCGGAGATTCTCCCGTGGCACCCGGCTGAGCAGACAGCTGGCACCATGCCTGGCTGGCAGAGACAGCCTGGGAGCAGGGCCCAGACACTGCTGGGGGTGGCAGGATAGCACAGCCAGGCTGGGGAGACGAGGACAGAGCCCAGAGCCACAAAGGGCCTCTCACCCACAGTCCCGAGGGGAAAGGTCAGGGTCTGCCACCCCAGAGGATCCCTGTGGCAGAGGCCAGCAGCTGGCCCTCCTCCTCCCCCCAGTGCGGGTTACCTGAGGTCAAGATACAAAGTACCGTGTGCCTGAGGGGAGGAGGGTGGGGGAGGAAAAGCCGCTTCCCTAAAGCATTGGCACTTCTCAGAAAAATGACTCCTAGGCCAGGGGGCCCCTCTTATACCACTTCCCCCCAAAATCCAAGCCCCAGCACCCCAGATGGGTTTGTCCCACAGGCCTAGGGAGGAGGCCCGTTGACATACACACAAATAAGGAAACGGGAACCAAGGACTCCTGGGTATCACCTCCAATGCTTACCAGCATGATGGGCCAGGGGTGGGCAGTGTGTAAGAAGGGTAGGGATTGCCCAGGATAGAACCTCCCCAGCCCCAGGCAATGAAACGGTAAGGGAGATTGATGAATTCAAAGTTCACCCTCATAGTCGGTGGCAAAAGCAACATCCCTGGATGGGGTGGGAGGAGGGCACACGATGAAGGACCAGATGCCCGCCCCCCCCCCACACACACACACGTGTGTGTATATAGATCCAAACCCTGTTTGAACAGCTGGGATCAGAAGGGCATGCACAGATAACACCATGGGGCAGAGAGAGGCAGAGATGAGCCCAGAGATGCCATGACACAGACAGAAAGGCAGCAACAAGGGAAAAGAGAGAAAGGGGAAAAAGAGAAGCATCCGCAAGAGGATGCTTCCAATCAAATCCACCTGGGGTATAGGATATACTAAAATAAATACATGTACATGGATATATTTCTTTATATACAAATACATATACACATATATATGACATATGTATGGCATTGTATATATGTGAAGACAAAAAAAGACAAAAAGAAACAGCCATTTATTTGTTTTTTAATATTTACTCATTTTTGTGACAGAGACAGACAGAGTGCCAGCGGGGGAGGGGAAAGAGAGAGAGGGACACACAATCCGAAGCAGGCTCCAGGCTCCGAGATGTTAGCACAGAGCCTGATGCGGGGCCCGAACTCATGAACCATGAGATCATGATCTGAACTGAAGTAGGACACTTAACTGAGCCACCCAGGCGCCCCAAAGAAACAGCCTTTTATTTTATTTTTTTTTAATTTTTTTTTCAACGTTTTTTTATTTATTTTTGGGACAGAGAGAGACAGAGCATGAACGGGGGAGGGGCAGAGAGAGAGGGAGACACAGAATCGGAAACAGGCTCCAGGCTCCGAGCCATCAGCCCAGAGCCCGACGCGGGGCTCGAACTCACGGACCGCGAGATCGTGACCTGGCTGAAGTCGGACGCTTAACCGACTGCGCCACCCAGGCGCCCCAGAAACAGCCTTTTAAAACCACAATGAGAGACACCTGGGTGGCTTGGTGGGTGGAGCATCAGACTTCAGCTCAGGTCAAGATCTCTCGGTTTGTGAGTTCAAGCCTCACGTCAAGCTCTATGCCGGCAGCTCAGAACCTGGAGCCTGCTTCGGATTCTGCGTCTCCCTCTCTCTCTGCCTCTCCCCTGTTCATGTTCTGTCTCTCTCTCTCTCAACATAAATAAACATTTAAATAAGTAAATAAATAACCACAATGAGATATCACCTCAGATCCACCAAGATGACTATAATCAAAAAGAATAAATCTGGCAAGGATATGGATAAACCGGAACCCTCATACACCTGCTAGAGGGAATGTAAAACAGTACAACCACTTTGGAAAACAATGTGGCAGTTCCTCAAAAAGTTAAACAGAGTTACCTTATGATCCAGCAAGTCCACTCCTAGGTATCTCCCCAAGAGATATGAAAACATAAGTTCACACAAAAACTTGTGCTCAGATGTTCAGACCAGTATTACTCACAATGGCCTAAAAGTAGAACCGACCCAAATGTCTATCAGCTGATGAATGGACAGAGTGTCCATCCACATGCAAACTTAATTCTGCCAGAAAAAGGAATGAAGTACTGATATATACTACTACAACATGAAAACAGTCATGCTAGTTCTAAAAGGCTACATACGATGATTCCATTTCTATGAAACGCCCAGAATAGACAAATCTATAAAAACAGAAGCAGACTGCAGTCACCAGGGGCTAGGGGGTGGGTTTGAAGGAAATGGGAGGTGACTGCTGACAGTTAATGGGGTCTTTTTAGAGTTATGAAAATTTTCAAAAATTGATGGTGGGGACATTCACACAACTCTGTGAGTATACAAAAACCACTGTGTTATACACTTTAATGGGTGAATTTTACGGTATATGAATTACATCTCAATAAACCTGTTAAAAAGAAGAAAGGAGGGGCCCCTGACCGGTTCAGTCAGTAGAGCGTGTGACTCTCAACATCAGGGTCATGAGTTTGAGCCCCACATTGGGGGTAGGGTTTAATTAAAAATAAAAAATAAATATTACACAAAGAAGAAGGGAAGAGAAAAGGAAAGAGAGAAAGAGAAAAAAGGAAAAAGGAAAGAAACAAGGTCACAAAGACCCAAACTAAGGACTGCCTGCATTTCCAACCCCTGTTCCTCCCCCCACCTCCCCCACCAAGCCTAGGCCACACCAGGTTCTAAGCTCCAGGCTCAGACCTAGAATCCAAGGGACATGCACATGGCCAGCGTTTGGCAGAGGACCATGCCTGGGATAGAGGAGTTCCTGCCAAGGCCACAGTGGACAAGGCCAGGACTTTTGGGCCCAGCTGGGCCAGGCTGAGGGAGGGGGAGAGGGGACAGGTACTTGCTAGGGAGGGGGCAGCTCCCCCAGGAGTGGAATCTGGACATTGTCAATGACCATGATTTTTACTGGTACTAATTATGACAACCATAAGGCCTCTCTCCTTACTCCTGAATGAAGTACCCCCTTCTCTCCCCAGGCCCCTGTTGATTCCCTCCCAGGCTGAGAAGGCTGACGTCAGAGGAACAGGGGCCCCACCCATTGGGCCAGCTGCCACCCCAGCCCCCCACGCCCCTGTGGGGCCCCACACAACGGGAACTCTTGAGCTGAGGGAGCCAGGCAAGCGAAGGAGGCGTTGGCCGAGCCTCATCAGCGTTGACAGTCAGACACACACACACACACACACACACACACACTCTCTCTCTCTCTCTCTCTCTCTCTCTCTCTCTCTCTCTCTCTCTCCTGCAGAAACTCATGCATGCAGGTCTATGGAAAGCATCCGGGTGGGCAAGAGCATGCTTGCACGCCCCAGCCTGTGTGTGTGCGGGCACGCACGTGAAGAGAGGGAACCTGGAGATACCATCTCTCCACACCTGGGCTTCACCACACAATGAACATGGTTCAGGGCTTGTGTGCACGGCCCCAGGACACAGCTCCCCACAGACACACAACCACAGCCCCACAGTTTCCCAAACTGCACACTCCCTGGCCCTCACACAGCCAGGCTGCCCTTTGTACCTGCCTCCCTGGGGGCCCAGCACCCAACACACACTGAGGTGCACCCTCTGACAAATACTCAGGAGGGTTTACGTCCACACAGGGGCCGGCCTCCCTGAGGTGAGGCCCAGGAAGCTGAGGCCCAGAAAGCCATTCACTCTAGACCCCAGGCATTCTGACTCAGCTTTTGGGGCATAGGGGTGGATTCAGTCGGTCCAGTCTGGACCTTCTGCATCCCACCCCTGCCCCCAGAGGAGAGATGACTATGCCCACCTTAATGCCTGTGAGGAGTTAGACATGGGACCAAACTTCAAAACCCCCTGCACTCCAAAGCCACACCCCAGTGAGAGACTGGAAGGCCTCCCTCACCCCATGAGAGCCTCACTATCCCTAACCCTGCTCAGCCTGCAAACTCTGGTGCAGTTACTCAGCTCCCTGGGGAGGACCTTGAGCCATGGGAGGGGGTAAAGGTCATGGAAATGAGCCGAGGGCCAGGCTGGCCAGGGAACAGGGATGGGAGAGGGCAGGGATGATGGGGGCTGAGCCAAAGAGCACAGGCCCTGCCTCAGAAGCTCCCTCTGGAGCCATGATCCCTGGGGAGACACCTGGGCCCCAGCTACCTGGACCCAGGGGTAGAGAAGACACCGGCAGAGAACTGAAACCACCAAAGAAAGGGAAAACAAACTACCTACCTCCAACCTCCACCCTCTGCCCACCAGCTCTACTACCCGTGGGCACTTTTCTCAAGGCAGAGAAAACCACAGGCCCATCCCTCCAATACGCTGAGCCTCGCCTGGGCACAGTCGGAGGGGGTGGGCGCTGGAGTGCCAGCCACCAGCCATGCACCCTGCCCACCGGAGCCTCCCTCACTCCCAAAAAGTGCCAGGGGAAACTCACACCCCTAGAGGAACAGGCAAGGGCTGGCTGAGCCATGAAGACGGTAGAAAGAACCAGAGGTTTGTAGGGTCAAATCTCAGCTCTGCCACTCTGGGTGACCTTCGGCAAGTCACTTAACCTCTCTAAGCGTCTGTTTACTCACTTGTGAGCTACCCCTCTCAACAACTGGCTGTGTGGTTTCAGACATATGAGTCTGGAAAGCACCTAGCACAGCACTGGGCACACAGGCGGTGCTGGGCAACGGGGCCCCTTTCCCCACACCTCTCACCACACCCAGTGCCTCCCTGGTCCATGTGTCTGCTCTCCCTTCCCTCTTCCCAACCAGGGCTAGTGTCTGTGGACAGGCCCCGGAGAGACAATTACCCATTTTCCAGGGTCTGCTTCCCCCCAGACTGAGAAGAGGGATGTGGGTGAGGGATATTTGGGTGTGGGTGGACGCCCAACCACAGCGCTTTCCCAAATTCCCTTCTTTCATTTCACAAACCAAAAAAGAGAAACCTTTTGGATTTGGGGAGGGGAGGAAGGGAAGAGAAATAGACTATTTCCTTTGCTATCCCCAGAGAAGAGGAGCCGGGGGTCCCCAAACCCAGCTGATCCAGCCTCCCTTCCTCATTGACTCCTTCGTCTCAGCTCCCAGGCTCCTCTGCAACAATGGCTCCCAAGGAACAGAAGGCAGGCAGTCCCAGAGAGGCTGAGAGATAGGGACAGAGACCGGGCAGCTTAAAAGAAGGGGAGATAGGGGTTTTCCTCAGCATTCTAGACAGTCAGTGAATCATAGGCAAATGACACCCAAAGCTCAGCTCAACTTGACGGGGTACCCAGGGGAACACACAGGACATGAACCCTGGTGGAAACAAAGACCTGGACCCTCTGCACCCCCTATCAGATAAGGAGCTGGCAGGGCAGGGCAGGGCAGGACAGGGCGGGACAGGGCAGATTTTAAACCAGAACAGTGGGCTGGAACTATTTATAAACTTTCCAGGAACACACACACACACACACACACAAAGCCACAACTTCTCCCCTCCTCCTGGCTCTTCAGATCTTCAGGCAGGGTCTGGGGAGCAGTGATGATCACTACTCCCTCTTTCCCTTTTCCAAAGGTTCCTCTGGCCAAGGCTCTCACCCCTCTCCTCCAAGTCCACAGTCTGGCCACTCTGGTCCTCTGTTTACCTTTTGCTCACCAGAGTCCCAGCTGCAGGGAGCCAGCAAGGCCAGCCCCACTTTGAAAGAGATCACCACCCCAGGAGGGCCTGGACTATGTCAGGACAGGTACAGGGCACCTCTTCTCTACCAGACCCTTGCAACCCCAGGCCTGCCTCACTAGAGCTAGGACTTGTTTGAAAACCTGCCCCAAACATGTGCAGGCCCTTAGCACATCCTCAGAGGGGATTAGGGGAGGGATGAAGTCCAGCATCTTCCTCTGTATGCTGCCACTGCCCAACTGCCTCAAGATGCAGCACTCAGTCCCAGAAGAGTGGGTCTGATGTCCCCTCAACCTGTGCCCCCACCTGGCCCTGGGTTCTGTCCCAGCTACGCAGGGCCACCTGACCTCCAGCAGTGACTGATTACCAAGCAGAAAGGGCAACTGGGTAAGTCCAAACCTAGGACAGGCCAGGTTCTGGGAGGAGGAAATGGTGGTCTCTGTGGGCATGACAGTGCCTCCAACTCCTGCATCCCCAAAGACTGCACCCCAGAGCCCCCTAGGAGACATGCTTGGGACCTCCAAAGCTCAAGGTGGCTGAGCTCCCCCTCCCCTGGAACCCACTGGGTCTTCTTTCAAAGCAGAGAGTAGGTGAAAGGGCAGGGGGCAGCCCAGGCCTCGAGGAGGGAGCAACCTACAGGGAAGGAAGAAAACAGGAAGAGGAAGAGATGAGCCTGCCGAAGCCACAGCCAGACCACAGGAGTGTGTGGACCAAACAAAGGCCCCTCTGTCCGGGCAGGGGACCAAGGGGGCACAGACAAAGGGGACCCCCCCCCAGCTTGGAAACCACCGTCCTTATACCCAGCCTGGCATGGGGCTTTCCCCACCTTCACCTTGGCAGCTGCCCCCTCACCACTTGTCTCCCCACTATACCACGCAGGAAACACTGTTCTCACAATGGGAGCACACACAGCAAGGTTGTGTGTGTGTGTGTGTATGTAAGGCTACAGCAATCCCCACCCTCCGCTATCCCCTCAGCTCTGCCCTAAACCTGAGACTGCCAGATTCTGAATCCTAGGGCAGAAAGTAAGCAGGACATGGTCCTACCAATCCCCTCCCAGCACCCCTCCCTGGGGACCTCGACTGCAGGGAAGCCGGGAACGCCAATCCCCTGCCTCAGGATATCCTCTTGGCTCTGACCCCAGACCAGGCCTGAGTCAGACTGTACCCCGCCCCATGCCCCTCCATCCACTGACCCCCCAGGAACTTCCTACTCTGCACCCGCCTACCAGTTGGGGGTTAGAACTAGGGGGAATCTCCTCTTCTCCATCCCTGGCTGAAGAGGGAAACCCACAAGGGGGTGGGAAGAATGGGTCACAAAGTCGTATGGCCTGCCCCTTAAAGCACAGGGCCTTCAGGCTCAGAGAAAGGCTGGTACAGGCTGTGTGCAAGGGTGAGGCAGACCCCCACCTCCCCACCCCCAAACACACACACAACCTGCCCAGAGCCTCCTCCCACTCCAGCTTATACCCCAAGACATCCCAGAAGCTCCCTGGGGAAGGCAATTTCCATGAGAACACAAGATGGGAGAAGGTTCCAAAGGTAAAAGGAGATAGGGAGCAGAGGTCCCACGAACCTCTGTGATGTATCTTTGAGGCAGCACAACCTAGACTGGAGGGGACAGGACCACACAATCAGTCAGACTCACACAGTCAGCCAGTCAAGCACAGCCAGGCACACTCACGGTCTCCCCAACACTGGTCTGAGTAGGTGGCTGTGACTCCTTCCCACAGACAGAAGTCTGTGGGGGGGGTGGTGCCTAGAGGATCTGGAGCATCAGAGACCACACACACTCAGCCTGAAATAGCCCCCAAGGCAGGCCCCCCAAGTCCCTTCCCAACTGTGGCCCTGGGGGGAGGGGCAGCTCCCTCCCCACAAGAACCAGGGTAGTGCCCACGGCGGCTATCTCCATGGCAACCAACAACAAACATCCCTGGAACCACAGTGGGACAGGAAGTGACAGCCACGTGACAGGAAGACTTTTTTTTCCAGTGTTGGGGGGTGATAAAGATTGTTACCAGCCCCTAGAGAATCAGCTGTCCCTTAAGGTTCCCCCACCTGGAGCTGGAGGGAAGGGGGCCAGCTGGGAGGGTGGCCACCCCCTATCGCAGTGTGTGAGGTTGGTCACAGGGCTGATGGGCCCTCCCTCCTGGCCTGCCACTCACGGTTCTCCCCCTTGCTCCCCCTCCCCTCCACTTCCTGCCGTGACTAGAGATCAGAGAACTCCCCACCGCAGCTTCCCCTTCTCAAGTCTCGATTCCTGGGCTGGAGGTTTCACCGTGGGCCGAGGGGCAGAAGGAAGGAGGGCTGGGGATCTGCGGTAGGACCCAGGGGACAGAGGCTCTGGGGGAGGAGCCGGGAGGGAGCCACTCCTAGGTAGGTGTGTACACACAGGCACACAGAGAGTGGGTCACGGTGACACACGGCGGCGGCCGGCAGGGCGCAGTGACACACGGAGACTGCCTGACCTCAGGCAGCTCTGGGGGGAGGGGAGCAGAGCCATTGGATACAGCCCGCACACCCCACTCCAGCCTGTCCTGAGCCTCTGGGTTCATCTCAGGCAGCTACTGGCCGCCAGACAGGCGAGATCCCAACTGTACCCAGCCCCCACCGCCTCTCTCCAGCCTTTTGTGCTCAGGAATCCCCCTCCCTGCTCCAAGGTGCCCGCCCAGACGAGGGCACCTTGGTGGAAGGTGGGGGGAAAGGAACCTCCCTCCACCCCCCTCCCCTTCTCTGCAGATGTCCCAGACTATATTTAGCCCAAACCGGGCGGCCAGCCAGACCCAGACTCCCCACTGGTCGGGAGCTGAGCTCCCAGTTTTTATGCAATTAAAACATTAACAGAGAACCACCCCCATCCACAACCCCCATGCCCCCCAGCCCTCCCTGAGCAACAGAGCTCAGTTAACTTAAACAAGGGCAGCTCAGCTCTGCAGCCTGTGAAGGGGATGGGGGGGTCACTGGGCAAACAGCAATAAACTCATTCCTTTGCCCATCTCCCAGGCCCTGCCCCCACAGGCAGGATTGGGACATCATCCTTGAGATCAGGTTGACACTTGCAGAGGGGGTGTGGGGGGGGTAGGCTTTCCTTATTCCGGCCGGAAGGCAAAGGCATATCCAGTGGAGGGGGGGGGGTTGCCTGGTTGCAGAAATTCCACCTGTCATTTTGTAGCCCCCTTCCATGGCCGGCTCCAGTTACAGCGCTGGGGGTTGGCAACAGGTGCTGGCCAGGCTGGCAGCAGTCTAATCCCCCATCCGCTCCCAGGGCTGACAGTGGTGCCTAGAGGTCCCGGCAGGGGCCAAGCAGGCAGGATGCTGGGTAGAAGAAGGAGGCATCACTGCCAGGCAGGTAGGGGGCAGCCCAAGGCCCTTCTGTAAACGTGGCTCCCTAGACTCTGTGATGTGTGTTGGAGGGTCTAGAGAAGGCAGGGAAACCTTAGTTCCATAGCACCTATTTCATTTCCCCATGATGCCAGGCAGGCGGGCTACAGTGTGGGAGGTCTGTCTGCCTGCCTCTTCCTCCTCCTCCTCTCCAAATTCCAGGAACAGGCAAGGGAGGCTCCAGTTGCGGAGAGAGAGGGAGAGAAAGCAGGCGGTCCCAACTGGTGGGGGGGGGGGAGGGGGGAGGCGGGGACTGGAGCGGGAGGCAAGATCCAGACAAGCAAGAGACACCCACACCCAAGCCAGACGGGGGACAGACACACCGACGCTGACACATTCTCACACTCTGGGCCTGGTCCCTGCACACCACCCACCCTGCAGGGACACCCAGACACTCTCAGCCAATCCTGCCAATCCCCAGAACACTCCCTGGACACACACGGAGATCCAGGCCCTCGCCCCCACCCTCCATCCCCTACAAACCGTGTGGGCTCTAGACAGCAGCCAGAGGGTGGAGAGGGGAATGGAGGGAAGAAAGACAGCAGGCATCAGAGAGGATGTGCGGCCAAAGCCCTGGGAGCTGAGGTATCAGTTGCCACACGCCTTTCCCAAAACCCAGTAAGTCAAGACAACCCTGGTCATCTTGCCAGGGACCCTGCCAGCTTCCCACACTCCCAAAACCACTGCCACCAGAAAGGGGCGTGGGGCACTGGGCAAGTGGAGATTACCATGTTCATTCGTCACAGGGATAGGATTACCTTCCCTAGATGCCCATCACCATAGATCCCAGACACTACTCCTAAACAGACCTCCAGAAAGGCCCAAACACACCCATCCCTCAGCTCAGCCCAGGTCAGGCCCTGCCCTGCCCAGCCTATGCTGCCCAAAGCGCAGGGAACCAGGCACTGAGGTTTATATTTTGGAGCAGGCCGCACCCTCACGTCACACAGTTCTGAGGACCACCCCACTAAAGAACCTAGAAGTCTGAGCAAGAAGTGGGTTGGGGGGAAAGGTCCTAGAGGGCAGAGCCAGCTTCTAAGACCAAAGGATTTAGGGAGGAGGAGCCAATTAACCGAGGTCTGGGTCAATGCCCCCAAAACAGACTTGAAGTGCCACTCAGACAATGTCCTCTACCCCACACTAGACAGAGTGGCAGGAACCGCGTCATGGCACATGTGGGTGACTGTGCCCAGCGGGGGAGGCACAGGGGTGATCAGGATGGGGCTGCCCACAGCTAGCTTCCTGCCAGGCTGCCACATGGCTGGGAGTAGGAGGTGGACCAGAGAAGTGTCCCAGAATGGTAGCAGGGGCATTTAGGGTCAAATTAAGGATGGAGATTGAGAGGTGATAGGAGGAGGTGGCCAGGATTAAGCCATTCCAAACCCAGGGTCTTTTCAGAACTGCTACCTCATCTGCACTGCCCTCACCAGTCTGGTGGGGAAACTCCTGCATGGACCATTTCATGCACATTCACTCACACCCTCAAAGTCCAAATCTAAGATCCTCAGCTCCCAAGGGCCTACCCCAGTCTGACCCTAGTGACTGCTCGGTCTCAGGACCAACGTAGCCCAGACTCCCAGACAAAACTGATGTCCCAGCCCCTCCCAGTACACTAACACCCTTCATAGTCAGAAACCCCCAGACCCCCCCTTTCCTCCAGCTCCAAATACTCTTTCTCTTGTTCTTCCCCCAGACTCATCTCCACCCCCAACAGGGGGAAGCCCCAAGATGTCAAGCCACCCCCGCTCCAATCTGGGTCTTCCCCAACCCAGCCTCCCCATCAAGCACAAGGCCCTGAAGGAGTGCTTGGCGCTCAAGCCCACTTTGTAGCAAGACCTGGTGCCTTTACTGAACCACTTCCCTAGAACAACCCTGCCCTATGACCACTGCAGCCAGGGAAAGGGACAAGAGACGTCCCTGAATCTCCCACCCAGGAAACTGGAGGAGGGATGGTGGTCAGGAGCAAAAGTGAGGGGGAGTTAGCAGAAGGGGGTGGGGAAATGGGGGAGTGTTCTCAGGAATAGTCCCTCTAAGAACATATACACACACACATGTGCACACAGCCCACAGGCAGAAAGCAATCTGGTAGAAGGAGCTGGCACCAGCTGAATGCTGAGGGTACCCCATGCCAGCATACGGGCATCCTATCCAAGACAGGATGGACAGAGGCAGAGAAATATCTTCAAGGCTGTGGGGCTTTTCTTGTCTGATTTCCATAGGAGTCGGTCCCCATCCCCAGCCTAGCACACTGGTGGCCTGCCGCCCTTCCCACTGAGCAACTTGACAATAGGGCAGTGCCCAGAGAGGAGAAGGGGCATAGCCAAGCTGATTTTCCAGCACCCCCCCCACATCCACATCTGGCTAGCAGCTTCTCCTCCTCGTGGGTGGCACCAGGTCCCAGACACCCTCTGCAGAGCAAAGACAACCAGTCCATTCCGTCCTCCCCTCACCCCAAAAAGCTTCCATAACCCCATGGTAGCACTAGATCCAGAGACCTCCCTCCTGGTACTGCACTGACTCCCTTACCCAATTCGATCGGCTCCCCTCACTCCACGGGGGACACCAGCTGAGCGGGCCCCGCCCCCCCAGCCGCCTGCTCCGGTGGGGGTGGGCCTCCGGGCTGATTCTCCCCAAACCACAGGGCAGCTCAGATAACAGGAGGAAAAGGAGGGGGCTAGTCCGTTGGGCATCCGATCTCTCCCCAAACAGGTTTGAAAGTCTTTTTGTTTTGTTTGTTTTTGAAGAGGAAAGCAAGAGGGAGTAGGAGTTCCCAGCGGCGGTTCTGCCACAGCTCGGGCGCCGGGGACACGCGCGGCAGACCGCCCCAGATGCCTCACGGCTGCGCGCGAATACTCGGGCGCAGACAGACGCACAGATTGGACTCCCCCACCCTGGGCACGGCGGCGGCGGGGTAGGAAGCCCAGGAAACCCCGGGTTCCCGTCCGAACCCGCCCAGCACTAGGTCCCCGCCTGCAGCTCCTATCAGGGACAGGCCAAGGGGCCCCGATGCCCGCGGGAGCTGGGGGCTCTCCAAAATCCCCGGGGCAGAGGTTACCTCACAGCGGGAGGAAGCAATCCGTCCAGAGCGCCCGCGGGCTCGGCGTCTGCCCTGACCCTGCGCCTCGGTGCTGTTAAGCGTCAGGGGTACGGGATCCCAGGAGAGGAGCAGTCTGGGGGGCCGCGGCTCAGGGGCGCGGGGCGAAGGCAGCGGCCATGGCGAGTCACGTGCGGAGGCTGAAACTTTACCCGGAGCCCCAGACTAGGGGGGCGGAGGGTACGGAGCAGGAGGGGCGGCCCTCTCCCCCACCCAGACCCGCCTCTGCCCGCCCACCGACCTATCACCAGCCAGGGGCGGGCCTGTGGGATCACGCCCCCCGCCCCTCCTTAACAGACCCGGAGAAGGGCGAGTCTTAAAGGAGACGCGCCTAGCTAAAGGCTGGACCGTGGGAATCTGGGAGAATTCCCTCCCTCTGCCCCAAAAGGAGAGATTCTGAGAGGGCAGGAGGAGTTCTGCGGAAAGAATGGAAAGAGGACTCTGTCGAGAAAGGACAGCAGTGTGTGGTATCACACTCCCTTGCCCCCAATCACACATACCCACACTCGCAGAGGCACAGATCACACACACGCCCAACACCTAAACCGGGGAAGAGAGCATAATATAGAAGTGAATATAGTGACTCTGGCCCTAGATATTAAGCCCCTAACTCCTATAGTTATAATCCTTCTCTGGGGATCAATTGAACTCAGAGCTGTGTGACCTTGAATAAGTCGCTTCCTTTCTCTGAATCTTAATTTTCCCATCTGAAAAAAAAAAAAAAAAAAGGAAGTGCAAGAGTAGGTATACCTCCCTCGAGTAATGACTCCTCTCCTCTTCCCCCAAACACCTCTCCTGTTCAAGCAGGTCTGAGGAACTAGAGCCCAACCTAACCCCTCAGCATCTCCTTGCCAAGTACCCTTCCCCCAGAAGGGCAGTGGCCTTTGGATCTTCCAAGAACCAACCAGGGGGCGCCCAGAAGCACCCCTCAGTGCTAGAGGACTCTCAGACTCCAGCTTCTCTCTCCTGGCCCAGTCTGGAGGAGCCAGAAGAGCTCTCGTTCTTGCTCTAGCGGGGCAAGATCTGAATCACTCTCCATCTGCAGAGACCCCAGTTCCCAGCACAGCCACAGGCCCCCTTCGAGCCTGCTGCTCCGTTTGGAAGGATCACGTCCCCACCTGTAGCAGCCTACTGGGGGGAAGCAAAATCATTAAGGAACAACACCACCCCCCTCCCCGGTCAGAGAAGTGGCCACAAGTGCCCCCACAGGACTTCCCAGTGGAAGGGGAAGTGTCACACTCCCAGGCCTCCACCCCAGTGAGGAAGACTCTCAGCCTGACCCGGCTGGCAAAGCTCTCAAAGCCACCGGCCCGACGGCCCCCGCTTTACAGACGAGGAACAGGAGGTCGGGAGTGGACACAGGGTTCTGTCCACCATCACACCGGCTCCACAGCTGGGTGGAGAATCGGAGTATCTGATTGTTCCCTCCAGCTTTAGCCCCCCAGCCTTGGTAAAGTAGGACAAGCCTGGTCGGTGGGATGATCTGCTCTGAGGTCCGGCACAGGGACAGGGCGCTGGGGCAGCGCTTCCCCAGGCCCCTTCCCGCCCTCCAGGCCCGGCTGTCTCTCGCTCTCGCGCTCTCGTCTGGATTTCCGTCCACCGGTGCGAAACGCCCGCCCAGCCCCTCCCGTCCTGTCCCGTCCAGATCCATCCGCAAACATGCGCTCAGCGGGCAGGAATGCGCCAATGGCTCCCAGATGTGGACGCCGACGCTTAACCCCTTCCCCCCCAACCCCCCCCCCCCCACACACACACACCGCCCAGGCCTTCCAGCCTGAGCCTAACCAGCAGCAGGGGGCGTTGCCCCGGGTGAGACCAGCTTGGGAGGGGGCTCAGCGCCAGCCACCCCTAGCCCACACAGGCTCTTCCTGCCCTAGATTTTGCCAGTATCCCTTCTAGCTAAAGCTATGGACACAAAAATGCAAGTGTGCATAAACACGGGTACACTGCCTCCCACGAAGAAAGGCCTTCACATATACGTGCCAGCACACAGGGTCAGGTACACTCGTGTACACTGAGATTCAGATGTATAAACGCACATGCAGGACCCCCATATATGCACACCCACATGCATATTCAGAGCACACATGTATCCACATCCTTGAGTCAAACAGAACATGCACATATAAGACAGGCATTTGTGCATGCACAAGGTCATGAGGCAGTGTGGGGCACACTCCTGAACAGACATGGCAGTAGGCCCATGTGCAGATGGAGGAAGAAATTCATGCACCCACACACCCACTCCCCACAGGGGGCCAGACACTCATGCACAGAAGACTGGCCCCAGATGTACAAGCACACAGCCCACAGGCCTTTGGGGCACTTTCCCCCTGTCCAGGGCACCCAGTACTGCCTGTCCAGGCTCTAGCCCTACCCAGGCTTGACTCAAGGAAACAGGAGAGGTCCCCAGGTGGGAGGCCAGGAGTCTTCAAGCTGCAGCAGCTGAACTCCAGCTGTGCCAGACCCCCAGCAGGGTCCCCACCCCCACCCTGCAGGGACCCTACACAGGAGGGGAGAAAAGTGCAGGAGGCAGCAGGAGACTATCAGACTGAGAAAAGCCACAGGCCAGGGGGCTCCTCACTCTTTAGGAAAGACACTCCTTCTTGGGGCCTGCCCTTCCCGTCCTGTATACAGAAGGCAATGGGCTGGGGAAGAAGTCTGAGCCACTGTTTTCCCAAGACAGGAATCTCTCTCCAAAGGGAAACCCTAGAGAGCCCGAAGCACTCAAAGGAGATACAAAATAGCCCTAAGACACCCCCCCCCCAGGAGGGCCCACAATTCCAGCAAAACAAGGCCTCCCTCTCACAGCCGGTGGGGAGCTCCTATTCAAGAATAGCACCACACTGGTAGTGAGTGAGAAGAGACTACCTGGATGCAGGCCGTGTGGGAAATGTCAGCTGGAACCAGCCCAGCCCCTGACTCCTCTTCCCCTCCCTGGCTGCCCTCCACCCCCCTCATCCCTGGGGGAGCTCCTCCCACAAGCATGCTCACTTCCCCACTCCCTCTGATTCGAACTGAAGGGTAATCTGGGGCACGGCTCCTGTTTCCATTGTGCAGATGAGGAGACTGAGGTACGGAAAAGGAAACTGTCTTGCTCAAGGTCATACAGCTTGCCAGTGGCAGAGCTAAGATCCTGACCCACAGGCCCCTTCTCAACCGCCCCCCCTTCACTCCGAATCAAACATTTCCACTCAGTACCATGCTGCTTCCTTCTTTACCCCCTCAATAGAGCACATGGGACAAACACCAGAGCTGCAGGGTGGTGGATAGGGCCAGGACATGCCAGAGAGAGATCAGAGAAGACACCGGAGGCTACATACATGGTCCCCCAACCCCACCCCAAGCATGGTGCCCACCTGCCCAGCAGGCACAGCCCGGTGACTCAGCTGCATCCGGGGGAGATGCCAGGGCAGTGACTCACCTACCGAGAAGAGCTGAGCCTGGCACCTTGCCAGCCCCAGGACAGAAGTGACTTAGTCACCAAGACTGTGATGCCCAGCAGGCACAGCCCAGGGATTGGGGACAGGGGCAGGCTGTGTCCTCCATGGTTACATGCGCCCCCTGGCGAAGAACAGGCATCCTAGGGCTAGCCACAGCTGTACCCGCCCCTGTCCCCTCATCGCTGCCCACCCCCAGCTTGCCAGGCCCTGTTCTAGTGCAGACAAGTTCTGTGAGACCCCTAGGCTGCCCTGCCCCCCTGCAGCCTGCCCCCTGCCATCATTCACCACCCACTCTCCCACCAGCCCCACCTCCTCCTGCCACCCAAGTCGTACCCAGGCTGTGCGGCTCCTTTAACATGTCCTGGCAGCACCTCCTGCCCCCACAGCCCCTCTCCACCCCCAACACACACACACATGCAGTCACACACACTTCTGCCAGCCCTGCTTCTGCCAGCAGCTGCTGAAGCTGTTGAACAGGAGGGGAATCAGGAGGGTGGGGTGTAGGGATTGGGTTACCAGAGGCTGATGGGGTGGGCTGTCACCCAATCCCTCCCCAGCTAGTCCTCCCGCCACCCCCCCCCCCCCGTCTCCCTTACCCACCTGCTTCCCCCCACCTCTGGCTGGCAGCCTACTGCTCTCTAAGGCCCTCCACCCCCACTCCACCCAAGCTAGAAAATAAATGGTCAAGGGTATTTGTCATGCTAAGGCCAGCCCAGTATATGAGAGAAAGAGAGAGAATGAGAGGGACAGAGGCAGCAATGGACAGAAAGAGTAATTCCTGTGCTCAGCGCTCTAGCTACAGCCACTAGGTGTGTATATCACTGTGTATGTGGAGCCAGAAGGGGACTGGGTAACTCTCCAAGTCCCAGGAGGATTGGGGGGGGGGGTGGCCCAAGGGGAATGGACTGGCTGAACAACCTCAATCCATTTGCACTACTGATTTCTCACACACTGCAGCAGGCCTGAAGGCGGGCAGGAGTGGGGGGGGGCAGGATAAATCAGCCCCCAGAGACATAGAGACTGAATGGAGAGGGGGGAGGGGTGCCTGCACCACAATTTGTGGCCCACTGTGCCAGGCTTGGTGGGGAGGGGGTAGGCAACAGAGGAATAAGAGACAGAGTGGCAGGAGGCAGAGTGGGGGAGGAAATGTTGGATTCAAGCCCACCTGGAACACCTCCTTCCAGCTGGATCTGAGGCTGATTGAAAGAAAGAAGGTGGGGGACAGAAGCACCACGTTTGACTCCATAGGCAGGGCCCTGAACAACTCCAGGGGGCACCATTCACAGTCTTTGTGCAACATGGTGGCCCTGGGGGTGAGACTGAGACCAGAGACTGAGTCCTGAGGGACCGCAACTCTCTCCTGAACTTTCTCCTCCCAAAGCTCAACCAGGTGCTCTGCCCCCAGGCCTTGGAGGAGGGCTCACTTCTGACTTGTGGCTGGAAGCCTCTGGTAATCTACCCACTCTTCTGCCTGTGCCCCTCCTTTCTTGGGGGCACTGGCAAACAACCAGGATGACCTCTGTGGGGCCGGATGGGGGCTCTGGAGAGCCTGCAAAACTCCCGTCCTTGGTCTGTCCTTAGCTCATCTCAGGACTGCGGGCAAATCCGGGCCTTCTCTGGGTCTCTAAGGTGGAGTGAGACTGGATGCCCCTTCCCTGAGGTGTCTCTAAGCCCAGACTCACCAGCCTGTGAGCCTGTTGGCAGATGCCCAGCACCTCGATTCACACCAGTGGCCACAGGCCACCTAAACAAACCCCAACCCTGACCTCCTTCCAGCCTGGACACAGGCTCTCTCCACATAGTGGAGACTTCTAAACAAACCAAGCTGGGGTTTACGGGAGACGGTGCATAAACAAGCAGAGAAGGAAACAACCAGGTCCTCCTTGCTGCAGCAGGGGAGGGAGACACAACCAGGTGTGGTGAGGGACCCTGAAGAGAGAAGATGGGTGCAAGGGGTCCCAGTGCAGCCAGATGACTGCTTGAATGTCCTAGTGCAAGGAATATCCTGCCCCCACCCCAGGCCTGTTTGCTCCTCCACAAGGGGGAGGGATTGTCTAAGTGGTCTTTAATGCCCTTTCAGGGTTCTAAGTCTAGCAGGACAGAGAACCCACCAAGGGGTACCCAGTATTCCTCATCCCAGCCCAGCCCATCTACCTGGGTCAGGACCCTCTCTGCCAGACCCTGCCCCAGCCCAATGCGTGCCTCTCTGCCCTGTCTGCTGCCCCTCTGGCTCTTCCTCACTCCTCCGCCTGCCTGCTTACCCTCACCTTGGCCAGCCCCTCTGCTGCCCCGTGCTTTTCTGCACGTCCCTCCTGCCAGGGGACAGACCGACTAAAAATAGTCCCTGCAGCCTTTCTCGCCCACAGCTGCCCAAAGAGCAGGAAATGAGGGGGGCAGGGAGGCCCGTGTCCTGCTCTCCCCCACAAACTCCCAGCTCCAAACCAAGTCCAGGACTCCAGCCTGGGGAGAGTGCCAACCTGGCCATCTCAGGGGCATCCCACACCCCTTCCCTAGGGGAGAGGCCTGCCCATAAGTGCCTGCCATCCTAGAGCTGTCCCTGCCCTCCGAGAGGAGGAGAGCGGAGGCAAGCAGTCTAGAGGGAAACCTTCCCAATTTCTGACAAATCAGTGCCAACCACATTGTGGGCACCGAGAGGGCAGGGCCTGGCTCCACTGACTGGTCTTTTGAGGGCAGAGGGAATTGGCATGGGGAAGTTTGTGCTGGTTTCCTTCATCCTGGCCCAGCTGGAGAGAAGACAAAATAGTGCCCCAGCCTTAATTATGCTAATCCTCTGCTCCCCAAAATGTGTGGGTACAGACATAGGGGTTTCGATGGCCACCCCCAGATACCACGAGAAAAAAAGCTTGAAAGAATAGCAGAAGATCTGGGCTGCCCACATGTAAAGATGAAAGCCTGGAGGCGAGAACAGGCCATGCCTTCCAGGCAGGGCATGTGTTGCCCCCAAGCTGAGTCAGAGGTTGGGAGGGAGGAGTTGGGGTACACAGTGCCAGGGGCTGTGGTGCCCCCACCCCTATCCCACCTGGGATTCTTGACACCTCCCAGCCCAGGGAGAAGGCCCTCCCCACACAGGAGGAAGGAAACCAGCTTAGCGACTCTCTGGAGGCCTGAAGGACAGCCCTGCACCAGGAGGCAGGCGGGAAACCCAGGAGTCCTGGCGCCCAGCCCAGAGAGTGAATGAGAGAAATACCTTGGAGGGGAGGAAACAGCCCAGAGTGAGGCAGACACATGGTGCCCCCAGCAGCTCCCAGATGTGACCCATAAGGGGGAACTGGCCAAAGGGGCTGGATGGGGAAAGTGAACACATTTCCAAACAAGAAGAGAAGAAAACAGGGCCATGAGAATGGGGGAGAGGGCAGAGCCAGCCTGGCCCTCACCTGCTGTCCTCTCCTCCAGGTCACGGTCAGAGATAGTGTCATTTAGGCCACCAGAGATCAAAGAGGTCCTGGGGTCCTGGGTGGATTCCCCCCTCCCCTAATCTTCATTCCTAGCCTCCTCTGGCACCCCTTCCCCAGGACCAAGCCAAGCCGGGAGTCCGCAGGACCAAGGTGGTGCCTGGGAGGCCTGGACAGTGCCAGGGGCAGCCCTCATACCATCCTCCCACTGGCTTCCCTCCCGCCTGCTCTCAGCCGCCACACATATCTCAGCTGTCCAATCCGATTAGGGCCCCTGTCCAGTGAGCCGGACAAGGAGGCCACTGGGCAGGGGAGAGACGGGGACAAGGACGCTGAGCAGGCATGGCAGAAGGAAGGTGGAGACGGGGCTCAGGGGAGAAGATGTGGAGCCCCAGAGGAAGAAAAGCCTAGTAGAGAGATCTGTCCTCTCTGACCACAGGCTCTCTGGCAACAGCCACCACCGGCATTAGGGTAATTCTGCAGCCCCTAGGGCAATAGCCTGCCTGATTCCACCATCCCCCAGATGGGCAAGGATTGGGGCGAGGGAAAGCCAAAGCAGAGAGACTGACCTAGATTTAGGAACAGAATCCCATCTTAGAACCCCCACTCCCACCCCAGCGGAAACTACCATTTGCACTGGGTTTTAGAATACATTGTCTTACGGGGCCTTTATGAAGGTGTCCCTATCAGGCAAGCGGGGCTTGCTACCAATAGCCATTTTTACAAATGAAGAAACTGAGGGAGATAGTCTGAGACATTAGTCTGCTGTCTTCCTTGTATTAGCCTCACTGAAATAAATTCCCTTCTTTGTCAAAGAAAGAAAAAAAGGAAGGAAGGAAGGAAGGAAGGAAGGAAGGAAGGAAGGAAGGAAGGAAAAGAAAGAAAGAAAGAAAGAAAGAAAGAAAGAAAGAAAGAAAGAAAGAGAAAGAGAGAAAGAAAGAAGGAAAGAAAACTGAGGCTTCAGTACAAATGCACATACCTGTTCACACTCAGAATCTCTACTTTGCTTCCTGGGTCAAGAGCAGAACTAAGTCTGAAGTCACTCCATTATCCACCCTTTCCTACAAAACCAACCTGTTGGGGATCCAAGGAGTCATGGAGACTGCAAAGCACACCCCACACCTAGATAGAGTTCACAGTTGGGGACAGGGGACATGCAGCCCACTCCACCACAGAGAGCTAGAGGGGTTCCCCCGAAGTGTGACCAGTCTTTCCTATCACTCTCCTCCCCAGTCGGCTCTGCTCAGAGGCGATATACACACATTCACACAGTTACTCTGACAGGTCATACACCCCTCCTGCAAACCCACTAAACCAGAATGAGATGCCCTAGATCTTCAGAGAGCAGGCTTTGTCAGCCCCCAGCTGGAGGGAAAAATAAGCCACTGTAAACAGTAGGTGCCATTCAACCCTTTCCCAGAGAGCCTGCAGGAGGGCTGAAGCTTTGGGGTAACACCAGGAGCCTGAGGCTCTGAAAGCCAAGGAGCCCAGGGAGCTGGCATGGCTGGGTGGCCTCCCAGATCTGGTCCACACCCCCTTCCCCAGCCATCTGGGCTGAGCCTGTTCTGGCCTGGGCCACATTCTGGGATCTCTCCCCTTCAATGCACGCAGCCACCTTTATCCAAAGCTTGTAGATTTAAAATCACATGGTCTACACACACACACACACACACACACACACACACACACACACACACACGTAGTTGGGGGGGGGGTTCTTTGCAATAGGTGCTGAGGTATTGGCAGTGATGGGGGCTCTAAGCTGAAAGAATGAAAGAACTTTCCCTAGAGGAACAGGTCACCGAAAACTGCTCACAACCTCCACTACCCTCCAGCAAAGCCTTTAGCCACCTAAGTGTGAGATCTGGAAAGGGGTATTAGTTCCCCTACAAGGTGAGTAGGGAGTTGGGGGCAAACCAAAGTCCCAAGCTCTTGGGGCGGGGAGGCCAGGAGGAAGCGAGAGACAAATCCCCCTGGAAGGCTCTGGTTCCTCTCCTGCTCCCTCCACTATCACCCCAGCACTGTAAATTCTCCTGTCGAGGTGAGGTGGGGGAAGGGGGATTAGGCAATACTGCAAAGGAGGGTGCAAGGGCGTGGGGCCTGGGCAGACCTTCCCCCCACTTTCCATTCTTAGCCTGAGATCGGGGAATGCCTGGGAGGGAGCGCGGGAAGGGCGCTGCAGGGTGCGGGGGGGCTCCGAGCTCTCAGACACCCCACTGTTCCCAGGCTCCCACCTCCCCGGACCACAGTGATCAGTGGGGGAGGAGGGATGGGGAAAGCCTGAACTGGCGAGAGGGAAACGACCAGATCAGCAGCGGAGAAGCCCGGCGGAAGGCGGCCGAGGGGGAATTGGGAAGGGGCGTGCGCGGTCCTACCTGCTCAGGTGTGTGCTGGCAGGGGGGCGATGGGGTTCCCAGGAGAACCGGGGAAGCCCTCTCAGCTCGATTCAGGATTCCCCCCTGCTTCTGGGTTAGGCTGCTGCAAGAGGCACGGGTTTCCGTTGGGTCCTAAAGGCCACTCGCCAAACAGTAAGCTCTCCCCGCCCTCTTCCACCAGCCCTGGCTGGGTCAGCGGGTGCAGAGCTGACTGATGGGGGGAGAAGGAACTCACTGGGAGAAAGCAGGGTGTCTCAGTCATGGGCTGGAGACCGGAACAGTCTTCAGTCTCAAATACACAGCACATGGATGACTTTAGCTGAAGATAGGATAATATTTGACAAGAGGAAAAGGACATTTCTTCCTTCCTGCCCCTAGCAGATGATTTGGGCTTTGATGTTGAAGATGGGGGTTAAGATTTCCTTCCTTACCACTCCTGTTAAGCCACTTAGCCATTGAGAATTTGGGGATGGAGGTATGCATTTTGGACAGGTGCTCACTCCTATCCCGCCCCTCAGAGACATAGCACAATCTCCCCATCCCTCCCCACTATTCCTAAGTACCTAGGACGCCACCCAGGGGAGGGGAGGGCGATTTCCCCAGAAGTAAAAGGGCGATGAGACATCCATAGCAGTTGGAAACTGGTAGTTTCATATCCTAGCTAGGGTGTGTGTACCTGGGGTTGTGCTAAAGTGGGCAGACATGCACATACAGATGAGAGTATGAGCAGGTGGAGCTGGGGGGCTTTGGGTTACACCTATCACCAGAAATGGCAATTGTCAGCAGAAGGACGAGATTCAGAACACATAGGGGTCAACCAGTGCCGCTGCCCAGCCCTTAATCCTGAAACTTTACCAGAATGAATTCAGTAAAGAAAGAGTATTTTCCCAGCTACCATTTGGGATAAATACAAGGGACAGAGGGACCTCTTAGCACAATTAGATCAGCTTCAAGGTTACAGGCCCAGTTTAGGATAGGTGATTTTCCCAAGTACCTCAAAAGGAGGCACTGGGGTTTGGGGTTGGTGGGCCAGGGAAAGGTGGATGGGAGGGCTGCAGAGGGCTGGAGTGAGAGTATTTTGCAAGGAGAATTGCATGCATCTTCAGCAGCAGCAGCAGCAGAGCAGGGAAAGTGTCATGGGGTGAAGGGACTCTGTGGGGCAGGAGGTAGTCAGGGACAGATTCAAGGGCAGGGAGAAAGTATGGCCTCTTCCTAGAAGGGGAGAGGGCAGCAGTGTTTCACCCACATCTTTCTCCCCCTTATAGGAATTACTGAGGAAAGGAGCTAGACAGGAAGGATGGAGGCCCCAGGGTGGAGTCCATGGGGTGAGCTCAGGTCAAGCCTTTCTCCCTAACGTGCCTCAGTTCCCTCCCAGCTGTTAACCAGGGCTCTTGGTTCTTCCCAGGCAGTTAATGAGTGTTTACAAAAGAACTTGGAGATCCTCAGATCTCAGCTGGGCCGCCACTACAGTTATAAAGCCCAATAAGGGCGAGTGTTATTTGGAGAGGGGAGGAGTAGGGCAAGAGGGAAACGCACTCCTCTCTTACAAACTAAGGATAAAACCGAGCCCAGAGAGGAGCGCAAGCCTCAGCTGCCACAGGATATCCTTGTGCCCAGGGACGGAGGTCACGCACCCCTGTACCTTCAACCACCACCAAAGGCTGGCCTCCAGCTAACTGCAGGCAGAACCCAGACTAGCAGCTGGTCTTCATTAACTCCAGCTTTTTTTCACCCCCCACCGCGAACCCAAGGCTTCTGCAGGCCTTAGCTAGAGGGGGCTGCCCTAGCCCGACCTTGCAGCTGACTCGGGGACTGGGGGCACCGCACCAAAGGCCAAGTTACCAGCTGAAAATAAAGTTGAAGCAAGATTCCCTTTCCCCATGGGGAGCAAGGAGAGAGGAAAGAAAGGAGTGTGGGGGTGAGAGGGTGGAGGTGGGGGAATTTAGGGCAAACAGCAGGCAGTGAAGTCAGCTGGATTGAGGCCCAGAAACCCCCACACCCTGGGGCCAAGTCTTACTCCAGCTTTGCTTTCAGCTTGAGTCTTGGCTAGGCCCCAAACTAGGGAAGGCCCTGGCTGCCCCTTTCCGCCTCCCTACCCCCACCCTTATTAAATACACATTTTATCTCTCAGCATCTTCATTATCTTAACTGAAGGAGACAAGCAGTGGATGGCGGCAGCGGAGAGCGCGTCGGGAGAGGGGGGCGGTGTGGGGAGCAGGCGCACCCTTGTTATAAAGTGCTGATCTAGCTCTTTCAGGCAGTGTGGGAAACAGAGGAGGGATCAAAGAGAGGGAGGCTGATTCAGAACTCAATTAGAGCTTTTTAAAAAAGGAGCTGGCTCTCTCCTTTCCCCAGTCTTCAGACAGCCTCTACCCAGGCCCCTTGCACCCAATTAGCTTCTACTGCCAGTGCCTTGGGGCTGGGGTTGAAAATCAAGGGAGGCCAGAGGGCACACCTTCTCCCCCTACAGAATGCACTTCTGAGAAGAGGGAGACCAGTGCTGTTTGCAGCATGAAGGGGAATGTCTTAGAGGGCACCTCAGATTTTCAGGAAGAACCTGAGATCACCACTTTCTTCAAAAGTTACAAAGTGGGACACCAAAGGTGTGTTCCTCCCTGATCCCTTGCCAAATGGAGGCAAAGCTTCTGGCCAATCCCTAGGGACACTAGGTAACATCCAGACAGGTGCCCATCTTCCCAGCCCATGGGTAGGACTCCCTCTCCCCAAACCCGAGGCTTCCTGGGAGCAGTGTGGAAGTTGCCTCAAGCAAAATGCCACTACATCAGAGGGAGCGATTGGTACGCATCTGTGAGACCAATAAATGCTCCACAATGTGTCAAGACACATCTTGTAAGATGGAGCACCCTTCTTTTACAGGGCCCTGCTCCACCTCCGTGCAGAAACACCAACAGTGTTTCCTCGAGATGGAGGAAAAGGTAGTGTCTTCCTTGGTTCATTTATCCGTCCATTCAATGACTGTTTACTGAATACCTAGCAGGTACCCAACGCTGTACTAGGTGCTGGGGACAGACACAAAGGTAAGTAACATCTTGGCTCTTTCTTTTGGTCTCCCTCGGTAGTCAAGGCAACACCTCTCAATAGATATTTTTGAAGATCCTCAAGAAGTATCTCAATCCTACCTCCCAGTTCTTATTGGTCAATCTTAAAAGGGCACTTAATAAAGGCAGGGAGCAGTGGATGGGGGGTGGGTAGCAAATAGAGCTCTGCCAATATTTTTGATCTCTGGGTAGCTTGGACCTCACACAATCTTGCCAGTTAGTTATCTACCCACAGGCAAGTCTTCACTGAGCCAGAAATGTCAGCGGCAGCTCTGGGGTTGAAACACACCAATTTTATTGTGTCTATGTTCTTTCCACGGCAATACCCATCAACACTCTACGGAAGCTTAATCTGCTTCTGTGAAGAAATATAAATCAGGATATAGACACACACCCCACCACCTTCAAGAGGAAGAATGTAGGTCAGCATCTTTGCCACTACTCTATGTGAAACAGGCTACAATCCTGGCAAAAACTAGTAACCACAAGTCCGGCCCATCCCTCTAAAAATCCCACTACCTTCCCATAGCTCTCAGCTTCAGTGAGAAACGCCAGTAAGAAAAGCACTTTCTTCCTCCTCTCAGTCTGCTCTCTGGCTGTCTGAATTACACTTAAGACTTCACTGACAAACATACATCAGCTTTTGCTCCCACAAGGGCAGTGGAAGCCAAGCAGGGACTCTAAGTCTGCTTCACGCATCATTGACAGAACCAACCCTGTTCCAATTGCTGAAGTCTTAAGAGCAGCAATGACCTAGAAATTGACAGTGGGGGGAGAACTGAAGGAAAGGAAACTAACAAACCAGTACACAAAAAACCCTATTTCCAAATACCAGGGGAAAGGGAGAGAAAAGAGGTAGAGGGGAAAGAAATTTCGCCCTTTTGAATCTGCAAATGCAATCTTGGCTCAGAGCCATGGAGGATACATAGCAGCCCCACTGCGAGTCAAGCCATGTTCCTGACTCAAGCCCTACAGTTAAGAGAAAGGCGCCAAGCCTCAAACACAACGAGGTGGGGAGGCCGCTCCTTTTTGGGCAGGATCCTACTGTGGACACAGAACAGACAGCAGCTGCCCACAGTGTGGAAACAAACTGTAAAGCAGTCACGTCTCTTAAGGCTGCAGCATCCAATAAAATGTAATTTAAATCAAGCCTCGCATCTGTTCTCAATCCCATTCAGTCTCTGCTTTCCATCAGCCTTCGGACAATCTTTGCAATTATGCTTGTTAACCCTTGTAGCCCCAGACACTCTCAGGCTTCTAGGTACAGAACTGTGTTTTCCACTCACAGATGACCCTCAGAGGGAGGGAGTAACCTGGTAAAGGTGAGAAGGCGAGAACGACATTCAGACTCTCATGTACAGACAATGCTCTGCCACACCCACCGGTGGGTAGTGTTCATTTCAGAGGGCTCTCTCTGCATGTCCTTCTTCTATCCCATACCATCTGCCGTGGCCCAGATCGCATTACAAGGATACAGTGGGCAGCATGAATGAAACACTGGCCAACAGATCATTTGTACAATATCAAGTTCCCCAACTCAAGTCCTGTCCGAGAGGTAAAAGAGCTCAGTGAGCACAGACTTGGTCACTGGCTCTCAGACCATTCACATCGCACATGGTTTGCATTCCAAGCATCTGCTTGAGTTATAAAAGTATAGTAATCTCCCAAAGGGATCAAACTGGTTTTCTCCCCCTTCCCTCAAAACTACCCCAGCCCCAAGCCTGCAGTTTTAAGGTAGTCAGTGTTATAATGGTGCCCTCTGGTGTCCCCATCACAAATTACCATTGAATGCCACTGGAAACCAAATGAAGCAAAGGGAAGACTTGAGTAGCCACATGGATTAATTTATCTAATAAGACTGGAAAAATCTGAGGCTCAGATGAAAAGGCTCAGATGAAAATCCAACCCCAAACGAAAGCATCTGGAAACAAGTGGCTTCATCTGAGGGCAGCTAAGACTGTGGGACAGTTTGGGGAGAAATTTTCACATGGTTTTCTGAAAGTCTGAGCTCTCTTGAAATGTGCATGCTTAAAAAGACAAAGGATGCAACTTGAAAATAAATGTATTCACAATCCGTACAGTTACTGTCCCTTTACCACCCCCACAGCCTTGGGAGTGCCCAAGAAGCTCAATGAGTCTTTAAAATGTCACTGTGGAAGCACTTGCAACACAAACACAATATCCTCCAAAAAGAAAGAAATTCTTTGATCAAATCTCCAGATCTCCACGTGGACTTGCTTATTTTCCTGCAACATCCTTTTTCTCTCTTCTTACTCTAGCCCCAAGGTTCTTTAAAATATGCCAATGTCTGAAGAAACTAAGAGGTAAATACAGGCACATTCCACAACATAAATCTTGTGTACTGCAATATAAGCATATTGGTTAGAGATACACAAGAGGTGGAGGTAGTGAATATAATTAAAAAAGGTCTACTTGGTAATTTTTAATGCATAAAATAAGACCCCAAATTATTATTCTGCACTAATATTCATGAATCCATAGATTAAAATTTATCAGTTTCATGTTAAAAAAAGGTCATATTGTTTTCACAAATTACCATTGAATGCCACTGAATGGATAAAGTACTAAAATGAAGACTCCATAGATCTCTAAATGCCAGCTGGATACTTTCAGGTAGCGTCATTAGTATAAAAGAAAAGAATTTAAGGCAATCCAGTAGCTAAGATATTTCCGATTAAAGCTTTGTCTTTTAGAGCATGCTCTACTTCCTTCTCTTCAATCTTCAAAGACACCTGGAAAGAAGAGAAAAAGACTTTTCATGGTGGAGAACTCACAAAAGTTAAGTTTTTATTACACACATTTCTACCATGTTGAACTTCTGTCACAAGAGGCAAGAAGTCAATGGCCCGCAGAGAATGCTTCATTCATACCATTGCCCCATCCTCACAGATCTTTTTTTTTTTTAATTTTTAAAAATGTTTATTTTTGAGAAACAGAGTGCAAGCAGGGGAGGGGCAGAGAGGGAGTGACAGATCCAAAGCAGGCCCCAGGCTGTGAGCTGTCAGTACAGCTCAGACAAGGAGCTTGAAACCATGAACTACCAGATCGTGACCTGAGCTGAAGTGGGATCATGACCTGAGCTGAAGTCAGATGCTTAACCGACTGAGCCACTAGGTGCCCCCCATCCTCACAGATCTTTAACTCTACTTAACAAAAAAAATTGTTTACCTAACTGTGGTCATATTTAAATCTTTACTTTAGCAAAAGATAATCTCTCCAAAACATGACAATTAAAAGCATTATCACAAAGAAGCAGTTAGTTGTACCTTTGTGAAGCGGGTTTCCTTGTTTTTCTTTAATCCTAAAATGCCCCTGGCCTCCAAGAGCCCTGAAAGTGACAAACACTCTGACTGGTCCACAGCTGCCACCTGCTGTTTGCGACAGACGTTACTATAGGCTTCATGTAACTGGGAGGAATAAGGAAGAACAAAAGTTGTTTAAAAGTTCTATCTTTTGTAACTTTATAATCTTTTTTTTTTTTTTAAATTGTGAGTTCGCATTTGTAGGTTATCTGAATACCCTAATTTTCCCTCTTTTCAATCAAATCATCAAAGAGGCACACTGTAGACATTGCCAACAGACTGTACTGTAATGCAGGAGAGGAGCTCTATATATTTCTTAGGAAGAGGAAGAAATGGAGAGGAGGAAATTAATGGGAAATTCTCAACCACAACCCAAGGGAAATAAAGCCAGTTGCCTTTTATATGGTACCAATATTTATTCTTATTGTTAAAAATCCATTTTTAATTCATATCAGCTGGAGCATAATAGGCCTTTTGGACAATATCTGCTCTGCAAAGCAGATTCTCAACTCACCTTCCCCAGAGTGACCTCTTTGATTTTCAGCTGCCTGGTCAAGAGCAGCAAAGAGCAGACCAATATCTTCTGCTGAAGGGGGAAGGAATCTTGGGCCCCTTCTTGGCTCAAAGTCATTCTGTTACCATCAACTTCTGAGATGACTTGGGATATGTGAATAAGACCAACCCTCTTGGGAACCAGTGACTCAGAGGGCGATTTACCTAAAAAGTAAATAAATCAAGCTTAATTAAAATTTTAAAATATCGTGTGCATTGAGACAGATAATACTAAGTTTTAGCTGAAAGAAATTCAAATGCAGTCATGTGGTGGCAAAAGCGGAGGTTCCAACTCTGTGACTAGAAGCCAAAGGATGAGAGACAATGCTATCCTTAAAAATATGATGACTTGGAAAATTGGGCTTTCCTCTTTCTGGGTAGAACGGCAAGCTATTTTGTCCTGTGGAATGCAATTTAATGTCAGGGAGACAAAATCCACCTCAGGAAAGAAGGACTAGACAGAAAACTACTGTATTCTGCCTTGGAAGTTCTTAGTATCTTGAAGATGAAAAAGAACAGAACCTTAAGGCAAGGATGATTGTGCATGGTAATTAAGAAAGGAAAAAGAAATTGTAAGAATTACCTAATATCTTGAATCAAATGAGTGGCTAAATGTGGACAGTAAAGGGAATCCTACATAATTCTTCTAGATAGCCTCCCCAAATGACCTTTGAGGTTTGGTTCACTTGCCTAAGCTGATCTACAATAGAGCAACACTTGAGAAAATGTCATTGGATATCTTAGCAGATAGCACCATCTCGGAGGCGGGAGGTTGGGGAACTGCCAACGAGATGCCTAGGACTGTGGCCTCATTGTTTGGACAGAGGAGGGATTTGCTCTGTAACAACCTTTGCCTAAGTTACTTCCTCAGACCACGTGCAGTCACCCCGAAGCAATTTGCTTCTATTTTGTTACCACAAATGGGATGCTGCTGTGAACCAGCGGTAGTAGAGAAACTGGAGATCACTGATCAAGTAGCTGAATCTTAAAGTTGAAAGGAATTTAGAGGTCTCTTCTTGCTTCCTACCCCAAACAATCCCAACCAGTGATCATCTATCCAGCTTTTGTTTGAATATCTTCAAAGCTAGGGAACCCACATGTGTCAAAGAAACCCAGTTACTGCTATTTACTAGAAAGTGCCTTCTTATATTTAGTTGAAATCAGCCTCCGTATAGCTTTCTGGAGCCATTAAAAGCTAATCACACATACCAGAGGTCAAAAGACAGGAATGTAGTTAGTCTGATAATTTATGCCAGAAGCTTACAACCTCCTTTAGCTATGTGTGTGCCAGTGGTGCTCACAGGGGCACTGACAAGCCTAAATGTTATTGCTTGAGGAAAAGGAATAATCTGAAAAGTTAAAGAGAAACCAATAACCTAATCTATGCATTGGTATATATTACCTACCATTAATTAGCATACGCTCTGAATTTGGCTACTTCTGAAATATTTTTATTGATTTCCTTTCAACAAATTGATGAAAAGGAAGGGAGGAAGGGAGAGAAGGGGAGAGGGGGAGAAAAAAGAAAAGGAAAGGAAAGGAAAGGAAAGGAAAGGAAAGGAAAGGAAAGGAAAGGAAAGAAAAGAAAAAAGAAAAGAAGAAAAAAGAAAGGAACGGAAAAGAAGAGAGAAAAGAAAAGAAAAGAGGGAAGGGAGGGGAGGGAAGGGAAGAAAAGAAAGTGAGTTTTCTATGGAACTATAGTGCTAGAAACAATTTTGATAACTCTCAACCACTGCAAGAGTGAAAGAGGAAACAATCAAATCGGACTGTCTTGTTTCTAAAGATTAACACTGGATATTAAAATACTGACAAGATACATAGTTCAGGGCCATTTTACATCCGCCATGACTAAGAGAACAAAGCTAACGGAAAGGAAAATTAATTTTGTCATTTTTCTAACAGCCCACTGTAGCAATATCATGTTTGTATCTTCACCCTCCTACACATGTGTAAAGGCTTAAGATATCCCAAGTTGAACTAGATTCTCTCACTGTCTGACTCTTATTTACTGGGCTTTCTTTTCACCTATATCAAGACCTAAAGTGCACTCAACACAAGAACTCAGAGAGAAGCTGGGCAAGCCTTATTGTCTACAATTTTCATTTCTAGAGTTTAGAAAGAAAACTTACTATGACCCAGCCATTTCTATAACACCCTGGGGAGCTCATTTCCAGCAATGCATGGACTACAGTACTGACAGGCCAGACTGAAGTAAAGTAGATGAAATTGACCAAAAACAGAGAATACAGAACAGGATAAGTGTGGATTTAACTGTGTTCATTTCATCTTTCTACCCCTTTCCTCAGAAAAGTTAAGCTTCCAATTATAAAGGAAGACGGGAAGGAGATAAACTACTTACATTCAGACAGCGGTTTGAGGATAGTCTGGCTTTTGACATCTGACTCTACAATTTCAATAGCTCTCCTATAAAAAAATATTTCTAAAATTAATTTAGGCTGAGCCAAACCAAACACCACACCAAACCACCAAGCTCAAAAACAGACACATGTTTTATAATTTCAAAGCCCCTAAATGAAGCTGGGTTATGTCTCAGCTAAAGGGGACTTAATTGCCTTGAAATAATTTCATGGACCAGGGAATCTGAGAAACTTCAACACTATATGGTTTCCTCTTATAGATGCCAAGTAGGTCATCATACATGTGGCCAATAATAACATTCTGAACAAGGAAAAAATGTCATGGATAGGAGAGAGGATATGTGGGTGGGTGACTGACTACAGAGAGCCAGTACCACCCATATGCACTGGAGCTAAAAGGGGAGTCCTTGGCTACATATACATATGATACATTGTAGGCTAAACCACACCAGCCTACATGACAATTGCTCATAGTTGCAGTCTTTACCCAACTAGTTTGCTGACTAGGGGAAACTTTCAAATCCAGGATCATGCCATCTAGCAATAGGCAGAGCTTACTCTCCCACTGCTGTCTCCAAAATACTTTGCCCACAGGAAGCCATAAGCCAGGCCTGGATCTTTTGCATGGCAGTAGGGGGAGGTTGGACCAGCGGGCCAACACAGCAAGTATCATTTTAATGGACCCAGTGTCCCTACTGGGAAGGAAGAAATTTCATCAGTCAGCACAGAGGCTTTCCCCAGCAGGAGGGGCAGAGGATGGGAAGGGAGAGAGAGGTCTAGAGTACAACTGTGGGGGACCACCAACAGGAGGAAGGGGTGCTCACAAAAGGAAAGGAAGGAAAAAAAAGTCTAAAGGCAAAGATGGTTCAGGTCCATAAATAAACCTGCTTGAGACCAGCTAATGGAAAAGTAAACTGGAGTCTTTTTTAATACAAATGTAATTAACCAATCTATAATCACCACAGGGAGTGCCAGCAACATCTCATTTGTTTCTCCCTCTGTAGGTAATGGACTGATAATGTTTCAGACATTAACACGTGGAAATGCAGAGCTCCCCACTGAGAAACAAGTCCTCCTTTCTGAGTGTAAAAAGTGGCAGAATGCAGCCTCTTAAGCCACATTCACTTGAGTTACATGAGACAATTAACATCATTTCTTTTTTTAATAAAAGTAGCCGACAGTGCCATAACTCACCTGCAAACATCTAGTGCTTTTCGAACATCTCCTGAAACAGCAGAGACTTTTCGGGCACAGAATTGAATTGCAGCATTGTCCAGAACCTGATCTCTAGATACCTTTGGACAAGACATAGGGGATGACAACATGAAGTATAATATTCCCCCTCTCTGTAATTTAGGTCCCTGATATACATATTTTCATGTTAAGTCTAAACTTGACTGGCCACCCTTTAGGATCTAAGAGATGCCTTTTTTACTCATAAAGTAAATGGAAATTTCACACATTGAAGCATTCTGTAAGCATGTACTTGAGGTTCATGAATGGGGAAAAAAAGCAATCAGAAATTAGCAAAACTAAACTAAAATAAGATCTATTTGGTCATTTTCAAGAGAAAGTTTTTTTCATAGGCCCTATTTTTAAAGGCCATTTAAAAAGGATTGAGGGGCAGGGCGCCTGGGTGGCTCAGCCGGTTGAGCATCCGACTTCTGCTCAGGTCATATCTCGAGGTTTGTGTATGTTCGAGTCCCACAACAGACTATGTGCTGGCAGCTCAGAGCCTGGAGCCTGCTTCAGAGTCTGTGTCTCCTCCTCTCTCTGCCCCGCCCATGCTCATGCTCTGTCTCTCTCTGTCTCTCAATAATAAATAAACATTAAAAAAATTTCTTTTAAAGGATTAAGGGCACTTGGCTGGCTCACTCAGAAGAGCATGATCTTAGGGTCATGAGTCTGAGCTCCACATTGGGTGTAGAGATTACTACAAATACATAAACTTGAAAAAAAAGAGGAAAAAACAGTATTGAGTGATTCTTCTCTTATTTTTATTCCAACACTGAGGCACCCAATAAACGGAGCCTTGGGTGGAAATTCATATAAAAATGTTCTCACTATGGCCCACCAGAACTCCCTGCTAAGGAAAGCAATCTAAGCAAAAATATTTTAGAATGACTGTTAGGCTTCCCCTCCAGAGCTGATCCAAGGGATACATAATGTGGTACAGTAGGTGGGACTTACCAGATCAAGCCGATCCTGCAAGATAGCAGCTATCTGATTTTTGGTATAAGGTGGGAAGTTCAACAGCTGTGGCTTACATTTTTCTCTAGCTTGAAGCCTCGGCAGAATTCTGTCCGTGAGATCCAGGGTATTAGCAATACCTGAGGAGATAAATACTACCAATCATCACGGTCAAATCACCTATAAGGAAAACTAAACCCTTTGAAAGCTGAACAAGATTTCTAGTTATAATCCAGCATTCTAACTGTTGCTTCTCACTTGCCACCCACCCTCCACCCATACTTATTAGGTAAGATGTACACAGTCACCTTAGAATGCTCTGTTCAAGTTAGGTTTAGAATTGTTCACTAATAGGACCAGATAGTCCAAAAATCAGCGGTCTCTGAAATGAAGTATTATAGCATTTCTATTCAGATTTCACAAAACTGATTTTAGGTTAAAATTACTATTATTTTGTAGTAACTTTCATTTTGATAAGAAAGCAGAAAGCTGGCTTGACATAAAATAGGTGATAGATAAGATGAAGCGATTAAAAAAGAATTCTTTAGAACCATCCTGTAACATTAGCAACCGAACACTAACCAATCAGCACCAATCGAGAATTGCTTAACCATGGCCATTCGAACAGCGTGTACAACACATCCTGCCCTTTGCTGTCCAGCTGATCCACCTCGTCCAACACCAACACACTACATATAAAGAGAAGTGATTAGTATCCATGTTCACCTTAACTCTCCAATCTGTGAGATCTGGGCTGACTCAAGTCACATTCCTACAGCTGACACCAGTTTGGAGGTCATAAGCTGTCCTCTCTCCAGTCACTGTTACAATGATAACCCCCCACCATCACATAAAAGTAACATACAGGTTTTTCAAGCAATTAGTTTAAAAACATTTTTTCCAATTTAAAATTAAAACGTGTATTTTTCCTCTCTTCTTTCCCTTTAAGCATATGTAACTACCTCTTGTACAGCAAATATAGGAAATGTTCTTTTTTTATACAAACTGATAAATTCAAGAGACTAGAATATGAGTTTGTGGGCAACAGACCTTGCAGATTTTTATAGAACAACATGCAGCAGAGCAATACTTACATCATGGGGCCCTTCTCTGCAGTCATATGGTTTTCCAGTTTCTTCATCATGTCCTTCCCAGCTGGCCTGCATACTTCTTCCTGACAAATCTCCTGAGCAATAGCTGGGAATACAGCCTGGGCAGTCCTCAAGGACATGCAATTCAGCATGATAGTTTTAAAGCCTTTCAGTTCCTTCTAGAAAAATGCAAACATGAGAGATATTTTGCCCTCAGATAAAGGTTTGATGGGACCTAAAGCGTCTTTGAGGAGTTAAATGCATGTAAGAGAATAAGTTCTACTTTCATTTAGAAAGATTGAGACAATGATGGGGCGCCTGGGTGGCTCAGTCGGTTAAGCGGCTGACTTCAGCTCAGGTCATGATCTCGCGGTCCGTGAGTTCGAGCCCCACGTCGGGCTCTGTGCTGACAGCTCAGAGCCTGGAGCCTGTTTCAGATTCTGTGTCTCCCTCTCTCTCTGACCCTCCCCCGTTCATGCTCTGTCTCTCTCTGTCTCAAAAATAAACAAACGTTAAAAAAAAAAATTAAAAAAAAAAAAAAAGAAAGATTTAGACAATGAAACTAAAAACATCTTATTTGAGGGAAGACTTCAATCTCCTAAGCATGTCTACTTTTTCTTAACCCTTAATAACCAAGTGTCATTTTAGCAAGAGCTTCATATTTCAGACTTTCAGTGTACCTTGAGGTCTTGCAGAATTCGGCTTAAACAGGCAGTTTTTCCAGTTCCAGGAGGACCAGAAAGATAAAGACTTCCAGCTTTTTTCCCACAGATGTGCTCCCTCAGGAAATTCCTGATGACATTCATCTCCTTTTCCCTGGCAGGCAGCCGATCTGGGACAGCTGTATTCAGGACCAGCTTTGCTTGCTGGTAGCAAGTGCCTGTGTCAAACGTGAAAGGACAATTAGATACAACAGAGGAGACTAAGAAGATCCACTGGGTTTCATCTGGAGTCACCAGCTTGTTTATGAGGCTGTACTAACAGCTGACATGTAAGAACGAACCTTCTTGCTTGAACAGTCTCATACATGCAGATTCTTTCTCCAGTGGACATCTCTGCTCAGAATTTGTTGTAATCTCTTGACCTTTTCGAACTGAGGAATGTATTTTGTTTTGGTGAACTCTGGCTTGTTCTCTTTTGCTAGGAGACTTAATTGTCAGCTGATTGTCAAACACCAATCTGCGCCCCGTAGGTGTATGGAAGCGAGGGGGGCCATTCTCTTTCTTGCCTTGTTTTGGTGGAGAACAGGGTGGCAAATGGGGAGTGTTGCACAGATTATCATCACCTGAAATATATTAAAATCAAAATATGGTCATTCATAGTAGCGGATAGTAAAAGGACTTGGAACATCTCTGCTTTTCTCAGCAAGAGTCAAATTTCCATAATCAAAACCACCAAAATAAAATGCCTCTCATCTAGAAGCAAATACTGGCCACCAGATGGCACACTGAATCTTACTACTATTTGGCAGAAAGCAAACGGGTTTAGTGGGATGAAATTTTTTAACATTGCTCTAAAACAAGGTTTGTCAGTCTTGGCACCATTGAGATCTTGGACCAAATAATTCTTGTAGGGAGCTATCCTGTGCATTGTAGAATGTTCAGCAGCATCCCTGGCCTTTATCCACTATGCCACTCCCTCAATTGTGACAACCAAAAATGTCTTTAGATACTGCCACATCACCCTTCATTTAAAAACAAAAAAAGATCTAAAACAAGACAGGATTACCAACTACTGTTCTAAAACAATCTTCTATTATTTTGCTTCTATTAATTTCACCATTAATGAGGTGAAAGCTTCAAAATACTATATAAATAACTGCAAGGTCATTTAAAACACTGACGACTAAGTTCAAAATTAAGGAACTGAATACCAGAACTGTTAAGCAGTTCAGAAAGTGACCTCAACACGGAGCTTAACTCTGAAGTTCAGTAAATGAATTTAGCAACTATTTTGAAAATAACCAAAGTGAACAGAGTGGTCTTTTTTTTTTAACTAGTTTAAGAACACAGTGGTCTTAAATGAACTTAGGAAGCTGCTTCAAAGGACTAGGCGTCTTATTATTGAGGAAAGAGAGGTCAAGAGCTACCAGGCACAGGGCGCCTGGGTGGCTCCATCAGTTGAACACCCGACTCTTGATTTGGGCTCAGGTCATGATCCCAGGGTGGTGGGAATCAAACCCCGAGTGGGGCTCTGTGCTGAGCGTGGAGCTGCTTAACATTCTCTCTCTCCCTCTGCCCCTTCCCCCCACTCATGCTTTCTCTCTCTCTCTCTCTCTCAAACTAAACAAACAAAGAGCTACCAGGCAAAAAGTTGTACTTCTATAATGGATAGCTTACCAAGACGTTTTCTGGGGCTGAGAGGCAGAATTTTTACACAAGAACGGCGTGAGGCCTGGACATTGGTCAGTTCTAGTTTGGTGTCACCAGAAGTTTTAGCTTTGTCCAATGTCCGAGACAGCTTCTTTTTTGGAAAACTGATTGTAGCCTGTGACTGGGATCGGGTTTGAGGCATGATGGCAACACGGCTGGGTACAAAAAAAGGGAACAGGGCAATCTGTCAATATGTAAAAAATGAAGGAAAAGTAGCTAACATGGAATTTATAACGATGAGCAACATTTCATAAGTAAATTATGTGATAACAATATTTTAGCATTCAGTTCTACTTCACATCCAAATCTGAGCAATAATAACAAACACTTGCTGTCTACCTACTATGTGTAAGACGCTGTTATAAGCATTTTATTTTCACTTTAAGGAATCTCTACACCCAGCGTGGAGCTCCGACTCATGACCCCTGAGATCACAAGTCGCATGCTCTACGGACAGAGCCAGCTCGGGGCCCCTTAGGCACTGACTCACTTAAGTTTTACACAGTAGAGGTCGGCACTCTTACTATTCTTATTTTACAGAGGAGAAAACTCAGAGGCACAAAAGCCCAAAGTCATAGCAGGCCAGGCATTCTGGCTCCAGAGCCCAAATTCTTAACCACTTGAGTGATGCAATAAAAAGTTTATCTTAACTGACTTCTACAGGACTTCTAATTCCCTCACTCCGGGCACGGGGTGTGTCTTTATCACCAGGTTGGCCCAGCACCCTGACATATATACGGTCTTCCCTCCACCCTGCACTCAGTCCTCACGTCACACCTTCTCAACCCCACTCCGAAACATCTCCCTCCTTCGACATTCAGCCCCTTTATTCCACGCACGACTGCCAGGCTACTCCCTTCTCTTACTCCGACCCCAGACCTCCGACGATCTGAGCTCTTCTCCCCTCACTTCACCTCGAGCCTCAGGGGGAAGCAGCGGCCCTCGCCGTAGCCGCTCTCCCAACTCCGCTGCCTCCTGGGCCCTAGGCCTCCCCGAGCAATCCTCTCCTCTCCACCTCACAAGGCTGAGTACCTCAGTGCTGGCTCTTTCTCACGTCTCTCGCACACGGCTTCTGGGATTCTTCAGGGCAAGTTCCGGAATAAACTATACACCAGCTGCAGTAAAGCCCAGCCGCACTCGCGCCAAATCTGCAAAGCCGCAGCTTTACCGCCTCCCGCCAAAGCCCGACCAGGCTTCTGATTGGCTGTCGCTAGAGCGCCGCGCGCCTTGGCCCACGCCCCCTCCTTCACTTCCAATCCAGTCGGAAGGACCACAACCAATAAGAGAGCCCCAGGTCTCAGAGCCACTGCCAGGCCACGCCCATCGAGCAGGGAGGGATTCTACATCCGGGGCCTCCGCGGAAAGACGCAAGGTTGCGGAGGGAGCGATTCTGGGTAAGGCAAACCGAGCCGGCCGCAAAGGGCAGCGGGAAGTGTAGTCTTAGCTGCAACGCGACTCTGTTTCCATGCTCATTTTTCCGTGGGAGGTGTAGAGATGTGGTTGCCCCTTCTCACTGGCGCGCGTACCCATTTTCATTATCCTAATGGTATGCATTTTCAGAGACCTACTACCTGTCATGACAGGGGAAGGGGGGGCAGTTCTGTGTGCCAGGCGTGATACTAGGCGCTTTACTTACCTAATGTTCAACCTGCAAGTCACAAAGCGAATGTGCAGAGGGTTAGAGGTCACAGCATCTTGGTGGCGATGAAGAGCTTAGGACCCAGATTTCCTGACACCCAAACCGAGGTTTTTTTTGTAAAGCTCTACACATACATAAATAAATACACTACACTCCAATCGCAGTATCTCCTTGATTTGTGTTTCAAAGATAAGAAATAGGGCCAGGCCTTTGCTTTCGTTAAAAATAACATCCTGTGCACCTTATCAATTCCATTAATCCACACCTTGTGGGGAGCTGAGAGAATTATGGACCCTTAATTTTAAAACCTTATTTTATGGCTAAACACTGGGGTTTCAGGGCCAGAGAAGACCCCTATAGAAGAGGCAAGCTGAGCTTTTAATGAAAAATATAAATTAAAGGAGTAATTTACAGGCCGGCTTCCAAAGCTAATAACCTCAGGTTCCCTTGAAGGCCAAAACCCAATTCTAGGTGATGGCAGGCATTTATCTTTCATTCTTTAGTTTCAAATGAAATAGAGCAATGAAGCTGAGAAATAGGAACCAATGGTATTACAATCATCAGTTAATTATAATTAGTTCATACAGGAGATAAAGCACAAATACTGAGTGTTTAAGTGTATGCCAGGCACTGAGCCCACCTATTATCACCTTACTCTCACAAACATCGCATTAAATTGGTGTTATTTTCATTTTGCAAATGAGGAAACTGAAATAGAGGGCTTGAGTAAATTTGCCCAAAGTCACACAACCAGTAAGTGGAAAAACTGGCATTTGAACTCAGGAAGTCTGACAGGAGATCAAATTCTTGACCACTTAAATACAGGGGGAGGTATTAGATGCAGGTCCTAAGTAAGAAACCTTCTGTGTACTTCTAAATAGGAAGGGATGGGGGTGCCTAGTTGGCTCAGTCACAAGAGCTTATGACTCCATCTCTGGCCGTGAGTTGAAGCCCCACGTGGGGTGTAGAGATCACTTAAATAAAACTTCAAAAGTAAATAAATAGGAAGAGATGGTGAAGGAGCACATTTTGGGAAGGCTCTCTAGGAGCTGGAAACCCTAAGTGAAGAGATTAACTGACGTGAATGGAAAAAGTGTTACCGTAGAATGGAGGCTTTTTGACTTGATGGTATTTCTGATCTCTTAATAGAGCGATAGAACCCAGGAAGCAACATTTACTGTTCATGTATTTTGATAACCTGGCCACCTAAGAACTGTCCTTAATAACCTGAAATGGAAACATGTGTCCAGCCAGCTTTAAGGGGTAGTGGCAAACAACCTCCCTCAGTTACAGTGGGCTAGAGGGAGCCCAGGAAGCAATGAGTACTTAATATATACATCTTGCAGGCTATGAAAACACTCACCAAGAAGAAAAACAATGGTCCAAAATAAGCTTACAAGATTAAATGACCACCGTGGAAGCAGGCAGAGAATCACAGAATGTCTGGATTGAAAGGTCCCTAAAAGGTTACCTACATGAAGCTCTCCCTTTCCGATACTACAGGAACATGCTGCACATGCCACCAGTTTCTTGCTTCTGTGCCTCTGTCCTTGCTGTTTCCTCTGTGTGGAATGCCACACACCATCCTCCCTCCCTGGCTGTCATAAAGCCTTTTAATAACCTACATAGGTTTCTCCTGGCAGCTGTCCTGAAGTGTCCTCCTAGACTCTGAGCTCCCTGGAGGCAAAGACCGTGTCCTATTCATCTTCATATTGTAGGTCCCTGGCAGAGTAAAGTATACAATACCGGCCTGCTGAAAGAACGGAAAGGACATTCCTGCCAACTGGATATCCACCTTTTTCATGAACACTTTTTGTGGCTGGATAGCATAGAGTCCTTTAAATTTCACACCCCATAACCTAGGAGTGGAAAATTAATTCAATTATGTGTAAAAATGATCCAGACTGGGCTCCAGTGCTGTCATGATGTCAGACGTGAAGCATTTCCCTGTAGTTCTCCTCTGGGGTGGTTAGGGTCCTGAGGTTGACATTTTCCTTCTCTTACCTCTGTCTGCAGAGTAACAGAAGTCAGAGGCAGGCAGCATCCTTGCAGCTGTGGCTGGGCGGGGCCAGGAAATACTTAAACAGGCACATTCACAGTAAGCAGCTGTGTCTCAGTAATAATGACAGTTGACACACTGGAGTCCTTATCACCTGCTTAACTGATAACACAGTAGCATGAGGGAAGGAATCAAATCACACTGGAAGGACCCATCCAGTGCACAACATCCTTGTGTGTGCACCCATGCGTGCACACACCACACACACACACACACACACACACACACACACACACACAGACTAGCAATACCATCTCAACAGGACAGAGAAAACCTTACAGGGTTAGGAAGTGAAGCTGAGGGTCATTCACACAAAATCTATTTGAGGGCTATTTAAAGTCACAGGAGGAACAATTAAATCAATAAATAGGTAGTTTATTAATCATATTAATAACAATGATGGGTCAAATAATCAGGGATTCAGCCAATCTGTTAAGTATGGATGAAAATGAAAGGAGGCCTTTCCCCCCTCCCTCTCACATGTTTTCATATCTAAAATTATGTGAAAGTGATTCATACACACACCCATAATGAATCAGTATGGGAAATAATTTCAAGACCTTTCCTAGTGATGAAAAGTGCAAGGTAAGCTCATTAACTCTTGGTGGTGATTATGTCAGCTGACCACAGTAAGCAGAGAATGTCTGGTTCAGTTTTTACACCCCAAGTCAAAGTTCAAGAAAGCCAGCTAAGATTTCAATGCAAAAAGCAGGAAAGGGAAAAAAGAAAAACCAATAAAAATAGACACACATAGTCTGTCTGCTCTGTCCCCACCTTTTCTTCCATACCTCAGTCTGAGACTGCCATGCAACACAGGTAGAAAGAAGCTTAAGAGATAGAAGGAGAGGACAAGGCCAGAGCATCTCCTGGGTCCCCTGAAATCAGGTAGGTGGCAAACATTGATGACCAAATCTATCAGAATCACCCAGGTGAGCACGGCTAATGAACTGTGGTATTCAAAACAGCAGGAGGGGAGGAGGGAAAACCCCTCCAGCTACCAGATGCTTCCGCCCAAGTCAGTGCATCTACCTTCTCAGAGGTCCTAGTCAAACCACTACACTCACTGGAGGCAACGGATTTTCTCCCCTCTCTATGCCACCACTTGAGGCGGCGTTCCAGACAAGAGTACACAGTTTTCAGGTTTTTGTTTTTGTTTTTAAGCAAGGTTTAATTAAACTGCACGGCATCCAGAAGAAAGAAATGTACCAAAGAATCCAACCTGAGACCAGACCATACATTGTGGGGAGGGAGGGGGCAAAATCACTGCTAATTGGGTGAGGGAGCACTGTAATTGGAGTAGAACTCCAAAATAAGTCATACAATAAATTATTTTTTAAAAAGAAAATAAACTGATCCACACGCAAAGATGGACAGACACACACACTCACGCACGCCACACATGTCACTCTAGTCTTTTATTCAGTGTTGACTATGACTTTCACACTGGTCCCCGTGGGAAAGGACAAAGGTTAGACATGAGAAAAGAAGGCTTGGCCCCTCTGCCACCAGTGGAATGAGATTTAAGACAATTAGAGGAAACCCACTAAGCTGTTAGAAACAAGAGTAGAAAGAAGGAAACAGCAGTTATCAAGGAAGATTTTAATTGCTTCAAAGGGAGAGAGGAAGAAAGCAGAGAACTCTAACACAAGTAAAGGCACAATGACCGTGGAGTTGAATGGAACCAAATCCTTCCTTCAGTTAAAGTTATCCTTCTTTTTGTATGTATCTTGAAGGTGGCTGTAATTTTGTTACATTTTGCTTTTAAGAGATGAGTCTTGAAGGCAGACTTGTAATGCCTTCCATTCCCTAAATCAGGGTGTCTTACAGAAAGCCACCTTGACCACATGGCCAGGGACTGAGATTCAGTAGGGAAAGAAAGGCTACAACTGGAATGTGAAGAATTGGATTTGCAGTTGATCGTAGGTTGGGTTTCCAGAAGGACAGACAGCTCAGTGTAGTGCCATCAAAGGGCCTCAGATGCCCTGTACTCCACCCCCAGAGCTTTGCGGAAGGGAAGGACCCTGGAGTCACATTTCTCCCCCACTCCCATAAGCACTCAGCCTACAGATTATTTCAAGTGATCAGGAGAATTAAAACACACCCCAACCCTGAGTTGCTCTGTAGCAAGTCTATTTACAATTTTTTCTCACCTCTCCCTGGAGGTAAATCTGGGCTTCAAGTTGGGAAGCTGTCGGGGGAAGGAAGCCCCCAGTGCAATGGCCAGCGGCTAGTCTCCTTGCGTTTGCCAGTTAGGAGTGCTGGGATGCATTTCTGGAGACAGCAGCCTCACATCCATCAGGTGGGGTAGCCCTAAACCCACACTCTGGGAGCCCAGGCTGTGAGGATGATAGGGTTCTGCAGCTGGAGGAAATCCCCACAACAGAAAAAAACCATACCTGGAATATCAAAGTGATTCGATCCAGGTCTGGTGACCAAAAAAGAGGGAAGAGGGGCATCTAGCTCATTTAAAAACCTGGAAGCCACTGCTCTGCTTCCCAGAAAGGGTGGAAAGAAACAGTTAAGTTTTTCCCACTAGAGAAAAACATCATAAAACCAAACCCGCACAAGGGCTTTTAACACAGATTCCTGATGCTTAGTTAGGCAATGTCTCTTCCTTCTGGGAGGGAATAAGGGGGTTAATGGGACTGGGCAATAGTCTCAACATGAGACCACCCAATCTTCCACTGAAGAGACAAAATTCCCACAAGCAGATAAAAAGAGCAGTTTAAAAGGTGAGAAGTTTTAGTGCTCTTGCAGCCAGCCCACCTTAAATCTATTTTACAAGCTTTTTACAACATATAAAATAGATCAATAACTATGAGGATCACATTCCCATTCTTCAATAGTAAATATACATGACAATAAATCTGTTATTAACAGAGGGACCAAATAACGTATAAGGCAAAAGACATTTAAATAGGTACTGTGCCATCAACATGCTCTCAAGAAGAAAATCCCTCTGATTAGATCTAGGCCCAGGCCTTTTTTCATGAGGCCAAGAAAATGAGAATACAATCAATACCCATGTGACACAGCCCAAATGCTGGGGAATATGAGGGACAGCAGGTCACAGAGGAGGAAGATTATCAGCCCCAATGAAAAGCTGGGGTTTGGCTTTTACTTGTGATACTCATTTTGATGCTCTATGTTTGAGTAAAGGAGGAAAAAAAAAAGATATACTTTGATAACATTGTACAAAAGGCATCAACTCCCATTTCAAAAACAAATGGGAAGACTTCACAGTCCAAGTTCAGTAACTGGTCAGCATCTCCCTGGAACTCTGCTGCAGAATTAACTCTTGTAACTCTTTTTCCCTCCACTAGTGCCCTGTCTCAGCTATCCTGGCTTCAGGATGCTAGGGATATACTGCTGGGAGGTAACTGCTAACAGATTTGAAAATAAAAACAATAAAGAGAATGATTAGAAAAGTTTGGTGACAGACCTCACCATGGTTTGTCCCAAGGGCCAATGTAGTCCAGGGGATGGCAGAGGATAGCAGACCCCATACAAATAACCCAAGTTGAGAGCTCTCCCATCTAGCACTGGGAAGACATGGGTTTCACTGGGCACCAGGCACAGATCCTTAGTCTGTGATCTAACAGATTAGAGAGGTCCCTAAGGCAGTTTAAGCCTGTTGATGTACCTGGTGATAATTTTTAATTGACTCTCCCCATCCATTTCAAGGAATAGCCCTGGCTCTCCTGCTCTAACTCCAAGCTTTGAGCAGTCTCTGCACTTGGCAAGAGCTGTAGCAAACCAAACCAACCCATGTGTAGAACCCAGGAGCCCCATCCTGCTGCTGGAGAATGGTGAAGTCCCTGTCGCACCATCCAAGCTCAGTTCCTACCTAGATTGGGACCCATTTCCTCTGTGCCCTTTAACCAGGACTGGAAGACAAAGAAACATATTGCTGACTGCCAAGGAAGATCAATTGGACTGAAGCACACCTCACCAAAGTCTTTGTGCTTCTTGGCACAGAGGAATCTTTGACTATCCCCATAAGCTTCCTCACCCTTCTCTATTTGGTTGTATAACCCCTTCAGTCTTGGGAAGGCAAGAGTGGTGGAGAAAGGAACAGAAAGAACATACTCAGCCAGATGGGCTGTGAACTTTGGAATAAGTTGGCCTTAAAGTCCTTCGAAGTCCACAGAGCTGATCCCTTCCATGAGGTGCTTCACCCTTCCCTTGTCATCCTGGAGCACCCATGAGGGGCTGAAGTTTCTGAGCAGGACTAAAAGGGCCAGGTGTCAAGGCCAGGGCCTTATCTTCCCATCTCCCATTGCAGGTTTTTGGAGTATGTGAATCTGTAATGAACGAAAAAATGGGACTTTTCTCTTGAGGGAGTGGGCAGTGCAGAGAGGAAAAACATCCCTCAGCCTCAGCACCCTGAGGAAATGGGCAGGGATTCCCAGAGGATGCAAATGGCTCCTGGTCCCTTTGCTGCACAGAAACTGACTAGCTCTAAAAGGATCCCCAGTTTATTTCACCCTCTCTTATTAGATGTTTAGTTCAACTGATTAGTATTTAGTATTTGTAATATCCAACTTCTCCCTGGGGTGGTGGCATGGGGTGGGGTGAAAACAAAACCAAAATACCCCTAAAAAGAAAGCAGAACCGTTTCTTTGCCCTTTTTTCAAACATGACCTTTAAAACAGATCACTTCTCTGCAAATTCCTTTCCTGTTTCACTAAAAATGCCCACCCCCCAGAAGTCCTGGCCATGCCAGCCTCCTGAATGATGAAATAGAATATACTCGCCAAGCTTCCCCCACTGTGGGTAGGAGAAGGTAGGAGTACCATTCTCCACCCTGCTCCAACAATGAGTTCATTCATCACAACAAGGCACCTTTCCCCAAAAGGAAAGCAGGAGACATGGAAGCTTTTTCCTCATCTGGCTAGCAGGGCTTGCAAGAGGAGGGATGGATGCAGGGTTTGAGACCCTCCTGTCAATATAAAGAGTCCAATCACCAAGTCTAGAGACGAGATGCATAGATGGAGGTGAGTGGGGAGGACGCTTGGTGTCTAGAGGTGGGTTGCACTGGAGAAACACGTCAGGAGCTCTCATGCAGGTTTCAGGGGAATGGAAGGGACCATCTGAGCACAGGAGAGGGTCCATCCTTATCCTGAGGAACAGGACCAAGCCAGGCTTCACCTGAGAATGGGTGGCAGAGGTGGGGCTCCACGGGCAGCTGAAAAATATAAAAATGAAAACCACATACAGAAGGTCAACCACCAGACCCTGAATAACCCAAACATTCCTGAAATAAGAGACAGGCTCTTTAAGCTAACCTTTAAAATTTAGGGATTGGTTTTGTTGTTATCTTTGTTTTCTTAAGAAAACACTGATGAGGAGAAGCAAATTTTAACCTAAGAAAAACACACCAATTCTACATTCAATGGAATTATGGAAAAACTTTCATGGCTGCTCTTCTCACCTCGGTTTGTTTTGCTGGGATATATTCTTTGAAAGTGTTTATATTCTTCTGGAGCAGGAAAGTCTTCTACTGGATGGAAAGAATACTTTGACTCAAAATCATCTGGGAAAAGAACAAAAAATTAATTCCTATCACTCTTTCATGTGCTCCCACATACTCTGTACCACTTCTGACCCTCCCCTTGCTAATTTCCCATGCATTCTGATGGACGATGAGGGGCCCGCCTGGCCCACTAAACCAAGGTTCTGGAGGCCAGCAAGAGCATCTTTCTAGGCACCTCATATGCAGAGGCTGTGCTTAAAGGCTCTTTTCTAATGAAAAGAATCTTTCTAATGAAAGGCTCTTTCTAATGAAAAGGAATCAATCTTTGAATTGGTTCTTCAAATCTTTCCACCAAAAACCACACACTTAACATGAAAGGAGCCCAGCTGTTTGCATGGGAAGAGAAAGAAATACAGTTCTGTTTCAGTCATCTTAGAGACTGTCACCATGGGAAACCAACTGAACTGAATCTACAGATTGGTAGACATTAACCTAAAACGGGAATTTTTGTCACGAGCTAGTGAGAGATCTGACCAGATAATTCCCCTCTGGTCCAAATTACCCTCATTTAAATTCTACGACACAGTTGGGAGAGCCCTCTCACGGCCCCCACTCCCACTTTCCATGGCCCTTCTACAAGGCGGCTCAAATTTTCTATGGGCGTGACTCACTCACATTCCAAAAACCCTGGTCCACCTATTAGGAACAGACTAGAGCGGGAGCGGGTAAGAGTTAACCATTAAAGAATGTAGAGTGTTAGGGTCGAATGGGGCTGTATAGATCTTTCCAGGGGTCCTCAACAGAAGGTCTGAGAAAACCCTATGGACAACCTTTGCTTGGGGCTCCATTCTAAACCTAATGAATTAGAACCTCTTAGGTGGGGCCTAAGACTCATTTATAACCTTGAAAAGTTAAATATGATACACTCCTGATCTCAACCCCCTCATTTCATAGATGAGGGAAGTGGGGCCCAGAGAAATGAAATGGCTTCCTCAAAGTAACACAGCTAGGCAGTGGATTTGTATTATTAGATTAATGTGGTGTACAGTGGTGTGTTTTGTTTTCTAAAGGTCCAGAAAGGCCCTCTCCTTCCTAGGAAGATACATAATTCCTGCCTGAATAATCCTGAAGAGGATAAAGTCTCTGACCTAAAAGTTAATCACAAATGATCCTTGGGGAGCAAGAGAGTGGCTTTGGAGTTATTAACACAACACCTACTGATTTTACTTCAATCTCTTCCAAAGCAATCATGCCTAGAATTTGCAAAAGGAAAGGCATGTCAATTTGCAAAGGCCCAGAAATCCAAGAGGAAGTTAAGAGAAGAACTGCTGTCAACAAAGGGTACCCAGTGACCATTCCCATTCTAGAGTGGCCACTGGAATTAGTGAAGTCACCACAGGAACTGTGAGACTAAAACAGCTTGCTACTCACCCAAGAAAGATCGGACAGTGGTAATAGAATCTCTGTGGCCATTCCTCAGGGGTGGTGGAGGAGGAGGGGGTGGTCCAGCTGGCGTCCTTGAGGGAGGAGGTGGGGGCTTTCCTCGGCTCAGGGGTTCTGACCCATGCATTCGGTATGGTGGTGGGGGAGGGGGAGCATCCCTGGCACCATTTCGGATCATGGGTGGTGGGGGTAGAGGAGCTGCAATGAAAATCCAAAGCAGTTAGACTGCGATGCAGAGATGGTGAGGAGTGGGGGGCGGGTTAAGAGACACACACTAAATGTCTTGGTGCCTTCCCAAAGAGCCAGGCTCTGTGAGCACGCGGGCAGCATGTCAAGTATCATACTCACCCTCCTGTCACCCCTATTTAACAGCAGCAACACTCTATCAGATCCCAAAGTTCAGAATGAATGTGTGACCTTTTTAATTTTCTGTGACGAGTCAGCCAAGAACTCTGCCTATTCGTGTTCTTTTCCCTGCCTTTCCACGCCTTCCTCCACATTTCTAATTCAAAGATTTCTCGTATTTAGCCTGTTTTATTGCAAAAAGTTTCCCAAATGTCCTCCTTGCTTCTCATCTCTTATCATGCCAATCCATTCTGCATACCAACTCACTAATGTCCCCAAATACTTGCTCAAACTTTTCCAAGGACTTTGCATTTCCTGTATCATGAAGTTTCAAATCCTTAGCTTCAACCCCAGCTGAGTCTCATCCCATCATCTTCCTTTCTTACACAGTAACTTAGCACAGCAGTCAGCCTGATCTCACCATCTCCTCTTCCTTGCTTGATTCCTAAGGCTGGGTTGGGTGCCCCTCTTCCACACTCACACTGTTGCCTCTGTACCTCTCTACTACACTACTATATTGTATTATAGTTGTTCATTTTATGTGCCTCTTCCCCAGGACACTAAGTCAGAGCAGTTGTCCATTCATCTGAGTTCCCAAGCTCAGCCAAATGTACAGCACACAGTTAGGTAGGCAATCAACATTTGCTGACTAAACCAAACTACATACGCTTTGCTCTCGTGACTGGCCCAAAAGACTCGGAAATACCATCCCTCTTCCCTTACTGCCAAACCCGACCTCTCCTTTAAGGTTCAACTCAAGCCCTATCTTCTACAGGCTTTCCCAAAGCAATGCACTCTATTCTAATCCCCTCTTCTTTGTTCTCCCACAGCATTTATAGGCTCTGTCATTTATTCTAACACTTAGTAGTACATACTAAAATGAGTGATTCTCAAAATATGTTTAGTATGTTCATCTGCAGAAGTTACATATCTCCAATGATAATCTAATTGCTCAAAAAATTGGGAATGCCTCTTTGGGAATTGCCTCCAAACCCAGTTTCTAATCAGACACATCCATAAATATTATATGATGTTCATATCTCATTTCTGAGGTCGTACCACTACCAATAAAAATATTCGTACTTACGTCTTTTCAAAAATCAAATTCACTCTTGAAAGACAAAAATGTGCCACTAAGTAGAACATAAAAAACACGTCTGAAGACATGTCAACATCACTGGAATAGGTTCTAAGGTGTTTATGTTATATTATTCTATTCTTTTCATTAACTAGCAAAAATAGTAGCTACCATTTATTTCATTTCCATTATATTCCAGGCACTGTCCTGAGCACTTTATAGGCATTAAATCTTTAAAAACTCTTCAGTCTCTCCTGCAAATTATGTGGTATTATCCCCATTTCACAAATGAGGAAACTGGGACTCAGCCTGTTTGTCTGAGGCCATAGATCTAACAGACTCAGCACACATCTGCTCTTTCCACTGTGCCCACTCTGCTTTTCATAACTACCACCAAGTACTATGTATTTTATCTCCCCCCAAAATTTGTAACCCACTGAGATGGAAGTGTGTCTTTTGGCACCAATGCCATATCCAATAAATAGCTGTTACCTAAATAATACATGGAGAGACAACTCAGCTTAACACTAGTTTAGTGAGAAAGAGTGTATCTTTTTTTTTTTTTTTTTTTTAAGTAAACTCTATGCCCAACGTGGGGCTTGAACTCATGACCCTTGGAGTCACATGCTCTACTGAGTGAGCCAGCTAGGTACCCCAAGAGTGTATCTTCAATTTATTCCTTGTAAATTACTGTCAGAATTTCTGTAGAGTGACCACAGCTAAGCATAAAACAGTAATGGGATGATGTATGTAGACAAAGGGTCCAGCACTGTAGGCCCAGTAAATGTTGGTTTGCAACTCTCCTAAAATACACTCTGAATGTCTCCCTCTTTTCAAGGTTTAAGTATGACAGGGGCTATTAGAGGCAATAATAAAAGAGAAATCTCCTTAATAGCACCTAGCAGCAGATCTCTGAACCTTATTTGCATTTCAAATCTGCCCAAACCAAAGCCCTTTCAGGTCACCCTCAAAATATTTCTCTAAAACCCAGATTTCTCAGGGCCCTAAGAGTCTGTTTCTACTCTAGCGCAGTGCCAGGAAGTGTAAGACAGGCAACATTAGCCAGGCTCAAAAGGACACCAGCTAGACACTGGGCAGGTGGCAGTGATTACAGCCAACCCAGACTGGCCAAATAGAGCAGGACCAAGAGCAGCCTGCTTGCTCCCTTGGCACCCTCCCTGAGGGACCAGGCATCCCAACCAGGTTCTGCCATCTCCAATAAGTTTCTGGGCTCTTTGTCACATCCAATTTTAAGACTGTTTCAAGTGACAGAGCTGGGACCCAAGGACCCTAAGAAAGAAGTAGTTTGTAAAAGAAACCCTGCGGTGGGAGATCACCCTTTTGTAGACCAAGATAAACCTAATTTTGAGAGAAGGGTAGTATTGATTCTTAAAAGAAAAAAAAAAATCCCTTAAAAATAGTATTTTAGGGGCGCCTGGCGCAGTCGGTTAGGCGTCCAACTTCAGCCAGGTCACGATCTCGCGGTCCGGGAGTTCGAGCCCCGCGTCAGGCTCTGGGCTGATGGCTCAGAGCCTGGAGCCTGTTTCCGATTCTGTGTCTCCCTCTCTCTCTGCCCCTCCCCCATTCATGCTCTGTCTCTGTCTGTCCCAAAAATAAATAAACGTTGAAAAAAAAAATTTAAAAAAAAAAATAGTATTTTACTCTGCAAAGAAAAAATTCAGAAACTCTATGGACCAACACGTGGCAATTTTTGATCCCTGAGCACTCTGGGAAGACAAAAGACTCCATGCTTTTTAAAATGTAAATAATTCATATAGAAACAAAACTACATTATCATATAATACTGTCATAATATGATTGAGTAACAGAGATATATCCATGAACTACCTGGAAATCCTTGCGGAAAACCACTAACAGTTATCAGCATACTACTGTTTACAAAGCACTTTCATACATTTATTTACAACCACCTCTGAAGGTACTGTGAACACAAGAGGAAACAAACCCAGAGAATCAGAGCGATCTGCCCAATGTCACACAACAAAGAGAGCCAATACTGACATGATCTCTGATTAAGATACCTCAATTTTTTCTCAGTATTATCACTCTAAGAACTGTTGCTCTGGTTACTGACATGCAGAAGAATGAAACTGGACCACTTTCTTTCACCACACACAAAAATAAATTCAAAATGGATTAAAGACCTAAATGTGAGACAGGAAACCATCAAAATCCTAGAGAAGAACATAGGCAGCAATCTCTTTGACCTTGGCTGGAGCAACTTTTTCCTAGACAAGTTGCCGGAGGCAAGGTAAACAAAAGCAAAAATGAACTACTGGGACCTCATCAAGATAAAAAGCTTCTGCAGAGAGAAGGAACAATAAACAAAACTAAAAGGCAGCCTATGGAATGGGAGAAGATATTTACAAATGACATATCTGATAAAGGGTTATTATCCAAAATAGTGTTGAAAAATAAACTATCCAAAATAAGTGTTGAACTTAAACTCAACACGCAAAAAACAATCCAGTTAAGATACAGGCAGAAGACATGAATACACATTTTTCCAAAGAAGACATTCAGATGGCTAACAGTCACATGAAAAGATAGTCAACATCACTCATCATCAGGGAAATACAAATCAAAAACACAATGATACTACCTCACACCTGTCAGAATAGCTAAAATTAACACCAAAGGAAACAACATATGTTGGCGAGGATGCAGAGAAAGGGGAACCCTCTTACACTGTTGGTGGCAGTGCAAACTGGTGCAGCCACTCTGAAAAAAAGTGTGGAGTTTCCCAAAAAGTTAAAAATTGAATTACCCTATAAAAATCACACTACTAGGTATTTACCCAAGGAATACAAATTCAAAGAGGGATACATGCACCCAATGTTTACAGCAGCATTATTCACTATAGCCAAGATATGGAAGCAGCCCAAGTGTCCATCAACTGATGAATGGAGAAGATGTGTGTACACACACACACACACACACACACACACACACACACACAGATGCGCACATGCACACAGGAATATTACTCCGCCATCAAAAGGAATGAAATCTTGACATTTGCAACAATGTGGCTGGAGCTACAGTGTATTATGTTAAACCAAATAAGTCATTCAGAGAAAGACAAATAACGTATGATTTCACTCATGTGTGGGATTTAAGAAACAACACAGATGAACATATGGGAAGGGGGGGAAGAGGGAAACAAAACATAACAGACTTTTTAAATTATTCTTTTTTATTAAAAACTTTTTTAAATGTTTTCTTTATTTTTGAGAGAGAGAGACAGAGCATGAGCTGGGGAAGACACAGAGAGAAGAAGACACAGAATCCGAAGCAGGCTCCAGGCTCTGACTGTCCACACACAGCCCAATGCAGGGCTCAAACCCACAAACTGTAAGATGATCATGACCTGCGCTGAATTTGGATGCTTAACCAACTGAGCCACCCAGGCACCCTCCTAACGGACTCTTAATGATAGAGAACACACTGAGGGTTGATAGAGGAAGGTGGGTGGGGGATGGGCTAAATGGGTGTTAAGCACTTGATGTTATATGTCAGTGACCAATCACTAAATTCTATTCCTGAAACCAGTATTACACTATTAATTAACTTGAATTTATTTAATTTATTTATGGGGGGCTGCAAGTGAGCAAGGAGCAGAGAGAAGGGGGAGGGAGGGAGGGAGGGGGAGAGAGAAAGGGAGAGGGAGAGGGAGAGGGAGAGGGAGAGGGAGAGGGAGAGGGAGAGAGAGAGAGAGAGAGAGAAGTGGGGCTCACCTGAAGTGGGGCTCGAGCTCACCTGGAGCAGGGCTGGAACTTACAAACTGCAAGATCATGACCTGAGCCAACTGAACCACCTAGACACCCCTATTTATTTTGTATATGAAAGTTTTTTTTTATTTTTTATTTATTTATTTTTTTTTACTTTAAAAAAAAATTTTTTTTTTTCAACGTTTATTTATTTTTTGGGGCAGAGAGAGAGAGACACACACAGAATCGGAAACAGGCTCCAGGCTCTGAGCCATCAGCCCAGAGCCTGACGCGGGGCTCGAACTCACGGACCGCAAGATCGTGACCTGGCTGAAGTCGGACGCTTAACCGACTGCGCCACCCAGGCGCCCCTGAAAGTTTTTTTTTAATGTTTGTTTACTTTTGAGAGAGAGGAGAGAGAGTGCAAGAGTGAGCGGGGGAGGGGCAGAGAAAGGGAAACAGAATCCGAAGCAGGCTCCAGGCTCTGAGCTGTCAGCACAGAGCCCAATGCAGGGCTCAAACCCATGAACCACGGGACCACGACCTGAGCAGAGGTTGGATACTTAACTAACTGAGCCACCCAGGCACCTCCCCCAATTTTTTTTAGATGTTTATTTATTTGCCCCACATCAGGCTCTGCTCTGACAGTGGGGAGCCTGCTTCGGATTCTCTCTCTCTCTCTCTCTCTCTGCCCCTCTCCCACTCATGTTCCCTCCCTCTCTCTCAAAATAAACAAATAAATTAAAATTTGAAAGGGGAAAAAAAAAAAAGGAAAGCTTGCTGAGGCCTCCACCAGGCCTCAAAGTTGGTGATAGCTAAGGGACAGAAGAACAAGGCTCATAACTTCACATTCTTCTAAAGAAACCCCAAAGAAAGAACTGAGAAGTGGGAAGCAAGAAGTACACAGACATTTAAAACTATTCAGTTCAGGGCGCATGGCTGCCTCACGTCAGTAGAGCATGTGACTCTTGATCTCGGGGTAGTGAGTTCACGCCCCACTTTAGGCCTACAGCCTAGTTAAAATAAATTAAATTGAATCAAATTGAGAAATAAATTAAAATTACTCAGTTCAACCCACAGAAATTACATTTTTTCGCGACTTCTATTTCTGGATGGAGTTAGGTAGATATGGGCTCTACTTAAAGAGGTTTTTTTTAAGTCCCTAAGTTAAAAAGACTTTTTTTAAACCTAAATTTTATAGAATCAAAGGCCACCTTAGGAATAGGATTCTTATGGCTAAAACCAAGGAGACATGGAATCAGGAACGTACCAGGTACTATATGACAGCTTAGGCTGGACTGCCAGCTCCTAGAGTACAAATCTCTATGTACCTCACCAACCAGCAGCACGGGTTACACGGCCTCTGGATCACTTAATTTCTTCATCAATGATCTATATCAGCAAGGACTGATTGTTTAAAAGCTCAAAAGCCGGGGCAACTGGGTGGCTCAGTCAGCTGAGCATCCAACTCTTGATTTTGGCTCAAGTCATACCAGGGTCGTGAGATCGAGCCCCAAGTTGGGCTCTATGATGGAAGTGGAGTCTGCTTCAGATTCTCTCTCTCCCTGCCCCTCTCCCTGGCTCATGCACTCTCTAAAAAATAATAATAATAAAATAAAAGCTCAAAAGCCATTTGTGGAGGGTGTGGCTCAAAGTCCAATGATACAAGAGGACATGGGAGCCAAAATTCCTGGGTCTAGGAAGGCACCAGAGAGCTTCATGATCTACCTCACTCTACTTTCAGTCATGCTATTTTGTAAAAAGATTACACAACCTCTTCTACCTTTTCAAGAGCTCCTTAGTCTCCTGCTCACCCAATTTAGGCTGAAGGTCCACTGTTACAATCAGTCCCTGACCTAAACCCTTAGCTTCCTTGACCCACTCTCCCTTAGTATCACACATGCCTAAAAAAGCTAACCCTGGTTAAATACCATGCTACCCCACTCAGCACCTGCAAATGCACAGCTCGACACACACTGTGCTAATCTCACTTTGAGTGTATGGCTCCTAACCCTGAGTGGGCCTTTCATGTTGCTGATTATCCCAGCACACCCCTAGACAGCCACTCATGCCCTCTCTCTCCTTCCCCCCCACCCCTTGTTCACAGCAGATATCCTTGCTTTCCATTTCGCCAATTAGAAACAAACCAGAAGAAACTCTGCGCATGTTCCTATCACTACACCCACCTACCCACTTGCTTCTATGCCTATGCATTCTACCTTCCCTCTGGTTACCATGGAAGAACGGTGTTCTTATCTAAGGCCAATCTCCTACCTATGGATCAGATTCCATTCCTTTTAGCCTTCTTGAGGACATGACTCAAGCAATTTCCCCTGCTTCTACTGCACCATGGGGAGGAGGGGTCCGAACCTTCACTCTCACATCCTCCTCCAGCAACCATTCCATTTATCTGCACCCCACTCCCCTTGAAGCAAACTGAGATTTCTACATTGCTATCTCCAATTCCTTTCCTCCTATTCCAGATTTCCCAAACACATCCCAGTTAGACTTTTACCCTCATCCTCCACCATTCCACTGAAACTACTCTAAAGGGTATCATGTTGTTTGCAGGACCCCCAATGACTCCAAGTTGCTAACACCAATGTCATTCTGTTTTCAGCCCCGGACACAGCTGATGACTCCATCCTGGCATCCTTCCAGCATTCTCTTGGGTTTCTTTCTTCCTCACTAGAGGCTGTTTCTCAGCTTCCTCTGCTCGCTACTATATATCTCTGTGATATAGGAGGACCCCAGGCCTTAAGCCTCAACCTCTTCTCTACCTAGATCAGCTCCTCTGGTGAGCTCACCCAGCACGTGGTTTTCAATATCATTCAAATTTCTCTAGCCCAGATCTCTCCCCTGAACTTCAAAGTCTGACAGACATCCAAGAGAAAATAATGAATTGGTGTTTGGCTAACAGGGATCTCAAACTTGACTTGTCCAGAAGTGAACACCTGTCTTCTTCCCCCAAACCTGCTGTGATCCTGCCTATCTGCCCAGTCTATTGCAACAGCCTCGGAAGGAGTCTCCTTTGCCAACTTTGTCCTCAGGCAGTCTGTTTTCAACACAGGAGTCTGTCATCCTTTCCAAAGCAAAAGCAACAGGGCACCTGGGTAGTTCAGTGGGTTAAGCATCCTGACTCTTGATTTTAGCTCAGGTCATGTTGTCAGTTTGTGAGTTTGAGCCCCACATCAGGCTTTGTGCTGACTGCACGGAGCCTCCTTGGGATTCTGTCTCCTTCTCTCTGCCCCTCCCTTGCTTTCTCTGTCTCTCTCAAAAATAAACAAACATTTTAAAAATTAAAAAATAATAATAAATAAAATCTGAAGCAATGCTTCTCCTTTGTTCCCATGGTTCCAGTGGCTCTGCATCTCTCCAAGTAAATCCCAGTCATGATAAAGCCTTGCAGTATTCTCTCTAGGAAATCTAGCTTCCTGATCTCCATGTCCTGCCGCTCTTCCCCTTACTCATTCTAGTCCTGCCAAGATGGCCTCCCTGATGTCCCCAGTCTCAGGGCCTTTGCATTTGCTGTTCTCAATGCTTGCAATAGCTGTTCTCCCAGAAACTGCTTAGCTTATTGTCTTCAGGTCTTTGCCAGACTGTCACTTCATACCCCACTCCTGCAATAAAAATATCACCACCACCCTCCACCCCATAGATCCTATTCCCCTCCTTCTCTGCTTTGTATTTCTTTTTTTTTTTTTTTTTTTTTTTACTAATTTGCTTGACTGTCCAGAGAACAGGAATCTTCTGTCTTTTCTATCGATTCCTATTTCCCTAACACAGTCCGACACATAAAAAGGAACTCAATAAACTTATTCAATGAGTAAGTGAATTCTTTTTCTCTTCAATTGCTGAAGGAGAGCTTTGGAGAAAAGGATGAGACAATTAACTCAATTCTCCATCTAATAGGAAAAAAGATGCTTCCAGGCACTTACCTGCTCCCCGACTGGGAGGGTCCCGGGCTGGGGGTGGTGGCCTATTACTCTGTATCGAGGGAGAAGCTGAGGTGGGTGGAGGAGGCGCTAGGCCTCTGACAGGCCCCGGTGTCTTCCTATGCAAAGAATTGTGTCTCTGGGGCAGCTCAGGGGCTGACTCGTTAGTGGGACTGGAGGGTCCATTGGGGACCCCAGGAGGCTGGCGGTAAGGCGGAGGAGGAGGAGCCAGAGACTGGCCACTTGGTCCCGTTCTAATATTCACAGGGGAAGGAGGTGGTTTGACTGGGGGTGGAGCAGGAGGTCCCTCTCGACCAAGGTGCAGCCTTTGTCCAGGTGTGGGCGGCAAGGGTTTCTCTCTGTTGTAGGCTAGGGCTTTGTTGCTGTGCACAGGCAGAGGTGTAGGGGGAGCGTTGGCCCGCCGCCCCGGGGGTGGTGGAGGAGGGGCAGAGCTGCTGTGCTTCATGCCTGTACTGCTGGTGGTATTAGGCCTAGAGAGGTCCGGTAACGATGGTCTCTGCATCCGGGGCAGTTCTGGGAGTGAGGCTCGGCTGCTGTCTGTATCATCTTGAGGGCGCCCACTGGCTGTAGACACCGGTGGCCTTGGGGCAGCAGCTCGAGAACTGGGGACTTGTAGGGCTGGCTTACCAGCTAGGTTCTCTACAAATACAACATACATACATGTTGGTCAGTATATCCTTCACCCAGCCTCCTTAGTGTAACCTGCATGGTAGCAGGTAAATGCCTGTATAGTTCTGGGTTTTAATCTGGTTTCAGGTTCAGGGCCCACTAACAAATACTGCTGATACAAGATGAACACATTTTTATTTAATCCCTCAGCTTTGGCTTTATTCTACTCTGTAACCCCTCCCCTGCTCCCTTTTCTCCTTTCTCCCACCTCTACCACATGCCTTAACCCTAGATGGCCCACTTGGGACTAGTTAGAAATTAATGCACTTGGGAAATATCCTAATAAAGTACTGCTCAGATACCTGAACCATCCTTGGCTCCCACAGGTCGGAGCTTCGGCACTCCCCCTTGGAAGAGACCTCCCTTGGGCTGCAGGGCAACTGCTCCAGAGCCATAACCACCACTGCTTCCTTTGGGTTCTGGAAAGCATACCATTAGGGTTTTTACTTCACATGCTCCAAGCTGGTGACCAAGTCAATCCTGAGGAGAAACCCCTCCTCTATTTGGGCTTTAATTTGCAAACAAACCAATCTTGCTTTTGCCTTTGCATTTAAATTAAAAATAAAATTGTAGGCCTCTCAGATCCACAGCTTCATGTGGAGATAAAATTCTACACTGTGATGAAAGAGAAAGAACAAAAGGAAAAAGAAGCCAAACTTCCCTTATTTAGGAAAGGCAGAGGGAAAACCAGGATAAAGACAGGCTCAGAGGAGTGTCTCTCCAAGTCCCAGATGGTAAGGGGGCCAATGACTCAGGGACCCAGGTGTGAGCAACTCTCCAGAGGCCTATCTGAATGGACACCTGTGACAATTATAGAAATCATCGTTGGCTTCAGCTTAGTGGTTTTTAGTAATACAGTGGTCTCCTCAGAGAACTGCCAAAGATATACCCTAACAAGCACTAGTTACAGTAGAAGAGAATCTTACCCCAGAGAACACTTCCCAAAGGTCAAAAAAGAAACTTCTAAGATATTCAAATGAACAGAGGCAAAGACGGCCAAAGAACATTCAAAGAAAACTCTCCTAAAGGACAAAACTCTCCCACTCAAGGCCCAACAATAAAAATGACAGGCCAGCCAAGTCTCCAGCTTGATCCTGGGACCCTGGTGGCTCACTAGGAAATGAAGCTTAGACTCACTCTCAAGGATGGGAGCACTCCGATCATTAACATTGGTCACCTTCTTCAGCTTGGTCCCTTTGCAGATATCCTGTAATAGGGCACCTCGACCCCGCTGCTCATCTCTACTCAGCTTGGGCGGCTCTGTGTTTGCCTGGAGGGAGAGGGGAAAATAGAACTATTCATCCTAAATAGTTCCCTTCACCACAAGGTTGGGATAAATACCTTAAGCCAAACTGGATTTCATTAATGCCCTTCTAACCTAATCAGACCCTGCGCCAAATATCACTACCAATGCATGTTTTCATTCTTCGCTTTCATTCTTCTTAGTCCTTCCCCTGTTGTGCCTTCTGCAAAGGGTGTGGTCTCCTTCCTGTTAAGAAGCTTCTGAAAGGAGGCCTACACTAACACCAAGTACCTGTGTGCTGGGCTTGTATGTTAGATGCTTTACACGTATCAAGGCAAACAATGAGTCCCTACTATGCCTCAAGTTAAGCATGCTACTTCTGTTAGCTCATTTAAATCTTGAAATATTTTTATGAAGTATTATTATCATTACTCATTTGGAAAGTGAATAGTTGAATAGTTCCCTGAGGCCATACACCCAGTACATAGGAAAGCAAAGATCCAAACCCAGACACTGACTCTAAAATGCCCATCTTATCTCAACTAACAGACCTTACTGCTTCCCTATTACTTCATCTTCTAAACAATGTTATATAAAATAGACCATATTATTCCTATTCCAAAAATGAGGAAGTGAAGGTGTAGAGAAGTTAATGTCGCATGGTTAGTAAATGCAGAGCTGGTCTGATTGTGTAAAGCCTATGCCTTTCCCACTTTCCCTATGGTCTCTTCCAACAACATATTTCTTTTCTTTTTTGAATTTTTTTTTAATGTTTATCTTTGAGAGAGAGAGACAGAGCATGAGTGGGGGAGGGGCAGAGAGCAAGGGGGAGACAGAATCCAAAGCAGGCTCCAGGCTCTGAGCTGTCAGCACAGAGCCTGATGCGGGGCTTGATCTCAAGAACCACGAGATCATGGTCTGAGCCAAAGTCAAGACGCTTAACCGACTGAGCCACTCAGGAGCCCCCCTATATATTTATTTTTGAGTTCTTCACCTTCCACCTACCTCTTAAATGCCATTTCAGAGCCCTATCCTATCCTCAGCTTCCATCTAAACCTCCCCAAGCAAGCTCATCCAGTCCCATGGTTTCAATACCACTGATAAGCCCTAGTATCTCTAATGTTTCTATCTCGTCACCACTTCTGGCCCTGAGCTTCATGCCCATGTGTGCCAATGTCTCCAGGACATCTCCAAATGAATATCCCACACATACCTAAAATGAAACACATCATACATACCATGTTCCTTACAAAATTTTTAAATGTATAGCTTTTAAAAATAACCACACAATGGAATTTTTTGGAAATCATTAAAAAAAAGGATTCTAAAATCCATCTGGAAGATTAAGCAGAGGGAAAAAAAAACTAAGAAAATGGGACTTGCGCCACCAAAAGCTAGAATCGACTACAAGGGGAGCACAGGGACAGACAGCTAGATAAATGGAACAAAACAGAAAGTCCATAAACAAACCTAGATCTATGTAAGAAATAATAAAAGTGTATTTCAGCAGTGCAGAAAGCACTGATTATTAAATATAAGCTACTGATAATAACTGGTTAATTTGGGGAAAAAATCATAAAGTTAAACCCCTACCTCACAGCTTCTTCTCAAACAAATTCTAGCTGAGTTATAAAATGTAAATGTAGGGGTGCCTGGGTGGCTTAATCAGTTAAGCGTCCAACTTTAGCTCTGGTAATGATCTCAAGGTTTATGAGTTCGAGCCCAATGGTGGGCTCTGTGCTGACAGCTCAGAGCCTGGAGCCTGCTTCAGATTCTGTGTCTCCCTCTTCTCTCTGCCCCTCCCCCACCTGCACTGTCTTTTTCTCAAAAATAAACATTAAAAAAATTTTTTTTAATGTAAATGTAAAAAAAAAAAAAACTCACAGAAGTACTATATGGAAAAACACATAAAGGGAAGAATATGACAACTAAAATAGGGAAAGACCGAAAGACTTTTATTTACTTAGGAATATAATAAGCAGATGATATACTGGAAGAAAAAATCATCTGTAACACATACAGATAATGTCCTAAATCTATAGAGCATTAACATAAAGAGGACTTATAAATCAACAGGATAATAAGCAAAGGATATGAACTGCGTAAAAGAAATCAGAGAACCAGCATATACAAAAAAAATTCAACCACAAAAAAAATTTTTCAGGCTAAAACACAGTATCATCATTTACCAATGAAACTGGTAAAAGGTAAAATTCTAACAGGAGACTGCTAGCTGCAGAAGGCAGCATCCACTGCTCACTGTTGTACAGTGCCTGACACACTGAGGGTGCTCAAAAAAATGTGAAGAACAAGTAACTGTCTTATGGTGGTCATAACGATTCAGGGAAACAGGTACTCTTGTATCACCTGGAGTAAGGCAGATTAGTATGATCTTTCTAGAAAATAGTTTATGTACCAAACATCTTCAGAAAGTCTACCACAAGAATTCTATCTCCAGGAATTAACTTCAAGAAAACAAGTAGAGGGGCACCTGGTGGCTAGGTCGGTTAGGTGTCCCAACTCTCGATTTCAGCTCAGGTCATGATCCCACGGCTTCGTGGGTTCAAGCCCCATGCTGGGCTCTGCACTGACAGCATGGAACCTGCCTGGGGTTCTGTATCTCTCCCTCTCTCTGTCGCTCCCCTACTCATGCTGTGTGTGTGCATGTGTGTGTGTCTCTCTCAAAATAAATGAAAACTTAAAAAAAAAAAAAAAACAACTAGAGAAGTATACAAACATGTTAATAATTGCAAAAAAGTTTATAATAGCAAAGAACTGAAAATAATCGAAAGCTCAATAAGGGAACACTGATGGCACAAGCATAGAAGGGAATGCCAGTTAAGTTCTTCGCAGTAAATATCTTTACACAGCAGTAAATGTGTGACATAGTCAAGTAAAAAAGATTATAAAACAATACACTTAAGAGGATTTGGATTCATCTTCTCTTCTATAGAACAGGAAAAATAATAGAACCTATCTCATAGGGTAGTTTTGAAAATTAAATGAAATAACACTTTTTGGGGTGCCTGGGTGGGTGGCTCAGTTGGTTAAGCGCCCAACTTCGGCTCACGTCATGATCTTGTGGTTGGTAGGTTGGTACGTTTGAGCCCCACATTGGGCTCTGTGCTGACAACTCAGGAGCCTAGAGCCTGCTTCAGGGGCCCCTCCCCCATCTCTATCCCCCCTCTCCTCAAAAAAATAAACATTAAAAAATTAAAAAAAAAAAACATTTTTCAAGAGCTTATCACAGTGCCTGATGTATAAAAAGAACTCAATAAAAGCAGTAGCTAAATTTCAAGGTACATCTATATAGAACATCTGCAGGATATACACACGTACTAACAAAAGTTAATTTGGGGTAATACTTCTCTATATTTACTTGAATTTTCTAGTTTTCCTATCATAAATATGTAAAACGTAAGATGCTAACAAAGGTTAATTATTGATAGTTTAACATTTTCTATTTTCATTGGCATTCTCTAATTTTTTCCACATTTTTAATACAGTAAAAAAATTTTTTTTAATGATAGCACTAACCATTTAATGATGTGAGAAGTCATTCACGATGTATTAATGAGTAAGAGCAGATTAGAACTCAGTACGCATAGCAGTGTGGGGGAGGGGAAAAGAAAACAAAACAAATCAGTATGTATATATAGCACAGCCTCCTTTTTAAAAAAGTAGAAGATAAAAGGGAGGAAGGGAGGGGACGGATATACACAAAACTATTATGAATCACTGGATTAAGTATAATCCTTTATATTTATACTTTATACTTATCCATAGTTAATACATTTCTTTTTTAAATGTTTATTTATTTTGAGAGAGAGAAAGAGAGCAGGGAAGGGGCAGAGAGAGGGGGAGAAAAAGATTCCCAAGCAGGCTCCGTGCTGTCAGCTAAAAGCCCAATGTGGGACTTGATCCCCTGACCCTACGATCATGACCTGAGCTGAAATCAACAGTCAGACGCTCAACCAACTGAGCCACCCAGGAGCCCCAATTTCTTTCTTTTAAAAATAAATCCTATGCCCACGATGGGGCTCAAACTCACAACCCCAAGATCAAGAGTCCCATGTTCTACCAAGTGAGCCAGCCAGGCATCCAAGCCATAGTTCATAAATTTCTTACTCATTACTTTTGTAAAGAGAAAATTATTAAAACATTACTAAACATATCCAAAATTGAGTTCATATCCTCCTCCACAAACCTGTTTCTCTTTGTCAACAACACCATCATTCAGTCCCCCAAACTAGAGTCATTCCAACTTCCTTCCTCTTCCTCAGTCTTACAACTGTTACCAACTCTTTAAGATTTTACTTTCTAGGGGCGCCTGGCTGGCTCAGTTTGTTAAGCATCCAACTCAATTTCGGCTCAGGTCATGATTTCACGGGTTAGTGAGTTCAAGCACCGCAACAGCCTACTTGGGATTCTCTCTCTCCTTCTCTCTCTGCCCCTCCTCCATGCACGCGCGCACTCGCACTCTCTCTCACTCAAAATAAACAAACTTAAAAAAAAAAGATTTTACTTTCTAAATGTCTCTCATCTTCATTTCTTCCATCGTTGCTGCTTTAGTGCAAAACTCTCGATTTTCAACTGTAACAGCCTTCTGTCTCCAGTCTCAACCCCAACCTACTATCCACACTTTTCTAATGCACCCAATCAGTTGATTCCTGCTGCTAAAAATACACTACCTCCCTATCACTGCCTGGAGAAAAACCCAAACCCTCTCAGCCTGTGCCTGCCTCCGGCTTCATTTCCCACCACACCCCTCCAGCAATGATCCGATCCTGGGTGTGATTTCCCACACATCAGCACCCTTCAGTTCTACTTCAATACCAAGTGCCTGCCCTCACTCTTCACTTTCTGGCTAAATGCTACTCATCTGTTAAGACTCCGCTCAAGTATCACCTCCTGGCTAGAAGCCGCCTCTAACTGCCTCCACTTCCTCCAGAGCCGGTAGGTGAGGCCTGCTCCTTTATGGCTTCATTTATCTCTGTGTAGCATGGAATTTGCCTGCTGACTTGTCTGTTTCACCCATTGTGCTGGGAGCCTTTGAAGGCAGAAATTGTCCTTTCTGGCCAATGGTATTACAGATTATTTTTAATCTGTTTTTCTTATCTGAATGTTTTCCCTCTCTTTCAATTACATAAATAAATCTTATTGGGAAAGAGTCAAGCAACATAGAAAGAAGCATGGAGTAAAATTATCTGGATTTTCTAAGTTGTATGCCAAGCCAAGTCTCTGACATGAAGTACACACAAAAGGCTACTGAGTAAATGACTAAGACAGCATGATGCAGAGCATTAACCCAGGAAGTTATACAGATCCAAAGATATACTTTGGGTCCTTGATTCCCACTATGACCCGAGCAGCTCTGCTTTCCATTTCACTTATTGGGCTTCCACATAAAATTTCATCCAGAAAGAGGGTTCATACATACCCTCAAACAAAATGTCTGAAAACCAGAACTTACGGAAAAAAAACAAGTGGGCAGACCTGAACTCTAGTCCTAGTTCTAAAATAAATTAGCTAGGCAAGTCACTTTGCCTCCTTAGGGGCACTACCTCTCATCTGTTAAATACCTAAGACACACATACACCGACACTTTCAGGCACTATTTCTCATCTGCTAAACACACACACACACACACACACACACACACACACGATACTCATTCCCTCAAGTTTCTTTTGCTTTAAAATTTTACAAAAATGAGATAAAGCAGGCATGCCTGGCTGGCTCAGTTGGTAGAACATGAAACTCTTGATCTTTGAATTCTACCCTACGTTGGGTGTAAAAATTACTTAAAAATCTTAAAAAAAAAAAAAAAGAGAGAGAGAGAGAGAGAAAGCACCCAAGTTGCTTCTTTCTCATGTAACACCAGATATCACAATCCACATATAGTAAACATGGTTGCCTCTTCGGTTCAGAAGCCACATTGCTTTTTGTCCTTCTGTTATCAAACCTTTAAGTCTTCGTACTAATATTTTCCGGAAACTCCTTTCTTTTTTGATGGTGTGGTAGACTTAATGGACTTGGCCTTAGGATGAACTGGTTTGGAGTGGAAGAAAAGGAGATGAAACAGTAGCAAGTAACAACCAGGAGTTGCCGTCCCTTTTCTCAACAATGCCAGAGAAATGCTGTGCTCACCTTTGTAGAATAGTTTTGGGGCAAAAGACTAGTTCCTGTTCTGATGTGACTTGTCCAAATCTCCATTTATACTGAACCAGGCCAAAAAAAAAAAACAAGATAAGCCATTATAGTCCTAAGAGGACCATTCAAGAATCAGAAACAGTTAATGAGGAGAGACTTCATGCATTTTTTTCTCCATCTTTCTATGCCACGTATCTTTGAGTACTCCATGTCTTACACCAGGAAGCCCTAAGTATCCATTAAGGTTTTGAGATAGCCAGGTGGAAGAAGTACATACCTGATTAAAAGTGGGAGGTGGAGGAGGACCAGGGGGCGGTGGAGGGGGAGGAGGAATTGGCATCCTTGCCCTGCTCGCAGTTGATACTGCTTTCTCTCCGTTTTAATTTGCAGCTTTAGGTCACTCATATACCTGCAAATGAAATGGAAATTCTTAAGAACAACTCTGCCATCAGAGACACTGAGTACTCAGGGGGACTTAGGGGACCAGGCAGGACAGGATACCAGAGAGAAACCAAGCAACTCTTCTCCCAGTTCTTCTGTGATATAGTCTAGGGTTCGGTAAATATTTTATGTAGAAGGTCAGGTAAGAAATATTAATATTTTAGGCTTTATAGGCCACATATGGTCTCTGTAACATTTTATTCTTTGACTTTATTTTGGCAAAAATTTTTAAACAAACTAGCTTTAGGGGCGCCTGGGTGGCTCAATCAGTTAAGTGTCCAACTTCAGCTCAGGTCATGGTCTCATGGCTCATGAGTTCGAGCCCCATGTTGGGCTCCGTGGCTGACAGCTCAGAGCCTGGAGCCTGCTTCAGATTCTGTGTCTGGGTCGCCCTCTCTCTCTGCCCCTCCCCCACCTGCACTGTCTCTCTCAAAAATAAACATTAAAAAAAAGAGCAGTTTTAGGTTGACAGCAAAATTGAGCAGACAGTACAGAGAGTACCCATATATTCCTGTTCCCCTGACACACACATACACAGCCTCCGTTATCGACATCCTGCAGTGGAACATTTGATACAACGGACACCTCATTACCAAAGTCCATAGTTTACATTAAGGCTTACTCTTGGTGACGTATTTTGTTTGGACAAATGTGTAATGACAACTACATACCACTGTAGCATCATACAGAATAGTTTCACTGTCCTAAAAATCTGTGCTCTGCCTATTTATCCCTCCTTTCCCCTAACCATTGCTCTTTTTTACTGTCTCCATAGTTTTGTCTTTTCTAGAATGTCATATAGTTGGAATCATATAATACGTAGCCTTTTTCAGACTGGCTTCTTTCTATTAGTAATATGCATTTAAGTTTCTTCCATGCCTTTTCATAGCTTGATAGCTTTATTAGTGCTCAATAATATTCCACTGTCTTCATGTGCAACAGCTTGTTTATCCATTCACCTACTGAAAGACACCTTGGCTGCTTCCAAGTTTTAACAATTATGAATATAGCTGCTATAAATATTCTTGTGCAAGTTTTCATGTAGACATAAATTTTTTGCTCATTTGAGTAAATACCACTGAGTGTGACTGCCAGGTCATATGGTAAGAGCTACATTGGATAACAAACTGCCCAATGTCTTCCAAGTGACTGCATCATTTTGCATTCCCACCAGCAATGGATGAGAGTTCCTGCTGCTCCACATCCCTGCCAGCATTTGGTGCTGTCAGTGTTTTAGATAGGTATGTAGTAGCACTATCTCACTGTTTTAATTTTCAATTCCCTGATAACGTATGAAGTTAAACCCCTTTTCATATGCTTACTTCCCATCTGTGTATCTTTTTTGGTGAGGTGTCTGTTTAGGTCTTTTGCACAGTTTCTAATAAGGTTGTTTTCTTATTGTTGAGTTTTTGTCTTTGTCTGTTTTGGATACAGTCCTTTACCAGATGTGTCTTTTGCAAATATTTTCTCCCAGTCTGTGGCATATCTTCTCACTCTTGATTTTTACATTTTAAAACTACATTTTTACATTTTAAAAATACAAAAACCATTTATTCACAGGTCACAGAAAAACAGACCACGGCCCAGATCTGACTCACTGGCCAGTCTACTGACCCCTACTATACTCACATCCTTGGAATCTGATCAGAGCATAAACACCATGTGAGAATTTAGCTACTTCTCAGATCACACACAAAAAACTATACAGCTGTCCCCCAATTATTATAGTCTGTAAGTGATCCTCATTTTACAAATGAGATTAAAACCAGGGAATTGTCTTACTTTAAGACATTAAAGTAGGGGGCAAAGATGAAACCAAAACTCAAGAGCAAAACTCCCCCAAAAAGTTGGTCCCAAGGAAATCCCACTTCTTGACCCTCCCTCCCCCAAAAATCAAAGCCAAAATAATATTAGCACTGAGAGTACAAATTACAGATGACAAGAAAGGTACAACTTCACCAATTAATCCATGAAAGAACCGCTTCCAGAAAAGCAAGGTGATTAGATTATGACCCAAGAAATCTCACAAGTAGCCCCTAGCACAGATGAGAGACCATGTGTACCAAGCCAAGTTTAAAAGATCAAACCAGCATGACAATCCACTGAGGAGGGTTGGTTCTGAACTCTTTACAAGGGTGATCACAATTTCCCTGTGAATAAAGGATATGACTTAAACACTTCTCTCAGTGTTCTCAAAACCATTTAAACACTTCCTCAGTGATGAAAATAAAGAGCAAATATTTCAAAGGTTCTAAGAAACTAAAAATCTTTAGAGATGGTTAGAATTTGATTAGAAACATGACTGTGAAAGTCTTCAAAATCCCAACCCTCCCAGTAATACCACTATAGGTTGGATGCCCAACAGAGCTTTTTGCTCCAATCACAAAACTGGACAGTACTCTGGCTAGATGGTTCCCATGGGGAATGGTGTCTGAACTCACTGCAAGAATCAAGAAGTTGACTGCTCTCCAAGGGAAACACCATTTCTGTTTCAAAGCTAAGTCTAGTTTTTCTTTGCTAGGGATCTAACATACTGGGCTTTAAAAACTGATTAAAATAGGGGAGGCTGGGTGACTCGGTCGATTGAGTGTCTGACTCTTGATCTCGGCTCGGGTCATGATCCCAGGACTGTGGGATGGAGCGCTGAGCATGGAGCCTGCTCAAGATTCTCTCTCTCTTCCTCTGCCCCTCTCCCCACCTTGGCTCTCTCTAGAATATAAAAAACAAAAATATTTTTTAAAATTGATCAAAATAGTAAATCCTCACGATCTACCTGTAATTGGGAGGGGGAATGCAAATTTAATATAAAGATTACAGAGATGAAAAAATTTTCTTCTGTTTGAATTTTCTGGGTTCACTCTGACAGTTCCCCCAAAGCATTCTTTTTTTTCAACGTTTTTTTTTTTTTTTAATTTATTTTTGGGACAGAGAGAGACAAAGCATGAACGGGGGAGGGGCAGAGAGAGAGGGAGACAAAGAATCGGAAACAGGCTCCAGGCTCCGAGCCATCAGCCCAGAGCCTGATGCGGGGCTCGAACTCACGGACCACGAGATCATGACCTGGCTGAAGTCGGACGCTTAACCGACTGCGCCACCCAGGCGCCCCTCCCAAAGCATTCTTTTAAAAAGCTAGCAGGGGTGCCTGGATAGCTCAGTCGGTTAAGTGTCTGACTCTTGATTTCAGCTCAGGTCACGATCTCATGGTTTGTGAGATAGAGCCCCTCATTGGGCTCTGTGCTGACAGCGCAGAGCCTGCTTAGGATTCTCTCCCCACCCCACTCCCCCCTCGCACCCTCTCTCAAAACAAATAAAGTTAAAAAAAATTAAAAGCTAACAGTAAACAATAGGCAAAAATAATAATCTACTCAGAAACAAACATTTTCAACTAATTCCAGTCACCTCAATTCCTGCCTTTTCTGAGTTCCCAGTTCTACCTACCTTTGCCATTGCCATGACTGAAATGGTCTCCTAGAATGACCTGGAAAAGAGATTCAGACAAATCTCTAATTCTTTTCATATCCACAAGTGATCCAACCTACATGCTACAAAGTAAGGAGTGATCTAGAAGAACAACCTTATGCCTTACAGTGACCATCATTTATTAGGCAAAATAGAAATTCTCTAGCAAGGCATATCTTTTCTATAAAGCAATCTACTGGAAAAGACCAGTTATATTAATTACACAGTTACAGACACCTTCTTTTAAAATAGGCTCAATTCAAACTCCAACTTCAAAATAGATCCATTAAAAAAAAAAAATCACCATCATGTGACAGATTTTAGTGTTGACAACCACCAGGGCTTTCAACCTTTCTTCTGCCTCCATAGACTGCATGCGTGACATGCTCCTATTATTGACACTTATTATACAACAATATGCTATGGTAGGGTATCATTGCTTTCCATCTTACAGGTAAGGACACTAAAGCTCCAGGAGTGGATACAATTGCATGCATGCATGCACACTAGAGAAAAAGACTGATCTAAGTAAGGGCATTGCCCAAGATCACTTTGGAGTAAACTGCAGAATTAGGACTCAACACCAGCCCTTCTGATCTCCTGCAATTCCGTTAATTGCCACGGAAATCATTTCTGCTGGAAATTGGTTTGGTTTAACAATTTTCTAGTATTTTCCCCAAATGAAAATTCAACCCACTCCAAATTTCTATTTTATTAACAGAATACAAACAGCTCTCTCTAGGTTTCCCAAGAGCAGCCCAACTTAAGTAAATTTACATTAATACAACATTCCTTTCCCTGAAAATCCCCAAGAGCTTTATTCAAGCTAATTTAAGATGGATAACAATCACTAAGCCAAAGTAAAGGGTCTGCTTTTAGTTAAAAACAAGTGAACCAAAACAGGTCCTAAAGTTTTATAAGAGAATAACAAGTTTTAGTGGCCAATTACTTTTATTTATTATTATTATTATTATTATTATTATTATTAGAGAAAGAGAGCATGTAGGAGTGTGCACATGCAAGCAGGGGAGAGAGGCAGGGAGGGAGAGAATCTTAAACAAGCTCCACTTGGGCCTCAATCCCAAGACCCTGGGATCATGACCTGAGACAAAATCAAGAGTCAGGCGCTCAACTGACTGAGCCACCCAGGTGCTCCATGGCCAGCTACTTTTAAACAAAGGACAATTTCCAGCCCTTCCAGAAGCACTGTCTATTGCAATTTTTAAAAACTAACAACCCTGAGATTAAACCTAAACCTAAAAAGAGGGTTCTCTACAGAATTTTAAGTCTTTCCTTTCTGATCTTTTAAATGAGAACTATAAAACCTCACCATCTGTGCTCTTCAGAGTCCTTGATTTTCAGAAATGTTGTGAGGCTGCCTCCAGTTCATCAACACACAAGTTCTCATTCCCTTTGTAAGCCCTTCTACCTCAAAAACCATGACAGAATAAGCTTTTCATTCACATCCTCAGGAGTCCGTTTCTTTTAAATCGAGTTCAGAGGGGCGCCTGGGTGGCGCAGTCGGTTAAGCGTCCGACTTCAGCCAGGTCACGATCTCGCGGTCCGTGAGTTCGAGCCCCGCGTCGGGCTCTGGGCTGATGGCTCAGAGCCTGGAGCCTGTTTCCGATTCTGTGTCTCCCTCTCTCTCTGCCCCTCCCCCGTTCATGCTCTGTCTCTCTCTGTCCCAAAAATAAATAAATGTTGAAAAAAAAATAAATCGAGTTCAGAAAGCAGTATTTCAAATCTTTCTGATGTCAAAATTATCACAGAACTCAGAGATAAGTCTTCATAAAATTCAAACAACGCACTTTTAAAAAGCAATGCACTCTCTTCTGTTCCTCAAAAGACAAAACCTAGTTTTCTATTCAATTTCCTAATGTTTCATTCCAAATACGTATTTTGTAAGAGCAAACTTCCTGAGTACAAAGACATCGAAGGGGCTCCTGGCTGGCTCAATCAGTAGAGCACGAGACTCTTGATCTCCAGGTTGTAAGTTTGAGCCCCATGTTGGGTGTAATTACTTAAAAATAAGATGTTAAAAAAAAAAAATGCTGAGTTGCTATCAGGGCGCCTGGGTGGTTCAGTCAGTTGAGTGTTTGACTCTTAATCTCAGCTTAGTTCTTGATCTCAGCCTTGTGAGTTCAAGTCCCATATTGGCTCCATGCTGTGCATGGAGCCTATTTAAAAAAAAAAATTAGGGTCTCCTGGGTGGCTCAGTCAGTTGAGCATCCGACTCTTGATCTCAGCTCAGGTCACAATCCCAGGGTCATGGGATTGAGCACTGCACTGAGCTTGGGCTCTGTGTTGGACATGCAGCCTGCTTAAGATTCTCTCTCCCTCTGCATGCATTCTCTCTATATATAAAAAGAAAAAAAAGACATCAACTTTTCACATTTGATAAATGAAGAATCTAATTTAGTTGTTGCTATTTTCATATACTTAAAATAATCTCAGAGATATTCTAGTTACCACTACCATTTGGGGCCTTTATTGAAATGGCATTCTGCTATTATTATAAAACTCAAGTTTCAGGGTACCTGGGTGGCTCAGTCAGTTGAGCATCTGACTTTGATTCAGGTCATGATCTCACGGTTCATAAGTTCAAGCCCTGCATTGGGCTTGCTGCTATCAGCACAGAGCCTGCTTCAGATCCTCTATCCCACTCTATCTGTGCCCCTCTCCTGCTCACACTCTCTCAAAAAAATAAAAATAAAAAAAAATAAACATTAAAAAAAAAAACACTCAAGTCTCAATTACAAGTTATTTTTAAAAGAAAAAAGGTTTTTAATTTTAAATCTTAATGCCATGTACTTTCATTCTAAGAGACCTTAAGTAACAGCACTCTCCTTTCATCTCACCTTTGATTATCTAGTAAATTACAGTTTTTGTACTGAAGTACCCAACAAAATCCCACAAGGGAAAAAAAAATACTGACCTTAAAAAGTAGGCTGCCTCCCTCAGCAAAGTCTCAAGAGCCTTACCTTCTGCCTTACAAGAATCAGTTAAATGAATATGAATTTGGGATGTCAATAAGAAAATTGTTTTTTTAAGTACTCTCTATGCCCAATGTGGGGCTCAAACTCACGACCCCAAGATCAAGAGTCACATGCTCTACCTACTGAGCCAGCCAGGAGCCCCTCTCTCCTTTCTTAAAAACATGTTCGGGGCGCCTGGGTGGCTCAGTCGGTTAAGTGGCCGACTTCGGCTCAGGTCACGATCTCGCGGTCCGTGAGTTCGAGCCCCGCATCGGGCTCTGTGCTGATGGCTCAGAGCCTGGAGCCTGTTTCAGATTCTGTGTCTCCCTCTCTCTCTGCCCCTCCCCCGTTCATGCTCTGTCTCTCTCTGTCTCAAAAATAAATAAACGTTAAAAAAAAAATTTTTTTTTAATAAATAAATAAAAACATGTTCAATTCTTTTTTTTTTTTTTAATGTTTATTTATTTTTTGAGAGAGAGAGAAACAGACCATGAGCAGGGAAGGGGAAGATAGAGAGGGAGACACAGAATCCGAAGCAGGCTCCAGGCTCTGAGCTGTCAGCACAGAGCCTGACATTGGGGCTCGAACTCATGAGCTGTGAGATCATGACCTGAGCCGAAGTCAGACACCCAACCGACTGAGCCACCCAGTGCCCCAAACATGTTCAATTCTTTACTATCCTATTAAACCTCTCCCCAGTATAAAGAAGCCGAGAGATAGATAAAAGAGACATTTCAAGATACTCTCTAAAAGACCAATACTCTGCCTACTCTGTCTCCCAATCATCTAAAGAAAAGAGAGTTTTGTCTTCAAGAGGAAAGGTTCCAGACATTCCCCTCAATGGAATTCTTCTGATCCAACAGTTCAAAGCAAAATAAATCTAATAGTATCAGAGATGGAACAATAAATGTTTGGCAGAAATAGAAAATCAGCTGCCCTGAGACAAAGTCACATAATGCAGAATGCAGTTTTTGTTTGGTGTACTTTAATCTGAGTCAGAAGAAACTACAGCATTACCTAATAAGGCTTCAATAACCCAGGTAGGTGGGGTGGCAAGACTTTCCAAGCATAGACATTAAAAACCCACTGATGAATCCAATGTTCATAATCACACAACACACCCTAGAAACATTTACCTCAAACAAGTTCAAAATGAACAACTCCATTTTGTATTATTTCTCAATAAGGTTTTAGACAAAAAAGAATAGCAAAAAACCAAGGGTAACTGCAACAAATAAAAATAAGTAAAAAGTAGGGGTGCCTGAGTGGTTTAGTTGGTTAAGCATCTGATTCTTGGATCTCAGCTCAGGTCTTGAATTCAAGCCCTATGTTGGGCCCCGCACTGGGCATGAAACCTACTTTAAAAAAAAAAAAAAAAAGTAAAAAGTGAATGGATAGATTTTTGTTGAAACTACATTCCAAATTCATCGGTAATTTCACCCCGTTCTGATAAGCACTTACTACTGACTCAAATAACCTGTGTTGGCCCATTAGTACCCATGTAGACATTACTCTAAACTAAGAATTAAATTTAGAGGAACATTTCATATATGTATGTCCATTTAACCCAATGAGCTCTTTTTTTTTTTTAAATAAAGATTTTATCTGTAAGTAATCTCCATACCTAACATGGGGCTCAAACCTGCAACCCTGATATCAAGAGTTGCACATACCCCCTACCCAATGAGCTCTTAAGCACAGACAGCACTTCATCTTTCTATAGTTTTCTTTTTTATTACTTTACAGCACAAAGTGTTCAGTAGTAATGTGTTGAACGGAACAAAAGTAAATTTAAGAGTAACACTGTCTGATTAGTCAGTCAGAGAAAGACAAAAATCATATGACTTCACTCATATGAGGACTTTAATAAGAGACAAAACAGATGAACATAAGGGAAGGGAAACAAAAATAATATAAAAACAGGGAGGGGGACAAAACAGAAGAGACTCATAAATATGGAGAATAAACTGAGGGTTACTGGAGGGGTTGTGAGAGGGAGGATGGACTAAATGGGTAAGGGGCACTAAGGAATCTACTCCTGAAATCATTGTTGCACTATATACTAACTAATTTGGATGTAAGTTAAAAAAAATAAAAAATTAAATAAAAAAAGAGTAACACTGTCTGAAAGAGCAAACAAGAGTGGTGGAAAAAAAGAAGTAAAGGATGGACATTGTGCCAAAAACAGAAAAAAGAATGGATATCTATGAAAAACAGGAAAGGAAGAAACACGGGACTGTGTGTAGTTCAGTGTTTGAAATTTTTTTAACTTGTCAAATTCAATCATTCATGAATTCATCTACCACCCAATGATATTTATTAAGCACCCATCACTTGATCCATTCAATAAATATTTTTTAAGTTTACTTATTTTGAGAGAGAGAAGAGAGAGCATGCATGCAGAGAGAGAGAGAAAGAGACAGAGACAGAGAATCCCAAGCAGGCTCTGCACCATCAGCACAGAGTCCGACACAGGACTTGAACCCACAAACTGTGAGATCATGACCTGAGCTAAAATCAACAGCCGGACACTTAACCAACTGAGCCACCCAGGCGTCCTCAATAAATATTTCTTAAGCATTCACTAGGAACCAAAGCACTGTCCTATAACAATGATTCTAAGCTGGAATGATTTTGTCCCCCAGGAGACATTTGGCAATGTCTACAGACATTTTTGACTGTCGTGACTAGGAGGGTGCTCCTGGCTTCTAGTGGATAAAAACATTCTATAATGCATAGGACAGTCCCCTACAACAAAGAATCATCTAGTTCAAAACGTCAATAATGCTGAGGTTGATAAACTCAGTTCTAGAGGCTGAACAAGTTTCTACAATCTTGGGGCTTATGTTCTAGAAGAGATAAACAAGGAAACAAATACAATCTCATATCTCAGTTACTGATAAAAAGAATTTAAAAAAGAGAATCAGAAAGGCTGAAACTAGGAGTATGATGGAGTATTCTCTTAGACAGGGTCGCAGGGAGAGGGGCCGGCTCTCCACAAAGAAGTCTCTCCATGAGCACACAACTCCTATGAACATCTAGGGAAAGAGTATTCCAAAAAGAATTTTAAAATGGCAAGTAAAAAGTCCCTGAGATGAGAATGAGCTTGTCATGTCAGAGAACTAGTAAGAAAGCCAGGGTAGCTAGAATAGAATACAAACAAGAGTAGTAGAGGATGAAATCTGAGGCCTTACATGCCATTCTCCAAATCCCTTAAAAGTAGTATCCCAGGGCACCTGGGTGGCTCAGTTGGTTAAGCATCCGACTTCAGCTCAGGTCATGATCTCATGGTTTGTGAGTTCAAGCCCCACATCGGGCTCTGTGCTGACAGCTCAAAGCCTGGAACCTGCTTCGGATTTTGTGTGTCTCTCTCTCTGCCCTTCCCCCACTCGCACTCTGTCTCTCTCTCTCTCTCTCAACAATAAATAAACATTAAAAAAAAAATTTTTTTTAAAGTAGTATCCTTCTGGGCCGCCTGGGTGGCGCAGTCGGTTAAGCGTCCGACTTCAGCCAGGTCACGATCTCGCGGTCCGTGGGTTCGAGCCCCGCGTCGGGCTCTGGGCTGATGGCTCAGAGCCTGGAGCCTGTTTCCGATTCTGTGTCTCCCTCTCTCTCTGCCCCTCCCCCGTTCATGCTCTGTCTCTCTCTGTCCCAAAAATAAATAAAAAACGTTGAAAAAAAAATAAAAAAATAAATAAATAAAGTAGTATCCTTCTCCATCCAACATGTCTATACTAAAGAAGTTTAAAACAACCAATAGTTTCACGCCCAGAGTAAACAAATTCAATCGGTTATCTCATTAATCCCATAGACTGTACTTGATCTCTTGGCTTAAGCACAGCTAGGGACCTAGATACTAACTGGAAGCTTCCCAGGGTTAAAAATCACCTAATAATAATCTGTCTGCCTATCCACCTGCCCTTCAATTTTGTCCTGAAAAGCAATACAGTATGGTGAGGTAGGAGCTCATTACCACAGTAAACACAATGGCATCCAGTTGCCAAACGAAAGAACTTCAACATGGGAGAAGTGCCAGGAGCTACCTAAGAGTATTCACATGCCACTCCAGGAGACTAACGAACAACAGGCTCCTATAATTATGTGGGAACTGATGTCAACACAGAATTATGAACACTCCTTCATGTGTTCTAAGATAGAATACAGTGGAGGGTTTCCACTAAAGCATTTTGGTTTCTCTAAAACATAAGGAAACAGACTAGAATGACTTTCATGTCACAGATATTTAACCACCCTCCCACCAACCTGAAAAAAGGCTTTAAAAATAATCCACAGCCCTCTTCTCTCAATGGAAAAGGTGCTACCTTCCCCTTGAAATTCAATTCAGTCAAAACTGGTGAAACAGATTTCTATCATGCATACAGACAGAATTAATTAAAACTCCAAGGTTACTCCATGAAGGGAAAAAAAATTACTCTTCCAACTGCAGGCATTTTCCATCATGGAAATCCAACTATGCAGCAAATAGGATTGATCCAAAACAAGTAATAAAAAAAAAAAAAATCACATACACACTGTGAATATTTAAACTGAAAATCCTACAATTTCTACCACTAAAGCTGGATTTTTACTCTCTACATCAATGACTTTTCACTGTTATACGCAGTACACAACCTTGAAAGAGAAAAGGAAAGAGGCAGAAGAAAGATATGTAACTGTATGAGGAAATCCTGTCTATATAATTTCTCTAACAAGAAACGGAAGTACACATCCCATGATGCAGCTTTTCCCCTAATATGACTCTTTCCTCTTGTCTTAGATTTGTTTAAAGCCCTAAAAACATAAACTCAGAAGTGTACTTATTCACATACTACTTAATGTAATATGTATTAGGTGCCACGGGTTATTCCCAGATACAGGGCAACCCAGGAGCCAAGCCCTCTCATCTAAAATGATGACAAATCAATGAGAAGTCTGCTCTTGTGTTCAATTAAATAACCACAACAGCAAAGAATGGCTCCATAAAAGAGATGGCTATAGATTAACTAATGCAAGATCAAGGGTAAATGAAATGTCTGAAAATTATCCTAAACAGAGGTCAGGGAATGACCTCACCAGAACCTACTACACCCCTCAAAGCAAAGAGAAAAATCCTGTTAACCTGAAAACACTAAAGTATTGGAAAGGTAGGGGAACATATATAGAAAACAGTCAACTGCAATAAATCAGTAGTAGTTCAAAGTAGTGTTTTGTAACATAGCCAGAGATCAATAATCTAGTAAACAATAACACTTTAGATTTAGAACTGTTTTTGTGGCTTCATTCACCAAAACTGTTTCAGAGGAACTTGCAAAACATATGAGCTGTTTCTCTGGAGTTGTTCATCTTAGGATTTATATCAGCTCTACGTCAGAGCCAACATGACTTTCTCAGGCTGTATTTTAGCTAATAACAGCCACAAGATTTCCGAGAACCAAGAACTAGGATCCTAAACTTGGCCTCTGCATTATAAGACATGTACTAGTTGGTTCCTGACTGCCAAGCAATTCACAGCAACCAAAGAGCAGCTGCAAACATCTCATTTCCAGATGCGTTACAGACTGGCAGTAAATGGTTCAACCATTTTTCCTTTCTAGGCCTTAGGGATCCATAATACAAAAAGGAGAAGAGAATGTGCCCTTTCATATTATCAAAGTTACAAACTTCAAATCACATCCTTTAACATCTCCAAAAATGATTCTGCATTAGTCCAAGGCAGATCATTAGTACATCTATTTTCAAAACCTTAAGTCAATTTTCCACTTCACCAAAAAAAAAATTAACAGATTCCTGGATTTGGACAGCGAAATTATGCAGAGAGTAGCTCAATGTTCATAACTAATATTTCCTCCTCATCCACACAGGCCAAGAACCAATGGGTCTAGAAGTGCTAGCTAAAAAAAAATGGGAGTCACACAAGGCCAAAGCCATTAACATCAGCCAGCATTTAACCAGAGAAGAGAGGAGTTAATCAGATGAAGGACACACATTCTAATTTAGAAATCCAGACCAAAGCCAGACAGACTAAAACACAGTCTGAATACAAAAGCAATACTAGGTGGAGCCTGAGAAGTTTGCCTTAGAGACTTGGCAGCAATAAATTGTTTAAAAGGTTCTTCTAAAACAGAGTTTCCAAATTTACCTGAAGATAAGACACAACTTAGGGCATTTGTTTAAAACACACACCCACCACCCACCACACACACACACACTCCTGGACCCTAATCCAGACCTACTAAAATCAGAAATATTTCAGCAGAAAGATCTGGTGATCTGTATATTTAAGAAGTACCTTAAGTAATACTTGGTATTAGGGAAGTCTGAAAAACATTGTTCTGAAAGAGTATTAATAATCAACTACACCAACACTATTGTGTCTGAACGGAAATCAGCAAGGAAAAGCTGATGAATAACCTGGGTCAACATAAACGTGTTGCATGCATTTATCAGTGTTCCCTCATGAAACACCATTAAAACGACAAGAGATGTTTTTTTTGAGACCTAAACCTGAAAAAAAAAAAAAAATGAAGAAAATGGGAAAGGATGCAACAGCAGAAGGATGTCAATAAAATTTTGGAAGCTGGAAGGCACATGCACTAGTGACAAGTAACTTCAAAGGAAGGAAAAAGTTAAACACTTGCAGCAGAAAGTAGATTCCCACCACAGAATCTCAGAAAAAGCTCAGAAACCAAAGGCACCTGGTACCTCTGGACAAAGGGGCCTTGGAGGGGCTAAAACAGGAGAACTGATTGAAAGTCTATAAAGGAAAGAGATTCTCCTCTGGGCACCTGGGTAGCTTAGTTAAGCATCTGACTTGGGCTCAGGCCATGATCTCACTATTCGTGAGTTTGAACTCTGCTTGGGGTGAGCTCATGCCCTGCTTCGGGTGAGCCTTGCTTCTCTCTCTGCCCCTCACTCACTTGCGACTTCTCTCTCAAAAAAAAGAAAGAGGTACCCTCTTTCCCTTGCCCATGCTGCCAGGCAGAAAGCCTCTGAACCAAGGGAGCAGGGGTGCCATACTGTAAAAAGGGAGATCAAGTGAAAGTCTTCCACTCAGCGATGAGACCTGTCCCCGTTCCTCAGCTCTCTTCCCCAATTTGGTTCCAAAACACCTACTGCTGGGCTCATCCTCTCTACGCAGGAGATTGGAAGAGTCCTCTCCAAGGAAAATGACCAGTTGCCAATACACCCTACAGTAATGCCTACCACTTGATGAGCCAGGGCTCCACACTGAGAGCTTTTTAGTGCCTCATTCTTAAAAATAAACAGCCAAAAATTACCAGACATTTGAAGAAAATCTCTTACAGGAAAGACGAGAATCAAAGTAACAAAACAGAATTACTGACAATGTGTGAAAATACTTATATATAAAGTTCTGGGGCACCTGGGTGGCTCAGTCAGTTCGGCTTAGGTCATGATCTCACGGTTCGTGGGTTCGAGCCCCACATCAGGCTCTGTCAGAGCCTGGAGCATGCTTCAGATCCTGTGCCTCCCTCTCTCTCTGCCCCTCCTCTGCTTGCACTCTCTCTCTCTCTCTCTCTCTCTCTCAAAAATGAACAAATGTTAAATAATAATAATAATAATAATGATAATAAAGTTCTGGAACAAAAAGAGCTTATGGAAATTTAAAATGCCAATAGCAAATATTAAAAATATCATAGAAGAGTTAGAAGAAAAAACTCAGAATATCTGAAAACTGAATGAGGAGGGAAAAACAGACAAATTCACGAGGAAAAAAAAATTAAGAGGACCAGTGTTGGAATTTCACCATCTGGATAATAAGGGTTCCCAGAAAGAGAAAGGACAGAAATCACTACCAAAGAATACATTATCAAAAATATAATACAAGGGGCGCCTGGGTGGCTTGGTTGGTTGGGCGGCCGACTTTGGCTCAGGTCATGATCTCGCGGCCAGTGAGTTCAAGCCCCGTGACAGCTCAGAGCCTGGAGCCTGTTTTGGACTCTGTGTCTCCCTCTCCCTCTGCCCCTCCCCTGTTCATGCTCTGTCTCTCTCTATCTCAAAGATAAATAAACGTTAAAAAAAATTTTTTTTTAAATATATAACACAAGAAAATTTCCCAGAATAGATAGAAATAAGCTTCAGACTGAAAAGGCCCAATGAATGTCAATCATGATGAATTTTTAAATAGTCACACCAAGGTATACAGTCATGTATCACTGTATTTCAGAATACCTGGGGTAAAGACAACATCCTAAAATCTTTCAGAGAAAAAACAAATCCCATACAAAAAGTCCAGAATCAGAATAGCATCAAACTTCATAGTCTACCACTGAAAGTCATAAGACCACAAAACAAGGCTTAAAGTTTCCAAATACCATCTCTAACAACATTTTACATCCAAACTTCCAACCAATGTGCAGGCAGAAACAGGTAAGTCTCAAAAAAAATGCACCACCTCCAATGAACCCTTTTTCATAAAGCCTCTCAACAAGGCTCCACTAATGTAACTGTACTGAAAAGAGATTTACACTTTCCTCAGAGTTTAGGGATGAACTAGTGATTGATAATAAATCAAGCAGAAGGAAGGAAAAAAGGAAAGAAAAGAATGGTAATTATTATATTTAAAGGGAAAATCTATAAGGAAATACTGTATAAGCATAGTACACACAGTCATTATACTGGATGTTAATTTTTCTTCTTTAGGTTACATTTACCTGTATTCACTTTCTGGGCTCATGGAAGATGGAAAGGGAGGCTGAAAACCTGGGAACTACATTTCCCAGAATGCCCTTTCAATGGAGTTGTGGTTTAAATTCCAACAGTACATATGGGTCAACTGGACCCATGGCTCAGTTGGAAGAGCATGCGACTCTTGATCTCAGGGTAGGGAGTTTGAGCCCCATGTTATAAATAAATTAATTAATTCCATCAGCACAGACTCATTCACTCAAGCCCTAGAAGATGTAAGAAAGGTATATGTCATTATTGCTTTTCTAGTAGCAATGAGCAAGTGTGTGGCCTCCAACAAATGACAGACATGTCGTTTTGCAGGTTTCCAATATTCTACAAACTGCCTGCTTTGGTATTTAAGATAGCCAAGATTATTAATGGTTAGCAGTTTGTAATCCCTGCAAAGTGGCTTTCCCTGACCTATGTTCCCATGATCTTCCAATGGTTGTGCAAGCATCTAATATCCTCTTTGAAATATCAAGAATGGTTTGTTTCTCTGATTGAACCCTGATACATAAAAACATATAAAATATTGGTTTAATAAAAACTGTGATGGGACTGTATTAGGAAAGTAGCACAAAGAGTTGAGGATAGATAACAGTATAAGAATGCAAAATCAGGGATTTCTGGCTGGCTCAGTTGGTAGAACATGCAACTTTTGATCTCAGGGTTGTAAGTTTGAGCCCCATGTTCGATGTAGAGTTCACTTTAAAAAATCTTGGGGCGCCTGGGTGGCGCAGTCGGTTGAGCGTCCGACTTCAGCCAGGTCGCGATCTCGCGGTCCGTGAGTTCGAGCCCCACGTCAGGCTCTGGGCTGATGGCTCAGAGCCTGGAGCCTGTTTCCGATTTTGTGTCTCCCTCTCTCTCTGCCCCTCCCCCGTTCATGCTCTGTCTCTCTCTGTCCCAAAAATAAATAAACGTTGGAAAAAAAAAAAATCTGGAGCACCTGGGTGGCTCAGTGGGTTAAGAGTCCAATTTCAGCTCAGGTCATGATCTCCCAATTTGCGAGTTCAAGCCCCACATCAGGCTCTGCACTGACAGCACAGAGCCTGCTTTGTATCCTTTGTCTCCCTCCCTCTCTGCCCCTCCCCTACACATACGCGTGTGCACTCTCTCTCTCTCTCTCTCTCTCTCACACACACACACACACACACACACACACACAAATAAACATTAAAAAAAAAATCTTGGGGTGCTTGGGTGGCTCAGTCAGTTAAGCAACCAACTCTTGATTTTAGCTCAGATCATGATCTCAACAGTTCAAGAGGTTGAGCCCCACTTGGGCTCTGAGCTAACAGCACAGAGACTGCTTAGGATTCTCTCCCTCTCTCTCTGCCCCTCTCCTGCTCATGTGCTCTTTCTCTCTCTCTCTCTCAAAATAAGTAAATAAACTTAAAAAATATATAAAGGGGTGCCTGGGTGGCTCAGTCGGTTGGGAATCCAACTTCTGCTCAGGTCATGATCTCATGGTTTATGGGTTTGGGCCCGCATTGGGCTCTCTGCTATCACCACAGAGCCCACTTCAGATCCTCTGTTGCCCTTTCTCTCTCTCCCCTTCCCCCGTTCTAAAACAAATATTAAAAAAATTTTTTTAATTATGATAAAAATTTAAAAAATCTTTTAAAAAATACAAAATCATCTTTCATAGAAATTCAATAGATAATATCTGAGACTAGAAAAACCAAGAAATGACAGTACAGGCATACCATGTAAAAATATGGAAATAATATGCATCAGGAAAAAAAAAAAACACCGAAAGTACTAAAAATGAGGACAAATAAGGAGAAATGGAGCAGCTGTTCTTTTAATTATAAGTCTTGTAGTACTATTTGACTATTTAAATTGTGTATTCTTACTATTTCAACTTAAAAATCCAAACATTTAATTACTAAAAGGCAAAAAATCCTAACACTGTATATGCAAAATCAAACTTCAGACTGACCAAAATTTCAAACCATAAGGTCCGTACTGGATCTGTTGCCAATGTAGTTAAAAACAGCAGAAAATCCCAAACCAACCAAATAATTAAAAGGCCATTATATGCTTAATTCTAGAACCTGTATCTCAGATCCAACTCTAATGAAAGCAGGCTGCCTAATGTGACCTCAATCTCCGCCACAGCCTGGGTGTGACCTAACAATGTTCACCATCCCAGAGTTCACTCTATCGCAGGTCAAATACGTGAAGAAACTCGAGGCCTCAAGAAGAAATCATGACCAAAATTAACTGCAAAGGTAAGCATAAAAACAAAGGGATAGATCTTGAAATCAATTACCTTAGCTCCTTTTTTAGGTCTTATTTTCAATTTAACACAACTAATTAAAAAATTTTTTAGAAACACCCAACATCTGTGGTCAAAACATCTTTACAAGTTCTAGGAAACTGTTAATTAGCGGGTTAGGCTGTAACCTAGCCACAGATGACAAAAAATGGCTCTTCTCACTGTAGGCTAGGCTACCTGTGTCTCATGTTACTAGGCCTCAGCTTCCATGTCCCAGCAGCCTTCATTCCACACATCCCAAAGATACAAGTAAAAAGCCTGTAAAGACAAGAGTCAGGAGTAAGGGAAATCCAATGAGGACAGTCTCCATGAGAAAAGGCCTGAAAGAAAACTTAAACAGATGCTCCATAAAATGCTGATCCAGACTTCACATGGAGAGAAGTGTCATGCCTCATTTCAAAGATAATATATTAGGCCCTGACTCACCACAGATAATCTAATAACAAAGCTGTGACTTTCATTGTTGAGGCGTCTCTTCTCTCACTCTAATGCCCCGAAGCCATCAGATATACAGACGCTTCATGCTGAAATGCTAGAAAAATTTGCACATTTTCATTCCTTGCTCACTACTGCTGGGCTGCTAAACCAAGAGTCTACTTTAAGTTATGACAACAGGGCAAGCTGATCCAATTACACAAAAAAGGTACTAAATCAAACAGGACCATCTGGGCTTTAAGCAAGAGTATTGTGATGTCTGAACAAAAGTCAATATACTTGCAGATAAAAATGCTTTCATATATTCAGAGTTATAATGGCCCTTGGGCTACCGATTCATTTTCACGTCCAATAAGAGTTATGTGTTGTATTAAGACATATGGCCTAGATGACGGACGGGTACAAACAGAGTATTATATTCACCAGTTCATAATGAGAACATCTGTGCTCACCCTCTAGCCCTATGAGGCTTACAAAAAACAGTCAATATTCTCTGGAAGTAAACAGGTTTTCTGTTCCTAAGCAGCAGGTCTGGCAAACCACCCATCTCATCATCCCCATAATCTGACAAGATTGGGTGTGTTCAGGGTGGTATGGCCAAATTCACCATCCCCCATAATCTCAGAATGGTTCCCCAATTATTACTAACCTCCAAACCAATTTCCAAGATCCTAAAATTTTAAGAACTAATCCAGCCATGCAAGTTTAATTTGCCAGACCTAAAAATCAAGACTCAAGACTGGGGCGTGTGGGTGGCTCAGTCGGTTGAGCATCTGACTTCGACTCAGGTCATGATCTCACAGTTCATGAGTTGGAGCCCTGCATCACGCTGTGTGCTGACAGCTCAGAGCCTGGAGCCTGCTTCCAATTCTGTGTCTCTGGCTCTCTGCCCCTCTCTAGCTCACACACTGTCTCTCTCTCAAAAATAAACAAACATTAAAAAAATAAGTAATAACAGGGCACCTGGGTGGCTCCGTTGGTTAGGTGACCGACTTCAACTCAGGTCATGATCTCGCAGTTCGTGGGTTTGAGCCCCACGTCGGGCTCTGTGCTGAATGCTTGCTCGGAGTCTGGAGCCTGCTTCGGATTCTGTGTTTCCTTCTCTCTCTACACCTCCCCCACTTGTGCTCTCACTGACTCTGTCTCTCAAAAATAAATAAATGTAAAAAAAAAAAAAAATTAAATAAATAAATAATAAAATAAAATAAAATGACTCAAGACTAAAAGAATCTCCTTTATCTAAAAAAGTTCTTATAGGGGCGCCTGGGTGGCGCAGTCGGTTAAGCGTCCGACTTCAGCCAGGTCACGATCTCGCGGTCCGTGAGTTCGAGCCCCGCGTCGGGCTCTGGGCTGATGGCTCGGAGCCTGGAGCCTGTTTCCGATTCTGTGTCTCCCTCTCTCTCTGCCCCTCCCCCGTTCATGCTCTGTCTCTCTCTGTCCCAAAAATAAATAAACGTTGAAAAAAAAAAAAAATTTAAAAAAGTTCTTATAAAATACATATTCCATTGTACAAGCATCAGATTTCTGTACGATATTGACAATTTCAGCATCAACACTAGTAAATTAATATCTGTGAAAAGAACTGAGAAAAATCTCTCCTGTAAAGACTGGGCTCAAAATTCACTGTCATTTATCTGGTTTTTTTGGAGACCTCACACTCCCTGAAGCCTTGCCTACCTCTCTACTTCTCATTCCCTAAGCTCCAGACACACTGGAACTTCCTTCCTTCAATTCTTCAAAATAGCCATGTTAAAGAACATGGCCCCTCCTCAGGATCTTCATCTATGTCATTCCGTCCACCTAGCACAGTCTTTGGTCTGCCCCTCATCCCTTAGGTGTCAGCCTTAAAAGTCAATTCCTTGGGGACATTCCCTCACTGCCCTGTTTCCCAATCAACCTGGGTTAGGCTTCCCATTAGCTGCTTCCACAGTATTTAGAGCAAAACAGTAATTAATTATTGTTTAATGGATGTCTTCCCCACCAGACCATAACTGTATGACTGCAAGGGCTCAGTCAGTTTTGTTCACTGGCAAAGCACAGAGCCAGTCACACAGTAGGAGCTCAAAACTTCTTGACAAATAAATGAGTAACAGGGCTAAAAACACATCAGCTTTGGCAATTCTACTTATAATTTACCCTACAGATATAGTCACATATACAAAGGGCCAAATGCTTATGGTTACTCACTAGGGCATAGCTGGTAATAGCATAAAGGCGGAAATATTTAAAATGTCTACCAATACACAGCAGGTGCCAAATCTCTATTGCTTTCATGGAATGACTGCAAAAGTAAGTTTTTTAAAAATGCAAATAGTACTAACAGCGTGCTACATTTGTTTAAAAGAAAACGCAAGAAATATATATATGCTTTATATGTACATGTTATCTCTGGAAAGGATCTTAAGAAACTGAAAACATCAGTTGCCCCTGGGAAGACAGACTGGACTCACGAGTACACAAGCATAAAAGACTATTCAATGTACACTCTTTTTTTAACTTTTAAATTTTGAACCATATAAACGTATTTTTTTTTAATGTTTGAGAGAGAGAAAAAGTGTATGTGTGTGCACACAGGGGAGGGGAGGGGAGGGGGGAGGGGGAGGGGGAGGGGGAGGGAGAGAATTCCAAGCAGGCTCCACACGATCTCTCTCCCTTGCTCTCTGCCCCTCCCCTGCTCATGCTGTCTCTTTCTCTCAAAATAAATAAATAAACTTTTAAATTAAAAAAAAAAAAAAAAATAGAGGAGCATGCAACTCTTGATCTCAGGTTGTGATTTCAACTCCCATGCCGGGTATAGAGATTACTAAAAAATAAAATGGGGTGCCTGGGTGGCTCAGTCAGTTAAGTATCCGACTCTTGATTTCAGCTCAGGTCTTAATCTCAGCCTCCTGAGTTCAAGGACCGCACTGGGATCCACACTGCGTGTGAAGCCAACTTAATAAAAATAAATAACTAAAGAAAAACAGAAATAAAACTTATAAATAAATAAAATTTGCTAAAGACAGTCCTATCCTCATTTCTAAGACAGTGATGAAGTTTAAATGATTTGATGACAAATATCCTGCTTGCAAGCTAAGCACTGGGGGGGGGGGGGGAGTGAAAAGAAAGACAATTCACTTATCCACAAATCTCAGACATCCTACTCCATACTAGATTGTACCACTTTATTATTTTTTTTAATGTTTATGTATTTTTGAGAGAGAGAGACAGAGTGTGAGTGAGGGAGGGGCAGAACAGGAGACACAGAAGCTGGAGCAGGTTCCAGGCTCTGAGCTGTCAGCACAGAGCCCAATGTGAGGCTTGAACCCACAACTCTGAGATCATGATTTGAGCCACACTTGGACACTTAACCAACTGAGCCACCCAGGCACTCCTAGATTGTACCATTTTGGAAGAAAATTCCATCTTTTTTACAACTAATTGTCCCGATCCAGATACATGAAGAATGTTTTCACAGTCAGAAGGGATTACTGACAGAAAAAAGGGATTAGAGAAAAAAGGGAATTCATTTTTTTTAGCTTAGAAAGTAGGTCGATACATTTGTACGGAAGAAATATCATAAATACTGACCCAAAACAAAATATTCTCACCGAGGGGCCTTAAAATCCAAATGGAGCTTAATCTGAATCCACAAAGTTCACAAAACTAAATAACTTTTTGAAAACTAGTTAAAAATGGTAAGGAAATCTATACACATTCCTTAGATAAACAGATGTGCCAAACTTTAAGACATTCTTCAGTAAAGAAATATCTGAGACAAGATTAAACACAACTCCAATAATCCTGTTTGTTACCACAATCAAAGCCCTGGAACAGAGTCAAAACCTTTAGATCTGAACCTGTTAGTTTCCCAAACCTGCATATCAGGTACAGAATACTCTGGACTAAGAATGGCAAGAGGAACCTGAATCCAGGGCCACCAAAAAGAGGATTTTTTTTCGGGATTATCTCCAATGTTACAAGGGCCATTGCCATCGACTGCAAGAAATGATCTTCATAATCCATCCCAAGACCTATTAGAGACACAGTTATCTTCAACTAATTATCCCCTGAAAAACAAAATGGTATTTACTAAGTAGAACGAAGTACTCAGTACAGCCATTCTAAATTGTCATAACTTTGCCATGTTACATGGCAAGTAAGAAGCCAATTCCTGGCTCTCCCATTTGATAACTTCTTTGCCCCCAAATGCTCTTTCTGCATATTAAGTCAAAATCTTGAGATCTAAGACTGACACAGACACCAGCAAACGAATCACCTGATTTCCCTACCAACATTGTTCTTCTCCATAAAGTTCTACTCACCATTTTAAAATCCCCCTTTATAGGGTGCCTGGGTGGCTCAGTCGGTTAAGTGTCAGACTGGCTCCAGTCATGATCTCACGGATTTTGAGTTTGAGCCCCGCATTGGGCTCTGTGCTGACAGCTTGGAGCCTAGAGCCTGCTTCAGACTCTGTGTCTCCCTCTCTCCCTGCCCCTCTCCACTCATGCTCTCTCTCAAAAAAAGGTAAACATTAAATAAAAATTTTGTTTAATACCTGTCTATAATAATACCAAGAAGTACTCATGAATTTAGCCTGTGGTTCCCTAGGCTAAAAGGCTTGAGAGGGAGAGTGGAGCAAAAAAAAAAAAAAAGTGGGACATTCTCTCTCTCTCTCTCTCTCTCTCTTCAGTGCTCTGGACTTTGAAAGCTAGGCAGAGGCAATGATTCTGCACTTAATCAGCAGGTGAATAAGAAACAGGTTTGAATTTAGAAGAAGCATAAAGGAGTGCAAGAACATTCAGTAAAGAATACTGACTCCATTTCCTTGCAGAGCAGCTCTCAGGACCTGCCAATGAACCTCAATTTGACAAGGAACACCCCATCTACTCTAATCCAGGACATATCCCTCAAAAGACAGTCAGTCAACCGGAACTCTGCCAACTTCTGCTTGGGAGTTGTGTGGAGCACAGTAGCAACAAGAGCCTACTTTGAGAAGGAGATCAACAATCACACTCAAGAAGAAAAGAAGTTATTTGGCAAAGGGAAGCATGTTGCCAAAATGTTAGTCACAGCTTAAGGTCCCAGTTTGTGTCTCTGCAACTATTCTTTGCTCTGACAGAGTCCATTCTCTGGCCCAGAAAACCCAGCTCAGCTACTGTCATCTTCTCCATTTAAAGCAGTCAAAAATCCTTTCATTTTTGAGGTATCAAACTGTGACACAGACAACATATCAACCACAGACTAAAAAGAACAGGGAAAGAATGTGTTATTTGCCATTTTCTACCTAGGACTGGCTCAAGTAGAGCAATGGAAAAACGTGACAGAATAGGAAGAATGGAAAATCATTATGTTAAAGAGCAGGCTATACCAAAAGCCTGCCCAGAGCTCTGAACTCCCATAACTTATTTCCAAACCCTCTGAAAAACAAACCAAAGAGACACCCTGTGGTTGAAATAACAGCAAAATATTAAGCTGGTTTTTACCCCCAAATAAGTATGTACTATATACTTCATAGCCTGAAGATCTTCCTGCTCTTGCTGGGGTAAGAAGACTATAGTTTGCTTGAGAACAGCCTGAACAAGCCCAAGACTTTCAGAATCATTTCAGAGCAATAGGAAAACAGACACAAGTACACTAGGTTACTCTCCCAATCTAAGAAGAGGTCAAGAAATTGTCTCTTCGACAGGGACAGGACTTCTCTCTTCCTTTCTTAAAAGCCATTAATAAAACCTGAAAACTCCAGTGTTATCAACATCTTCCACCTTGCCCTGCATTTCACCTTTGTGCTGACATCACATAACTAATCAGTACCAACTAAAGTAAACACTACGGATATCAAGTATGAGGTAGATTTGGAAACTGCCCCCTCTTAAGCAAATCCAAGTCAGACCTCAGAAATGCCAAGACTTTCAGGAACACTTCTTCTAAGCTAAATTAAATAAGTTCACCTATGAGCAAAGTGTTTAGAATATTATGCCCAAAGAAAAAAATGGAATAGTCAAGATTTCAAAGTATTAACAATAAAGAAGCTGAAACTGTCCACAAGCACACTCCTCCCCACCAACGGGGCCAAACTGCCTGGACCAAAGCAAAAGGCTCAACTAAATAAAGTACCATTTTTCAGCGAATTCTCAGAGTTCATTGAGGAAAGTCAGTGTTTGTCAAGGGTAAAATAAAACACTGCATTCTCTCACATTCCTCATCAACCAACCTCATTCAACCCAAGCTCTAACTTCCCTATCTCCATCTTGATGGTAGCCAATACAATGTAACAAGTAATATGAAATTCTGGGCTACTAGAAGTTGACTCGGAAAAAAGTTAAAAAACTGAACATGTATTAAATCAAAACCTGGCACAACAAACGCGGAAAACCAACTATTCCCTGGCGTAACAAACGCAGCAAGGCTGAGAAGAAACTGAGAAAACAGGTCTTCTAAATACCAATATCTCAATCTTGTTGTCAGAGATCACTTCTTTGCAACCACTTTAAAGATCCCATTTAGGGGCACCTGGTGGCTCAATGGGTTAAGCATCTGATCCTTGATTTTGGCTCAGGTCATGATCTCACAGTTTGTGACTTCGAGCCCTGTGTTGGGCTCTGTGCTGACAGCGAGGAGCCTGCCTGGGATTCTCTCTCCCTCTCTCTGCCCCTCCTCCCCCTCAAAATAAATAAATAAACTTAAAAAAAAGAGTCCCACTTAGTTAACACAATCTTTCAGAAGCAGAGAAGAACCAAACCTGTCTTTCAAAGGGAGGGAAAAAAGGACAGTTTAATGACTTGCCTCAAAGTTACTTAGTAAATCCATAGGTATGCTAGAACAGTCCTTATTCCCCAAGGTTCTCTTTTGGTTTGTAGGAGGAGACAAAAGCCACCAAAACATTCCGTAAATCATTCAGAAAACAATGAGTAAAAACAGCACCATGAAAAAGGAGGTGGATCCTGGGGGAGCCCAAAGCAGTAACAGATTATTCAAATCCCTTTGAAAATACAAACTCCAGTACAGGCCAGCTTCTTCCAGCTCCTCAGCCGTGCGTTCTCTCTTAGTAATTTTCCTTCCTGATCAGTAACTTACCACCACACGCCGCCCACGTCTAACACTTTAAGATTTTCATCTTCCCTTGCTTCACACCACTCCAATCTGAACCCTCAACTCTAGGTTGCTCCCATGCGCAACTCAGTACTTCTCATACCTTTATCTCAACTCTGATTCTTTCTCCACCAACGCTCTCAAGATACCCTCTAGCGTAAGCAGTTTCCCGAATCATCCTAAACCATTGGTTGTCACTCAACTCAATCCCTAAAATGTCACAGTGGCCTCCTCACTCAGCATCCTGTTAATTACCTGTTCACAACAAGTCCGCCCTCCCCATCTCCCTTTAGGCGCACGGTTACTTGTTCCTCACTCCCAGCTGCCGTCTTACTTACCTTACCCAACCCTTCAGGATTCCTTATTTCCTGTCTCTCAGTAACCTTCCTTCCCATTTTCAGTCAGCGCTCGTCCCACACCAATTCCCGACCACTCCTCCCTACTTGCCCACGCCCCGCTCCAAGCTCTTCAGACCCAGCCCAGCGTTCCACTCACCCCTCAGACTCCGCCCCCAGGACCCCCTCTCCCTCAGGCCCCTCCCCCAATGTCCTCTCTGTCTCCCTCCCTCCTCTCTCTCTCTCTCTCTCTGTCCTCTCCAAGCCCCGCCCCAATGCCCCCCACCCCGGCCCTCCCTCCCACTCAAGTCCGCAGGTCATCTCAGCGACATACCCAGCCTCCTCGGCCTCCTTTCGACCGGGCTGTAGCTGCCCCGGGAGCGAATCCTCCGCCACCTCCGCTCCGGCTTCGTCCCGTCCGGCTAGCTCCCCAGCAAGCTCCCTCTCTCGCCGCCGCCGCCCCTTTTGCCAACCCGGAAATGGATCTGCTCCCACCGTCCCCAGCGTCCGCGAACAAAATGGAGGCGGGGGAAAGAGGAGGAGGGAGCAGGGGGCGAAAAGACACTACACGCACGCGCTATCGGAAAGCCCGCCCCCTAACGGCGCACGTAAAGGCGGAAGCGGCCGGGTAGCCGCCATCTTGGGAAGGTCGCGAAAATTCCGCCTGCCTCCTCAAAGCAGGGTTTGCAACTTCAGCGATTGGAATCGTCTGCGAAGACTTAAGCAGAGAGTGAAGCCCAGGGATTCTGATTTAATTGGTCTGGGGTATGTCCTACGCATCGAGACTTTTAAATTCCGCAGGTAAATCCAACATGTTACCGAGGTGGAGAACCACTGAGCTACCGTCTTGAACATAGCTTTTGCATTTTTATTTTACCGCGCGCTCACACACCCCCACGCACCTGCCCCATAAATGTCCTTCCCTAGTTTCGAGTCAAGGAAGAACCCTCTTCATTCAACCTTGCTGGGGCCCAGTAGTCTAGCTCCTGTTGTCATAGCAACAGAGAGGCAAGCCCCTGCCAACAAGTCATCCTTAACGTCATAGCCACCTGACCTGAACACCCGTGAACACGTCTCTTCCGCGGGCCGGGGGTTCCCTAGTTTCCGGGGCTGGGGTATGGTGCTGCAGACTCCTTCAGCTGCTTGGGTCAGGGAGAGGAATCCTGTGCCCTCCGTGGTGGAGCTGCTGTTAAGTCCTTCCCAGCTGAGTAAGGATCTCTCCCTAGTCCACTCACAAAAGCTCTTTTCTACTATAGCTAACCCCATTGCCGTATATCCTCAAAATGCTCTTTGCATCTCTCTGGCATCCTTCCTTGTGTTAAATCCAAAGTAAGGGGATAGGATTGAGACTCAGTTTCCACTGCTTACTAGGGTGTGCCCTTGGGCTTCAACTACCCTATCTGTAAAATGGGACTAATAGTGCTTGTCTCAACTGTTTTATAGGGTTATTGGAAGGCTCAAATCAAGTAATGAATGGGAAGGCATGTGATAAATTGTAAATTGTTATTATTTTTGTTTTCCTTCTGTTGTGCCATGAGTAGTGCTGAGCAGCACCCACTAGTCAATGTCACAGCATTCATTGAGAACCTGCTGTGGGCTAGGCACCACGAGATGGTTACAGAGATGACTAAGAGCCTAGTTTTCAGGGAACTCACTGTGTGGTAGGCAGACGGGCATGTAAACAGCTAGCTGAGATACAAGTCAGCATGTAATTAGTGCCATGGGGACCTATGTGCTGTGAGAGGTCAGACAGGGAGTGATTAACTTCTGCTAAAGAATGGGAGAAGGTTTCGTAAATGGTTTTGAACTTGGCCTTGAAGGATGAGTAGAATTTCATTACTAGTCAGAGAAGGTAGGGGACACATTCCAGGCATAGGGACCAGTGGGTATAAAGCTAAAGATTTTCAGGTATGTAGTCCTGCGTGTCTGAAGGTGGGGTGATTGGGTCAGGAAGATGGTAGACCCAAGCTCCCCGTTCTTCAACTTCGTGTCCATTCTGTCTCCTCCTTGCTCATCATATACAGTGTGAACCTGCTTTCTATCACTGCAGTGCACCCAGTGGCTCCTCAAGGCCTTTGCACTGCCTCTACTCTGCCCCTTCCGCATTTTTCAACCCTTAGTTCAAATGTCCCCTCCTCAGAGGCGTTCCCTGCCCACTGTAGCTAATGTTAGCCACCCCCACCCCGCCGTCCTCCCCACCATTCTCTATAACATCACTCTGTGCTGAGGGCAGCCACTGGGGTGGAGCACAGAGACATCTCACCTGGGGAACTAGGCCTGGGCTTCATGAAGAAAGTGAGGCCTGATGGGAAAATAAGAATTGGGCAGGGCTAGAGGAGAGAGAAAAGCATCCCAGAGCAGAGGGAGAGTATGTGCAAAATAAGAATCAGGGCACCTTCCAAAAACTCAAAGCATTTTGATGTGGTTAGAGCTAGAACTTGGAAAAAGGCAAGAAATTAGGTCGAAGAAATCATCATAACATCTGACATTTATTAACACCATGTTACCATGTAACATTGGCATAACTTCACATGTCATAGCTCATTTAATCTTCACAATAACTTTCTGAGGTAGGTATTATTACCCCCATTTTACAAATGAAGAAACTGAGACACAGCAGGAGTAACCATCCTGCCCAAAGCCTCATATGCACAAAATAGAACTGGCTCCAGAGTCTGTGCTGTTAATGCCTGTACCAAGTGACCCTGCATTGTCATTTTTTTTTATGTTTATTTTACTTATTTTGAAAGAGAGCATACACACAAGTGAGTGTATATGAGCAGGGAAAGGGCAGAGAGAGAAAAGGAGGGAGAGAATCCCAAGCAGGCTCCATGCTCCCAGCTTGGGTCTCGACGCGGGGTTTGAACCCACGAACTGTGAGATCATGACCTGAGCCAAGATGAAGAAGCTTAACCGACTGAACCACCCAGGTGCCCCTGCATTGTCATTTGTGATGTGATTTCCTAAAATGATGAAAGACTTATGGTAAAGTTCTGAACAACACAAAACAACACAATAAATGTATTCATTAAAAAAACAGGTTATATTAAGTTTGTGCAAAAATGTTTCATGTTTGCAATTTCCTTTTTTGATAATATGACAGGCCAAACACCTGGGAGACCTCTCAAAAAACAACAAAAAATCCAGGATAGAAAAATATTAAAAAACATCTTAGGGGTGCCTGGGCGGCTCAGTCACTTAGGTGTCTGACTCTTGATTTGAGCCCAGATCATGATCTTATAGTCATGAGATTGAGCCTAGCGTTAGGCTCCCAACTGGGTGTGGAGCCTGCTTGAGATTCTTTTTTTTTTTTTTTTCAACGTTTATTTATTTTTGGGACAGGGAGAGACAAAGCATGAACGGGGGAGGGGCAGAGAGAGAGGGAGACACAGAATCAGAAACAGGCTCCAGGCTCTGAGCCATCAGCCCAGAGCCTGACGCGGGGCTCGAACTCACGGACCGCAAGATCGCGACCTGGCTGAAGTTGGACGCTTAACCGACTGTGCCACCCAGGCACCCCGCCTGCTTGAGATTCTTAAAGAGTCTCTCTCCCTTGCTCTTTGCCCCTCCCCACTCACACTCACTCTCTCCCTCTCTGTCTCTCAAAAAGCAAGCAAGAAAGAAAGAAAAAAAAAAGTAAAATATCTTTGGGTCACCTGGGTGGCTCAGTTCGTTGAGCATCCAACTTCGGCTCAGGTCATGATCTCGTGGTTCCTGAGCTTGAGCCCCACATCAGGCTTGCTGCTGTCAGTGCAGATCCTGCTTCGGATCCTCTGTCCCCCTCTCTCTGTCCCTCCCTTGCACATGCTCTCTCTCAAAAATAAATAAACATACAAAAATAAAAGTATCGTCAATGCTTCAATGAAAAAGTAAGGAATTTTCAGGGCAAAACAAAGTAAGTGAAGGTGGGGTTTGTAGAGAGGTAAGTAGAACACTGACGCAGGTTTTTGCTCTAAGGACATTTGCCTAACTAGGTGAACATGAGCTTTGGTCAGTGTCTCATGGAAAAAATAAATGCCTCAGAACCTCCTCAACAGGGGAGTTTAACAAAAAATTCTTCTTTGTAAAAATGGAACCCTCAAAGAAATAAAGGGCTTTATTTCTGGTAAGAGTGAACCAGAAATAAGTCTGTCACCTCCTCCCTTGGGTATAGGGTTAATGGAGATAGATTATAGGCCCAGCTAAGTGTGTTGTTTTGTTTGTTTTTTTTAATGGATTTTTCACATGGAATGTCCAATAGGACATTGAAAGCCATGTGGAACCTAGGATAATTCTTGGCTGTGTGGTTCTGTCCCTTGCATTGCAGCCCCCTAGCATCCCTGCCCCCTGCATACCAAATGTCTACAGCACATCCTTATCATTGTAGTCAACAACAACAAAAAAGCTTCCACAAATTTCCAAAATGCCCCCATAGAGAACCAATGCCCCACGGTACACTGTCAAAATTGACGGGAGCCAATTTATGAAGGACTTTATTTAAACTGTCGTGAAAAGTTAGATTTTATCTTCAGGTTGAGAGGGAAACCATTGAAAGATTTAAGCCGAGAAGTGCTGTGGCCCCTTTTGCCTTCCAGAAAAATCCATCTGACTGAAAGGTGGAGGATGGATTAGATGGGTCTAGATGGGAGGCAGAAACACCTGTTGGGAGGCTTCTGTGAACAGGTAAGTGGGAGATGACGGTTGCCTGTGGTGAGTGGCAGCGGGGCACCAGCCCGACACAAAGGCTTTGGAGACAGGCCTGCCTGTCTGCAGAGCCAAAGGGCTTGAGTTTCAGTTCTCCCACTACTGAATAAGGTGAGACTTTGGGCAAGTTACTCAATCTCTACCAGCCTCAGTCTTGTCATCTATAAAATGGAGATAAGACTGGATGGAATGTGTCCAAAGTGCATACCCACTCGGAAAGCACCCACTAATCTTAGCTATGATCATTATTAGGTATGAGCAGTAGAGATGGAAGAAGTAATTCAAGAGATATTGAAGAAGTGGAATGTGAGGGTTGAGGACAGGGACAAGCCAAAGATGACCCTCAGGCTTTGGGCTAACCTCCTATGTGCACATGATGCTAACACTTAGCTTAGAGAGGCCCAGAGGAAGACAGGCCAGGACTAAATGAGCCTGAGGAGCCTGGTGAGGGAGCAAAGAGAGGTCAGGTAGACCACTACATATCTGGGTCTGGAACTTAAAAGAGTGATCCTAGCAATGTGGGACTTCTAAACTGTGGAGTAAGATGGCCCCTGACAACCCAGGACTCCTTGTATCCATGGAATCTGGGCTGGCCTGTGGCAGCCTTTAATGCAGCGGAAGTCAGCTGCACCAGGTCCAGGGCTAAGCTTTAAGAAGACCTGGCAGCTTCCACTCTTGCTTTGGGGACCCCTAAGGTCTCATGTGGGAAATCAGCCTCTCTGCTGTGAACATCATCTGGAGAGAGAAGCTTGGACACGGAGAAAGGGAGGTCCAGCCATCCCAGCATTCCAGCTGTTGCCCCCGGAGTGGGAGACAAGCAAGCCAGCCATCATGGACATTCCAGCTCCAGTTACCTTCTGACTGTGGCCACAAGAGACACCCCCAACTAAGACAGCAGAGCTGTCCAGGTGAGCTCCCATCAACCAACCGGGAGGATCATGAGAAGTTATAAAATGGTTGTTGTTTTGAGGCACTACATTTAGAATAGTTTGTTATGCAGCAATAGATCTCCAAGCAGAATGATACTGATGAACTCTAAGCCCAGGTGTATAGTGAGAAGAGAAGAGGGCTTAGAACAGAGCCAAGGCACCCCACATGCAAGGACCAAACTGAGGGAGAAGGCTCACACGGGAGATTGAGATAAACAGGACAGAGGGAAATCCTGAGAGCGTGGTATCCTGGAAGTGGCAATAAGTGCTCAGGAAGGAAGAGTGGTCAGAAATATCAAATGCCAATGAAAGAACAGTTAGATAAGTATCCCTTGGATTTGGTAACATGGGAGTCAGTGACCTTGACAAGAACAGTTTCAGTGAGCACTGAGGGTGGACGCCAGATGCACTGGGTTGAAGAATGAAAAAAGCAACAAAATCAAACTGGAGTTACGGTTTTGGGGGTTGTTTATGTTTTTTTAATATTTATTTATTTTTAAGAGAGAGAGACAGAGCATGAGCATGGGAGGGGCAAAGAGAGGAAGACACAGAATCTGAAGCAGGCTCCAGGCTCCAAAGTGTCAGCGCAGAGCCCAACACGGGGCTCAAATCCACAAACTGCGAGGTCATGACCTGAGCTGAAGTCGGACACTCAACCGACTGAGCCACCCAGGCGCCCTGGCTTGTTTTTTTGTTTTTGTTTTTAGAGTTACACCTATTGACCTGGGTGAATCTCACAAGCATAACCTTGAGGAGGGAAGGTTGCTGAACACTATACCTAGGAGGACAGTATTTATATAAAGTTTTAAAACATGCAAATATTAAAAAACTCTTAAAACTCAGTAATAAAAAGACAACCCAATTAACCAATGGTTAAAGGATCTTGGAGTGGATTGAATGGTGTCCCCCCCCAAAATTCATGTTCACCTGGAACCTCAGAATTTGGCCTTATTTGGAAATAAGGTCTTTGCAGATAAAATTAGTTAAATTGAAGCCAGGTGGGTCAAGATGAAATGAAGTAGATTAGGGTGGGCCCTAAATCCAGTGACAGATGTCCGTACAAGAAGAGGAGAGGCCTCAGACATACACAGGGGAGAACTCCAGGTGAAGACAGAGGCAGATTGGAGCTATGTGTCTACAAGTCAAGCACACAAAGTTCACATAACAGGAAACCGTTTTAACCACTTGAAAGTGTACAGTTGAGCAGGTTTTATATATTCTCAGTATTGTGCAACCATCACCACTATCTAATTCCAGCACTTTTTCATCACCCCAAAAAGAAAACTTGTATCCATTAATAGCCTCTCCCAATTCTGCCTTCCTCCTGTCTCCTGGCAACCCCTAATCCACTCTCTATGTCTATAAATTTGACATTTCATACAATATGTGAGCTTTTGTGTCTGGCTTCTTCTACTTAGTGTAGTGTTTTCAAGGTGCATCCACATTGTAGCCTGTATCCGTGCTTCATTCCTTTTTATCACTAAATAATACTTCATTTTATGGATATACCACATTTTAGTTTATCCACGCATCAATTAATGGATACTGAGTTGTTTCCACTTTTTGGCTATCACAAATAATGCTGCTCTGAACACTCTTGTATGATTTCTTTTTTGAGGTGATGAACATGTTCTAAAGTCGATTGTGGCAATAGTCACGCGACTCCGTGGTTATGCTAAAAGCCATTGAACTGTACACTTTAAATAGTGCATGTAAGGGGCGCCTGGGTGGCGCAGTCGGTTGAGCGTCCGACTTCAGCCAGGTCATGATCTTGCGGTCCGTGAGTTCGAGCCCCGCGTCGGGCTCTGGGCTGATAGCTCAGAGCCTGGAGCCTGTTTCCGATTCTGTGTCTCCCTCTCTCTCTGCCCCTCCCCCGTTCATGCTCTGTCTCTCTCTGTCCCAAAAATAAATAAACGTTGAAAAAAAAATTTTTTTAAAATAAATAGTGCATGTAAATATCTCAATAAAATTGTTACTCCCCAGAATGCAAAAAAAATATATTGTTCTGAGATGTATACATACACAGTAAATATTTATGGAAATACAGGGAAATGATACCACACTTAGGAAAGCGGTTGTCTCTGGGGAGAAAGGAAGGAGACGTGGCTGGGGACAGGCACCGGGGCCTCAGCTGCAGGGTCAGGTTTTATTTCCTAAGCTGGATGGTGGAGACATGGGTGTTCATTACATTAGTCTTTAAACTTTTTGCATGATCGAAAAATTACACATTTAAACATAATTTTTTAGCAGGAAAGAATGATTGAGATAAATAGGATATTTGCAAGATGCAAAAATCACCACATACAACAAAGAGAGAAGAAATATATTATCTTTTTCATGGAGAGATCTGGCAATCCTCCTGGACAAACTCAGCCATCACTGGTAGGAACCAACCTGACGTTATTTGCCTCCCGGTACAATGGTATTAACAGCATCACCTATAAAGTGTTCTTCTCTACGGGTGCCTGGGTGGCTCAGTGGGTTGAGCATCCAACTCTTGATCTGGGCTCAGGTTATGATCTTGCGGTTTGTGGGATTAAGCCCTGCGTCAGGCTTTGTGCTGAGCGTGGAGCCTATTGGGGCTCTCTCTGTCTCTCTCTGTCTCTCTGTCTCTCTCTCTCTCTGCTCCTTCCCCCACCCCCAAATAAATAAATAAACTTTTTAAAAAGTTTTTTTTTCTAGAATATTTAAGTTCCAGAAAACCACTATAAGGAATGTTCGCTAATTTGGGAGCTAAATTGTCCAATTTGGGAGCCACTAGCCACTTGTAGCTCTTAAACAATTAAAATGTGACTAGTCTAGCTTGACATATGCTGTTAAATATAAAATTAACACCAGGTTTCAAAGACTTAATATAAAAAAAGTAAAATAGCTCAGTATTTTCATATCAATTACATGTTAAAATAACATTGTTTTGTATATATTGAGTTAAATAGAATATATTATTGAAATTAATTCGCCTGTTCTTACTTTTTAAGTGTAACTACTAGAAAAATGTAAATTACATTAGAGGGGATGAAAGTATAAGGGAACAAGAGCATGCGGAAACAGAGAAGTCAAGAATCTGGGACATTTTACAAGACATCTCTCCTAGACTTTGGAAAGTCAATGTGGTTGGAAAAAAAGAAAAGAGCTGTTTTAAATTAAAAGAAACGAGATATAAGAACCCAATGCATTGCTGGGCCTTGATTGGATCAGAATCCCCCCACCTTAAAAAAAAATTTAGATTTAATTTTAAAAAGTTTTTAAGTAATCTCTAGCCCCAACGTGGGGCTTGAACTCATGACCCCAAGACCAAGAGTCACATGCCCCACTGACTGAGCCAGCTAGGCACCCCCAGGATTTCTTTTTTTAAGTGTTTTGTTTTGGTAAGTTCTACACCCAATGTGGGGCTTGAACTCACAGCCTTGAGATTAAGAGTCCCATGCTCTACTGACTAAGCCAGCCAGGCACCCCTCTTTTTTTTAAGTTTTTAAAAGATTTTTGAGACAACCTGGGAAAATCAAATAGAGACTGAATATTAGATGATATCTGAGAACTACTGCTGGCTTTCTTAGGTGTGATAATGCTGTGGTGGATATGCGGGAAATTGTCCTTATTCTTAGGAAGTTTCCACTGAGGCTTTTAGGAGTGAAATGATATTAATGTTTGCAACTTACTTTCAAATAGCTTGGCAAAAGAGTGTGTGTGTGTGTGTGTGTGTGTGTGTGTGTGTGTGTGTAGAGAGAAAGGGAGAGGAAGTGGGAAAGAGACAACAAAAGCCAATTAGCAAAATGGTAATTGTAGAATCTAGAAAGTTTCAAGGCTATTCACTGTACTAATCTTTAAACTTTTCTGTGTTTAAGATGATTCATGATGGAAAGTTGGGGAAACAAGACAAAATAAAAAAGGAATGAATGGGAGATGAGGAGGTGGAGACCATCCTTTGCAGCAGTTTGGCCTTGAACTGCCAAGTGAGAGAGGGAACAATAAGCTGGAGCAAGCACGTAGGGTCAAGAGAGTGCTTTTTAAAAATGGGGAGATGAGGGGCGCCTGGGTGGCTCAGTCGGTTAAGCGGCCAACTTCGGCTCAGGTCATGATCTCGCAGTCCATGAGTTTGAGCCCCACGTCAGGCTCTGTGCTGACAGCTGGAGCCCGTTTCAGATTCTGTGTCTCCCTCTCTCTGACCCTCCCCCATTCATGCTCTGTCTCTCTCTGTCTCAAAAATAAATAAACGTTAAAAAAAAAATTTGAAAAAAAAAGGGGAGATGAGAGGGTTTAAATGCTAAATGGGAAAGAGCCAGCAGAAAGAGGAACATGAAAGATACAAGCTATTCTGGTCAAACTTCTGACTCATGCCTGGGGATAGACCAACCATGTGAGAGATTCAGTACACCCCAAGAAATGTTCTACCCGCCTCCTAGCCCCAAGCTTCAGGAGAAAGAAATCATGGTGGTGACACCTAGTGGATTCAAAGGGCACTGTTGAAATTCTTCACTCCTCTCTCTACACCTCCTCAAGAGGGCATCTCATGCTGGTCTTGTGACCACTCCAAATCATTTTCACCCTTTTGTTCACTGCTAGACCAGCCTACGATGTGCAATGCTACTAAGTAAGTTCGTCCTCTCCCCTCTCAGTCCACAGTAGACCTTGGCCACGTCTCTTGTCTCTCGGCCACTCTCCCCACAAGGAAGCAGAATTCAGACAGGGTGAGGAAGGGACCAGAAAGGATATATGTCCCCCACACCCCAGTCACCCAGCTCCAGTCAAGTGACCACTGCAGCCCTGATGAGTGCAAGATGGCCATTTCTCAGTTATTCAAGGTCTGGGGATTGTGCAGAGCTTAAACCGTGGTCTCCGGAGTCAGAATAACTGGATTCAAATTCTTGCTAGCTGTGACTTGGCCTCTCTGTGCCTGTGATGCTAAATTTCTCATGACCTTGGTTCTCATCTGGAAAGTGACGCTGATAGAGCCAACCTATTTGTTGGGAAGATTAATTGAGAGAAGGCACATAAAGTCAAGCACAGTGAGTGGCAAAGGACACCGTTCCAAGTGTCAGTTCTTATCATCACCCCTGAAAGAGAGCAGATGACTGATGGCTCTGGAGGTGGCCAAGATGGGGATAAGGAGAATAGCCCACACCACTTTCTCTGCCCTCCCTGGGGGTAGAAGAGCAGGGACAGGAAGGACTGGTCCCTATGATCCTGCACCAGGGCATGAAGTCCTTGAGGGTGCGACCAGCACCCTCTAAAGAGGGCAGAACCTGTCCAGCCCCCATACGTCTGGCTTCCCTTGTAACCAGTCCAGCAGGGCAGAGGCAGATCTCAGTGCCTCCCAGTGCCTCATCCCTGACTTCCCACTTTTGCACTTTGGCCATCAAACCTGCTTCAAGGCCTAAGTCATCGTTCTCAAGAAGTTTTCTTTTATTGTCCCCACCACCACCCCCCCATCCTCAGACCAGTAGTGAATCTCTTTAGCCCGATTCCTAGAGCATTTATCATCTTGTGTTGTGTCCACTCTTACTGCTTCTATTTCAACCAACCTAATTTATTAATTCAGCAAATATGTATTGAGCGTCTTCTCTGTGCCAGGTACTGTTCTCGGCTCTGGATAGCAAACAAGACACTCATGGAGCTAACATCCTTGTAGGGGAGTGGGCGCAAAGAAAATACACAGAGAATATATATGATGTCAGGGAGTGATGAGTGCCTTGACTATACAGGGGGTAGGGGACAGAGTGGGGGTGGGTGAGATGGAAACAGAGTGGTCAGGAAAGGCTCGGAGAAGAGCAAAGGTGATTCCCTGAGACAGGAATGGGTCTTAGGGTTTTTAAGGAACAGTAAAGCAGTCAGTGTGGCTGCAGTGGGGTGAGTAAGAGGAGAGGGGGCAGGAGATGGGGTCGGAGAGGGAGAATTTTGATTCTTAATGCGTTACTGGAAACAGGAGTGTTGCAATCTGAATTGTTTTAGCCGAGATGTAACAAACCTACAGTTATTGTGTAAATCTCACAATTGAGTGAACACACACACACAACCACCCCCCAGGTCAAGATACAGAACGTTCTTGGAGCGCCTGGGTAGCTCAGTCGGTTAAGCGTCCGACTCTTGGTTTCAGCTCAGGTCACAATCTCATGGTTTTGTGGGTTCAAGCCCACACTGGACTCCACGCTGACACTGCAGAGCCTGCTTGGGATTCTCTGTCTCCCTTTCTCTCTGCCCCTCCCCCACGTGCACTGTCTCTGCCTCTCTCAAAGTAAATAAATTTAAATTTTAAAAAATATAAAACATTTTTATCACCACAAAGGGCTTCCTCATGCCCCTTCCCAGGCAATACTCTCTCCCATCCCCATCAAGTAACCACTATTTTTACTTCTATCCCCATAGATTAATTGGGTCTATTCTTGAATTTCTCTTAAGTAGAATCCCACCGTTTGTAGTCTTATGTGTGTGGCTTCTTTTACTCAGCATTACGTCTGTGAGTGAGGTTCCTTCATGCAGGTTGTAGTTGTTCTTTTTTATTGCTACGTAGTATTCCGTTGTAATAGTGTACTGCAATTGATTTATCCATTCACCTGCTGAAGGACATTCTGGCTTCTTCCAGTTTCACGGTCATTAATAAAACTGCTATTGATCACTGTTGGCTGTGTCTTTCACTGGACATCAAGCACTGATTTCTCTTGGGAGTGGAAATTCTAGGTCATAGGTTAGGTGTACATTTAGTCTTTGTAAGCACTGCCAAGCAGGTTTCCAAAGTAGCTGTGCCAATTCACACTCCCCACCAACAGCATATAAAGGTTCCAGTTGCTCCACACCCTTGCTGATACTGGTATTGCCACTTTTTAAAATTGTAGTCATTCATGATCTGATGTAGGTTTTTAGCAGAGCAACCTGGCTGCACTCTGAGAACCAAGTGGTGGGATTAGGGTTGGGTTGGGCAGAGGAAGCTGAGACACCAGACAGGAGGCTAGTGTGGGTCAAGACCCACACGGGGCGCCTGGGTGGCGCAGTCGGTTAAGCGTCCGACTTCAGCCAGGTCACGATCTCGCGGTCCGTGAGTTCGAGCCCCGCGTCAGGCTCTGGGCTGATGGCTCGGAGCCTGGAGCCTGTTTCCGATTCTGTGTCTCCCTCTCTCTCTGCCCCTCCCCCGTTCATGCTCTGTCTCTCTCTGTCCCAAAAATAAATAAACGTTGAAAAAAAAAAAGACCCACAAATGGTTTGCACTAGATGGTAATAGAGGAGTCAGAGAAGTGGATCAATCAGGACGTGTCCTGGAATTGTAGCAGGACAGACTGGTTGATGAGTGAGGGAGGGATGAGAAGGAGGCATCAGGGCGAGTCCTGCATCCTTGCCTTGAAAACCTGGGTGGATGAGAGGACCATTTTCTAAGATGCAGGAGACAGGGAATAACAGATGTGGGCCAAGGGAAGGTCAAGGACTCATGGGTAGCTGTCTGAATATGTCATCTGCTGGAGCTTAGGCCATCCTTAGAGCACTAAGGCTCTAGATGCCCCCATCCTAGTATAACTGGCAGACACTGGTTGTGTGAATGGCGCGTGCTGTCTGGGTAGCGGCTGGGGGAATGTGCATGCATGCTGTCTGCAGTGACAGATCTGAGTTAGGGGCCCAGTTCTGCCCCCTCGCTCGCCTGTAACTTGGACCTTATGCTAGGATTCCATCTTCCACCTTATGGTGTTAGAATTTAACAAGATCCCATGTCTCGGGCACCTGGAACATGGAAGAACTCAAACTTCCACTCTTCCAAGTTCCAGACACTAGGTGGCAAGTCTTAAGAGGCTGGCACTTTTCCCTCATCCACATTTTAAAAGTCTTTCCAGACTTTCCAGACTGAGAACAGCCCTGCTGAGGGGCCCAGCACACTGAGAGGCGGTCCCCTCTCCCCTCCCTCACCCTCTCCCTCTCCCCTCTTCCCTCTCCCCTCCCTCACCCTCTCCCTCAGAGAAACAGAATGGATAACAGCAAGCAGCTTGATTCATAGACTTTATCAGCTTTTTCTCCAGCCAGCGGCTTCTGCAGACAACCGAGCCTGTACGGTACACACGGTTCACTCTGGCAAAGCTGGGGAGCAGCGGGGCAGGCATCACGGCTGGGGGCGGGAAGCAGCGAAGACTGGACCAGTGGGCCCCAGTGCTTGAGGAGGGTTGTGGGAGCTGCGAGAGAAGGCTGCTGCGTGGGGTCAGGAGGAGGGCAGCCCAGGGAGAGGAGGGCGCGTGTTAAGCTGCAGGGAGGAAGCAGGGAGCGGGAGGGGGGCCTATGGTCACCGTCCTTGGGGGATGGAGGTGGTGGGACACAGTGCCGGTGTATGTATGGGGAATGAGGGGTCCATAGACATCTTTTGTGGCAGGAACGAGACAGACCACTGTATAAAAGGGACTGTACAACATAACCTATGATACAATGTTTACATATGATACAAGGCTCTTTCCCTCTTTGAGTTTTAAAAAATAAATTTACAATTCCAGAGCTTTTGGTAAAAAATATATACACCCTCAGAGCAGGAGCAGCAGCTGTTTTTGCTGTTGCTGCTGCTGCCTCTTCAGAAGAGAAAGAGGTGGCGCCAGAAAGGAGGGTGAGGCTGTGCCAGGGAACCTCACCCGGTAGCTGCCAGGAGCCCTGCGCCCCTCAGCCCTGGAGGCCCGTGTGGGAGAGGGAGGGGAGACAGAGAGGTATTAAAGGCATCACCACAGTCCAGTGTGGCCTTTACAGTCTCAGCCATTCCCTCGCCTCACTTCTGTGGGCTACCTGCCCAGGGACAGGGGTCTGCCCCACCCCAGCTCTGATGGGGAGGACCAAGGGGGAGTCAACACAGGGAGGAGGATAGAGACCATGTTGTTGGTGTCCCACAGAAGAGCCAGAAGGAGGGGGATGACAGCTCCCTTCTTAGCAGTAAGACACCCCAAAAGAAGGAGTGTGGGCAGCAAACATCCCCAACTCCTGATACCACCACGTCCCACCCCGCAATGCAGAGGGAGTGTCCTGTAGGCAGCTTAGGCCTGTGTTTCCCTGAGCATCTCTACCCTCTCACCAGAGCCCACCCAGAGACCCTGGGGAGGCGTGAGTGGAGGACTCCCAAGGGCTGACAGGTAACCCCTTCCCCCTCGCTGCTGCCCCCTGCCCCACGAGCAGCTTCACCCACAGGCTTGGGCACATGGGGCAGCACAAGGAGCTGAGCAGGGAGTGGTGGGGGTGGGGACAGCACCCCGCACCATCACAGGGCCAAGTAGACCAGGGTAGCACCAAACAGAAGGACCCCTGCTACACACAACACCCTCCCTCAATTACAGATGCGCTGCTGCTTCTTAAAGGGGACAGGTGCACACACACACGCGCGCGCACACACAGACACAAGGGCAATATAATATTCCAGGAGGGGTGCATCCAGGGGTCCCAGCCCTGACCAGGGAGAAGCCGGCCACGGGTGGAGAGGAAGGCTGCCAATCCCTTCCACAGTTCCGCTCTGTCTCACAGACAATATGGGCAGCTTTCCTGTCTGCGTGGGAGGAGGAGGTTGGGAGCTCCGTCTCTGGAACAGACCTCGATGAGAGGGGGCAGAGGAAGGAGTGTTCTGCCCCCCATCCCTGCGAGGGCAGGACCCAGCAGAGTGCGATTTTGGCTTGAAGGAGCAAGGGGGAGAGGACTTCAGCAGGATGAACAGGCTTATGAGCCCAGGGGTAAGTCCATCCGACTCTTTCCTGAGGGGCAGGAAGTTGCTCCAAGGGAAAGATGTCAGAGGTGGGTTGGGATAGCGTGCAAAGTGCTTGAGTGCCAGGTGCCCAAGGACCCTGGTGGGGCACTGACCAGAACCTCTGTTCTCACTGACTATTAGCCTCCAGCTTGTAGGAGAGCTCGAAGAGGAGGTTCTGGTTGTCGATGACCTGGAACTGGCGCACATAGGCCTTGGTCTGGAGGTGATGGGGGGATGCCTCCATATCCAGGCCTGGAGGTGTGACAAGAGAGAGGCCTTCAGGCTCCCAGCCTCCCTTCTTGCTCTACATGCCTACCAGCCAGAGAAGAGGGGTGTGGATTGGGACAGGAGGGTCCCTAGAGAGGCCAAAGAGAGGATGGAGAGCTGACAAGTTTAAGGAAATAAAGAATTGAGGACGGTCTCCTCCCGGAATCCTCCCGCTCAGTCAAAGCTCTACCTCTAAAGCTCTTAGAAGCCTGGGTACTCACAAAGGGGCCGGCTCCGGTATTTGCGGATTGTCCTCACCTTTTCAGCCACTGAATGCTGGGAGATGACAAGAAATGAGCCCTAAAAAGGGTACAGAAAGATGCTCCCCCCCTCTTATGCTCCCCCTGGTCTATTCTCCAACTCTGCTGGTTTGACTCCACTCCCTCCAGGGTCTAATTCTGGAGGGTCTCTGAAGAACCAAAGAAGGGGTGTAATGGGGCCGGTGAGGGGAGGTAGAGTTGCCCCCCCCCCCAGCTCCCTGTCAGCTTTGTGGCCTGTGGGCGTGTTGCCACAGCAATGGCAGCAGGGACGGTCAGGAGTCTGTCAGGCAAGCTGGGCACCAAGAAGGAAGGCTGCTGTCTTTAGGGGGCTGCCAGGATGGGAGTGGGGGGGAAGGATGCCAGTCCCTGCTCCCGGGCCAGGGTAGGCCGTGCCACTCACCAGCTTCTCAATGTTCACCAAACCATCAACAAGAGTCTTACTCCCCTCATGCAGGAAAGTCAGGTCTAGAGGGAAGAGAAGCAAATGTGAGGAAGAGAGGAGGTCCAAAGGGCCCTTCCCCTCCCCCACAACCCCTCAGTGCGGGGCTCCTCTCCAGTGGGCATTCAGAGCTAAGTGACAGTGGTTGATAGCCGGAACTGGGGCACAGAGACTGTGGCCAGAAGAGCATGGGAATGACTCTCACCTTTGAGGATCAGAGGCACAAAGGGAATCACAGGAGGTTTCATCTTGGAGATGACTTCTCGGTAGCTTTTGTGGTTCCTGCAGGGGTCCTGGCATTCCGCAGAAGAGAGGTTAGGGGACACATAGTCCCAGCGTCCCTCAAAGATGCCCCCTACTCCTCCCTCATCCCCCTGCCCTAGATCCATCTCTGATCAGAGAGAGGTATGTATGGGTGTCTAGCTGGGGGTGAGATGGGGAGGAGCTTGACTGTCCTCCCCTCACCTCCAAAGCAAACAGGGCAGCAATCCACCCACCCTTCCCCCTCCCAGCATGCCAGGGGAAGGGTCTTGGGCACTAAAAACCTTAAAGGCAAGCTTGAGGAGGAAGGTTTGTGGGAACAGAGGGTCTCTGGGGTGCAAGCCCAGGGGCAGATAAAAGAGCTGAACCCACTCACTGTCAGGTTCTCAAATTTGCGGAACAAATTCTTGAATTTCCCGGGCAGCTTCTGCAGAGAGTTTGAGGGAAGGAGAAGGAATGTCAGACTGGAGCTCCTTGCGTTTCAGGGGACCTCGGGCTAATCCCCAGGTGTCAGAGGGGGAAAGGGCCCGGCTATCTTGCAAGGGGCTGGCAAGCTGGTCTGGTGGGTAGGGAAATAGAATCAGCTCTTGGTGAAGTCTGGGGAGCTTGAAGCAGCCCGGAGGAATGAATTATTCTGGGGAATTCGAGCCTCTGCGTTGGCATTGCCACGCACAAGGGGCCTCACTGAGCGCTGGCTGGAATCCAGCATCCAAGTCTGCGACCTGGCCTGGGCTGCCTGCCCCCCTCTCCGGCGGGGATTCCGGCTTTTTACTAATTTGCGCAAGGACAGGGCGCATTAACCTAGCGGCGTGCCACGGGCCTGGATCTGCCAGAAGAGGGCGCCTCCTTCCGCCTGGCACAAAGGCTCCCTAAGGGCCAGCCGCACCGCGGGAGGCAGCACCGGGGTGAGCCCGGCAGGCCAAGATCCCCGAGCCGGGCCAGCCCAGGCGGGAGGAGAGGAGAGGGCAGCCATGCATCACCTCCCAGGTGAGCCGCAGGCGGCTGACAGCGGCGTTGTCCAGCCCCATGACCACGGCGTAGAAGGACAGCAGGTCCTGGTTCTGCTTGCAGCTGCGGGGGTGGGAGGCGAGGTCAGCGCGAGGTGGGGGGAGGGGGGTGGTCTCCGCGCTCCCCCTCCGCCGGCTGGCCGCACTCACATGGCCGCGATCTTGAGGAACTTCTTCAGCAGCTGCGCGCGCTTGCCCGGGGCCTCGCACAGCAACACCTCGGTGGCCACCCAGTGCGTGACCTCGCTGCAGCGCTGCAGCAGCAGCTCCAGGTTGGCCGTCTCCCGGCGGCCGCGCTCTCCGTGGAACACGTAGTCCACGAATTCCAGCTGCACCCACGTCCGCGTGGCGGAGGGGCCGCCGGGGCGTGGGGGGTGTGCGTGGGCGGGAGGTGGATTGGACCCGAGGAGGCAAAGGCAGGAGGGCAGGGGTAGGAGGGGTGGAAATTAGAAGAAGCCGGGACAAGACGGGATGCAACAGAAATGGGGGAAGAGGGGAAGCACCATTAATAATACTCTCCCATCTACTGGGCGCTTATTTGGTGCCAGGTCCTCGAACCATCTGATAGACAGTATTGTCACTGCCTTAATTTCTCTCTTTAGTAGAGAATATTTTAAAGATACCTTATCTGGTTAGACCCACTTTACTAAGGACTCTCACTTTGCTGCTTTTTTCAGATTGGAGACGTAAGGCTTAGAGGGTCTGGGGGTGAATTGCCCGAGGGCACCCCGCCAGCCACCTTCTAATGCAAAGTTCAGCTGCACACATGGCCCGTCTCCAGGACCCCACGTTGGCACATTTCTCCCTCCAGGCCCACAGCCCAGCACCACCTTCAGTCCCCACCTCGTGCACACATCGAAACAGCTCCCAATGGAAGGCAGTAAGGTGGTTGGCGACGTCCTCAGGCTCCACTCGGTGGATCTCTGTGTCTCCAGGGGAGACCTGGATCTCCTCGGGGAGGGGCATCTGGTGACAGGCAGGGACACAGGGGCTGGGCTCCACTCTGGGCTTGTGAGTTTCTGCCCCGTAGTCCCTCTGGGCCCTCACTCCCAGCCAATGCCTTGTGACGGAGTTCTTACCAGCGCCTCATAGCTGTCGCGGGTGCAGGCAAACAGGTGACTGTTGATGCCCAGCGTGGTGAAGACACAGTCTTCAGTCGGCTGGAGAAGGACCTTCTCTGCAGGAGAACGAGCTGTTCTGCCTCAGCCCTGGCTATCTGCACCCTCACACACCCCAGCCACTGTCGCCATCCCGTCTAGAAACTCCTAACCCTGCATGGACACATTCTAGACGAATGGGACTGCTGTTATCACCAGTTTGTGCCACATTCATCTGAAATTTTCAAATAATGATTTCCTCAGCATTCATCACCTTCTTTTACCCCCCAACATTCTTCCACAGTTCTTCTGTCATTCTGTCATCCCCATGATACTGGAATATTTTTTCCCTTGCCTCAGAGGAAAATAGGATTCTGGCTACATTGCAGGCTCTCTGCCTTCCCACAGGGATTGGAGGCCCACCCTGTGTTTTAGCCTCAAAAACGTAGCCTCCAGGAGGTTAAAGAACCAGATCCCAAGATGAGTAAGGCAAGCACCTAGATCACAATCCAAGTGTCTTGGGCCAGTGCTTTCCAAACTTTAATGTGCATAGGAATCACCTGGGAATCTTGTTAAAATGCTCATTCTGAGTCAGCAGGTCTGGTGGGGTCTGAGGTGCTGCAGTTTTAATAAGCTCCCAGGTGATGCTCATGTGGCTGGCCCCAGGACCACACTTCAAGTAGCCAGGGCCTAGAATTTGTCTTTAGCCATGCCCCAGAGCCCTGGGCAGGTGAGTTTCTCCTCTCCTGCCTGCCCCCCCCCCCCACCCACCCCCCAGCCCTGCTGTTCCTGAGCCTCACCTCCGGAGGAAGCCACAGCTACCAGGATGAGCGAGTCCTCGCGCCCTGCAGGCTCCTCTGAGTACTGCAATTTCTCTGTCACAGAACCCAGAATGTCCTGCACTGACGCTGAGAGGCGGCTGCGTATGGTCACGTAAGAGTGGTCAGGCATGTAGACCCGGCAGAAGACTGGGCAGAGCCAGGAAGGTGGGTTTTCATTAGAAGGCAGAATGGCAGTGCTGGCATCGTCCCCTCCAGGGCACCTCTGTTCCCCATCCCATCTCACCCCTAACCCTAAATTGGTTGGCTTCTGGAAAAGATGCTGGAAACAGGACAGGTTCTACAACATAAAGAGAATGCCCCAAATCCAGAGACCCCAGAGGGCCCTCTGAGCCACCCTGGAAGCTCTGCCCCTCTTATTGCCCCCACTCACTCTCATCAGAGCCCCGGAAGGCCACTCGGGTCTGCAGACAAGAGTCTATCCGGCGGAAGTGGCGGAACAGTGGCTTCACCTGCTTGCTGGGCGGCTGGCTTTCCTCTGGGATCCTGACATGGACACAGCTGGGCGTCAGGAAGTCCTGCCAGGCATATGGAGTGCCAGGCAGGCAACATCAAGCAGGGACATCAGAACTGAGTCAAGGATGCACCAGTACCAGGTTCAGAAAGTGATGAAGGAGGTCAGAAGAGAGACAATGAACAGCATGGGACAACAGTCCAAGTGACCCAGATCAAATGCCACCTCTTTCATGAATTCTTCTCTGATCTACCCCACCCACCAGGAAAGGTCACTTTTTGGCTTTAACTGCCATAGGACACTGGGCTAATATTTGTTTACGTTCAAATCTTATCTCTTCTACAAGACTGAGAGCGTTTGAGGGCTGGGCTTAGTTCTTCCTGAAATTTTTTTTTCACCCCACAAGCCTAGCACACTACTTGGCACATGATAGGTGTAGGTCATCCGCTGTTTGCTGAATTTTGCTGACAAGAACTTCACAGCCTGGGAGGAGACAGATGTGTATACAGCTACTTCTAACACGAGGCAGGAGGTGTTAGGTGATATAACAAAGGTACAAGGAGAGTTCTGTTGGTATGAGGCAGGGAGAACTTTCATCAACAAGATGGCATTTGGGTTGCCTGGGTGGCTCAGTCTGTTAAGCGTCCGACTTCGGCTCGGGTCATGATCTTATGGTTCATGGGTTCGAGCCTGCTTGGGATCCTCTGTCCCCTGTTTTCTCTGCCCCTCCCCTGCTCATGCTCTGTCTCTCTCTCAAAAATTAAAATAATAAAAACATTTTTAAAAATTAAAAAAAAAAAACAAGAAGATGGCATTTGAGGGACACCTGGGTGGCTCAGTTGGTTAAGCATCTGACTTCGGCTCAGGTCATGATCTCATGGTTCGTGAGTTTGAGCCTTACATCAGGCTCGCTGCTGTCAGCTCAGAGCCCACCTCAGATCCACTGTCCCCCTCTCTCTCTGCCCCTCCCCCATTCGTGCTGGTGCGTAGGCTTTCTCTCAAAAAAATGAATAAACATTTAAAAAAATATATGGCGGGGCGCCTGGGTGGCGCAGTCGGTTAAGCGTCCGACTTCAGCCAGGTCACGATCTCACGGTCCGGGAGTTCGAGCCCCACGTCAGGCTCTGGGCTGATGGCTCGGAGCCTGGAGCCTGTTTCCGATTCTGTGTCTCCCTCTCTCTCTGCCCCTCCCCCGTTCATGCTCTGTCTCTCTCTGTCCCAAAAATAAATAAACGTTGAAAAAAAAAATTAAAAAAAAAATATATGGCATCTGACTTGGGCCTTGAAAGACAACAGAAAGAGAAGTGGGTATGGGGGAGTCCTTCTGGAGTGGACCACGTAAATGATGGTAGGAAAATGGGAGAGCCCAGGAGTTCAGGGGTGTATAGGGAGTGTCATGGGGGCTGGGAAATGAGGTGGGAAGCATTGGCAGAAGGCAGAAAGGCAAGGGCGTTCATTGAACACTGGGCAAGGATGTTGCAATTTTGTCTTATAGGCAATTGGGAGCCGAGGATGTTTTTGGAATAGGAGCAGGATGTCATCAAACTGGAAAGATCTCTCTGGTGTCGGCATAAGAAGGGAGAGGACACAGGGTACCTGGGTGGCTCAGTGGGTTAAGCGTCTGACTTCAGTTCAGGTCATGATCTCAAGGTTCATGAGTTCGAGCCCTGCATTGGGCTTTCTGCTGTCAGCACAGAGCCTGCTTTGGATCCTCTGTCCGGCCCTCCACCCCGCCCCCCCCACCGCCCCGCCAACCGCCCCTCTCTCTGTTCCTCCCCCGCTCTCACTCTGTCTCTGTCTCTCTCTCAAAATAAATAAATATTTTTAAAAAATTAATAAAATTAAGAAGAAGAAGAAAGAAGAAGAAGAAGAAGAAGAAGAAGAAGAAGAAGAAGAAGAAAGGAGAGGACACAAGACCATAAGCTGAAGCCCCGGACAGGAGGCTGTGGCGATACTCCAGGTGAGAGATAATGAGGCCTAAACGGGGGTTGTGGCGGTAGGGATGGAATGGAAAGAAACTGAAGTGGTCCAAGGGATGGATGGACAGACGGACAGATGGATGGATGGATGCAGTGGAGTCCTGAAGCGGGCTCACGTTGGCTCATGAGAGCGGATTGTGAAATTTGGGGGCGATTCTGCCTACTGCCTTTTAAAAAGCCATGAAAAAAAGTTTTATAAACTTTTAGCCAAATTATTACCACAAAAGGTAGTGGCCTGTTTTACTACATTTTGCTATTGTCTGTGCTTCTGAGGTTATTTACCTCTCTTGTATTTGTGTGGTGAAAATCCTACCTAAGCCCTGCTACTGCTCCTCTCTTCTCTGCCCAACTTCACATTCGGTGACATCACGTTGGTTGCTTTAAAGCAGCCAGTGAAAGAATTTACACCATGGGAATCAGCAAAAGCTACAAATCAGGGCTTTTTTGACCCTGATGTGCTGGTTGTTAAATAGGTACCAGTACACCACTGGATCAACAAAGAAACGGATGGGACAACAGACAAGGAAGCCACTGGAGGCCGTGCTTTGTGCTACCCTCCAGCAAGAGAAAGGGGTTGAAAACTAAAACCGCATTGGAGTCAAAAGGCCAGAGGCAGTCCCTGTGATAGAGGAACAAGGGGACTTCTGTCCTGTCCCCTCCCCCCAACCCATTCCCCTCACTTTAGCTCCACTGTTTCCACAAGCTGGTGCAGCCTCAGTGTGTCCTCTCGAAGGTCCTGGTAAAGGGACTCATCCTTCATAATCAGCAGGTACAGATCCTGGGGAGCAGAGGAGAGAGAAGGTGAAGGCAGGGGTGTCATCCCAAGCATCACTATCGGCAAGGGCTGGCGCAGGGTCTCCATGCCTTGGAGCACAGAGGGACCGTATAAACTTAAGGCCCACAGGCATCTTCTTCCAGGTACCCAGCTTGAGGAGTATGGCTCCTTCAAAGGGGTCCCCTTCCAGAGCTAATAGCCTGCTCACCCGCCTTCTCTTCCCAGGCCCACCTTGATGATGCGGCCGGCCCCCTCTTCCTCCTGCAGCAGCCCCTGGTAGGTGTCCAGGAAATGAAGGAGCATGGCTAGACAGGCTTGCTTCCGACCCAGCCCCTCGGGGCCCTCCATGCCTCCTGCCCAAACAAAGCTGACCCCTTAGTTAAGAAAAAGCCCCAAGCAGGGAGACCTGAAGAAACTGGGAAGGGAGATGAGAGGCAGTGGTTGCTTAAGCCCTCCCAAATGCTCTCTAGGCTTGGGGCCAAGAAGAAAGGAGATCCAGGTGTCCCTGGAGCCAAGACCCCCTCATGCCTCAGCCCAGGTATTTTTTTCACAGTAGGTGTGGATGGCATCCACTTGACCACATCCATCTGACCACATCCTGCCTGTTTGAATTTCACTTGAGGATACCCTACCCGGACCCACCCAACCTCTGACTGGCCCATAACCTGGAGCTGGTAAAGGCCAATGATCCTTACCACAAACCTGACCATACCTCAGTGTAAGGCCCGGTGTTTCTAAGAGAGCCTATGGTATTCTACACAGTGGCCTGACATTTACAATTAGATCCTAAAATAACTCAGCAAGAGGCCCTATGCTTACATGAGACCCTATGAATAGCTCAGCCAGTGGCTTGTCTCTAGCAGACCTTACTAAAGCATAGCTGTGACCTGATGTTTACATCGGACCCTATAATAACTCACTGGGCAACCAGATGTTTAGAGCAGCAATCCAGTGGGGGAGAGAGGCACTCTTAATAGAATAATAACACCTTACACTTGCACAGGGCTCTGCAGTCTCCAAAGCACTCCCACATCTACTATCAGATTGATCTCCACAGCAGCCCCATAGGTAGGCAGGGCAGGTGCTATTTACCCCCTTTTACAGAAGAGGAAACTGAGGCTTTAGGAGGTTGAGTGGTCTGCCCAAGGTCACGCAGCTGCTGAGTAAAACCCCTGGAATTGAAACCCAGGTGTATTTTCTAGGGAAGGGTGGAGGCCCTGACATCACACATTGGGTAGGGGGAGTGGCTTCCTCCCGACCTCCCCTTTTGCAGGCTCCATAAAAGGATATTACTGGTGTAGCTCCTGCAGAAATTTCTCCGTGGGGAGGAAGAGAGAATGGGTGAGGACGATGTCATCCAGCAGGATATCTGTAGAGATCAATTGGCACCACTGATGTCAGGCGGGCACTTGTAGGGCCCGACTGGACACTCACTACCCTCCCCCCACCGCCGCCTCCTAGAGTGAGTTCTCCTTAGCCAGGCTGGAGCCCTGGCCACCTGCCCCGTCATGCTCTGCACAAGCGCGCACGCACACGTGTGAAGGTTCTGGGCAGCCGCTGCGGGGGTGGGGTTGGCAGCTGCCAAGGCAGCTGGAGGGAAGGAGGGGGCGCCCTTTGGTCACGCCCACTTCTCTTCAATGGATGTGGGAAGCTGGTCAGATAATATAGCAAACTTGAGATCTGCCCGAAAAAAAGAGGTAGACCACAGAAGTGTCTCTAGACAAAAAGAACTTCCAAACAGAGGTTAGAGTCAGTGGTGTGTGTGTGTGTGTGTGTGTGTGTGTTCATCCCTCCTGCCCTCCCTACTCTCTACCTAACAACTTTGAGTTCCAACTAGGCAGGTGAGAACCAGCCCCATTAAAAGGGAGAGGGAGTGACTGCCCTCTCTTTGATCCCAAAAGCCTTTAAGAAGAAACCCTGTGTCCCCCAGATGCCCAGAGACGGAAGGGTTAATGATGGAAGGGTGGAGGGGAGTGGCTCTCACCACCCTTTTCCCCTCCACACCCCCATCTGGGCCTGGCTCAGCCAGTCAGCCAGGTACAAGGTCGCCCTGACTTGCAGCCAGCCCTGGGGTGGGGCAGGGCAGCCTGGCACACACAGACAAGCAGGGCGCAGGGAGGGAGCCAGGTGTCCTCACCAGGACAGGTTAGGGCCAGGTCCCCAGACACTGCCCCCAGACAAAACCAAGGCTTCTGAGTCCCTTGGCTCACCATGCCCTGGCCTCTGATTCAAGCCGTGAAGGTAGAGGAGGAGAACCAACACAAGATCCTCTATTTTAACTACTGCATTTCACAAATGAGAAACTGAGGCCCAGAGTTGGGAGGGACTTGCCTGGAGCTGGAATAGGAACCCAGACTCCTGAGTCTTTGTTCTTTTCTCGATCTGCCTGAGGCAACCAGAGTGTCGGGGTAGAGCACGGTGGGGCTGCTTAGATGTTTGTGAGCCTTTGGCTGATTTGGGAATAACTTCTGTAAGTCCCCCTCACCTCCCACACACCCTGGGAAAAAGCCAAGATGGCTTGAGAACATTGGTTATATTGGAGAATATCAGAGTGGTAGGTTAAACTAATTCTCATTTACTAACTGGTTCCCCAAACCAGTTACTCTGGGGATCTAGCTTGCCAGCCCAGATAATAGGATGACAAGCAACTCAAGAGTCCTTTCCCAGGGGAGAGCAGGCACAGTGTGTGGCACCAGGCCCCTGTGGAAGGGGAAAGACAGTTTCTCCCTTTTCCTCTTTGCCCAGCTACCTTGCTATGCTCTTAAAGTGAGGCTGAGAGCCCCAGCCCCGACCTCCGACCCCAGGGATGGTGACAAGGAATAGGGATGCCCAGCATCGTTCCTATCTATCTCACAGGAGAGCTCAGCCAGAGCAAAGGAAGAGGAACATGGGGCAGAGTGGGGGAGATGCTGCTATGGGGGCTACAGTTTGGCGTCTGTCTCTTCCAAGCCAGGCTCTGGTCCAATGCACAGCCTCCCCAGGGAATGTGTCATAGAGACACAGGGTGTGTGGTGTAGGCGGGAAGTTATGGTTAGGAGAGCTGTGTGTGTCTGATATTTTTCTAATTAAATCCAAAAGGTGTCAGCTCCCCAGGGCAACGACAGCTGAGCCAAGGAGAGGGCCCAGGTCTTGAAAAAAACCTAGGGGGTGGGGGATGGAGTCCCATTCCACATGCCTAGGTCCAGGCTCCCTACAGAGGTCTGAGAGCAAAGTGTGAAACCCCCACCTTGAGGCCCTCAACCAGGGCTCCCCACCCTCAGACCTTGCTGGGCTTAGTGAAATACTGAGAAGCAGACCTAAAGACCCACCAGCCTTTTACCTCCACCACCAACCGGCAATTTGGGGTCTCGGTTTCCTCAAAGTTCCCTTAGTAGGGGTGCTGGTGGGGAGTGGTGAAATAGTATCATCGTTTAGGGAGTAAGCTTCTCAGGGTGTGGCTATTATTTTTTAAATAGGCCGTATGCTGAGGCCTACCTTGGGAAGGGCAGGAGTTGGTGGAGCTCAGAATCCCCTCCATGCTGCAGGGTCCTGCTGTCTGTCTGCCCAGCCACCTCTCCCCCAGCAAACACCTTCTGAGTCAGCCCCCAACTAGAATGCCTCCTTCCCCCTCAAGCTGCTAAGGACAATGCATCCCTTTGCTGGGCCGAAAGGCAGCTTGGGCCTTGCGCCTGTCTGGCATTGCCCCACTGAGTGGGCCAGCCCTGTGCTCTGGGGTTTCTAGACAGAAGCAGGTACTCCGGGAACATCTCTCAGGTCTCGGGCAGCACCTCTTGGAGTGAGGGGTGTGAAGCACGGTGTGCTCTGGGCAGCTTCCATCTTAGGGTGTCAGGCCTTAATTTGGGGCCACAGAAGGAGGTAGTCAACCTCCGGGACCCATGAGAGTCTGTGGGTAGAATGTCCAGGGGAAAGGAAGGGTGGCTTGAGGTTAGGAGAAAGAGTTCGCCTTCTTCTCCAGCCAGTGGGTGAGGCTGCTACAGGGAGGAAGGTGGCACAGCCACTTCCCTTCTGCAGAAGGGTCTGTTCCTCCCCTAGGCCGCTGCCCCACTTCAGCTGACCACTCAGCCCCACACCGAGGCTCCCGCCATGGCGCCACCCCCACTCTCCAAGGGCAAGGAAGAAGAACCGGGTAACAACCCCCAACTCCGGGATGGAGGAGCCTTACCTGAGGCGGCGCTGTCCCTGGTGGCCCCTCCAGCGAGCCGCTCCAGAACCCGGTTCAGAAGATGCTCCGGCCGCTCGGGGGCGCCCAGGGGGGCCCAGGGCGGGGAAGTCAGGGGCTCGCCGGGGGACAGCTCGTCAGAGGAGTACGAGGAAGGCGAGCGCAGGGGTCCCCCTCCCCCGAGCGGCCCGGGCCCTGGCACCTCCTCAAGCTGCAGCCAACAGGGCCCCCCGCTGCCGAGCTCCTCTGCGACCCCCGCCGGCTCTCCCCCTTCCTCTTCAGGGGGCGGCTCCAGCCCCGGCTCGGCGGGGGGCTCCCGGAGGAAAGCGGGGAGCAGCAGGCGAGACACGCTCTGACGCCGCTGCAGCGGCCGCAGTCCCCCGGCTGGACCGCCGCCCCCACCAGGTCCCCCGCCCCCGCCAGGCCCACCGCAGCTCCCCGGACCCCCGCCGGGACCTCCCGCCACCGTTCGCCCCGCCAGCTGCGACGTCTGCTTCTTCAAAAATTTCTCCAGTGGCTTCATGCCCCCCCCCCCCGCCCCTCTCCTTGGGGCCGCCGGAGGACCCAGGTGTCCCAGGCGCGGGCGGGGGGGGGGGGCGGGGACACGATGCTCAGAGCCGGAGGGGCAGAGCGGAGGGCCGTGCCAGGCGCCGGACTGGGGGCCAGAGGAGCCCGAGGCTCGCTGGCCGGGGTCCAGTGGCCAGTGGCCCGGGGAGGTGCCGGAGGGAAGGAGTGTCCGCTGTTAGTGGCCCCCCATGCCGGTTGCAGCTGGCACGCGGCCCAGAGGGTGGATAGGCTGCGGGGCCAGTGCCCGGGGCTCTGCGCTCCTGGGCCGGGCTGCGGCGGCAGAGACAGCGGGCGGAGCGCAAAGCTGAGAGAGGACGCGGCGGCGGCGGCGGCGGCTGCGCTCCTGGCAAGGGGGGAAGGTGGCAGAACTGAGACCGCGCCCCCTCTTCCAGTCTCCGCCCAGTCCCCGCCCCTGCCCCTCCTGGCCCGCCCCCTGGCCCGCGCGAGGCTTGAACTTGGGCGCTGGGGCTGGCCGCGAGGGAAATAGTGAAGGGCTGAATGGGATTGGCTTCAGAGCAGATGCAGAAATTTAGGGCAAAGGTGATGGAGTGATTTAGCAATGGAGAGAGATTCCTGGTTTGGGGGCTTACAGGGGCTCTTAGTTTCATTTCAAAGAAGTAGGGCAGGCCTGTGGCCTGCAGACTTGGGACTTGTACTCAGGTGAGACCTACAAAGATTGAGGGTTGGGTGTCCATCACCCTCAACCCCGACACTATGCTCTGTTGCTATATTTGTGATTTTTATCTTCCTTCTATAAGAAGGGCTGGGAAGGCCTGAAGTGGATTGGCATTGGCACTGGGGGCGGTGCCCATCTGCCCTTTCTGGTAGGGCACAATAGGTGGTGAAGGCCTGGCTTGTGAGAGGCAGGTGCTGGCAGGCAGGTAGGAGCCAGGCAAGGAGCAGCAGCAGGTTGTGGCAGGTCTAGTTGGGGTGAGGAAAAGAGACAGGAGGCAGAGGGGAGGAGACAAGGAGCACAAGGGCACCTGAACCCAGCCAGCAGCAGGAGAAAGCAGGACTGTGGAGATGAGTGACAAGCTCCAGGACTGCCAGCCAATATCACTTAGTGTAGAGCCCCTCCAGGGTGGACATAGCCATGGAGTAGGGCAAGTGGTGCCAATTTGCACTCTAAATGATCTTTATTCCTGATGCCTGTGCCTGAAGCATTCTGTCCCTAAAGATACACTGCCCCAGAAGGAGGTGGGTATAGAGAAACACTCAGTGTAAACACATCAAGGTTAAAGTAACAAGGTGGGGGAGTGGCACCAGGTTCCAGAGAGATTGAAGCTCCTTGGACAATGCCCCACCCCTGTTTACCGTGCAGGGACCAGGCAGGGACAGGAATGCTAAAGGCTGGGAGTGGTGGTTGAACTGCAGGGTGTGTACTCCACCCGTGTCACCGTGTGTGCATATCTGGTCCTATGTGTGCTAGAGCATGTGTTTACAGAATTAAAGCTTTGCACACCCATCTGTTTGTGGATTTCAAAAGGGAACAGTAAAAGGGAAAGAGCAGTTTTGGCTAAAAAGCTGGAATAGAGATCCGAGTATCAGCTTGCTGGGCTCCCTTTATTGGATACCCCACTATCCCTGGGGTTAAGAGGAGAAACTGGCTGGAGTGGCTAAGAGCTCCCCAGGCATTTTGTGAACCAAATAAGAAGAGGAGAGGGCTCCACTCCGAGCACATGCCACAGTTACCAGATTAAGCTGGTTGCCTTGGTAACCTCCTCTCTGGGCAGGATTTGGGATTGTCAGTTAGGAAGGGGAAAGATTTGGGGAGTGTGGAGGGTGTGGGGGCTGGAAATAAAGGAGGCAGAGACACTTCTGGAAACTGAAAGCTTGGGGAGCAGGACCCCAGCACCCCTGCAACTACTCAAGGATATCAGGCAGAGACTGAGTTCAAGGACTTGAATGAGGAAGGAAAGCCAGCATGGAGTGAGTCATGGCCCTCCTAGAAGAGTGGTTCTCACCCCAAGTGCACATTGGAATCCAGGGGAACTCAACAATACTGATGTCCAGGCCACAGTCCGAATCAATTACATCTTTGAGGTGAGGCTGAGGTTTATGGTATTTTTTAAAAGATCCCCAAGTGGTGCTCACTTTGGCAGCACATATAGCAAACCTGGGATGATACAGAGATTAGCATGGTCCCTTGTACAAGGATGCCATGTAGAAGATCCCCATGTGATTCAAACAGCCATGGTTGAGAATCACTGCCCTAGAGGGACAGCCCAAGCGGGCTGTCGATGCTAGGAGACAACTTCAGGATTCTAAGACCTTACCCATAAGGTAGCAAGCCTGTGTGTTGACCGCGCAGGGGAGAGAGGGCTGGCATGGAAGAAATCGAGGGGAAGAGAGTGATAGGATTAACAACTGTGAGAAGATGGAAGCAAAGAACTCTGAGAGCCCAGCCCATGGACTTCTAGAAGGGAATAGGGCAAGGCTACATAAGGCTGATCTGCCCCTCATACTTGCTTTCTGCCCACTGAAAGGCAGGCTGGTAGGGCAGAGAACCTGGGGGCTTTGTTGAGTTTGAGTTTCTTCTTGCTGAGCTTGTTACCAGGGCAACAGAGAGCAATGGGATCTAACTGCAGGACTGGGGAAGCAAGAGGCAGGGGTGAGGAGGAAACATCTTAACAGTCATCCCTCCTGCCAGTATCCTACCCCCAAGGATGCCTGGCATTCTTTGCATGACCCCCAGGAGATCAGGGCCATAGTTACCCATCACCCTGTGGGGAGGAGGAAAGCAAATGGACATGACTAAGAGGAATTAGGGGTAGGGGGAAAAAGAATCATGGTCCTGTGCCTCAAGCAGTAGCACCAAGGGATACAGGGGGAGTCCCAACTGTTTTAAGGTATACCATGATGTCCATGCCCCCAGTGCACAAGGATTTGTGGTCCAAGAACAGATGCCACTAGCTCCACATTAAATTCAATTGCTCCCCACACTGGGCATCACCTCTGTAGTAAACTTCACCCCACCCAGGATCTGGAAGAAAAGTCACTTCGAAGCTAGGAACTGGCCTGCACACATCAGGGGCTCAGTGAACTAGATAACCGGCAGCATTAGCCACAGCTGATGGTCTCAACAGTTCCGCTTTACCTTTACTAAGGTTAATAGAAGCCTCCCTCTTAGGCTGTGGTTCTTGATACTTCAGTGCCAGAGTGTCTTTACAAGAAGAAAGCTTAGCTACCTATGCCTCCCCCTGGTACAGTTGTATTGACTTTGGGCACATTACCCTGGGAAGGGAAACTCACTTGCCAAACACTAACAAAGGTGAAAGGGTAACTACATGTTCACGTGGGTAAGTTGCATCTCACTAGTTTTTTCTGTCCCTGATGCTTCCAATCAAAGGGACTGAATAATATCCTGGATCCATGTGGCAATGTAGTTAGGATAAGATAGCCAATGGGGAATACAGATACAACTGTGGGTTCCCCACCTCTCAGGGCTTCCATTTCAGAAGTCTTGAGTTGCCTTGAGTTGTGACCGCAACTCTGGGGAGTCAGCAAGTTCCCTACTGTCCCTCCCAAATCAAGACTCATGCAAAACACTGGCAAAGGAGCCAAGTTTACAGTCTAAATTTTATTATCTCCAAGTCACAATGCTGATCACAAATGTGCACCCTTTAAAATAGTAACAAACAAACAAACAACAACAACAACAACACCACACATGGAGAAATTCTTGCAATGAAACAGTGGACCAACAGAGACAACTGTCACAGTGTCTTAAGGTCTGGGAATCTGGGCATGCTGCCCACAGGCTTGAGGAGACATCTTCAGGTTTAAGGCAAAGGGAACAGCCTACAAAAGGCACAACCACCAGCTACCCCTAGAAGAATCTCTCAGTTATTTCCTCCTTGGGGGTTACAGCTTGAGTGCCTCTCCCCACCCCCCACCCCACACCTGTGCCTCAAGAGTGGTTAGGTCAGCTCTTGGAGAGAATAGAAACAGTGACATTACTTGGGGAAACACAGCCACCACCATCTCCCTCAGGTTCTGTAGGATAGGGACAGTGACCAAATTACCCCTGGCAGACACAAGTGCTGCAGTAATAGGGCTCTCTTCCACAGAGGCAGCAGGGGAGTGGTTCAGCGCCATGGATAGGGAAGAAAAGGAAGAGGAGCCCTTGCCCCGAAAATGACTGGCTTCCTTAGGCCTGAAGCCCAGATGTGGGATCTTCTGTTTGCAGGGACAGGAGCAGAACTTGGGAAAAATCAGGTAGTAACATCTAAAACACTTGTAGCAGGAAAGACATGGAGAAGAGCAACTGCGAAGTATAGGGCAGACTACTTGCTGGACAGTATCTGCCTCTAGAGAGATGCATTGGTCCACAGCAACTGGAAAGGGGGTGTGGTAGGAAGGATGGAAAGAAGAGAAGCAGAGGGACCTCTAACTCCACTTACCTCCAAGACTGAGCCCTGAGGACTGTGTGAATACAGACCCTTAAGGGGCAAAGGCTTACTCCACTCTCCCTTTCTCACAAGGGCATCTGGACTGCCATCTCTCCCCACTGTAGAGACTCTGCCCTCAAGTAGAGGACTGACACCTACACAGTACAGGGACTGATGGAGGCTCAGACTCCTGAAAATCGAAGTCAAGACGAAGGGCTCCTACCACACACTTTGAACTTTTCTCCACAATGAGACACTCTGTGGACGGCTCTGCTTCGAGGGTTAGAGGAAGTGAGAGAATCCAAATACAATAACAACGGCCAGACAAAAATGAAAGGCCACCTCTTTAAAGACTTGGTGGGGGAAAACTGGCTGGTAAAACTTCCAATTATCTGGGATGCAGGGAAAGACCAAAAGGGAACCCAGAGGAGCTAGCAAATCAGAAGAATGAATTTGTCTCATTTAAAGGCAAAGAGAAAAAGAAACTAAAAGAATATTAATTTAAGAATAATAAGCCAGGCTTTACAAACAAACGTCTTAGGAAACAAAACATACAGGAAGGAGCTTCCCTGGGAGAAGACACTTGAATTTCCCAGGAAAAAGTGAAGAAGAGTAAAAGACATGGGCTTCTAGATGTAGACCCAGAAGCCTGAGCTGGCTGGACCTCTGCTCCTCTGAGCACAGCCAACTCAAGTAAAGAGTGGAGATGGGAGGAAGTCCACTTGTTTAGCCCCTTCTCCAACAGAGTCTGTCCTCAGAGGAAGGCAGGGGTCCTTCTCATTCAGCTGCTTGCTGGTAGGAGCCACCCTATATCTTTGAAGCCCTCCTGGTAGTAAACAGTCAGTTGTATTTCTCTTCTCTCCTGGGTTCTCACCTCTGCTGTTCTGACAGGGGTGGGGAAATGGGAAGAAACATCGTTAATGGACCTTCTGGGCATTTACAAGCTGTTTTCAAAAAGCCACGTTTCTAAATCATGTGTTTTATTATTTTTTTTAATGTTTATTTATTTTTAAGAGAGAGAGAAAAAGAAGGAGAAGGAGCACACACGAGTGAGAGAGAAAATTCCAAGCAGGCTCTGCAGTACAGCACAGAGATTCTCTCTCCACGTCTCTTTCTCAAATAAATAAACGTTAAAAAAAATAATAGTAAAGATAAAAAAATAAAGTCCCTAACAAAGCAACAATAAAACCCCCATGATCTTTCTCCGTGACTTTTAGAACTGGCTCTGCTGCAAACACCTCAAATTTAGATTTCCCTTTCCTTAAAAAAGAATGCCCTGCATTTTTCCCTTGCAGATTCCCAAATGAAATTCTGCCAAGTTAACAATGGTTTCTGCTTCAATCCTGCTCAATGCATTCGCAAAACAAAGCGGCTGGCAAATTTTGAAACTCCTTTAAGCCTCCCCACAAGATATCTCATGATTATAACTTAAAGCATTAATTAGGTGATTGTTAAGTAAATAAGCATGAGCATTAGTTTTAAGAATGTTATAAGAGTTGGGGCGCCTAGGTGGCTCAGTCGGTTGGGCAGCAGACTTCGGCTCAGGTCCTGATCTCACGGTTTGTGGGTTTGGGCCCTGTGTTGGGGTCTGTGCTAACAGCTCAGAGCCTGGAGCCTGCTTCAGACTCTGTGTCTCCCTCTCTGTCCCTCCCCGGCTCATGCTCTGTCTCTGTCTCTCAAAAATAAACATTAAAAAAATAAATAAAAAAGATTTAAAATGTTGTAAGAGTCATAGTACATTGTACACTTACTTTTATAGGATGTTCGATTTAAAATATTTAAGAACTCATATTAACTGGAACCCCTGCTTACAACCTGAAATAATAAAGTTAGAATTTGTTACCAGTCGTTAAAAAAAAAAAGAAAAAAAAAAAGGCCATGGAGACACACTCAGAAAAGGAGAGAAATTTTCTAGGGGAAAGGAAAGCCCACTGATGTGGGAAGCAGCTTACATACCTCAGGAGGTGGGGGCTTAATGGTGACTGGCTGGGGAGTCCTCCGGGGTGGGGAGGGCTTTGGCTGCACCTGCTGCTGGGCAGGGTTATAGTAGGTCACTCCTCCATATACCTGTGATGGGGCCTTGGGACCCCAATAAGTCAGAAGAAAAAGTTAGGCAAACTCACCCTAACTATGACGAACAGGAAACATTATTTGGGCAGGAAGCATTATTCGGGCACAAAAATAAAAGTACTGGGGAATTTTTAAATCTCTAAGCTGCCCCTTAAAGTGATCATTCATTTCTACCTTACTATCTCTTAATTATTTTCTGGTTCTTACTCCTCCAAAGTATTGCTCATCTTTCTCTAATTCTTACCATCAGCTGAAAAATGGAAGAGGCTAAGCTCAGTGGTGACACCTCACATACCAGATGGTGTCAACCTGTTGGGAGTTAAGCAGCACAAGAAGGGGTAGGGCTGGTAAGGATAATACAGCTTCTTTACTCAATTGAATAGCAGACACAGCCACCTAAGACATACCAAAACACTTCAATGAAATACCATTCAAGAAACAGAAGGCAATAAACAGACGATGGGCATTACATAAGCTGCATTTCCAGCTCCTGACCACCAAGAGGCGTCCTGGTGTCACATGCAAATCAGTGGCATCGAAATGTTTTCTCAAATTCCTTAAGCATTCTTCCCATATCACCTCCTCGTCTGAATTAAAGGACGTGTAGAAAAATCTGCTCATTAGCCATCTCACCTGCGTATTAGGATATAGATGAGGAGGCGGTGGGGGAGGCAGTGCCCCTGGAGCATAAGGGTAGCTAGGATTACCAAAGTTCATGACGCCTGGAGCAGAAAAGTAAGTAGGAGCAAGCAACTGCTGAGGTGGTGGCTGTCCTGGAGACATGGACACTGGTGGGGGATAGAGGCCCGGATTGGGGAGAGGTGCCGGTGTCTGGTGGGGATGTAAACCTGGATAAGAAGAGGAAAACAAAAATTAAATAGAAGATAACACCATTTCCATGGGATGGCTTGGCTGCCCTGCTCAGCACAGAAAGACTCAGGATGAAGTCCTCAGGATGGACCCAAGAGGAGTTTGTTGCTCAAGCAGCCAGAGTGGCCAGCCTTGTAAGCAAGCAGCACAGAGCTCAGGAGGATGGAGCTTGTGAAGCCCCCAACACATATCCTCACGTACTGGAAGCATACAAGCAGAGGTGCAAAGCTTACCTGGGTGGGGAAGGTGCATTTCTGGCTGCACAATCATGCCCTGAGGAGGCAGTGGGGCAGGGCTGTCACCATGGGTATAGATTGGTCCCTGGAACTGCACTGTAAAATATCACATTGGGACTCTCATAAACCCTCACTCTTCGTATCATATGGATAAGTCTCCTTGTCCCCCAAACCCTTTAAAAGATGTTCTCAGTTTTCCATGTGAAGAAAACAGCAGCCAGACAATGTTTGATAACCACTGTGAGAAGTCAGAAGGGAAATTTTAGGAGTCAAGAGGCTGGTCTCTTAATTCACTTCATCCTGCCAAGAAAGGTGCCTAACAAGAATTTAAAAAAAACAAACAAACAAAAAACCCCCAAAATAACTCACATGGATCATAGTAATGTCCTTCCATGATACTGATGTGCACAGGAGGGGCAGGGGGCTCCGGCACAGGTCTCTGCCGCTGAGATGAATAGCGTTTGGCTCGCCCACCCTGGACACCCTGAAATAATGAGGTCTGAGCAAAAAGACTCCCAGAGGGCTGACTCTCCTATCAAGTCCCACCCTCCTGTAGGTGCTGCAAAACACACCCTTGGTATATGGCACATATTTAAACAATACTGGCAAAATGAAGGGGTTCTGGTTGGCTCAGTTGGAAGAACATGCAACTCTTGACTTCAGGGTCATGAGTTCGAGCCCCACATGAGGTGTAGAGATTACTTAATAAAAAAAGCTTAAAAAAATATTTGCAAAATGAATTGTAAAGCCAATGAGAAACATCAAGATCTGAACCTAGACCCTCTACCCTTTCTGGAGAGCCAAATTAAAAGAAATATGGGTAAATCAATGGGAAAGCAGACTCCAAGGCCTTATCCTGGTTTAAACAGTGAACAACTGTTGCATGCAGCCCGCTCCCCCAACTACTCCCTTTTCCTTTCTGTACCATTTCTTCCATCCGGTTAAACTGAGGTGGAGGTCCTGCTCCCATATGTATGTGATTGGGCATACCTGTAATATACCAAAAAAAAAGTCATGGCTGCAGAGCAGATAGATGTTGAGTAAGACTAAAGAGAAAATTACAGGTTGAAGAATACAACATGTGGAATTGTTTTATTCTTTTAAACTAACAAAATTCTTTTTTAATGTTTATTTATTTATTTTGAGAGGGAGAGGGAGAGACAGTGAGGAAGCACATGAGTTGGGGAAGGGCAGAGGAAGAGGGAATGAGAGAATCCCAAGCAGGTTCCACGGTGTCAGCAAAGAGACTGATGCTGGGCTGGATCTCACGAACCATGAGATCATGAGATCATGAACTGAGCCAAAATCAAGAGTCAGAAGCTTGCCAACTAAGCCACCCAGGGACCCAACAAAATTCCTTTTAAACTATCTCTGCCTCCTGTCAATACCAGCAATCTTAATATAGCAATAAAGCCTTTGAACACACACACACACACACACCCACACTTCAATGAGAAAGTGCAAGTTCAAATTTCTCCCACCAAATACTTCCCTTTACAGAATCCCTAAGAGGTTATAATTAGCACAGTACATTATCAAACGTATTGAAAAATCTCAGCCCTCAAGTTTCTGAACATAACTGGACATTCTGTGAATCTGCCCAATTATTCTAGGCCATAGAGGTCTAGGATGGACATTTGGGAAGATACTCCCCTCTGGCTGAAAATGACTCGGGACAAAAAAAGACATCTTCCAATGGTAATAAGGTATCAGTAGAAGGGTATACTTCTCCATCCAAAGATGGATGACATCCAAAGATCAACTCCAGGTCCAGTTTATATTACATTGGTTTTTGGTATTCAAAAATGCACAGGGGTGCCTGGATGGCTCAGTAGGTTAAGTGTCCACTCTTGATTTTGGCTCAGGTCATGATCTCATAGTTCGTAGGTTCATGCCCCACTGTCAGCGTGGAGCCTGCTTGGGATTCTCTCTTCCTCTCTCTTCCCCTCCTCTGCTCCCTCTCACTCACATTCTTTCTCCAAATAAACAAACAAACAAAATCATGCACACCAGGGAAGGATGCTGAAACTCCCAGTCCAAATGAGGATTTCCAATCTTAAAGTTCAAATCAGATTTCAGAAACTAAGGAAAAGAGGGGTGCCTGGGTGACTCAGTTGGTTAAGCGGCCAACTTCGGCTCAGGTAATGATCTCACAGCTTGTGAGTTCGAGTCCCGCCTTGGGCTCTGTGCTGACAACAGTCCAGAGCCTGGAGCCTGCTTCAGATTCTGTGTCTCCCTCTCTCTCTCTGCCCCTCCCCCACCCACACTCTGTCTCTCAAAAATAAACAAACATAAAAAAAAAAAAAAAAAGAAACTAAGGAAAAGATCTTTTGATCTACCTGGCTGGAGGGAAAGATGCATGGGCAAGAGGAGCCTGGTAGATAGGTCCTGGTTTCTAGAACTCTGCTACCCAACGTGATATCCAATAGCCACATGTGGTTATTTAAATTTCTATTAATTAAAATTGCAAGTTCATTTCCTCAGTCACTCTAGGCACATTACAATTGTTCAAAAAGTTCTTACACTATAGAAAACTCTATTGGGTAGCCTGGCTCTAGATTAAGGAAATTAGGCTTTCCTTTCAAAGAGATTAGAAAATTCTCATCCAGGGGTACCTGGGTGTCTCAGTCCATTGAGAGTCCAACTTTGCCTCAGGTCATGATCTCATGGTTTGTGGGTTTGACCACCACATTGGGCTCTGTGCTGACAGCTCAGAGCCTGGAGCCTGCTTCAGATTCTGTGTCTCCCTCTCTCTCTCTCTCTCTCTCTCTGATTCTGTGTCTCTCCCCTTCTCTCTCTCTGCCCCTCCCTCGCTTGTGCTCTCTCTCAAAAATAAATATTAAATGTCTCCCCCTCTCTCTGCCCCCCTCCCCCACTTGCACTCGGTCTCTCTCAAAAATAAACATTAAAAAAAAATAAAATAAAAGCCCTCCATAAAAAACAATAAATAAATAAATAAATAAGAAAAAAAAGAAAATTCTCATCCAAATTCAAACGAGTAAGTATCTGCCTTCAAATATTTAACTATTAATTCATATAATAAGAACACTGCCACTCTCTTCCAACTTTTCCCACAGAGAATGGGTAAAAGATTGTGCATTCAGGAGGTCAATATTGATAACTGCTCAGGTAGGCAAAGTAGTGGGGTAGTCTTGGGTAACAGATAAAACTTCTCTGAGGTCTTTGTATGAACATACCTATGAATAGATTTCTTTCAGTTAACAAAAACAAAGCTAGGGGCACCCGGGTGGAGTTGGTTAAGCGTCCAACTCTTTTTTTTTTTTTTTTTAATTTCTTTTTTTCAACGTTTATTTATTTTTGGGACAGAGAGAGACAGAGCATGAACGGGGGAGGGGCAGAGAGAGAGGGAGACACAGAATCGGAAACAGGCTCCAGGCTCCGAGCCATCAGCCCAGAGCCCGACGCGGGGCTCGAACTCACAGACCGCGAGATCGTGACCTGGCTGAAGTCGGACGCTTAACCGACTGCGCCACCCAGGCGCCCCAAGCGTCCAACTCTTGATTTCGGCTTAGGTTATGATTTCACAGTTTGTGAGTTTGAACCCTGTGATGGGCTCTGTGCTGAAAGCAGGGAGCCTGCTCTCAGAGCCTGCTTGGGATTCTCTCTTTCCCTCTCCCCCATTTGCACATGCATGCACTCTCTAAAAAAAAAAAAAAGATATTTAGCAGACACTATATCCCCAAGACACCTAATCCCATGTCCCCAAACTCAGTGATGCTCAGGGAATAAAGTTAGTCACTAACCCTAAGGTACCTACCCCGAAGCTCACGTGGCTGTAGGAACGAAGGCTGCCCTGGACTCCAATTCTGTTCTGTTATATTTAGTTGTGCCACATCTTGCTCAAGTCCACTTGTAGTAGAATCCACTGGAGCCTCCCAGGCTCCAGTCTTAGCAGGTGGAGAAGGGGTAGTTTCTGGGACTGGAGGCGCTGGGTTCAGCCCTTCAGGTGGAGGGGGCACCTCCTCTGCAACCTTGACTGCATCTCCAGCTTTGATTCTCGTTCTTCTTGCCCGGGAATAGGATTTCTTCTCAATAGGCCTGTCAGGGGCTGGTGGTGCAGCATCAGGAGCAGCAGCTGGAATCTCTGAGGCTGCCTCTTCCTTCTCAGGACTGCCAAGCACTTGAGCATCAGCTTCTGGAGATGGATCCCTCACAGGAGTCTGCTCTAGGCGCCGTGACCGGTAACTGGCTTCATGTTTAACAGTCTCACCAGATCGGCCACCATGCTGCCCACCAGCATCCACAGGCCTAAAACCAGCACGACCTTCCTTGAAGCCCCCAGATCGAGAATAATTCCTGGGAGCAGACATCCGGCCAGTACCTGCAGCATTTCTGTTAATAAATGTCCTTGGTGGTAGAGTGCCCCCAGGACCCTGATGGCGATGGGACTTGTTTGGTCGCTCAACAATCCAGTTTGGATCTCTTTGCGGAGGACTCCCAAACCTGAATAAATGGAATGGCAAAAGTCTTAAGGAAAGAAATAACAAAAGAGATGAGATGACTAGAGATATAAACTGAAGGTCAGGGAGACTTCACCCATTCCTCACCAACTGAATGACAGGCTGAAATGGCATTTAGAAAAGCAAAGGTCTAAAATATAAACTGCAAAATTTCCTCACCTGGGTTTCCGGATTCTTCGGGGTTTGATGTCATCAGGATTGTGAGCTGAGCGGATGTCATAGCCATAAAGAGCAATGAGCTCCTGTCGAGACTTTGGAGCCTGTTCATCTTCCCGGAACTTATCATGCTCCCAGCGACCCTCATCCTTCCATAGCTTTCGCTGTCTCCCCTTGGGTCTGGATAAAACCAGGAAAAAGTGTCTTAGGCTGGTAGATTCCATTATATAAAGATGTTCACGAAAAAATAGGGTTGGGCAGAGAAACAGTAGGAACTTCACTGGTCTTCCCATTTTCCCAGACAGATTATACAAAACCAAGAGTGAATCACAGAGCCTACTGAGCTCAAATGTAATAAGGGACAAAAATGAGGAAAGACTTCACTTCAAACTACTCAGCACCTTGGAAATAAATATCTCTTGCTTATAAGGCAGCCTATGCAAGTATTTCACATCCCAGAGTTTTGAGCCTCAAATTAAGGAAGGCAGTGGAAGTGTGGGTCTGGATCCCAGCTCCTCCACCAAAAGTTACCAAATATCCTAAGCCTCACTTTCCTCAAAAGATAATCATAAAACTTAAAGTACTGTGAGCAATAAATTAGCAAAGTGCTGGGCATACAGTAAGCACTAAATACATACTAATAGCAGCAACAAATGGTTGTACCTGACTTCCTCCTCCTGAGTTTGCCCTCGAAGATCATGCTCAAAGAAGAGCCCTTTCCGGGGTATGTATGCTGGGTTCTTCCGATCCTCATCATCATCCAAATGCTTAGGGCCTTTTTTACCCACTTTGTTCTCCACAGGCTCTGTGCTCTCCTAGAGGACAGACAAAGGGCTCCTTATTCTCTCCAAGGTTAAGAGTCCTTATTCTGGCCCCCAAAATGGAGGCCTGTGGTGGACACTGACCTGTCCATCCCCACTCTGCCTCTCTCCAGTTACAGTGCCTTTGGTGTCAGGCTTTTCTTCTCCCTTCTCTTCTTTTGCTGAACAATTAGCAGCATCATTGGCTTCTGATTTCAGCTCCACTTTGGAGTTTTCCTCTTCACTGTATTCCCCTTCTTCACCCTGAAAAAAGTTCCCATCAGTTAGAAATGGTGCATTTTCACTTTCCATTCTTTTTTTTTTTTTTTAAAGTTTATTGAGAGAGAAAGAGAGCATGTACATGAGCAGGGGAAGGGCAGAGAGAGAGGGAAAGAGAGAATCCCAAGCAGGTTCCATGCTGTCAGTACAGAGCCTGACACAGGGCTCCAACCTACAAACCATGAGATCATGACCTAAGTCAAAACAAAGAGTTGGACCCTTAACCGACTGAGCCACCCAGGTGCCCCTTATTTTCCATTCTTTAGGATAGAAACATTTTCTAATGAACTTTTACTACCATGTAAAAATTAAAAGCAAACATATCAAAACTCTTACTAAAATTTCTAGAGGATGGGGCGCGCGCGTGCGCGCGCGCGCGCACACACACACACACACACACACACACACAACACAATAAAAAATATACATACGTATACTTATACAGATCCGTGTAAGTTTTCCAGGAAGATATGCAAGGAAATGTTAACCATGGTAGCCTCTGGGGAAGGAGCCCAGGAGATATGAAAGAGAGGCTTTAAACTGCCTAGCATACAGGGGCACCTGGGTGGCTCAGTTGGTTAAGTGGACAACTTCAGCTCAGGTCATAATCTTATGGTTCATGAGTTCAAGCCCCACATCGGGCTGGCTGCTGTCAGTGTAGAGCCCGTTTCAGATCCTCTGTCCCCTTCTCTCTCTGCCCCTTCCCTGCTCACAGTGTCTCTCTCTCTCTCTCAAATATAAACATTAAAAAAAATAAAAATAAAAACTGCCTACCATACAAAAGGAGCTTAATCTTTGGTGATTTCTCTCCCTCTTCATGGATTATTTCTTAAACATGCAGTGCCTAAAAACTACACTCTAACTCAAGCTGTGAATTGTCTCATCTCAGAATAGCTTAGAGCAGAGATTCCCAACCTTTTAGATTATGTGGACCTCTTGTTAAACTCCAAAATTTTCATGGATCTCCATTAGACAATAGCTCATATAACACCCAGTGACTGAAAAAAACATATTAACAAACAATTTCTATACATTCGATAATACTTCAAAAAAATCTACATTGTATTAACTTGTATATTCAAAACCAGTAATACATAAAGGTGGGAGATGTACATTTAGTCTATAAATAATATGAACTAAGCTGGTGAATTTGCAAACTCTGTAATAACCCTATGATTTTTCAAGGCATTTATTTACCCTCAAATTGGGAAATAATGGCATACATTTTTTATGTCTGTGATACGAATACTCAACTTTCTGCAGCATGAGATCACCTTAGCCAACAACTCAGCCCAGAATTATGTAATTATAAAATTTTGGCTTAAAAAACTTGTTCTTTTTAAGATTTTATTTTTAAGTAATCTCTACACCCAACGTGGGGCTTGAACTAACGACCCCGAGATCAAGAGTCGCATGCTCTACCAACTGAGCCAACCAGGCACCCGTGACTTAGAAAGCTAGAGAACTTGTATGACCACTGCATTTTAGAAATGAAAACAAAGCTCAAGTGCTTTCTTGCCTCTCCACATCTCCTTTCCTCTCCTGCCACATCAAGATTGGATAATCCTGCTTGTGACAGAGAAACTGCTGAGTCTGTCCATACAGAAGAGGGTCCTTAGGCCATCTACTAAATAGGGGCCACCAGAAAGGGTTAGGTAATAAAGGTGTGGCTAGTTCTAGGGAGAGAAAAGGAGCAATTAAAGCTTATGCTGAGGGAACTGGCTTTAGAATACTTTCATTTCAAATTTCTCTCAGGATTTGGGCCTCCAGAGGCCAATCTATAGGCTGGAGGGTAGGTTTAGAGACCTGAAGACAAAGAAATGGGTTCAAAGGAAGGTGGGCTAGTCCTCACTGCTGGGTTAACAGGTCAGGGTGCCAATACCCCGCTGCCACCTGGTAGATAGGTGCACACTAATCTTATTCTCCTACTGGGTCTGACACTTGATCTATACTAGACTTGCTCATAACTCCAAACTCATGTTAACATCAGGAATGTGATCAAAGAGTTCTACTGTGAGATTCCTGATAAAGCAAAGAAGCTCTAAGTTTCTACCCTTTCTTCAAATAGAGTGGCATCTGCCCAACCGGCCCAAATGAGCCAACTAATCCTCTTCCCTACTCAGCATCTGGGTACTTCAGCCTCTAAGTGTTTTGGGTCAGATTCCTGAAAGGTGATACTGTTATGAAACCCACAATTAGAGGAAGACCACACCCACACTATAGGGATTAAGCCTCTACTCATAGCTTTTTTTTTATTTTTAAAAATGTATTTATTATGAGAGAGAGCAAGTAAGTGGGGTAGAGGCAGAGAGAGAATCCCAAGCGGGCTCCGCACTGTTAGTGCAGAGCCCAATGTGGAGCTTGAAATCACAAACCGTGGGATCATGACCTAAGCCGAAATCAAGAGTCAGATGCTTAACTGACTGAACCACCCAAACGCCCCTACCCACAGCTTTCTAATAACCAAGTGCCCTTGATTCTTCCCATTTCCCCTCATTCACAAGAAGTTTCCCCTCCTCTTAAGATGGGGATGGGTGGGTGGTAATCATTCACTTCTTTCCCTAATCTTATGTTCCCTTCAAGTTCTAAAGCAGAAATTTCAAGAATCTTATTCAATATGTATATGTGACCTTCATTCATTAGTCCCCACCAAACAAACACACAGACACACACACTGATTTCAAACATCTTAAAATAGTATCAGCATGATTATGAGAATTTTGTTTTATGCTCTGCCTCCTCTAGTCCATGGTGGAATGTCAAATGAGGGAATTCTTTTATTCCAAATGAGAAACTAATTTTGTTTCCAGGGCAGGACAGAAAGATACAAACAGCAGTGCTGAGAAGACTCCAAATTAGTCTGGTCTAACTGTAGACAAAAAGGTGCTACCCCATGATCACACTGCTTTGGCTAAGGACTGACACCAAAATCCTTTTCCAGAGACAAAACTCCTCTTCAATGAATACTCTCCCCAACTCTCAAGTCTAGCTCTCCCTTGAAGCCCCTGGTAGCTTTCTCACACAGAAGTTTTAGCTTATTCTTGCATTCCCTATGTATTTCAAAGTATAAGACAAGAGTTAGTGTCTTCCTGGTTCTCAATGTCTCTTCTAGATCTAAGTTATCCAGCATCATTTTAAATTCCTACTCCCCTGAGGCTCCTATCACCTAGCTATATACCTCTATGTCTTCCTTGAGCCAACCCTGCCACAGACTTGGAAGACTAGCAAGATGCTCACTCTTCACCTCTGCTACAGGCCATCTGTTTCCATGCCCACACTCCAGACAAGTCTTATCTGGAACTGCTATACATTTCTTTTTTAAGCAGGCTCCACACCCAATGTGGGGCTTGAACTCACGACCCACGACCCTGAGATCAAGAGTTGCCTACTCTGCCGACTGAGCCAGACAGGCACCCCTGCTATACATTTTATTTTTATGCCATACATTTTTTAAAAAGTAAACCTGCTCCTCTTTAAAACTCTTCAATACTCCTTTGATCAAAACTACCACGTGCAGGGGCACCTGAGAGGCTCAGTTAGTTGGTTGAGTGAGTGACTTCGGCTCAGGTCATGATCTTGTGGTTCCTGAGTTCCAGCCCCACATCGGGCTCTGTGCTGACAACTCACAGCCTGGAGCCTGCTTCGGATTCTGTGTCTCCCTCTCTCTCTGCTCCTCCCTGATTCGCGCTCTCTCATAAATAAATAAACATTAAAAAATAAAAATAAAAAACTGCCACATGCAAAAAAAAAAAGTTAGACCCCCACCTCACCCCATATACAAAAATTAACTCAAATGAATCAAAGTCCTAAATTTAAGAGCTAAAACTATAGAACTCTTAGAAGAAAACAGGAGTTAATCTTCATGACTTTGGTTTTGGCATGGATTCAGCCTTCTTAGATATGACATCAAAAGCACAAGCAAAAAGGAAAAAACAGATATATTAGACTTCATCAAAATTGAAACCTTACACCATTAAGAAAGTAGAAAGAAACCCCACAGAATGCGGAAAAAAGATTTGCAAATCATGTATCTGATAAGGAACTTGTATCTAGAATATATTTTTACAACTCAATAAAAAGACAACCCAACTAAAAAATAGGACAGTCCTGGGTGGCTCAGTCGGTTAAGCATCCAACTTCAGCTGAGTCATGATCTCACAGTTCATGGGCTCAGGTCCTGCATCGGACTCTCTGCTGTCAGCACAGAGCCTGCTTCAGATCCTCTTGTCCCCTTCTCTCTCTGCCTGTCCCCTGCTTGCACTCTCTCTCTCAAAAATAAATAAACATTAAAAAAAAAGGGGGGGGGGCCAGGGTGGCTCAGTTGGTTAAGTGTCCGACTTCAGCCTAGATCATGATCTCGCAGTTCATGAGTTCGAGCCCCGCTTCAGGCTCTGTGCTGACAGCTTGGAGCCTGGAGCTTGCTTCAGATTCTGTGTCTCCCTCTCTCTCTGCCCCTCCCCAGCTCATGCTCACACTCTGTCTCTGTCAAAAATAAATAAAATTAAAAATAAAAAAAAAATAATAAAAAAACAAGTTTAAAAATTGTCTGGGATTTTCCCAGGATTCTGGGGAAATGGCAGCCGCAGTTTTTGATCTCTTCTAACCTCCACATGAAATGAGAGCTTCTAGACAGCAAAATCAAAGCCCTCTAAAGGCTTTGGACGTTTACAACAAAACTAGGTTACAAGGTATTCCCCAGACCTCAAAATACAAGCACACAGAAATAAAGCACGAACAGCCATTAAGACCTGCACCGGACTGTGTCCGTACTCAAGAAAGCAGAGTAGTAAATGGAACTGAGAACAGGAGAACCCTGAACTAATCAACAGGTATTTATTTAACAGAAAGCTAAACTGAAAACAACAGTTGAAAGTAGGAGGAGTTTTACTGTCTCCAATAGTGTTTGAATGTGAGGGTCCTGCAGTAAGAAGCTCTGAAAGGGCTCGAGGTGTCTAAAATCTCTGAAATCTTGCAACCGACCCAGCTGCCAGGGCTGCCTTCTAGGATAGGGTCCCACACCAAAGAGAAACTTGAGGGGACAATCCAATTGAGCAGGAGAGGAGCAGAAGGAATGAAGAGAAGCTACAAAACAAATTAGGAAAGGGAACAAGAGCAGGAAATCACAGAAAGCAATCCACCACTTTTTTTTTTTTTTTTAACACTACAGGAAAACAACAGAAAGAGCTTTATGAAGTCAGAAAAAGCTACTCTGAGCCATATGTCCTTCTAACAGATCAGGAAAACTAATATCACATAAAATACAAACCGGTAACAAAAACATAGAGGTCAAATCCTATATAAACTTATCATGAGAAAGAAAAAATAAGAGCATTCTACAAAGAAAGCATGACAGAAGACAGACATATCATATAAAAAGTGTAACTTCATTTCAAAAAAGCTAAAAAGGCATTAAGAAAATTAGGTAAGGTATGAAAGAACATCAATCAGAGTTAGAAAAACTCAAAAACGAAAGGAAAGAACTCAGGAAAGTACTAGAAATTTAAAAAAATCATTTCAAATACAAAGCCTAAAACTAGAAGAAACACAAGAGTGAATAAACATAGTAATAACACCTTAAGTAAAAATAAAAGTGATAAGGAACAAAGCATTTTTAAAAATCAAGAAGTAAAGGAAAAAAGGATTAGAAAGAAAGGGTCAAATACTGAAGACACACATAAAATACTTAGGGGGCACCTGGCTGGCTCTGTTGGTTAAGTGTCCAAATTTAGCTCAGGTCATGATCTCAGGGTTTGTGAGTTGGAGCCCTGCATCCAACTCTCTGCCATCAGCACAGAGCCTACTTGGGATCCTCTGTCCCTCACTCTCTCTATCCCTCTCCCACTTGTGCACATAGACTTTCTCTCTCTCAAAAATAAATACACATTAAAAATAAATAAAACAAAATACTTGGGATAGGAGTTCCATGACATATTGCTGAGTACATCTCATACCTGTGAACACCAACCCAGAGCAACCACCACCAGACAAATTCTAATATAATTACTGGACCTTAAAAAATATATACTGGGAATACCTACACACAAAAAAGCAAGTGACCTATAAGGGAAAGAAAATAAGTAATGATCAGTTTTGTTCAAGATAAAATCTTTGGTTCATGTTGTCTTTCCATGGATCTGGAAATAATTTGCAGGAAATACAAAGGAAATACAAAGGAAATACAAAGGCATGTTGGGTTGTACCACAAGTGAACAATCATCAATACCTTTTCAACAGATAAACTGTAAGGAAAAGAAAGGGATGAAAAACTAACCTGTAGACTAAGAGACCGATCAAATTTGGGGCACCTGGGTGGCTCAGTCGGTTAAGCGTCCAACTCTTGATTTCAGCTCTGGTCATGATCTCATAGTTCATGAGTTTGAGCCCCACAACAGGCTCCATGCTGATAGTGCATCAATGGAGCCTGCTTGGGATTCTCTCTCTCCCATTCTCTCTCTCTCTCTCTGCCCCCCCCCCCCACCTTGCGCACATGCTCTCTCAAGATAAACTTAAAAAAAAAAAATCAAAATTATTATTTTTTTTGAGAGAGCACAAGTTGAAGAGGGGCAGAGAGAGGGGGACAGAGGATCCAAAGCAGGCTTTGCACTGACAGCAGCAAGCCTGCTGTGGGGCTTGAATTTATGAACCTTGAGATCATATCTTTAGCCAAAGTCAGATACTTAACAGACTGAGCCACCCAGATACCTCAAGAGAGATCATACTTTAATAGGCAAGACTGAACTGTAGCGTATAGGTATATAGTTAGTAATCAAGAAGAAATGCAAGCAATGGATTACTATGAAAGTCAGGATACCAGGCTTTTTTTCTGTAATATAATCTGCTGTCCATAGAAACTTTTTCTATGCTGTCCAATACAGCAGCCAGTACCCACAGCTAGCTACTGAGTACTTAAAATGTGGCCACCGCAACTGAAGAACTGAAGTTGATTTTAAGTTAAACTAATTTAAATTTAAATAGCCACATTTGGCTAGTGACTACTGTATTAGAGCAGAACTAGACTTTCTTAACTTTCAGACAATATATATACTATATATTGCCATTTCAAAGTCCCACAAGTCCCTCCATTTCAAAACATCCAAAATTTAACCCACCATTCTTCTTCCTAAAATCTCCTCCTGTGTCCCATTCTTTTTTTCTTTAAAAAAATTTTTTTAACATTTATTCATTTTTGAGAGACAGAGTTTGGGCGGGGGGTGGAGAGAGAGACAGACAGACAGACACAGAATCCGAAGCAGGCTGCAGGCTGAGCCGTCAGCACAGAGCCCTATGCAGTGCCTGAACCCACAAACTGTGAGACCATGACTTGAACCGAAGTCGGATGCTTAACAGACTGAGCCACCCAGGCGCCCCGTTCTTTTTTTTTTTTTTAATGTTTTATTTATTTTTAAGAGAGAGAGAGAGAGAGAGAGAGAGACGGTGTGAGTGGAGAAGCAGAGGGAGACAGAATCCGAAGCAGGCTCCAGGCTCTGAACTGTCAGCACAGAGCCTGAGGTGACACGGGGCTTGAACTCATGAACCGCAAGATCATGATCTGAGCCGAAGTCGGATGCACAACTGACTGAGCCACCCATGTGCCCTTCTCGTAAAGTGTTATTTTTGAGAGAGAGAGAGAGAGACAGAATGTGACTGGGGGAGGGGCAGAGAGAGACAGACACAGAATCCAAAGCAGGCTCCAGGCTCTCCACTGTCAGCACAGAGCCCGACGTGGGGCTGGAACCCATGAACCACGAGATCATGACCTGAGCCAAAGTCAGCTGCTTAGCCAACTGAGTCACCCAGGCACCCTTCCTGTGTCCCATTCTCTCTCTTATTCATCAACCTGGGCATCCCTTTGACTCCTTAATTCAGGCTCCACATTCAATCAATCAAGAAGTTCTGTTAGTACCACCTAACATCTCAAATCTGAGTCCCACTGCCATGTCTCTTCTGTAGGGTACCATCATGTTTCCTGGCTTGTCCTAACAACCTCTTAACCGGCTCTCCCTGTCCCAAGTCTTGCCTCACCCACAATTCATCTTCTTTACTTAAGCCATCAGTAGCCTTCTTTCCTTGCTATTAGGGTAACACCCAAACTCATTTACATACAGAATGGTGAGATGCTGTAAGTTCATAATCAACAAACCTCACTGAACACTGCATTCTGCGTAACAATCTTTCCAGGGTTTCCATTCTCTAGTGACTACTGCAAACATTCTTCACCCCAAAACCTCTCATCTCCCTTCTACTCTTTACACATTAACTTCATCACTGACCTCAGAGAAAGTAAGTCATCTCATCAATCACCACATTCTATGAATTCCATTACCTAAATAGCTTTCAATTCTGTCCACTTTTTTCCTCCCAATTTATTTTAAGAGATAGAGCTCAGGAGGGGTGGGGGGGGAGAGGGGGAGGAAGGGAGAGGGGGAGGGGGAGGGGGAGGGAGGGAGAGAGGGAGAACCCCAAGAATGCCCTGCACTGCCAGCACAGAGCCTGACACAGGGCTAGAACCAACAAACCCGCAAGATCATGACCTGAGCCAAAACCTAGAGTCAGACACTTAACTGACTGAGCCACCCAGGTGCCCCTTGATCCTGTCCAGTTCCGTTTTCATTGCTATCACACCACTCCACTCCAGGCCACATATACTGCTTGCCTCAACTTGCACACTGCTTTAGCTTTTCTGCTTCCAATTTTGCTCCCCTCAGATCAACTAAAATTGCAGACAAAATAACGGTTATAAAATAATAATTCTTGGGATGCCTGGCTGGGTCAGATGGTAGTGTGTCCAACTCTTGATCTCAGGGTCATGAGTTCAAGCCCCATGCTGGGTATGGAGCCTACTTAAAAAAAAGATCTCAAATTTTACTGTGCATAAACATCAACCTGGGATCTTATTAATATATAAATGTCTGAGTCTTCCCTCCCTCTGCAAGATTTTGCTCAGAACTGGCCAACTGGATTTTCTGAGGCAGGTGTCCCTTGGATCTGACAAACACTTCTTTAAAATTTAAGTCTAATTCAGGGGAGCCTGGCTAGCTTGGTCAGTGGAGCATGCAACAGTTGATCTTGGGGTTGTGGGTTTCAGCCCCACGCTGGGTGTAGAGATTACTTAAAATCTTAAAAAATAATAATAAAATAAGGGGGCGCCTGGGTGGCTCAGTCGGTTAAGCGTCCAACTTCGGCTCAGGTTATGATCTCACAGTTTGTGGGTTCGAGTCCCACATCGGGCTCTGCGCTGACAGCTTGGAGCCTGGAGACTGCTTCAGATTCTCTGTCTCCCTCTTTCTGTCCTCCTCTACTCATGCTGTCTTGCTCTCTCAAAAATAAACATTAAAATAACAACAATAATAATAATAATATAATAAAATTTAAGCCATCAGTATTCATCACATACTTGGTGAAAACCCTGTTACGCTTTCTCACTTCCTTACGCTATAATCCAAATACATTTTAATCTGGCCTACAAGATATTTTAAGATTTGGACTCAGACTTATCACTTAGCACCAGTCATGCTAAACTTTTCACATCCTCCAAATCGTCATGCAGTCCATTCCTTCTAGACCTTTTTCCCAGTGTTCTCTCTGCTTAGGATATTCTGCCTGGCTAACTCCCACTCACCCTTCAAATCTCTATTTTAACATCCCATCCTCTGTGTTTCCAAATACCCTAAACCCAGTTAGTTGCCCCCACGTGTTCCCAAAGTACCCTATGCTTCCGATATTATGACACTCACCAAACATTACTGTAATTACTTGTCTATTTTCTCCACAAGGGAAGAACCATGTCTGTCTTTTATTCCAGTGCTCAGCACAACTCCTGGCACATAGCAGGTACATGATGAAGAAAAGGAACAAGTAAATCCCTCGACGATCTTGCCCCTGTTCACTAATTTGCCTTTATTTCTGGTATCCGTCCCATACCTATTATGTTCCAGCCACATCAAACTATCAGTTTCCAAATAATTCAGTCTACTCTCCTGTGTCAGGACTTTCACAGCTGTTGTTCCCTCTGCCTAGAACATGGTTTGTCTAACTCCAACTTATTTTTTCCTGACTACCTAAAATGGATTCAGTACTCAGCCATTAATACCCTACTTAACCCTGTCCCCAGCAGTTGTCACCAAGTCCTAGGATTGCCTGCATGTTTATCCAACTTCCTTACTAAGTCATTCCTAAAGACAGAAATTGTGGTATAGTGTTCACTGTTGCATTTCCAGTGCTTAATGGAAATCTAATACACAGTAACAGTTCTACAAAATCTACACAATGAACCTTTGATCCACAATCCAATTCCTTCTGTTCATAATCCCATGATCAAAATCCAGAACTCAGGACTTTATTCAACAACCCCAGGAAACAAACAGCCATTCCCTGGTAGTTAATCTCTGGTAGTTCATCCAACCAAAATAAGATCACAAAAGCTTGGTGTATGTTAATTTTCTCCTGAATTTAAGAGGGAGAAAGCACCCTATAAACTGAGGGATGTTTCTGATACAAACCACTCAGAATCCTGCCCTTTTAAGGTCTTCAGACACACTTGAAAAAAAATATCCAACTGCCTGGTTTCATTCTGTAGGTAGCATAAAAGGAACTGCCAAAGATCCCGTGAAGGACTTCAAGATGTTCTCATTCTCTAATTTAGAACCTTATTTTCCGCAGACAGAGTGAAAAACTGACACTAACAGTGTATCACATGAAACCTAAAGAGGCATGCACCAAATTTCCCTCACTCTAAACAACACCTTTTATAACAGTTTTTGAAGAGCATAAATGAAGAATGCACAAGAACAGTAACAAGTGGGTCATGGTACTTTTGAACCACGAGTGTGTACATGTTTTTAAAATACATTAAAAACAAACCATTTTCCAACCTAGATAACAGAGAAAAAAGAACCTGTTACACTCACTTCAGAGTCTTCTGCACTTTCATAATCCGAGAGAACAGCTGAAACAAAACAGAAATATGTAAGGAAAAAAAAAAGGCAACAGAAATGATTATAAATACATTTCCTGATTGCTTTTTGAGTCAAGCTAAGACTCTAACTCAATTCTGACATCAACCTATCAGGGAGATAAAATTACGGTCCCTATTTACAAATGGGAAACAGGCTCAAACAGCGATTTGCCCAACATCATACTGCTAAAATGTATGCTCACGAGCCCTGTGCTACAAAGAGCCACGTTATGGCACTTTTCCCCCACATCCATAACAGTCTGACAGGATGTCAACTGCTAAAGATAGGTGATCTGAGTTTACCGGCAAAAAACTTGTCATAATGCTACTCACCATCGCCCTCCATGCCATCTTCACTCTCCTGAAGGAAAGGAGATGACATGGGGTTAGTTCCGTGATTTCCAGAGGGTGGGAAGCTAAAGACTCAACACAAAATGGTTGAAAAGGGAGATGAGGAAAGGTACATCTTTAACAAATAGCAGCCGAGGGAGGTCCGATCTCTTCACTTCCAGCCCCAATTTCTGAATAAACATCCGCTTTTCATCTACAGAGGCTCTACCCTTCCCCTTGACACCGCAACACCTCCTCCTCCCTTGGGGCTCCGGATGCACAACGCACTGGGATAGCTCTCTTCTCTAACACGATATGCCCCAGCATCTACCATCAACTCCCAGCCTCGCATCACCACCTACACCCCGCCCCCCGGCCGGCCCCGCCCGCGCGCACTCACACATTCCGACTCCTCGGCGCTCTTCGCCCCCCCGCTCTCCACCCGCCGCAGATGAAGGGCCCCAGCTCGGCCTCCGCGCTGAGAAGGCAGAGAGCCGCTGCCACCGCCTCCAGCGCTACCGCTGCAGCTCCCGCCGCCCCGCGCCGGGGAGCCGCCGCTGTCTGAGCCCGATGCGCCAGACTCCTCGTCCTCCGTGTCCTGCGAAGCGCGCTGCCGCCGACGATCCGCCATCTTACGGAGAACGGCCGCCGCCGGCCAGCTCCTTACGTACCGCGCCCGTCGCAGGGGCTGCCGGGAGGCTTGAGAGCTAGTCCCAGCATGCTTCACGTGCGACACTGGCCGCCGCGCTTTTCGGGAGGAGGGGCTAGGGGCGGGCACCCTGCGGCACGTTTGCGGCGAGCGGGATTACGTAATCCGTGTCGTGCGGGGGGCGTGCCGCGACCCCTGTCTTGCCTGGGGTAGGCCCCCGCGAGGGTAGCGGTGTTCCTCGCCCAGCCATCTTGGGCCTTCCGAGTCGAAGGCGCTCACCTGTTACAGCTTCGCTGCGGCATTGGAGCTGTTTCAGGCTTTTCTATTTCCGTTTCTCGTTTCTACCTACGTTTGAAGCAGATCGTTTTACTGCATTCGTTTGCTTAGTAAAATCACGAGTGAAGGTAAACCTCTAAAGTCGTTGTGGTGCGTCAAAATTTGCCACAGCAGCCCATTTGAAGCTAAAGAGCGAAGGAGAAACCAGTTGTCTGCGTGAAGCTCAAGGACTTAGTGTTGCAGCACACCGTGTTTTCTCACTTCCTCTTCCTTCTTGTATCTCCCCCACCCCCATCCCAGCTATCACCTCTCCCAAAGTGCAGGCTGGTATGATGCTAGATTTAACCAAGATTTAGAACCGATTTTAAAAGATGAACCGCCGTTGGTTCAATTTCCTGACATGATTTCCTTCTTAAGGGTTACCAGACAGGTAGCTGAGGGGAATGCTTTGATTTTGGCCAGGCATTTGCCAGCAGTGGAAAAAAAAAAAAAAAAAAAAAGGTGTATTTTCTTTGGACCATAGTAAATACGTTCAAGATGTGTAAGGTATTAGTGTACCTACAGGAGTGCACATTAATAATATATATCAGAGAAAAGTCACTATGGCATAGTACAGGATTCTATCCCATGTAATATTTTTACAAGTTATATGGTTAAAGATTCTGATGTTTACCAAATTTATAGACAATACGAAACTAGAAGGCATTCTGAATGCCTTCACAGATTCAGGATCCAAAAAGATCTTAACAAGTGGCCAAATGTGACATGTTGTAAATCCAGCTCCAAAACCCAGCTTCCAGAGTCCAAAAATGGAGGATGTATGTATGGAGGAAAGAAGGGGAAAGGGAAAGGAAAAAGGAAAGGAAAGGAGGAAAAGATTTGGAGGGCTTTTTCTATCACAAGGGAAATTGATGCAAATAAGGTTGCCAAGTTTAGTGTGTAAATAAGAAAAGTGATAACCTGCCACTTTACTTTTTAGTTGTTTGGTCTGGGTTCAATTTTTCTTTTTTTTCTAAGCAGGCTTCACCCTGCACAGAGCCCAACGTGGGGCTTGAACTCATGTGAGATCAAGACCTGAGCTGAGCTGAAGAGCCACCCAGGTGTCCCAAGGCTGGGTTCAATTTTTAAATGAACATGAACTTGTTCACTGAGAGGGAACTGAAAAATTCAAAATCCTTGCTTTTGAGGAACAAGTATAAGCTCTCTGAATGTTTACCATGAAGAAGATTTGAGATAGCCACAGCAATCTAACTATACAAGAGACTATGAGGAACAGGAAGAATTGATCTTTTTTCATCACCCTGGAAGGCAAACCAAGAACCAATGGGTTCGAGTTACAAAAAGTTAGATTTTATCAGTAAGGAAGGATTTTCTAACATTTAGGGAAAAAATGAAAAGTTGAAGCAGAAGCTGGACTTCATTTGTCTGGAATGTTGTCAAGGGGAAATCATGTATTAGCGGTCGGACTAGATGACCTCTAAGGTCTTTTCAACTAGGTTTTATTCATTTAGACACCAGGCACCAAGTATCCTACCCTAGAATCTCATTTTTAAAGTTGCCACTTACCGCATGTGGAAGAGAGAACACAGAACAAAGAGGGATGAAAAACATACATTGTGCTCATACACAAAAGAGAAAATGGTGTGTTTCTCCATTTTTGATACTACACTTGATCTTAGCCAAAAGGCCGAGAAGCGATGTGTTTCTCCATTTTTGAAAATGCATTTCTTTTTCTAAGTTTTTAATATCTACAAGCAGAACTGTTCAATGCCTCCCAATAAATCTAATAAATTGAAGCAGAAGTTCAAAAATTAACAGCCACAATAGTTTATTTACAATTGAACTCTTTATAAGATATTTACAAGACAACCAATTTTACACATCAGAAATGGTATCAAAAGTATGAATTACAACACAGACAACAATATGAAATGGGCATAAAACAAAGCTGAACTGGACAGACAAGCAGTTTCTCTTTTTAATTTATTAACACTAGCTTAAACGTTGTTAAAGAAAGAAACAAAGAACTATGTTTTAGGAGAATTGCAGGGCCGTAGTTGAAGATTGAATTTCACAGTGTTGTATCCCATGTAGGGAAAAAATAAGACTAATTTTCCCCCCACACTCTAACACACTGTAATTTCGCTCTTGGAACTTTGCTAATCTACTCTCCAACCTCCTCAACAAACCTCAACACATCCAAATCAAAGGAGAACTGATCTAGAAGAGGGGACAATAAAATAAGCAGTCCTAGGTATAGGGAGAACCAAGGAAATAGAATCCACTTAAGTCTGGCCAGATAGCACCTCATGGATTCCTCTTAGTCTAGCTCAATTTCAGAACCTGGGGAGTTCCCTGGGTAGGGCACAAACATAAAAGGTTAAATTTGCTAACCCATATCCAAATTAGGAATCCGACAAATGCTGAAAATCAGGAAGAAACAGAGGAATCAAGGAACAACGTAAAGAGACACTGATTGGTCTTTTTTCTTCTTGGGCACATTATAAAGGAATATAACATAGATCAGAGTAGGAAAGCCAAACAGCTTGCCATATTAAAATGATGGAGAACAAAGAAAATCTGGCCCAGTTTTTCTAGAAATCTCCTTCCTCCCCTTAAGGTGTGAGATGAGAGCCCCTAGTGGAACAAGTCCTATTTCTCTCTACACTCTTGCTGCAATGAAGTTCACAGCAGGTTCCCTTGTGGAGAGCCCACTCTCCTAAGCAGATGGAGTTACAAATGAAAGCCCATAGCCACACACACACACAGAAGGAGAAATAAAAGCAGCAAGATCATCCAAGAATACTACATGTGCTGCCGGAATAACTCCCTTAAAAGTCAAACCCAGGGAGCACAGATCAACATCTCACAAAAATCTTTAGCAGTGGGAGGCCCCTGAGGAACTTTTCTTTTCTTCCCACAATGGTATCCCCATTCTCTCATGCTCCACTGATGGGCCGGCCACACACCCTACATACCTTGGCTTCTCCTCTAAAAGTGCTAATAATCTGGGGACATATTCTCTTCAAGGATAAAAGCCCCTACCTTCTAGGAGATTAGACCCCTACTTGTTTTCACACAATAGTCATGAAGACTAAAGAAAGGCAATTCCTATATATTTAAGACCAGAGGTCTTGGCTCTATTTTCCTTCCAGATAGTTACAGGGATCTTACACTGAGACCAAAGTGGCCTGGAGTGCTGTCCTGAAATTTTTTAACAAAATGGGGGGAAGGGGGACCAAGATGATACACATACAAATCTATTTTTACAAAGTGAATGGAGAAGCTCATTAGGTACATCTGTTTGTTTCAAGATGTAGACATTTGCCAGCCAAAGGAAGCACATATTTCCACATACCCCCCCACCCTCCCTAAATCTCTATCCCACCACCAAGAGCTCAGCTAAAAGAATAAAGCCCAACTAAGGAATACTTGAGAAGTGATGTGACACAAGGACATCTGTACAGGTTCTGGCATGCCATCCTCAGATGCCAATTGCTTTTGTTTAGAGCCATAACTTGACCAAAACTAACCATCCCCATTCTTTTTTCTGAATATTTTTTTTGAGGGGTGGGGGAAGAAATTCAGTTACCCATTAACTTACAAAATAATCATAGCCAAATATCCCTTCCCACATGGCTGTATCACAGAATAGTTTTAAGAGAACAACTGTTTTTTCAGACGTATATCTGCCAACTCTTGAATCTCTTTTCTACCCTGTGAAGATGACTTGCTTCATCACTTCACTTTTTATTCCTCATCTGGTCCTTAAGCTCCTGGTGAGGTTGGTTGTTTGTTTTGTTTTTGGGTAAACATCACTATACTCAGAACTATAAGGAAGGGTACACCAGGGCGTGAAGAGTGCCATGCAGGCACAGCTCTAAAGGCAGGGGTTGCTTCATCTTCCACAAGTCGAACGAAAAGAGCCCTTTTGCCCCTTTAACATAGGCAAATGTATAGAAGCAGACCCCTGAGGCTTCTAAATCTGCCATCCTATAGATTTAGCTTGAGAGCTCATATTCCCAAAAAGGGAAAAGAAATCCCAATCATCCTCCATAATTCACAATTAGCCCAATGGAAGAGTTTTTGTGAAATCAGAGTGATGAAAACAAAACCAAGATCAAGGGACTATGGAAGGGCATTATCAGCGAATGATAACATACATGAGGACATAGGTCACATATACAGGTCTCTGCCATTCTCTGGGAATGGCATGCTACAACTATCTGAAGACAGAAGGTTCTTGCCAGCCCAGCTATTTCCTACACGTCCGGTGAGGTGTTTGCTTCTTCTGGATCTCCAACCTGCATCGGCTACGCTCATCCAACCAGGGCAGCTCAAAATTCCTGGCAAAAAAAAGGATAAGGAAATCAATTTGCAAGACTAGAAGGGATTCAGTGTGGACATGAGATTAACTCTAAAAAAGAGTTATATGCCCCTTACCACTCCTAATTCTGACTCCCAAGTTCCAAGTTTGGATGGTGTTTCCTGCCTCAAAGCCAGAGAAACAGTTTGCTATTAAAATGACTGAATAATCTACTTCTAACTCAAAAAGCAATCCTCCTAATTATCACTGTCAAAAAACCATGGCTATCCCTAAGCCACCTGTTCTGCCTTAGATCTAGGCTTTCATGAGGTCTAAAAAGGAGGTGGAGTGCAGGCTACCTGACAGGGGAGGGGGGGAAAAAAAGAACCTTTGTACTTACTGCGGAGTTAATTTGGGTAATGGTCGTCCAAATGCTACAACAGGCAAGAAGGGGGTAATCATCAAACTTTCAACTATGGAAGAAAGCCAAATGGGACCTCGTTAGTGACATAGAGGGGAAATGTCTAGCAACTACACCTGCTCCAAAATGCTGTTCGCTCATTCACAGCAAGTTGTACCCTGGAGCCTTGCACCCTTTTCCTTCTTTGAAAACCCTATTCTCTTACATAGACAGAACTTACCGTCATCTGGCTCAGGGAAAAATGAGGTAACCTCAGGCTCAGATTCCTGAATTCCTTTCTTTTTATACATTCTGAGCTGCAGTCGTTGTAAAATTCTTTGTTCCCTGATCCTCTGAATATCCCATCTGGGAAAAACAAACCAGACAAACAAAACAAACAAACAAACAAACAAACCCAATATTACTGAAAACCTGCTCTATAAAAGCAACTAACACAATCCAGACACCGGTGAGACCCGTGCTGACTCTTCTTAATGGGGTGGGCAGGGTGGGGGTGGTAAAGTGAACTGTCTGCCGGTTCAGGAAAGACTTGTGTCGGTCTAGCAGTCCAAATCATGTGTTGGTGTTCCACAAAGAGTGGAACTGAAGAAGGGCGTACACAAAGAAAAAGAAGCCAAACACCTTTACTTACGACAACTACCACTTCAAACTAAGATACTCAACCAATTGGGATGCCAGTAATTTAAGGGTGTTAAGGGCTCCAGGCCTTTTCACAGCATGGATGAGAGAGGTCAGGGTCCTAGGGCTCAGGTGTTCCAGGACGAGTACCTCTAGCCTCACCTTTTCCTTCTCTTCTCATCCAGCTCCAGTTTTGCATGCCGCTTCGAAAACACACTGTCATCCAGGTTCTGTGTAAAGAACAGCAGCTAATAAAGTATTTATCACCACGTGACACATGGGTATAGCACTCATCTCCAGCTTCCAGGAATGTAAAATCTTTTCCCTGCAGGTCCCACCTGAGTCTGTGAGTTCTAGGGATGTCATGGGAACCTCCTGGTAACAGAATCAACAAAACACATATGCTTCTCCCCACACCCACCCTTTTAGACTGTCCACATTTCAAAATTATTTCCTTAACTTTCCAAGGTGAAAACCACATCAAACTGAAACAACCCTTGAGACTGCCATAAACCCTTCCTACCTCCATACTTTGCAAGAGTCTGTTTTAAGAGTCAAATGAGTTTGGAATATATGATTTTGTTGCTGAGTGGTACATGCTAATTTTTCTACTTAACGTAAAATCTCATTTTGTTTTCAGCACTCCCTAGCTACTTATTTTTGAATAAATCATTTTACCACTCTGAAACTCAGTTTTCTCTTCTATATAAACAAAAGAGTTGGATTAGATATAATCACTCAAGTTCCCTTCTGGCTTTAGAGTTATTTAACCCATCCATCCAGTTACTATAACACATTCAAGTTAAAGCTCCATTTCTACTCTGTCCCTCACTCCCCTCCACTGACAGGTCTTGGGTACCTACCTCCAAAAGGTCTGAAGGATTTGGGTCCCTTAGAGGCTCTACTGAGTGGTCCCTCCAAGAAGGAACTGAAAAAAAAAAAAAGAAAGAAAAAGAAAGGGAGGAGGGGTGGAACCACCCTTAAATCCAAGGTCACACAACCCTCCTACTATTCACTAGGACCAGAGGTCTCTCCCCAGATAAGACCAAGTTACCAAGTGATAGGAATCCATTCTATGGCCTCGCCTGAAGCCATATTCAGTGTCCTTGCTATGGTATAAAAAGAACCTAAAATGCCAGTGCAGCAGTCTGCCAAACACAGGATCACAAAAAACCCTAAGCCAATACCTGACAATTCATATAATGGATGCTATTGCAGTTCCTGAAAAACAACTGAAATTTGTAGTCATTTTGAAGTCTATAGTGTAATCATACACCAAGGAATCTCACTCTCCCACATCCAACTGACAGGGAACGCAGCTCCCACCATCCACCATCCCCCCAACCCCCACCCCAGGCCCAGCCAGCACAATTCCTATTCTACTCACCAGCCAAGACTGAAGTTTCTCCTGCAACACTTGATGGCATCAGACACCCTAAATAATGCAGGAAAGAAGAATCATCTCAGTGTAAAAAGAAAAAAAGCCCATACCCAAAATGGAGGAAAGGATCATCACTGAAGTTCTCACTAGGAAGCCATTTTGGTTTTTTTGAGTTGTTCTTTTGAGAATTTCTCTCTGGGGGAGGGGAAGAGGGAAAAACAGACAAAAGAAAAGAAAATAAGCCCACCACTTTTTTTTTTACACTGAGACGACTTCTTTTCTTCATTATTTAGGGTGGTTTCCCTGCAACAGTTGATGGCCAAGGATATCAAACCTTAAACTCAGAACATGGCAGGTGAGTAAAAGTTGACCCTATTTTTCAAATAAAAGATCAGTGTTCTCAAAACTTACATATGTAGTCTTCTGAAACAGCTCCCTCCTCCCTCCAAACAAACTACCTTGCTGGTCCAGCCTGAACAACATGCACAAAGACTTTGGCTTCCTTAGAACAAGCCATTGAGCTTCCTCTTGAGATAGGGGCATCAAGAATAAGGATTCACACGTTTATTCACAACTCAGGCTCCTCAAAGGGCTGGGATCCCCCCAATCAGACTCTTTCTGTACTGCTATGCCCACAATCTCAGAGGTGTTTGGAATTTTCTGTACTAGGACAGATAGGGTTTTCAAAACAGCCAGTCAAACAGAACAGCTCTGGACCAAGCCATTTCCCAATCCCGGATGGGAAGTTGCTTCACGGTTTCTCTTAAGTTGTTACACAGCATTGCCATGGCAGCAAGAAGGTTAACCATTAAGGATGAACCTGTTCAACTGACTGAACCAACAAAAAACCTGAACCTAGATCAGGATCCTGGTCTATCTCATGTACTCAAGTGTGAGGCCTAATGTATTTTAGATAATTAAGAAGAGTAATCTATCTTCCCCACTTAATTTTGTCACCAGAACAGCCAAACAAAGCCTGGAGAATGCTCGTCTTATTGGAATGGATTCCCATCCCCATCCCTGCTAGGGCAAGACCCAGTGGTAGAAACTTGGGGCTGTGGCTCTATTCAAGAAGGCTTTCCCCACCATCACCCCGGAGTACCCACAGTGACTGTCAGACTAACATTACACAATTGAAGGCACATTGCAGTTAACTGGTTGATGTAGGAGATAAGGGAGCATCTCTGTGTGGAAGCCATAAAGAAAAAAAGGGAATGAAGACCAAGGTCCCACACCCCACACCCTCCCCAAGCAGCTCAGATATCCCAAGATAGTCCTTATTGTTTGAAAAATAGTTTGTAGACCATTTTATTTAAATATATGAACAACCAATGGGCTACTGCAATCCAAGTAAACTCTTCACATTTAGAACCTTTGTGAAGTATAGTAAGATAAAGTAAGACTGTTGGTCTTTGGCAGATTCCTCCTGCCCCCCAGACCGGGACATAGAGATACAGATAAATGTTTATATAGTTAAAGAGCGGAGGCCCAGGTGAAATTCCCCACCCCAAGCTGGCTCCCCAACCCAAAAATTACCATTGGCCCCTGAGAACACCCAAAGACCACCCTCCCAGGTTTCACACAATATCAATTGCAGGAACAGTCGTGCATGGCAAAGTATAAGTTCTATGCATTTCACAGCACAGAAAACCCTTCTTTCAGAGGGCATGCAAGTTGCCGGAGATTACACCCCCAAGTCTGGTGCTCTTGTGATGAGCAACTTACTGGCAAACACATCTCCCAGTGTTGTAAGCAGGCAAATACATTGAGCACATTTTGCTGTAATTCCATCTATTTGCAATGCCTGCACAGTGTCTGTCTCTGGCTGTTAACTTACTCATTCTTGACAGAACTCTGCTTTATTGATTGCACTTTTTTAAAAATGCCAAAGGCATTTTCACACTTGTTAGCTTGACCGCCACCACTAGGGTATAAGAGCAAGTGTTCTCTATGCCTTACTTGCTACAGTCTCCTCCTTCTTTGGAGAGGATTCCCGTAATGGTAACGGTGATGGGGGAGGCTGGTGCCAACGACACAAATACATTTCTGTGGTGGAAAGGTACGGCAAATCTTCTATCTCACTTGAGAAGGCTTTCTCCTTGGGATGGGTGCTGGGTCCCTTCTGGGGAGTGGAGAGTCTTGGCGGGGTGTCCACTGAAGACCGGGGCTTTTCTGGAGTTTCTTGGCTCCTCAATTCACGTTTACAAACAGTTTCAGATAAGGAACCACAGGGTTCCTCTTTAATGGGAGAGTGCTTAGGAGTTTTTGTTTTGACTTTTGAAAATTCAGGAGCCAGCTTTTTAACAGGAATCTTTCTTTCTGTACTTCCAAATGGGGATTTCCTATTAGATAGGGAAGAAAACATTATAAAATGTATTGATTCTTGAATAAAATCTGAATTGATTACATTTTGGGGCAAGAGAACAAACTAGTTCAGGTATCTAAATATCTAAACATCTGGTTCAGTTGGCAACCATGAGCAGGAACAGCCTCATGCTTACCACTATATATGACAGGCCCTCAGTAAGTCTTTATTGAACAACTGAGTTTCCATAAACCTCTAATAGTATCTTATTGCCTACTAAACTTAAAAAGAGTCTTATTTTATTCAAGACCCTTTCGCTAACATCAGGTGCCACTACTCTGTGACTTATTTCGAAAATTCCTGTTGGGGCGCCTGGGTGGCCCAGTCGGTTGAGCATCCGACTTTGGCTCAGGTCATGATCTCACAGTTTGTGGTTTTGAGCCCCGCATCGGGCTCTGTGCTGACAGCTTAGAGCCTGGAGCCTGCTTCAAATTCTGTCTCCCTCTCTCTCTGCTCCTCCCCTGCTCATGCTCTGTCTCTCTCTCCTTCAAAAATAAATAAAAACATTTAAAAAAAAATTTTTTTTTTAAAGAAAATGCCTGTCAACCAGAGACCGGTCTCTTATTTTTTCCATCAATTCTATACCATGTTAATTACAATCTGTTTCGTTTTTCTTGCTATCTACCAGCTTTCTTTCTCCCACCAATCTCCTCCCCCAAATCCCCATTCCTAGAATGGCGTCTCGTTTCCTGCTTACCAACCTAAATTCTATACTTCTTTTTCAAGATCCATCTCGCCCTAAAAGTTTCGCTATTTTACCTTAGAATAATCTTTAATGTCTCCGAATCTCACAAAACTTACTTTGTATCACTGTTGTCTACCTTCACATTTTATTGCAGCTGAATTCCAAGTTTGCCAAATTTATGCCACCTTTACAGCTAGACTGACTAATCTCTTTGGGTCCAAGGACAGTTAGATCTTACTTTTTTGTCCACCAGTGTACCTAACACAATGAAGGAATGATTTAACACTTCCTAACTTGATGTCAACTGCTATAGTTTTCTTTAAGAAACTCAGCTGCCACATTTGTTGCCCATTCTCTTTGTGATATACTCTGCATTCGGTAATTACTACTGTGACCACAATGTTCCTAAAAGATTTTTATAGCCTACAAGAATGTTTCAAGATAGTTTCTCAGCATGGAAGACTTCTTAATTCAGGATATGGCTGCATTAAAACTAATTCCTAAATCTCAATCCCCTACTCTCAGTCACTGGAAACAAGTGTCCTCATCATGTCCAGACAGTGTAACAAAGTTATCAGCACACCTTTTGTGTCCCTTTCCACTCCGCCCACAAGAGAAAGGCTTGGGAGGCAGAGTCTGGGATGTCTCGGAAAGCTCCGGCTGGCACTCCAGTTTAATTTTCTCGGATAGCTCCGTTTCCTCTCTCTCTTCAGTTTCATAGCCCTGAAACAGCTTGTGCCTTTCTTTCTCGTTATCCTTCTTTACCAGCTGCATCCGCCTTTCCATACGTTCAATCCGAGCAAGGAGCTAAAAGAGAGAGTGCCAAAATGCAGACTTAACACACAAAAAATTACACCCAGGTACTTAGCACCGTTTAGGCATCAGTATGGTCTTCTGCCTTTTTCCATGGACCATAGCAATTTAACTTATTTTTAATAGGCAGACATTAACTGGAAAAGTTTTCCTTAAACACAGTAGAGAAGAAAAGGTACTCTGCTTAATTTTAGGGCTAACCTAGTTGAGGAGAGGCATGGGGGAATTTGTAGTTCATTCTTTTGAAAGAAGATCCTCTTTTCTGGGAGGGGCCACAACATGGCATGGTCTCTGCTACTGCTAACCATGTGGCTCCAAGTCAGTTTGGGAGTTTCCAGAATTAACCCAATGCTCTTTTAGGAGGCCCTAAGTTTCTCCAAATCCTATCCTCTCTCCTTTCACTCCAAAATGCTATACACAAGGGCAGAGTCCAAAGAATATATTGAGAAGGAATTAAAAGCTCACAGTCCCAGTGCCATGAGGGATTTGAAAGTGGTGTACAGGGCATTTACACAATGAATACTCAATTTGGAAGAATTATAATAGAAACCAGTGCCCATAATCCCGTCGATCAGAAATATGCTTATTTCTTTACATTTGAGATACCAGAAAAAAAATCTACCTATTTATCTAAATATTAACTAAAACAAAGTCTTTTAACTCTAATTAAAGAGAGAACTACATAATCAAACAGAAAATAGAAGTCTATTACCATTGGAAACTTCATATTAAAATGTTCTGAGAAAAGGTGCCAACTATGCTCTTTAAACACTATAGTAAGAATTTTATTTGGGTAGACAGCGATATTAATGTTGTCTTCATTATATCTACTTAGCTGCAGAGATTTTAGTAGAGGCCAAACAACAACTGGAATAAGAGAAACAAGCTTAAGCAATGCTAAGACTGCAATACACAACAGAAACAGTGAATGCCAAGTTCAGACTGATACTCTATCCTTAACTCACCCCACTTTTACTGCCTAGGAAAGTCTGCAAAGGGGCCATTACCTCAGGAACTGAGCATAAACCTCCACAATCAGCAGGGGGGCTCCCCCCCCCCCCCCGCCCCAGTCAGCCATACTCTCATTTCATCTCCTTCTGTTCTGATTCCCGGCCTTAACATTACTCAACCACGGTTTGTGGGTGACATTTCCTTGATTTCTTCTTCTTCACTGGTCCTTCTCTTCGCCCCACTCACCCCCCCCATGTAAGGATATGATGTGTTGTAATTACAGTACCATCGCACCCCTAGACTGCAGTACAGTAGCTAAGCAGGGCCACCTCCATGTTGAGTAACTTCCACAAATCAACACTATGAGATATTTTAATGAGACCTGCCCCAGCTCCCATTCCACCTTGCAGAATGCATTCTCCAATAAAACAGCCCCTGCTTGATGCGATTCATTTGTAAAGCAAACAAAATGAATAGCCCTCTGCTCCCTTGCTTAGCCCTTGGCGCACACAACGCCAGAGAGAGAGAGAGAGAGAGAGAGAGACAGAGAGAGACAGAGAGAGAGAGACAGACTGCTGCAGCCTGAACACAACAATTGTAGAAACCATGTTTATTTTTAGGCAGCTGTAAGGTATGCTAGCACAGTAATACCCCCCCCACACACACAGTTTTCCTGATATCTGAAAGAATTTGTTTTTTTTTTTTTTTAAATTTTTTTTTTTTTTTTTTCAACGTTTATTTATTTTTGGGACAGAGAGAGACAGAGCATGAACGGGGGAGGGACAGAGAGAGAGGGAGACACAGAATCGGAAACAGGCTCCAGGCTCTGAGCCATCAACCCAGAGCCCGACGCGGGGCTCGAACTCACGGAGCGCGAGATCGTGACCTGGCTGAAGTCGGACGCTTAACCGACTGCGCCACCCAGGCGCCCCTGAAAGAATTTGTTTTAATGCATAGGGAGCTCTTGACTACTGCTGCAGTGAAAACAAGCCCATATAGTCGTGCTCTTCAGAAGTACAAAGAAATAATAAATTACTGCCCTACTATCTTAAGATTCTAAAATAGGGATTTTTTTTTTTAGAGGGGGTCTACTTTATACATTTAATAAACTTACTTTCCCCTGATGCCTTAAAATCTACCGGCCTCTAAACACAATGCTTATACAAGGGAGCTAGTCAGTGGGTCATGTTTTATAACTCAGATTCCCATTAAAAACTGTCTGAAATCAAAGGCGGTCAGTCTCTTCATATCATTGAAGAAAACTAAAATAGGATTCCACTGTGAAATCACCTCTGCCTCTCTGCCAGTGAAAAGGCCTACTGCCCTCCTGTCAGAAGATGCTCCAGCAGTGCAACAGCTGCTATGTCCCTCTCCTCTCAAAATGCATCTCTAAAGCAAAAGCTCCTTCAATTAACCCCTTCCATAAAGCCACCACATATGCATTCCCACCTTTGCATTTTCAACCCCTCACAAATCAGATCTTTTCCCACTCTAAACGTCTTTCCCACAAGTCTGGGGCTGTCATTTTAAATTAACCCTTTGGCACCTGAAACTTCCCCTCCCCCTCCCCCTGGGAGGTTGCCCTTTAACCCTTCCCTCCGACCCAACGTGTCTGTGAGCTTGGCTCCCAGGGACTCGACACTTAAGCTACTCCTTTGCTGGTGGCCAGCCTCCTTACCCCTAACCAAGGGATACCTTAACCTCCTACAGCCCCCTTCCCCCGAGCATGCGCACAACTCGCTCTTCATCCTGAACGCCGATTAACCCCTCCCGTACCGTGTCTCTCTCTGACTTCAGCTCCTCGATCTCCTTTTCCTTGGCCTGCAGCTGCTGCTGCTGCTGTTCGATGAGGTCCAATTGCAGCAGAAGGATCTGTTTGAGGCAGGCGGCCTGACTGGAGGCTCCCGAGCCGCCGCCACCCCCGAGAGGGCTCTTCCTCATACTCTTCCATCTGCCCTCGCTAGCCGCCAGGGTCCCGGCGGTGGCGGTGGGCGCGAGGGGTGGCGGCCCCGGCAGAGGTAGTGGTGGGGGTCCCGCCGGGTCCGAGGCGGTGGCAGCTGGGGGAGCCGCCCCACCCTTGTCCCCAGCCCAGGGCGTAGGCTCTTTGGCCGCCGCCACGAGAGAGCCCGTCTGAATGGGCAGCACCGCCTGATACTTGGGTCGGGGGCTGCAGCCGGCTCCCGCGGCCGCTGGCTCCCCCCCAATGCCGGCTTGTTTGGTGGCCGGGGGCGGACAGGGCAAGGGCACCGAGCCGCCCCAGCTCTCTTCCTGCTGCCCAGGGGCCGCCCCGGCCGGGAGTAACAAGCCCCGGCCCTTGCCGCCGCAGCCGGCCGGGGAGGGCGCGGGGCTCCCGCCCTGGGAGGAGGCCAGCGGGGGCCCCGGCTCCTTGAGCTTACGGTGCCGGGGGAGGAAGTGGGCTTCGGCCGCCCCGGGCTCGTCCTCGGGCCCGCCCAGCGCCGCAGCCCGCTCGTAGTCCAGTCGCTGCTCAGGGTTGCCGCCGGCAGGGGCCGCGGCCGCCTTGAACACTGCGGATCTCATGGTCATAGTGGTCCGGAGCAGCGTCGGGGACCGAGACGGAGGAGGGGGTGGGGAAGGGGCGAGGTGTGGGGGGTCGAGGACGGAGGAGGGGGAGGGGAGTTTGGCGGGCTCGCCTCAGCAGCGCGGCAGCAGGCCTCGGCTAGCGCGGCTCCTCCGGGGCCCGGGCGCCATCCCGCCGGCGTGTGGAGAAGTGGAGGCCGCGGCTGAGGCCCGCCGCCGGCCCATGGGGGCCTCGCCGCCGCCTCTGCTGCCGCCGCCGCCGCCTTCGCCTCAGAGGCAGGAGCTCGCACCCAGCCGCCCCCGAGCTCATCCCCGGAGCTCGCTTCGGCCCCCCCTGGCCCGGCCGGGCCCGCCTCGTCTCCCCACCCCACACCCCCCCTTCCCCGCCCCGGCCCCCCGCCCCGGAGCTCGCCTCAGCCGCCCCGAGCCTCCATTTTCCCCCCGCTCCTCCTCAGGAGGGGGTGGGAGGGATGGGTCCGCCCAAAGCCCTCCTACTGCGGGAGGGGGGTCTGTCGCCTCCCCCGGGGGTCTCCGCGGCTCGGGGTCCCCCTCCCCCACAGTCACCCCCGGCGCCTCAGCGTTTCCCTTTAAAAAAACGGAGCCGCTCGCAGCCGCCACCGCCGCAGCCGCCGCCGACCGGAGGGCGCATGCGCCAGGCGGGGAGCGGGCGGGAGCGAACCGGGAGCTAGAGGAGGGAGGCGGGCCGCGCTATTGTGAAAGGGGCCGCCGCTGCCTCGAGGGGGGCGGGGAGGGGGCCGCGGAGGCCCTGGGCGCTGGGGGCCGGCGAGGGGAGGCCAGGGATGAGGGGCGAGGACCCAGGAGCCCGCGGAGGAGCGAGGCGAAGGTGGGCTGCGGAGGGAGGGGGTTACTCGGGGGAGGGTCGGGGGAGGGAAGAAAAGGCGAGGGCGGCTTGGGAAGATGGGGAATGCGGAGGTTCCCCGGGAAAAGGGAACGCGAGAGAATGGAGCGGAGAGGAGGGCAGGGGGCTTCAGGAGCAGACGCGCCCTTCGAGGCAGTGTACGGAGCGCTCCACGTACCCGGCCTGCGCTGGGCGGCCCCTTCCCCGGGCACCTTGGCAGCCGGCCCGGCCCTCGCCGGAGGGGCCCCGCGGCCCCCGCAGCAGCACCGCACGCCTCCTGGACCAGAGTCAGGATTCGGGCTCCTGTCTGAGCCTGTGGGTGTTTCCTGGGGTAGAATTCTAACCCCTCCACCCCTTCCACTCCCCAGCAGCCCCACTCTGGTCTGGGAGAGAATGAAGTTCTTTGTCTCTAAGGGATTCAGACCAGAAACTGAGGGACCTCTGGTTCCCAGAGGGAGGAAAATCCATGATGTCTGCTGCCTAGGGAGTTCTTGCCACAACCTCCCTAGAATGAAGTATTGCCAACTACCGACAGTTCTTTCCCAATGGCCATCTCCCCAGTCTTCTTCAGTCACTTCTAGCATCTGCTGGAGGTTCACGAAGGGTCGAAGCAAAAAGGAAATCTCGGAAGGGATTTTTATCATCTTTTTTTTAAGTTTATTTATTTTATTTTATTTTAGTAGTTTCCACACCCAATGTAGGGATTGAACTCACCATCCCAAGATCAAGATTCACTTTCTCCTCGGCCAGAGCCAGCCCCAGGGATTTCTGTCTTTACTGGGAATAGGAATACTTTGCATATTCTCTTATGTGGAACATTTCTTCCTATCTCTCAGTGTTCAGTGTGTGTGCGTGTGTGTGTGTGTGTGTGTGTGTGTGTCACTTTCCATGCAACTTAGGCAACAAGTCTTCAGTTCCTCGTGGAAAAACTTTTAAGTAGTTTTAATTGATTGTTTTTCTGTTGAGGTGTATTTTTTTTTTCAATCCATATGAAGATGGAGATGACTAACATTCTTTGGCCTGATGTGAAAACCTCTAATTAGAACTATGTCTCGGCCTTGTGGGCCCAAAGCATGAAGCACTGAAAATTTTAAACAAGTGGGTGTGCATGTGTTAAGATGCCAAGAGAGCCCCAGCCCTCTTCCACCAGACTGTATGGCCTAAGATCGCAAAGGAAGCATTGGGGTTAGGGATACCAATAAAGGTGGGTGTGGTGGGAGGCACATGGAATATGGTGTTCTTTTTCAGTGTCTAGACTTTCAATACCATCTCTACATTGACAACTCCCAAATTTATATCTTCTTCCTGGACTCCTCCCCTAATCATATATCCAATTGTCTAGGAGACATATCTATTTAGATGTCTAATCAGCATTTCAAACTTACATCTAAGATCTCACTCCTGAATTTCCCTCCTCCAAATCCTGCTTCTACAGCCTTCTTTTTCTCTCTCACCTAATACCCACTCAATCTCCAATCCCACTGCTCTTCAAAATACATGTCCAGAATCCCACATCTTCACACACCTCCACAACTTCCATCTTAGTCTAAGTTATAGTCGTATCACACCTTTTTATTGCTGTAACCTTGTAATTAGTCTCTGTTTCAACCTTTGCCTTAAATCTGTTCTCAGCACAGCAGCCATAGTGATCCTGATAAGACATGAATGAGATCATGTTCTTTCTCTGCTCAAAATCCTCTCATGGCTTCCCATCTTACTTGGAAGAAGAACAAAATCATTATTACAGCCTACAGGATGTGGCCCTCTGGCCACTGCTCTCTGACTTCAACTTTTACTCTTCTCTCCCCTATTCACTCCCCTCCTGCCACCCTCCTCTCTTTACTGTCTTTCAGACACGCCTGGTATTTGCCTGCTCACATCCTTTGCCTTGCTATTCCCTCCACTCGGATCATTCTTCTTTCCAATATCCACCTGCCCTCCTATCACTTGTTCAGTTCTTAACTGAATATCATCTCTTCATCAGACCTTCTCTGGTCACCCTATGTGAACTCACATACCCCTTCAAACTCCCTCCCTTCCTTTTCTACTTTATTTTTCTTCTTTGTGCTTAATATTTTTAAACATGTAATTTACCTTGTTTATATCTTCTCCCACTAGAATATAAGCTTCATGTTTTTTCACTGCTATACCTTCAGCACCTAGAACCATACCTGGCACAAAGTTGGCACATTCATTGAATGAATAAATGAGCTATGTAGATATATTAAGAGAAAGCATCTTCCCTTGAACTTTAGCTTAGTTGACAGTGACAGTTTTAACATTAATATAGTAAAAATGAAACCTAGGGAAGAATAAGGTCTGGGAGTACAGAGAAGATAGAATATACCATCTGGAAGGAATTGAGGAAGTGGCAACTGAGGCGGATCTTAAAGGTTGAGACCATAGGAAGACCTCTCAAACAGAAGTGAAAGCATTACAAAGGCATGGGATAAAAGGATAGATTGGAGTAAATGAGAGAAATTGGCTGGAGTTTAGTTTGGATAGTGGAGAGTATAGGGGATGAAGCAGGTAAGGTAGGTTGAGAACAGATTATGAGGCCTAGCTAAGGAATGGATAATTTCTCAGCCAAGGTGAAGCATCAAAGGATTTCCAGCAAAGTGGAGAATGGCCAGATTTGTTTTTGAAAGCTAATTTCAATATTTATATCTTTGCACCGAAGGCAGGAGGCCAATTTGAAGGCTGTTACCCTAAGTGTGAGATGACACGTGGTTAATCTAGGATACTAGTGGTATGTGGTCCCACATCATCAGCGTCACTGGGAACTTGTTAGAAATGCAAATTCTCAGGCCTCTCACTCTAGATTTAAAGAATCATAAATGTTGGGGTGAGACTCAGCAGTCTGTGTTTTAACAAGCCTTCCATGTGATTCTGATGCCCCTCAAGTTTGAAAACTTTCCAGAGTTGGCTGACCAATTTTTTGGGTTTGTTTGTTTGTTTGTTTGTTTTTGTTTTTTAAGTAATCTCTGCACCCAACCATTGCTCAAACTCACAACCTGAGATCAAGAGTCTTCTGCTCCACCAACTGAGCCAGCCAGGCACCCCTTGGCCTTCCTATTCTTAAAGGGCCAGACAGGAAATATTTTAGGCTTTGACAGTCATAGGGGCTCTTACACTATTCAACTCTGCTATTGTGTTGCAAAAGACATGTGAGTGAATAAGGGTGGCTTATGATGACTGTTAATGTAAAGTACCACGGTTGTGGAGATACAGAGGGAAAGGCAAGTGGTGGCACCTGGGTGGCTCAGTTGAGCGTCCAACTCTTGATTTCAGCTCAGGTCAAGATCTCACAGTTTGCGGGATCGAGCCCCACATCATCAGACTCTGCCTCCACAACACAGACCCTGCTTGGGATTCTCTCCCTATCTGCCACTTCCCTGCTTGTGCAAATAAATAAACTTTTTTTTTTTTTTTTTTTAAGGCAGATGGGAGACTCAACAGTTAAAGGCTCTGGCATGAGACTGCAAGCCACAATCACAGTTCCACAGTTCAATAACATTTTATTTAGGGACCCTGAAATTTGAATTTCACATAGTTCTCATGTATCATGAAATATTATTTTAGAGGGGCACCTGGGTGGCTCAGTCGGTTGAGCGTCCAACTTTGGCTCAGGTCATGATCTCATGGTCTGTGAGTTCGAGCCCCACGTTGTGCTCTGTGCTGACAGCTCAGAGCCTGGAGCCTGTTTCAGATTCTGTGTCTCCCTCTCTCTCTGCCCCTCCCCTGCTCACACTCTGTCTCTCTGAAAATTAAATAAACATTAAAAAAAAAAAAGAAATATTATTTTAGATTTTTCAACTATTTAAAAATTCTTAGGGCGCCTGGGTGGCTCAGTCGGTTGAACATCCAACTCTTGATTTCAGCTCAGGTCACGATCCCAGGGTCGTGGGATTGAGCTCTGCATTGGGCTCTGTGCTGAGCATGGAGTCTGCTCGAGATCCTCTCTTTCTCTCTCCGCCCCCCCATCTGCCCCTCTCCCCACTCTGGCTCTCTTTCTCTCTCAAATAAATAAGTAAATGTGTTTTTCCAATGTTTATTTTAGAAAGACAGTGTGCAAGCTAGCACAAGCAGAGAAGGGGCAGAGAGAGAAGGAGACAGAGGATATGAAGCAGACTGACAGCAGAGAGCCCGATATGGGGCTTGAACTCATGAGCCTCAAGATCACGACCTGATCCAAAATGAGACAATTGACTGAACCACCCAAGCACCCCAAAATTTGTTTTTTTTTTAAATGTTTACTTATTTATTTTGAGAGGGAGAGAGAAAAGAATGTGAGCAGGGGAGAAGCAGAGAGAGAAGGAGAAATAAAATACCAAGCAGGCTCCATGCTGTCACCACAGAGCCCAACGCTGGGCTCAAACTCACAAACTGTGATATCATGACCCGAGTCGAAATCAAGAGTTGGACACTTAAACCTACTGAGCCACCCAGGTGTCCCAAAAGTCTTTAAAAAAAAAAAAAAATTTTTTTTTAATGTCTATTTTGAGAGACAGAGACAGAGAGACAGGGCAAGTGGGGGAGGGGCATAGAGAGAGAGGGAGACAGAATCTGAAGCTGTCTGCCCAGATCCTGTCATGGGGCTCGAACTCACGAACAACAAGATGGCAACCTTAGCCGAAGTTGGACACTTAATCGACTGAGCCAAAAGTTTTTTTAAAAAATTAAAATTAAAAAAAATTTCTTAACTTAGGGGCACCTGGCTGGCTCAGGCCATAGAGCATGTGACTCTCGATCCTGGGGTTGTGAGTTCAAGCCCCACACTGGGTGTAGAATTTAAATAAAGACAAAATTAAAAAAAAAAACAAAAATGCTTAGCTTTGCTTAGCTTGGGGCAAATACAAAAAGAAGCATTGGGCTGGATTTGGCACTCAGGCTGCAGTTTGCTACCACTGGTCTAGAGACCAATAGACCAAACTGGAACCAATCTACAACAAAATGGAAAAAAAAAAAAAGCAAAGCACTATGCAGTACTCATGTGAATCAATGCAGGGTGGCTTAGAACTGTTATTTATTCTGTTATTTATTCTGTTATTTATTCTGACATTATATGTTTCCTATTTTGTGTGTGCTAAAATGTACTTCCTTTTGTGAAATGATGGTGATAATAAATAGCAATTGGTGCTAGTAGTTTTTTTAATGTCCTTACTTGGCAAAATAGAACACTGGCAATTCTACATCAGTCCCCCCACTTTTTTTTTTTTTTCTGGAAATTTTACAGCTCTGAAATCCAAAGTCTAAGATTTCACTACTCCAGACTAAGTAAACATGCTTTTCTCCTCCAAAGCCAAAAGTCTGGACTTTTTGGATTTGGAGGTCTGATCTTGATCTCAAGTCACAGGACGAGGTAAATAAATCACCAGAAAACTTAATCCTGGGGAAAGAAGCTCTTCTAAAAATTCTTGCTTCCAAACCATTAGATTTTTAAACTGTGGTAATCCCTGAACTAAGACATATAAGGGCCCTGATACCAAACAGTAAAGGTGCAGATGGAGAAAGGTGGAGCTGCCCACTGTTGAGAGCACTTAGGAAAACCGTAGGACCCATAAATTAAGTCCCTAAACAATCCTCTGCCTTTTTTATCCATAATGGGCTAATGATCATTTCCTTTTGCCCTCTGGCTAAGGGTATGGATGGAGTTAAAGCCAATACTATCACTACTCTAAGGATTTAGGATGGCGAATTCCATTTCTATGACCTACATTCTTGGAACTGAGTGTCTATGGTGTGGAAAGAGCAGGTAGTAAGCCCTGTTACCTGTCTGGGTGTTGGTTTTCCCAGACCAGAAAGAAAATTGAAGTAGATCATCACTAAGGCCCTTCCAGTTTAAAGACTGTATGAAGCTCTGTTTTCCAGCTAACAGTAGGGCAGAACTAGGTAGTAAAAAGAGGCTTGTTTTGGCTTCTCCCCAAGGAGAGAGGCTTCATCTGGGCGGCTTCCTGAGGCTCTTGGAAAGGTAAATAAAGACTGGGGTTGCGTGGCTGGCATTAGCCCAGCTCCACATGGCTCCGAAATGAGACCATGGGGGAGAGGCCACCTTTCTCTTCTCCGAGAGGATGGGGGATGGGAAACCAGCATGGAGCCACGGAGGTTTCCGGCTCCGAAGCCCGATATGGCTCAGAGCTCTTTCTGGCAGAAACTCTACCCTGCGTTCCAGGCCTCCTCGAGCAGGACGCGCGTGTGCCGCTCCCCTTCTCCCCTCTGCAGGGCCCTCTCTGAGGGCAGGACACACCCTCTCTGCTGCCTCTTTTTTTTCTTTTTAGTAAAATCACAACTCAAATTTGGGTATTTTTTCTCCTATTGCCAGCCCCGCCAAAACTTTCAGCAGGCTCCGCCCACTCCACGTGGACCTCCCTTCCCTGTCCCAGCAACCCCTTCGAGAAACCCCCCAACACGTGACCAATTGTTATGTTTCCTTCCTGGGGCTCCCTTTTCTCTGGCACCAATGACTGAACAAAAGTGCCCCCTTCAGGGTGAATGTGGGGCAGCAACCTGGGGAGGAAGAGAAAAGTTGATTGAGGTGTGCAGTGCAAGAAGGGAATGTGACTGTATCTACTTAAAATGATTTCATGCCGTGTAGCTCACTGCTTAATAACATTAAGGATCATGCAATTTAAAAGATGAGGTGGGGTGCCTGGGTGGCTCACTTGGTAGGTCCTCCTGCTCTTGATTTCAGCTCAGGTCATGATCTTTTGGTTCGTGGGTTTGAGCCGGAGGGTTGGGCTCCTTCTGACCGTGCAGAGCCTGCTTGAGATTCTCTCTTCCCTGCTCACGTGCTCTTTCTCTCTCTAAAAAAATAAATAAACTTAAAAAAAAATAAAAGTAAATAAAACAGGCAATTCAAGAGAAGGGATATCATCAAAGAAAACGACTTTGGAGGTGGAGTTGGGTAAAGTTTTAGTCCCTCACTGCACAGTTGGTTACCTCTACTCCAACTCCTATTTCCCTTAAAGTTCTTCGTTGTTCTTGGCAGAGCTGAGATCCGCAGATACCAGAAAAGAACCAAGAGTTCTTTAATTACCGGCTGGATAATGGGAACACGGCCTCTCCTAGAGTGAATGTTTTGCTTCTTGCCTCCTCCACCACCTCCCCTTCCCCAACAACACTGGAAGCAGTTATTCCTCTGTGAGTTGGTATTCCTCGAGAGCTGACATAAATTATTACCAAAGTGGAGTCTTTTTTCTCAGCATTAGGGACATTTTCCCTGGATGGGAACAGCACAGGGGATCATGTTGGAGGGAGAGGTGAGGAGGGCAGCAAGGAACAAGAGGGCTAACCAGGAAAAGCTGGAGTATAGGTCAAATGAAACCAAACAGAGAGAACTGGTTTTCCTTGGAAAACAATTCTGACCTAGCTTTGTCCATTTTCCTTCCCACTCCTTTCCCCCACATGAGATGTGAGGTTGAGAGGTTGCATGGGAAATTGGGGTGATGGAAGGCATGTGTTTGGAAGCTGACCAGGAGAAAGAGTTATCTATCAGGCAGTGCTCAGGGAAGGAAGAGTAGGGAATGGTAAATTTAAAATCAGAAGTATCAGGATACCTGGGTGGCTCTGTTGGTTGATCATCTAACTCTTGATTTTGGCTCAGGTCATGATCCCAGTGTTCATGGGTTCAAGCCCCTCATGGGGCTCCGCGCTGACAGTGCAGAGCCTGCTTGAGATTCTGTCTCCCTCTCTCTCAGCCCCTCCCCACTTGTTCTCTATCTCTCAGAATAAAATTTTTTTAATAAAAAAATAAAATCACAATTATCACAGGGCCATTTGTCCTTCAAAGTCATAGAGGTCCAAGAGGCTATGGGTCCTGGGGCTCAAAGAGGGAGACTTTATTATAGCCAAGTAGCAGGCTATCCAGGGGCATGTTAAGGAGCAATGTATGGAAGGGAGTGGGAGGAGTCCTAGGGCGCCTATTTTCAAGGGAAAGAGCCAAAAAGCGAGTTAAGCTAGAACATTAAAGACGAGGGACACTTGCTCTCCTATAACTCAGCATCTGTCAACACTCCCATTACTAGGTGCTATTTCCAGAGTCCCGGGCCTAGCTGAGGAAAAGGGAGGGGCCCTGGTGGAAAGACGGAGGGAGACGCGTTGAGCTCCTCCCCCTGCCCAGCTGCAGTTCCAGAGTTTCGCCACTCTGGGTCTCCCGAGCTCAACCACAGCCCCAGAGTAAGGAAGGAAGAGAGAGAACCTCCAGAGGACAGCGTGAGACGTCATTGACAACCCTGCTCAGAGAGGTGACCTGGAGGTCATCTGCTCTGAAGCTGCAGACCCTTCGCATGGCCGTTGGGAAGGCATCCAGCCTCAACCCTTCTCTCTAAAAAGGACTTGTGGCGCTGGGAACTAGCTCCCCACCTCTTACCCTCACCCTCTTCTCTGTGGTCATTTCCTTCCCCGCGTGTTTCCTTCCCTTCTCGCTGCCCTCTGGGTGGGAGCACCACCACTATCTCCCCCCAACCCCCCCAGCCTGTCAGAGTCCTGAGGAATGCTCTCACCCTGGCTGGGTGCCAGGCTGTGGACTTCCTGGGCTTTGGGGGTGGGGCTTGGCGGAGGGGAAGCCCTTTGGAGAGAGAGAGCCATCCAGTCCGGCACTGCCTGCGTGCTCTCCCTCCCCTTCATGAGCTCGGGCTCGTTCGCTCACACGCCCTCTCTCCCTCCCTCCCCCCCCTCCCCCGCTAAGTAAAAGGCTCATCTATCATTCTCTGTCACCACCACCTAATTTCTCCCCCTACAATAGCATTTCCTTGCCAGGGCAAAACATCCACAATCTGGAGGCGATGGGCATGCTAAATACTGTGGTTTATAGTGAGAGAGAGGGAAAACACCTATTTCAGAACCTGCCTTCCTGTGCCAGGAGCCTGTAGCTGGAAGGAGAGGTTCAACTGCCAGGGTCCTGAGGTAAGGGGGTTTGTAAATGATAATTCGGTTGTGGGGCTTCTTCTGGATCCTTCTCAGAACCTCAGATCTAAAAAAAATTACATGGGTCTCTATATAGTAAAGCTTCGGAGTAGATTTCTGCATATCTGACCACCTCTCCTCAGCCTTCATATCCTGAAATAAATCAGCTGAAATCTGAACTCACTGGTCCACATCAAGGCCAAGGTAATCTTTCCAGCCAGATGCAGCAGACTAGGGTGAGTTCAGCAAGAATGGGGAGCAGGCAGAAACCACTTCCAAATCTAGCGAATAGAGGTCAGACCTGTCAGAGACCTCTGGCTCCTATCCAAGAGGTCACTGCTCAGAAATGTTTTTGTATATGAGGTTTGGATTGTCTTCTGCCGTTGTCCACAAATGACAAAGTGAGAACTCAGTCCTGCAGTACCCCCTGCCTTGCAGTCCCTCAGTGCCACTTTTGCAGCCTGTCTCCCTGACGTCATCTGCAGACTTGTGCCAGATTCCCAAGTTCCTATCTTGAAACCTCAGCCCCCACACCCAGGACCTAGGGGAGAGCTGATGTAGGTCACTGCGGCTGAGCCTGCAGGGCTGTCTGCTCCTTGAGCCCAAAGCCTTTCAGGCACAGAGAGGAACCCTTGCAGAGAGAAGTGAGAGAAAGATCTCTGTGAGAACCAGAGGAAAGTGTATTCCTCAAAAAATGAACTGGGGTGGGGGGGCAGCACCTGGGTGGCTCAATCTGTTAAGCGTCTGACTTCAACTCAGGTCATGATCTCACGGTTCATGAGTTCGAGCCTTGCATCGGGCTTTGTGCTGACGGCTCAGAGCATGGAGCCTGCTTCGAATTCTGTGACTCCCTCACTCTCTGTCTCTCTCTCTCAAAAATAGATTAGCATTAAAAAATTAAAGAAAAAAATGAAGCTGAAGCAGGGAGAGGCCAGGAGTCAACGAGTCATGGTTGAGACAGTAATGGGAGCTCTGCTTTTAAGGGACAATGTGTGATGGAGGAGAAGAGATCACAGGAGAGGGGCTGTGCCTTACCCTTGTCCTGTTTGCCTGTGAAAGGAAGCCCTTCTGATCTGAAGTCCATTCCCCCATTTCGCCTTAGTTTGGTGCAGGTTGCATTCTCAGGAGCCTTTGTGATTTGCCTTAGAGACCCTCTGCTTCCTCTGGTCACAGTTTCTGGGTCTCAGGAAGCTGGAGTAGGCCAGAATTGTCCCCACCCTCCCCCATTGAAAGACTTTTCCTGCTTGTTATCTGTTAAACTCATTTTGCCTGGGGTACTTCCAACCCTCTGGGACCTCTTTCCTTTTCTTGGCTCTCCCTACCCCTGTCTCTGAGATCCCCAGGAGCGTGTGTGTGTGTGTGTGTGTGTGTGTGTGTGTGTGTGCATGTGCATGTGCATGTGCATGTGCATGGTGCTCGTATTCTCTTAGTTATGCATGGGGAGTCAAGGACCTATGGCTCTAACTAGCTTGGGGTTCCCATGGCCAGTAAAAATAGACAAAGGACCAATTTCTACTTCCAGCCTCCAAACAATTTAAACCACAATCAACTGTTCTAAATAAAGCTTCACAACAGGGAGAAAAGTAGATAAGATGGAGAAGGGATAAATAATTACCTCCCTAGCCTTCACTTTCTTTATTCTTCCCTAGTACCATCCCCTCCCTTTTCCTACTACTCACCTGCTCTCATTTCCAGAATCCTCGCACACAGTAGGCACTCGATAAACGCTTTTTATACTGTCAAACTGAATCTGGTTGTGCTCTCTGGCCAAACTTAGATGAAGAAGCACAAAAGGGGAAAGTGGATCCTGGGCTAGATCCTGCAGGACTGATTTGCTAGGGAACAAAGACCTCAGAGCAGTGCTTCTCAGACCTCAGCATGCATCTGAATCACCTGCAGGGCTGGTGACAACCCAGATTGCTGGGCTCTACTCCCAGAGTTTCTGATTCAGTAGGCCTGGGGTGGGACCTGAGAATTTGTATTTCTAACAGGTTCTCAGGTGATGCTGACCCCACTACTAATCCTGGACCACCAGTGGATCCTGAGAACCACTGTGTTAGGGAAGCACAGCCCCTTGCCCCAGTGCTCACCATGGGGACCTGGTTGGTTTCCAATATTATGTAGTTTAAGAGGAAGAAACAGGTGAGAATTGAAAACACGTGACTCCTGCTCAGCCCTCAACCCCAACATGTATAGGGATCTAAGAAAGATAGGGCAAGGGTGAGAAGAAGTCTGTGTCAGACTGATTATCTCTTCTATGTCATTTAAAATGGTCTGTCGACTCCATCCTTGTTAAAAGTCACTTCCCAAAAACATGTTTTGCAGCAGCAGCAAAGGAGCACTAGGAATTTCCTGTGGCGAGGCAGCACCAGCGTGGGGAGGGGAGAGGCAGGGCTCAGAGAGAGCCTTCCCTTGGCTTGGGCAGGGCCACGTGCCCCACCCCCTCGCTTGCACATGTCTCCGCCACCACCGCCGCAGCAGCCGGGCTGTTTATGAGCGAGTTGTTGTGGTAGAAATGGAGCAGGCTGCACATGCCCAGGCCATGTGACCCTGCAGCCCGCGTGAGTCTTGCCGGCACAAACACCCTCGGCCCTGTCCTCCATGGGCCAGAAAAACAGGAGAAAAGATGGGGAAGGAGCAAAAGGGCACTAGGCTCCCTTCTCCTTATCTCCCAGCTTTTTATTCTGCTTTTGCCTCCTTTTGTTTCTCCTGAGCCACTGGGGGAGCAAATACCCAGGAAAGAAACAAGGTTTCCCCAGGCATATTCTCCTCCCAGGCAGCCTCTTGGCGTATATACAGCCCAGGGCCTTAGGCCCCAGATGACAAAGGGTCTCCCCAAGCCAAGAGCACAGAGTGGCCACCCTACCCTTGGAGTTGATGTGCTAATGTCAGCCCAGGGCCAAGACTTGGTATCCCTGCAGGCTGGGTTCCCCAAATCAGACTGCCTGGTCCCCTTTTTCTAGGAAGGAGGATGCCACACAGACATGCAGCAAGTGCCTATTCCAGGATTAGAACAAAGAGAGTTCAGGGATTTGTGGGGTCAGCGACACGAAGCCAGGGTTCTTTCTGCAGCAGTGGTCTGCGGGACAGGAGAAGGAAAGTCTTTTTGCCAATGGGGGATAGGGAGGCACTGAGGGCAGGGTGGGGGGCTGGGGGGGATCTGGAAGAATTTCACACTAACCCCTGTCCGGCTGGAGAACAAACACTAGTGTGAAAAAGCTCAGCCTCCATGCCTCATGGAAGTGTCCCCTCCCATCCACCTGGCCCTCCCAGCCCCATAGAGTCCTTCTCTCAGGACTAACCCCAAACCCCCCACTTCAGCCCTCTGCTCCGGCCCCCTGCCCGTGACCCCGTTTCTGAGCAGCAGTGCCTCTTGCTGGGATGTGAGACCGTGCTGGAGTCAGGCGGACAGTAGGTTACCAGGAACAAGCAAATGAAGTGAGCACGACCCACATTTCCTCATCGCACCAAAACTTCGCAGATCCTGCATTGCAGAGCTAGTGCTTTTTTTTTTTTTTTTTTAATCTCTGCTGGGCCCCTACACACGTCTGCATTTTTGCAACCAGCACAGATTTTTTTTTTCAGGGTGCAAACTGCGCATTCTAATGAGCCAAAGCTCCTTCCTGTGGCATTGAAAATCTCTTTGGCAAATTGCTTCTCCCCCCTTCACCCCCCCAATTTAGAAGAAGGGGGGGATCCCAAATTCACAAAGTCTCATCCTCTCTCTCTCTCTCCTTCTCCTGCACCCCTCCCCCAAGATACTGCAGTCTTTCCGGCCCAACTCACAGCTGCAGACTAGGGGAGAGGGATGGGAGGAGGGAAAATGAGCTTTCCTTCTTTCCATGCAGTATGAGCTAGAGGGGCGGGGGTTGCTTTTTTCTTGGGCAGCCCATTACACACCCCCCCTTCCCTTCCCATCCCAGCCAGTGTTTATGTAAGCCTCCTAGAAGCTACACATGGCCCCTAATGTCTGCCCAGGCCATGGTTCCTCTGAGGTCCATCCTGCTCACAAGGACTGTCATGAGCCTCTGGCCTCCCTGGGCAGCTACACAAAGATCTTCTGTGGCCCAAGAAATGGGGAGACATTGGATAGAGAGTTTGAGCTAGAGCTTGTGGTAATAGGTGGAAACAGAGGCAGGCCCACAGGTACCCCCCCACACACACACTCCCTACACACACTTCCCTGCATTTGCATCCTACACAGGCTCAAGGACAGACAACAGGTCGTTGCCAGACCTGGACCTGGAAGAGAAAACCACCAGTAGGCTCCAGCAGCAACATAGCAAAGGTTGGACAAGATGGCCTTGGCATAGCATGTGCTGGCTGCCACCACCCCCAACCCGGGAGGAAGACCCCCATGCCAGAAAGAGGATGATCTGAGACCTAGTCTTCCACTGCCAAGGACAGCCCATGCACCTCCTGGATCCTGTGATGCGAGTGGGATCCTGGGCTCTGGAAGGAGAATCCTCCTTCCGGTTCCCCAAAGCATCTACTGCAGAAGCATTGGCCTAGGATGGTGGATGACTCTCGAAGGACTGTACTTAGAAGTGCACATTGCTCAAGCAGGTAAACGGAGAAGTGGGATGTTATTCCTAAGTAGTTTGTTGTTTTTTTTTTTTTTGTTTTTTGTTTTTTTTTTCAACGTTTATTTATTTTTGGGACAGAGAGAGACGGAGCATGAACGGGGGAGGGGCAGAGAGAGAGGGAGACACAGAATTGGAAACAGGCTCCAGGCTCTGAGCCATCAGCCCAGAGCCTGACGCGGGGCTCGAACTCCCGGACCGCGAGATCATGACCTGGCTGAAGTCGGACGCCCAACTGACTGCGCCACCCAGGCGCCCCCTAAGTAGTTTGTACACAATTTCTTTAGAGGCCTTCCCCACTCTCATTGAACTAATCCATTCTTTTTCATTTTTTTAATTAAAATTTTTTATTTTATTTATTATTTTTTACAACATAGTGACTCAACATTTATATACATTACAAAGTGCTCACCGCGATAAGCATAGTTACCATCTGTCACTGTACGAAGTTATATGAACCAAACTATTCTTAATACATCCCCTGAAGGAAATACCATGGTGCTTTAAAGGGCCCTGGTCTCCCTGCCCCCTCCCCTTGTCACCAGCTGTGGATCCCAAAGTCAGAGGTAGAGAAGAGGGCTCAGATGCCTGCTTCGGTGACTCACCTCTGTAGCAGTCTATGTGGAAATGTGTTTGCTATCTGTTTGCTGCACCCTATTCTGGCCCCTGTCTACCTTTATAACCACATAAGGAGAATGTGGAGGGAGAGAGGGGAGAGTACAAGGGAAAAGGAAATGTGGCTCTGGGAAGGTGAGGTACTAATGGGGCCAAGGACAGGGGAGCTTCAAGTATCTCTTCTGGTTGACACCCCACGCTTCATAAGCACCCATTATTGCTTACGAAACACTGGGATGTACTTGCTGCTCAGACGTGTCAATGTTTCAGTCAAAGTGATCATTCTCTCCAGGAAAGACAGTCTTGCTAGTGGGAACAGTTGTATCCTCAGACCTGGGGTCAGATTTCCAGCACTCCTGTCTTCATTGTGACATTGACAGTGGTAGTCTCAAGAGAGAGTTGGGGGAGTTTTAGCCTCTCCAAAAATCTCCATTTTTTGATGTGACATAGTCTTTTTTTTAATTTATTTTTTTTATTTTAGAGAGAGAGAATGCATGCATGCCTGCACACACTCAGGGTTGGGAGAGGGGCAGAGGGAGGGAGAGAGAGAAAGAGAGAGAGAGACAGACAGACAGACAGAATCCCAAGCAGGCTCCATGCTTAGTGTGGAGCCTGACGCAGGGCTTGATCCCACACTCCCTGGGATCATGACCTGAGCCGAAATCAAGAGTCAGATGCTCAATCGACTGAGCCACCCAGGCACCCCTGATGTGACATCCTCTCAATCTGCAGTGTTTCACTCCAAATACAGCTTTCAGACAAATCAGCTAGTGTCTGCCTCTTCCCAGGCAAGCTAACAAACGTCTCAAAGTTTCAGGTTCCTGTCTCTAAAATAAGAATGGGACTTGTAGCATTGTGTCATTATGTATATTAAATGAGATCATATATACAAAACACTTAGCACAGTGCCTGGCATACAGTTGGTGCTTAATACATGCTTATTATTTCCTCTCCTTGAAGAAAGGAGTGGTGTAAGGATAGAATCTGAGATAAAACACATCCATGGAACCCAGCCCTGGACCATGCTTCACCCTCTCTTTCTCCAGTTCCCCCAACGAACAAATCAGCTCAGACTTAGACCCTCCTGTGGCATGTTCTTGAAATTCTCCCCAAGACATCAATGCTTTGGGTAGTTGAAGAAAAGCCAGCTGGGCCTTTAGAAAATAGGAAAAGATTCTAGGAGGGCAAGGCATGAGTCTCTCCCAGGCACATGGCTGCTTCCCTGATTCTGGGGGAATCCCCAGGGTTTCTGACCCAGGTTTGCATGACCTAGGCAGGGAGGTTACTCCCCTGGGCAATGGTTTGCTTGGTGAGAAAGGAGGGGGAAGGGAAGGCACCTAAGGAAGTCTGACCTGGTTTCCAGCAAGGACCCACCCTCAGTCAGTCAGTTAGTCAAGCAGTCAGCCCAAGATTTAGGCCACCCAGGATTTGTACAGGCGTTGCCCTGTTACCCAGAACAACACACTGGCAAGGAGCACAGATTCTGGGTCAAACACACACACATCTATGCACACTCACACCATTCACACTTACACACTCACATGAGCAGTGCAGTCTCTCACTCATATGATCACATGCATACTCTGACGAGAGTTTAGAGTTCTTGATCGCTTTTCTTTCCTCTGCTTTCTCTGTGCTGTCCACTCCCCCCAACCCCAGTCCAAAGAAATCCAGGAGAATTAAAGAATATTTGGGAACACACACACACACACACACACACACACACACACACACACGACCTAATCCTGCCCCCAAATGGGGAGGTCAGTCCTCAGAATCCCAGACCCAGAGGAATCTGAGTGGAAGTGTGTGCAACATGGAGCCAGGGCTGTGCTTGCTGTGCTGGGTCTTCGATATGCATCCATTCCACACAGTTCTAGTCTGAGCACTGTTTATTAAGAGTCCAGTTCCTTCTTGGGCTGAATTTGGCTATAGGCGGAACAGTGTGTGTGTGTGTGTGTGTGTGTGTGTGTGTGTGTGTGTAGAAGTGAACTGGAATGTCCAGCTGGTGTGGGGGGGGGGGGAAGGGAGGCTGTGTTGAAATGCACCTGTTGTCTTAAGGTCAAGGTTGAGGTCAAAGAGAGGCCAAAGCTAGATTCTAGTCTGTGTCTCCAAAGGCCAGACAACTCAGCTTTTTCTCCCTCCCTTTGGTGCCTCTGGGTCCCATAGGTCTCTGTCTTTCTCCCAGTAGCTACTGACAGAGAGAGGAACGTGGGGGGGGGGGCGGCGGCAGGGGGAGATAGGAACGTGGGGGGGGGGCGGCGGCAGGGGGAGATAGGCTAGAAGCTTCTGGAACCAAGGACGAGTCTTGCCTCTTGATTCTTCTGTATCCTTCCCTCCAATTGTAGAAGGAATATCCCAAAGTTACCTCTTTGTCAGGGAAGAAAAAGGGGGCCCTATAAGAAGTGCTGCAGAGGAAGGAGGGAGCAGAGGTAACCCCCCTCCCTTGCTCCCTCCCTCCCAAGCCTCCGCCTTCATACCTCACTTAGACTGCAAAACAACCCAGCTCCTTGCCAAGAGTTAGACTGACTGAATTTCAACTCTCCTTGCCTCTGCTTCCTCTTCCCTCTCACTGGCTGCAACTTCAGGGAGAGAGTCTTGACCCCTGGCCCTTTCCCTATAGGGAAAAAGACCAACAAATAGAACAGGAGGTGGGTGGGATCACAAGCAAGGAACAGAGCTGTGGGCCTCAGGGAGGGTCCAGGACAACTGGGAGTGTGTTGGTGTTGGTACTGGGGCTGGTGGGGCACTAGAGGTCATGCCCAGAGCCCTGATTTTGAATCCAGCCCTGGCAGATGCTTGAGCCCTGGCCCTGCTTCTGATGGAAGAGTCAGGACAGGCTCAAAGAGCATGCAGTCCTAGACACAGCAGCTTACCTCCCAGCTTTCCCTCCAGAGCCCAGCAGGAGGGGAGGGGGGGAGGGGAGAAGGCTGAGTTCAGAACCAAGCTTTCCTGAAAAGCCTCTTTCCCAGTTTGTCCTAGCCCCTCCCAGTTTCTCCCACGCTGTGTTACAGCTTCCCAGCTCTGGGCCAGAAGGCCAGGGCAGGCCAGGGAAGCGCCCCCTGTCTTCTCTCTCCCACATTTTTGGGCGGGGGGAATAAAGTAAAAGCCCAGACCATTCTAAGGAGCCCATTTTAGGGAGCACATCTCCCTAAAGGGTCTCCTAAAGGGAGTCAAAGGGTCAGTGATCAAGCCAGCTACTCAGTCACCTCTCAGTCAACCTCACAGCCCTCTCAGTTCCTCTCAGTTCACTCAACTCCTCACCACCCAGCTTCCTCCTTCCTTGGCACCCACACTCCTCCTTTTCTCTACCTCTTTGCTGACTGTCACGTTTCCAGGCATCCACCAGTGCTGCTCCAGGCGCTGTCTGTGAACAAGTGGGGAAGGGCTTCCTGTGAGGGAAAACCCTCCCTCCAAGGACTGGGACTGAGGAGGAAATTAGCAGGAAGCAGCAGGTGGCTCAGCCTCACTTGGTTGCTTGGAGAAGAGGCCCCCATCTCTCCCCACAGTCCACGTCCTCAAGTGGGAGACATCTGTTTTCACCAGTGGGGCAATCGCTGCTTTGAAGGGGGCCATTTCTAACCCCTTGTTCAGTGTTTTCCTGTGTGTCTGCTCATCTCCCTGATGTTTGGGAGGGCAGAGGGAACTAGGAATGAATGTCTGACCTTGGGCCACCCACTTCTTCTAAGGCTCATTTTCCTCTTACTGAGGAAAGGATACTGAGGAAGGAGTGGTGGTGGTGAAGATGATCTTCGTGTTGCCTCCTGAGTTCCCTTCTGTGGGATCTGCATGCTGCACTCAAGCACTGGTGGTGGTGGGGGTGTCACTCTGCCCCCTGCCTCACCTCAGCCCCATTACTTTAGGATCTTAAAAAGCACTTTCACCATAAAGTTCCCTTCCCTGGTCCTTTTTATTTCCCAGACAAAAGGAAATGACTCACCCCCAAGTCACCTCGAATGAGTGAGGTGGTGTCATACAAGCAGACAGGGAGTCCCCAGAGACAACCTCACCCGCATGGCAACTCCTCCTCCCTTAGGGATGCTCTCCCTAAGGAGAATAAAAGGAAAAAGGGGTCACATTTCCTTTTGGTCCCTGGACTTGGCCCTGCAGCAGAAATTCATCTTAAGCTCTTGACTTTGGGGATATCTCCCTCCCCTACTGGTCATATCTCCTTGTGTCACTAGTAACCTCAAGGCGAGGTCAGTCCGGCAATCACGTGAAGCCCTCACGTTTGCAAGGTTTGCAGAAAGAGCCTGTTAGCTTTGATCTCCCGGGGAACAGCCAAGCTTGCCAGTCCCTCCCCAGGAATTCACATGCCTCTGCCATACAGGCTTTCCAAACACGCCACCCTGAGTCTTCAGGGCACACCCGACCCGACCAGGCTCTTAGCTCCTCCCCGGGTCCCAGCAATCGCTTTTGCAAAGCAGAAAGGGGGAAATATACGCAGTCCGCCCACTTTGCCAGTGGACTACAAATCCCGATAGGCTTGGCGTTACGCAGGCGCACGGAGCTCAACGTGCCTGCTGCTGGAAAAGTGTGTCACTGGGGCACGAGGCGCTCCCTGGGATCACATGGTACCTGCTCCAGTGCCGCGTGCGGCCCGGGAACCCTGGGTTGCTGGCGCCTGCGCAGAGCCCTCTGTCCCGGGGAAAAAGGCTGGGGCAAAAGGCGGCTGAGATTGGCAGAGTGAAATATTGCTGCCGAGGGAACGTAGCAGGGCACACGTCTCGCTTCTTTGCGCCTGGGTGCCCCGTTTCTCCCCATCACCTACTTACTTCCTGACTGCAACCTCTCTCCCTCTGGGACTTTTGCACCGGGAGCTCCAGATTCACTACCCTGCAGCGCTGTGGAGCCGTCAGGCAGTGGCACCCCGTGCACTGCAGAGACCCGACCCTCCTTGCTACCTTCCAGCTAGAAGAACTACAGCAGGCTGATTTCCCCTCCCCCACACTCTGCTCTTCCCATGCAAAGCAGACCTCCGTTGCCTCTGCGTCCTACCCTTTTGCAGGGCTGCAGTCAGGCAACCCCGAGACCTTGCTGCAGGGTGCCTCGGATCTTGTTTGTGATCCGTGGGATCCACTCTCCGCCCTCAGTCAGTGTCCAGGGGGCGACAGCAGCAATTGCAACCTCCAGTCTGTGTCAAGGTCCAGTTTGAATGACCGCTCTCAGCCGGTGAAGACATGACGACCCTGGACTCCAACAATAACACAGGTACTGAGATTCTTTACTATCATCATCCTTTGGTACTGTCTCTTCGCTTCCATGTATGCCTTAGAACAAGAGGAACTTTTTAAGGGGCTGGGGACTCCCTCGGTCTGGGGATTTGCTAGCATAACGGGTACCATAGGCTGGGATTTCCAGAGCGAATTATTCGTCCTGGGAATGTGCCCAGAGGCGCCCCACCACCACCTCTCAGAGTCCCAAAGCTCCTTTTAGCCTGATGGACTCGGATCCCGGGCAGGAGGAGATGGAGAGCGGGTATATGTGATAAGATGCACAGTTTAGAGGGACTGGGAGCTTTGGAGCAGTGCCCCAAACGCCCCTTTTCCCCCCTCCCCGCTGCCCTGCAGCTGTAGCATGGCTGACCCTCTCGGAAAGATGATCCTCTCCTTCCTCTCTTTCTCTTCCCCTATTTCCTGCAAGCTCAAGGGAACCTGAAAAGCAGTGGGGCGATAGGGGCTCCAGGCAGGAGGGGCTGGGGGAATGGGTCGGATCTCACTGGGGAATCCTCAGTGACAGTAGGGAGCGGCACTTGAGGAGCCAGCAGAGTGGTGCTCGGCCCCAGGGAGGACACCCACAGCGCCCGGGAGGCCCGGAGGGCTCACATGGCTGCGGAGCCGGGCCCACGTGCTGCGTTTGTTTTCATTCAGCAGAAGCCGTGGCCGCCACCCCATTGGTCGTTGTCTCCCGGCCCCGTTACATAATGAGCTCCGCCCCCCACCCCGGTCGCCCCGGCAACGCGTGTTCCCTTCTCTCCTCCCCTCAGTTGCCCCGGCCCGGCTGGCGTTTGGGGCCCAGCCCGGGACTTGGAAGCCCAGGAGGGGCGGGACGGGGGCGGGGCTGATGCTCCTGATTGACGGGACGGGGAGGGGCGGGGCCTCGGGTTCCGGGGTTCCTCGTTGGGGAGCCACGTGCAGGAGGCACACGTGGAGTGAGGACGTGAGGCCGGCTGAGGGCCCGGCTCCCGCCCCGCCCCGCCGAGATCTGGGTGAAGCTGGGCTGACTCACCGCCCCCGCCTGCCTCTTTTTCCTGTCCGCCTGCCTGGGACGGGAGGGGGGTGGGGAACCTTCTCCCCATCCCTGAAGCAGAGTAAGCTGGAGCTATCCCTGACCTCTCATGGCCTCGTGTTTACACTCCTCAATGGTACCTCACATTTAGCCACTCTTGTCTCCTCGTTCCTTTTCTTTTTATTTTGTTTGCACCTACTTCATTTTACTGCCTTTAGACTCAGTTTCGCCACATTCCAAATTCTCTCTGTTCCTGGAGCATCTCTTACTCCTGCAAACACTGTCTTAACTCCCCACCCCCACCAAACCAGCAGCAGTCTGTCAGAAAGGACTTCCCCAGAACAGCTACATCCCAGAATCATTACTGAAAGTCTTTTTTTTTTTTTTTTTTTTGGTCACAGAAAACTGAGACCCAGAGAGAGAGGGAAGGTAACTTCCTCTAGGTCACAGATCAATTTGGTTCTGATAGATCTGGATCTAGAACTAGACTCTTTTGAGCACCCCCCCTCACTTCCAGGTTAGAATCATCTTTGGATGAAAGTCTTACTCCCTTTTAGGGGATGGGTGAACTAGGTCAAGTTCATTTACCACCAAATGATATCCCATCCCATCCTCCCCCCACCCAGCTCTGAAACTGTAGGAGCTGACCTGTTGTGCAACTATTTTATTGGGAGCTGGGTTCACCCTGACCAACCTTGAGCTATTTTAGGGTTGCCCTGCCCAGCTCAGTGTGTGTCAGTGGGTGAGCAAGACATGTGCCTCTGGATACACGGTGACATGGCTTGTGTTGGCTCACACGTGTCCTAGGATCCTCCCTTTTCCCACCCCACCCGTGGCAGGCCAAGCTAGGTGCTTGGCAAAGGTGTGGCAGGCAGGTCACCTTTTCTCCTGCTAATGCCACGGGAGCACAAACACCTGGTTGACAATGTAACCAGAGGGTCGAAGTCCCTTGAATGGCTGAGAGCCAAGGTCGTTGTCACCTGGCTGAGAGATCTAAAAGGGGAATTCCTAAGCCCCAGGCTGGACAATTTGTTTTTCATGTCCACCACCTGCAATGGGCATTGCTAAGTCTTCCCTGGACGAGGAGGGAGAGTCCACTCTGACTCTTGCTTTTGGAGGCCAGGGGAACCAGCCTGGGTAGTTTCAGTACCTTTGGAGAAACGTCTTCCAGTTTTGGGGGAATGTCACTGTCTTACTCTTGTAAGACCCTTACTCTCCTCACTGTTGGCTAGCTTGCCCCAAATAGTCTCATCCCTGGAGTGGTCTTGGTGTTAAAATTGGCAGCTTTTTTTTTGGAGGGTGAAACTGGGCATTCTGAATGGGTCTCAGCTGCTCATCCCATCCTCACATCTGCCACTAACGATGAAGTCATTAGCTAGCTTCAGTCCGTATTCCCAAGGAAGGCTTCCAGGGTAGCGGGGTACATATATGAGATGCCTGCAGAGGTCATGCCTTTAGGGAGGCACCTCACACCCAAGGCAGAAGTTGAATGTACCCTGCAAAGAGCCTTGGGGTGTCGGTTGGCCCTGTCATATCTGGTTTGCATTGGGGAGTTGCTTATTGTGGTTCTTCCTGGGACTCCAAGATTAAGGGTTCCACAGTTAACTTCCGAGCATGCAACAGTGGGAGGTAGATGGGGGATGAGCAGGAGTGGTGCCCTAGGACCAAAGATACATGGTGCTGACACCCCCTTCCCTTGTGTTCTCCTGCCAGGTGGTGTCATCACCTACATTGGCTCCAGCGGCTCTTCCCCAAGCCGTACCAGCCCTGAGTCTCTCTACAGTGACAGCTCAAATGGCAGCTTCCAGTCCCTGAGTCAAGGCTGCCCTGCTTACTTCCCACCATCACCCACTGGATCCCTCACTCAGGACCCAGCTCGCTCCTTTGGGAGCATTCCACCCAACTTGAGTGATGATGGCTCCCCTTCTTCATCTTCCTCCTCCTCCTCCTCCTTCTATAATGGGAGCCCCTCAGGGGGTCTACAAGTGGCCCTGGAAGATAGCAGCCGAGTGTCCCCCAGCAAGAGCACCAGCAACATCACCAGTGCGTAAATTTCCAGCTGATTTGGGGGAAGTCGGCCAGGACTAGGTTGGGACTTGGTGTTCAGATGACACGGTTATTCCCAGGGCCTACCCTGGCCTCAGGGATTTCTCCTAGAGTTGCACCAACCGCTGTCCAGCCCAGTCTGGATACTGGAGGAGCTCCTCAGCTTTTCCCCTAGAATTTCCAGCCCAGAAAACCTCCACATCTCTGGCCAGACAGCCCTCCTGCTCACCTGCTGCCCCTCTCTTCCCACAGAGCTGAATGGCATGGTGCTACTGTGTAAAGTGTGTGGGGACGTTGCCTCGGGCTTCCACTATGGCGTGCATGCCTGTGAGGGCTGCAAGGTGAGGCAGGTTGGGGGTAAGGGCAGAGAGGTATGACCTCATTCCCCCGGACACATAGGCCTGGCCTGGATGGAGATGCTCACTAGCTGCCCCCGTCCTTCCAGGGCTTTTTCCGTCGGAGTATCCAGCAGAACATCCAGTACAAAAGGTGTCTGAAAAATGAAAACTGCTCCATCGTCCGCATCAATCGCAACCGCTGCCAGCAGTGTCGCTTCAAGAAGTGTCTCTCCGTGGGCATGTCTCGAGATGGTAAGGCAGCACTGTTGCCCCACAAAGCATCCCCACAACTTCCCCCCCACTTCCTTCCACCCAAAGTTTGAGTTAATCCCTCCCTTAAAAAAGTCCCAACAGAGACACGTCAGACTGTGAGTCTCCTCTGTGTAGGGGATGCCCATCTTTCATCTTTTTGGATAAACACACTTCTTTACTATTCGCTCCTCTGGTCCCCTCATAGGGCAATCCCTACTTGGAAAACTCCCTCAAGGGGCGTGGCCTTGGTTTTAGTTTTGATGTCGAACCCCAAGCGTTCAGGGCCTTGCCCTTTCAAGAGGAAGGAAGGAAGAGAAGCGTGTGAGTGTGTAGGAGAACTTCCTGACGCTGCTCTCATCCTGTCACAGCTGTGCGTTTTGGGCGCATCCCCAAACGAGAGAAGCAGCGGATGCTTGCCGAGATGCAGAGCGCCATGAACCTGGCCAACAACCAGTTGAGCAGCCAGTGCCCGTTGGAGACCTCACCCACCCAGCATCCGACTCCAGGCCCCATGGGCCCCTCACCACCTCCCGCTCCGGCCCCCTCACCCCTGGTGGGCTTCTCCCAATTCCCACAACAGCTGACACCTCCCCGATCCCCAAGTCCTGAGCCCACAGTGGAGGATGTGATATCCCAGGTGGCCCGGGCCCACCGAGAAATCTTCACCTATGCCCATGACAAGCTGGGCACCTCACCTGGCAACTTCAATGCCAACCATGCATCGGGCAGCCCTCCAGCCACCACTCCTCATTGCTGGGAAAGTCAGGGCTGCCCGCCTGTCCCCAATGACAACGTTATGGCTGCCCAGCGTCATAATGAGGCCCTGAATGGTTTACGCCAGGCTTCCTCCTCTTACCTTCCCGCCTGGCCCCCTGGCCCTGCCCACCACAGCTGCCAGCAGCCCAACAGCAACGGGCACCGTCTATGCCCCACCCATGTGTACCCAGCCCCAGAAGGCGAAGCACCTGCCAACAGTCCACGGCAGGGCAACTCCAAGAATGTTCTGCTGGTGAGGGCACTGGGGGTGAGGTGGGCAGGGGGCCTGGGAGACTGGATTTAGCATAGGGCAGCTGGGTGTGCCTGGAGGCTAATGCAGGGATATCCTCTTCCCAGGGGGGAGGATGCTCAGCCTTGCAGTAAGGGCTGTGCCTGCAAATCCCTGATCTCCACCTGGCACCTGATTGCTCCTTTACCTAAAAGACCGATCCTCTAGGGCCACAGCCTCTAACCTGGGCAGAAGCTGGGGTCCAGCCCTGCTGGGGGAACCCACCTGAGCCAGTCTGGTTGATATTCCCCTCCCCAAATCCCTTCCTCCCCCAGGCATGTCCCATGAACATGTACCCCCACGGACGCAGTGGGAGAACCGTGCAAGAGATCTGGGAGGATTTCTCCATGAGCTTCACACCTGCTGTGCGGGAGGTGGTAGAGTTTGCCAAGCACATCCCCGGCTTTCGTGATCTTTCTCAGCATGACCAGGTCACCTTGCTTAAGGCGGGAACCTTTGAGGTGAGTGACCCTTTGTGCTCCCTGGTCTTGACCTTGGGAAGGATCCCGCAGAAAGACTTGGTATCTAGGATAGGGAGGGACTCTGAAAGGCTTTGGAACCCCAGTATCTTTGTCCTGGCAGCCTCTGACTGCTGAAGGAAGGGGCAGAATCCCTCCCCTTCCTGCGTCAGGTTGGCTGGGACTTCTGTAATCTCAGCTGGGGTCTCAACACATCCCATTACCTGGAAATAACACCTTAGGGCACATTGCTACCCCCATTCTAGACTCAAATTAATTTTGGTGAACTTTTGCGACCTTGTCCCAGGTCACGGGTAGTGACAAAGTTAAGGCTCAGATTCAGCCCTGCTGGATTCTAAAGCCAGGGTGATGTTCCCCATCCTTCCATCTCTCCCCCACCCCCACCCCACTGCCCATTCAGAACCCACCCCCACTCTTTCCCGAGAAACCTAAGGCGGTGCCAGTAAACCCTTTGGAAAACTTTAGGGGCAATTTGGCAAATGCTCCTCCCACCCCACCAGGGTGACTGTCCCTGTCCCCTCTCCCTTAGGTGCTGATGGTGCGCTTTGCATCGCTGTTCAACGTGAAGGACCAGACAGTGATGTTCCTGAGCCGCACCACTTACAGCCTGCAGGAACTTGGAGCCATGGGCATGGGGGACCTGCTCAATGCCATGTTTGACTTTAGTGAGAAGCTCAACTCCCTGGCGCTTACCGAGGAGGAGCTGGGCCTCTTCACCGCGGTGGTGCTTGTCTCTGCAGGTAGGTCAAGCTCTCTCCTGAGCCTGACCCTGGAGGGGGGTGGGGGGGAGGAGGCGGACGCAGTTCGATTCAACACACCTTTTATGGAGTACCTACTCTATGCCAGGCCCTGCACCGGGCACTGGGGATACAGACATGATTCAGACACAGTCTAGCTGGGGAGACAGACTCATGCCCGACTAATTATAAAACAGTGAGATAAGTGTCACAGTAGAAGCATGAACCAAGGGCTTTGGAAGCACAGACAACTATTTCTGCCTGGGGGAGCTGGGGAAGGAGGTGACACTTGAGTGGGGCCTCAAAGGACAAGTAAGGTATTGCCAGGCAGAGAGGGGGAAGGGCATCCCAGGCAGAGGGAACTACAGAGCAAAAAGCAAGGGAGCCTGGACACGTTTGGCCTGTTCAGGGAAGGAGAGTGGCCTTGTGGGATGGGAGGTGACCAGCCCTGCTGAGCCCATGCTCCCAGCTCTCAGCTGCCTCCTGCTCTCGGGGCAGAGGCCTGGGAGAAGGAGTTGCGCTCCTCTCCTCCTCCTTCCCCCGTGGGCCCTCCGAGGGGCTTCAGGGAGAGGCTGCACCGGTGGCTGGGTCCTCCTCCTTCTTCTCCTCCTCCTCCTCCTCCTCCTCCTCCTCGCAGACCTCCTCCGGTTCCTCCTCAGAGGAGCTCGGGGAGCCTGCCTCACTGCTGTCGTCTTCCCCACAGACCGCTCGGGCATGGAGAATTCCGCTTCGGTGGAGCAGCTCCAGGAGACGCTGCTGCGGGCTCTTCGGGCTCTGGTGCTGAAGAACCGGCCCTCGGAGACTTCCCGCTTCACCAAGCTGCTGCTCAAGCTGCCGGACCTGCGGACCCTGAACAACATGCATTCCGAGAAGCTGCTGTCCTTCCGGGTGGACGCCCAGTGACCCGCCCGGCCGGCCTTCTGCCGCTGCCCCCTTGTACAGAATCGAACTCTGCACTTCTCTCTCCTTTACGAGACGAAAAGGAAAAGCAAACCAGAATCTTATTTATATTGTTATAAAATATTCCAAGATGAGCCTCTGGCCCCCCGAGCCTTCTTGTAAATAACTGCCTCCCTCCCCCATCACTGACCCTCCCGTCCTCCCCTATTTAAATCACTCTCCGCCCCCCCGCCCCCCGCTTATTCTCTAGCCCCCCGATTTGTTCTATTCCTGTCTCAAATCCAATAGTTCACAGCTGAGCTGGCTTCTGTGGTGTGTGCTCGTTTTGGGGGTGGGGGTGGAAATATTGCCAAGGCTGGGGCACACCTCTCCATCTGGTCAGTTTGTGGGGTGGGTATTCTGCCAGCAGATGGGAGGATACAGGGAAACAGCACACAAGTCTAAGGGGGGGTGCCCAAGGGGGTTATTTTCATCATATATTTATTACATAAATATATAGTAAAATAGACGAGCAACAATTACCATAAAAATATCTTTCTTTAAAATCCTGACCCAAAACACAACGGGGTGAAAAATCGCACGTAACAGACATACTGATTGTCAACGTGGGGCAGGAGTAGGAGCCCCCCAAGTCACCCCTGCCAGTCCCCCACCCCTCCCTGGGGAAGGGACCTACCTCTTTCCCTGTTTCTGGCCACAACCCCCCTCCCCCCACCCCAGCACCAGCTTCTCATACATTCAGTAGCGCCTCCAGGGAAGTGCCCCCTCCCCCACCCAGGAGATCCCGGGGCAGGAATTACTGTCCCCCTTATGGACGGTGTCTGTGTCACACGCCCCGCCCTCTCCCAGCCCTGTAGACCCGCCACCAGGGGAAGGGGTAGGGGCTCCTCCACCCCCACCCTCCCCAAGGCTGAGCAGGGAGGAGGCTGGATGAGGTATGTGTGTTCTGAGTGATGGGGGGTGGGGATACTGAGATGGAGAGGCGGGTGGTGGGCACGGGGGAGTGGTCATGGCTCTGGCACCCCCTTGTCCTGGCCTGGCCCATTCCCAGCAGTCCCTCCTCCCACCAATACTGCACCTGCTGCCCCACCCCGCCTGCCCTAGTGCCCCGGGCCAATACTGGGGGAGGCATACTAAGCACCCACGTCAAGGCCATCCCCCTCATTAGCACCAATGGCCCCCAGGAGAGGGCCCTGTCCCCCACTTCCAAAGCAGGGGCTGGGACAGCTGCCTCTCTAGAGCAGGTGCGTGGTGCTCCTGAGTCCCCTGGCTCCTGCCCCACCACATGTACTTGCTCACACATTCACGCAGAGAAACGCACACATACACCCCACATCACCTAGAGTGAGGGGGGAGGGGTCAGAGATGGGGGGGAGGAGTAGGGGATCACAGCTCATATGATTGGGGAGGTGAGGGGGGATTCCCAAGTGCCTGTAAGAGGCCAAGCCCCTTTAAGGCCTTTTCTCTACCATGTTCATGGCTGAGAATGGGGATGGAGGGGTGGAGGTGGGGATGCAGGGAGGGAGGGAGGGAGGGAGGAGACAGCAGACAGGTCAGGAATTCCACTGGGCCCCCAGGGGTGGTATACCCCCAGAGGAGGGTACAAGAGGGCTTACCCATGGGACTGGGGTAATATAGGAATCAGTACCCCAGGAGAGAGAGAGGATAGAGACAGACAAAGACAGCAGGGGCAGCCCACGAGCCCAAGGGGGGCAGGGCAGGCACATGCACAGGTGACAGCAGATGCTCTTCCAGGCCCTCCACCCCTGTCAGAACACCTGGACAGTGGGGGAAGGACATGCCCTGATGGGCAGCATAGCATTGCCTTCCCGTGTGTGTGTGTGTGTGTGTGTGTGTGTGTGTGTGTGTGTATGTAGGGGGCTGTGGCAGGCTGAGGGTCAGGGTGGGGTGGCAGGTTCCCCACTGCTTAAGACATTTTTGCCCCAATAGTGCAAAGCGCAGGAAGCCCTGGCACCCCTCCCCCTGCCCCTGCCCCATTCCCCATGGCTTCCGGGGGCATCTATGTCCACCCATCCATCCCTGCCGACATGCAGCCCTGAGCCCAGGGCCCTCTGGTCTGTTCTGTCCCTCCCCACCCTCCCCCCCCCCACCCATGGGAGGGCTACCTCCTCCCTCCCTCTCTCCCCTGTGGAGTGGGCAGTGGGCGATAGCCAAAAGGAAGAGGAGGAGGGCAGCTCACCCAAGTGCAGACCAACAGAGCACTCCTCACCAGGAGGGTGGGAGGTGGCTCAAGCCAAAGTCCCTGAATTAGAGAAAAGAAGAGGGGAGGGGGTCCCAGGGGCAGAGGGGTGGCTGGCCTAAAGAGCTTCAAAGAAAAAAGGAGGAGCACCAACCGCCCCCTCCCCTGGGGCCCCAACTAAGTGCCATTTATCTAGGCACCCCCATTCTGGTGCCTGCCTGCCCAGAGTATGGGTTAGTGCATTGAGTGGGAGTGGGGAAGGAAGAGGGCAGAGGTTAGAGAGAGCCCAGAAGACAGATGGGGACACGGTCCTAAGGGGGTAGAGGCTCTGGGAGAAACTCACACACACCCCCCTAACTCCCCCCCAGTGCAGCAGCATCTGGATTATAGCTAATACTGCAGGTGTGAGGAGGGCAGGAGCTTGAGCCACAGTTTTTCCTGTGTGGGTGCCAAGGTGTGGAAGGAGTGGGGGGGGCAGGGAGAGGCCCCTGGGGCTGGGCACTTGAAAGGGGAGCTGTGTGGGCAGCAGGGCAGGCTGGTGAGGGGCCAGCTGGCATCCAGCGTGAGAGGTAGATGGAACTCAGCGGGCACGAGTGGCAGAGAGCAGAGGGAGCACTGGGCGGGGGGTGCCGAAGGGGCACAGGGGGAGGGGCAAGGCAAGGAGGGATGGCCAGGACCCTGTTGTGTTAACTCACAGCTCTGATCCGCAGCCCTGCCCTTGGGGACCTGGTATGTGGGGCAGTTCTCTCTGATTTGTGGGGAGGAAGGGCAGCTCTCAAAGTGCTTAGGGGTGGTAGGGGGCCAGCCTCGGTTAATAACTTAATATCATCTCTCTCTCTCTCTATCTCTATCAATCGCTCACTCTTTTTTTCTTTTTCTCTCTGTCTAGTTTTTCTTCATTTATCTTCTCCCCTTGCCTGGTTTCCAAAGTGCAGTTAGAATGACTAATTTTTAACCTCCAGGGGGAGGAGCCAAGCCAAGCCTTTCTTTGCACCCAGGCTTCTGGGGAAGCAGAGAGGCCCTTAGCCTGGAGGGGGAACCTCTGTCAAGGAACTGTGCAGGGGGGGCTCTCTCTTGTGTGTGTGTAGGGGCTGAGTTGAGGGCATCTTCCCCCACCCCACATTCTTCCATCCCCTACGGTCAAGATGGCTTGTCCCCTCTTAGATCTCCCTCCCTTCCCCTACCTTCTCAGAGGATGGGGTCCTGGGAACTGCAGGACACGGTCCCCCAGCCTCCCACACTGTCTTTTTCATAGCAAGTTCATGTGTTTGCCCTGTCCCAGGGCTGGAGGTTCTGAGGAGGGACGGGCAGTGCGGGGGGGTGTGTGTGGGAGCTGAATCTATCCAAGGATGAGAGGAAGGAGAGAAGAGGGGTGGGGGGCCTCCCTCAGCCCCCCAGCTCTGCCCCTTCTCTCCAGGCTCCTCCCCACCAGCTCCGCACACCCTCTGGCCGCCTGAGGCTTTAGACTTCCTGATCCTCAAAGACCTCGAGGAAGAGTGGGGGGAACAGTTCGGTGGGGCACTCGACTTTCATGTGGAGGAAGCGGCTGGCGTGGCAGGCCCCGATCATGCGGAGGTCAGTCACCTTCATCAGCAGCTTGGGCCAGAAGTGCGGAATGTTGTGTTTGCGGTGGTTCACGTAGTGCTCGAACGCCAGCAGGTACGCCTCCTGACTCTTCTCGATCTTGTCCACACACAGCAGGCCCGAGCGGTCTGCAGGGAAAAGGGGCGTGAGCTTGAGTGGGTGAAGGGAGATAGACTCGGAGAGGCTAGGGTGGGGAAGGGGAGGGAAAGAGACTGCAGCGTGTGCATGGGAGCAAGAGCAGGGTGGAGGAGGGAGGAGTCTGAGCCGCTGGGGGTTTCGAGAGAGGTAGTGAGTAAAAGAAGACAGAAGGACTGAGAGGTGAGAAGAGAGGGGAGGCTTGGAGACAGGGCAGGACTAGGGGGCAAAGAGAAGAGTTGGTGGGAAGAGGGGCAGAGGGGGGATAAGGGGCAGGGAGAGGGGACAGAGGAGGGGTAGGGGATAGGTGGTTGGGGTTGTGGAACAAAGGCAAATGTGAGTGACAGAAAGTGGGGGGGGGGTGGTGGTGGGCAGAGAGAAAGAATACAGTGAAGATGGAATAAGGGGCAGAGGAGACATGGCAAGAGATGTGCTTGGACATCAGAACTGAGAGGGGATGGGTAATAGAACAAGGGACAGGGGACAGAGAATGGGCCCAGTGATGGAGGTAAGCTTGGGGAACAGAGAAGCTGAGGAATAGAGAAAGACTGTAGAATTCAGGGAAGAGGATAATGACAGGCGCAGGGCCCAGCCAAGCCCTGGAAGCTTCTGAGCCCTCCCAGCCAGTAGGCAGGTACCTGTTGACATTAGCAGCACAGCCTGCAGCAGAGCCACTTCCGTATCATCCAGGTTAAAGGCAGAGAGTGACTTGCCCAGTTCAAAGATGGCGTCGGAGACTACGCCCAGGCCACCATTCTTGAGCTGCTCCCGCTTGACGGCCATCTCCCCACTCAGCGTCAGGGTGTCGCTTTCGGGGTCATAGCGGACAGCCGCCCGCAGGGACATGATCTCCATGCAGCACCCCTTCAGGAGGATGATCTGGTCTTCGCAAGGCAGCTGCAGAGTGGCAGGGCCACAGGAACACTCAGCATGCCCTTCCCCATGAGTGTCTCTTGTGGATGCCCTTTGGGAGCTGTGAGGCCACCACTCACCTCAGCCAGTAAGGTATACTCTGAACAACTAGCCTTGCTCTGGGCCACGGACATGCCCCTATGTCATTAAATCTCAAAATTATGCCTATGAGTTCCCTCCCATCATTATCTCCATCCCCACTGCAGATGAGGAAAGTGAGGTACATGGAATTAGGTACCATGGCCAAGGTCACACAGCTAGTAGGGCAGCCTGTACCCAGACTTAGTGCTCTTTAAAATGAGAAATTTGGGGTGCCTGGGTGGCTCAGTCAGTTAAGTGACTGACTTCAGCTTAAGTCATGATCTCACAGTTCATGAGTTCAAGCCCCACCATCAGGCTCTGTACTGACAGCTCAGAGCCTGGATCCTGCTTTGGATTCTCTGTCTCCCTCTCTCTCTGCCCCTCCCCTGCTCTCACTCTGTTTCTCTCTCTCTCAAAAATAAATAAACATTAAAAAATATAAATAAATAAATAAATAAATAAATAAATAAATAAATAAAATGAGAAATTTGAAGCTGTTGGAGCCAGGATAGCCATGTAGATGTTGGGGGAGAAGGACAGGGAGGGGCTGGGGAGGCCAGGCACTTGGAATATCTTGGTTCCTTAGGCATTCGCTAGCTGTGTGTGTGTGTGTGTGTGTGTGTGTGTGTGTGTGTGTTGGGGGTGTTTGGGTTGTGTGTGTTAGATGTGTGTTGACCTACAGGGATTGCTCCCTGTCCAGAGGACCTTCTAAGGTCAGCATATGCTGACACTGGGTGACCAAGGGAGCAGCCCCAGGTTTCCCTCTAGGGTGGCACCATGCCTCTTCCCATTTGCCACTCACCTCGGAGAACATGGGCAGTTTTTTGGCAAAGTCCACCACACGGGTGATGGCCGGGGTGATGATCTTGGTAAACTCGCTGAAGGCCTCTAGGTCCACCTTGTCTCCATCCGGCATGGAGACGATGGGTGACTGGCCGATGTCATCCGGCTTTATAAAGAAAGAGACAGGGGTCAGCTGGGGCTGCAGACCCCTTTCAACCTCTCACTGAGGCTCCCTGCCCACCAGGGGGAGCTCCAAGTCAGCTTGGGGAAGAGGGGCGGCCAGTACCAGGGGACTGCCCTGTCCCATGCCTAAGGCTTCTCCTTCACCTTAGGGCAGAGAATAGATCAGAGCCAGAGCTGCAAGTTGGCTAATAATAACAATGACCGTAACAGTAGTAGAAGTAATCTCATAATAATAGAAGCTATGTTTACTGAATATGTAACATATTTAATACGCAGCCAGGCACTAGGCTACATGTTTTATAGATCCTATTGAATCCCCACCACAACCTTATAAGGATGTTATACTTAACACCATTTCACAGGTGAGAAAACTGAGGCACAGTGCAGCTGAGTAATAAGCCCAAGGTCACATGACTAGTAAGAGGTAGAACCAGGATTTGAACCCAAATAGTCTGACTCCTCACCATTATACACACATGTGCTTGGTATTAAAGGCTGTGCTCTTAACACTATACTGTTCCACCCGCTGGGACACTCCACCAGGAACCAGATACCAGGTTCCTGCCTTCACTCACCATATACAATCAACTGTCCATCTCCTCCCGAGCTGCCCATTCACTTAGCACTCAGTTTTGCCAGGGTCTACCATAATGCCTGGTACCCATCAGGTGCCCCCAAATACTATTACATAACTGTGTCCTAACCCTCTCCTCCCAGTCACTGTGGGCAGGAAAAAGAGGAGAGGTTGCCCCTGCTCTCTAGAAATTCAATGGGGAAGCCCCCAATCACACTGAATAGGCAGGGCTGTGACAGCAGCAACACATACGCAGGCATATGAATCAGGATCACCACGTCGTAGAGAGCATTAGCTGTGGGTCAGATTAAACCAAGAAAGCTTTCTGAAGGAGACAAGACTCTGAGCTTGCTCTTCCTCCTGGCCACGTGGCTGCTGCTCTCCCCATGCCCCCTCTCTCCTTACCAGGAATTTCCGTCTCTGCTTCCAATGGCTGCCCTGGGCATTCGTGCTGCGATGGGCCTCTGTGGCAACATGGATCAGGTCCCACTCTTCCGGAGTGGGCTCCGGTCGCTGCTGCAGTGATCGGATCATCTCTTCCTTTCGTCGCCGCTCCCGGTTCTGCTCGATCAGCTTGCGCTTGGCCACCCGCTTTGAGTCATCTAGAACCACTGTCAACGACAGAGAGACACGATGCTCTCTGCATGGCACTCTCCACAACCTACTCAGAAGCTACTCTTCCCAATGTAAGGTTAGGAAACTGAGGGCCAGAGACGTTAAGTGACTTCCCAAATATCACCTAGCAATTGGGTGGCACAACCTGGATCATGATAATCACTGGGCCCATGTAGACTATCACGTTCTGGTCTAAGTGGTTATGGTGATAGTGGTTACTAGAAGAGCCTGCTACCCAATCCCCAGCCAATGCAAGATGCCCACTCTCACCCAGAAGTGGGGTGTCTTCTCTGGTAGTCAGGAACACTGTGCTAGGGTGAAGTACTCAGGACTCCTTTCTACCCAACAACTCTAAGGCCTTGGAGTGGTGAAAGGCAGGTAGGCACTGGGGCCCATGTGCAGGGCCCATTCAGGGATCCTTTGTTCCCTTTTCCCCAGGGATGAGGGCAGCAGGGACCAAGATCCTGAACATTCATTCCCCATCATCCTGACCTGGATTGTCACTCTGCACTGTGGGCCCTAAGGATACTCTGGCAGGGAGCAGTCATATCTGAACTCACCCCCACCCATGGCTGCCTGGCTCGACACCCACCCCCCCATCCCCTTACAGTCCATGGCCATGCCCACGGCGATGCACTTCTTGAAGCGACACAGCTGGCACTGGTTGCGGGTGATCTTGTCAATGACACAGCAGCTGTCATATTTGCAGGAGTAGGTGGGATGGAGGTTCTTCTGGATTGTGCGGCGAAAGAAGCCCTGGGGTGGAGGGAGATGTAGCATGTAGTGATCATGATCTCTCCTTCATGAACCAACCATGCAACTCACTGGGCGGGCGGGGGTGGGGGAATTAGTGAGGGAACTTGGCATCCTCCCGACACCAGCAAGGCCAGGATCACCTGGTGGGGCCAAAGGACTTTAGAAATATGGAAATATGTGCCCTCAGCTCCCAGGCTGCTGAGGCGCAGGGGCACATGGGGAAGGGTGGTGGCAGGGGGGAGGATGAGGAACCCAGTACACAGACATGAGCCTGGGATGGTGTCAGGTGCTATGATGCCTGAAGGAATAGCAGCAGCTTTGGAGGTCCAACTGATACCTTATTTTCGATCCTGCTAAACAACTTTGAAAATAAAACTGACTCCCAAACCCACCCTTATACATGCTGCCTGTTGCTCATGCAGGTGGAATTCTCGAAATGGGGGGTGGGGGTGGGGGTGGAGGTGGAGGCTAAAAATCAAGAAAAGGCACTGTGTATGGACACTAGTAGATTTAAAAGAAAATTTTCAATTCTGTGTATCGGGTTTAGTCTTTGCCCTAAAGAAAAATCCTCAAGAATCAAGATGGCAGCAATAACAGGAAGAGCTAACATGTGCTGAACCCTCACTATGAGGCACTTATAAGCCTTTTCCATGTGTGCATCATCACATTTGATGCTTATGTCCACCCGTGAGGTAGTAATGTTACTATCTCTATTTTGAGACTAGGAAACTGAAGTTTGGAGAGATTAAGCAATCTGCCCAAAGTCATATGGCTAAATGGGCAGGAGAGCCAGAACTGGACCTGAGGTGTGGGACACCAGTTCCGAGTTCTCAGATTCAGGGGTGTATTAAAATCATCTAGTGCACTTAAAAATTAAAACAAAAGAGAATAAAATAGAACAGAATAGAATAAAATAAAACAAAATAAAATAATCATTCACTGCACTTAACAAAAAATGCAAAGTCCTGGGCCTCACTCTAGACTCAAGATATCAGACTCTCTAGAGCTGGGGCCAAGGCATTTCTGTCTTTCTGGGATGCTCCTCTGGGACTCAACTGTCCTTGAGGGTGAGGATCCTTGCTCTCTGTTGTGCTGCTTGTATTGCTTCCAGGAACACTGCTATGGGACTCTGAACCCCTGGTGGTCTGGGCTTTGTTGATACTAAGAAAGAGAGGAATGTGAAGCCTTACTATATTTTTAAATACTTTCATTTCTTGGAAAGTCTTACATTTTCAGGAGGTGATGATCCTGGAAAACCCTTGCAGGTGAAAATGAGCTAGGTGAGATGTAATTAAAGCTCCCCAAGTCTATGACCTTGTCCCAACTGCCCACGGAGACTGTGTCATCCTCTCCAACTCTGGGCCCCACTGTGCCCCTCCCCCCGGCACTGGTTCTCACTCTTCTAGGTGCAGGGGGAGTAACTGGGGACCTGTTCCAAGGCAGAGTCCACAAAGGCCTCACCACACAAGTTCTGACTGAGTAGGGTTGGAATGAGGCCTGGAGATCTGCACTGAACTAATCCTGCAGGTAGTCCAGGGACCACATTTTGAAAACCAGTATTTGTTTCCAGTGTGCCTCTCCGGTAGACTATGAGCAGCTTGAGGGCAGGACACATACTATCTCCTTCACATCTGATCCGCCAAGTGGATGGAGGATAGCTGGGATTTATTGAGTGCTTCTTATGTTCCTGGCACTGTTTTAAATACTTTATGAATTAGCTCATTTAATTCTCGCAACAGCTCTATGAGGTAGGTAATGTGATTATCCCCGTTGTATAGAGGAAGAAACTGAGGCCCAGAGAAATTAAGCATCTTACCTATGAGTGGCAGAGCAGAGATTGTAAACTGACAAATGAATAAGAGAGGAGAAATGGTGGTGCAACAGGTGGGGTTTAGGTTAGGTGTCTATAGGGCTGTCTTTGCCAGGAGCTGAGGGCCTTCAGGCGGGTGAGATGGGGGCTCAGGTGGGGGGAGGGGGGGCAGGAGCTGTCTGGTCCATACCTTGCAGCCCTCACAAGTGATGCAGCGATAGTGATAACCGGTTGCCTTGTCCCCACACACGACACACTGCTCGTCTTTGTCCAGGTAACTAGGGATATACCCTGGGAGGGAGGAAGGGAGGCAGGCAGGCATGGCTTGGGCCCCCAGCAGAGAGGCTCCTACACTTCCTTCATCCCCCCAACTTTTCCTTTCTGGCCCATCCCCTAGCCCAGCCTCCTTAAAGGATTCTTTGTGTCCAGGTAGAATCCTGCAGACACATCAGAGTCACCTTGTCCATCCCCTTCCCTAAGAATATGGAGAATCCCAGTTCTTCCGACTGCCCATTTGGGGATTTTTCTCTTGCTGCATCTGAGGGGCAGGGGATGCAGGACATGTCAGCAGCTCATCTCAGGGGAATACAGTCCCTTGGCCAATTAGCCCCAGACCCTGATTCAGGGGCGCAGGGGGGTGGGGCTCAGGGAAGGGGTTTATCAGGGAAGAGAAGAGGTCCTTCTTTTTTGAGGACTTGTCCTCAAAGGCTGGAGCATGCCCTTATCACCCCTCTCACCTCCAGACAAGTTCGTCCCAAGCTCTCTAGAAGACTCTCCCCAAGGGTCACAGGAACTGCTGGTCCATGCCCAGGCCCCCAAAGAGCTCCAGGCCTGGTTTGGTGGGGTTGAGGGTAGGGAAGAAAGGCACACACAACCAGGCTCACCTGACATGCTGGTTTTCAGGGAACATTGGCCGTTCTTTCTTTTTCGCTTTCCATCTGGTGACCTGGCACTGGATGGGGGTAGAGTGGGCAGAATCACAGGGCAGTCTTTGGGCAGCCCCCTTCTCATCCAATAGGTTTCTATAATCTCCCAGGCCTGACTCCCTCCATCTTGTGTCCTCATTCCACTTCCACCCCCAGGTCAGCTGATAAAACTGAGAAGGGTCCAGCTATCTAGAAGCTTTGGGGTGAGAGATAAAGGGCTTGGCTGGGGGCACAGGCATGTTCTAGGGCCCCAACACACACACACACACACACACACACACACACACACACACACACACTATAGAACTTTAACACCCATAATCCACAGGATATCCACATATTTAAACCTTCAATACATGGAACTTATGCAGAAAGATCTTCAGGACATGCTTACAGCTATATAACCTTTAGGGCACACACATATGTACATAACAGAAGACCAGAGCATCTGTCTGTCTTCAGTATAAACCTAAGGATTATAAATAAGCACCAGGATCTATATATCTATGAAATTTTCAGGGCATTCTCAAATGCATTCTATGACCTCTAGGATATGCCCATGTGTTACACAACCCTCTGGACAGACACCTAATAATACCACCCCCACCTCCTAGTGAACATGTGGCTTGATTCCCAGGTCATGTACATGGTAGATAACCCGAGTGATTGAAAACATATACTGACTAGCAACTATAATCTATAACCTGGAATAAGAAGAGACTCCTAGAGCCACCCTGTTCATGGCCTTCACTTAACAAAGCAACAAACCGAAGCTCCATTTGGGCCTGGTGACACTGTGCACTAGAGTCAGAACCAGGACAAGGACCCTCCATGCAAGGTGTTAGCAACCCTCAACCACTGCACATATATGTTACCAACCTCGACCCATACATGTTACATAACCACAGCACACACAGGTTACATAAGCCTCCACATACGTGCACGGATTGTATAACCTCCCACACCCACCCTGCATGTGGCATGTTGCAGGGCTCCTCCCCCTGGAGCCCGATGCAGCTCCCAACACACTGACACAGTGACCTTGGCCAGGGTCGCAGTCATAGACAAGTCTGTGTTCCAGGCCCCCTGGGGATTACCCCTGTCTGATTTCTACAACCATTGGAGAGTCATATCTCCCTCCTGCCTCCAGGAGGAGTGGATGTGGGAGAACTCCAGGCCACCCAGCCCCCAGTTGAGCTGGTGGTTTTCAGCAACTACGATTTACAGGGTGCAGTCCCAGGAACAGCCACAAGGTGGCAGAGAAACGGGGTGGGGGGAGGGGATGCTGCCTTGGAGGGAACCAGGAACCTGCATTCCTGCTTTTCTTTGAGTTAGGAGCAGGCTCGCCCAGACTCACAGAAGTCTGGGCAGGGAGATAGAGAGGCTGCAAGTGAGAGCTATGCAGTGACAGGCCATATCTTCTTTTTCAGAGCCCTCCCCCGATCCTGGGCTTTGGGGAGGGATACCCAAGGTGCCCTACTCAACTGCCAGCCTCATCCACTTCCTCCATCCCTCCAGGGACCCAGACATGGGCCCCAAGGCTTTGCCTGGCCAAGCCTCTGGCCTCCTGGCTCAAGATCTGGTCTCCAAGGCAACAGCCACACTTCTCCCCAGAGCACCCCCACCCCCACCCTCTCCCTGGCCATAGGCACAGGCTGTACCCAGCTCCTGGGGCATCATGCCAACTGGGACAGAACTCTGTGCCACTTGGGGCTGATGGGAGAAGCAGAGACCCTCTGGGCTCCTCAAGGGCAACGCAGATCACAGGTAACCCATCCCTAGTTGTGTATGCAGGGCTGATTCCTCCTCCACGTGTGAGCAAAACCTTCAGAGTTGGCATTTACTTCCACTTCCTGGGAGGAGCCCCGTGGCAGTGCCTGCTCTTGCCCATGAACAAGGAAGAGCTTGTGGGGCTCCCAATAGATTCCAAATATAAGCATGGGCTATGACCAACAGTGACTGGTGCATGTGCTCTGAAATGTCATGTCCCATGCTTCTGGACCACACACTAGTCTGGTAGGGAGAAGAGGAAAATGGCAAGGCTGTTTGGATTCCACATGCTCAGGTGAGGGTGGCTGAGAGCCACTGGGAAGGCATCTGAGATCTCCCAGCACTGTCAAGAGAAGGGCCACGTGCCTGCCGCCTGTAATTACTGTGTCCTGCATCACCTCCCCCCTCCAAAATGGACATCTCTCAATCCAGGTGCCTAATTCCCTGCCACATGTGGCCATGACCTCATCTCCTGGGCAAAGGTAGGCAGCAAGCTTGTTGGCCCCATGCCCAGCCCTCCAGAGGTGCTTAAAAGGCCCAGGCTCAGCTCTCATTTGCCCAGCCAGGAGATGACCATGCCTGCTGCCTAAGAACTGACACAACCTAGTTGCTGGAGCCATTACCTGTTCTCCTCTGGGTCTGACCCACACTCCACCTTGCTTGGCTTCTGTTCCATTCACTTCAATTCCATCCAGGATGCCCTCCAGCACGCCAAGAGACTGGGGTGGGCACGATGGCCCCCCCGGCACACCCACAGGCCGCCCACCCCCTGCCACCCAGGCCCTAGGGCACAGCACCCATGGTGCCCCCCTCAACACTTGGCCTTTCACACCATGCCCTGCGCCCCAAGGGGGGCGGGCGGTGAGAGGGGCCAGGGAGTGGCAGGTGGTAGGGCTGAGGACAAGCTGGGTCTGAGGAGGGGTCTCGGGCTGGGGGAGTAGCTTTGGAGTCTTGTCCAGAAGTCCCTGCAAAGAGAGGAGAGAGGCAGGGATAAGGCAGTGCAATGGTGGCGGTGAGTGGCTAAGATTCCTTTGGTGGCAACATTTTGGGCTCTTGGAGCTCATAACAAGATGGTGGCAGGCATGGAGGGCAAGCACAAACGGGATCAGGACAGCCTGTCAGTTAACAGGTGCAGGAGGCAAGACTGGAGATACACATCCTAAGCCCCAGACCTGGAAAGGTATGGAGGAAAAGAATCAGGTCATCACGTACCGTGTCTCAATCCTGACATTCAGTCAAGTGCCAATCCTGACATTCAGTCAAGTGCCTGGCCTTTTGATGTGTCCATTGAATGTAGCTATTGTTACCACCCGTCTAGCCAAGTTTTTCTAAAAGTTATCAGTATTATAGGGCAAGAGGGGACCCAAGATGAGCAATTTTCAGCTCACCTGTAGGGGGTACTTGAGAAGGAAGGGTGGGGCATGGGGGCAGCACGCAGGGATCATGAGTGCCCACCCAAGTGCATTGATGGAGAGAGACTGTTGAAAACAGTGGGGAGCTGACCTCTCCCCTGCTGCTGACCAAATAACCACTCCTCAATCCCAGCTCCCCAAGGACCCTAGAGCTTCCTGTACAAGGTCCCAAATCACACTTCCCAGTCTGAGGACCAGACTTCCCAGTTGTTTAGCTGTGCTACCACCCACCAGGACAGCAAGGGCAAGGGGAAAGGAAGCAAACATGTGTTACCTGGATAGATAATATGTGCCCTCTGAAGTGGGCATCAGAACTTTACAGATGAAGAAACAAGCTCAGAAAGCTTGATCATTCATTCATGTTCACACAGCTAGGAAGCAGGTGGCTCAGGGAAAAGAACCTAACAGCCTGTCTCAAATGCTAGCCTCAGTCCACCAGCTGGGGTCCAGGGCAGTGCCAGCATGGGGCCACCATTCCCTCCACACTGCCCCTCTGACCACAGGCTACAGACCTGAGGTGTACTGTCTGCACACACAGGCAGGTGTGGGCATGTGAGAAGGGGACAAAGGGTGCAGTTCCCCACACACAACCTCCATCACGTGGCTGCTGTACCAGAGACCTCACCCCTGGGCCCCCCGCCCCACCCCCAGGAACTGATAAGGAGCCAGGGTGGGAGGGGAGACAGATAAGTCAGGTCATTGGGCAGGGCAGGGCAACCGGACAGGGCCTCTGCACCCAGGCAAGCCCCCAGCATGACGAGCATGGCAGGACCATTATGCCTCTGCTACCCCCATAGACTGGGCACTGGGGGCTGGACAGGAGACTGGGGTGGGGGGGGCAATGAGCGGGGAGCCTTAGCCCAGGGAGCCGTCAAGAAAGTAGGTCAAGTTTTTCTTGGCTTGTGAAGAAATTCCTGTTATAAATTTATAATGGCGTAGCCAGCCCTAAGGGGTGGAGGTAGGGGGAGGAGAAGGAGTGGGTGGGGATGCCCAGGGACTGGGCACTGGGGCCTGCTGCCCTCAGTCAGGGCACTGAGGGGTAGGGGGCCAGGGAAGTCGTGGGGGTTGGGCCGGACAATAGAGGGCTATTTTCTGTCGCTTCTGTTTCCACTTCTATCTGTGCCCAGTGAGGCTTCCTTTAGTCCCTTTAGTCGGCTCTCTGCATCTGAATGTCTGTCTCTCTCTCTCTCTCTCTCTCTCTCTCTCTCTGGGTCTGGGTGTCTCCCTGTCTCCCCCCTCAGGCTGTGCCTCGGTGCTTGGCACACCCTGGCTGCGGTGCTGCCCCCGCCTGTCTCCTGCCCACCTGGCATGCTGCCACCACTTGTTTACAGAAGCTGGAAAAATCCACTCGCCAGCCGGAGGCCCAAGCGCCCCCAGGGATGGGAGGAGGCAGGCAAAGGAGTGGGCATGCTGAGAGAGGGGCAGCCCTGGGGAGCAGGCCCTGGGGGCAGGCAACAGGGCCAGGGTGTATGGGAATGGGTATTAGCAGCTGTGGGCCAGGCCAGGCAGGGAACACCAGCAGCAGCCACATGGCATGGGCAGCTCCTGCCCCGGGCCATAGCTATGGAGGACCCCCTCCTCCTGCACCCTGCCACTGCCAATTGCTACAGGGCACACCTGGGGCAGTGCCAACCTGAGCCACCATGTTTATTTTCCCTTCCCCCTCCCCAGCCCAGCCTTAACTCCAAATGTGTCTGGGCACTGCCAAGGGCTTGCACGTGCCTGCTGGGGGGAGGGGCAGGCTCCCTCTCTGCCCCACCTCTGTGCTGAGCTGAATGGTGCCCCAGTGCCTGTCAGTGCAACCAGGCTCCAATGACCCCTGGCAATGGGCAGAGGAGCGAGGTGCTGCCTTCATGCTCAGGGTACCCTCATGTGGCACCGAGCAAGAGGCTGGAGAAACCCTGGGGACCCCAGGTCTCTAGGGACATACCTGGGCCTCTGAGGCAACACAGAGTAAGCAGACGGCCCAGCATGCAGGGAGGCATAGACCATGTGCGCCTGTGTTAGCTGTGGGCAGCGGGGGAAGGGGGGGGTATGATAAGTATGCCCACCCTGAAGGGCAGCCTCTCTCCCCTCATCCTGGAGTCTGGCTCCTTCCTGGCATATGCCCTGCAGAGACAGAGGCTCAGCCTGAAGAAGAGAGGGTGGAGCTATGGGGTTCTGAGACTGGGCTGGACAGCCGGAAGGCAAGACGCACCTGTCGGGTGGGCTGGCCACCCACTCTCTTTGTCAGATAAGAGCTGTTGGGTGGCAGTATGGGCAAAGTGCCCATGGAGGGGGAAGCATTTCATTAAGTTTAAGTGCTTCTGCAATGGGGGGACAGAGGCAAGAGGCCAATGCGGTATCCATGGGCACCATGCCAGGTTCCCACTGCTGGACTGCCCCACTCCGCAGTCCTGCAGACCCAGCGGGATTCTCTGCCCCCAAAATCTAGCCCCAGATTCTACACATGCTACTCCTCTGACTGTCCGCTCTTGGCTTTGGCCCCATCTGTCTGGGGCCCCTGGACTTTGTCCTTAACGCTCTAAAGAAAGCCCAGCCCTCCTCCTTGCCAACCACAGAGGAAAAGACACACACATAGAGGGGGCTGAGAAAAGTGGAGAAAGCAGAGAAGGAGAGGGGCAAAAGGGATGATGGGGGAAGACAGGGAGAAAGAAAGGAGGGGTAAGAACAAAGAGATGGGCAGGGATGGGGGGGTAGAGCTAGGATGACAATGAAAGGAAAGGCAGCGATGAGATGGGGGATGGGGGACAGAAGGGGTGAGGTAGGGAGGAGAGAAAAATGAAGGAGAGGGGAGACAAAGAGAGAAAGGTAACAAAGAAAGATGGGTGGGGGGTGCTTCATGCCCCGCCTAAGTCCCACCCCATGGAGGCTGGGGGAGGGGGGGAGTAGAAATGGTTTCCACGGTGACAGCTGGTTCTTGGTGGCCTGGCATGTGGGCTATTAATAGTGCTGTGGGTAGGTTCACGCCTCCCTTTCCCCTTCCCCTTTGCCTGATGCTAGGGTGGGGGGAGATACTTCCTCCCTCCCTCAATAACCTGGCATTGATGCCCTGACTCCACACCATGGGCGCCAAGAAGGGTGATGCTAAGGGGCCCCGGTGGCCACTGTAGCCCAAACATACACAGGGGCATGCACAGGCAAACACAGGCATCTGTGCACACACTAGTGCCTGTGCCAACGTGGGCTCCCACGAGCAGCCACAAACACCAACGGCCCCTGGGAGTCTGGCGAGAGTGAAAGCTGCAGCACAACACAGGCCCCCACGTGGAGAGGTAGGTGCGTCTTAGAGCCAGGACCTCTTTCTCCTTTCCCAGGTCACCCTGTTCTATTCTCAGGTATGGACTGAGTAGGACTGCCCCACCCAACTCACTGTTATCCTAGTGCCAGGAAGGAGAAGGTAGCGAAGGCGGGAAGGAAGGTACTACTTGGCAGGTATGATGGTAGAGGAATACACAGACGCAGGCACCAGCTTGGCAAGCGGAAGGGAAGAGGAGAGTGAGGCAGAACTCCTTGGTGGGTTCTCCCTGCGGCCCCCTGAGATGGGATTCTGGAGCTTAAGGGCAGTGACCCTTAATTCTGATCTCCTAGCCACCAAGGAACCTTGGAGGCTAGAGAATGGGAGATGGGGGTGGGGGATATGACATAGGGGGCTGAATGATTAAACAAAAGATCCTCTGCCCCCAAAGAATATAACAGGAAACTCCCCCCTGCAGATCAGAGACAGAAAGACATAAACAGCAGCCTTGACTTGGGCCAGATGCCCAGTATTAACATCAAAGACTGCAAAGACTGTACATCCCCCCACCCCACCATAACCTTAACCACCTGCTGCTCTCCTCTCCCTCTTCCTACCCCAGGCCAGCTCCAGTCAGGCATCAAGGTGGATGCCCAGGTCTAGAGGTCAGCTCCACCCCCCCATGCCCACAACCATGCTCAAAAGCTCAGCCCCTTCCCTGGCAACCCACAGAACTTCTTGCCTCTGCCCCAGTTCCCCTCAGGAACGGAAGCGGGAGATCCAAGTAGCCAAAAAGGCACAGTTCGGAGCACCCCCAGGCTGGGCATGGCACATTCTCCCCACCCTCCCCCCAGCAGCCAGCCGGGTAGGGTAATCGGAGCTGGGAGCTAGGGCAGCTGAATGCTGGAGGCATGAATGTCACGGGGCCAAGGCACTCGCTGCAGATGGCATGGGCACAGAGCTTGGGGTCCTCCCTTCTCTGCTGCCTTCCTCCCAGGAGACCATAGAAAGGAGTAGTCTGCAAGCCCAGGGGAGCACAGCCCAGGAGGGAAGAGAATGGTGGAGGCGAAAAGAAAGGCAGGGATGTTCTCCCAGGCACCCCAGGGACGGGAGAGTTAGCCCCCACCCAGGCAGAACTGGCAGAGGCAGAGAGAGGGGGCGGGGAGAGGGAGGGAGAGTGAAAGAGGGAGGGGGGAAGGGAGAGAGAGAGGACGAGAGAGAGTGAGAGAGACAGAGCCCGCAAGCGCTAGAGAAGGGGGAGAGGGGGGTGGGAGGGAATGGGAAGAGAGAGATTGAAAATTGTGTGTGAGTACGTGTGTGTGCGCGCGAAAGAGACAGCAGGAGAGAGCGAGAGAGAGCGCGCGCGAGCAAGTGAATGCAGCTGAGTCTCCGGCACACACACGGACACGTGCAGACACACACACTCACTCCGCATGCGCAGAGCCACGGGCTGCGGGTGCCCAGTTCCAGGAGATATTCAGAGCCCTCCCCAGCCCACACATGCACAAAACATGCACACATGGATGCGCGCACAACACACCCACTCACTGATGTGTACAAAAACGCCGATAGCCACCAATAGCCGATAGCCTCGGGTCCGCTTTCCCCTTCCCCCGCCTACGCGCCTGGGTAAAAGAGAAAATGAAACAGGCAGCTCAGGCTCTGGGAGCCAAGAACTCATCTCTTCCTTACAAGAGGAAGAGAGGAGGAAGAAGGGGAGGTGGGCTTGTGCTGCTCTTTGCCACTGATGGGGGTGTGGCTGTGCCTTTGGCCCTAACCCTTAACCTCAGTCCCTGTCCCCAGACTAAGTGCTCATCCTTAAAGCACTAGAGCAACCATCGCATTTCCTGGGCACCAACAAGTTCCACCTTGCTCTTCTCCTCTACCCAGAGAACTTCTAAACCTTCCCTCTGGACCACCTCATACAAAAGCATACAAGAGGGAGGCCCCTTTGTTACCACAACCTTGGCCTGCTGGGGAGGAGGGCAGGTAACAACGCATGTCTGAAAACCATGTGACCCCCCTCACTGCCCCCCCACCACTAGCCCCAGATGCTTCTCTCAGAGACTGGGAACTGTCCCTGGTTCCAGGGGGCATGGGGATCCGCATCCTGGTGTGTGCCAGATCTGGGAAGAACAGGAGAATCCACAGGCGTTGCTTACCCAGCCAGCATGCAACGCGGATTGAACACAGGTGTCAGGCCACATTATGTTATTTACCCTCACTCGGAGTGAGGTAGGCATCATTGTCTCCAGATGACGAAAACCCAGGCCAAAGTCAGCAACTGGTGAATGGCAAAGACCCAGCCTCCAACTCCCAGCCAGTGCTCTTTCTGCCACAGTCATGCTTCCCTCCTCCCTAGGAGGCACCAATCCCCCAAGCACCTTTGCGACCGTGAGAACTGGAGTTGGGACTAGCCTCCCAGCCCAGAGGCTCTCCAGTGGCCCACCACGGGGCATCCTTCCACTGTCCTTGCTGCATCTTGAAGGGGAGGGGCTGAAGAAAAGGGATCTGGGGGAGAGAGGGAGTCTTATCACCAGACTCACAGAGGAAGACAGGCAACCTAGGACAAGACCCTGGCCTTCAAGATGTCACACCCACCCACTGTTCCTTACTCAGCACTACCACCCTTCACACTAATGCCCTCTCAGTGCAGGGATGGGGAATGTGGTATCTATCAGCCAGGGCTAGGTCCTGGGTGATTGATTAATGGTAGGTAGTAGCTGGGATGCTGGATCCCCAGGAGTGAGGTAGGGTGCTGCACTCTGTGTGCAAGAGGTAGAGGGGCTCCAGGTTGCAAAAACTTGTAGGGGAGACAGATGTGACATGAAGGGTAAGGAGGCTGGAGATTAGGGACCCACTATCCTCCCCATCCCCCATCCTATTTCTATGGGAGAACCAATTCTCCACCTGGCTTCTCCAAGAAATCCAGGGGACCTCGGACCTACAGGCTTCCTCACTGTAACTGCCTACATATACAGTGCTTGTTATGCACCAGGCACTTTTAAAAGCATTTTATATATTCTAACTCCTCTGATCCTCAAAAAGCTGAATGAGATAGGTATTATTATCCCCAATTTACAGATATCGCAAGGTTCAATAGATTGCCCAAGGTTATACAACCAGCAAGTGGCAGAGCTGGGATTCAACACCAGGCACCCCAGCTCCAAAAAGAAAAAAGAAAACAAAACAAAAAACAAAAACAACCAACCAAACAAAAACCCTGCTCTTAACCATTACCTGATAAAGGAACAATACCTTGTTCTTTGATCCAGTTACTCTTCCCTTTGACTGAGCCTCAATTTTCCCTTCTATAGAAGCCTATGGATTATTTAGAGTAGAATCACTAAGAATGCCTTCTCATCCAAATAGGTCATGGCTACATGGGAGCTTGGCCAGAAATGCTTAGTGCCCCGTGGGCTCTGGGTTCCCTGCCCCACTGCCCCCTGCTCAAATTCCCACTCTGGGCTCACGCCTGCACTCATGGAGCAGGGCCTCACTCAGCCCCCCACATAGTCTGGGCAGCTGTACCCTCAGAACCAGGCTCTGAGGCTGGGCAGAGGGCACAGCTGTTGGGCATCTCTGAGGTGGATTTCAGCTGCCAGGGGTGTGGAGAAAGACCATTGTGAGTCCTGTCACTGACCCTGCTCAGTGGGGCCCTGCCAACTCCCGCCACTGCCCACGGTGGAGGGGGGACTGTTTTCTGGGTGGGTCAGTGTGGTGGGGGGCCTCTTCACTGGTTTGCTTAGGAGCTAGCTGGCTGTAGCCCACATACCCAGGGCTTCCACTGAGCTGGTGTACCCTTGGCTGAGCCCACCGGGTCTAAGAGGTCAGCATGAGCATGAGCAGTAGCTGACCCCCCTTCCCTTTCCCCCATTCTCAGCCCCCAAAACTTGCTGCTGCAGCTGCAGCACTGAGGAAGTGCAGGAGGATGTCCTGAGCAGGCAGCTGAGCCCCCTGCCCCCCCACCCCAACCTCTCATTGACCCCAGAGGCAGGGCGGGCGGGGCGAGGGGCGGGGTTTGAGTATTAACAACTGGAAAAGTATGAAGCTCATCACTGCCAGTTCCCAGCTCTGAAAAAAGAGGCTGTGACAGAGACAAGAACAGGGGTAGACAGGGGTAGCGACTGGGGGAGAGTTCCAGACTGTCAGAGAAACAAGCTGAGGGAGAATCAGACACAGCAAGACAGAGCAAAAGAGAGACAGCATTAGAGAGAAATTCCAAGTCAAAAATACACATCACTCAACCAGACACTCACCAGCACACGGCCTCCTAAGGAAGGCTTCCAAGTTTAGACGGGAGGGCAGAGGTGGGAAAAGGGGCCAGACTCATGATGGGAGGCAGGAACTCCGCCCAGGGGGCAAGTCAATGGTCCCAGGAAAGGCTCAGACATATGACCCCAACAGGAGCTTCTAGAGCCCACATTTGCTTTTAAGGTGGCATTAGGGACCGCTCCCTGAAAGCTGGCTCTCCCCAACTGCCTCTCCCCCTACACACACACACACACACACACACACACACACACACACACACAGCAGCTAGGATAATCTCAGCTGCTGGAAGTCACTGGACATTGCTTCAGCCCCATGACTCGGCCCTCTGGAACCCCCCTGCCCCTGCTCTCTTTGCTCTTGTTTCTCTGTCCCTCAAAAAGAGAGAGAGAGAGAGAGAGAGAGAGAGAGAGAGAGAGAGAGAAAGGCTAAGCCTAGAGGAAGAAGACAGGAGGAAGCTTGAGGGGAAAAAAATCTACGACACAACTCTGTGTGCATCCAGCGGTGTGCCTGACTGCACAGCTACAGTGTACACATCTGGGGTTGTCTGGACGCAGCTGTCGGCATAGACCTGTGACTGTGTGTGGACCTGAGCCCTGTGAATGCCTTCTGCACCTGAGTCCCTGGGAGTATGTGCAAATGAGTACACCTGTGTCCAGAGATTTCAGTCAATCAATTAACAAGTATTTACAGAGCACTTCCTGTGCTAGGCTCTGGGTGGGATCCAGAGCTCTTGGAGTGATTCTCCCAGGTCTCAAGGAGCTAGCTCATGGTCTAGTGGGGGTGGGGGGTGGGGGATGACAAGCAATAGAGACTCAGAATATTATTATGAATGCATGCCTTGCACCATTATGCAGGAATGTCTTTTCACAGAGACAAGTTTAATTTTCTTTGGAGTAGAGGTTTTGTTGTATACAGAACCTTAGAGATCCACAGTAAGAGTCCAGGAAAATACTTGTTGCTAAGTTGTGTATACATGTGTTGAAATGTAACTGCGTTTGCTTTTGACTGAGTGACAGCCACTGTCACGGCAGGCGATGATGTCTGTGTGACTGGGCTCATGCTAGCACGTGTGTGCCTGTGAGTGACAGGGTCTTTTGTAATGTGCGGCTGTGTGCAATTGCTCTGTGTTCATGCATGCGTGCGATAGTGACTTTTTCTGTGTGGGTGACAGCGACTCCTCCTTGCCCCTGTGTGTGACAGCATCTCCGTGTGACCCTGTGCGTGGGTATGTGCATGGGTCGGTCTCCCTGCTCTTGGTCTCCTGTGGGTGTGTCCCACCCCTTTCAGCTCCCCGGTGCAGCAGCAGCCTGCCTCTTCCCTTGTCCCTATGTGGGTGTGTCCAGCAGCTCCTGTCCTTGAGTCTGCCTGGGTGTCCCTGGGTGTGCATGCATGTGGCTGTCTGTGTGGGCATATCTGTGTGTCTGCATGTCACATTTGCTTCCCCTCCCTCATCATGGACAACATCCCCCTTCATCCCTTCCCCCTGCTGGAGCCAGAGCCAGCATTGAGGGGAGGGCTCCCATCCCACAGGCTTTCCTTCTGCGACCTCCACCCCTGTAAACGGTGGCACTCTTCATTGGCCCTATCATCCCTGTCCCCCCCTCCCGCCCCAGGCCTTTCTTTCACACCGGACAAGGGAGGGCCCCAGGCATAGAAGGGGCACCAGAGACACGTTTCAAGGGGGAGGAAAACGGGGCGGGGGGGGCACACCACACAGGTCCCTTCCTCCCTCTTCTCCCTAACCACACTAGCTTGCAACTCTCCTGATCATCTAGGGACCCTCAAATACACTCCCCCCTACACACACTCCCTCCCTTCCAAGCCGCGTTTTTGCAATTAAGGAGTGTTGCAACCAGAGAGGCATGCTCAATTGGGGAGGCGGGTGGAATGGGGGGGGACTTCCCTCTCCCGGGGCCTGTGCAAGCCCACCCCCCCCCCCCACACACACACACAAGCCCTCTCATACTGCCCTCCGCAGCTGGAGGCGTCTTTGCAAAGGCCACTCGGCCTCGGCCTCGGCCTCGGCCTCGGCGCTGGGGGTGGGGGCTGGGGGGGGGCAGGCCTCCGGCGCACCGTAAACAAACCGCGGCGGGCGGGGGAGCTCCGGCGGCCGGCAGCGGGGCCGGGCCCCGGAGTGCGCAGCAGACGGGCGGGACAGAGGCCGGGCGGGCCCTCGAGGGGGAGGCCTGGACGCCATCTCTGCCGGCGAACCCCGGGGCCCACCGACCTCCTAGCAACACCTCCCTTCCCCAGGGCGTAAGTTGCGAGCTCCCGGAATGTGACAGGGTGACCGGGGTGCCGGGGAAGGCAGAGGCTGGCAGCAGGTACCCCCGGGCGCCCCCCAGCCCGCCAGGGAGCTGGCCCTAGAGCCCCACGGCTTTGCATAATCAATCGCGAGACATTTGCATATTAATGCCCCCTCGCTCCCTCCCCCTTACCTCGGCGTGGCGCGCTGGACAGGGCTGGGCAGCGACGCGGGGTCTCAGCGCCCCGTGCCGGGGGCGTCCATGGGGGGCCGGTGGGGCCCGGGCCGCCCGCCTCCTGCGCCCGGGTGTGAGTGCGAGTGAGCGCGGGGGGGGGGGCGGGGGGCGAGTGTGGCGGCCCCGCGGCTCCTCCGGCAGAGGCGGCGGCCGCTCTTGGCTCCTCCCTCCCCCGCCCCGCTCAGGCTGGGGCTCGGGCTCGGCGCGCCCGGCCGGCTCGCGGCTGCTCCCTGCAGGCCGCCTCGCCGCCGCCGGCCCCCGCCCCCCGCCCCCCGCCGCGCCCCGGGACCCCGGCCAGCCGCCCGGCCGCCCCTCGGCCGCCTCTGCCCCCGCCCCGCTCGCGCTCGCCCGCCCCACTCCAGGCGCCACAGACAGCAGTGGTGCTCGGTGACATATTTTAAAAAATAGCCTTGGCTTGCTGGAAGAATCCGAGGTTTTTGGGTTTGCACCGTGGGGATGGAGAAGGGAGTATCGATCGGCCGCCTGCACCTTATAAGTCGGGGAGAAAGTCTAAATACCAACCCCCTATAGGAGCTTTAGAGTTTGTTTCTGAGTTGGGGCCCTTCTTTGCCAGTAACTCAGTGTGTGACCTTGAGCAAATCACCACCGGTCTCGGGGACAGAGCTTCCTCAACCTTAAAATGTGAGGGTTGGGCAAGTGACCCCTCAGGTCCTTTTTACCTCAATCATCTCATGTTTTTAATCTTTTTGGAGGTTCACTCCCCATTACCTCCCTTCCCCTCTTATTTCTAACATTACCTGGTCCACTGCCTCCTCTTTCAAATGTCACCCTCTTCCAATATAGGCTTTCTATTCACCGTCACCAGCTATTTCCTCAACAGTCTGGTTCCCTGGTGAGCAGGGGAGGGGGCAAGGCTTGCCCTATCTTCTCAACTCTCAGTTTCACAGAGGTGGTATTTCCTCCCCTGCGTGCCCCCACCAAAATCCACATGGTACCAGGGCCCATCTAAGGAGGAGGGCAGGCTGCATAAAAATGGATCTCCTTCCCCAAAGGAGAGGTCTCCACCGTTCCAGCCCCACCCCCCATGTACACACACACACACACACACACGCACACACACACACATGCACACACCTGCATTCATGGACATAAAACCATCTCCGTGACGCCAGAGCCCCTTTCATCTCGGGATCTCCCAGCGCCAGGCAGAACCCTAATTACCCTAGCACCCCCCCTGGCCCCACCGGTTCCCCCACTGTCATTAGCCCAGTTTTACCAGCGGGGGCCATAGCCTTCTTTTGGCTCCCAGGGCGGGGCCCTGTCTCCACAGTCTGCTCTTGGGGAGGGGTGTGTGTGTGTGTGTGTGTGTGTGTGTGTGTGTGTGTGTTAAGGGAAACTGCTCTACCAATTGCCCAGTTTATACTGGGCAGAATCACTTGCTTATGTGTGGGGTTCTGGCCAACAGCCTTTCCTAGTTGGGCTGCCCTTGCTCATGTTAGTCTCAGGCTCCTGCATCCTCAGCTTTGCTGGAGCCTTTTCTCTTAGGGGAGGGGGAGTGTAACTGGGGTTTGTAATGCATGGGGGAGGGGAGGGTGCCTCCCTCGGGACCCCTTGGAATTATGGGGATGAGAAAGGTAGCTGGTATGAAACCCGTGGGATGCAGTGTGGGATGCAGAGTGGGTGGTGATGAGGGGTCTGCAGTGGGTGAAGAGAGCCTGTGGGGTGCAGTGGCAGCTGTCCTGGGGAGTCGAGGCTGCATGGTGCAGAGTCAGCATGCAGTAAGTAAACCTGTGGGTTCAGCCTGGGCTTGCAGTGGACATGCAACAGCTGCAGCATGGAGCAGGAGGCTGCATCGTGCAGAGTCAGGGCAGTGTGCAGTGTGAGGTGCACTGAGGGTGGCTGTCTGCCAATCAGTGCCACGTCCTCTCCTCGGTGATCATGTTTGGCTGAAACCCTGGGGAGCAAGGCTATGCTGTGCTGTGCAGTGCTTAGGGGCGCGTGCTGTACCCTGTATGGAAATAGTCTCGGGATTGGGCTGCCCAAGGAGTTGAGGTAGAATCCTGATGCATGGGATACATTTATGTGAGATGAGATACAATTTTACTCTGCATCCATCAGACAGAACCAAAGAGGCAATGAGGAAGTCTAGCAGTAATCTGGATTAGGACAGGGTGACTGAGTCCACAGGGGGAACACAAGAGTGCTACGGTTTTGTCTCCCTTACATTCTGGCTTCCCCCACATCTCTCTGACGAAAGGCCCTAAAGATATCTGGTGAGGGAGACTTTTTGAAATCCTAGACCCAAAGCCATAGAAAATGAAGTGCTTCCTGATCCACCTTCCTCCCCACCCCCACCCCCACCAGGGGCAGACTGGGGCACTTTGAACTCCAAGACAAGAGTTTACCATTCCCATCTTCTCCTTACCTCACTTCCTTGGCTCCCAGTATGGGCTGGTAACAGACCTAGGCAAGGGCAAAGTGAAGGGCACACACTCTCCAAAGCCGGCATCCTGCCAGATGCTGGGATCCAGCCCAGGTCTAGGCTTATAGCCCCTGCCCAGTGTTGCATCACCCCTCTTTCCACCCCACTCATCCTGCCTACCCCCATTTCTTGAAGCTTCTAGCTCCTCTCAGAGTCATTTCAGCCCCAGCTTCTGTTGTCTTCTTGCCAGGAAACCCCCACCCAGGCTGTCTCCTCCCACCCCCCCCCCCACCTCTGTTTCAGGGCTGAATCCCTGGGGAGAGCAGGGAGGTGGGGCACAAGTGAGTATGGATACAGACCCTCCAAGGGGATATGCCTGACAGCCCCTTCCCTCTCAGATTTTGGTTGCCAAGGAGGCAGCAGGAACAGCCTGTTCTCTGCGCTCTCATCAGAGCAGCTATGCCTGGGCCCCGCCCTCTCTCCCTTCCTCCCTCCTTCCTTTCCAGACTGTTGCTAGGAAGCACCCCAAGATTTCTCAGGGTCCCACCCCTAGAAACCAGGGGATCCAGATATCTTTCTGAAGAGCCTCCCCCAAAGCCTAGAAGTCAAGACCCCACACAGCATCCTCCACCCCTGCCAAGAAGCCCCAAAGGGTTTGGGGAAACAGGGGACAGGCCCTCTACCAGCCTGCCCTGGAACTACCTCTGTGGCCTGGGCCACAGTAATCCCACCCCTCCCCCATCCTGAGCTCCTGGGCTCTGGGTGATGTTAGCAAGTGATGAGGTGTTCAGCAGACACCCCTGGACTCTGGAGACATAGCCCCACTTATTGGGGAGGTCTGGAAAGACAGTGGAGGAAACCTAAAGAGAACCCAAAACCCAGATTTTTCTTCCTCTTAGAGATCTTTCAATCAAGAAAAGGTAGTGGAAATGGAGAAAAGAAAGGGGGGACAGTTTATGGAAGTTGGGGATCGAGTGGCTGGCAGAGATGGGAGACTGGGAAATTTACCAACAATTGCCCTCCTATGGGTAAAATGGCAACTTAATGTCCCCCTACCAATCATCTTTGTCCCATCAGGTACCCTGGGTACGGGTCACAAAACAGAGAGCTAGGGAAGGGACTCAGGCCTGGCTGAACCTGGCCCTTCGTAGCTGAGGCAAGAAGTAGAAAAAGAAACTGACACCTTCTCCAGGTTGTTTTTCAGAGTTTCTCCTACTTTTATTCATTCTTTTGATACCTTTTTTTTTTTAAAGCATTTAATATGTGCCAGATATTGGACCCCCTAAATTTTCCAGCTTTTGGTCTCACTCTTGCACTCATCTGGCCTTTGCCAGGAGAGAGGGGAGGAGAGGTAGGGGCGCAATGTCTTCTACCATAGAGTTTGGGCCTTACTGTATTGCAGCCCTCCCCCGCAATGAGAGGAGATAGAACAAGCTGGTGTGGAAGCCAGGAGTATAGAGTGGTTAGTATAGAGTGGTTCTCAGGGCCTAGAGGGAGGGGTGATGCAAAGGAAATGGCAGGCCGGCTTCTTTTCCCTGCTGCTGTCCAGGCCTCGGGATCACAGCACGTCTCTTCTCCTCTGACATGGGCGTGTAGAAAGGGAAGGCATCCTTCAGGGTGTTGGGAGAGGAAACTGCTCCAAGGATTCAAATGCTGCCTTCCATTGTCCTGGCTGGTCTCTTGCTGGACCTCTATGGGGCAGTGGGAAGACAGACACACGAAATGGTAGGAGATCCAGGACCTGTCCCTGAGGTGGGTCCTTTTGGTAGGCTTCTCCCCCATCCTCCTCTCCCCTAGATAAATAGAAAGTAGGGATTTTGATGTAGGGACTGGTCAGAGAAGGGAACTGGTTTGGAACCAGCTGTGTATGAGTGTGTAGGAACAACTCTTTCTTTGTCCATCCACCTGCTGCCAAGTAACTCCCCATAGTGGGGGGACCCAGGCAAGCTTCCAAAGGAAAATGGTTCAGCTGGGGAGGGGAATGACTCAGTTTCCCTGTGGAGAGAAAGGAAACTGAAACCTTCTGTGCCTTGTATGCTTACCAAGTATTTCAATGTTTCTGGGTCTAGACTCTTGTCATTTTTCCTTATACTTCTTTCTAGCCTAGATAAGGAATGTTCCCATCCCTTTGGGTACCCACACCCCTGTTCTCCACAGCCTTTTTTTTTATTTGAGAGCGCGCGCGTGCGCACGAGAATCTTAAATAAGCTCCACGCTCAGCTCAGAGTCTGACATGGGGCTTGATCCCGGGACCCTGGGCTCATGACCTGAGCTGAAATCAAGAGTCGGACATGCAACCAGCTGAGCCACCCAAGTGCCCCTCTCCACAGCCTCTTACCCCAGCCAAGACCCCACTCTGGCCTAGCTCCTTTTCTGCCACTGCTCCAGTGTTGCCATGTCACTCTGTCTGGCTGGCTTCCACCTGCCCCTTTTCTCCAGCCAGACCAGCCAACAAGATGAAGACATTGGGGCTTGGAACTAAGAGAGCAGGGTTGGGAGCTCAGCCTTCACTGGTGCTGAGGGGGAAGAAATGGACAGCAAAAGAAAGTGGGGTAAGAAAGGTTTTTGAGAAGAGTACCTGGGTGGCTCAGTCAGGTAAGTGTCTGACTTCCGTTTAGTTCATGATCTCAAGGTTCATGAGTTTGAGCTCTGCATTGGGCTTTCTGCTGTCAGCACAAAGCCCGCTTTGGATCCTCTGTACACCCCCCTGCCCCTCCCCCACTCGCAGTCTCAAAAATAAATAAATAAATAAACATGAAAAAAAGAGGTTTTACAATTTTTTTAACATATTCATTTTTGAGAGACAGAGAGAGACATAGTGCAAGCAGGGGAGGGGCAGAGAGAGAGGGAGACACAGAATCTGAGGCAGGCTTCAGGCTCAGAGCTGTCAGCACAGAGCCTAGTGTGGGGCTCGGACCCACGAACCATGAGGTCATGACCTGAGCTGAATTTGGACGCCTAACTGACTGAGCTACCCAGGTGCCCCAAAAAGGAAGGTTTTTGAGAAGGGCTGTGTGGAGGAAGGGTTTCCTTTATATCCAAAGGGGATGTCTCTTACCCACAGGAGGATTTTCATAGAGTTCCATGCTTGGGGAGAGAGGATCCAGCTAGGGAGCCTGTGGGTTCTAGAGAGCTAATGTGGTGTGGAGGAAAGAGGTGGTGTATGGAAAGGCTGTCTCTGATATTTACAGATCAGAGAGGCAAGACAGTCAAAGTAGGGAAATTGAAGATGGCCCGTGTCCACAACTAAGGGAGCCCTCCTAGTTCTTTAGGAGTCCAGTTCTTGGGGGGAATCCTGCCAAGCCTAGAAAAGGAGCTGCTGGTGAGAGGTGGGGGACAGGGAAGGCAGATGGCCTGACTACAAAAGCCGCCTCCCTGCCACTGTGAAGTGGGAAGGAGGCACCCCTCCATCCCCCAGAGATGTGCCAGGCTTCCTGCCAGAGAGGGATGGTTTAAGCTCAGAATACCACTATCCTCAGGGCCCAGATATTCCCCAAATGTACCCAACACCCACTAACTCAGTCACAAAGTTGACAGCTTCTCTCTAAGAGGGGCAGTTTGGCCTATGGGGGATGGGAAGGGAGCTGTAGGATCCAGGAATGGCCCAAGGTGGGGGCCCTGGGCTGCTGTAACCAGGCAGGAGTGAGAGGAAGGAGCAGGCAAAGGTAGAGTGGGGGCCTGGGAGAAGGGAGGTCAGGTTCATATGAGGCTGCAGAGTAACAGGGGTTGTGGTCATCTCAAGTGTGAGTGTATGTGTGTGTGGCTGGGGTCAGTTTGAAGGTTAAGTGTGAGGAGTCTGGGTTCTCCCTCCTTGCTGCTTCAGAAGCTTTGGCTCCATATATTTGGCAGCTGTTTTACAGAAACACTGTTTCCCAGTGGTGTCACTTGGATAGGCACAAAGGGGGCCAGAATGGGGGCGGGGTTGGGTATATGGGGAGGCAGAAAGGCCATAGGGAGTAATGACCTTAGAGAGATGTGATCTGGCCCTCCTTCAGCTGCACGCTACCCCTAAGAACAGGGATCCTTGTCTCCCTGTTGTAATTAGGCTCTGGATACCCAGGATCCTGTTATTCTCTGCCCCAAGGGCCACAAGTTTGCTTCCAGAGTCTGAGCACACTGCTGTCCCAGATTCATTACCCTGATGACGGATTTTGCCACTGAAAGGGTGGCCAAAGAATGATTGCTGGGGAATATGGGCAGAACTTGGCCTCATGGACTGGGATATCAACCCCCTTAGGGTATGGGATGGGGGAGCTGAAAGTAGGGGTGGCAGGATACTGGCTCGGGCCTTCATGTTTACTCTTGTCCTCGGTTATAAATGTTAGGGACGATCTGTCCATAGGACAGGGCAGGGACAAGGGCTATATATAGGAAGGGTCAGACATTGGAGCCAGAGGTGGATAGCACTTGCTTTTGAGCTTCTCACTAGAGGGGGGAAAGAAGGGCTCATGCCCAAAGCCCTGAACATAATTATGTACAATATTGTTCCATAGGATAAGCGAGACATCATATTGTTTTTAATAAACTTAAAGAAAAAAGAGAATAGTTTAGCTTTACAGGAAAACATTTGAGGATAGTAGAGGGTCCCTACATTCCCCATACCCAATTTCTCCTTTTATTAGCCTCTTACATTACATTAGTATGGTATTTTTTTTTACAACTAATGAACCAATCAATATTGATTATGTTGTTATTAACTACTGTCTGTGCTTTACTCAGATTTCTTAGTTTTCACCTAATGTTCTTCTGTTCCAGATGACATCTGGGATACCAAGTTACATTAAATACTTGTGTCTCCTTAAGCCCTCTTGGCTATGACAGTTTCTTAGACTTTCCTTATTTTTGATAACCTTAACTTCAGTTTTCCTTCTTACTTTCCTCTTTACTTCTTCCCATATTCAAGCAGTGTGCAAGGCCAGGAGATTCTGGGAGGACTGCCAGATTTGGGGGTTAAGTGGTGATGTGTGTAATTGATCAATCCCTAATGCCGCCTCTGGGATAAAGGTGTGGAAATAAGAACTCTGGTAGACTCAGGGGTGTAGGAACACCAAAAAAAAAAAAAAAAAAAAAAAAAAAAAAAGACCAGGAAAGAGAAAAACGTATTGCTTAACGAATGCCACGCCCCTGCTATGCCTAGTAACTAGCATGTAATGAAAGGGTGTCAGAATATCATTTAAACGCCTGGTCGACAGTGACGTCTTGGGGCTACGCCTGCTTGCTAGCGGTCTTTCGAGAGCTCTTCCCCCTCGGCTCCCCGAGTCTCTGTGATGCTTCAGCTCTTACATATTTTTCCCTACAGCAGAGAAACAATGAGGGCAGACTAGTTTTTAGTTTCTTAGCTTCCTCTCTAGCCCAATCCAAGGAACTACAATTCCCAGAAAACATCGTGGCGTGACCTGTCTCCTTCTGCGTTCTTATTGGCTCATGTTTGTTGCTCTCAGCCAATAGAAGTTAAGCTCTTTGATAAGTGCCAAAATGGCGATTCCTAGGATCTAGAACTAACTTGTACGGTAGGCTTAAAATTGGGAAGGTGGTGGATGAAAGGGAAATAGGGAAATATAGTTTTAAGGTTGGGGAAGGTGGAGGAGATGGAGGATTTGGGGTGGTAGGGGCTGAGGGACTTAGCCAGGGCTAAGGGCGTAATTAGGCAATCGGAATAGGCTTAACCCCTTGCTCCCACCTTTACTCTTTGTACTAAGCGCCTTTGACCCCCTCTTCTTAGTCCTCCAGTTTAAGGAAGGGATGGTTCAGGAGGGAGGAACTTGATAGAATCTCTACCTTGTCCTTTCTCCATTTTTATCGTAGTTCCTTTGTCTCCCTTAAATCTTCCTGGATCCCATTTCATTCTGTTCTGCCCTCCCCTGTTCTTTCCCTCACAGTCTCTTCTTCTCTTAGCTCAGTTTCACCCACCTCAAAGCTTACCTCCATCGGCCCCTTCTCAGAGTGAAATCATGAAGGTGGTGAACCTGAAGCAAGCCATTTTGCAAGCCTGGAAGGAGCGATGGAGTGACTACCAGTGGGCAATCAACATGAAGAAATTCTTTCCCAAAGGAGCCACCTGGGACATTCTCAACCTAGCAGGTCTCATATCAAGTAGGAAGGAAGGATGGGAGGGCTAAACCCAGAAAAGTTATAACCACTCAGTCTTGCTTTGTTTATTCCCCTTGCAGAAGCGCTACTGGAGCAGGCCATGATTGGACCTTCCCCCAATCCTCTCATTCTGTCCTACCTGAAGTATGCCATTAGTTCCCAGGTAAACTGTCCCACCTATTCCAGAGAGTGAAGATTTGAAGGTAAAAGTCTTGGAGTAACGTTGTCAGCTCACACTTTCTAGGCGAATTTGTTTGAACACATCACTTCTCTGAGCCTCCATTTTCTTTTGAAAATAATACTTCACTGGTTGTGATGAATGGTACACTAACTTATTCTATCAATAAATGTTCATGAATGCCTGTATGCATCAGGGAGTGGTGTAGGCCCTGGGGATATAGCTGTGAACAAGACCTGATCCCAGCACATAAGAAAGAACGAAGTTATGGGTAATAACAGACATGGAAATAAGCAGTCAGTCACAGGATGGATTTATGATGTAGATTAAGACAGTACTATGGGAGTACATGGGAAAGGCAAATAATTCAGTCTGAGCAATCAGGGAAGGCTTTCTGGAGAAAGTGATGTTTAAACCAAGACCTTATTATTAATAAGAGTTAGCCAGGCAGATTGGTGAGAATACACAAAGCAGAAAGAAAAGCACATACAAAGGCTGGGAGGCAAAAATCACATGTTTAGGAACCAAAAATAATTTGTATGGCTAGAGCAGTAGTTTTGGTCTCTGGACCCTTTTATGCTTTTAAAAACCATTGAGACTCCCACAAAGCTTTTGTTTGTATGTATTATATCTATCCGTATTTACCATTTTAGAAATGAAAACGGAGTAAGTTAAAAAATATTTATGAACTTATTTAAAAGCACCAAAAAGTAATGTCTGTTAAATAAAGCCTGTTATGTTACATGTTAATATAAATAACATTTTAATGAAAACTGTATTTTCCAAAACAAAAAAGCTAGTGAGGAAAGTGGTATTGTTTTACGTTTTTGCAAATCTATTTAATGTCTGGCTTAATGGAAGGCAGCTGAATTCTCATATCTGTTTTTGCATTCAATTGTTGCAATAGGCTATTTCAGTTGAAGTGTATGAAGAAAATCTGGCCTCACACATCAGATATTTAGTTTGAAAAGGACAGAGTATATTAATAAGCTTTTCAGATAACTGGATATTCATTGATGTACTAAAATTCAGCAGGTGATGTGAAACCACATCAATGAACTTTAAAAAAAAATCAATTATTTTTAAAATAAGCTCTACACACATGAGGGTTGAACTTACGACCCTGAGATCAAGAGTTGCATGCTCTACGGATTGAGCTAGCCAGGTGCCCCTCAATGAACTTCTTACACACTGTTAACATTAAGATCTATTGGTCTTTCTCTTGCACTTTTACTCATGAATGATTTTATAATATCATGAATTGATCATGTGGAAAATACCCATTACTGAATTACATAATTATTGAGACATTTAATTATATGATTTACATGTCATGGAGCCTCTGGAACATTCCATGTTCAGTTGTGAGAGAATGAGAGTAGAAAAAGCAAATAACATCTTAGCAATATTTAAAAACATAGTTTTTTAAAAAATGTTTATTTATGTATTTATTTATTTTGAGAGAGAAAGATAGAATCCCAAGCTGGCTCCCTGCTGATCAGTGCAGAGCCCAATGCATGGCTCGGTCTCACAAATGGTAAGATCATGACCTGAGCTGAAATCAAGAATCAGATGCTTAGCTGACTGAGCCACCCAGGTGCCCCTAAAAAATAGTTTTAATCTCACAGATTCCAGGGGTCCCTGGATCATATTTTGAGAACTGCTGGGCTAGCACTTCAAGAAGGAGGTAGAGAGGGCACAAAGGACCTGTGAGTGATGCTAAAGAGTTTGGACTTTATCCTAGGGTGACAAGTAATCATTTAAAGAGTTTTAAGTGGAGGAATGGTATGATAGTGATAGGATATGTATGTATGTGTTTGTATAGACATTTAACATGCAATAAAATGTACAGATCTTAAGATGAATTCAGTGAGTTTTAGCAATTGTAATATACCCATGTCACAAACATTCAAAATAAGATACAGAATGTTTCCATTCTCCCAGAAAGTTGCCTTGTGCCCCTTTCTAGCCCAACCTCTTACAACCACTAAATGTTTTTTGTCACTGTAGATTAATCTTGCCTATATTTGGATTCCATAGAAATGGTATCATCCAGCAATACCCTGTACTCTGTCTTCTTTTGTTTAACATAAATGTTTTTGAGATTTATCTATGCGGTTGTGTATGTTAGTAGTTCATTCTCTTTAAATTGCTGAGTAGTAGCCCTCAGTTGGCATGTATTTCTTATTTCTTTTTCCTCTTGGCTTATGTCTGCTTTCCATGTGAGCACGTGTTCATTTACCTTATTCTTTTTAACTGCTGCGTAATGTTCCATGTGTACTGTATTTTAGGTTGCTTTTAATTTTTTACTGTTCTTATTGATGCTTCATTAAACATTCATTCTTATACTTAGCCTGTCTGCACTTCTGGGAGTTTTCCCTAGGATAGATACCTAGAAATAGAATTGCTAGCTTGAAGCATTCCCACATGTTAAATTGCAGTAGATTCTGGGGCGCCTGAGTGGCTCAGTCGGGTAAGCACCTGGCCTTGGTTTAGTTTGTGAGTTCACAGTTTGTGGCCTTCACAGTTTGTGAGTTCGTGCCCCGTGTTGGGCTCCATGCTGCTGGTGCAGAGCCTGCTTGGGATTCTCTCTCTCTCTCTCTGCCCCTCTCCCACTCGTGCTTTCTTTCATTCTCAAAATAAATAAAAATTAACAAAAAATTGCAGTAGATCTTGCACATTGCCCTCCAAAAAGGATGGTATCAGTTTATACCCCCTCCGTAGTGTTTGACGGTGTTTCTCAACACCTTTCCAATGCTGGATAGAATAAGCAAAAAATTCCTTCACATTATAATTTGTATTTCCATAATTGTGATGTTGAGCATTTTTTCCATATTTACTGGCTCCCTGTATATCTTCTGGGAATTGCTAATGCATACCATTTGCCTGTTGTCCTAATTTTTTTGTTATTGTAAAAGCTTTATTGAGATATAAATCACATACTATACAATGTATCCATTTAAAGTATACAATTTATTGGGTTTTAGTATATTCAGAGTTGTACAGCCACTACAACAATCAATGTAGAACATTTTTATCAGCACAAGAATTCTTACTGCTTTTTAAGTGTCTTAATATAATTGATCTTTTAATCCTGTTATGGTTTTCTATCACTTTTTTTTTTTTTTTTTTACTTTTTGGTTTTATTTTCTTAGTATGCAGAAATTTTTAATGTTTTTGTTGTCAGATTTAACCATTTTTTCCTATATGGCTTTTGTCTTGCTTAAGGGCTTCCTTCCCTGCTCCAAGGATCAAAATATATTCTTCTCTAATTTCTGCCAACACTTCACTTTTGTTTTTTGTATTTATTTTGTTGAATCCATTTAGGATTTATTGTGGTGTGAGGAAGAGATCCAAATTTATTTATTTTTCCTAATAGGTGGACAGTTGTTTCAATTGCCTTTATTGAATAGGCCATTCATTGTCATATCCTAAATTCTCTTACAAAGTTCTATTTCTTTTTCTTTTCTTTTTTTTTTTTTTTTGACAAAGGTCTATTTCTTGGTATTCCAGTTTAATTCATTGATATATTTGTCCTTTCTTGCACTAGTATTTGACTGTTTTAATTACTATACCTTTATGGTATGTTTGATGTCTGGTTAGGCAAGTCTTCCCTTAGTTTAATTTTTCAAAAATTCTTTGGCTGTTTTCAGGCATTTTCTTTTTTTCTTTCTTTTAATGTTTATTTATTTATTTTGAGAAAGAGACAGTGCATGTGTGTGTGCACCCCTGTGTAAGTGGGGGAGGGGCAGAGAGAGAAGGAGAGAGAGAATACCAAGCGGGCTCTGCACTGCCAGCGAGGAGCCCAACACAGGGGCTCAAACTCAAGAAATATGAGGTCATGACCTGAGCTGAAATCAAGAGTTGGATGCTCAACCGACTAAGCCACCCAGGCTCCCCTAGGCATTTTCTTTTCCAGACATTTTCTATTTTTAATATTTATTTATTTATTTATTTATTTATTTATTTATTTATTTATTGTTAACTTTTTTTGAGAGAGAGAGAGGGCACAAGTGATCTAAGGGCAGAGAGAGAGAATCTCACGAGGGGCAGAGAGAAAGAGAGGAAAAGAGAGAGAGGGTGGGGCGCCTGGGTGGCGCAGTCGGTTAAGCGTCCGACTTCAGCCAGGTCATGATCTCACGGTCTGTGAGTTCGAGCCCCGCGTCAGGCTCTGGGCTGATGGCTCGGAGCCTGGAGCCTGTTTCCGATTCTGTGTCTCCCTCTCTCTCTGCCCCTCACCCGTTCATGCTCTGTTTCTCTCTGTCCCAAAAATAAATAAAAAACGTTGAAAAAAAAATTAAAAAAAAAAAAAAGAAAAGAGAGAGAGGGAGAGAGAGAGGTGGGACTCACCCAAAGTGGGGTTCGTGTTTTACCCTAAGTGGGGTACAGTCTCACCCGAAGTGGGACTTGAGCTCACCCAATGTGAGACTCAAACTCATGAACCATGAGATCATGACCTGAGCTGAAGTCAGATGCTTAAACAACTGAGCCACCCAGGTGCTCCTTTTCCAGACATTAAAAAAAATTTTTTTTTAATGTTTATTTATTTTTGGAGGTGAGAGAGATGGAGTGGGAGGGTGGGAGGGGCAGAGAAAGAGGGAGACAGAATCTGAAATGGGCTCCAGGCTCTGAGCTGTCAGCACAGGGCCTGACTTGGGGCTTGAACTCCTGAACTACGAGATCATGACCTGAGCAGAAGTTGGACGCACAACTGACTGAGCCACCCAGGCACCCTGTCCTTTCCCAGACATTTTAAAATCAGCTTGTTAAATTCTTGTAAAAATCCTATTATATTTTAATGGGGATTTTTTTGACTTTCTGGATTTGGGGAATTTGTGGATTAATCTTAGAAAGATCACACTTGTAAAAAAAAAAGATCACTCCGGTTATAGCTTGAAGAATGAGTTGGAATATACACGTGTGTGTGTGTGTGTGGAATATACACACACGTGTATATACGAGCTGGAATACACGTATATATACATATGAGATGGAATATATATATGTATGTATATGAGTTGGAATATGTACGTGTGTGTGTGTGTGTATTTTTAAGTTTATATATGTATGTATTTCTTTAAGTAATGTGTACACCCCGCATGGGGCTTGAACTCACAGCCCTGAAATGAAGAGTTGCATGCTCTTCCACTGAGGTAGCCAGGCGCCCCAGGCTTTTTTTTTTTTTTGCCCAAGGACCAAATAGTAATACTTTGCAGGCCATGTGGTGTCTGTCACCATTATTCTGTCATTATAGCTTGAAAGCATATATAGATGGTATATAAGTAAATGGATATGCCTGTGCTTTGATGAAACTTTGTTTAAAAAAAAAAAGATAATGGGTCCAATTTGGCTTGCGAGTCATAGTTTTCCAACCCCTGATTAACCCTTATTGCAGTAAATTCAGGTAAGAGATGATATTAGCATAAACATGGGAAGTAGCAGCAGAAAAAAAGATGAATTCAAGAACTGTTCAGGAGGTGGCAGAGAGGACTTGGTGATTACCTGGATGAGGCACATGAGAGAGAGGAAGAAATCATGGCTAGTGTCTAGGTTTCTGGTTTGGACGACTCGATGGCTGATGGGATCTTAAGGAGACAGTGGGAAAAGAGTAGGGCTGCTGTTAAGGTTGGGGTACCGCTGAGGGGTGGAGATGACACTGATTTTGGCCTTGTTAAGTAAGGTGCCTGTGTGGGCTAACAAAGAGAAGATACTCAGTAGGTCCTTCAACATATGTGTCCAGAACTTAGAAGAAGAGGCCTAGACTGGCACTGTTGATTTTGGAGTTGTCGACTGTAGATGGTGATGGAAGCTGTGCGCATTGACAGGAGTGCCTAGAGAGGGTGGAGAGTAAGTACAAGAGAGACCCAAGCCAAATCCCTGAGGAACCAATCACAGTCGTAGAGAACACGGCTAGGAAAAAGATGCCTCACAGGAGTCTGAAAAGAAGAGATCAGTGAAGAGGGAAGAAAAGCAAGAGAGCGTGGTATCGAGAGAAGCCAAGAGAGAAGAGGATCAAAGAGTGAAGAAGTGTTTCCTGGTGTTAGGTGCTGCTGAGAGGTCTGTGAGATTGGAACTGAGAAGTATCCATGGGGTTTAACCAGTTTGTTGATGAGCTCAATGAGGAGATTCCTACAGTGGTAAGGACATAAGTAATTGGAGTGGGTGGAATTGTGAACGGAAGGTGGGGAGGTAGAGACAGCGAGTGTGGAGAACTCCCATCTGTGGAGAGCAGGATAGAGAGAGTGGTGATTAATTGGAAATGGGGGGGAGGGGTGGTCTGCGGGAACTTCTTTTTTTTTTTTTTTAATTTTTTTAACGTTTATTTATTTTTGAGACAGAGAGAGACAGAGCATGAACGGGGGAGGAGCAGAGAGAGAGGGAGACACAGAATCGGAAGCAGGCTCCAGGCTCTGGGCCATCAGCCCAGAGCCCGATGCGGGGCTCGAACTCACGGACCGTGAGATCGTGACCTGAGCTGAAGTCGGACACTCAACCGACTGAGCCGCCCAGGTGCCCCCTGCGGGAACTTCTCTTAAAAATGGCAGAATCTTGAGACATGTAAACACTGATGGGGAAGGCAAGAAGGAGAACAAGGCCAAAGTAACAGTGAGAGAGAAATAAATATATATGCAGGAGTTTCACTACAATCAGCATTGTAAAGTGCTGTGCAAAATTAGTAATTGATTCTTCCTTCCAAGTCCAGAGGCTCTTCAGTTCAGTGCTGTGCATGGAGAGGGCACTTAGGAGTAGCTGAGGGTGTTGAATATGAAGAGGAGAGGAGAGAGCAGCCGCAGGGTCAGTCTGGGCTAGCCAGGTGTGCAGCGGACACATAGACGGTCTTCAGCCTCAGAGTCTGGTGGTAGCTTAGAGCTTCTACACTGATAGACACAGTAGACTGGAATAGGTTAAATCCTGCTGTGAAAAACAGTTCGCCGTGTGGAAAGTAGTTCTAGGTCTCAAGGGTAGCAGTGCTTTCTCGATATTGTTAGCTAAAATTTACTGGACAGAATTCTGAATTTGGAGACCATAAATACATTAGAACATACTGCATCTCTCAGAACGTAGAAAATTGGGGGTTTCTCTTCCGGGAGTTTGGGGTTAGTTTCAGTGGGAACATCCAGCTCCCTCTTCAGGTTGGTATCCAACAAGGTTCATTTCTCTGCCAAGCTCTTGCTATGGGGACATCAGTTATAAATAAACAAATACTTGTCTGGAACGTTATGGTCATTCTGCCCAGGCAGGCTCCCAACTTTCTGATCACCATCAGACACCAGCTATGGCTTCACAGAACATCTTGCTGTGAGTTGTACTAAACACTAATTGTGTATTTAAGTCCTCTGTGTATTTTGCTCTTGTTTATTTAAGAATACTAGTTAAATGTGTCTGAACAGAGAGCACTCTGTTCACATGATGGAGAAATTATACACAGAAGGCATTGCCATGCATGTAAAATTCACCATATTAAGGTCATTGAGGCTGACTTCACTTTCCTCTTGAATCTCTGGAAATTTCTATTCCTCTTGGGAAGACAACCCACGAAGCAGGTGATTATCCTGACAGCTGCTATCATTGTAATCTTTTTTATTACAGTGTATTTTGCCACTGATTTTTAACTACTTTCTAAAGTATTATTTATATTTTATCAGCATGCAATAAATTTTTTTTTAAATATGACAACTTAATAGACTTTCTCTAGGTTTTAATTTCATGCAGGACACATTGGTTATTTCTTTTCAACTACATCTCCAATCCTATGGATAGGTTTTACTAATAGAGATTTATTTTAAATACATTTTTTTTTCAGAATGCTAGTTCCTAGAATTCACCAATCCAAAGTAATAAAAGCTTACTGAGGACCTACTATGTGCTAAGCCTGGGCTACATTCTAGAGAAACAGATATAAATTCACCACTGTTTCTGTTCTCAGCTCACTGTTCAGATAGGCTTTCTCTTAGTCAGATAAGCTTGGAAAGTATTATTTACTGTTTCCATTTATCTTAGAGGTTCTCATTATATACAAGCATATTATGACTCAGCAAAGCTAAGCAAAGAAAGCTATTTAGTCCGTGGTTTCTTAAATTCATATCACACAAAAGCTGTGTGTGTGTGTAAAGTTTCTTAACATCTTGGGGAATCTTTGGAAGAACATCATGCAATAAATATTTCTACAGTAACAGAAGTGCTGTGTATCTGTGCTAAAACGGTAGCCACTAGCCACATGTGGCTGTTGGGCACTTGAAATGTGACTAGTCTGACTAAGGAACTGAATATTTAATTTTATTTAATTTAAACTTAAACAGCCACTTGTGGCTAGTGGCTTCCCTATTGGATAGTGCAACTTTGGAAGCTACTTTGAGAAATGCTGATCTAAAGGTGTGTTTTTACTTATTCATTCTACCAACATCATAGCAAGTTCATGGTGGTCACTGAGTAAAAGCATCCTTGTCCTCAAGGAGCTCCTAGTTTGGTGGGGGCAACAGGTACCTGCTGTGTAATGATGGGTATAAGGGGATTAATTACTTGGAGCACATGGGAAGGAGGTTGGGGTCGATCAGAGAAGGTGTCCTGGAGGAGTCCTAGAGAGTAAATCCTAGAGAATCAGAGTGTGTATCATGAAATTCACTACAATTTCAGTGTGCAGGTATTACCTGTTCATTGCAGGAAATGTTTCTTCATCTCCAGTTGTTGTAAATAAAAGTACTCTGAGGGCACCTGGGTGGCTCAGCTGGTTAAGCGTCCGACTTTGGCTCAGGTCATGATCTCACAGTTTGTGGGTTTGAACCCTGCACCAGGGTCTGTGCTGACAGAGCCTCTCCTACTCTATAGAAGCTGTAGGAGTAAAGTAACATAACCTCATTTCTATCCTTTCTTCTGCCTACTAGCAATTATTTTAACCTTGTATGTAGTGGACAATGAGTGGCATGTGAACATGAAACACGGCATTTTGGAATGCCCACCCTGATCTTAGTGGGTGTATGCTCATGGTGTCATTTATGGTGATTTTGATAGAAGCAGGGATGGGGACAATGTCTAGTTTTCCTGCCTCTCTTTTCGTGGGTTGAGGAAGGCCTGTTGAAGGGGTTGAACTTTTTGAGCTGCAGAAATTTGAAGTGTCAGTGTTTGATCCTGTCAGCTGTGACGCTAGTTGTCTGAACTTTATCTTTCTTCTTTCCATCCAGATGGTGTCCTACTCCTCTGTCCTCACAGCAATCAGTAAGGTATGACCATAGCCATTTATGAGCTAGGTGGAGGGCATGGGAGCAGAGAGATGATAGTGACAGATGGGACCCCCTCTGTTCGCCTGCGCGGTCACGTACACTCTGAGACTGGAGAGGCAGCACGTGATGCCTCTGGATGGCATTGCTGTGTTCCACTGGAGGGAGGGAGATCCTGGGAAGTGGGGGGCTGGCAATTAGGAGCCAACTTCCAATGTTGAAAGAATGCCGAGTCTGAAACCTGAGGTTGGAGGGAAGATGAGTAGGAATTCTGAATATGCCGTCTGCCTCATGTGTGAGACCAGAGGTCAACTGGGATGTTTGTGGTATCATTAACTGTTCTTTCTGCAGTTTGATGACTTTTCCCGGGACTTGTGTGTCCAGGCTTTGCTGGATATCATGGACATGTTTTGTGACCGGCTGAGGTAATGGCAGGGCTTGTTAACTTCCGGTATTATCCTAGCTTAAAGGAGAAGCTCCAAGCATGTAGACTGAGGCCAACTCTGTGGGTTCCCACACTTCTTTCCCCTCTGCTCTTCTGCACCCACCCACCCCCATCCTTTTCTACTTAGTCCCTTGGGATAAAAGACCTCTTCTCTTTGGAGTAGCTCATTTGAAATCTTGTCCAGTGGAAGTTGGGGCTGTCTTCCCTAGGACTTTGCTAGCTTCCCAGCTCTCTTCCCTCATAGGGGCGTGCCAGCCACTCTGGGGAAGATTGGTGTGGGTCATATTTCAGCCTTTGGAGCCAAGACAGATTTTGCATCCTTTCCCGGTAGCTGTCATGGCAAAGCAGAGGAGTGCATCGGGCTGTGCCGGTCCCTTCTCAGCGCCCTCCACTGGCTGCTGCGCTGCACTGCAGCCTCTGCAGAGCGGCTCCGGGAGGGGCTGGAGGCCGGCACTCCAGCAGCTGGTGAGAAGCAGCTTGCCATGTGCCTGCAGCGCCTGGAGAAGACCCTCAGCAGCACCAAGAACCGGGCCCTGCTCCACATCGCCAAACTAGAGGAGGCCTGTATGTCCCCTGGTTCCCCTGAGCCCCACCTTCCACTGTTCCCATAGCTGGTTCTTTAATTGAAAGGGGAGAGGCAGGATGCCATCCCACTTCTTTCCAGGAGGATCTGAAATCATCCCACTTCCTTTTTTTTCTCCCCATAAGCATTGCATACATCCCAGGGACTTGGGCAGGGTGGCACCCGAGCCAATCAACCAACAGGTATTTACTGAGCATTATTGTATGCCCAGCACTGTGCCAGGTGCTGGGGATGGGGGGTGGGGGGCTACCAAAGGAGCATGTGGCAGGGTCCCTGCCCTCAACAAGCATACATGCTAGTGGGGAGCAAGACTAGTATGTGATAAACATGGATGAAGTTAGAGACAAGAGAAGTACACCATCCATCCTTGTGTTTGTCTCCGCGCTACTCATCTCCTGAAAGTAAATGACTCTTGTTTTTGAGTGTTGCCTAACATGTCCCTTTGAACATGGTACCTGTCTGCTATCAGGCCTGTTGTATCCTACACCGCTTGACTCAAGTGCAGATGTTAACTCTTGAAACCCTCCAGAGCCTGAAGGAGATAGATCACCCGGTGGGAGGGAAGTACTGGTTTTCTGGACATGTTGCCCAAGACCACAGTCTTGTGGCTTGAGACCACCTAAGGATCTCTTGTTCTCCAGTAACAACAATGCTAGAATGGGTTACATCCAGGTCTTCAGGACATGTTTGGAGAACTTGTTATAGGATTAGTATATTTGTTAACTTTTCAAAGTATGTTTTATTGCCTGTGAGAAGTCCAGAAAGATGACCTGTCTATAAAAATGGGCCTTGTTGACAGTATCTTACCTATCTTGAACACTTGACCAATGTTTAGTGGCCGAAAAGTGAATGAATATTTAACTTAATTTTAATGGATCTCAGGTCTTATTTTTTTGTTTCTTTTTCCCATGCCACATGGAGGTTAACGGGCTAGTTGGTGCCAGTATTCATCATCATTTAACCCTCTGGAGTTGTAACTAGGATAAGTGACTCATAATTAAGTGCTAAATAATGTAGCGGAGACCATGAGTTCAAGCATTTAGGCAGAGAGGTTAGCGGGTTGGACCAGTTGGGTGTGTTGTCAAAGGATCCAGACATGAACAAAAGCTAGAGGAGAGTGGTTTGAGAGGTGGCGATGAGTTGGGGCACCACAGAGGGGGAGAGCCGTGAGAGCAAAGGCCTCGACAGGGTGTGGGTGAACCCAGAAGCCTGGTTAGGAATCTAGCTCGACTGGGGTAGAGAGTGATGGCCACTTGCAAGGCTGGCCACTCCTGATGCAATTTGTGGCCACCTCCCTGTTCCAGCCACTGGACTCCAACCCCCCTGTGCCTCTCTTTGCCACTGTCTGTGTTGAACTGTACCTAGGCTCTAAAGTCAGCCACGTGCATCCCCTAGAAGGCAGGCCTCTGGGAATAGTTTCTAGGGACTTCGGTGTTGGTGCTCACTCCCCTTCTAGAAACAGTGCATGCTGCCCTCAGGCCCCTGGCCTCCATGTCATCCTCAGGGGAAGCCTCTGTGCGTGGTTTTGAGGTCCCAGGGGGGCCAAAGTCGAGGAGCTCAGGGCCATTGTCTTCCTCTCTTCTTTTCCCATTGTGTGTCTGCATTTCCTTTTCTCTGCCAGCCTCCTGGACTGCCATTGAGCATTCTCTCTTGAAGCTTGGTGAAATCCTGGCCAGTCTCAGCAACCCCCAGCTCCGGAGCCAGGCTGAGCAGTGTGGCACACTCATTAGGAGGTACCAGGCTCCCAGGCTGATTGTAGTGGAAGGAGCAAGGAAAGGCCCTGGGTGTGGGTAGGGAGATGTGACCCCTGGCCCCCACCCTTCTGCTCACCTGCCCTCCAACTCTTTCTGTCTCCCATGTATCCGTTCCCTTCAGCATTCCCACAATGCTGGCTGTGCACTCTGAGCAGCTGCACAAGACTGGTTATCCCACAGTCCATGCGGTGGTCCTGCTCGAGGGCACCATGAACCTGACAGGCGAGACGCAGCCCCTGGTGGAACAGCTTATGATGGTGAAGCGCATGCAGGTTGGGGTTCCAGAGTTGTTTCTCTGCCAGCATGTTGGGCTGGCCACTTGGGGGCAGTGGGGAGGATTCTTCTGGTACTTTTTGGGAGAACTGGGTTTCCTCTGATCGGGGTGGAAAGCAGATGGCTGTCAAACGTGGCAGTGCCATTTCGCCTGACATCTCTTGTTCTCACACTGGGGTTGGGGAGCACCCTTCGTACACAGTCTCTGAGCTTACCTGATCAGCTCCTGGCCTCCCCGGGGCCTTCAGAATATGAAAGGGGATGGGCACCCTTTTAGGCTTCTCTCTTGGGTCTTCTCACAGCATATCCCCACCCCACTTTTTGTCCTGGAAATCTGGAAAGCTTGCTTCGTGGGGCTTATCGAGTCTCCTGAGGGTACAGAGGAGCTCAAGTGGACAGCTTTCACCTTCCTCAAGGTACCTGGGACAGGGGAGCAACAGAGAGCCGAGTCTAGAAATGGTTCTCAGGAAAAGCAGTGACACCCAGGATCTCTGTCCCGCATTTCTCCCCGCTGGCATTGTCTGCAGCCTGCTGGGTCCCCCAGTGCAAGTTCCCATTGATTCTTTTCTCTGAAAGTCCCAGGGCTATATTTAGCCTACTTGGCAGGCGCCCTCCATCTTTTAGCACACAGGTGCTGTTTAGCTCAGTCATCAACCAGATTGGTGCAGGGCAGTTATGGGAGCCAGGGAAGTGGCCCCGGCCCTTGAATCGAGTTCCCTTTTGCTTGTGGCATTTCCTTGTGGAACCAGCAGAAGTGAGGGGTCCCTGTGTCCTGTAGACTGGGGGGCACCGGGCACTTGGATGCCTTTCAGCTTTCTCATTTGGCCCTAAGAGTGATTTTATTTCCAGGGTGGGAGGGTTCCTGTCTCTCTACTCAGGGCAGGGGGATGGAGGGGATGCTGTTTTTCTGGGTGAGAGAAGAAATTCATCTTCCTGTTTTTCCTCTTGTCTCACCCTCTAGATTCCACAGGTTTTGGTTAAGTTGAAGAAATACTGTCACGGGGACAAGGTTGGTTGAAGAAATGAGATGGGGAAGGGGCACAGGAGCTGGTGAATCCTTGTTTCCACCCTGGAGACACAAGGGCAAGGGAAGGGCCAGCCTTGTGTTCTGGCCCCTGGGGGAAGGCTGGAAGCGTGTGGGCACCTGAGCGTCACGCCCATCCTCCGCGAGGCGGCCAGGCCGCACCAGGGGCAAGGTTGCCCAAGGTGTCCCGGGGCCGGTGGAGGGCCATGGTGCTCTACACTCCTTCCTGTCATGTCACTGGAAGCCTGTGGTGGGTACAGCCGACTTGTCGGTGTTTATATCCAGTGGGGTGTCCTTTTAAGTCTGCATCACAGGCTGTGGGGTGTAGTGGAGGACCTAGAAGCCAGATGGCACCTTCTGGGTCTTTGTAGGACTTCACCGAGGATGTCAATTGTGCTTTTGAGTTCCTGCTGAAGCTCACACCCTTGCTGGACAAAGCCGACCAGCGCTGCAAGTACGAGCTCCCCTGCTCACCCCCACTGCACCGGAACATGTTCTGGGCTCTCCCCCCTGCTCCTCTCAGGAGACTGTCTCCTGGTTTGCTCCCCTGGGCAGGAGGCGGCAGCCCTGTAGCTGCCGAGTGCCTGCGCCCCTCTAGCGTCCCTCAGGCACTCAAACATCCTTCATCCTGAAGGAGGGAGGACAGCAGGCAGGGGCCCATTGTTCCCACCCTTCAGTAACCCCTGCCCTGCTCCCCCGTCATCACCTTTTCTCCTCACAGCTGTGACTGTACAAAATTCCTACTCCAAGAATGTAGCAAGCAGGGGCTTCTGTCTGAAGCCAGCGTGACCAACCTCATGGCCAAGCGGTAAGTGTGCGCTCCCTTGGGCTGGCCCATGGGCCGCTTGCCCTCCTCCTCTCATGTCCAGTCCAGACTTCCCGGTGCCTTTTTGCCCTCTGTCTAGAGTTCGGGTTGCAGGTGCCTGGGGCCAGGCCTAGGGATCCCAGGAACAGCAGATGCTGGTTTCTGCACCCTTAGGTGCTGCGCTTGAACTCCCACCCTCCTTTGCAAGCAAAGTAAAAATCCTAAATCTTCCTTTAATATGAAGTGAGCTTTCAAAATTGAAGTAACGATCAGTGATAAGTTGAAGCAATCGTGGTCGTGAATATGCTTTCATAAAGATCACCCCGGCCACAAAGGTTCTCCTGTGCTCCCCACCTTCTCTGGGCCTTTGCTTCTGTAAGTCAGGAACTTACCTCTATTTCTTTTCCCTTCTCCAACTGCTTATGGCCGCAGGGCAGCAGACCGGGAACACGCGCCCCAGCTGAAATCCGGAGAAAATGCCAACATCCAGCCCAATCCTGGGCTGATCCTCCGGGCAGAGCCCACTGTCACAAATATCCTCAAGGTGAGTGTGCCCTTTCCTTGCTTCCAGGGTCACGACTTCCTTTTTTCCACTTTTGCTTCTACTTCCAGATAAATAAACAGAGGTCATAGACTTCTTTGTCTTCCGGCTTTTATACGTAGTTACTTTGGAGGTAGAGAAAGGGGGAAGGCGGGGAAGCTGCCATCGAAAATAACCTCTGTTGAGCTTGAGCATTACCTGTAAGCCAGGCACCCTGGTAGATGCTTTCACCTGCTCTTGCAGAAGCAATGGGGAATCTCATAGCAGTGACCTCACCCACCCCACCCCCACCATCACCACCATCACACCACCACCACCATGATCCCAGTTTAGTTGAGAGGGAAGGATTAGAGAGCAAGGATGGATTTGGGGAATGGTTTTCCAGAACAGAGTCAGAAAGATGTAGATCAAATTTCAGGTTGTAGTATCCCATTTAATGGAGACATACAGAGAGGGAGACTGTGGTTAGGCTGTATCTGGGGGGTGTTCAGTATTGTTCAGGACTTGATTTCCTGTCATATCCCCAGACGATGGATGCAGACCACTCCAAGTCCCCAGAGGGGCTGCTAGGAGTTCTGGGCCACATGCTGTCTGGGAAGAGTCTGGATCTGCTGCTGGCCGCTGCTGCTGCCACTGGGAAGCTTAAATCCTTCGCCCGGAAATTCATCAAGTGAGGAAGGCTGAGCCCCTGGCTAGGGTTGGGGAGGCATGTCTGAAGGAGGATGTAGCAGAATAGGGCAAGGCGCTGGAGTCTGGGTCTCCCTGGAGATGCCCAGGGCAAGGCAGGCCATCCCCACGGGAGATGCTGGGGGAAGGCCCAGGTCTCTGGATGTGAAGTGCTCTTTTCTCTGCAGCTGAGCATGTTGATGAGCTGAGAGGCATAAAATGGCAGGCGTGGAGGGATTCAGGTGCACCCAATCATTAAGAAGGAGTTCTCAAACTCTGTTAATTGTTTTGGTTGACCTGGAATTTGATATGTAGAACTTGGCTCCGTCCAGTGAGCCATTAACTGGGTCTTGGAAATCTTTTTTTTTTTTTTTTTTTTAAGATTTTTATTTTTAAGTAATCTCTACACTCAGTGTGGGGCTTGACTCACAACAGTTGCATGCTCTTTAGACTGAGCCAGTCAGGTGCCCCGCCTTGGAAATCTTTTAAAAACAGATAGGAAGAGTTCTTTTTTGTGTAGTGATGTTCATTTTAAGTGTAATCCCTAATTCAGACTCTAGTGACTGCCTTTCGGGACAGGTGTAGCCCCCTGACTCTTTGCCCTGCTTGGTGCAGCCTGTCTCCATTCCTCCCACAGTTTGAATGAATTCACGACACATGGCAATGAAGAACTTGGTAAGTCAGCTCTGTGCACCTCCAGACCCTGCACTGCAGGAGGGGTGGTGGAGGCAGAGAATAAGGGAGGGCAGAGGGCCTATTGCTTATCCTGGGGAGGCTGTTTTCTCCCCTGAACAATGACGGACTGAAGCTTTTGGGGAGCCTTGAAAGAGGGGAATGCTGGGAAAAGGATTCTTCCCAAACCACCTGTTTGTCTCTTGCTCTGCCCCTTTATGATTTGGTTGGGTACTGAGGAGAAGGAGGGTATCAGGATTCTTTGATTCTAAGGAAGGGATGATGTTCCAATCGACACTCAAGAAAAGGATTCTGAGCCTCAGAGCTTTGAAGAAGCCACTTGATCACTGACCTTCCTTGAGGCAAATCCTGATCCCCTCCCAACCCAGACAAGGGCTTTGGGCCCTGCCCTAGGCAGTGGGGTCAGCCTTCTCATTCTTCATAGCCAAAGCAGCCTCAGTGCGCGCCTTGCTCTTTGACATCTCGTTCCTCATGTTGTGTCACGTGGCCCAGACCTATGGTTCAGAGGTGAGTGAGAGGAAAGCAGCCAGGATTAGGGGCACCAAGTGGGCGGGGAAAAGGGGAAGGAAATGGCCAATAACTAGGGTCCCCTCTCTCCCACTGGTCTCCTAAGCCAGTTGGTTCTGCTGGCTGCAGAACTATGGTGCCCCCACCCCTGGTGGGTCAACGGATGCCCCCTTGGTCACATCCATAATCCTTCAGTGCGACCTCCACACCCACCACTAGGTGGCAGCATAGCCCCCTCATCTTTCTCCCTTAGACCAATTCATCTTCAGTTCTTCAGGCTGGAAAGTAGAAGCGGTGGGGTAGGAAACGGAGGGGCGGGGCACTGGCTGCTGATGCTCCCTTCCTTTCCCAGGTAATTCTGTCTGAGTCGAGCTCAGGAGCACAGGTGCCCTTCTTTGAGACATGGATGCAGACTTGCATGCCCGAGGAGGGCAAGATCCTAAACCCTGACCACCCCTGCTTCTGGCCCGACTCCACCAAAGTGGAATCCTTGGTGGCCTTGCTCAACAACTCTTCAGAGATGAAGCTGGTGTCAGTGGCCGGGTGCCCGGTCCAAGGGTGGTGGCGGGGGTAGGCCAAGACCCTCTCCCTCAGCCCATCCCACACTCCCCCGTGGTGATTTTCCTCTCACTCCCACCCCTTGCAGGCAGATGAAGTGGCATGAAGCCTGTCTGAGCATCTCAGCAGCCATCTTGGAGATCCTCAATGCCTGGGAGAACGGGGTCCTGGCCTTCGAGTCCATCCAGGTAGCCCCACCTTTCCAGCAGCCTTCTCTTCTCCCTGAGACACAGAGCCAGTCTTTGATAGCTTGTTACATTTTATAAGAACACGAAGACCCTTAATCCAGGAGCTCATGTTTGGATGTTGATCTTTCTTGTAATTATAGGCTTAGCCACTCCCTCCCACCCAGGCAACTTTGGAAAAAGCATATTTGTGGTGAAAAGAGGTGTGGGATGTGGTCCAGGACTCCACCTGCTGCACTTAGCTGCCCACAGAGGCTGGGGAAAGTGATGGTCAGGGAGGGGAAGATAGTGGCCTCAGTCACCCTTTCCCCTCCCCCAGAAAATCACAGATAATATCAAGGGGAAGGTGTGCAGTCTGGCAGTGTGTGCTGTGGCTTGGCTTGTGGCCCACGTGCGGATGCTGGGGCTGGATGAGCGTGAGAAGTCTCTGCAGATGATCCGCCAGCTGGCAGGGCCACTGTATAGTGAGAACACCCTGCAGTTCTACAATGAGAGGTCAGTAACCCGTCCCCTCGCTTCTGGAACTCTGTAGGCCTGTCGTGAGAAGCCAGCACCTCCAACAACCAATATCCCCCTCTTCTCTTACCTTCCCAAAACATGCTGCTCACTCACCCACGTTCTTATTTACGTGTTCACCCACTGACTCAGCAAGATTTAGTGTGTGTCTCTGCGCCTGGAGTGTTTATAATCCAGTACCTGCTGTGTCCCAGAAATACAGACCCCAAATAGCTATGATTCCTGTCTTCAAAGACCTCAAGATCTGGAGAACTAGCTTACCAGAAGAACAGAGTGGTTATCTTAGCTCTATCACTGTCTAGGAACTATGAGCCCATCTGCAAAACTATAAGCCTTCAGCCTGCCTACCCTCGTCATCCCCCTATCTGGCTATCTTTTGTGACATTGCCCTGCCTTGGCTTTTTAGAGGCTTGGAGGACCTCCCTGGTGACTTCAGACGTTGAGTTCAGTGGTGTTGGTTCCCCCTTCCGATAACCTTTTTTTAATATAATTGTGGTAAAAATGTAACCTAAAAAAATTTGTCTTAACTATTTTTAAGTATCTAGTTCAGCAGTGTTAGGTATTCACATTGTGGGGGGTGGGGGGTGGGGGGAGGGGGGCGGAACAGATCTGCAGAACCTTTCATCTTGTAAATCTGAGACTTTGTACCCATCATGTAACAACTCACCCTTTTCCCTCCCCCAGTTTCTGGTAACTACCATTCTACTTTGTTTCTATGAATTTGACTACTTTAGGTACCCCATGTAAGTGGAATCATACAGTGTTTGTCTTCTTGTGCCTGGCTTATTTCACTTAGCACAGTGTTCCCAAGGTTCATCCATGTCGTAGCACATGTCAGAATTCCCTTCAGAATAATATTCCATCATATGTATATGCCACATTTTGTTTATCCATTCGTCGGTTGATGGACGCTTGGGTAGCTTCGCCTCTTGGCTGTTGTGAACAGCGCTGCTATGGAATAAGCATGTACAAGCAGTAAGCTAGGAGAGAGGACTCACCAGGTGGCCCTCAGGATGCTCCTAGAGGGAGGAGGTGGAAACATTGAACCAAAACACGGTTGGAGAGGGTCTGTGAGATCACATCTTTTTTCCTCACATCATTCTCTATTCCTTTGTCCCTCACATCCATCCTCCCACAAGTAATGGAGGGTGTGCTCTGACGTAATCCACGCTAAGCACCCTGACTCCTATCTGGGTGAAGAATAGTCAGAAATCTGTGGGTGCATCATGCAGGTGGGAAAAAGTGGGCCTGAAAGTCCTAGCAGCTTTCCCAGAGCTGCCCAGCATTCCAGGAATAGTTAGCGCTCAGACTCCGGACTGCATTCACGGTTGAAGACTGTGTATGAGAAAATTCCTGGACATACGCTTCTATTTGCCCAGCTACCAAAGGCCGGGAAGAGTCTTGTGGGGCAGTCCTAGGGCCATTGTCCTGGAAGTAACAGTTTACTTTGGGAGGAGGCCAAGGCTGGGCGGGACCCCCCCCCCCCAGCACTCAGCCCAAAGGGAAGTGATCATATTTATTTATGTCCAGGGATTGGCAGGGCCCCAGCTCTGGGGGATGGGGGAAGTTGGAGACAATGAAAAGAGAAAATAGGAATATATCGTTGGAATAACCTGGGGGAGGAGAGCACCCCCTCCACGCACAGGCTTTGGTCCCATCAGGTGAGAGGCCTCCCAGGAGCAGGACTGGTAGGGGCAGGTCTGCTAGGGCTTTGTGACTTCTTGTCTCCTCCCTCAGCATAGAATGGGGTTAGTTCCCCAGGAATATTTCCGTAACTCGAGTCCTGGGAAAAGTCTGGCCTGGATGTTTGCTCCACTCTTGAACCTGATATTGCCCGAACCTGAATCTCACGTCCTCTCCCCCCTCCCCCAGGGTGGTGATCATGAGCTCGATCCTGGAGCACATGTGTGCTGACGTGCTGCAGCAGACAGCCACCCAGATCAAGTTCCCATCCACGGGCGTGGACACGATGCCCTACTGGAACCTGCTGCCCCCCAAGCGACCCATCAAGGAGGTGCTGACAGACATATTTGGCAAGGTGCTGGAGAAAGGATGGGTGGACAGCCGCTCCATCCACATCTTTGACACCCTGCTGCACATGGGAGGCGTCTACTGGTTCTGCAACAACCTGATTAAGGTACCTGGGGTGCAGCGGGTGTGGGCCAGACACCCACCCAGACCTAGGCTGGGGAAGCAGGTATCCTCGAGACTCAGGGAGACCTCTGAGAAAATACCTGGTAGCACCAAAGTCAGTCCTGTCCCCGCATTTCCCTGCACCCAGCCTGGTCAGCCGGGCTTCTCTGAGAGGCCTCTTAAGTGCTGTGAGAAGATTCCTTGGAACACAGAGGCAGGTCCTGGCCTCGGGGCTCCTGGGCTCTGAGGGAAGCCCCCTCTTCAGGGAGCTGTGGCCAGGGGCTGACGCGTAGTGAGGGATGGAGCAGTACCCGAGGCTTCCCCCTGTGTGCTCTCCCAGAGAACCCCGTGTTTGGAGCCCTCAGCTGCTAAATCTCCCTCCCCGGCCCCTCCAGGAGCTGTTGAAGGAGACGCGGAAGGAGCACACACTGCGGGCGGTGGAGCTGCTCTACTCCATCTTCTGTCTGGACATGCAGCAAGTGACCCTGGTCCTGCTGGGCCACATCCTGCCTGGCCTGCTCACCGATTCCTCTAAGTGGCACAGCCTCATGGACCCTCCTGGCACTGCGCTTGCCAAGTAGGATTCTCTCAGAGCCTCGAGTCCCCACAGCATGGGGCCCGGGGGGCTGGGCTGTGGGGAAGCCCTGTCAGCTGGGGCCTGATCAGCACCGGCACGGAAACCCTCTCTGGGGCCCTCTGACTTTACCTTCTTTCCCTGGAACCCTTTGCCAGGTTAGCTGTCTGGTGTGCCCTGAGCTCCTATTCTTCCCACAAGGGACAGGCATCCTCGCGCCAGAAGAAGAGACACCGTGAAGATATCGAGGTAGGGCGCATTCATTCATGTGCTCAGAGGACATTTACTGGGCCTTCTGTGGTAAGAGACACCTTCCTTGGGTGGCTGCGTCAGGGCTCAGTTGGCCGAGCGTCTGTAAGGGTGACTGTGTGAGGGGGTCTGTCACTAGGGCTGTGGGAGGGTAAGGGAAGCTGGTCCTGCTGGAGATGCCGGCTGAGGCCTATGGGGAGCTGACTCTTCCTCACTCCTATGTGAGCTGCAGCTCTCCTCCCTGATGACAGGGAATTTGGGGACTCAAGGGTGTAAAAGTGACTCTCCCGCCCTCCAGGATTATATCAGTCTCTTCCCCTTGGATGACATGCAGCCCTCGAAGCTGATGCGACTGCTCAGCTCCAATGAGGAAGACGCCAACGTCCTTTCGAGTCCCAGTGAGTCCCAGTGAGCGTGCGGACGGGGCTGGGCGGGCTGCTCCTTTCCTGGGAACTCACCCCCGCCTGGGAAAGTTGCTTGGTGTGGTCCGTGGCTGCCTCATATCTGCGGGTCAGAGAGAGTGTGGGGGAAGTTTGTCTCATCCCGCTCCCCACTGCGCTCTGTTTTCTACCTGCCGAGAGCCCAGGGTTGTTGGGGACCTCTTCCGAAGGACTGATGCTCTTCTGCCCAGACCCCAGCCCAGCCCCGCATGCACCACTGTCCCTTCCCCGTGCCTTACTCACCACAAGTGAGTTCACTGCCTCAGGCACAGTCTGTGCCATTGACTCACCAGCTCTGGCCTTCCTTCCCCTGAAACGGCCCCTGAGGTCTGGGCTGGGACACGGGGCTGCTCCCCACTCTTCCTGCCTGAAGAGCACCCCTTCCCCTCCAGGCCCCCTTTTCCAAGGGCTTCTCCTGTGGCACTTAATTTTTCCTGTTTCCAGAGATTTCTCTTGAGTCTAGACATTTCTCTAAGGCCTTTTAGGGATTAAATCACCAACTGTGCACTTGGGCAGAGGAAAGATGTTGAGGTCGCCACCTACAAACCCTGTGACCTTTGGCCACTCAGCAAACCTGAGTCTTGGTTTCTTTGTAAAATGGGATTGCGAGGATTAAGTGGCCTGATCCACGTGCAGGCCGCAGATGGGCGCCTGGCGGTGTTCACCAAATGTACTCTCTCCTCTCCCTGTGGGATGTCTGTATTCGGGGCCCCTCTGTGACTCTGGATCCAGGACCTTTCCCGGGCAGGCCCTCCATGCCTGACGAGTGAGGGCATCCCCTGGGAAGGGGGGTTTTGAACGCAGGAGGCCTTTTCCTCAGGCCCCCTCTGCCTGGCCCCACAGCCGACCGCTCCATGAGCAGCTCCCTGTCAGCCTCCCAGCTCCACACGGTTAACATGAGAGACCCGCTGAACCGAGTCCTGGGTGAGTCCTCCCACTGCGCTGCAGCCGGAGGGGTCCTCCTGGTGTCCCTTCACTCCTGCTATGTTGCCCCATCTCCCCGGCCGCTGGCTCTCCCGTCACCCCGACTCCCATTTAGTCCCGCTTCACTCGTTTTCCTTTCACGCTTCCTCTTTTGGACGCCCCCATTTGGGGGGCATCCTGAGCACTTCTTTCCTTTTGCTTTCTGGTGCCACCACCACCTCCCAGCCTGATTCCTCTCAGCCCCTTCTCACGGAGTGCTCACTCTCCCCCCATCCCGCACAGCCAACCTGTTCCTGCTCATTTCCTCCATCCTGGGCTCGCGGACCGCCGGCCCGCACACCCAGTTTGTGCAGTGGTTCATGGAGGAGTGTGTGGACTGCCTGGAGCAGGGCAGCCGCGGCAGCATCCTGCAGTTCATGCCCTTTACCACCGTGAGTGCTTCGTCTCCAGGCCCGGCCGGTCCCCACCTTCGGGCTCAGATGGGGCAGCGAGTCTTAGTGGAAGCCTGGGGTTCAGTGACAGCCGTCAGAGTAGGAGGGGCCTCCTTCCTCCCAGGACACCGGGGCCACCACCAGGTAGCCCCAGTGAGCGGCCGTTTGTCCGTCTGTGGCAGGTATCAGAACTGGTGAAGGTGTCAGCCATGTCCAGCCCCAAGGTGGTTCTGGCCATCACGGACCTCAGCCTGTCTCTGGGTCGCCAGGTGGCTGCCAAGGCCATTGCTGCGCTCTGAGAGGCTTGGAGTGGCTGCAGGGGTCAGCCGGGGGGGCCCACGGCTCCAGGCGCCTCAGAGGGGAACAGTGAGGAAAGATGAGACATCATTGCTCATATCCACGTGATGTAAGAACCCTTTGTCATTTCCAGATCATTCCCCTACTCTTGACATCTGACCTCTAAGACGTCTCCCAGTTTCTTTCTTTCATAATTTCCTCTCCCCCTGCCGGCACCTGAAGAATGTGAGCAGCCTGGCTCTTAGCCCAGGGCCCTCCACACCCCACACCCCTGCCCTGCCCGCCCCGCCCCCCCCTTCCAACAGTAGATGTACCTCTGAGGAATTTTTACAGGTGCAGAGTGTATATATACATATATTTTTGTAACACATGAGGGAAGTTCACCTCAGCTCATTTGTAAATAAAGATCTTTGTGGGTCCCTGTGTGACTCCAAGTGGTGTCAGTGTTTGTCCCACTGGGGCAGGGAACATCTTCTTGGAATCCCATATACTGTGCCCCAGGCAGAGACTCAGTCCTGTGGCTGAGGAGGTCTGGGCTCAGGTTCCTGTGTTTGTCCACTCAGCAGGGGCAGGCCTTCCCTTCCTCAGACATGCACTGGGCGATAAGGAGTCAACACACGCCCGCCGCCTGCCCCCACACCCCAAAGTCAGACTTAACTCTGAAAAGGGAGAGGTTTTGGCTAAAGGCCCCACTGTCCTGTCCTGATGCTCTCCCACTAGGCCCAACCCCACCCAGAGTCTGACTGGCCTGGAGTTTGATCTGTGCTTTCCAAAAGAGGACTGGGGGGTGAGGGCAGGATCTGTTTAACCCTTGCTTGTCTTCTCCACACATCTCAAGCCCCGATTTCTTCAGGACCAAGCAGAGAGGGAGGGCTCTGAGCCACGTGGCTGGGGACTCTGGCCCTGCTCAGCCAGACCTTTCTTTTTTTTAATTTTTCTTTAGTGTTTATTTTGACAGAGTGGCCCCGCTCAGCCAGACCTTTCTTTTTTTTTTCTTTTTCTTTTTCTTTAGTGTTTATTTTGACAGAGTGTGTGCACATGTGCACATGAGTGGGGACAGAGGATCTGAAGCGGGCTCTGCTGACAGCAGAGAGCCCAATGTAGGGCTCGAACTCACAAACTGTGAGATCTTGACCTGAGCTGAAGTCGGATGCTTAACCAACCAACTGAGCCACCCAGGTGCCCCCATCCTTTCTAAGGAGCCAGATGGGGAAGGGAAGTGAAAGATGCTCGAGGAGCCAAGGGGAAGCCTTGAGATGGGGGACTGGGGACCGGTTGGCCATCTGAACTTTCCTGAGTCTGGTGGAGGCACCCTGGAACCACATGCATCTTCAGCTGAGGACACAGGATTGCTTCCAACCTGCGGTGTGAAGCAGCCCCTCCAATCTCTGCATCTCTCTCTCTCTGTCTCTCTCTCTCTCACACACACACACACACACACACACACACACACACCTGCCCACTCACCCTGTGAGCTCAACAGCCCCTGAGGCTGAGACCAGCAGAGAAGTGGCAGCTGACCTGAGTTGCTCCCTGTCAGATCGGAGGCAGAACTTGAGGGAGAGAAGTACAGGGCCGGGAATTTGAGTTCTGACCCAGGTTGTCACCCTGAATTCAGATCCTAATCTGTAAAAGGCACTTACTCTATTGTTGTGGGCAGCTGTGAGTATGGATGGGCTGGAGTTTATGGAAGATGATAAACTGACCAGCTCTGTGCAGACATTAAATCCTCCCTTGCTTTGGGCCAGTGTCTGTCCATGTCTGGACTATTAAGACTCCCCAATCCCACGTTCTCTCCCAGTATGGTTGTCCATCTGCCTTCTGTCTTCCCACTAGGCTGTGGCTCCTTGAGGCCAGGGACCATACGTGCCTTGCCCACTGCTGTGTCCCTAGCACTTAGCTCAGTGCCTGCACAGAGCAGGTACAAGAGAAATCCATGCTAAAGGCGTGAATGTTGATGAGCTAGAGGACGGCCCTCTTCCTCCCTGCACCTCCTCTTTCTCTCCCTCTGGCCTCACCCCCCACTCAGCCCTCCCCCATCCAATCCCTGGCTGGGCACCAGCTGGACTCAAGAAAGAGGAAGAACGTTTACTGGAGACAAACAAAACACTTTATTATCACAGTTTGGCTACAGTGAGAAAGTGGGGGCAGAGGTGGAGGGTGAAGAGTTGAACGTTCCTCTCACTCCATCACACAGGCCCCGCACTCCCAGTCCCCTTCCAGCGAGGCCGGTAAGTGACTCTCTGCCCGGCCCTTGAGGAGTCAGAATCCTGACCCTGGTGAGGGTGGGGCAGGCATTAGAAGCCTGTCATTGTCGCTACGAGGCATCCAGAAAGATGAGAAATGTCAGCCATGCCTGGGCTCCCCATACTGGAAGTCAAAATATTCCCCAAAACATCTTGAAAACTAGATTCCCCAGCGAATTCGTGGGACCCCAGGGTCAAGCTTTCCGGCTCTGGCTGCCTCTGCGGGCTTTACTGTGTAGGAAGGGGACGTGAGAAGCAAGGCCTAGCCCACCTGGCATGCGCCAGCCACTTCGGTGAGGCCAGAGCGAGGGAGGACCCGGTAGGGGAACACTGCTGTTTAAATATTAAACAGGGTTGTCTTGTCTCCCACTTGGGAGACTTCCTGATGCTTCCGAGGGACTCAAGGTGGGTACCCTTGGGCTAAGGGGTTCACTGGGGTTCTTCCCAGTGCCCACCACAGAGCCAGGCCAGGGAGCAGTCATAGAAATCAATACGTGGTATTTACCTATCCGCCTCCCAGTCCCGGGGACAGATTTTCTCCCTGCTACAAGCAGGAGAATGAAACTCAGAGGTGGCAGGAAGGACCCAAGAGTCCAGGGCTCCTTTCTGCTCTTTCTTGTCTTTAAATACTAGGTTTAAATAAGCATAAATATTAAATAAAGATAAATACACTCGTGGGGGAGGGTTTTTTCAGGGCTTGGTGAAGTGGCGCAGAGCACGGTATGCCACCTCCAGGAAGCTCTGCAGGTTGGAGGCAACCAGGGTGCCTCCTGCCCGGCGCTGGAAGGCCGAGGTGAAGGTTGGCATGGTGCCCTGGGTGGGCGGCACTGCAGGGGCCATCCCCACGTCTTCCATCTGTGGGGGGGAAAGACGAGATCAGCAACCAGGCAGGCCCTGCTGCAAGCACATTATTAAATGAGGAAACGCAAAAGGCTGATGGGCTGTGGAAGATCACACGGTTAATGGTGGGGCCAGGCCTTGAACCCAGGTCTGTTTCAAGGTCCGGTGATCTGTCTCCCGCCCTCATCTAGAGAGTGGGGAAGGGCCAGCAGCGAGGGGAGCCTGGGATGAAGTGGTAGCTCCTTACACACATGCCTGGGAGTGCTCCCATCCCGTTCCTAAAGAAGTGGGATACCCAAGCCTTCAGCCCAGTCTTTGGGGACCAGCTCAGTCCAGGCCCCGAACACTTGCCATTCCCAGCGAGGCTCTCACCTGCTGCCAGATGTTGATAGCAAAGTCGGTGATGTCCAGCTGCAGCATGTCCAGGGTGGGGGCTAACTCGGGGGATATCCCTGCCAGGGCCTGCAGGAGGCCCTGGTAGAGGAAGAGGCCACTGTGGAGTTGACGCAGGCAGCCCGTCTGCGGGACAGAGTAGGGCGTCAGAGGTTGCTGCCCGGGATGCTCCTTTCGGGGCCCCAGATTGGAGCCTGGAGATCCAGGGAGACTTCCAGACCATCCTTCCCTCCCCTCATCGCCCTCCTCCCGTCCAGAAACTCACCAGCTGCAGGGCCTGGCTGGAGCAGCTGCTCAGGGGAGCCTGGGGGATGCCCAGAGCATGCCCAAGCAGCACCAGCTCCTCAGGGTGGCACAGCTTGTGGGCGGCGCACTGGGGACAGGAAGGATGCTGAGTGAGGGGGTCCTGATGGGGCTGGGCTGCTTCTGCTTCCCGAGTCCAAGTCCTCCCCGTTTCTCCAAGATCTTCCCCTCCCTCCTGGTCCTGCCAGGCTGCTCAGCCCCATTCTGCCCTCCTCTGTGATTCCAGGCAGCTGCTCCGAGAGCACCAAGAGCACCGTCCCCGCGACGTTCTCTCCCCCCAGTTCCTGGCCAGCCTTCCGTGGCTCCACCTCTCCCTAATTTTCTCCCCGTTCCCGCTGGGTCTCTCCTCTCCCATGTCCCTCCCTGATGATGTCTTCCTAGTATTCCCGTCCCCTCCCTCAGCTCTTGCCCCTTCCTCCCTCCATGCAGCCCTCTGGGTCTTCTTTCCTCCACCACCCCTCTCCAGCATCTTTGTCCCCTCCTGGCCTCTCACTCACCAGCCTCTCCTGCAGCACTGTGCCATCAGCCTGGACCTTCCTCACTTGTTCTAAGAACTTGAGCAGGAAGCTCTGGGGCAGGGAGCTGGTAGGGCCCAAGGGGGTGGCTTCTTGCACCATCCAGAGTGCGCTGTGCCACAGCAGCAGCTGCAGGGCTGAGGGCAGATAGGGGCTCAGGAGACATGCTGTCCACTCCCGCCGGGGTCCCTTTCCAGGGCCCAGGTTCCCCCAGCCCCTCTACTACTCCATCCTCCCTCCCTGGGGCTGGGACACTCACCGGTCAGCTTCATGGGGCTCTGGGCAGCAGGCTTAGCAGGAGGTCTGGGTGGGTCTGCAGGCTCTGGGCTCTGGCAGGGATCAGCTCCAGAGGGCCTTTATACGTAAGCCCATGGAGGCCTGGAAGGAAATTACCTGGTGCTACGACTAAGGCTTAGTAATAACTTTATGCAAATTTGGCGTTCAGGACAATGCAGGGGGGCTGGGACAAAAAGCTGTTTGCGAAAGTTTTGTGAAATTGTGGAATCTCTGATCCTTCTTTGACGTCCAGTCCCCTTCAAACTCCCTTCCTCCCCTTAGCCCCACCCAGGCCCGAATTGCCCCAGGGTGTTTGATCAGAACCGCTGAACAAAGGCCGAGCCACTGATAAAAGCCCTGGAGGCTGGAGGCTGGTCAGACTGACTGGGGAAGAGGCCAGCCTCTGGGCAGCCCCTCCCTCCCTCCCCTGGATCTGCTGGAGCAGTCCCCTGGCACTCTCCCTTGGGATTCTCAAGCCACCTGCTCCCTAGGCCCCAAATTCTGGGAGGGAAGAAGCTAGTTTTACCCCCCAAACTCCCAGGAGGCTGCCTTCCTGAGTCCCCTCCTGATGGGCCAGGGGCCTGAGATAGGGACATTGGGGTCTTGCCTCCCATCTCCACCCCACACTTTGATGGGCATCATCCCAGGCTCCTGTCACAAACTGGTTAGCTGGGAACCCCCCAATCCCCCTCCATGACTCATTCCTTTAAGCCCCCGGAATCCTGGCAGAAACCAGAGGAAACCGGATGTCTGTCCCAAATGAAGCAAGACCTTTGAGGCTCTGAGTCTCTTGGTTCACCTGACCCTGCCCTTCCTCCTCCTCCCGCACTATGCCTCCCTCCAATGGTGTCCACCAGCGCTTTGGAATTGGGGGCATCTGTGACACACGGCTTCCCAGGCCAGGTTCACTGCCAGAGTGTGTGCTGCCCTGAGCTGGAGAAAGGCTGGGAGTGAGAAAGAAGAAGCTGCCCCGGCCTCAAATCCTAGAGCCAGGCAAGTCTGGGAGTCTGTTCTGACCCCAGTGAACCGGCGCCAGAGAGGAAAGTGCCTTGCCCAAGGTCATGGATAGCAGAGTCAGACTCACAGTTAGTCTAGGCCTCTGCCTCAGGCTTGAGGGTTTCCCACAGGACTTGGGGCCTGACCAACCACACCCAAGGCTGTCACTTTCTGTCCCAATTTACCTCACCTCAGGCCAAGGAACAGATTTCTTTGGATGAGGAGTAGGTGTGTCTGCCTGGGTGAGGCCACCTCTGGGGCTGGGGTGCCCCCTGGTGGCCACCGCTGGCAGGGACTTCACGTGCCGATCTGTTCACATCCTGCCTCTGGTCTCCTGTCCACCTCAGGCTAGGCAGTTGGCAACCAAGCACTGACTGAGACCAGGTGTATGCCCAGCTCTGTGGGAGCAGAGGGGTGGGTTTAGAACTGTGGAGGTCAGGAGACTCATTTGCAAAACGTGCCCCTTCACCGTCCCCCAAAGAATCTCCAGAGGGCTCAGCTGGCTTCAGATGTTGTGCCGCACACTCTCCATACATTATTGAGTGTATTCCTTTCAACAAGCCCAGGAGGAAGGTACTAGAACCATTTCCCCTTTTACAGAAAATGAATATGACCTTGAAGAGGTTAAGTAACCTACCCAAGTAGCAGAACCAAGGTCTGCCCTGTGCCACAGTCTTAAACTCTTAACCATGGAATCTTTTTTTTAAAGCTTACTTATACTGAGAGAGAGTGAGAGCGAGAGCGAGAGCAAGAGAGCACGTGCAAGTGTAGGAGTAGAGCAGAGAGAGAGGGAGAGAGAGAGAATCCCAAGCAGTCTCCACCCTGTCAGCCTGGAGCCTGATGTGGGTCTTGATCTCACAAACTGAGATCATGACCTGAGCTGAAATCAAACACATAACCAACTGAGCCACCCAGTGCTTCAACCATCAAATCTCTTAATCAATGTGTGGACTTCCTCACCTGTGGCCAGGAAGTTCTAGACCCAGACTCCTGTCTTTATCGACAGTCCAAGTGTGTAGGGTGTTTGGTTGGGTGGCCAGAATGGTGAGAGGGCTCAAAGATCACAATTTGAAGAAAACAGGCTGTTTTGATTGGGGAATCAAAGGAGGGGGTTGTTGCCTGGTCTCAAGGGCTGGACGTGGGACAAGGAGTGAAAGCCACAGCCGGCTAGTTTCCAGATCAACAGAAGTGACTAGCGGTCACAAGTGTTAGAAGATGGAGCGGGCGGCTTCCAGGGGAAGTGAGTGGCCCATCCCAGGAAGTGTTCTGGCATCCATTCCACAGGGAGAAAATCCAAATGTTGGCTGGCAATCATTGGGTACCTCTTATCTGTCAGGTACCTTCCATTACACTTTTGTCATTTCATCCTACAAACCAAGTGGAAGGATGTGGATTATTCTCATTATAAACAAGGGACAGACTCAGACAAGTGAAGGGTCTTGCCCAAGATCACAGAACTGGTCAGGCGGTGGAGCCAGGCAGGATTTGCAGTCAGGCTTCCCTGTTGTTCCCATTACACTACCTTCCTGTTCAGATAAGCTGTACCTCTTGGAAAATGGCTCAGTCCAGACTTCGGCCTTACCCATGGGAGAATAAAGACCAGGTAGAGAGCCAGGGCTAGTTACTGGCCATGACGCACAGGCTGAGCTGGACCAAAACGATCTTGGGGCAAAGGGCCTGGCTCTGGAGACCCTTAGCTGTCATTCAGTCTTCCAGCTTCCAAAGGCTTTCCCTGGTGTTTCTTAATGGCCAGAACTGGCCAGCAACTTCCCCTCATGCTTCCTGTTTTCATCTGGTGCTGGACTTGAAGCATCTTTCTAAGGGCTGTGGAGTGACTCATTTGTTGCAGACTCGGCCTGTGAGCCAATTTATGTACACCTCGTGTCAAGAAGGGGTTTTACGTTTTTAAACGGATGGGCAACAAAAGAATATTTCATAACATGTATACATCATATGAAATTCAAACTCCAGTGTTCTTGAATAATTTCTTTACATATTATTTATAGCAGCTCTGAAGGGCAGAAGTGAATAGTTGTGACAGACTGTATGGCTCACGAGCCTAAAAAATGTGCTATCTGGCCCTTTGAGAAAAGGTTGCAAACCATGTGCACAGTGCCTATGTGCTAGGAGACACACAGTGATGTCCTCTGCGGCACTGTTAATATTAAACCAGTGCACATCAGTAGGGGAAGGGCTAAATAAACTGTGGTCCATCCATACCACATAGGCTTCCTTCCCCCCGAGCCCCTCACGGAATGAAAACTCAGTGAGGAAAGGAATTTATTGCTCTTAATAAAGCTGAATTGCTTTATTTAGTTGTTTCCCAGTGCCTAGGACAGTGCTGTGCATGGTATCACCACTAGATCTCAAAACCAATGGCGAGTGAAAAGAGCAAGTTACATTCATGTGATACATCATTTAAAAGATTTAAAAACACACAAAAATGCTGCAGCAACTTCTTACTCAACACGTTTCTGGAGGCAAGGGAAACAAAAGCGAAAATGAACTACTGGGACCTCATCAAAATAAAAAGCTTCTTCACAGCAAAGGAAACAATCAGCAAAACTAAAAGGCAACCGACAGAATGGGAGAAGATATTTGCAAACGACATATCAGATAAAGGGTTAGTATCCAAAATCTACAAAGAACTTATCAAACTCAACACCAAAAAACAAATAATCCAGTGAAGAAATGGGCAAAAGACATGAATAGACACTTCTCCAAAGAAGACATCCAGATGGCCAACCGACACGAAAAAATGCTCAACATCACTCACCATCGGGGACATACAAATCGAAACCACAATGAGATACCACCTCACACCTGTCAGAATGGCTAACACTAACAACTCAGGCAACAACAGGTGTTGGCGAGGATGCAGAGAAAGGGGATCTCTTTCGCATTGTTGGTGGGAATGCAAGCTGGTGCAGCCACTCTGGAAAACAGTATGGAGGTTCCTCAGAAAACTAAAAATAGAACTACTCTACGACCCAGCAATTGCACTACTAGGTATTTATCCAAGGGATACAGATGTGCTGTTTCGAAGGGACACATGCACCCCAATGTTTATAGCAGCACTATCAATAATAGTCAAAGTATGGAAAGAGCCCAAATGTCCATGGATGGATGGATGGATAAAGAAGATGTGGTGTGTGTGTGTCACACACACACACAAACACACACACAATGGAGTATTACTCAGCAATCAAAAAGAATGAAATCTTGCCACTTGCAACTATGTGGATGGAGCTGGAGGGTATTATGCTAAGTGAAATTAGTCAGAGAAAGACAAAAAATCATGACTTCACTCATGAGGACTTTAAGAGACAAAACAGATGAACATAAGGGAAGGGAAACAAAAATAATATAAAAACAGGGAGGGGGACAAAACAGAAGAGACTCATAAATATGGAGAACTGAGGGTTACTGGAGGGGTTGTGGGAGGGGGCATGGGCTAAATGGGTAAGGGGCACTAAGGAATCTACTCCTGAAATCATTGTTGCACTATATGCTAATTTGGATGTAAGTTAAAAAAAAATAAAAAATAAAATAAAACCACAAAAAATAGTGTATTTTGTAGAAGATAAAGTACAAAAACATAAAGCTGGAAGGCTACTTACGGAATTCATCAGAGCGGCTGCCTCTAGGGAAGTAAGGGAAGGGCCTGGGAAAGAAACAAGATGGGCTTCTGACTGATCTGTAATGGTTTTCCTTGGTTGAAAAAAATGACATGACAACCAAATGTCACCATTTATTAAACTTGGGTGGAAAAGTCCACGGGTATTTGTTAGGTCATTCTTTCTGCTTCTCTGTAGTTTTGTAATTTAAAGCAAAACTCAAAAATCAAAACAAAAAAAAACAAAAAAAAAAAGAAAAGAAAAAAACCCACCCAACCATAAAGTGGAGAACACAGTGAACTCTCCAAGCATAAAAAAGACACTAAGCTTCTCCAGGAAGAGAAAACCAAGCCAATGGGAACGAATTAAAAGAAACTTCCAGAAAGTGAGCAGAAAAATAGTCTATCATAGAGTCAAGGTGGGTGAGAACCAGGAAATCACGTCAAATGACCCCAACTCTCTGTAACAGGATGACATACTCTCCAATCTGTTACCAACCAGGAGAGGACCTGAGGCACTCTGGGCCAGGTGCTGACTCTGAAATTTGTTAGCATTGAGGGGCACCTGGCTGGCTCAGTCATTGGGCATGTGACTCTTCCCCACATTGAGTATGGAGACTACCTTAAAAAAGAAAAAAGAAAAAAAAAAAACCTTGGGGCACCTGGCTGGCTCAGTTGAAAGAGTGTGCAACTCTCGATCCTGGGGTTGTGGGTTGGAGCCCTACCTTGGGTGTAGGTTAGTCTTTTTTTTCTGAGAGAGAGTTTCATTACACTTGGGAGGTGGCAGAAGCTTCAGGGCAAGTGGGCAATGCCAGATTACTGTGATCAAGGCTGGGATGGGACCAGGACCCAAAACAAGGCCAGTCAAAAACATGCCTTTAATGGAAATTAGGGATACTGCAAGATGAAAATCTTCAGTTGGTAATGAACACACAAACAAGACTTCATCAAACCCAGTGTGCCAGGTACTGGGCAAAGCCCCGGGAGGACAGAAATGCCTCTTCATGCTCTCGAAGAACCTACAAGCTAGCTGGGAAGATAAGTCTTTCACACCACCTCCTGAGAGGATCTGATCTCGAGCGAGTGTTCCAGATGCCAGGGGGATAAATCACTGTGAGGCAGGAAGCCTGGGGGAGGTGTAGAAATCCTCGAGGTGGAGAGCCAGAGCGTGGCAGGAGAGGGAATGCAATTAAGCAGAGGCAGAAACCCATGAGGCCGTGTTCAGATAACAGCGTTTGGCAGGAACAGAGAACATGTACAGCAATGTCCCAGGCGCCAACAGAGAACAGCAGTAATTCAATGACCCGAGATGGGGAGCATCCCCGTCAGCGGCTGGGAGACGTCAAGACTGAGGCAGACACATTTCCCCACTATCTGCAGCTGGAGCCACAAGGAGGCCCCTCCGGGCTGACCCAACTCTCACTCTCAGGGAACAACCCGTCTCCCATTCAGTAAGGCCAGCTGGGCAAAACCTGCTCTCAACCTGCTGCTGCAGCCTCATCAGAGACCCTTCTCTCCTCTTGCAAACCTCCCGAGGGTCAGACCCCTGCCATTTCTTTGATCCTCTAGAGGTCTAGATTTTTTTTTTTTTTAATGTTTATTTCTGAGACAGAGAGAGAGAGACAGCATGAGCGGGAGAGGGACATAGAGAGAGGGAGACACAGAATCAGAAGCAGGCTCCAGGCTCTGAGCTGTCAGCACAGAGCCTGATGCGGGGCTTGAACTCACAGACCGCGAGATCATGACCTGAGCCAAAGTCGGTCGCTCAACCGACTGAGCCACCCAGGCGCCCCTAGAGGTCTAGATTTTTAACTTCAGAGCCAGGTCATGGAATCTTATCCTTTATTGGACAGATGTGGGAAAGGAGATGGAGAGGTTTAGTGACTTGCCCAATACTGGCCAGCCAGGTAGATGGGAGAGAGGCCCTCCTGATGCCAGATCAGCAGCTCTTCACCCTGCCCTTGGCCTCATTCTCATCCACAGTCACATCAGGTCCCCAGATTACACTGGGGCTGGCCCTCCCAAGACCAGGAAGGAAAAATCTGGGTCTGTCAATACTGTAGGTATGAAGAGTGCAGTCTAGTTATTAAATGATGCACAAAGAGCTTTGGAGAACTTTTTATTGTTTAAAAATCATAATTGAGGCTTCAAAAAACATACAACCCAACACATGTCCCGATTCCAGTCCCGGACTTCCGGGAGAGCACAGATTTCCTCCCATCTTGCTGCCCACACCACTAGCCAGGACCCTGCCCTGGGGAGGCTGCCTGCCCACCCTCCTGCCCACCATGTGATATGTCACTGGCTGGGGAGAGGTCCTGGGGTGAGGTGGGGGTGACTGGCTCCCTGCACCCCTCACCCCCTGCACATATGCTGTCTGTGAGACATGTATGGTAAAGGGGCCAGTTCCCTGGGCAGGGGGCCCCAAGGGGAAAAGATAAAGAGCCATTCCCGACTCACCCCACTCCTCCCCAGCCCCCCAGCTCAAGGGAAGCTGTCATCATCATCTTCGGCCATCTCCTTGGCAAACTCCAAGTCCTGCTGCTCTCGCTCGCGCCGTTCCTGGGGCAAGAGGTGGGGTGAGAGCTGGGCTGCTGGGGACCAGTGAGGCTCTCTCACACAGTGCTTCACAGAGCCCAACCCACCCCAAGGTCAGGGACTGCCAGAGCTTCAGAACTACTCCCAGCCCTTCCAGAAACTGCCCCCCACTCTTCCCTCTCTGTAGGGAAGTTTGAGCTTTCAGTCTTATCCAAAGCAGAAAGCACCTTACCTCTGCAGACTCCAAGTCCTTGTTGTACGATTTGGGAGGAAACCTCATGGCCTGAATGAAGCACAGTAGAGACAGGAGCAAGATAAAGACAAGGCATGCACTGAACATATGTTTATTGTGCTCCTTCTGTGTACTGGGCACCACAACATGAATTAGGCTATTCATTCTCTAGTTTAGTCTAGTGAGGAGCTAGACATAGAAGGTAATTACTACTATACCATGTGGCAAACACTGGAAATGAGAATCAAGACATTCTCACTGGCTAGGGAGGGGGACTGGCAGTGAGGAGGAAAACAGAGGAAAGGAACTGACTGCTTGCGGGAATGGAGGAAAGGCATTCCAGGCAGAGGTTTCAATGTGTGAAAAGGCCTGGCCTGAGTTCAGTGGGGCCAGCCGGGGGGTGGGGGTGGAGAGGGAGGAGAGGAAGGAAAAGTGGGTAGAGAGGAAAAGAGCACCTGGGAAGTGAGCCTAGAGACAAGGGGAACCAGGTCACAGAGGGCCTTTCATGTCTCCCCGAGAACAACATTTACCTGATTTTAAGCAAGGTAACAACATCCCTAGTTTCTTGGGGCAAGAAGAGGCCAGGAAATTTGGCAAACAGAGGGCACCTGGGTGGTTCAGTTGGTTAAGCATCTGACTCTTGATTCCGGCTCACGTCACGATTTTGGGGAGCCCTGGGTTGGGCTCTGCACTGACAGCACAGAGCCTGTTTGGGATTCTCTCCCTCTCTCTTTGTCCCTCCCCTCCCTGCTCATGTGTGCTCTCTCTCTCAAAATAAACTTAAAAAAAAAAAAAAATTTGGCGAACAGTACCAGCACCCAACTCAGTGCCTGCCACAGGATAAGAGCTTAACGACCTTTTGAGGAACTAGATACCCACCCTACCTTTTCCACAATTCAGACTTCACTAAGTGTCTTAAGACAGTGATTTCATTTAATGTCCTCAACCCTGCAAAACAGACAGGGCAGGTAATCTCCCCATCGGTTTCATAGATGGAGAAACAGAGGTTCAGACAAGGTGAAGGACTCAGATTTGGAAGCAAATCTGGAACCCTGTACTGTGAATCCATCTGGTTCCCTCCCGGGCAACCAGACCCTTAGAAGCAGGTGAAGGTCGTATAGGCCCACATGCCAAGTCCTTCATTCACTCTGGGACCCCCTGCCCTGCCATTCAGGGACTTTACAGAGATGGTCTGGGATCTAGGCCAACCTCCTCTGAGGAATTCGCAGGTGCTGCTAACCCCCCTCTACAGCCCCGGCTTCTCACCTTGACGGACATGTTGTGGATATCTAGACAGAAGGAGATGCGCTGGTGGAAGGCCAGCTGGGGCTCACGGGTGGAGTAGATATCAATCATCTCCTTGGACTGGACGTAGCCCTTCTCGTGGTTGATGCTGGCCTCAATGACACCATCCCGGATGGCCTGCCGGCCCCCAAATAAAGGAAAAGTCACCAGAAAGCCCATCTTCTAAATCTGAGAACATCCTGTCCTGTCCCTCTCCTCCTCACACTTGTACACTCACTCACGTACACACACTCTCTGGCAACTTCCTGGCCTCATTGTAAGGCCAGCACTCCCTGAAAAGACCATGCCACTACTGAACCCATTCCCTTCCTTGGCCAGTCTCCCATTCCCACCCCTTGAAATATGGCAGGAGGGTAGCAACTGCAGTCCCGGAACTGGCTCCACCTTGGCAACAATGAACTCTGCATCCTCTGGGCTATCCAGCTGCAGCTTCTGGGCGATGTCGGCCAGGGAGATTCGGGAATAGGAAAGGCTGATCATGCGCACACCTGGGAGAGGAAGGAGCACTGGGGTGGGCAGGGTGGCCACAGACCCTCTGCCCACCCATGGACACCCACAGGGTTGCCGCCATCCCTTGCAGAAGCTGATCTGGGTCCTGCTCTTCCAGCAGCTTCTCAGACTCAGATCCACACCTGTCTTAATGACGTTGTGCCGTAGTCGGATGATTAGGGTATAGGTCCCATCTGCTTGAAACTTCTCTCCAAACTGGTCCAGGACCTGGTTGAACTTGGCAAGGTTTCCGGTCCTGACAGCTGGAGCGGGGAGGAGTGGATCAGATGATGCAAACGGGCAAACCCACTGAAAAGGCCACAGCGCTAGGGGTCTGGCAAGCTCTGGGAGCGGGACCACCCTTACCTTGAGTAAGAAGGAAGTAGGGCATGAGCGAGCGCTTGAGAGATGGCTGACGGAACTGTAGCCGGTCTGGGATCTCCCCAAGCAGCAGCTCCACCACAATCAGAAGCTTGTGCACCTGGCAGTGTGTGACACAGGAACACAGTGGGCAGGGAGCCCCAGCAGGAGGGAGAAGGGAGAGAAATGGGGCTTCAGTGCAGTCAGACGCATTGGGAAACAGGGAAAATGGCGCTGCGATTAGGCCCATGCAGAGCTGGGCGTGGAATTGAAGATCTGCCTCCAGAGCCAGGTACTGGGAAGATCTGCCTTTTTGCCCACACTGAGCCCTAAATTCCAGTTAATCTGGCTAATCCATACACACTGCTCTGCCATGGCAACAATCTGGAAGTACAGGCCAGATGGGTATGTCCTGTGGCTCCGAAATAGTGAGAAAACAGGGCTTAGTGGCCTAGGGAATGGAGTGTGGGTCAGCCAAAGATGCTGGTTAGAGAGGTGGATCGTTCCTGGAGGAGAGGAGGTGAATGTGTAGAACAAGTTATCTGGGTAGAGGCAGAAGCTCAGGAAGGGGACTGGCAGAACCTCAGTGAATGACCCGGGTATGGATGCAGAAGGCTGGCTGGAAAATTTGGCCCTTCCTTCTCCATAAAACTGTGAGTACCTCTGTGCGCCTACCATGGATTCAGTACCATGGGAGGAAAACCGTAAGAGGGGTGACGCCTAGCAATTAAGGAGCTTCCTACCAAGTGGGACGAACAGGAACACAGACAGCTAGATCGTGTGATATCAAGAGTCACAAGAGAAGTAAGGGGTTAAAATGGGTAGTGGGCTGGGGGCACCCGGGTGGCTCAGTTGGTTAAGTGTCCAGCTTTGGCTCAGGTCATGATCTTGCGGCTCGTGAGTTCGAGCCCCACCATCAGGCTCTGTGCTGACAGCACAGAGCCTGGAGCCTGCTTCGGATTCTATGTCTCCTCTCTCTCTGCCCCTCTCCTGCTTGCTCTCTCTCTCTCTCTCTCTCTCTCAAAAATAAACATTAAAAAAAAAATGGGTGGTGGGTGATCATGCCCACACCCACCCATATAATATCCATGATGTTGCCCAGTTCCCTGGAGTAATCCATGAGTGAGGGGAAATGCAGGAAAAAGGCTAAAGTTAATATACGCCATAGGATTCTGATGAAGCAGAAAAAGGAAGGAGGTTGTTTCAGTCAAGGAAACAGATTAGAAAAGAGGTGGGTAAGTGTGAGGACACACCCCAAGAAAGTCTGGAAGGCAATGAAAGATGATGGGCCAGTCTAAGGACGTGCTGTTTTGAAAACCAGGCTGAGCTCAGAGTTTGGAGACAGTATGCTAGTATATACTCACTAGCTAGGAAATGCTGAGTAACGAAGTCCTTGGTATCCTAGTCCCTAAAATAGGTGGCAGTGGCACCGGACCGTAATGCCCAGCCTGCCTACCTCACGAGACTGTAATGCTCTATTGTGCAGGTAAGGCAGAGCAATGCAAGCTTTCTGGGCAAGGCAGGCACGGGCCTGGAGCTCTTTTTAGTTAGGCAGTTGTGTGGAAGCTGGGTTGATAAAGGGGAGGATGATGACCAGAAATGCTAGTGGCCTGAACAAGGGCACCAGTGATACCAGAGAGGAGACAAATACAAAAGACATGGGGACAAATCAACAGATAACTTAGTGATGTGGAAGGAGGGGTGGTGGTGGTGGTGAGTCTGGGATGATCCTGAAGCTCCTATCTTGATTGGGAGAGCAGAAGGAAGGACTGGTAAGGGGTACTCAGAGGGGTTTGCTTTGGACAAGCTTTGTGTGAGGAGTATCTATACAGAGATGTGTGGTGGGAAGCTGGATTTGTAGATCTGGTGTTCATAAGAGGGATCAGAATTAGTATCAAGCTGAAGTCTGAACCCCCAAACTCATATGTTGAAGTCCTTAACCCCTCAGGACCTCAGAATGTGACTACACAGGCACCCCTCAGCGATATCACAGGTTCGGTTCCAGATCACAACAAAGTGAGTATCACAATAAGGCGAGTCAAAGGACTTTTTGGTTTCCCAGTGCACACAAAGTTGTTTACACTGTACCATAATCTATTAAGTATGCAATAACATTATATTAAAAAACAAAAAACACTATATGTACCTTAATCTGAAGATACCTTGTTAAAAAACGCTATCATCTGGTCTTCCAACAAGTAGTAATCACTGATCCCGGATCAGCATAACTGATATCATAATGAAAAGTTTGAGGGGTGCTTGGGTTGCTCAGTCAGTTAAGTGTCTGACTCACGGTTTGTGAGATCAAGCCCTACACGGAGCTCTGCACTGACAGCAAGGAGCCTGCTTGGGATTCTCTTTCTGCCCCTCCCCAGCTCATGCACGCACTCTCTCTTAAAATAAACTTAAAACAAACAAACAAACAAACAAACAAACTTTGAAGTATTGTGAGGAAGACCAAAATGTGACACAGAGACATGAAGTGAGCAAATGCTGTTGGAAAAATGGCGCCGAGACACTTGCTCATTGCAGGGTTGCCACTAACCTGCAATTTATAAAAAAGCGTGTATGTGCGAAGTACAATAAAACAAGGTATGCCTGTATTTGGAGACAGAGCTTTTAAAGAGATAATTAAGGGGCATGAGGTCATATGAGTGGGTCCTAATCCAATATGACTGGTATCCTTATAAAAGATTAGGATACAGTCAGGCAGAGAAGGAAGACCATTTGAAGAGATTAGAAGATGACGGCCATCTATAAGGAAGAGAGGTCCTTAGGAGAAACTAAGCATGCGGACACATTGATGTTAGACTTCTGGCTTTCAGAACTATGAGGAAATAGATCTCTGTTGCTTAAGCCACCCAGTCTGTGGTAGCTTGGTGTGACGGCTCGAACAGACTAAGATAGTTAGAAATGGATTCTGGTGAAGCATCATGGAGGTCTGTGTTGAGCCATGCAAGCAAGGAAGCTCACCCAAGGAGAGAATGCGAGTTTCACTATGGGTGAATAAGCTTTCAAAGTGCTGTAGACCCCACTTTAAACCTGAGGCCTCTTTTTACACATTTTCCTTCTCTCTGCTTTACTTCAAGCTAGCTTCTCTTTTTCCATCCCTTCCTAGCTCCTCCAAGGCCTTGGCCCATCACCTGTTTGCTTAAGTCCCTCTGGGTGGAAGTTTCCCTAACTCTGCTTCTTCCTCTCTCAAGCAACCACTCCATCTCTTTCCTGGCCAAAGATCTCTCACTCTAGCCCTTTCTGCTCCTTCCTGCTGCCTGGCTCCACCACAGAAAACTCTGAAACCTTATCCATCTTTACCAGAGTAAAGTCTGGTTTGAGAATCCTACTTTACCCCACAATGTCTCTCTCCAGGACACAACAATTTATATGCTAATTACCTGTGTTTTCAGAAACTTTAGTGTATGTCCTATGTTGTAAGTAATCAACATTCTGCACATGTACTGTGTATGTCTGAAAAGCCATTCCCTTCTGGAAAATTCTACCAATTTGCAAGCACCAGATTAAATTTAACTTTTTAAAGATGTCTTTAATTATTTGACCAAAATCAAACCTGTCTTTCTTTGAACTTCTGAACAGAAACAGACCAAATCTCAACTACACTGACTTAATCATTGTACATTTTCATCCTCTCCTCTTTCAAGCGCACTAGGAGGTAGAGGTCACGTTGACGTGGGAACAGAGGTTTGTAGTCGAGAAACCTGGGTCCAAATTCTGGCTACCAGGCTCTGTGACTTTACAAAGGTTCTCAAGCCTTTCTAGGTCAATGTTCTTTACCTATCTCACAGTGCCTAATACCAAGGTCACTACTCAAAAAAAAAATACTAGGGTGACTGACAGCTATTAGGTGGCCAAGGTTTATCTCCACCCAAACCAGTCAGCCTTATGGAGATTTTCTGGATTCCCTGGCTACAGAGAACACTGCTCCCAAATGGGCATGTGAGAAACCAGAGAAGAGCCTGGGAATTGTCAACATAATCCGGGCCTGTGCCTGGAATGACTGTAAAGAGCGCTGGGGCAATGGGAATATTCTAAACCTATCTACCAAGGAGAATACTCTCTCTGAACATAACCACCAGAGGTGCAGCTAGTATCTGCTTAATGTGCTTTGACCAATGTTATTACCCATAAATGCACTATGCACAATGATACACCTTTTGGATAATGAAGGTTAGGGACACCTTCCTTGGCCTGTGTAGGGAAAGAGAACCAAAGCCTTATCAGATGAGTAAGTAGTGTAGGGATGAGAACTGCTGCTCACCGTCTGTTTGAAGCCGACAGCTGTGTGCTGAGGGGCCTTGCGAAGGGCATTGGTCATTGTTCTCCGGGCCTCTGAGTACTCCAACTGAATAGCTTTGATTCGCCCTGGGGGTAGAGAAGGGAGTGGGTCAAGAGAATGCCATCATCCAAAGCCCCTTGCAAACCAGTGTCAAATGGGTGTCTCATGCACCAAGTCAGCCTGAGACACCTTCTGATCTGACTTAAGGGTCGGGCCCATCGCTCACCTGTGTAGTAGAGGTACCTGGCCCACTCATTGTTGTTGGCCTGCTCGGGGAACACGGACTTGGACACCAGCTTCTCAGCCTGGTCGTACAAGCTGTAGTGTAGGTAGTTCCGCAGCAGGAGGTTCAGCAGGGTGGCCTGCCCATCCGCATCATGCCGAAGGGTGGCTGTCCGGAGCCGAGCATGCAAGAAGCTTCAAGAAGGAAAGAAAAGAGATATCAAAGGGCTCAAATAAGAACTCTTTGAATTGCTTTGACCTCTCCATTCTCTCTCAATTCCAAAAAAAGTGACACAGACTGCTTTTCTGGTTTTTCACTGAATACTCAACTATTGAGTGCCTGCGGCGTGAAGCACTATTCTAGGTGCACCAAAAGGACACAACTCTGCATTCTCGTGGGGGTGACAATGATCATGATAAGTAAGTGTATTACTTAGCATGATAGAAGGAGATCAGGGCTATGGAGATAATGAGGGTAAGTGTAATAGGGAACACAGGAGGTGAGGAGGATGGGGTTGCAATTTTAAATAGCTTGATCAGGGTAGGACTTGCTGAGAAAGGAACAATTAAACGAAGGCTTGAAGGAAGTAGGGAGAAGAGCATTCTCGGTAGAGAGAAGAGCGTGCCTGTCATGCCCCAGGAAGAGCAGGGAGGCCAGTGTGGGGAGTCAGGCGAGCAGAGGGTGCTGGAGTCAAGAAGGCAGTAACAAGGGCCAGAGCACATCAGGCTTTATGTGCTATCACGAGGACTTCAACTCTTCCCTGAGGAAAATGGGGAGCCACCACAAGCTCTAAGCAGGGGAGTGAAATGTTTTCTAGCCTGGCCTTCCACCCTTGACCTACCAGTCAGTACTCCCTTGATGTGGAGTAAAGGGAAGAGCCTGGGGGATAGTTCTTAACTTTAGGGTCAGACCTTGGCCACCCGTACCTGCGCACCACATCCAGCTTGTCCAGGAACTCATAGACCCGGGCATGATAGTAGTAACACTTTGCGGCCACAAGGTCCAGGGCCCGGCGGTTCTGAGTGCTGATCTTCTGCATTAGGTCATCAGAGATCTTCTGTGCCTGGGGAGGCAGCCAAAAGAGAATCTAGTGGCAGTTCCTCAAAAGCTTGGACATGGAGCAATCACATGAACCAGCACTCCCCTTCTACGCATAAATCCAGGAGAATTGGAAACATGTTCACATAAAAGCTTGTATGCAAATGTTCATAGCAGCATTATTATTACCAAAAAGTGAAATGATCCCTCCAAGTGCCCATCACTGGATACATGGATAAACTAAATGCAGCATATCCATACAATGGAATATTATTCACCCACAAAAAGGGCTGGACTACACATCCACACTACGACATGGACAAACCTACAATATGTTATGCTAAGTCAAAGAAACCATACATAAAAGGCCATGTATTATATAATTCCATTTACATGAGATGTCAGAATAGGAAAATCCATGAGCCAGAAAATAGAGATGAGTAGTTGCTGGAGGCTGGGGGGAATGGGGAATGACTATTAACAGCAATGGCGTTTCTTTTGGGGGTGACGAAATTATTCTGGAATTAGACAGTGATGATGGTTGTACAACCTTGTGAACACACCAAAACCCACTGAACTGTACACTTTATTTTTTTATAACTGTTTTTAAAGTTTATTTATTTTGAGAGAGAAAGAGCCTGAGTGAGGGAGAGGCAGAGAGGGAGAGAGAAGAGAATCCCAAGCAGGCTCTGTATTGTCAGTGCAGAGCCTGACACAGGGCTCAAATTCACAAACTGTGAGATCATGACCTGTGCTGAAATCAACAGTCAGACGCTTAACTGACTGAGCCACCAGGAGCCCCATAATTGATTTTATTTTATATCTTCTTTTTTAAAAGTTTACTTATTTTTGAGAGAGACAGAGAGACAGAGAGAGAGGGAGGAAGAGAGGTGAACTAGCAGGGAAGGGGCAGAGAGAGGAGACAGAATCTGAAGCAGGCTCCAGGCTCTGAGATGTCAGAGCAGAGCCTGACGCAAGGCTCAAACCCAAAGGCTGTGACATCATGACCTAAGCTGAAGGAGGATGATTAACTGAGCCATCCAGGCGCCCTTCATTTTATTTTAAGTACTCTCTGTACCCAATGTTGGGCTCGAACTCATGACCTGGAGACCAAGAGTCAGACGCTCTACTGACTGAGCCAGCCAGGTACCCCTGAATTGTACACTTTAAAGGGGGTGAATTATGGGGCACCTGGGTGGCTTAGTCAGTTGAGCATCTGACTTTGGCTCAGGTCATGATCTCACAGTTCATGGGTTGGAGCCCTCCCATAGGGCTCTGTGCTGACAGCTCAGAACCTGAGCCTGCTTCAGATTCTGTGTCTCCCTCTCTCTTTGCCCCTCCCCCACTTGCACACACTCTCTCTCTCTCAAAAATAAATATTAAAAAACTAAAAAAAATTAAATAAAATAAAGGGGTGAATTATATTTAGAAACAAACAAAAACCAACTCAAGGCAAGGCAAGGAAAAAACAAAAGAGGAAATTGAGAGGGACCTGTCATTTCTTAAGCATGCTCTTGGGACAGTGGCTGTGATGGAAAGAAGTCGGCCCCAGTCAGAGGGAGAAGTGGTAGAGCAGTATCCATGGAGTTGTTCAGTCCCATGAAAAGAGCTGCTACTTATTAAAATATTGTGAAAGCTTACTATATGCAGATCATTGTGCCAGTATTTTACTTAATGCCAACAATGATCTTGTAAATTGGGCACTATTTTCCCCATTTGACATAAGGCCAGGAGAAATTAATTTGCCTAAGGTATAGCTGGGATTTGAACGTTGGTTTCTATCTCCAAATCTCTATCCTAACAGAATCCACGACACCGGCACTATGCCACAGACAAGCACAGAATGGTGGCCGCCAGCCCCTTCCCATGGTGTCTGAATGGGAGCTGAGGGGGCTTCCTGGATGTGGAGTTAGGTGTGTTCCCACATGGGGTAAGAGTCTGGGGGGCTGTTTAAGAGCCCAGTGATCCTCTCCATTTCTTCACCAGAGACAATCTCTCCCACAAAACCCATGCACTGCTTGGGACATGTTAACCTTGCCCACTGGCCCTGGATACCTCTTTGTAGCGTTTGCTGTTCATCAGGAAGATGACCACGAGGAGCTGTAGATAGGCTTCCACCTCAGGCAGGAGGGGTGCTGATGCAGCTTTTCCTGTTCGGGGACGGAACTGTAAATCAGCTTCGGTGTCCATGGGCTAGGAGAAGACATGAATTACTGTGGAAAAGCTCAGTCAGATCAGCCAACCAAGAATTTACTAAACACTCACGATGAATGCCTACTATGTGCAAGATTTTTCTAGGTATTGGGGATACAAAAATAAAGATGGCACAGAGTCACCTTCTGAAAGAAGTCAAGGAGGCTGGCAACAGAAACAGGAAAAGGGTTACAGGAATGTAACAGACATCTTTACAGAATATAATGGGGACAGAAAGGATGATGTAAGGACCCCTCAAAAAACCTACAATCTAAGTAGAGATTAAACCACCACACCTGGAACCACTGCAAATTTGATCAGATAGGGTTTAATAAAGTAACATTAATTCTAGAGATGAGATCAAGAATAATGAGATATAATTTTTTTTTTGTGGGAACAAAGGAAATTTGGGGGAAGTGACATATACATAGTACTTATTATCAGATCTAGTCACCAAAGCTGGAATAATATGCAACAGCTCAAAAAGCAAACATGTTGGGTGAATTTAGAGATATAGGGTTAAAAAACATTCCAGGTGAGGTTGGGGGGAGGGTGCTTTCTTGTTCCCAGACAATACACTCTTCTTCATCATTCCACCTCAAGGGATTGAGTTTTCACATCTATGGAACAGCCTGTGAGCGTATAGGATTTTAGTGAGATGAAGGTGGCTGAAGGGACAACGTGGTTTGAGAAGGGTCAGGACCTGTACATAAGGGGGATTTTACAGCCGGAAAGGAAAAGGAGAGGTCTTTCGTGGCATGGAGACCACTGCCTGCACCAAATTTCATCACCATTCACTATGTGCCAGGGAAGGTTCTAAGACATTCCTTTACTCAGCCTCATCCCCCGAATCTGTTCACTACATTTAACAATGAAAATGAGGCATAAGGAGGTTAGGTCACTTGCTCAAGTCCCACAAGTACCAAATGGTATAGCTGGGGTTCAAATTTGACTCCACCTCCAAAACCTGTATTCTTTTTTTAACATTTTATTTTGGTTTTTTATTTATTTTTTGAGAGAGAGCACACTCACACAAGATGGGAAGGGGCAGAGAGAGGGAGAGAGACAATCCTAAGCAGACTCCACCTCACAAACTGTGAGATCATGACCTGAGTTGAGATCAAGAGTCAGACGCTTAACTGAACCACGCAGGTGCTCCCAGAACCTGTGCTCTTAACCACTGTTTTATACGTCCTCCTCAGTGAGGATTCAGAGGTGGTGGTGGTACCTTCTCCTAGGACAATGGAGACACCACCCAACTGGAGGAGAGTGCTCGTGCTGAGGAGCAGCGTTAAGTGAGTTTGGTTCAAAGGGTCCTGATTCCCAGTTTTTTCCCCTGACTCAGAAGAATGACACTATAGGGCAGAAAGATGGTTCCCTTGTTAGGGGACAAATGAGTCTTAAAATGGGCTGCTTTGCTTCACTACTCAGCTACAGCAGGTAATCAGACAGGTCTTCAGGATGGGAAACATTACATCAAGGGGTGGGGTGGGGGGATGTGGTCTGAGACCAAGCCTGCATCCTTTAAGCACCTGACTCACTCACCTCTTCCAGGAAGGGTAGCAAGAAGTCTCGAGTGGCATTATTTGAGGTGAAGAAGCCATGTACAGCCTTATACAGAACGTAGTGGTTGAGGCGACGTGATGTGGAAGGGAGCATCCGCAGGGCCCTCAGCACAAATCGAGGCTCCTTGCCCGAAACTGCCTTCTCCAGCTGTTTCACATGCTCTTTAATGTCTGTGGAGGACCACAGAAGAAAACAATGTTACTTCCAATTCTTCCTATTCCCTCCCACCCTCCAGGCAAGTAGTTCTAGGGAACCTCTTATAAAAGGGCAAGATGTAGCCAACCACTTCTTTTGCCTAGTAGGGTTAAGCAATACTTACAGATGCCAAATAATGATTTTAAGACATAACCAAGAGACAAAAATTAAAGCTGGGGTAGGGGAAAGGGTAGAGGGTGACAGAAAGAGGAAGGTAAAGAGAACAACAAAAAACAAGACAAACACATGGAGATTTAACAGATCTCTATACAGGAAAAGACTTTCTAAATGTAAACAATGGTAGAGGGGCACCTGGCTCAGAAGGCTCTTGATTTTGGCTGTCATTATCCCATGGTTTGTATAGGACTTGGCACTAACAACACGGAGCCTGCTTGGGATTTTCTCTCTCCCTCTCTCTGCCCCTCCCCCACCCTCTCTTTTTCTCAAAATAACTTAAAAAAAAAAAAACGCAATGGGAGAAGTCATACACATACACACACGTGCGCGCACACGCATGATGAACTCCACTCTAAAAAATCCTTCCGAATAACTGAACAAACAAAAAAAATATTTGCAACAAATGTGACCAGAGAGTCATGTTCTTATTTTACAAAGAACTTGCATAAATAATTAGGACAAGTAAAAATGAACACAAATGGGGCACCTGGGTGGCTCAGTCAGTTAAATGTTTGACTTTGGCTTGGGTCATGATCTCACGGTTTGTGGGTTGGAGCCCAGCATCGGGCTCTGTGCAGACAGCTCAGAGCCTGGAGCCTGCTCTGGATTCTGTGTCTCCCTCTCTCTGCCGTTCCCCCACTCAGAGTGTGTGTGTGTGTGTGTGTGTGTGTGTGTGTGTGTGTGTGTGTCAAAAAAAAAAACATTTAAAAAAACCACAGACAATACAAAAAGAAATATAGCTAACTGACATGAAAATACATTTTACTAGCTTCTGAATAATTGCAAATGGAAATGTTTTCAACTACCAAATTGGTAATATTTAAGAAATCATAACAGTTACCAGTGAACAGGATATTTCTGTTGGGATAACATAAATCAGTACAGTTTCTCTGGACAATACCTACCCAAACCTTAAAAACGCCTACCCTTTCAATTCAGGCATATTTAGAATCTATACTGAAGAAATAATTGTAAAGGTAGACTAAAAACCTGGTCACAAAGATGACTGTTGAAAAATTATTTATAACAGTAAAAAACTGGAAACTAAAGTGTCTAGGAATAAGGGAATACATTTCATTGGTAGTTTCTTAGTTACCTTTGTACACTTAGCATAGGGTGCCTGGGTCCCATCAATGACACAGTAATGATAACTGCTAACATTACAGAGGGTTTACTATGTGCCCATCATTAGAGAGAAAACCCAATGAACAATCTGGTTCCACTTGATCCAGAGCTGGGAAAATAGCACAAGGGTCACAGTGGGAAGCTCTCAGTCTACCCACTCCAAATGTGGACAGGATCTCTAAGAAAAATGTGAATTTGGAGGAGCAAGAGGGCTGTAAGAAACTGGAAGCAAGCACTTAGGAGAAAAGAAATGGAGGAATTGGTTCATATTTTAGGTCGAAGATATTAGGAACTCAAAGATGACACCTAAAAACTTGCAAGTCTGTAAAATGTTTAAACTCTTTAGAAACAGGAGTAAGGGAGCAGAAGTACATTGGGATTGTTGGGGAACCTTCGTTACAGAAACAAGAAAGCAAGATACTGAGTAGAAAGTCTTCTCTTAGGTGAATTTACTAGAGATAGCTAGCAAAAGAAAACTTTTGTAGTCTTAAAATTCAAGGGCCAGTATTCTGCGTCACCCTGACACCCTTTATACACAAATACAAACACTGGTTTCTGGTAGGATCAATCATATGCTGGGGGCGTTAAAATCAGTTCGGTGGATGTAAACAGAGTAGGTCAGAGAAGACCTAGAAGAGGGAGTCTACAGGCCCAGTGAGACCTACTTCTAGATGCAACTCAGGCAGAGGAAGGAGGTGTGTGTGAAGGGAGGAGTCCGGAACCTGGAGACAAGGTTCAGTTAATTGGGACTGGGGTCGGGAGTGTCAGGGGACTGGAGGTGGGCACTGGGGATATTCCTAAAGAACCGGGGATGGTGGAAGCTGCGCTGCGGATCCCGAGGAGCGCTGTCATCCGTGATCACAGCACGTCCCCGGCCCGGGCTCTCGTACCCTCCAAGGTGACGGTGTCCAGCTCTCGCTGGGAGTGCTCAGCCGCCGCCGTTTTGCTGTCAGCTTCTCCCGCTGACGCGCCACCCGCCGCCGCCTCCTCTTTCATCTCCACATCCTGGGGAGTCGGGGGCGGCGGTGGTTCTTGCTCCCCTCCGCCCGGCGGCGGCTTTGCCTTGTCCGCGCCGCGGCGGCGCCCCGAGCCCTCCTGTTTCATGGTGCCCGGGGTCGCGGCCTAGTCCGGGGACAGAGACCGGGGGTTCGCGTGAATCCTCGCACCAGAAATCAGGAACCGAGCCGGGCCTGCACACGAGCGCGGGCTCGCGACGGGCCGCACGATGACTGAGCAGCTGCAAACCCTTTCCCGGCGCTGGGCCTTCTGGGAAACGCCAGGCCCGGCGGGCCGAAAGCCGAGTCCACAAAAGGGAAAGAAATCAACAGCCGAGGTGCAGGATGGAGGCGGATCTTCGAGGAAGGAACGGGGAGGAGCCTGTATGGGTTTGCCCCGCTTTCTTTGGAGTGCTTCAGTGTGTTGATTTTCTTGTGTTCCTCTCGGGTGCATTTCCACGCACGTCCACGAGATGTCCCCTCAGCCTCCAATCTGGGTTACCGCGGACTCTTAACAGCGCCCGAACCGACGTGGAGTAGGTAGGGCCTATCGTAGAGCAGGGCGTGATGGCGTCATGAGTTGCCGGGCGGTTTCTTGCCCCCACTCGCTCAGTCTGCCCCCAGTTTAGGATAGCGATCGAGATTCTCGAGGCTCGTACTCAACCGCCGTCCAGTGCATCCAGCGCGTGGGCAGAAGCTACGAAAGAGATATGTGAGCCCCGAACTGGAGAGTAGGAGGAACTCAATGGGATTCAGACTTCTTGTCAGATTTTAGCTAGTGCCGAAAGTAAGGCATAGAATCTTTGTAGCCTGGGAAGGCGGATGGGGGTGGGGTGGGGAGGAGAGTACCCTTGTGTACAATCACTCCAGTATAAAATATACGGGACCACTCTATGTGTGGCACAGGGCCAGCATGTTCGGGGCGCGAGGTTATAAAAACAGCCCTAGAATGTAGTCTGCTAGAAGCTCCGCTCTGCCGTGTATTGTGAGGCGGGAGGAAAGCCGGTGGAAGCCCCTATTGGGAGAGGCTTCAGGGAGTCTGCGGGGTGCCTGTTTGCCTCCAGACACTGTAGTGAAACGGGGAGCAGAATAATAGTGTACCTAAAGAGAATCTAAGAATCCCCAGGGGGATGAAGTTGAACCAGAAACCCTGTCCACTTATTTTTCAAAGGAATCCTCCAGTGATTCTGCAGGAGGAGGATACAGGTTCCAACTTTTTAAGACAAAAAACAAACCAAAAAAAACCCTCCCTCCCTAACTTGGAACTTGTATCTCTTCTCTTGATGGAAGTCCTGAGGTGTTTGTTTGTTTTTTACAGAGCGACAGAAGTATATTAATAGTTAATGTTTAACTTTGTACATAAATCTAGTTTGAAAAAGATATATTAGTAAATAAGTACCTATTTTTTCCCAAACTTTAAAAACTTACACGAAACCTGGGATAAATGTACTGAAATTAGATTTCCTAGGCAGCACTAGAAAACTGTGTGGTGGAAGAGTATTTGCAAAGAGGAAAGCAGCTACAAAATGAGAATTTCAGAACTGGAGGATAATCGACTAAGCTGTCTTTCAGATACGATTTGTGTGACGCTCTTTTCCATGTTTTGGTCCCTTCCAAATTGTGTTATTTTCTAGAAAATCAGAATATAAGACATTACAGATAATGTCTTATATAAAGATGTCTTATATGCTGATTTTCTAGCAAATAATACAATTAAAAATTACTCCCCAGAGCAAAAATCTGCAATAAAATGTGTAATAGCTTGTGTATAGTAGCTAGTTTAATAAAACATTATCCAAATAATCAGTTACTACTGTTGAAAATTTATAGTAAGAAATATTAAAAACAACAAAAGACTATCTCTGTTCCAAATTTAGGCCTATTTAAATGATTTTCAATATAGCCTAACTCAATGTAGGGGTTACATTTAATAAAATCTTGCTGACCAGACTTCTAAGACTGTGATTATGTAGGTGGTCCACTAGGATCAGTTGGTTCCCTTGCTTAGCTGAATTATATTAGATTCCTACCACGTGTTTCTCAAATTGAGGAGAATCATTAGGAAAAGATCCATCCACATGCTCACATAAAGCCTCTCTCTCCACCTCGTACCCATGTCCCACTCCCTGTAATAAAAACTGTAAGTTAGTTGTGGGAAGTCCTGAGTTTTAAACCAAGTCAGACCCTACAAAACAATCTAGCTCTGTTGTAAGGTCATAGAGAGCAGAGGAATATGTTTTGACCATATTCTTTATATTCAAATGTAGAAAGGATATTGTCTCCCCCTTGTCATACTATTGCTGCAAATAGCTCCTTGCACTAAATGGAAAAACATGTCTGATTTTAGGGAGCATGTCTTGACCAATTCCTCCCTAACTGTCTCTGTGCTGCCTTGGGCTGTGGGATGGATAACAGAACTTTTGAATCATCACTGGAATAAACTCGTTAGAGCCTCTTCTTTATAACACCGTATCTGTCACTCAGGTGGGTGAGAAGGGTAAAGGAGAAAACAGACAAGCTTTGTTGTTCATCCTTGTGAAGTTACCTTTCTGGATAGTTAGGGTGTTAGATCATCTCTTTATTAAGTATACATCACAAGAGAAAAACAACCAGGTCAGCAGATAATTACTCAGGATGTCTTTGAGCAATGTAGTGAGGCATTGAAAGATGCCCCAGAATGGGGGAGGATGGCTTAACGCAAAGCTTTTGGCAGTTGATCATGAATTCTTGTTGAGTGAGGGAACCAGTCAGGGGAGGGGGGTGGCTAAGGAGGGGAGAGTCTGGCTCCTGGGGACAAAAACCTTGGAGAAATTATTCCACCTATAAAACTACTTTAAAAGAAATTGGTGAAAGAGGTTAAAACCCAGCTTCAGGCAGAGGAGGATGGTATGAACCCAGTAGTTATATAAGATTGCAGTGTCTATATTTGCAGGTCCATATTGTAAGCCCACATTACTTCCTCCCACAACCACCCTGAATTGAGGGCAGAAGAGAGAAAGGTGAAATAAGATAATATCACAATTTCTTTTTAAAAGTTATGGGTCAGTCTTATTCTTGGGTACTTTTTTCTTTTTTTGAAGACGCATCTGTATTTTCTATTTGGTACACTTGAAAGTTGTCCTACCCTTGTTTTGGGTTTGTATCATGAACAAGCCCGTCCCAGTCTCTCAACCCAAGTCCAGAGGACCCTAAAGCCTCCTCTTTGAAGACAACCTGCTTTGATGATCTTCTCACTTTAGAAGCTAGATTCCACATTCTATACCCTCATAAGTTGTTTTCTGGGCATTTCCCAGAATTATACTGCAGGCAGTATAATAGTATTCATGTATATATGATCTATATGTAGTGTGATAAGGTCTACTTTTTTTTCTTTGGCAGAAGTTAAAAAAAACACCAGAAGACATTTCACCCAAAGTAAAATAATATTTTCCATTAATGCCAGTAAAACTTGAGTTTTGGAAGCATAAGCAGGAGGGATTGGGATAAGAAATGAATTCGTTTTGGTTTTGCTGAAATGGTTCATGGTTCATAGTTTTAAAAGTTTGAAAGTTTCTACTTTTCGAGGATTTAAGCACCAGCAGATGGGTTGCGGAACTGCAGGGGGAAGGGGAGAGATAGAGCTGGACAAGTGGAAATTGCTTATCTTAGGTGATCAGCTAGGTTTTCTGTCATCTTCAGCCTGGTGGCTCTGAAATACCCTTGGGTGATAAGGACACAGCACAATGAGGTAGGGAGGCATTCAGGAAGCAGGGAGCAAGCGAAGAGGCAAGTTAGGAGGCCTTGGTCAGGAGCTGCAGGAGGGAGAGGCCAGCATAAAGGGCACAGAGGCGGGGCAGGGTGTCTGGGTCCCACATGTACTGGGGGCCCGATCTCTGCACTTCAAGTCCACTCAGCCCCACTAGGGCCTCTGTGAGGGTCAGTTCCTCCTCCCCAAGGGAGGAGAGCAGGTCAGGCTGCAGGGGGAAAACACCCTCTTTATCCTGTAGGAAATTCTGTTCCATTGTGCTCTCCACCTGCAAGGAACCAAAATAGCATGAAAAGAAAGAACTGGAAACGTCTCTTCCTTTCTCCTAACACATAACCACAAAGAGGGCTACCTTTTTCTTATTATAACTCCTTTCATTACATTACAACTCCATGTGGGCCTTTTTTGTTTTTTTAATGTTTATGTATTTTTGAAAGAGAGACAGAGTGTTAGCTGGGGAGGTGCAGAGAGAGAGGGAGACACAGAATCTGAAATGGGCTCCAGGCTCTGAGCTGTCAGCACAGAGCTCAATGAGGGGCTCTAACTCATGAACCATGAGATCATGACCTGAGCTGAAGTTGGACGCTTAACCAACTAAGCCACTCAGGCGCCCCTCCATGTGGGCCTTTTAAAAGCTCTGTACAGTGGCCAGTGCTTTTCTTTTTAGCCCTATTGTACACATTCAGAGACATTAAGAGATTTGCCCACATCACTTGGCTGTGAATAAGCAAAACCAGAGTTTTCTGACGTCTCAAGCTGAAAAACTTAGATAATGGCACAAAATTTACTCTTCTACTTCTGGTTATAAACTAGCAAAAAAAAAAAAAAAAAAAAGGGAGAACACGGAGAAAAATGAGCGTGGGCATGAGCCCCTGTGATACGACAGAGGCCCTTCAGGACAGTCTGTCATTAGGCTCAGTCTGTGTCTTTCCACTGGTTCTAGCTGACTCCCTCCCAAACTCTCTCTAGCACTTGCTGTTTTTTCTCACCAGCTTTAGCTGCACAGGTAGGATCTTTTTCTCCATCGATTTTACCAGCAGCTTCTGTTGGGCTTCACTTAGCTCTGGAGGGAAAAGAAAAGCAGAGAAACAAATGTGTGGTGTGGGTACGAAGGGGACTACAGACTCGAAATGGATGCCCTTCCAGAATGTCAGTGTTAGTTAATCCACACATTTATCCACGGTTGAATGCTTGCTGCTCTATGCTAGGCACCTTTGCTGGGTGTGTCAGCAAAGTCATACCCCTGCATTCAGGGAACTTGCAGTGTAGTGGAGAAGGCAAAGCCACGTGCAGTGACAATACAGGGTATTAAGGGAGCGATGGAACGATAGCCGAGGGGGTCTATTTTGGTCTTGGCATTTGAGGGCAGACTTTTTAAGAGGACAAACATCTCAGCTTACTCCTGAAGGACTAGAGCATTTTTCTAAGGGGCCATGTTTCATGCAGAGGGAAGAAGAGAATTCAGGGCAAGATCAGAAGATGTTACTCTCTGAAATTAGAGCTAACAAATTTCAGAGTGCCTGGATGGCTCAGTCGGTTAAGGGTCCGACTTCAGCTCAGGTCATGATCTCACGGGTGGGTTGGAGCCCCGCGTCAGTGCAGAGCCAGCTCGGGATTCTCTCTCTCCCTCTCTCTCTCTGCCCCTCCCCCACTCGCGCTTTCTCTCTCTCTCAAAATAAATAATAAAATCAAATAAAACTAACAAATTTTGATACAAAAGTGATGATCTTAGCCATATGTAGAAATTTTAAATACGTGGCTGGTAAAGCCAAGGTTACTTCCCAACTTCTATTAGCAAGACTAGGCCACCTTCCCAGACTATCCAAGGTGCCCAAGTGATGCCTTAGGAAGGCGAACAATTTTTTAAAATTTTTGTTATTTTATTTTATTAAAACAATCTCTGTGCCCAACGTGGGACTTGAGCTCATGACCCCGAGATCAAGAGTCACATGCTGTACCAACTGAGTCATCCAGGCACCCCTATAACCAAATTCCTTAAATGTAGGTATATACTACTTAACTGTGGTATAATTTGCCTGGCATTCATTCATTCATTCATTCATTCATTCATTTGTGTATCTGGGGATTCATTCAGTGATTCATTCCTATCGCCGAAAATGTATATAAATGAAGACCTTATTCTCCATTTACCTGTTAGGGCTCCAAGGAAATAGAGGATGGCACCCATAGCCTCCTTTGATAGCAAGACATCTTTTGGGAGTGCCTCCAGGGTCACTTCATGTCCTTTGTCTAGAGCCCCTTCAAGCTGTGGGGAAAGGTGGGCAACTAAGTAAGATAACACAATGAAGGGGCCAGACATAGTGCCTGGCACATAACAGTCCCTGGAGATGTGCTAACTCATGTCCTTGCTTCTTTATCAAGGTACAAAGTCATAAAAAGTACTGGACACCTTGGATTTCTTGGTCCCTGAGCCTTGGACTCTGCAAAGGAAATGTTCCAGTCCTCTTTCTAAGAAAAGGGCCTGCTGGCCTGCTGCCCACCCTCTGTCGTGCCTTGAGGGAATCTGCATCGTTTGCCCTTTTCCAGAGGAATGAGGGAGCAGTGGCCGCCTGGCAGTCTGGGGGGCACCTGGACATCCACCCACTGGAGGGAGACATCCACCTACTGTTGACTCCCCCTGCCAGTTGTGACACCCACACGTGTCTACCAGCAACCTTTCTCTGCGACCTCACCGTGAGTTCCAGGTCTTGTAGCTCCTTTTTCTTCCCGAGAAGTTTGCTGAGGGAGGTGAGCAGGGAGCTTTGCCCTACTTGGCTCAGCCTTTCCACTTCTTGGATCTCTCTTTGAACTTCTTCTTTTAGTGTCTTGAAGTCCTCATGTTCCTCCCCTATTGGGATAGTAAACATGGTAAACAAACCATCTGCCATCTGGCAGCCTGCCCATTCAGTCAGCATTCTGCCTGCGGGGCTCCTTCACTCAGCCTCCCTCAAGTCCCTGTGCTCTGCTCCCAGCCTGAGCCTCGCCTCTCTTTCTTCTTGACCAAGGAACAGGATTGTGAAGTTTCTGCTAGCCTTGACTTGTGGAAGGAGTTGTGGTGATGGTCTGGGCAAGGAGGTGGACCAGGACCCGCATTAATATCTAAGGGGGGAGTTGATTGTCCCTGGGCTCTCAAGCCCCATTCTGCAGCAGTAGACAATTGATTCCCCTTTCTTCAAAACTCCAGCTAAAAGTTGAGAAGGAAAGTCTATTTCTCCTTCTTATGAATTAGTTGACAAAGAATGACTTTGGTGACTGAGTGAAGGCTAGCATGGATGGGTCTATATCCATGGACGTGGGTAGATCAAGGTTAGCTTGAATCTTGGCCTGACTCTCCAGGGGCCTCGCATCCTAAGAATATGTCCTGGAGAGTGGCTTCCTGGAAGTAGCTCCAATCACCAGGACCTGGGACTCAGCACTTCCCTTTCCCTCCCTTCACCCCACTGTCTTCATGCCAAAGTCATGGGAGAAACTTACAAAATTCCTTACCAGCATCAGATGCCAGGATAACTGAGGGGGAAAACAAAAAACAAGAATGTACTCCTCCGAAACAGTAGCCATACCCAGGGGATGACACATTAATGGGGGTTAGGAAACGTGTCCTGTCTCCTGGGATATCCCAGCCATCTTAAGGCTCCACCTGCTCCATTTGTGGGAGGCAGGAATGGGGCAGGAGAGAAGCTAATGCAACGTGAAAAAGGGCTCCCGGATTGACTGAGTTGGCATCATGGTGACTCAGTGGCTCCCGTCCCGGGTGCTGGGTGTGGATGGCAGAGTTGCAGATGTGCGTGGGACAGGTTATAGCTAAGAAGGCCCTTTGAGGCATCAGACCACCTGGGTATCCTGCCCAAAGACTTCCCCCTTCCACCACCTTTTCCTAAGCTATTGGAATTTCTGCCACATTTCGGGGACAGTTGTTTGCCGAGACCTGCTCTGCCATGTTCCCCGTTGTCAGAAAAAGACTGGAGTTTTAAAAATCTGTGTCAAGAAGGTTGCAGCGAAATGAGAGGAAACACTTACGGGTGAGCTTCTCCTCTGGCTTTTCTGAAGACAGAAACAATGCACATATGTCAGTATAAAACCTATTTGTGCTTTTTTATCTAGAGTGGATGTCAAGGTGGCTTTATCAGTGATCATTATAAAAACACACAGAGATTATGTTAGCTCACCCCCCCCCCCAATTTGGGAACACACAATGCCTCCAAGTTTCATTTCTGCTTCCAGTGGTGCCTTCTGGTCTGTCTTTCTGGTTCTCTGTCTCTCTAGGGCCGTATCCATGTGCTTCTATCTGTCTTGCCTAAAGTTGGGGATAGATATTTTTGGGGACTTGGGAAACAAAACCAGGGGCTCCTTGGGGGACTATGGTATATGCTGTTAGAGGGTACAGGATTTTAGCAGATGATATCAGGGTTGGGCAGAAGATATGGGAAACCAGGTAGCAATTTCACTTACCTCCAGGAGGGAAGGTTTGCATGTTATCATTGTAGATATGTGGAATATCTGTAAAGGTGCAAGAGAGGGGAGAACAGGAGGACCTTTAACAGCTACCCACCTTCCTTTCTCCATTCTCAAGTCCATGGGCTCTGCTAAGGGCCAGGTAGGTCCCTGTCCCTAAATGCCTCACCTAACCCCCGATCTACCTCTGTTGCTAGAAGAACCCTTTTCTTTCTCTGTAAATCCTTTCCCATGACAACACTATTTTCTGCCTTGCATCCTAGTACTGGTGTCTATGGATGTTTCCTCCACTGGCCACAGACTTCTTGAGAGCAGAGGCTGTGCTTGTTCATCTCTGTGTCCCCTTTCCCCAGCTAACACAGTGCCTAGCACAGAGGAGGTGCTCAGAACCCAGGGATTCCTTCACTTCCTCTCCAGAGCAACCTCTGCAGTTCTGTCCCCGGCAGCTGGGCCACATTACAGTACACTCCTGCACTATTCCCTGACTTGCCACAAGACGGGACCGGGATGCCTTAGTACTAATGTGGGTAATTCTTGTCTTGAGGGGAGAATATGCCAGTGTCTGCTCACCCCACTCATCTTTGCCTTTGACCATCAGCTGTCTCACTCGAAAGGCCAGGATGCAGCCCTTGGGGATGGTTACGGCCTCCTTGTGGTTTATGGATCCCTAGGATCAGACAATGAGGATTTATGAACCTGCAGAGATTCTGAGACATGGGGTGGGGGAGGGGGAAATGAGGAGATAAGAAGTTGAAAACCCTTTACTGGTGTCCCAGATTGTCTTTCCACCAGTCTGGACTTCATGGAATGAGCTTCAAAGCTCTTTTGCATCATCCCACTAACAATCTCTATCTCTCTTCCTGGTTCAGACACATGAAGGAAGTGGCCAGACCTGCTCCGTCACCTGCCTGTGCATCTCTGTCCCACCTGAGAGCTTCCACAGGCCCCGGTGCCTTCTTCCTCTTCGCCATCTGTCTTGTGCTCATCTCCTCCGAGAAGCCTTCCATGACTAATCCTACTCTCAGCTCCAACTCATCCCTTGAAGATTTATACAAACTAGATTTAGGTATGTAGACCATTACTTATTTATGTCGAATTTTCTAAGCCTGTATTCTCTGGGCTTTAACCTGTGTGTCTCCTCCATGAGACTGAGAACTTTCTAAGAGCAAGGGTGTCTCTCCTGTACGTTGGGAGCACCATGAGGGAAAATCCATGACTATGAGTTTCCCCTTCCTTGATAGCTCCCTGTGGCATTTGGCACAGGGATCTGCCCACCCAGGGCACCCTTGCCAGAGAGAGGATTTGTGTCTGGCCGACAGGAGCCTGAATCTTGAAAAGCAGGAAGAACGAGGGGGTCCTTTTTAGTATCCTGAGTGGGCACCGATAAGGTAAAGTTAATGTGTTAACGCAGCCTCTAAAGAGAGGCTAAATGTAAGTGTGTGTGCGCGTGTGTGAACCAAACCTGTAGTCCCAATGGGGCGAAGAATGGGAGGGAGAAGCAACCCTCCGCCTTGCCAGCTCTCTCCAGAGTGACCTCCTGCACGGTCTCCACCACCTCCATCACCACATACAGGTTCTCCCCTCGGTTTCGCATCTCCTTCAGGAACGGGTGCTCAGCTGACAGCTTCCTGTGGCAGAGGAAGCATTAAGGAATCAGCTAGAACCTCTCCAGGCATGGGCCATGGGCTTCTCTTTTCTTCGGTCATTCCCAGGAGCTAGGCATGGTGGCGTCAGGGAAAGGGTGAGGACTCTGGAGTAAGACCGAGGCTGAAGCCCAGATCTCCCGCTTACTAGCAGAGCAGTTACTTTTGAGTCTTGGGCGCCTCATCTATAAAATGAGGATAATTACCCTTCCCTGCAGAGTTGCTGAGAGGGAAACTGGGAAATCAGCTGGCACAGCTTCTGGCCTGGAACAGGCCCCTCTGGTTGCCCTTTCCCCCTTTTCCCTCTGCCTTGGGGTGCCTTCCCCTCTTTCCCCCCACCCCGTTCTTAGCCCTGTTCATCTCTCCAGGGGTCCTTTGTCCCCATCTCTCATCCTGTCTCTGCTATTAACCCTAGTTCCTTTGACCCCATTTGCTTGCCCACATAAATGTGTGCTTTGATCTTTCTACTCCCTCAAATTACCATTCCATTTCTTTCCTTCACTTCTTTGGCAAGTATCTGGAAAGCTACGCCCATACACAGTCTTTACTTCCTGTCCACTCCTAAATTCTTTTATAATTTGGCTTCTGGTTCTCCTCCTCCACTGAAATCCCAACGACCTCCTGCCCACCAAATTCAAAGACCTTCCTTAACTCTGCACAACACTGACCCCTGCTGGCCAAAACCTCCCTGTGACTCTGTCTCCTCGGGGCTTCCAGTCCCACTGTGCCACCCCGCTTCTGCTCCCACCCTTTGGGCTTCTGATTCCTATCCGTTCTGTCTACATGTCCTGTGTTAGTTTCTTTGGTTCCCTAAAATTTTACATTCTCTAAGATTCTGTTCTCAGTTCTTTGCTGTCTGAACTCTCTCGAACATCCTCCCCTGCCCCCAACCCCCTTCCTATAGTTTTCATCTTTATATGGCTCACCACCACACAGGGATCTTCACCTGACTTCTCTCCTGAGCTCTGGGCCCTCATTTCTAACTGCCTTAAAATTTTTCTTTTAGGGGCACCTGGGTGGCTTGTCGGTTGAGCATCTGACTCTTGGTATAGGGTCAGGTCATGATCTCATGGTTTCGTGAGCTGACAGCATGGAGCCTGCTTGGGATTCTCCGTCTCCCTCTCTCTGCCCATCCCCCACTCACGCTGTATCTGTCTGTCTCAAAATAAATAAGTAAACTTAAAAAGTTTTTCTTTTAAACTTGAGATATAATTGACATATAACATCATATTGGTTTTAGATGTCCAACATATGCAATGCAGTGTCGTTAACTGTGGCCCCTCAGCTAATGTCTCACTGGACCCGCAAACTCAAAACGTCCAAAAGGGACTCACAATCTTTCTCTCCAAATACACTTCTAAAACCAGGCTTCTTGTTTCTGTTAATGTCATCACTTGGGTCAAATCTTAGAGTTATCTTTTTAAAATTCTCATGTATTTAATTCATTTATTTATTTTGATAAAAGTTGTATACGCTTAAGGTATATGACATGGTTTTTTTAAGTTTATTTTTTTAGTAATCTGTACACCTAATGTAGGGCTTGAACCCACAACCCCAAGATCAAGAGCTGCACGCTCTTCCGACTGAGCCAGCCAGGTGCCCCACAACATGTTTCGATGCATACATAGAGAAATGATTACTACAGTTGAGCTAATTAACATAACCATCTCCTTACATAGTTACTATTTTGTGTGTGTGTGTGTGTGTGTGTGTGTGTGTGTGTGTGTGTGGTGAGAGCACCTGAAATCTACCCTCTTAGCAAATTTCCAGTGTACAGTATAGAGTTATGAACTGTCGTCCTGCTGTACATCATATCTCCATCTTTGATGAAACCTTCTCCCTCACCCTGCAATCGGCTGTCAAGTCCAGTCTATTCTGTCACCCCAGAGGTCCCCCAGCCCCAACGGTTTCCCCCTCTTTATTCTGACTGCTCTTCCCTCATTTTATATCTCAGATCCTCATTTTGTATCTCAGATGGACAATGGAACAGTGTCTTGCCTAGTCTGCCTCCTTCCAACTCCTGTCCCTCCTCCTCTAGCTTCCTTTCATGTGGCCAGATTAATCATGACACATCAAGGTGTCATCAGGGTCCCCCTGAAGCCTACAGAATAGTTCCACCTCCTTGACCAGACACCTGGGCCCTCCATGGTCTAGGCCTCCCTACCACCTCCCACTTGCTCTACTCTTACCTTTTCTGCTCCTGCCAAACCAGCTCTTCATTCTCCCTAGAGGTTCTGAGGTTTCTCACCCATGTGCCTTTGTAATGTCCTTCTCCCAGACTTGCATGTTCAATTTCTACTCATCCTTCAAAGCCTAGATCATGGGCTGCCTCCTCTGAAGTCCTTCTTCATTTCCCCAGCCAGAAGTCCCTCTGGCCTGCCACAAAACTCAGGCAAAGTCCTCCTATGGCACTTACTACTTCTCACCTTGGATTGATTATAGTCACTGTTGTACATCTCTCCTGCCCCCAACTCCTAGATTGCAAGGTTCTTGGACAAAGATGTCCTAGTGCACCCTGGCACCTAGTAGGGTATTTTGCACTCAGTGAGACTATATAAATATTTACTGGGTGACTTTCTAAGCACCCCAGCCCTTCCTTCCTGCCTCCCCAGTCCTCATCTCCTTCTTTCAACCACTACTTAACTAACTTAAAAGTTAGTTCCCTGTCAAGCCAAACATCTGAGATGTCCAGACTACCACATCGACATGGCATCTGCCACACCCCTTGTGTTGCTGGGGCAGCATTCCCGAGGGCACCTGGTGTGTGGATGGGACTGAGCAGATGGCTTGATTTATGAGAGCAGAATGCTGTGCCCAAGCTTCACTAGGGAGCAGTTAAGACCCTTTCCTTTTTTAGTGTATTTTATAGAGTCATAGTTTAGGAAGGAGCCCTAGAGATTTTCGTCGAACCCCATCGTTTTTCAGAAAAGAAAACTGAGGTTCTGAGAGGACAAGTGATTTTTCCAAGGTCACACAGCAAGTTAACGTGACCATACGCATCCTCATGTGTGTATATGATAGTAGAGGGGTGGTACTGGAGGTAACGGAAGGATGGGGGGAATGGTTAGGGAGTGGCCTGGAGGCACTCATGGGCCAGAAGGGTCATCTTCAAGAGCTCTCCTGTGGTGACCACATAGGTGAAGGTCAGTGTGAAGGCCCTGCCCTTTAGCTCAGGGCCCAAAGCACCCTTTCCAGGCACCACCCACCCCATCCTGGTAGCCCTCCAGCCCTTTCACTCTCACCTCTCCTGGTGCAAGGTCTCCAGAGCCTTAGGAGCCACACTGAGTGTCTGGACCTCCAGGGTACTGCTTCTGGACAGCCCTGCAGTCCCCGTCACCTTGACTGTCTTTGGCATGTCCACTTCTCCCTCCACTCGGGCATCCAGCATATTCTTAAAGCTAAAGTTCCCAGAGTCTGTTGGATCTGCAGGAGAGAGAAGATGAAAGGGGCCAGGCTGGCAGGCATTCCTCTTCCCTCGCCTTCTGGGAGAACTTTGGGCTACAGGACACCAAACCACATCTGGGCAGAGGGAGCTTTGGGCTCCTCCTCACAAGCCAGTGCCTGGTCCCACCCCTCTGTCCTCAACCCCGTGTCCAGACTAACCTGAAGGTGAGCTGCCAGGCTCAAGCACATCCAGGAGGGTGTAGTCAGTGCGGACGTATCGGGCACCCCAGAAGAGAGTGCTCTTTCTCTTCCTCAGCACCAGGCAGAAGGGATGGAAGCGCTTGAAGTCTATGAGGCTGTCAAGAGGTGTCAGGTCCCCTCTAGGGTTTAGCTGTCTGGCCAGGGCCCGGGTGACATTTTCAAATATGGTCATTTTCTCTGTGGGGGGTGGGGGGAGACAGGAGAGTGACAAGTTGGGAGACCAGGACATGGGAAGGCCCCTGCAGAGAGAGATGGGGCTCAGGGTGTATGTGGGGGGTGGGGCTTCAAGATGCCTGGATTCTAGGAATGTCAGAGCTGAAAGGAACTAAAGGAGTCTTCTCTTTACGACGAGGAGACACAGCCCAGAGAGCTGAGACAACTTGCCCGAAGTCACAGGGCTGCTTAGAGAAGCCAGGCCTTCCCTCTGTTTGCCAAGGGCTCTTTGCTCACCCTGTATTCATTTTCTTCATGGACTCAGAGCCTGGCTAGAGCATTTCATTAGCGCTGCAAGTAAAGTTCCTCTCATACAGCTGTGCCCACCTCGTCTTCCCCAGAGAACTGTGACAGCGGGGACCTGGGATGCCAGGGAAGGAGGCAGCCACCACTGGTGCCGAGGGCCCGAGGAGGCAGATGCTGTTTACCTGCCCCGGTTGTCCTTCCTTTGGGTGGGGGGTCACTTCCCTGTACCCTGTACTTCCCTTGTGCCCACCTCCTGGTTCTTGGGCGCGAGTAGACCCACTTCCCTCCAGGTGCTACCCAATACACCCAGGCATTTGCCTTTGCTCCCTCTGCTTATAATATGCCCCCTTCCAATCCCTATTCATTAAGATTCATTTTGGGTCACCTCTTTGGTGACTCCCTTCTCACTCCTCTCCAGGCAGCTAGTGACTCTATCCTGTGTCCCCAAAGCACTTTGTACATGCCCTTCCGAAACACCTGCAATGTCATGTTGTTGTGATCTGTGCACCTGACTCTCGCCTACTTGATTGTGGCCTCCCAGAGGGCAGGAAATGGGTCTTAGTCATCCCTGTAGCATCAGCACCAAGCACAGTGCCTGGTGCAGACCTGGAGCTTGGCAAATGTGTGTGGAAACAATGAATGAAGAAATGAATGAATGTGGCCCTGGGAGGCACAAACTGGGGTGAGAGGGCCCTGGAGAATGTGGGGTTTGCAAGAGCCTGACCTTCAGAGTCTTAGGTTTCTGTCTTTGAGGTTCAAGTCCAGGTGCTTTGGCTGGGTGGCCAGCTGGCACAGCTGGATTATTCCTGTGGCTGTAAGAGGACACAGCAGCTGGCCTGGAACTGCCTCACAGCCCCCATGGGCACCTCACAGAGTCAGGGAAGCAGGAGGCACACGTACAGGTGCCTGGGACCAGCCTGCCAACCGCATGGGCTCCAGTGTGCCTTTTTTACTCCTCATTCCTGGAAGGGCCAGGCCAGGCCAACCTCCTGGGGCTAGCCAGATGCCTTTGGGAAGGGATCAGGTGAGTGCTGTCTCCTCCTCACCAGAGAGGAGCTCACAGGACCACTCCTCACTTCTCTCTCCAAGGCCTATGAAGACACCTACCCCCCAGGGCTCTAGGGGACTTCTAGGCCCTTCTCTTCCCACCCATGTTCTTGTTCATCCCTAGAACACCCCCCACCTCCCCTGCTGTCATCAGGCTCTTACCAGAGAGCAGTTCTAGGTTCTGTCCAGCAGCCGGCTCTCAGTCTGTAGGTTGAGAGAGTGACTGTCCCTCACCAGGACAGGCTGCCGCTTTATGCTTCTCTGGAGGCAAGGATGTAGGCTTCCAGGGACCCCGCCTGCCCCAGTGACCCCACCCCTATCCTGCTCTACTTCCAGGAGAACAGCATCAACCTGTTCCACGTGTGCCCTGCCCCGGGCCCTGGGCCCTGGCCTCCTGAGGGCTGAGGGGGTGGGGAGCTGCCAGACAGGTGCCAGCGTGGGTGGAGGGAGCCAGACCAGATAGAGGTGGCCACTGAAGGTTGGCTTCATGGGCTGAGAGGAGAGGAAAGAAGGCACGTTTGGGAGAGGGGCAATAGAGAGGCAGTGGGAGGTGTGCGCGCGCACGCACGTGTGTGTGCGTGTGCATGCAGGTGTGATGAAGGCAGCATCTCTGTTCTGTCATCATTGTGGTCATCAGGAAGTATGTAGGATACATGGTAAGGCCTTGTGGGCATGATAAAGGGATAAGAAACCCCGTGTGTCCACAGATCCCAGCAGAAAGAGCAGCTGAGAAGCTGTCCCGCATCTCTCTGCTGGTCTGCCTGCACATCACTCCCTCCCTCCCTTGGTTTTCGCTGCATATACATATCTGTGGCGCTGCTAGCTGCCCGTGCTTGTGTAGGCAGAGATGCAGATAGACCAAGGGGTTTCCTGCTGCTCTGTGTTCAGCGTGTCTGCTCCTCATGGAGTATCGTAACCACACTTACACGCACAGGCAGAGGCAGAGCGGAATTAGTGGCAAGGCTACAGAGCATGTCTGCCTCGGGAGTTGTTCTTAAGTCTGTGCCTAGAAGGAATTTCAAAAGGGACTTTACACACCTGGTTGGGTTTCTAGATGACAAATCAAGACATTTCCAAGCAAGACTCCTTTAGTGTTGGGACACGAGTCAACGTCTGCATGCGTATATAACCTGAATACTGTTTTCATGCTCTAACTTTGAGGCTCTCCTCAGTACCACTCATCCAATAGGAAATGCAGCCTTGAAAACCATGAAGGGAAGTTATATGTTTATTGAAAGTTTTCTTTCTTTTTCTTTAAAAAAAAACTTTTTTAAAAAGTTAATATATTTTGAGGGAGAGAGAGAGAGTGTGAGTGTGAGCAAGAGGGGCAGAGAGACAGGGAGAGAGAGAATCTCAAGCAGGCTCCATATGCTCAGTGCAGAGCTCGACATGGGACTCGAACCCATGAACTGTGATGTCATGACCTGAGCTGAAATCAAGAGTTGGATGCTTAACCGATTGAGCCACCCAGGCACCCACCCTGTCTGGAGGTTTTCTTGAGGGGCTGGTGGTTAATGGGGGAGATCAGACCACACCACACTCAGCAAAACTCCCTAAAAACTGAATTACAACTCTGTCTCCAAAGTCTCATTCAATATGACAAATGCTCCCAAATCTCTCTGTGTCATAAAACAAAACCTTCTGGGTCTCTAGTCCCTGCCCCCTATCTTCTGGCTCACCTTCCTTCCTGTACCCCAGACCTCTCTTGTGGGGCCATCTACCACTTCCTCCTTCAACAGCTCCAACCAAGGGCTTGGCTGTGTGGGAAGGCTGTCTTTAGTCATTCAGTCCCTGTCACATGGGCGCATGTGTGCAGAAATAGGTGTATGTGCTATATTCTTTCCATCTCTACCTGTTTTCCTGGTTCTTCCTGGATTTCCATCTCTTCCTTTCTGTGGCTCTTAATCACTGCATTGCTGTGACTGATGCCACTGCAATCCAGCATATAGTCCTAGGCTGTGCAGTCTCTCAACCTTTATTTTTATTTTTTAAAAGTTTTTTTTTTTAATTTATTTTGAGAGAGAGATAGAGAGCAAGTGGGAGAGGGGCAGGGAGGGAGGGAAACAGGATCCCAAGCAGGCTCCGTGCTGTTAGCACAGAGCCCAGTCTGGGGCTTGAACTCACAAACCATGAGATCATGACCTAAGCCAAAGTCAAGAGTCGTAGGCTTAACTGATTGAGCCACCCAGGCACCCACCCCTCTCATCCTTTAGATGGCCCCCTCCCCATCTTCTCACTGGCCCACCATTGCCTCAGTGAGACTTGGGAGTTTCTTGTTGGTGTCTACCCTCTTTCCACTGGCTGCAGGGCAAGGTTTCCAGTCCAGGCCATCCTCCAAAGATCCGGAGGGCAGTGATTTCAAGAAGCCACATGTGTATCTGCTCTCTCTGAGGACCTCAAAAGCCATTTGGCCAGTTTTCTCTCCTCTGACCTGGAAGTCTTGCTCCTTTCATTTCTCTTGCCCTCCTTCATTCATTCTGGACTCTACCAGACTTGCCCTTGTTCTCCTCATGCCACTCCATTCCACCTCTGTCTCATTGAACCATCCGGCAAACTGCCTAATGGCATTCAGAAAGGGTGGCTTTGAGGGTTCAATGCAAAGAGAAGAAATAAGGGCTTGCGGGGTCAGCTAGGTTAAAGATCTTGTGCTTTGAGAATAAAAATAACCATGTCAGGCTTGTTCCTGTGTTGCTCCTCACCCCCCCCCCCCACCTCCACCCCCCACCCCCTCCATCTGGATGCTTTGTAATTTTTGTTATTTTCCCGGTCCCCCTGCCTCATAGTCTTACGGATCAGGCCTCTTCCAGAGGCTCCTTTTCCTCAGAGTCCTGGTTTACAATCAGAGGTATCTGGGATATAATTTAAATTGTGCTGGAAGAGATTTAATTTAGACTAATTTGTAAGAACTCTTTAGGTGAATTTAAAATGACTTACTGAAAACAGGAGGCTGGGTGGTGCTTGGTGCTGTTTTAGGCGGCAGGCTTTGCTCTCTATCTCCCTCTGGTGGTCACTCAACAGAGGTAATGGCGATAATCACCCTTACTGTGGGCACCAAGCTTGTAATTTGCATGTAGTTGCTAGGAGATGGGGATGAGGGAAGGGAGCTGGCCTAGGGGAGGAAGCCACCTGTTCTCTGGGAACCTGAATGCCTCTCTGACCCATAGAGTGCATTGCAGACACAGACATTGGGACAGGTTGTTATTTCCTTACCCATTTTCCTTTTATTATTGTTGATTTTCTTAAGAAGAGGTCAAAGAGGACAGAGATGAGGTAGGCTGGTGGAGTTCAGAAGGGTGGAAGGTACTGATCCTGGCAAGAATGGGAAGAAGCTGGCACAGACATACTGCCAGATCTTCTCTGAGTAGAAAGAGGTGAAAGGGCTAGGGAGGAAGGCAGGCTGAAATGGAGGTGTAACCCTCTGGTAGAAGGGCAGGAAGAACATGCCTCAGAGGCATTGTATTTTATATTTCCTATGGGAGGTTGGAAGTTTTCGGGTGTAGATTGCAGACTGGGAGCTATACTTCCATAAATTCTCCTTTCTGAACAAAGTAAAACCCCCATAATTCTTTCTTATCCCCTAAAATACTTTGAGGGTTTTTCCCAAATTCCCAAATCAGCTTTGGAGCCCAAGACACCTCCAAACTCCTGGCTGAGTAGACATTGTTCAGGGTCTTGTGACACTTCCTCAACCCAAAGTTGTACTGAAGAACTACAAAAGTGTGTCAAACTTCAAGGTGTCAGCCCTCGTCGTCCCCAGCCCTCCGCTGCCAACCCCTCTATGAGGTTGGTTTGGGCAAGGAGGCCACTGCCAGCACCCAGCCCAAATCCAGAGATGCCTCCTCTGTCAGCTGATCACCCCCAGCGCCCCAGCTCTTCCTGAGTCCCTCAAGATGTACCTGGGGTAGGTGTTGGAGCTCCTGTTCATGTCATGGTTGACAGAAGAGAAGCTCTCCTCCTTGGCTGTGATTGCTAGGCCCCTCCTGATAAGACAGAGCCCCCAGATCCTTGTAAAAGATACTGGGTGCCAGATGGAGCCTTTGAAGGTCTGCCTCCAAGAGAACTTGGAGCTGAAGTGCCTGTCCATTTCACCAGCTCCCCTGGGTCTGTGCAGAGCCCCACTCTGCTTTCCCTAGCCCTGGTAGGGGAAAGCGGATGTTCAGGCCTTTCAGCACTTGAAAGACAAGAGGCATACAGGGCACAGAGTGGTGACAAGGCATTGTGGTCTCTGGTATAGAGGGGTCCATCCCTGGTATGTCAAGGCTGCAGAGTCCCACCAGGGCCTGGATCACCTTCAGCTTTGGCCAGGAAATCCCTGAGCAGTTTGAAGTGAGGGCGGAAGAGCCCTACCACCCCCTAGAAGAAATTCTGGTCCAGAGTGTTCTCCATCTGCACAACAGAGAATAAACATCACGGGATGGTTTGCATTTGGGGAACCACCAGCTTCAGAGGTGATCTGCAGTAAAATTTTAAGTTCTAGCCCCTGACCCCACCCTTGACCCCCTCTGCCCATTAGTGCTAGAGTTGAGCAGAAGCGGGCACAGATTAAGAGTCTGGAGACCTGAGTTCCATAGACAGCTCTGCTAGGAGCCTGTTGTGTGGCCCCAGAGAAGTACCTTCCTCTCTCTGGGCCAGAGAGGTCATCTGTGATGGAGGGGGTGGAGCTGCATAAACTTCCGGATCTCTTCTAGTGCTCAAACTCCATTTTACCCTAGTTGTCATTCCTCACACCTGTCCTGCAATCCCCAGGCCCCTCACCAGCTCTGTCTGTAGGAAAGGACTTCTTTCTGCACAGACATAGCAGCGGCTGGTGCTCCTCGCTCAACGCTGAAGAGGGAAAAGGAGAGGAGGTGGTGTGAGAGACATGAGCATGTTCTCTCTCCCTCTCTTGGTGGGCAGGAGATTGTAAGGCAGCTCTGGGGGCTAACTGTGTGTGTGTGTGTGTGTTGGCTGGGGCAGCAGATTCACTCCCCTCCAGGAGAGAATGAGAGAAGATCCCTGTAAGAATATGTATTCTCCTTTCTTTGGGGGAAAAATGAGTGGAGGCTAGATGGGCTTACACCTTTTGCCTTTTCCTTGGGAGAAGGGAATGACAGGGGTTGGACCCTGATTGATCTGCTTGTAGCTTGGTTGCATGGGCATGCAACCTATGAAGTCACACAGGACCCCAGCTTGGTTTAATGCTTTCCTGTTGCCATCTTGAAGAATAACTCTTTTTTTGTTTTAATTAAAGTTTATTTATTTATTTTGAGAGAGAGAGAGAGAGAGAGCAAGAGCACACAAGTAGGGGAGGAGCAGAAAGAGAGGGAGAGAGAGAATCCCAAGCAGGCCCCATGCAGTAAGCACAAGCCTGCTGGGGGCGCTCAAACTCACGAACCCTGAGATCATGACCTGAGCCGAAATCAAGAATTGGAGGCTTAACCAACTGAGCCACCCAAGCACCTTTTGAATAATAATTCTTAATCATTTTAAGCAAGAACTCCTCTAGGTTTTATTCTTCACTGAGATCTGTAAATTACGTTGCAGGTCTGGCTTGTTACCACTGGGTCTAAGCCAGGAGGCCTGTCAGTCACATGAGGGAGGGACCCCCAACCCCACTCCCGCCCCTCAGCAGAGCCCCTAGCAGGTAGAGGATGTACCCAGCAAGCATGGTGTTGAGTTGACTAGAAGTCTCCAGCAGTCATTCAGAGGACTGAGACCCTGGCCCTGCCCCTTGGACTCCCAGAATCTCTGGGTCACCAAGATCCAGGACCCCATCCATCAGGCAGAGAGTATGGGAAATGATCAGCTAGATACTCCTACAGCTGGAAAGACAGGGAAGTTCCTGAGGAGAGGGAGAGTTCTCCCTGCACAGAGAGCAGACTCCCTCAGGGCAGGGCCCCAGTCTCTCCCTCAACTTAAAGGAGCCTTCCTCCAAGTGCGCTGAGATCTCCCTGGAGAGGCAGGCGGGTCACCCCATCCAGCCCACAAGGGCCCCAGCTCCCTCAGCTCCGCCCAGGCTACCAAGCCACGCCCCCACCATCTTAAGCCCCGCCCCCGCCCCCCACCATGCCCACCCGGGTCCCGGTCCCGCGCTCTATGCTCACAGTCTGGCCTCACCACTCTAGCCTCCTCCAGATCTTCCATGTCACCCCTCCCCGGCCTCCTACACTGCGCTGGCCCCGCCCAGGCCCCTTCCCAACCCCAGCACCCCAGCCCAGCCCCCGGGTCCCCCTACTCCCGCAGCATCCACTCCTTAGCTGGGCAGCCGCTGTTTCGGGTTTCAGTGCCAGCCGCTCCTCCTCCCCCTCAGCCCGCGGCGCCAGATACTCCGTGTGTTCCCGGCTCAGGCTTAGGTGAGTGAGGGTGCAGGACAGTGGTGACCAGGACCCCATCCCGCTCCACCAGTCTCGATGTGACTTCACTCAGCGGGTCCCCCGCCCCCAGGCACAGAGACCACCTTCTGAGCCTTGGCGTTCCGTGCCCTCCCGCAGGTACCCCTCCCCAGGGGAAGATGATCGGGGCTGGTCTGGTGTTGGGTGCCCGGGAACTCAGCTCCTTACGCTAGCTTCCAGTGGGCACTGAAGATCCTGCAGAGGGCAGAGGGACACACCCCGTCACCACGAGTGGCTGCGATAGAGCAGTCCCACGAAGGGTTGGGGACAGCTGAAGATGGGAACGGGACAGAGGGTGGAGCAGGGAAGGAAAGCCCAACTGAGACCGGGAAACCTGGGTGCACCACTGGACTTTGCCCAGGTAGTTTCCCAAACACTCCGGGGTGGGGAGTGCAGATGCACTGTAGCCCGCCTTACAGGATTCCAGTGAGACAATAGATGGAAACGTCCTCAGACCTTTAGAAAAGAGAAGAGGGGAGTTGTAAAAGATGAGGGTGCTATTATTAGGGGAACTAGGTGAGAGGCAGGTATGGAAGAGAAGAGGGTAGGTTGCCCTGATGGTGGGCAGGGATGCAGGGGAGAGTGCAGGGCTGTGGGAGGGGAGGAGAGGGGCAAGTTTGAGCAAGGATGGGGGTGGGACAGGGGAAGCATCTTGGAGATTGCCAGCTTGGAACCCCACAGCAGTGGGGAGGGGGATGGAATGCCCCCTCCAGCCTTGCCCTCCTTCTCCAGGGTGGCTTCCTCCAGCTCCTCCCCAGCCTTGGCCACCTCGAACATACAGGTTCTGCATCATGCTCCCAAAGATTCTTCAGCTCTTGTGGTGGGTGGAGTGGGGCCGGCTCTGAGTGGGCGGGGCCCTCTTCCTAGCCACCTCCGGCTCCCTCACTTGCACCCCTGGATCCACCTTGTTTCTCCCTATCCCTCCCTTGTCCCTTCCCCTTAGAAGGGTGTGTGTGTCAGTCCCAGAGGGATGGGGGCCCTGAGGTTCAAGTCCTGTTAATTTCTTCCCTGACTCCTTGTATGACCTTGGGCAACTCACCACCCCTCTCTGAAGATCACTGCCAGCTCTGACAGCTGGTGCTGCTCTCGTGGGGGCACGCCCCTGGGTGCCAGCCCCTCTCACCTGGCCTGGTTCCTCAACCTGCTTCCCTACGTCACTTCGCCGTGTTTTCTTGGTTCTAGAGGACATACATGCTCTTGTGCTTGTTCCCACACATCCCTTGCAAGAAACTTCCTTGATGGTCTGACTCTGCATGATAAAATTGTCCCTGACCCCAAAAGTGAATGAGAATTGAGAGTTGACCTCAGACATCCATTTGAGTACAGGACGCAAAGGTTTTGTTTGTTTGTTTGTTTGTTTAGCATTCTAGAAGAGGAAGATAGTGATGGCCCGGAGTGCAGAAATGAGTATTGTGACCGGGAGCAGATAAGCTAGATTCCAGGGACTTGGAGATGTGTGGGCGTGTGGTAGCAGTAGACCTGGAATGAGGAGAGAGAGATAAAAACTGAGAAGTACCGTAATGTGCTAACTCGAAGTATTGGAGACACCAGAGCCATCTTCACCCATCCAAAGGGCTGTGGTGTCCAAGAGAGATGGGCTTGAACCTTAGTGTTTTCAATGCCCCTCTGGGCTCACATGACCCCTGTGCCTGCCACTATCACCCGGGCTGCCATCACTAGCCTGTCAGACCCCCAAATGTGGATACCATGATGTCCTCATCTTTGTATCTGCAGTGCCTGGCATGTAGTAGTAACTCAATAAACGTTTGTCGAATGCATGAATAGGCTTGTCTTGGCATCTGTTTTGGGAGCTCAAGGCCTCGCTCTGCTTTGCTTCCTGCCTTCCTGATTTGGGGGAGCTGTTGCTCATAGGCAGCAAGGTTGCTGGTGACAAAGACCCAGCAAGATGAGGTAAAACTGTTTGTAGTTGGAACTCCCCTGGGTCTAATGGGGGAGGCACAGCCCTCCCCTTGGAATAAGCTGTTGGGTTGCTTCTGGTTTTGATGTGGATATGCCCTCCCCTCTGTAGGAGAGCTCAGTGTTGCACTCGAAATGTCTGCATGTGAGCCCAAGACAGGAAGGGTGGGGGCTGCACCCCACCCATTGCTCCTTAACTGCCTCCCTCGGCTCCTGGGTACTCAGTCTGCCCTCTGTTCACTTCCTTTTGTAGATAACGTGGCTTTGTAGATGCTCAAGTCTCTGTGTCTGGGGTAGGTCTTGGTCTCCCCAGCTTCAGAGCTCCCCAGAGAGAAAAGACCCTATTTCTTCCATAAGCCTGGGAGTTCCCCGAGAGTTAGGTTCCTGTCTCTCCCCCTCAGACCGGGAGCTCCCTCAGGGCCACCCCAGGCTTCTGCTCTGCAGGGCAGGAAGAAATTGGTTTTGGAAGAGCTGAGCGAGGGACTCCTCTTCTCCCACACCTACATACAGCCTGCTGGCTCCAGGATGCTGCATGTGGGTGCTAAGCTGGGTCCTGCCCCAGACCTCCCGGGTTCTTCTGGACCAGGTGTGTGGCTGGGCTCTCTTGGCACCTGGCAGCTTCGTTCCTGGCTCCCGCATGTCCCGGTAGGAGAGGTTGGTCTTGATGGAGTGCGTCTGTACCAGCCAGAAGTGTGAGAAGCAGACAGCAAAAATGAAACCGGCCAGCTGCCTACTTGGCATCTCAGAACATGGGTCCTATGATCTTTGGTCCCCGGTGGAGATAAGGATGGGGGAGAAACCAGTTATCTTACCCCTTGCTGCCTGCCTGGTGGACAAGCACAACTCAGAGGCCAGAGTGCAGAGGGAAGGGCTGAGGGCTTCAGTGATTGTTGCTCTGGGAGGGAGCATCTCTGAGTCTGTGGAGGCCCCACTCTGTCCAGCGTCCTATAATGTGCTGAGCCGAAGCTATAGCTTCTGATGCCCCCCTCCCACCAATTTCCAACTCAGGGACCCCAGCTGACGGGGGTAAAGGGGTCTCTCCCTAGGGAGAGGAGCCAATGAAGCATCTCCCCTGCCATCTCCATCTTCTGCCCCACTTGCCCTCCCTCTCCCTCTCCTGCCCTAGAACGCAAGAGGGAAAGGAATTTGAGCCAGAAGGGGCCATGGGGATAACTACCAAGATGACACTATCCAGGGCTCTAGGACCCTTCCTCACCTGGGTTCCAGGCAAAGTTTCCCTCCCTGGATCCTTTCCCATCTGTGCTCAACTCTGAGAATTGGGGTTAGGTGTCTGGGCAGGGGAACCAACTCTGCAGATCTTAAAGGTGTCGTTTCTGCTGCTTGGGATGACAGGAAGTCAAATGAGTCTCCAGAGATGGACACAGATAATAGAGACTCGGGGCCCCACCTGTCCCCCAGGCTCCCACTCCCATAGGCCTACACAGTCTGTTTCCCAGGATCCAGTGAGATGTGTCCCAGCCTGATTCCAGGAGCGGGTGGGTGAGCAGAGTGGGACAGACAGTGGCAGGGGAGAAACTGATGGAGGGTATGATAGGATTTGGGCCAAGATTCCAAGGCCCAGGCCAGGGTGTGGCTGGGGTGGAGGTCAAACTTCAGCCGGAAACTGTCCACACTCTAGTTCTTTCCCTGTCCCTGAGCATCCCTGGAAGTGGGGAGGCCCATGTCTCCTGAGAAAAGGGGATAGGGGGGTGGGTCTCAGGTTTTTCTGAAATGAGTCAAGTTGAGACTTCCTGAATGATATGAGGGACCTCAGCCTTGGAGTGGTGGAGGGAGCCTCAGAGATGGCAAGAGAAGGGGCTGGGGATGCTGGAAAGGAGACAGGGAAATCAGGGTGGGTCAGAGGGACTGGGGAGGTAGTGGATTCCTCTTTGCTTCTTTAAAAAAAATTTTTTTTAACATTTATTTATTTTTGAGACAGAGAGAGACAGAGCATGAACAGGGGAGGGTCAGAGAGAGACACACACAGAATCCAAAACAGGCTCCAGGCTCTGAGCTGTCAGCACAGAGCCTGACGCAGGGCTCGAACTCATGGACTGCGAGATCATGACCTGAGCCAAAGTTGGCCACTTAACCGGCTGAGCCACCCAGGCACCCCTGTTTGCTTCTTCTTGAGCAGCCTCTCCATCTGTCCCAGAATCTGCCCCAAGCTGGGTGGAACCGTGGTTCAGTGCTTCTTATCTTCAGCTTCTGTTGGAGTTCCCATGAGATTCCCCAAAGCAGCAGTTTCCTCCACGGAGGCTGCATGGGTGGATCATGCTGCATGAGGGCAAGGGAGGGGGTGTGTTGACCCCTTTGGTCCCTTGAGAAGCCCATTTGGTGATAGGGATATCTCATATGGCCCCCCTTCTTCAGGCAACTTGGTCTCCTCTGCCCCACGAGTTCTTTCATTAACTTTGAGCACATCTAGTTTCTCTGTACCCCCTGCTCAGATTCCCACTGAGAGAAATGAGAGATTGCCAGGAGGGTAACAGCTCCCTTTCCCTTTGCTTCCTATGCCCCGTCTAACAGACTGGAGGCTGCCAGCTGATCACTGATGCCTGGACCTTGCCCTCCTTCCCTCCTCCCTGTTTGTCCTCCCTCTAGCCTCCTCCCATTCTCCATTCTGGTTCCATTATCATTAATTCATAGGCCCTGGCATCCCTAGCAGATAGACTCTGGTGTCAGGAACTGGGAGGTAGGAGGGGAGAGAGGAGTTGGCATCCAACCCAGCGGGAGCACACGCCACCAAAGTGGTGGCAGAGGCCGTGGTAAAGGGCTCAACACTTTCCCACTCCTCACTGTCAAGCCACGTGCATTCAATGAAATGAACAATAAGGAAGAGATCAGGAGCCTTAATAAAAGTGACTTTATTGAGTTGTCCAGTGATATTCTGGAGGTGGGAGACCTCCTCGTCCCTATCCCCCTCCGACTCCCGGTGACCCATCTTCAGCTCAGACATAGAGGAGACCACTCTTCCCCCAAGGGAAAGGGTTCAGAAAGCCCATCAGTGTATAAAACAGAGAGAAGAGAGATGGAGAGTCTCTGGAAAAGGAAGCAGAGGACTCTAAGCCAGGAGGCCCCCAAGAGAAGACACAGGGAGAGGAGCCTGGGGTCAAGAGAGAGGCAGGAAGTAAGGGGGAGCTTCTCCGTAGATGGAGAGAAGAGAGCAGGAGCCCACACAGTCCTTCTCAATCTGTCTGCACCCCAGTTTCTGACTTCCCCTCCAGCTTGGCCCACCATCCCCTTGCCCCTCTTTGCATCCTCTATTCCAGCCGCCAGGTAGGTCTTTTTGGTGCCCATACCTTCTAAGTTGTTTGCATCTTCTTTGACTTTGTTTACTGCTTTTTCGCTAGGGTCCTCCCTCTTCTGCCCAAAGCCCTTTTCATTCTTGAAATGTCAGTTCAGACATCCACACAGCCAGGCAGAGGCTTCCTCCTCCATGTTCTGCCCGCACCCACCTCTGTTCTGTTGCCCCCCCCCACCCACTGTGGACTCGGGAGCTTTGGGTCTCTGAGTCTAGCACAACCAGGCACAGTAGTCACCAAAGATGGTGTTGATTGAGAGAGAGAGAGATCAGGTGTTTAGGGGAGACAGAGGAGGAAGTGGGGAGGAATTTGGGGGATGGGGGGCTGTAGAGGAGGCAGAGGGTTAGAGGAAAAGAGAGGGCACGGCGGTAGGAGTGTGGGGCATGGGGCTGGAGGAGTGGCCCTGGTCCTCAGACCACTGTGCTGAGGGTAGAGGAGTCCTCAGAGCGCACGGGCAGCACGGGGGCCGGCTTGAGGGGACGTCGAGTCTCATCCCGGTTCTGCCACACGTAGTGCGCCAGATAAGCCACCACGAGCACCAGCCAGCCCCCCATGGTGACCAGCAGGGCTACATCAGTGCTCCGCTGGGCCCCACCCCGCCCCGTCCCACACAGCTCTTCCTCCCCTGCCAGCGGCAGGAACTCTTGCCCCACGAGGTCTGGTCGGGCTCCGGGGCCACACACGATGCCTGTTCCAGTGTCCGGTGCCAGCCTCACCTGCCTGAGCACCTCCTGGAGGGCACAGTCACAGCGCCATGGGTTGGCGGATAGATTCACTTGGATCTTCAGGCCCACGAAGGCCTCCACAGGCACCGAGGCCAGCTGGTTGGCAGAGAGGTCAAGGTGGCGCAGACTGCCTGCCAGGCCCTGGAAAGCAGCCCCTGAGAGGTGGACAAGGGCATTATGGGACAGATCCAGCTCCTCCAGGACAGGCAGGTGCTGGAAGGCTCCAGCTGGCACTGATGCCAGCCGGTTGGCATCCAGGTAGAGCTTGCGGGTGTCGTTGGGGATGCCGGTGGGCACAGCACTCAGGCCTGCCTGGCTGCAGCGGAATGTCCTCTCACCAGCTTCTTCTGCCACGTAGCAGCCCTGAGGAGGCACCCAGGGGCTGGGCACCGTGCCACCTGTGCCTAGCACCAGCAGGAGAGAGAGGAGGTGACTGGCTGGTGGGAGCATGGCCAAATATTGGCATAGTCCTGGAGTGCAGTAGGATCTGGGGAAGAAAAGCCCCATAAAGGAAGAATGAGTCAAAAGAATTCCATTCCCCACTGCCAGCTCTCTCTTCCGGAGGTCCCCTGTGGGGTCTCTGTGGGCGGGGGCCTTCCTTTGGGGGTTCTGTCAGGCCTGGGTGACTTTAGCTTCTTCTTTGGGGTTTAGGGTTCCTTTTTCAGGCCCTTTGGGTAAAAGATTCCCCTGGGCCTGAGATTTTTCTAGCGTCTCTTTGATTCTGGAGGGCTAATCTATGAAGTTCCATGGTCCAAGGCCCTGTTGGTCACTCTGGGTCTGGGAGCTCCTAAGGCTTTGCTTCTGCCCATGTACTGATTTCCCTTATTGGAATAAAGTCTTTTTCTACCAACCTACCTGGGTGGCTGCCAGGTGGGCTCCGTAGGCAGCTGAGGGCCAGATTGGCACTAGGGTGAAGGAGACAAGGAAGACAGATCAGCGAGCGGATGTCAGGGCATTCAGCTAGGCTAGGTGACTACGCCTGCTTTCTGTGCCCGTCTCCCCCTTTTCCTGGAGCACCTGCCCCCTGCCTGCCCCAGCTTTGTCCTCTCCACTCTACTCTTCCTCCCCCCCACCCTCCTCCTCTCAACCTCTCACCCCTGTTGGTGGGAGAGTCTTCTCCTGTGTTCCCTCTCCCCGGAAGTAGTCTCCCTGCTGCCCGGCTCTAGAGAACCGCTTCCTTCTCTAGAAGCCCTGTTTGCTCGTAGCTGCTGGAAGTTGGGGGCTGGGCCCCAAGAGTGTTGAGTTTCCTGGCATGTGACTCCGGGCCCCAGGTGTCAGATACCTGAGCCATGGCCTGGCCAGGCGATGCCAAGACAGGGCAGATCCTGGACCCTGATGAACTCTGTCATGGGGAGACCAGGCCCCAATTCCTTTCTCTGCTTCAGGCTCCCCTCCCAAGGCCTTGACATTGTCGTCTTCTGTGCCTCTTCTCCCAGCTGAGACTTCCTCCAGGCTGAGACTCCGCCTCTCACAACCTCTGCTGCTTGCCCACAGCCTGGCCCAGCAGAAGGATCCCTGCTTGGCAGGCCTGGGGGGCAGAATTGGGGTGGGCCCCATCTCACACCCATTGCCTCCAGCAGCCATCTCCCCCAATTCGGTCCCTCCCTCACTCTCCTTTTCTGTCTTACTGTGTCCTATGCCACCTTCTTCCACAGTGAACAAACTTCCCTCAGTCTTTTCCTTGGAAATCTTGTCTGTCTCCAGAGGACCTCATCTCCTGGCTCCTCTCAGAGTGTCCAACGCTCTTGCCTGATTGGCAGGCCTCCCTGTTTTAGTTTGTTCTCTGCACGGTTGGTAGATGGCCCCTCTAGAGTTAGAAGGGGTTCTTCAAGGCATCTGAAGTCATATGGTCACTGCAAGTTTTCCTGATGATTTTCTGTGTTGGGTTGGAGCTGACTCCAGTTGTCTCTGTTTGCTAGAGCCTTGGGCCCCCAAGTTGGTCCTGTTAAGTCTCCCTCACGTCTGGGAGGGCTCATTCCCCAGGGTCTCTTGATCCTAACTACCATTTGCAGCCCATGCCATCCCTTTACAGCACCTTCTCGCAATGCAGTAAAAGAGGACAGGAGAGCAGCGTGTCACAGAGACTTGCACAAAGGAGACTAAGGTCATATGCTGTGGAGACCCTTCTGAGAAGGAAAACCTCGCTGGATTTTGTAAGAGACTATATGAATGACCAGAGCTGGACACACAATTTCAGGGCCCAGTGCAAAATGAAAACATGGGCCCCTTGTTCAAAAACTGAGAACTTCAAGATGGCAACAGCAGATTGTAAAACCAAGTGCAGGGCCCTTCTGAGTGTGGGGCATGAGGCCCCGTGGGACTGTACAGGCCACATGTCCGTGAAGCTGGCCCTGGAGGTGACCTTTGAAGAAGCAGTTTCAGAAGCGTGATGGGGGCCAGAATCCGATATTGGATGATATCATCTCTGGAGATAATTCACCACTGACTCATTCTTGTGACGTCAACAGGGGCATTTCTCAGACTCACACTTGTCCAAGAAATCAGATAAGACACATTTTCTACACTTGGGCAGGAGAAGCAAGAATTTTGTCTGTGGATTGCTTGTTAGTTGCTTGTTAGGCACTCTGCCACTGAATGCTTGGGTGTCCGTTTTGGGATTGTGGCTGAATGTGGAACAGCAGACATTTGGAATCCTACCTCACACTCTTGTTCTCTCACACTGGCCAGGAGTTTAGCTAAATAAGGCACAAGAGTTGAGCATGGCTGTTGATAGAGCGATCTTCTCAGACTAGGGAAGCTTCCAAGGAAGAGCAGGCCTGGCGTGCCCAGCACAGCAGCTGCGGGAGAAGTGGGCAGTGTGTGTAGATAGGAGAGTCCAACTGGAGCATTCATGTGGTTAGTCGAGGGTGGCTAAGCGCAGTGCTCAGCGGAGAAGGAACTGAGAGGGAGGGGGAAGCACACAAGACGGCGCACATTGTAGGCCGGGGGTTGACAAAGTTGGGGCAGAAATTCTCTGCCACTCATTCATCCGTTCAGTGAGGATTTCCTGTGTGCCTCATGTTCCAAGAACTGTGCTCATGGAAGGGGACACAGACCCTGCTCTTAAGGTGCTGGGACTTCAGCAGTGGTTAACCCAGCCTTCACATCAGAACCACTTGGAGGTCTCTTACAAATTAGTTGTGCTTGGGCTTCGCCAGGACCAATTAAATTCACATTTCTGTGGCTAGGGTCTAGGCACTCAAAAACTCCCGAGGCATTTCTGGGGTGCCTAGGTGGTTCCGATGGTTAAGCATCTAACTCTTTTTAAAAATTTTTTAATGTTTATTTATTTTTGAAAGAGAGAGACAGAGAGGTAGAGAGAAAGGGAGACATAGAATCTGAAGCAGGCTCCAGGCTTTGAGCTGTCAGCACAGGGCCTGACGCAGGGCTCGAACTGACAGACCAGGAGATCATGACCTGAGCTGAAGTCAGACGTTTAACCGACTGAGCCACCCACGTGCCCCAAAGCGTCTCACTCTTGATTTCAGCTCAGGTCATGATCTCACCGTTCCTGGGATCAAGCCCCATGCTGGGCACTGCGCTGACAGCACAGAGCCTGCTTGGGATTCTTGCTCTCTCTCTCTCTCTCTCTCTGCCCCTATCCCCCTCTCAAAACAAATAAATAAACTTAAAAAAAAAAGAAAAAAGCTCCCCAGGCATTTCTAATGTGCAGCCTGAGCTGAGAACTGCCAGTCTGGAAGTAAACATGGGCTTGTTGATACATGCCTCCGAATGTATTAATGTGATGTGTGTCATAACTGACGTGTGTACGAGGAGCTTTAAAGCCCAGAGAGAGAATAAATAACACTGAAAGAATCTGCTGTCTGTCAAGTCGGTATTGTAGGGGAGGTGACATTTCCCCTCTTCCCTCTTAGAGCTTTTCAGCTGGGCCTGAGAGTTGAACTCTAACACAGATCAAGAGGAGAAAAACACACATTTATGTAAGCATTATGAGACACAGGAGCCCTTGACAGGAAATGAAGACCCAAAGAGGTGGCAAATTGCAAATACTTCTCTACTAGGTTGAATAAAGAGAGGGAATTGTGGAAAAGTAACTAAAATATATGGGGAGGCTAGAGAAAGATAAAAATTATTTTTTTAACAAGTTCTGTTTGTACAGAATTGTCTCAGCTTTGACTCCCTATTGAATGTTCCTTTTCTCCTTATACAGGAGGGCATCTTTCACTTGGGAGTTTTGTCTCCTGTTTTCAGGGGAAAAGGGGGGGGAGATTAGAATGCCCTTCTTGCCATCTTTTGTTTTTTTTTTTTTTATGTGAATTGAGCTCAAAATAATCCTAATGTCAAAGTGGCATATTTGGGGGTGGCGTCATTCTGCCACCCTTCAATATCCATGCGTTATTTCCTTCCTTGATAACGCCTGCTGATTTGGGAGTAGTTCCTCCTGATAGAGCCTGATTGGTCCTCTCGGTCTATCAGAAATCCCTTTGCCCATTTTCCCAGCCTCCTTTGTGGCCAGGGGTGGGGGTGGTGCAGTTTTGATCAATAGCATCTAGGGGGAAGTCTGCTGAAGGGGTTTCTGGGACAGTCTTTGATTTGTTTATAAAAGAGGATGGACTAAACCCTCCCTTTCTCCCTGCGGTTTTCTCCCTGCTTTGAACAGGGAGGATCAACCACAGCTATCCTGTGACCCTGAGGCAACAAAGCAGAAAGGAAAGGTCAAAAGCATCACTGAGAAATAGGCCTGAATATCACTGAGCCACTCAACCAACACTAGCAACCGCCAGCTACTTTCACTCTGTGAGAAAAATAAACCCCTGCTTCAAGTGCTTTTCAACTTCGCTTCACATTAGACTATGGGAGGTTTTGAAACCTACTGGTGCCTGTGCCCACCACAGAGATTCTGATTTAATTGGTCTGGCATGTGTCCAATGGACAGGGACTTTTAAAAGCTCCTTAGATGACTCTACTGGCAACTGAGGGTTAGACTCATTCCTTTGCTTGGGTTTTCCATGCTTTCAGCTGGGAGCATTTTTACCTGATACACTAACTTTTCCAGGCTATCAGGGAAGACTTTACCAAGAAGTGACATCTGTGCTGGGTCTTCAAGGCTGAGTTCATCAGGTGGAGAAGCGGAGTATGTACAAGAGCAAGGGAGCATGAGAAGCTTTGGCTTCTCCTAGACGATAGAATGGAGGAGTAGTAGCAAAGGCCATGGTTAAAGTGGAAAGTGGAAAGGGACCTGATCCTTTTCATCTTGTATACCATGTAAGAATCGAGACTTGATTTAGTGACTGGTAGATTACGGGTTTTAAAATTAGCTTTGAGGGGCTCCTGGGTGGCTCAGTTGGTTAAGCGTCCAACTCCTGATTTCAACTCAGGTCATGAAATCAAAACTTTAAAAATAAATAAATAAATAAATAAACTTTAAAAATAAATAAATAAATAAAATTAACTTTGATAATTGGATTGCTTTCTGGTTGTGTGGAGGATGTATTGGTGGAAGAAAGACTAATTACTGCGACAGTCCACGTGGGACATGGTAAAGGCCTGAGTGGAAGCCATGACACAGGACTAAAGAATGTTCCATTCTTTGCCGTGTCTTCTGGGGTGTGTGGGAAAACTCTCGGGTCAGGCCCAAGACCATTTGCTCCATTGGGTGCATCCCTCCCCAATCCCCTTGTGCCTTTGGTGCTCTGGATCTCATGTTCTCTGAGATCTCTTTCAGCCTGAAGTTCAGGGTATCTATGATGGTGGGGCAGGGAAGAGGTTGAGGCATGGCAGGGCCTGGCTCCCAAGTTCAGGGCCAAGGAGAGTAGGCCTCCAGGGCCCCATCTTGGGTGGGCTGTGTCAGGGCTCCTCCTTCCAAAGGCAGTAATTCCATTCCCCTAAGATGTGACCTTGGAGGAAAGAAAGTAGGCCTCCTGGTCCCTGTCTCCCTGATATGGGAAGTGCCCACATACAGCCTGGATAGAGGAAGATAATTGAAAGGAAAGGAGGGCTATATATCTACTTTACCTATCATGTCAGCAAGGGACCCCTCTAATGCCAGTTTACTGGGTAGTTTGGCAGGAGGGGCGACAAACTTTCCTTTGCTGGAAAGTTCCTTGTGGAAAATGGCAAAGGGGGGTGTGCAGTTTATGCTCCCATCCATCTGTCATTTGTTCAGTGCACACCTGCTGGGCCTCTTAGTCATCAGGGGATGCAGAGAGAAGTAAAATGCCCCCTAGACAATGGAGGAAGACAGACATGTGCACAAAAACAGCCCCCTGATAGCCTAGGGGTGAGCTGTAGCTGAGGTGTTTACAGAGGTCAGAGGCATCTGGAAGTCAAAGCAGGATACTCTGCCTGGATAGTTGGGGAAGGCTTCACAGAGAAGGTGACAGGTGAGGGAGGCCTTGAGGTGACAGGTGAGGAAAGGAGTCTACCAAATAGAAAAAGATAGGAGGAAAAAGCGTTATAGACTGAGATAAGAGCAAGAAAGAGCAAGGTATTTCTGACAATGGTCAGGAGCTCAGAGTGGCTGTATCTGGGATGTGTGGATCGTTATATCCTTCAGCTAACATTCACTGAGAACCCACTGTGTGGAGGAAACGCATATGAGTAAAACAGAGAACAAGCAGTCCACCAGGGGAAGCGGGTGTATAGCAGATAACTTAAATATAGCACCCTCGGTGCCAATAGAAGGCTTTACAAGGCACCTATGGGAACATGAGGGACATGCTGGACAGGGGGTGTGGCCAGGAGTGGATTAGGGGAGAAATATCCCTTCCTTAGCTGTGTGAACTCTGGTAGAATATTTATTTATTTATTTATTTATTTATTTATTTATTTATTTATAACATTTATTTATTTTTGAGAGAGAGAGCCAGACAGAGCACGAGTGAGGGAGGGGCAGAGAGAGAGGGAGACCCAGAATCCGAAGCAGGCTCCAGGCTCTGAGCTGTCAGCCCAGCTTAACCGACTAAGCCACCCAGGCGCCCCTGGAATATTTAAACTCTCTGTACTACAATTTTCCCATTTGTAAAGTGAGGAAAATAAAAATATCTATTTCACAGGGCCGTTTTAAAGATTAAGAGACGGTTAAGCGTCTGAGTCTTGATTTCGGCTCGGGTGGTGATCCCGGGGATATGGGATCAGGCTCTGCACTCAGTGAACGGCCTGTTTGAGATTCTCTCTCTCCCTCTGCCCCTCTCCTCCACTCATACTCTCTCTTTCTCTTTTTCTTTAAAGTTAAAAAAATACATATATTAACACATGTGTTTATGTATTTATGGATGTGAAGCCCTTTGCCCAATACCTGGAACACAGCCAACACTGAATAACGTTAGCTGTTACTGATGGAGGAGTGGGCGTTAGGGGAGGAAGGTGATCTGGGGCAGCTGTCACAGTGGATTTCTAGAGAGGTGGGGCCTGATCCCTCTGGATGGGCACTAGGGGACCTCTTATAGTCACTGTTGATCTGTAATATTTGCAGTTTTCTAGCCTACTTTTTTTCCCCCCAGGGGAGAAAATGTCAATTGTCCATACCAAAGTATGCAGATTGAGGGGTGCCTAAAGAACAGCCCTGCTCTTGGTTCCCAGACAGAGGTTCCGGATCCCAGGCCTTGGTTCTGGCCCTGGCCTGCTTGGCCCTTTCCCTCAGCAGCCCCAAATAGCCAACCACAGGGCTGGGTGAGGGGTGGAGAGTGAGGGCCTGGCAATGCTCTCTGTTTCTCACCAGCTCAGAGCTCTCACTCAGTGTTTCTTTGTCTGCTTAGCATCACTGCCCCCCACTCCACCTCTGCTACCCCATGCCTGGGGTGCCCCCCACCGAAACCCAAACTCAACTGCCAATGAAATAAACAGCTTTTTTTTCCCCCTTTGTATTTGCTCTGGGTGTGACCTCTACACCTCCCCTTCAGGAAGGAGGGAGGTGAGGTAGGGAGAGCAGTGGGGGAAAGGAATGAATTGGAGGGGAGTGAGAGGTGGTTAAGAGTGGAGGGGTGCCATGATTTCCCCCCAGGGGTCAGGGAAAGGGGCTCTGTTTCTTGACGCCTCACCTCCTCACTTCTCATCGTCTTGGGAATGTGCTCCCAGTTTATTTCTCCGCCCACGTTTGCTATCTCGGCCCACACGGTTGTATCTGTGGCAAGCAGAGGCCATGCCACCCCGCCAGATGGAAACACCAAGGCTGGGGAATGTGTCTATCTCAGCAGACTAGGGAGCTCCCAGAGGGCAGGAGAGCCTGTGAAAGTGACTCATTGGGTTTTAAAAACACAAACACATTTCATAAAAAATTTAAAACTAATAATTTCACATTACACAAAGATTGACACTGGAGAGTGAAAAAGATCACTCCCAACCCCTCCATCCTAACACAAGATCTGTTTTTATTTTGTCGAAGTTGCATAGCCTAGGAAAGCAGATGTTCAGATTCCATGGACATGCACAATGGATTAATAAGAGGTAATGATGCAGAAAAGTTGGGGTTTGGAGCTGATGGCCAAGAAAGAATTCTTGAGACATCTTCGATGTAAAAAGGTGTTTTTATTAAAGCACGGGGACAGGACCCATGGGCAGAGAGAGCTGTACTTGGGGCATGAGGAGTGACTGATTATATAAGATTTTCTATCTTGTGGAGGGGAAGGTGATGACAGAGTTCCATGAAATTGAATCTATAGGTTTCTGTAAGTTGGCTATTGATAAAATTGCTTTTTTTCCTTGTAAATCATTAAGATAGTTGTAAATTGATGGAGACTCATGTCCTGCCTTACTGTGATTTCTATCGGTTAACCACTTGTTTTTCTCTTTCCTCTGTTCTTGGGCAGCAGGAGAGCCTTAGGAAGGTCACACGCATATTCCACCTCCGGGGGATTGGGTTGGGTGTTAGCCTGTGCTTTGCCCTCAGCTTGCCTTTTGCTCCCTCATCAGTAATACAGAGCACTTACTATGTATCAGCAATTGTGAAGTGCTACACATCTATTGAGCCATTTATTCTTCCCAACGATATGAGGTAGGCATTATCATGATCATCACCATCTCTGTTTAGAAAGAAGGTAACTGACAGGGTACCTGGATGGCTCAGTCGGTTGAGCGTCCGACTTCGGCTCAGGTCATGATCTTGTGGTACATGAGTTTGAGCCCCGCGTCGGGCTCTGTGCTGACAGCTCAGAGCCTGGAGCCTGCTTCAGATTCTATGTCTCCCTCTCTCTCTGACCCTTCCCCACTTGCACTCTGTCTCTCTCTCTCAAAAATAATTAAACATTTTTAAAAAGAAAAAAGAAATGAGGTAACTAAAACACAGAGAGGTTCAGTGACTTGCCCAAGGCCACACAGCTGGTAAGTACAGGAGCTGGTTGTTGAACCCTGGCATTCTGGTGCCAGGATCTTACTGGTGTTGCTCTACTTTTTCTTATCATCATCACTAGTGCATATGCAGGTTTAGAGAAGCTTTTTATTATGGACAATTTCAAACATAAAAAAGTAGAAAAAATAATATAAGGAGTCCCATGTCCCCATTTCCCAGTTTCAACAATTATCACTTCATAGCTCATCTTGTTTCTTTTTATTCCCCCAAGTCCCTAGCCCAGATTATTTTGAAGCAAATCCAGTCATCGTATCATTTCATCCACCTATATTTTAGTATATATTTCTAAAAGATGAGGAGGACTTTTATTTTTAAAAAATTACAATGCCTTAAAAATTATTATTCCTTAGGAGTGCCTGGGTGGCTCCATCTGTTAAGTGACTCTTGATCTCGGCTCAGGTCATGATCTCACAGGTCGTGGGATTAGCCCTGAGTTGGGCCCTGCGCTGATGGTGTGGAGCCTGTTTGGGATTCTCTCTCTCCCTCTCTCTTTCTGCCTCTCCCTTGCTTGTGCTCTCTCTCTCTCAAGACAAATAAACTTAAAAAAATTAAAAATAAAATAAAATCTTAAGGGCGCCTGGGTAGCACAGTCGGTTAAATGTCTGACTCTTGATTTTGGCTTAGGTTGTGATCTCACTGTTCCTGAGATCAAGCTCCAGTCTCCAAGTTGGGCTCTGTGCTGACAGCAAGGAGCCTGCTTGGGATTCTCTCTCTCCCCCTCTCTCTCCCCTCTCCCATGTGCGTGCTTGCTCTCTCTCTCAAAATAAATAAATAAACATTAAAAAAAATTATTCCTTAATATCATCAATTTGAAGAGTCAGTATTCAAATTTCCCTGATAATAAACCCCCCCCCCTTTTTTTTTGAAGTTGGTTTGCTTCAGTCAGGATCCAGATATGGCTTTTGGCTGAAATATTGCTTGATATAAAAAAATTTTTTTTTAATTTTAATTTTTAGAGAAAGAGAACACAAGTGGGAGAGAGGGGCAGAGGGAGAGAGAGAATCTCAAGCAGACTCTATGCTCTGCACAGAGCCTGATGGTGGGGGGGGGGGGCTCTATCCCAAGATGACACTGGGATCATAACCTGAGCCGAAATCAAGAGTTGGACGCTTAACTGACTGAGCCACCCAGGCACCCCAAATTTGTTTTAATCTGTAAGTCGTTTCCTCTTTTTTTCCCTTTCCAATTTATTTGTTAAGGGAATTGGATGTTTGTTCTAGTTTCCCTTTTCCTGGATTTTGCTGACTGCATCTGGGGGAATACTCATGCTATTTTCTCCCCCTGATATTTTTATATAACCTAGCAAACATTTTCCTATACTGCCCCATGGTTTTCACAACCGTTAACTCTACAGCCTCATAGTATGCCATCCAGTGGATATACAATAATGTTTTTCTCGGGCATTTAGGTTGCTTTCCATTTTCCGCTGTTATAAAAAATGCTGGAATGAACATCCTCCCACATAGTACACGGGATGTACTTCCTTAGAATATGCTACCAGAAATGTAATCATAGCTCCAAGGCCTGAATGATTTTTCAGCCTCTTGGCACATATTACCAATGGTTTGTCCAAGGGGTTGTGCCTTCCCCAGCACCGCATAAAAGTGCTGTCACTCATTCAGTACTTAGGCCTATTCAGGGCTGGAGGATGTTTGGTAAAGACAGGGTAATTATGAGGGCAGAGAGCTAGAGAAGGAGAAAGATGATGACAGGGACTCAGGCTAAATTAAGCAGAGAGTGATCTACAATTTACCACAGACCTAGAGTGAGTCAGAACTCTGTTCATTCCCATTGTGAAAAAAGCTTGATAACAGGAGTTATTAATAGGGCATGGCATGTCGGGTAATCTTTCCGTTAGACTACGCATTAGTCAGGCCCTTATTTGAGACGTAGGTCCAGTCTGGGTCACTGAACTTTGCAGAGGTGTGAGGAAACTGGCAAAGATCCGGAGGGTTCGAGCAACTTGAAGGATGATGGAAGAATTCCAGAGAAAAGTCAAAGGAGTCAAGTAGGCTCACTTTGGAAAGAATAAAGACATCTTTTTTTGCCTCAGTGCTGGGAGGTTTCTGTAGAAAGGCCAACACTCAGTTGTTGGCTCATGTCTTCAGAAGGCTGACTACACAAAATGGGTGAAGCAGGAGAAACTTCTGTATAAGGTAGAACTTTTTCAGACTCTGGGGTGATTATTTAGGTCTTGGGATGAGTGCTCTTTGGCCATTGGCCCTGGAAATATTTGAGAAGATTCCTGTTCTTCTGCTCCAAGTGGTTCAGATATCCACCTGCTTCCTGCCCACTAGGTGCCTCTGGGGGCCCCCTCCAACTTGTGAAGGCTGTTTCCTGGCAGTCTCCTGGGGAAGGGTAGGTGAGGTCTGAGAGAAGTGCTCCCCAGCCTCCCTGTCCTTTCTGTCCCCTCACATTTATTTCAGGTGTGTTTACAGCTCACCAGGCTGGCATGTCATGGTGTCATCTGATCCTGCTATTCCAGCCCTGCCATACGGAGTGGACTTAGAAGCTGGGTGGGGGCAATGAAAACCACTTAAACCAGCCCCCTTTGGTGGCATGAAGAGTGGGACTGACCCAGGAGACCTGGGAAGCCATTTAGTTCAACTTCCTACAGAATAGCTTCCTACCATGCAACAGGTGCTTTACATACATTCTTTTGAATTTCACAGGTGTAGAATTGGAGATGAAGACAAGTTATTTGCTCGGGGTCACACTGCTGGTAAAGGTGTGCCTATGTTATGCTGGCCTGGAAATAAAATCTGTGCCCTTGCCTTTGGGGCATGCAGCTGTGAAACCTGCTGCCCAGAGGTGGAGCCTCCCACCCAAAGCCACACAAGCTGACCTGGGACTGGAATTAAGGCTCCTAACTATTCATCAAGGAGTCTTCCCAAGAGGTCCTCTTCTGAGGCCTTACATGGGGAGGCCAAGAATGTGGCCTGGCCCATGCCAGCCTGGCTCAAGTTAAATGAAGAGTAACCAGTCTCTGGACAAATGCTGCCCATTGGCTACATTATCTGCCCTCTGGACTGTGATCTTAACCAACATAGTGAGAAGCCAGCTTCCAGGAAGGCCTGGCAGGGCAACGGGCCTGCTAGTCTGTTTCCCTTGAAGCTAATCTGCGGCCAGGGCCGAGCCAGTTAGGTGTTAAGTGGAAAAACACTGACGTGGGGTCAGAATCTCTGGGCTCTGGTCTATGCTGGGACCCAGCAGGGACCTATGGCAACTTAAAACTCTGAATTTCCTGATCTCAAAACCAAGCAAGAGTAAATCGCACTTGGAGCGCGCTGACGCAAAAGCGGGAATTGTTACACCCCAAAGCAATACCACCCTCTGATGTTAGTTTCCCGGGCTACCGAGACGTCTGGCCCAGCAGCCCCAGCGAGGCCAAGACTGCAGCAGAGGCAGAAAACTACAACTCCCAGGAGGCACCGGTCCCCCACCCCGCACGCAGGCAGGCTGAGAAACTACAACTCCCAGGAAGCACTGGGTGGGACGGCGCTGGGCGGTGACGTCGCGGGGGCCGGCGCGGGGCGCTGATTCGGCCCGAGCTGCCAGCGGGGTGTCTGCCGCCGCGGGTTGTTACAGCTGCTGGAGCAGCAGCGGCCCCCGCCCCCGGGCACCCCTCCTGGGCCCTCGACCGCCCGCCCTGTGCGGTGAGTCCCGGCGAGTGGCTTCGAGGTGGCCGAACCAGAAGCCTCCTCTTGGGGCTAGAGGCAGGGTGGGAAAGAAAGTGGGGGCTGCTGGGGAGGCGCCCGGGGCTGAAGGGGACCCGGGCAGGGTGAGCGGAGGTGGAGGGGGTGCATCAGCCGAGGGGGTGCATTAATCGAAGGGATGCCCACAGGGGAAAGTGGGGGCAGGAGACCGGGTCTGGGCCGTCGTGGGGGAGTGCTCCGGCTGGAGGAGGGGGGCGGGGAGAGGCTGGGCTTCGGGGATAAATTGGCCGCCTCCAGGGCTGGGTGAACGCGTGGAGGTGGGGGTGGGGCTCCGGACCGGGCTGGGCTTGAAGTGCGAGGTCCTAGGCTGGGGAGCGGAGCGGGAGGCCCCTCTTCGGCTTGAGTCCCGCTCGGATAATCCCAACAATAGCGAAGACTCCACCTCCTCTTTTTCACCCTCTTCCCCTGCTAGTGGGGGTTCGCCCCGGTACTTGCCGTCTTTCTATTTCCACCGTCCTCCCCAGTCCGGGAGGCTGGGCCAGAGCTGAGAGGTGAGCGACCGTGGCCCCGCGGATTGGGCGGTGGGGAGAATGAAAATGGCATTGTGGAGGGTGCCAGGGACCCCATTGTTGGGGTCCAGGTTGTGTGCTTGGATGTTTTGTGCTCTTCATCTAGAAGGCAAAAGATTTGCTGCTTAAGGGGCTGCCCTTACTTGGGGGAAAGAGTGGGAAGCGCGCACCTGGCAGCTGGGCTGGGGCGCACTGTGGCCTGGGCTTAGGTGCCAGACTGGGACAGGGATATTTGTGTGTGGAGCCAAGGGGGGAAGGGAGGGAAGGAGTAGAAAACAGCTACCAGCAAGAGAGTAGTTAACAGAACAGAGTTGCTGCAGGCTTTGGTTTGAGACGGGTTATGAAACCACATCAGGCACTGCCACGGCAGCCACCTGCCAGCTAGGGCGGCCAGAACTTTTCAGCCTCAGCTGCTGTAGACTTACTTTACCGGGTTCTTCTCCCTATTTTTCCCCTTCTGGGTGAGGGGCAGTTGTTTTTTGTTTTTTGTTTTTGTTTTTTTACTCATGGAAGTGATATGTACCCTTAGTCACACAAACCTCTTAAGAGTGTTTCCTGGCTGCCAATCTTTTTCTTAGTTTCTTGATTTCTCCTGTCTTTTTGAGGGTCTTCTGGGATTTCTGCTGTCAGGGGAGCTAGTGTTCAGGAAGACACTTCCAAGGGTATCAGTTTAGGTCCTAGGTCTCAGCCCCTCCTGGACTCATCAGGCTTCATTGGATACCCTAGTTCAGCCAGAAAGGAGTGTAGGATGATCTGGAATTCAGCAAGGCCCGTGGTATTGCTGGATAAAATACGGGGGGACAGCTACAGGTCTCTGTACTACCACACCTTTATAGGTCTAGGTTAGGGAGAAGGGGGAGGGGCAAGCAGTTTCTGGTCTGACTTGGGGAACTCTGCCTCTCTCCTTACTAGTAAGTCCTTCAGAGGCCTCACTTCCTAGCCAGCTCCCCACCGTCCCAGGCTTTTGCGTAGTAGTAGGTGTCCCAAGAGCCATGTTAGGGTAACTGAAGCTCCAAGTCCCTGGGAACGTAAACAACTGATTTAGTCTCGGTTTTCTAGTTCCTTGGGTTTCTGTTAGGCCCAATTATCCAGCCTAATGGGCTGAGCTGATGGGCCTCAGGAGCATTACTTCCAGGATGCACCCTGGGACATCTCACGCATGTTTGCATGTTGGGAGAGAGTGTTGTGGGTCACATTTCCCTTGAGGTCTCTTAGCTTGGGGCTCTCTGAGAAGAGGAAACTTGTTCTCATTATTCTGGAAGTAAGGAACTGATCCTTGAGAATCCTGGCTCCCACACGGCTTGGCTGTGATCCTTGCCAGAGATAGATAGCAACCGACTCTGAGGGGATTTGTTGCAGCAGGGTGAAGGAGGTGGCCTTCTGGGCACTTCCAGGATACCTCCATCTGGGAGCCCTTTCTGCATCCCCAGGGAAGATGGGGTTGTTACCATGGTGATGACCTTAGGGTCTTTACCAGGCAGGACCTCCCCTCACCTAGGGAGGTGAGCCAGTAGAAAGGCACAGTCTGTTCCCACCCCTTGCTGGTTACAGGGCCCTTAAGGATTTGGAACAGCTGAGCTCTAGACAAGGGGGCTGCTCATTCCCCTCTTTATGTGCATCCAGGAATGCAGCTGGCTTGCATTGTTTCTTGGGCATCAAGGGCAGCCCTCCTGGTTCCTCCTGCTGCAGGGCTGTGCCATTGGAACTGGGCAAGGGGGAGCATGGTGGTAACTTACACCTGGAAACGGGCTTGGAAAAGAGGCTGAGGTGAGGATGCGTGGGGCGGAGAGGAAAGGGGCAGGAGAGAGGCCCCAGGTGTAGTTTTGTGTCCTTGGGCAGGGTGTGTTGATGTGGGTTTCAGCTGCCCGTTGGAACTGTAGATGTTGGCCATGTTCTCTATCTTCACCTCTCCTGTTTTGGGGAAAAGGGCCCTGGTGGTTTGGCAGCAGAGTGGGCGGCATCACAAGGGTTAGCTTGAGTGGCTGCCAAATGGACAAAACATCTTGCATGGGTTGTTTTGTGTCACCAAGAAGGAGGCCTCCAAGTCTGGGCAGAGGTTGTCCCTAGTCTGTTGTTTTCTCTTTCCTTCCTCCCACCCCCGCAACTTACCTGTCTTCCTGGATCAGGGTTGGGAGAGACCCAGGATTGGATAATTAGGGGAGATGGGTAGAAGCAGTGACCCCCAAATATTTCATTCACTGCTGCCTGTTCTCACCCCACCGCCTTTTATTAATTTTAATGGTGGTGGGAACACGGGTAGGAGATGCCCCTTATCAGGCCCTCAGCAAGACGGTCCAGCAGGGGTTATATTGAGTGATTCTGAGGGGACAGTCCTCTTCTCCCCTCCCCTGAGCTTGGTGGGAAGAGGGTCCTCATCAGAATGCTCTGGAGGATGAGATTGGGGAACAGGCAATGGTTTCTTTGCTCTGGGCTGGATGTCTCTTGATGACCTATCCACTGAGGCAGTCCTGGTGCCTTGAGGGCCTCTGTCCCGATTGGACAATGTGTAGGGCAGCCTGGTGTTTATCCCAGCCCGGCAGTGGGAAACCAATGGAGCTGAGTCCACGCGGACTTTCTTTGTCCTCTTTGCTTGAGAATCAAAGCAGCAGAACTGCGTGGAGTTCTTGGGGAAAGCAGTGCCTCCCTCCCTGTGGGATTTGGATGGGGTGAGGGGGCAGGGAAAGTGGTGTGACCTGTCTCACCTGTGCTGCTTGTTTGCAGAGCAGCGGCAGGAGAGGGGCAGCAGGATGAATGTGGGCACGGCACACAGTGAGGTGAACCCCAACACGCGGGTGATGAACAGCCGCGGCATCTGGCTGTCCTACGTGCTGGCCATCGGGCTTCTCCATGTCGTGCTGCTCAGCATCCCCTTTGTGAGCGTCCCTGTTGTCTGGACCCTCACCAACCTCATCCATAATATGGTGAGGGCCTGCCTGCTGCCCGTCCCGACCATGTGGGCTGCTCTTTGGTGGGGCGGAGGAGTAGGAGGAGCCCCCCAAACATGGGCCAGATGTCAGGGTGACACGCTGACAACATTTGTCACCCAAGCCCGGACCCAGCTCTCATCTCTGCTTTGTCCCCACTTCTGGGTGCCAGCCACATGCACTCTGATAAGAGGACTAAAATTTGCAGATTTGTCCACACCTTCAGGATGTGGACCTGGAGGGAGGCCCGCTGGGAACTGAACTAAGGCCTCCAGAGAGTCCCCAGGACCCAGGCGCCCAACCTGGCACAGAAATGCCCCTCTCCCAAGTCTGGATCCCCAGCCATCTTCCAGTCTGGTGCCTCTGCTCCCTCAGCTCCTGCCTGCTAGCTTGTACCCTTTGGTAGGCAAGCAGGGGCCGTCATCTCATCCCCGCCCAGCTGGCACAGGGAAGCTACCACTGGGCCGGACGGGCATTTCTGCAGCTGAGTTCTCTCCATGCCTTATCCTCATGCCAGGCTGTCCTCTCACCCGGTGGGCTCCCTTCTCCTCCTGCCAGGCTCCCAGCTGCCCCATCCTGACCTCCAGCCCACATCCCTCTGCCCCTCAGAGGGAGGCTCCACCTAACCCAGAGCACAGTTCTTTGACTGGGGTGGTGGAGCTGAGCTGGAGGGCCTTTTGCCTTTTGTGTCCTCTAATGAAGTCCCCTTCCTCCAGGGCATGTACATCTTCCTGCACACGGTGAAGGGGACACCCTTCGAGACTCCGGACCAGGGCAAGGCGAGGTTGCTAACCCACTGGGAGCAGATGGACTATGGGGTCCAGTTCACAGCGTCTCGGAAATTCTTAACCATCACGCCCATCGTGCTGTGAGTGCCTTGGGTGGAGGAGGACGCCAGCAGGCAGGCCAAGGCCTGGGGAACCCTGGGCCCTGCCAGGCTTAAACCCGTCCCCAGCTCTGGCTTTTGGCATGGGCATGAGCAGAGGCAGGGAAGTTGGAGCATCCCGGGCTCTTCTGCTGGGCTTAGGCCTTGTGCCTCCCTGGCCCTGTGTTTCACCAAATGGGCCTTCCTTCCTGCCAGTGACGTAAGCCCACAGACCTGGGATAAAGCAAGGGGACTGGGTCGGGAGGGACCTCTAGCTGGGGAGATCTTGCCACCCTACTTCTGTTCTGGGGTGTTTCCCATAACTCCACACCTGTTGGGGATCTGCCACTCCCCACCCAGGAGTGAGGGAGGAAGGGTCGTCCAAACAGAGTCTTACGCTTCTTCCCAACCTTCCCACCCAGGTACTTCCTCACCAGCTTCTACACCAAGTACGACCAGATCCATTTCATCCTCAACACTGTGTCCTTGATGAGTGTGCTCATCCCCAAGCTGCCCCAGCTCCATGGAGTCCGGATTTTTGGAATCAATAAGTACTGAGGGTGCCGCCCCTTCCCCTGCCTGGGATGGTAGGGGAGGGGTAGAGGCCTGTGCTGTGAAGCTGAAGACAGAAGGAGCCTCTGGATCCTGTTAGAGATGGGGGTCGAGCCTCTGGGCCCTAGTTTCCCCTTCCAATTTCCCTGGTAGCCGACTTGACGTAGCTTGTAGTGGGGTTCAGGTGGGCCCCCCAGGTCTCTGACCCTTTCTGATTTTTTTTGATCTTTTCCTTTTGCCTTTTGGATAGAGACTCCGTGGGGGCAGTCATGGGACGGGCTGGGCTCCCAACCTGTGAGGCTGGGACAGGAGAAACCCCCTGCTCACTTGCTCATCCTCAGACTGCTAAAGCACTTTAACCCCTGCAAGAAGAGCAGGGGGGACGGTACAGCTTCTAGATTGGTTCACTTTAATTCTTAAGTTTTTAGGATGACACTCAGTGTGTGCTCGTATGTGTAAAAGCAAGTGCACGACGATGCCTCATCCCTCTGGGTAGAGAACTGCCTGTTGCAAGTCTCATGCTTTTGGCAGCTCCCCTACAGCCCACCCGGGGCACTGGATGGGAGCGGGGAGGGTAAGGAGAGGGATGGTGGGGCTGGGTGTGGATGGCCTGGTCTCAGAGGCGAGGGGGCCATGGCCACTCTCATCTTGGGCCTGGTGGAGGCGGGGAGGATGGTTTGGGGGGCGGGGATGGGGACAGTGAATTGAGACTTGGAGGAAGGGGCCGTGTAGCCACAGAGATTGGTATAAGGGAGGAGTGTGGGGACAGAAGCCAGACTCAGCCTCATCCTTTGGGAAGTGGTCAGGCTCGGAGAGTTAATTTCCCCAGGCATGGTGGTGATAGTCGGAAGGGAGGCTGCGGGGTCGGAGGTGGGGGTTACAGCTCCGGGGTTAGTGTGAGGAGTGGAGAGGGGTGGAAGAGGCCCATGAGTCATCGTTAGCACGTTAGCACATGTCCGCTTTGACACTGCCCTGTGCAGGGGTGTGAGGGGTGTGGGGAAACCGGGACAAATGATGAATGGTGGGGCCCTTCTGCAGCCTTCACCTCGTAGCCTCCTCATGCAGACTGGAGCTGGACGGGGCCTCTTGTGTGTACATGTGGGGCTATGGGGCCACCCCCAAGTGGGGTGGGTGGGCCACAGAATGGTCCCTGCTCGAGCAGGGTAGTAGAAGGAGCCAGGAGTGACCTGCGGGCACTGTCTCCTCAGCCTGAGGGCGGGAGATGGGCAGGAGCCTGAGTGTGGGCTGGAGAGGAGCCGCCTTTTTCCCCTCCCCAATCGGACCAGGGTCTGTGTTACTTTTGAAAAGGTGTGGGTGCCCGTGCCCCCTTCCAGGGCCCTGAGGGAGGAGGGGAGGACATTGGTCCTGTTTCCTGCCTCCTGGCCCCCCTGCCCCCCACCCCATGTATCATAGGGAACTTTCACCTCGAAATCTTTCTAAGCAACGTGTGAATAGGATTTTTACTCCCTTTGTACAGTATTCTGAGAAACGCAAATAAAGGACAATGTGTTCCTGTTTCCCCTGAGTCTGGCCTCTGCTTCCTGGAGGGCCCTGGGGGAGGGGACAGGGGTTTGGGCAGCAGTTCCTGCTGAGGGCAGTGTGAGGGGCTCTGGGGCTGCTGGTCTTCCTGCTGCTCCCAGGGGAGAGAGCGGGAGAGAGCCTGAGGGGCTGATGGGAACTGGCAGAGGCAGCAGCAGAATCCTGCTCTGTGACCTGGCCTGGCGGTTCATCTGTCAGAACTTCTACCTCTGGTCTCCGTGGGCTGGCTGAGTGATGGCTTGTGCGTGGCCTGGGAGGGGGTCAGTTGGGCAATGACTTCATAAATGAAGGCGGAGTCCTGAGGGGTGCCCAGCCCTTTCCTCAGAATGCCTTTCCCAGCTCTCACTTCTCTCCCCCTAGTGCTCTTTCCCTGGGAGGGCTGCATTTCCTCCTGGCCTCTCTGTCTTTGGAGGAATCTTCATGCTTCCTCCCTTCTGCCGTGAGCATGAGTGGGAGAGGAAGAGGTAGCCCCCAGGACTTATTTAGGCTCCTGGGGCCAGGAAAGGGGAGGAGTCCTTTAGTGGAGGAACTCTGATCTTTGAGGTTCCGGACCACTCAGTGTGAGCTGTGGCAGTGTTACGTGCTATTCCTAGGACAGGTGCAAAGTCCCAGGTAGATGGGAGGAGCTGCCTCAGGCAGGCTGGGCTTCTCTCTGGCTCTGGGCCAGCGTCACAGTGTGTTTGGAGTGGGTGTTGGGAAGAGTGCAGGGTCTTTGCCCACGTCTGCTGAGTGAGGCCCACACAGTGCTGGGAGGAGCAATACACCTCCCTGGGCCCAGTCCTGGGGGTGGGGGTGCCCTGGGAGCTTCCATGGACCTGCAGAAGTATAGTCAGGGTGAGGGGCTGGGGGCACATCAACAACAACCAGCGTTCAAATCCTGCTCTGCCACTTACTAGACTTGTGGCCTTGCCAAGTTACTTCTCTGAGCTTCAGTTTCTTCCTCTGTTGTAGAAGGATAATAGGCATTAGGGCTGTTGTAGGATTAGCACAACACCTGGTATAGTAAATACTGAACACGTGATAGCCACATTAGTATCATTACTGTCGTTAACTACCGCCATAATTTCTTTACTGTTGTTTTGGAACTGAGGGATAAGGGGGCCAGGAGACGGGCCAGGCTTGCTCCGGTGGTTTATCTCTGAGGACTGAGGGGTGGGGGCCAGAGGCCTCTGTCTGGAGAAGGAGGTGGGTGGAGAGGACAGGTGGAGGCGTCTCCCTGAGAGGGCTATGTGGGAGCATGTGTGGGGAGGAAGGCTGAGTCCTCCTTGCTGGCCAGCCTGTTCCCCACAGATGTTGGCTGCTTTAGCTCTCAGTCTTCAGCCTTGCCCACCGCAGCATGGCAGCATGGTAGCTGTTTCCAGCTCTATCGCTCTCTTCATACCCCTGACACGACCATAGCCGTTGCCTGCTGGCACTTGGATTGCATGGTCCAGTATGCCTCCTGCACCATTTTCTGGCCCCAGACTCACCTAGAATACATACCAGGTAAAGATTATCTATCTATCTATCTATCTATCTATCTATCTATCTATCTTACCTATCTTACCTATCCTACCTATCTTACTATCTTACCTCTGGCCTTATCTGCCTCCAGCCCAGCCATAATGTGGCTTATCTAAAGGCCTGAGAGATGGGGCACCTAGCCCTACCCAGCTTTCCAGTTCTTTCCGTTCCCTTCTTAGGGTTTCCTGAGACACGGTGGCCAGGACCTGTGCGGAGCTCTTACAGAGGGGATTCTCACAACCTCCATTCCTCGTGAGCAGCTGAGGTGAGTGGCCCCCAAGATAGGCCTGTGGGCCCTGGGCACTGCCTTTCCAGGCAGCCAGAAGAATTCCCAGGCTGAGACTGAGCTGAGAGCTGGCCACCATGATGGGGGCAGGGAAGGAGAAGGGAGCATGGGTGAGCAGATGCCTGGGCCAGCCAGAAGGGACTTAGGGGAAGGTAGCCAGATGTAGGATAGGGAAGTGGAGACCAGAAGGCTTGTGAGGGGAGTCCTGGCCCCAGGAGGAAAACAGAGGAGCCTGAAGAAAGGGAAACATCTCAAGAGGAAGGAGTTGCAGAGTGATTGATGGAAGGGGAGAGGGAGAAGGATTTGGAGGTAAGAGTGCGGGAAGGGTCTGGTGTGGTGGGGACAAAGAGCTGCTGCTCAGTAGGAAAAGGGAAGGACCGGCTGTATCAGGTTGGATTTGGTAATGAGCCTATGGAGGGTCCTGCAGGGGAGCTTGGGGGGGGGGGTACAGGGGCCAACTGTAGACCAGGAGAGGGTGAAGGGGAAAGTGGGTGGGGGAGAGGCCCCAGGTAGAGTTTTGGGATTCATTTTATTTTTCCAAGAGTAAGGGGACCTTTCAGATGGTGACCAGTAACTGAGGAGACAGGACCTGGGGGTGGAGGGCTATCCAGGGCACCTACCCCCAAGCCACTCTTGCATTCCATCCTTTCTCTTTCGTTTTTTTCTGAGGCAGAGTTATCACTATCTCATTGGGAAATGGTTGGTAGGAGTACCCATCCCACTACCTTGCAGAACACAGCAAGGGAGGGAGGCCCAGGAGTCAGAGCCAAGGGAAGAAGTAATCATGGGGGTTGGTAATGTGAGTTCTGACAGCCATGCCTCTTATCTTTTCCTGGGTCCTCTTTTCATCAACACTGTGGGGGTCTGGCTGGAAGATGGTGGGCCTGCCTTCCTACCCCTCAGGCCCTTCTGAGCAAAGGGGCAACTCTGCTGTGGGAGAAAACACACCTCACTCTTACTTTCCTTTTGGGATAAACACTGTTCCATCTTTCTTCCAGAAGGGTTCTATGAAGGGCAGAGGAGAATCTAGCATTCGTGATGGTTACCCTCCTTAGTGTATAGTGACCACCTCACATTCTAGAAACAGGGAAGTCAAATAATTCCAAGTCCTGATTGTTCTAGAACCTTTGGATCTTCATTGACCCCAGGCTGCCAAAGGGAGATTTAAAAACCTGAACCAGTATCTCCTTCCCCAAACTGAAACTGGCTTCTTTGTCTCCAGTTGGTCCAGGCACAATGTCCAGACTATTTGAGGAAATCACGAGTTGTGGTCCAAGAGATGGAGCTGGAGGGGATATGATTGCTGTCAGAAGCATCCTTGACTCTGACAGATTTCACTGCTTCTCTTTGGTGAGTGGGAGGAGAAATTTCCGGAGATGCCAGTACCACAGGACAGACCTCACCCTAGAGGACATAGTGGAGAGAGAGGAGGGTGAAGTGCTGTTTGATAAGCTGGATTCTGGGCTCCAAGGTCAGTACGAGGGGGTAAGAGATGGCCAGCCAGGAGACTTCACCCACTCCTGCTCTACCACACTGTCAACTCCCCATTGCCATCAACCACGTCAGCCAGTCAACAAAGAACTTGTATGTACTAGAATTTGTTTGCATATGTCCACACACCTCAGTTTAAGAAATGCACAAAAGATGTTAACTGGAATTTAAATGAAAACTTGAAAAAAAAATGCACAGAAGAGCTGCATGGGGAGAAAGAACAGGGTAAGTGAAAATTTATTTTTATTGAAAATTATTCCTAAATTGTCTTCCTTTCCCATGTTTTCTTTTTGTAAATAATTCACTTTTAAGTTAGCTAAGGTCTTTTGATGTGTTTGTATGTTTATCATTTAGATGGATAAATAAACGGAGGCAGTTTGCTTAGTGGTTAGGAAAGGACACAGGCCTAAAAGCTGAGGGCACCTCGTTTCTAAGCCTGGCTCTGCCACTCACCGGCTGGGCGGCCTCTGGACAAGTTGCCTTCTCTCTCTCTAAGTCTGTTTCCTCAGCTGTCAACTTGACAAGAATGTTACAAGACTCAAATGATATAAATTAGGTCATTTATGACAATGGTTGTGCAGAAGGAGCATTCAAAGTTCAGCCCTATCATTCTGCTGGCGGCTGTTATCCCTCGTGTCCCTTGGAGATCAGACTGGATGGGTGAGCAGAACTCCCTAAAGGCTTGAGGGATTTCTAGAGGAGTCTATTCCATTCCCCTGCCTCCAAACTCAGACTTTTGGGTTGCAGAAGCACCAGGGTAAATGTTGCTGAACCCTCACCTGGAGACTTATTTCAGTGTCTCAGACCTCAGGGTAAGGACTTTTACAGCTCAGACATCTTTGCTACAGCCCATCTGGATCTCATTAAGAAAAGAATGCAAACAGTACCACTGTATAGTTTTAGAGCACCTGCTATGTGCCAGGCATAGCCGTTATGTGACCAAGAGCAGCGTCCAGATTACTTGGGCCTTTCCACAAGTGGTTTCATTAAGTGAGCCAGGGGCTTCAGGAAAATTTCAGATGATCATTTTTCAAAGACTGAGTCAATTCTCTGAAAAGTAAATTGCTAAGAGCCAATTTACTAAAAGCTAGTCTCCAAAAACCAGTTTGCCAGATGACCAGTTCACTGAAAACAGAAAAAAACTTTAGACTAGGACTAGGGTGTTTTGCCATGATATTACTCCCCAGGGACAGGGGGAAAAGCGTTAAGTACAGAAAAAAAATTGACAAGTTAACTTCCTTTAAGGGAAAGTCTGTCTGTTTGCATCAGGGACAGAGGTGAAACCAAACTTTGAAAAAAATCCTTAAGAATGAAGTGGATGGGTAATTTGAATTGATTTTTAGCAACTTGGCCTGCTTCCTTCTCAAATTGATTATTTTTTAATTATATGGTGCTGATGATGTGGTTAAGGTGGCATAGGTTTTTGTTTTGTTTTGTTTTGTTTTCCATTAACTAAAGTCTATATACTTTATTCTGATTATCTTGGTTCTTACCTAATATCCTTTCTCTGTTCCAAGATCTCATTCAGGATACCACATTACCTTTAGTTGTTGTATCTCCTGAGGCTTCTCTTGGCTCTGACAGTTTCTCAGACATTCCTTATTTTTGATGATCTTGACAGTTTTGACCAGTACTGGTCAGGCATATTATAGGATGCTTGTCTATTGGCATTTGCTTGACTTCTTTTCCTCATGGTTAGACTGAAGTAATGGGTTTTGGAGAGGAAGACCATCGAGGTAAGGTACTATTCTCACTGCATCATATCAAGGGTATGTGCTATCAACATGACTTATCACTGTTAATGTTGACCTTGGTCACCTGACTGAGGTGGTGTTTGTCAAGTTTCTCTACTGTAAAGTTAGCACGCCCCTTCCCCCCCCCCCCATATATTACATTGTTTTTGTGCTTAAGGCTTGATTTTTCTTTTGTCCTGGATAAAGTACATGTACACTTTTACATTGCTCAAGAAACAAATGGATCCTAGAATGTTAGTGTAACCCATACAGGACTGATTTGAGGCACCATTTCCGGTTCTGTCACGTTTCCGTCAGTTACAAAATGTGTTTGTCTCTGGAGATCCAGCCCTGCCCGACCCCCTAAACCTGGCTGTATGAGTTCCTCCTCGTCTGTAGGTTCACATTTGGGAGGTCTGAGAGAAAGGCAGTCAGCTGGCAGCATCTCCACACATGCTCCGCTAACCCCGGCACAGCAGCTGACTCGGAATCAAGGCCCTTATGAAAGTGGCTGATCAGTCTGGGCAGAGTCCACACGGATAGGCGGTGGTCCAGGATTGCTTCACTTTACACCTGCGTGGTTCATACAAACACCGGAGACTGAAGTCTGCTTAATTTTTATTTCTCAATTGGCAAGAGCTCCTAATTCTTTAGCTTTACTTTTCCTTGGCTCATTTCAGCCTCTCAGATAGTTAAATAGGACTAGCTCACATTTATTGAGCATTTAGTATGTGTGCAAGGCATTTTGCTAAGTGCCTAACTGCATTTTTTATTTAATTTCTTCAAGCACAGGAAGTAGGTACTATCAATATTCTCCTTCCATGAATAAAGAAACAGATTCAAAGAGGTTAAGTGACTTATCTAAGGTCATTTGGTAAGAAGGTGGCAGAATAGGTGCAAACCTGGGATTATGTGACCCTTGTGGTGACTCCTGATGAGCACAGCATTTCCTGGGAGCCACAGCTGGAGGATCTCTGCAGAAGGGAAGGGGATTGTAGAGGGGGAGCCCAGGATGGGGCTGCTCCGGGGAGAATTTTCTGCAGAGAGATCTTTTGGGTCAGCCTCAGTATGACCTTTACCCTTTCCAGGCCAAAAGGCTGAGTTCCAAGTTCTGGATGTGGTAGACTCAAAAGGAATGTTGATAGTGAAATTATCCAAAGAAATAATAATTGCAGGGACCTTCCACAGATCCCACAAGCAGAGAATCAAGACATTGGAGACCTGGATACCCAGCAGTATCTGGATTCCCTTGAGAACAGGTGAGGCTGGAGATGGGCAGCAGTGGGGAGTGAGAGGGGGAGATGCCCCTTTTGAGCACCAAGAGCATCTGAGATGGAGGTGCCCCGGCCAGTGCAGTCCCTCACGCCCAATTCCCGGCACTTCCCAAGCCCGTTCCTTACTCAGGCGTGGCCTCCTCTTCCCCCTTCGGAAAGCCTTCTCATTCTTCATGCATCAGCCTCCAGGAAACCCTCCAACACCCCCAGCTCACTTGCTTCCCTGCTACCCTCCAGGGTGATTGATTCTTCTGGCTTGGACCCAAACCTGCTGGTTTCAAGAGGCCACTTTCTGCTCTCCTTTGAGTTGCCAAAATCTGTGTTTTGTGCTGTTTTGCTCTGCCTTGTGGCAAGCCATGCCCCTGTTCCTCAGTGGACTGGGAATAGCTTGTGACCGCAACAGCTTTTACTAACCTCTCTGTGTTTATCCACAGCACACAGTAGGCGCTCACTAAGAGAGTCAAAGTAAAGCACAATGAAATCACAGCACCCCTGTAGAACATTTCCTGCACAGAAAGTGCCACAACTCCACCCCATCAGGGGGGCACTAACCAACTACCACAGAGTTTCTGATGGTTGAGGGCATGGTGCTTCCAAGGGACTTACAGGGACATCACCAGCTTTCTCCCTCAGTGGGCATTTTATTGTTGGTGTGGGTGTTTTCTCCCCTAGCTGAAATCGTTGGAGAGTGTGGAGCAGCTTAGTGGAGGGGACTCAACCTTTCTCCTGGCCTAGCCCTCCTTGAGTGAAATGCCTTTTGTTTTTCCTTTTTAGCTAAAAAGTGAAAGGCTTCCACTGAAATTTTACTGGTCCTTTGAACTACCCCTCCTTACCACAGTGTTGCTGGGGAGGGGTCTTTGGAGTTTTTCAAAGGGAGCTCAATGTTTTCTAGAATGCCTGTTGTTTCTAGTATGAGGCCCTGTGGTGTGTGCATATAGAGTGGGGTTGGGGAGGGTATTAGATAGGTAGAGGGAGGTCAGCAGAGGCAAGGATGTAGGTCTTCCTTGAGGGTTGTTTGCAAATACCAGAAGTTCCATCAGGCTATTTTTAGTCACAAAATACATTTCCTTATGGAATCAGAGATGCCTTCTGGAGCCCAAGGCTGTGGACAATGTGGCCAGGTCCCAGGGACCAGTATGAGGAACTGGAACCCCAACTCCCGAGAACTGGGTGTGATGATCTGGGAAGATGCCTGTCTCAGTGCCATGGGAAGGGCTCATGCTTTGGACTCCTACCGACTAGGATTTGAAATTCAGCTCTACACTCATTAGCTGTGTGACCTTGGACCATTCACAACCTGTCTCTAGGCCTTAGTTTCCTCATGAAAATGGGTGCAATTCTGCCTACACCATAAGTTTGTGGTGAGGGGTGAAATGAAATGCCATGTGAAGTATCTCATGGTGCTGGCACATTGTAGCCTTCCACAGATGCTAGTGAGTTCTCTTCCCACTTCCCACTTCCTTGCTCCCACAGTGGGTAAAGTGACTACGATGGGGTGCCATGTTCTTTGGTTTTCCAGCCCCAGAGACCCTTCATCTCAAATAGGAACTAGCTGATGGAGAGGGAGAAATGTCACTCCTGGGAGCCTGAGCTCTATTCCCCTCTATTCCCTCCAAGAGAAAACTACCTACTTTGTTGCAATCAATCTGGAGAAATGAGAGCAGACCTCTATCTGGTGACAGAGACTCTGGAGACAGCAAGGAAGGAAACCCTGAAAACTGAATGGCAGTGTATGTTGCGGAGCTGGATGGGAGGCAGGGTCTGTGAGAGAACCAGCCTTGGCCCACCCATGGTAAGTCAGGGAGATACCAGCCCAGATGTCAGGCTCTTCAGCTCTCCTTCCAGACCTCCCTGAGCAGTCTCAACTGCTTCCTGGCCTTCTTATGACTTCTCATCTTGCCCCAAAAAAGTGCCTGTGGCATTGCTAAGTCCTTCCCGTCACTCTCTAGTAATGCCCTGTTTTTATTTGCTTCTTAGCATTTCTCGTGGTTCATAATTACATGGGGATTTTTTGCTTATTCACTGTCTGCCTCCCTTTCCAAGATACAGGAGGGCAAGAGCCACAGTGCCTGGAATAAAAAGGTCCTCAATAAACATTTATTGACTCAACAGTGAAAGCAACATGAGTTTGGGGGTCAGATGTGGGTTCTTATTTCAGCTCTGCTACTGGTTTAGCTGTGAAACTGGCTTACCTACTGATCCTCTTTGAGCCTCAGTTCTCTCATCTGTAAAATGGGGATTGTTTGGGAGATCAAGCAAGGTAACTATGTAAAGCACCTAGGGATTAACCAACGTGAACTCCTTTTCCTAGCACCAAAGGTCAGTAACCAACCCCCTAAAGCAGGTCCTGAGCTATTGAGTAAAGCAGCTCATCTTTCCCAACATGGAGAGAATGAGTAAGCAAGGTCTGATGGGGGCAGACTGAGTGCAGGTAGGTTCAGCTAGACTCTGTGTCAGCCTGGAGGGGCCCTGGTGAGCTCGAAGGTGGGGGGAAATTCCAAGGAAGGGGTGGAGGGTTCAGGGCTGGGAAGAAGGACTGAAGCTCCTTGTGCAGACACCCAGGTTTTGCCCCATCATAACGCTAATCCTTCCCTAGCTAGAGGTGTTAAGTCTTATCTCTTTCTGAGCTTGTTTTTTTTTGTTTTGTTTTGTTTTGTTTTGGTGAGGGGCAGGGTATGAGAATGGGGAAAGATATGAAAGAGGAACTTATAGAGAAAGAACTTGTCTTTCTGATAACTGGTTTTCTCACTCTCTCTGGCACTAGCCATTTGTTTCTTGGGTAACACAAAATCCTTTCCAGAAAGAGAATGGCTTTTAGGCCTTCTGTTCATCATTCCAAAAAGGGCAAGGATAGTATTTTTTAAAAGAAGGTAACAAATGGCCCAGAATTATAGGGTTATCAGGGTTGAGAATGGAATAGGATGCACCCAGGGGTAGGGACCATGGTGTGAGCAGGAAAACATCCTGCCTATTGGAGAAGCAGATTGGATTGCATATGGGCCTAGGGTTTCCAGACTCTGACAACTTTGGCCTGCTTTGTGCAGGTTGGTGTGCTGGATCCTGGGGTCCCAGCCCTTACTGAAACCTGGGAAGCATAATTGCATTGCATGTCCAGTTCTCACATGGTAGCACTGGCTGTGAAAGGAGCACTGGAACTAGGAGTAGGAGGGTCTCAGGGTCTAGTGGCTCTGCCACTCACTGGCTCTGTAGCCTCTGGAGCCATGGTTATCCTGATGTTAGCATGACTAGAAGATCCCTGTGATTCTGAACGTTGCTTCCTCTGGAATTTCATAGTCTGCCTCTGGGTCCCAGAAAGGTTGTACTGCCTAAGAAGACTTGGGAAGGGATAGAAAGAGGTCTAGATGTGGTAGAAAATCCAGAAACTCCCAGAAGTTGTAGAAGTGGGTTTTTCAACCCTGGCAAGGTCTTGCTAGCTCAAGAGTGAATCTCTGTCATGTAAAGTGCTACACCTGGGTGGCTCAGTTGGCTAAGTGTCCAACTTTGGCTCAGGCTCACAATCTCACAGCCCGTGGGTTTGAGCCCTGCATTGGGTTCTGTGCTGAGAGCTCAGAGCCTGGAGCCTGCTTCGAATTCTGTGTCTCCCTCTCTCTCTGCCCCTCCCCTGCTTGCGCTCTGTCTCTTTCTCTCAAAAATAAGCATTAAAAAAAAACAATAAAGTGCCATAACAGGGCCATCTGGGTGGCTCAGTTGGTTAAACATCTGACTCTTAATTTTGGTTCAGGTCATGATTTCATGGTTTGTGAGACTGAGCTCTGTGTTGGGCTCTGTGCTGAGTGTGTGGCATGCTTGGGATTCTCTTTCTCCCTCTCTCTGCCTCTCCCCCTGCTCACACGTGCTCTCTCTCTCTCAAATAATTAATTAATTAATTAATTAAACAAACAAACTGCCATAACAGAGGAGGCGGGAGGTAGATTCCAATCCCTGCTCTGACCCACATTTGCTGAGTGACTGAGGACCTGTTGTACCCTCTCTGGGGTTCCGTTTCTTCTTCACTTATCTAGGCGTAATCCTATGGTTGTCTGTATCTGAGGATGTAGGAAGGTGTTTGCGTATATAGTGCTTTGTCATTTACATGAAATGATAAGGATACAGTCTCCCTGGCATGAGCAGTGAGGGCTCAGAGTCCAGGAATGAAAACTCCCACCATTGGGAAGAGAATGTCCAGAGAGGGCTGGAGGTGACCTGAAGACTTTCTGAAATTATTCTTCCCTTCTTTTCAGAGGAAGATGGTTCATCTTGCTTAAGTAAAGATTGGAGCTAGCTGTGTTCAGTGTAGCTGCACACTCACCCTTGAGCCTCCTGGCTTCAAGGACTTCAGCTCAGGTGGGAGAGCCTAGTATATGTGTATGGTGGAGGAGTTGGGGAGAGAAGGGTAGGGCAGTGCCCAAAGCAGTCTTCAACTTTAGTCTGGAGGTTGCATCTGTCTCCTTAAACACAGTGGTTCTCATTGATTATATGTAGACATCACCTGGGGGAACTTTAAAACTAGTGATGCCTGAGTCCCACCTCCAGAAATTCTGATTTAAGTTATCTGGGGATGTGGCCTGGGCATCAGGATTTTTAATCACTCCCCAGGTAATTCTCATGCACAAAGTTGAGAACCACTGCTCTAACTTTGTCTAAATCCTCACTACTACTAGCATGGTCCAGAGACTGAACTTTGAATGGCAAGGACTAAGTAAGTTTTGATTTATTGGAGGTGGAAAAGAATTTGGGATTGGTACTCAACTGGGGTTGAGCTGGGAAGGTGAAGGTGAGGTTGGCAGGAGGCAATGATGATGGGTATCTGGGAAGAAGGGTGCTTTACTTTAACTGGAAAAGATTAGAAGGGAAGCAGTAGAGAAGTGGTCTCATGAAGAATGGGGTCGACAGAGGCCTTGGTAATAATGGAGCTTGTTGGCTGGGTAGGTTGGGTTCTTAACTGCTGCCTCTACAGGGAAATCCTTGAGTTTGGAGGACTTCAGAAACATGAAGGAGAAGGTGCAGGACATGCTGAGAGGCCTCTAGGATCTGACTGACTGTGCTAAGCTGCCTCACTAAGCACCTCAACAAGGAGGGGCAGCGACAGAATCTAGAACAAAGAGTAAGGGACCCAGGAAAGAATTGGAGCAGAGAGAGGGAGGAACCAGCAGGAAGGGCAGTTACCGTACTGAAGACAGTCTGCTATAGTGGGACTGGCACTCATCTCCCCCATCTCCTGGCCCTCGGTGTCTGAGGCCCTGATCTCTGGTGACCTGGAGGGTCCAGCAGATCCTCTTGTAAGTAGCCTTTTTAATGCTTTTTAATGCTGCTGGGATCTTGGTAGAAACACATACAGAATCTATTCTGAATGTCCTGGATGCCTTGATTGGTGAGGAGGGATTTGGAAGTATGCTGGTGTGGAGGAAATGTGGAGCAAAGGGGTCTGTGGGGGTTCAAATCCTGGGAGGAAGGTGACATACATTGCCTTTTACATTTCATGAAGGATAGACTTTCACACTTTAGGAACTAGTCATTTTCCCCAGGCCAGGGGTTGGGGGATGCCTCCTCTACCCGCCTGGCAAGTCTGACCTCCTGCAAGCTAAGAGGGAAGAAAGATTCACCACAAGAGCCCATTTGGAATAACTCTCATCTATCATTGCTAGGGGCTCTCTGGAACCTCCTTCTGATGTTTGTCCCAGGTCTGATGAAATACTGAAGCCCTGTCCCTCTCTGCCAGCAACCCTCTTGACCCTCTTTTTTGCCCCGAGATATCTTAGGAGCAGCATCTTGTGGCTGAGGCCCTGGAAAAGGGGATCCTGTCCCTGTTGAAAGACCAGATAAGACACCCTGGACTGAGGGCTAGGGTCATAGTAGAAGTGAATGCCCGTGTTCTCAAGGGACTCAGAAGTCCCAGGGTACAGTCCTTCCTACTTCGTAGTTCTCTGTCAGTTTACATCCATTCAGCTGGTTTGTGGCAATTCCCTGGAACACATGGTTTCCAGGACAACTCAGGCTTAATAGGCTCTGTTGCTAGCCTATGGGTAAGAGAGGGGGGTGGAAAACTGTTAGTCTCAGGATGGCAGTGCCAACGCTGATTAGCAGTGCCTGTCACTGTGTTGAGAAAGAATGAGGCTCTCCAGGCCCCGCAGGAAAAAGTGCCATTATGGATTATTACATCTGCCATGGCCCAGGATTAAGAAGTGTGGTGAAATATTTGCCATTTCTGGTATGTTTCCTTGTTCCTAGCTTTTATAGTCTGGTGTGTTTCCTTCTAGGTGGAGTCTGTCCTGGAGCAGAACTGGGGTGAGCAGCCCCACGATGTGGGCTGTGACCCTGATGCAAGATTTCTCTGTGCCCTCCGTGTTGCTGTCTCCGTCCTGCTGCAGCTGGGTGAGAAGCCTATCTTAGTGTCTTCCTAACTGTGTTAGCTCTTGAACCATCTGGATGCTCCCCTCCCAGACCGTCCTCTCCCCCTGCACCCCCAATCACTAGAACAATGTCTTTATAACAAACAGCTGACTTTTCTTTGATAGATCCCATTCCCTTCATGATAATGCCCCCAAATCAGCCTACATTATATGCATGGACTTTTCTAAGAGTGGCAGATTGATCATATTAATTTTCTCTCCTTGAAATCTCACTAAATAAAGTACTAGAAAAGATGTAAACCCACAATGATAAAGAGAACAAGGCAGCAGATAAGAGATTCTGACACATCTTTGGAAACTAGCAGGTTACTAAAGGAGTTTAAGCCGGGAGGTGTGGGCCTGAGATGTGCTGGAAGTGTAGGAGGAGACTGCTCTTCTCTCATCTTGAGGCTTTTCTCTTTAATATTTTTAAGACAAGGTAATTAAAAGTAAAAGAAATATATGCTTGTAAAGCATTTCAAATATTTCTCAAAGTTGAAGGCGATCTCCCCTTCTTTCTCTAATATAACTACTGTTAACATTTTGGGGTATGTTAAGAGTCTTCCTATGAAACAGTGTTTAAAATGGTAATTTAGGAGCTTATGGGTGGCTCATTCAGTTAAGTGTCCAACTCTTGATTTTGGTTCAGGTTGTGATCTCATGGTTTGTGGGTTCGAGCCCTACATCGGGCTCTGCACTGACAGTGTGGAGCCTGCTTGGGATTCTCTCTCTCCCTCTCTCTCTCTGCCCCTACCCCACTCATGGGCATGCTCCCTCTCTTAAAATAAATAAATAAACCTCAAAATATGGTAATTTAAACATGAAACTAGGATGATATAACAAATTTGTTTTCTATTTTTTGCACTAGAGTTGTTTTTTCTTTTAAATTTGTAAAAATATCATATGCAACAAGAATTCTTGTAGATGCTGTTGGGAGTGTAGATTGGTCAACCACTTTAGAAAACTGACATATCTACTAAACACAAGCCTATGAGCTGGCGACTCCACTTTCTAGGCACGTACCCAAGAGAAATGAGTGCATGTCTTCACCAAAAGACATACATTTACAAAAACATTAGCATAAGAGCCCCAAGCTGAAAACTACTCAAATGTCCAATAACTTTAGGATGGATATGTATACTGTGCCATATTTATGCAATGAGAACAAATTACTGCTATACATAACAGTATGCATGACTTTCACAGACAATGCTGAGCAAATGAAGTCAGACACAAAAGAACATATTTATATTTGGGTCCTCTGAGAAGCAGGTGCCAAACTAGAATTAGACATGCCAAAGTCTTTTTAAGGGAAGAGCCTGTGAAGAATAAAGGGAGAGGAATGACAAGTCTTCAGTGCAGGTTTAAAACCTGTGAAGGGAGAGAAGGAGGGAAGAATCGAGTAGGAAGAGTCTCAGAATGCAGGGCAGTTTTGAGAGTCTCAGTCAAGTTGACTTCAGCAAAGGTTGTCTACTGGAGGAGCCCCCATCAGGCAGAAATGGCCAGGCTCTAGTATCCCTACCATGCTCAGCCTTTGGCTGGAAGCAGCCCAGGGGAGTTTGATCTCAGGAGGTAGATCTACAGGGCAGCAGCTAGAGGTTGTTAGTCAACTCTGCTTCTTGAAGCAGGTTCTCCTAAAGAAAAATCTGAGTGGCATCCTCCATGGCCACCACAATACTGTATGATTCCATTTATATGAGGCTCAAGAGCAGGGAATGCTTAATCAATGGTTGTTGAACTCAAAATAGTGGTTATCTTAGTGGGAATAGTCTTAACTGGAAAGAGACATGAGGGAATCTCCTGGGGTGCTGGAAATATATAAAGATTCATTGAGCTAACATTTAAGATCAGTATATTTCACTGTATTATTCATCAATAAAAAAAAAAAGTTGGGGCGCCTGGGTGGCTCAGTCGGTTAAGCGGCCATCTTCGGCTCAGGTCATGATTTCGCGGTCCGTGAGTTCGAGCCCCACATCGGGCTCTGTGCTGACAGCTCAGAGCCTGGAGCCTGTTTCAGATTCTGTGTCTCCCTCTCTCTGACCCTCCCCTGTTCATGCTCTGCCTCTCTCTGTCTCAAAAATAAATAAACATTAAAAAAAATTAAAAGAAAAAAGTTTTTTTTTTTAAGTACATAGTGTATAATTCCATATAAATGAAGTGAAAACTGGATGATGGTGGTAGAAGTCCAAATAGTGGGAGCAGTATTGGATAGGAAGGGGCATGAAGGAATCTTCTGAGGCATTGGAAATATTTTATATCTTGATTGGGATAGTGTCTATGTGGATGTTTACCTGTGTAGACATTATTAAGCTATACATTTAAGATCTGGGCACTTTAAGTTTTTTTTTTTTTTTAACTCCACTTTAAGTATTTTTTTTAACTACCATAAAAATTTTTATTTTAAAAACAATATATACACATGAACATACTTGAACAAACAGAAGAATACAAAAAAGTTAAATAAAAATTTCTTCTCAAATTCTTTTACCTTATAAACCTAGTCCCACTTTCTTGAGACAACCACTGTTTTAGTTTTTGTTACTATTACAACTAAAAATGATATTCTTATATTTGTTCTTGATTTATTAACTTTAGATAGTATTTATTGACTTCCCAGTACTATGGATGAATATTGAACAAGAAATACAAAGTAGGAAGAATATTATAAAAAAATCAAAGGTACCTTTTAAAGCGTTTAATAAAAGGTGACAGGTGGTCCCCTCTTACCTCCAACATTTTCCCCTTTCCTCTTCCTTAAATTCTGATTCCAGCCACACTAAACTATTTGCCTTTTATTTAAATGTGCCATCTACTTGTACAATCACATGCTATTTTTTAATTTTTTAAAGATTTTTTAGGGGCGCCTGGGTGGCTCGGTCAGTTAAGCATCCGACTTCAGCTCAGGTCATGATCTCACGGTCTGTGAGTTCGAGCCCCGTGTCGGGCTCTGTGCTGACAGCTTAGAGCCTGGAGCCTGTTTCCGATTCTGTGTCTCCCTCTCTCTCTGCCCCTCCCCTGTTCATGCTCTGTCTCTCTCTGTCTCAAAAATAAATAAAACGTTAAAAAATTTTTTTAAAGATTTTTAAAAAAGTTTTTATTTATTTGAGTAATTTCTATGCCCAATGTGGGGCTTAAACTCATGACCCCTAGATCAAGAGTCACGTGTTCTTCTGACTGAGCCAGCCAAGCGCCCCTACGATGATAAGTTTTTTAAAATACAGGTTTCCTGGGGCGCGTGGGTGGCTCAGTCAGTTAAGCATCCAACTCTTGATTTCGGCTCAGGTCTTGATCTCACCCTCATGAGATCAAGCCCCAAATCAGGCTCTGCACAGAGTGTGGAGCCTGCTTGGGATTCTCTTTCTTCCTCTGCCCCTCTGCCCCTTTTTCTCTCTCAAAATACATAAACATTTTAAAATACAGGTTTCACTCTCCCTCTGTGTAGATTACCTTTCTGCACCTTATCTACCCTTTACACTACAGTTCAAATATTCCTTCCTTAGTAGTCATCCTACTTACCCAAAGAATTTGGATAGTTCTGTATGACCCATAACACATTGAATGTATTTCTATTATGGCATTCATCATATTATACTGAAATTATTAGTACACTGTTTCACTAATGTAAAAGTTTCTGGAAAACAGAGTTTAAATCTAACTTTAATCTTTAAATCTTTGCTAGGGCTCAGTAAACAATTGTTTTTTTCAGAAGTGCCTTTGAGTTGGAAGAAGTTTGGGAGACACTCAAATTTTATAAGGCTGGCTCAACCTCAGAATTACCAGTTGTCAGTAATAATTTTTTTTGTTTTTTAAAATGTATATTTATTTTTGAGAGAGAGGGGGGAGAACATGAGTTGGGGAGGAGCAGAGAGAGAGGGAGACATAGAATCCAAAGCAGACTCCAGGCTCTGACCTGTCAGCACAGAGCCTGATGTGGGGCTCAAACTCACGAACCATGAGATCACAACTTGAGCCAAAGTTGGACTCAACTCACTGAGCCACCCAGGTGCCCCAAGAATTTTTTTCTGTCCTCTCACAATCTCAGCAAGGGAGTACTTGTCTACTGGGTTAGATTGAACTAACCCAGAAGCTTGAGGTTCATATTTCATCTGCTGATTTCCTTCACCTCACATTTCTGATTCCCATATGAAGTTCAATACATCAACTGCATATGTCTGCAAAAGGAATTTCCTATTCCAGCAGTTAAAACTGGTGATAGAGATGACTTTGAAATGGGGGCAGTTGCAATAGTCATTATTTGAGCTTGGAGAGATGTGGGAGACTCCACTAACTCTTACTTATTCTTCATAACTCTTCGCTTAAGTACTACTCCCTTCTGATACTTCCTGTATCTCTCCAGGCTGAGTTAGAGACTTCCAAACATAGTGCACCTACCCTTTTAGGGAAGGAAACCCTTTTGGAGAAATGTTAGTTAAGCCACCTGGGTACAAATATGATCCTATGGAGTTGGATGTCTTGGGTAAGGGGGAAAACTACTTTGTAGGAAACAAAATGAGGAATTTATTGATTTTGCTCCTGAGATGTTAGAGAGGGACATTGAAAGGAGAGAGAATGGAGAGACAGGGAAGCACAGGCAAGACAGAGAGAGGCTGAAATTGGGCAAGGTAGTAAAAACTTGTAGATATTACATATGAAAAACATTTAAGAATGGTGATACCAAACGTGTTTCTGGTAAATAGTAAGCTAGATTGTTTGCTCCAGCTCTCCCACAGAAAACAATTTTAAATGTTGGATAAGACAATTTAAAAACATTCATAAAAAGCATCTAATTGTTGACAAGAAACTGATAAGAAACTCAAGCCAAAATAATTAAAAAGGAGACCCAGGGAGATAAGTGAAGTATTAGAACACTAATGTAATTTTTCCTCATATGAAGGGGATTTACAAATCCAGGCAAGCTAGGGCTTTGCTTTGGCCAGCCTTGTAGACTGATGAGTCTAGAAATCAAGGCCAAGGACCCACCCAAGGTAGGGAATCTAATTAAAGGAGATCTTTCCCATATTAACTGGAATCTCAAAGGGCTACATCATTGAGGTAAGACTGAATCATCAGGAAACCTATAACTCTTGCCTCACCTGCAGGGAAGACTCTTGGTATTGGGTTAAGGGGTTAAAGAAAAAAAGAAAGGAAAAAAGTTCTGAAATGTGGCATAGGCTTGTGTTTTCAGATAACTTAGCCTGGATTTACATCATCTGGGTGTTTCAGAGAATCTCAAATTGCAAAGTTAGTTTGTGAGTGTCCAGGATTGGTTGTGTGTCTAGATGCTAGTCAGAATTAAACACACATCTTTCAGGAAGACATCATCTTCATTTCTACAAATAACTTTTTAAGGACAATGAGTTATTCACAACAAACAGTATCAAAGCACACAAGGAAATGACACAAGAATAAGCAGAAACAAAAGCAAAAAGAGGCACAGAAATATATCCTTATTGTAATTACTAGACTAGTTTATAAACATACTTATTACATTTAAAGAAATTTTAAAATGAGCTTGAAAAATCAATAGCAAGAAGAAACTATAAAAAGTCACCTGTCATATTTGTAAAAGGACCAAATATAACTTTTAGAAATGAAAAATTTGATCCTTTGGTAAAGATTTAATGAACAGGTAAAAGAATATATTGGACATCCCTGAGGAGACAGTGAAATTGAAACCAGAGAAAAATGCTCAAAATATAGAGAGACAAAAGATGGAAAATATGGAGTGAGGTCAATAGACATGGAGGATAGCATGAAAGGTATTAAATATGTTCAATCAGAGTTCCAAAAGAAGGGGAAAATGAGATTAAGAAGACGACAATATTTGAAGAGATGATGGTTGAGAATTTTGCAGAGCTAATGAAAGATACTAAGCCACAGATTCAAGAAGCTCAATGCATAACAGCAAGATCCATAAAAAGAACTCCACATCTAGACAAGTCATAGTAAAATTGCAGAACAACAGCAAAATGTTAAGAGCAACCAGAGAAAAAGATAGCTTACCTTCAAAGGAGTTACAGTTTAACTAAAACTTACTTTAAGGGAAGTCATTTGATGATGAAATTATAACCTCTGTGTGTTGAACTAATTGCCAACCTAAAATTTTATACTTAGCAAAACTATCATTTAAGAACAAAGGTAAATAAAGTTATTTTTTTGACAAAAATTGGGAGAGTTTTCCACCAGTAAGTTCTCATTAAAGTAAATTCTTGCCAAAGAGAAGAGATCCCAGAAGAAAAGTCTAAGATAAAAGAAGTAATGAAGCACAATAATAACAAAAACTAGTAAATATATTGTTAAATCTAAATAAGCAATAATTGTATATAAAAATAATAAAACAATATTAATAGTGTCTTTTGGGGTTAAGTAACAATAAAATAATATAATAATATATTGAATTTAAAGTGTTCTAAGGGTTATATTTTATCTGGGAAGAAAGAAAAGGTATTGCCTCATTTGGACTTTGATCATTTAGTATACATGCTATAATTTTTAAGGTAATCATTAACAAAATAGAAACAAACCAGTTTGGGAAAAAAATACAAAAAATGAGTGAAAGAGAAACCTAGAACAGATGAAACAAATAAAAAACCCAAAGGAAAATATGGAATGAAATCCAAATGTATTAGAAACTACATTGAATATACATGGGCTAAGCGAACCAGTAGAAATGCAAATATTGTCAGAATGGATAAGTTTATCTATTCAGTGCTTATGAGACATATCTAAGACATAAGGACATAAAATATTGAAAATAAAAGGATAGAAATATATTGGATATGTAAATACTAACCAAAAGGAAACTGGTGTGGCTATATTAACATTAGGCAAAATAAATTTAAGGCATAAAGAATTATTAGTGGCAAAGAATGTCACTTAAGAATGATAAAAGTTTCAATTTACCAGGAAGATATAACAATTTTGAATTGTTATGTAATAATAATATAGCCTCAAAATACAGAGGACAAGTATTGACAGATCAGAAGACAAAATATTCAAATATACAACCATAGTGAAAATAACACACTCCCCTTAGTAATTAACAGAATAAGCAGCTAAAAGTATCAGTCAGAATATAGACGTTTTGAACATGATCAGCAAACTTAACCTAATGGACATATTTAGAAAGCTGTACTTAACAGCTGTAGAATATATGCCTGAAATATTTATCAACATTGTCCATATGTTGAGCCATAAAATAAGTTTCAACATATTTCAAAAGATTGACATCATACATAGCATCTTCCCTGCCCCCTATACAATCAACCTGGAAATCTAAGAAAACATTACCAAATATCACCAAATTTTAGGGAAGTAAGGCACATATGTGTAAATAACCCATGAGTCAAGCAAAGGAGATATCCTAGTGAAAACTAGAATTTTTTTTTGTTTAACAATAAGAAAAATATACATATCAAACTTGTGTGATTAAGCTAAAGCCAGTTTTTAGAGGAACAATAATGTATCATCTTAATTATTCATGTTAGAAAAGAAGAAAGACCAAAAGAAAAAAATTCAGAGTTAAGTATCTATATCAAGAAGCTAGGGAAAAAAGCTGGCAAAATAAGTCCAAACAAATAAAAGGAAAGAAAATAAAGACAGGGCACAAGTTAATAAAATAGGAAACAAATAATAAAAAGGTTCAATAAAGACAGACATCAGATCTTTGAAATGACTAATAAAGTAGACATTCCTCTGACAAGAATGAAAAAAAAAAAGTGAGCACATAAAGTGGACAGTCCTACAGATGTTATTACAGGCATTAAAAAGAGAATATAAGGAACAATGTTATACCAATAAATTTGAGATTTTAGATGAAATGGGCACTATCCTAGAAAAGTATAATTTGCTAATGCTAAACCAAGAAGAAACAGAAAATATGAAAAATCCTATAATCACAAAGCATATTATAGTAGTAAAATATCTTCCCACAAAGAAAATTCCAAGCCTAATGGTTTCTCCAGTAAATTCAATTAAGCATTCTAGAATAAATAATTCCAATCTTATACAAACTCTTTCAGGAAACAGAAAAAAGAGGAAGCACTTTCTAACTCATTTATAATGCTAGTAAAATCTAACAAGAACAGGAGAAAGAAAAATGCTGGCCAGTTTTACCCATGAACTTACATGAAAAAATAAGAAAATATATTAGCAAACCAAATCCAGCAATGAAGAAAAGATAATACATTAGGACAAAGTTAGATTTATCTAGGATTTCAAGGTTGGTTTAACATTGAAAAATTAATTTATGTAATTCATGACATTAACAGTTTAAGAAAAAAAATAACATGATCATCATAATAGATACAGAAAATGTACTTGATAAAATTCAATTTCCATTCATGATAAAAATTCCTAGAAAACTAGGAATAGAAGGGAATTTCTTTAATCTGATAACCATATTATAAAACATCAGCAGTAAATATCATACTTAATGGTGAAATGTTATAAGCTTTCTTTCTGAGATGAGAAACAAAATAAGGATGCCTACTATCATTGTGTCTGACACTGTATAGAAGGTGCAAGTAAAAAAACAAAAACAAAAACAAACAAATATATATAAGGATTAAAAAAAGAAAATAACATTACTTGCAGGTGATCTAATGTGTTTATAGAAAACCCAAAAGAGTCTACAGATAAATTGTTAAAGTGAATAAGATAATTTAGCAATTTGCTAAAATCAATATACATATAAACCAATCATATTCTTATATACATCAACAGAAAATGAAATTTGGAAAATACTCATTGTAATAGCACCCAAAATATGAAATACCTAGGAATCTATCTAACAAAAGGTCTGGAAATGTTCTAACACATTAAGTTATACAATCTTATTGAGAGACCTGAGAAGACTTAATTAAAAGAAGAGATACTATGTTGAAGAATGATTACAAGAAACAGTACTGTGAAAATGTCAGTTCTTCCCAAATTAATTTCTGGATACAATAAAATTCTAACAAAATTTCAACAGTTCTGTGTGTGTGTATAACTTAAGCTGATTCTAAAATTTATACAGAAGTGCAAAAGGGCAAAAATAGCTATGATACTCTTGAAGAATGAGGTGAAAAAATCTGCTCTACCAGATTGTCAAGATGGATTATAAAAACTATAATACTTTAGTGCAGCATTAGAGCAGGGATAGACAAATAGAAAAACAAAAGAGACTGCTCAGATATAGATTCTCATGTGTAAATGGACACTTCATATATGAGAGAAGTATCATTGCAGATTAGTGGGGAAAGGCTAGACTTTTCAATAAATTGTGCCAGGACAATTGAGTAACCACATGGATAAAAAATGAAATTTGATCCCTACCACACAGCATATGTAAGAATTAATTCCAGGTGGATTTTAGACCTAAATGTGAAAGGTAAAATTATATTAACATTAAAAACTTACGTTCATCAAAAGGTATCATAAAGAGGTGAAAACACAAACAATAGAGTAGGAGAAGATATTTAAAACATATGTAACTTACAAAGCAAAGTATCCAGTATAGGGAGCTTATATAAATCAATTAAAAAAGATGACCCAACAGAAAAATAGATAAAAGTCTTCTATAGAACTTTTTAAAAGAGAAAATCCTAATGGATATGTTTGGTACTATCTACAATGTATCCCTCACAGGAATGTATCCTTCACAGATAAGCGGGGGAGGGATTACTGTATACCTATGTAATGGAATACTATACAGCAATGGATATAAATGAACTAATGATACATGAAATTAACCTTTAGAAAGAATCAAGGCATAAAAGAATATATTTAATATGATTCTCTCTACATAATGTTCAAAAATAGGGAAACTATATTGTTTAGGAGTCTACACTTTGGTGGTAAAACTCCAAGAAAAGGAAGAGAATTATTATTACAGAGCATCCTCTTTATTTATTTATTTTTTTAAAAGTAAGCTCCACACCCAGCATGGAGCCCAGTGTGGGGTCTGAACTCATGATCCTGAGATACAGACCTCAGCCAAGATCCAGAGTCAGACACTTAACCAACTGAGCCACGCAGGCACCCTTTTAATCATCCTCTTTGAAGGAGGGATATGATCAGGGAGAGGTGCATGGGAAAAGGGTGGGTTTCCAGGATGCTACTTGTATTGTATTTCTCCACTTAGGTGGTGGGTAGCTCAGATGTTTATTTGACAATTATTTGTTAAGCTATACTTTTGTCTGTAATACATTTTTCTGTATGCACGTTATAATTCACAATAAAAGTGGTAGAAAAAAGAAAGAATGGTGATGTTTACTATTCCACTTGAAGCTTTTTGCATCTGTTGTGGCCCTGTAAACCCTTCCTCATCTGCCTTCTGAAATCTTCCCTAAAGTCTACCACTGAAATATTCAAGGGACAGAGGGTCCTAAGCTGCCATCTAGGTCACAATAGCACTTAATCAAACAGTACTGTACTAACCTATCTCAGACGCTAGTCTGTGCCCTCCTTGGTGACAGAGACTGAGACTACTGAGCATAATACTAGTAGTAAATAAAAGCTTATTGACTGAAGTATACAAATTATGGTGAAAGCCATGGATCCCTAGCTGTATAGAATCACCTCTTTATATGTCCCACAATCTAATACAGAGCCTTGAAATTGTTGATTTATGGTTTACAAAGTTCTTTCTTATATATGACTACATAAAGTTACACTGTAAGAGAGGTTGAAACTGGTATTAGTTGAGATGAGAAAATGGTCTGTGCCAAAGATATACTAGAAAATGATGGCGCCAGGACTAGAATCAGAAAGCCAGGGTCTTTCCATTCATAGACTGCAGACTTTCCTCACTTGTTTCCTGTCAATCAGGACAGACATATTTTGGGAGATGCTTTAAAGACCATTGAATTTTGGGCTGAGCACTGGGTGTTGTATGGAAACCAATTTGACAATTACTTTCATATATTAAAAAAAATAAAGACCATTGAATATTAGACTCTAAGAGAGCTGGGTCAGAAGGAAAGGAGAGGCACACGCACGCATCTTTATCCTCAATTTAGTCTTCTTCTGCATTTTAAAATTTGGCTGACTTCCTTCTATGTGAGCCACATTCTAGAAAACTTCCACAGAAATGATGGAGGGCCCAGGAGCCTGTTCAGTCAAAAGCTGTGTGATCTATGTCTGCAAGAAATGGACTTCAAGCTAAAATTTGGACTGAAGTGTACTTCCTCTACCCTCTGAGTTGTTGTGCAACCTTTTCTAATCAGTGGTTGGTGGTTTAAACCACTTCTTTCTCTTTTTTTGCTTCCTGTTTCCTTATCTTTTTTGTTTTCCAAACACCTTCATTGCTCTCTATTTGTTTCTGGATTCAGATACCAGATGATCAATGTGTTACCCTGGGATGATCCAAAGTGATAGCATAGTATCTGTTTATCCAAACACTGCCTCAAATTTCTAGCAGTCTTCATAATAAACGCTGACACTCTGGAACGATACTTTGGCACCAATCATGTTTCTGCAACCTCAGGAGCTTTCAGACCTACATAAATCATTGTGCCATAGCTGTCTGAATTTATATTACTTCCTAACAGCTACAATTTGTTCTTTCTTGGCTACTTAATTTTCAATTCTGAGAAATGGGTTACTGATGAAATGATAAGCCTGCTATGGTAAGAAAATAATTTCTACTCTAGGTCACTGACACCTGCACAAACCTGGCAATCTTGTGTTTTTACCCATTATTCTAACTTAAAAATTATTTTTCTTGAGATCAAGTTTTGTTTTTGACTAAAACTATTCTACTCATAGAGCTAAAGGTAATCATACTAATCTGTCAATTTATCTACTGACATTCTTCCTTCCGAGGGACTGACAAGCTTATGAAACTGAACGTGGAAGGCAAGAAGGGCCCTGAGAAACATTTATCACATGCACGGGCTGTGGGGTAAGGAAAGCTTGCCAAAGGTGAACACAGTTAAGATGCAATATGTCAACAATCTAAAGTGTAAAAGGACACTGGAGGATGAAAAACAATATGTAAAAGGAGAAAATAGTTTCTGGGCTTAGGAAAAAAATTCACAAATTTAAGAGCAGGGCCTACATGCTGTGAGATTATCTAAAGAGCAGGGGAAGGAAAGTGAAGTCACGACTCACATCATCAGAAAGCAGCAGGTGGCAATCTTATGTACTCAGCACCATTGCTAGTTATCCCTTTAACCTGTACTGTTAGTTTTCCCTCACTGGGGTTGGTTAAAATTTGTATTTTGTTTATATCTTATTTGCGTAATGGGCACTTTTATTAAACTTTTATATGAAGAGCTCATATAAAATGTTAGGAATAGTTATTACCTGTTAAGCTAAAACTTCCTATGAAAAATGGAACAGCTAATTATTAAGAGCCTAGATGCTGGAGACTTCCAATGCCAACTCTACCACTTACTAGCTGTGTGACTTTGGGCAAATTACTTAACAATTATGTCCCTCTGTTTGCTCTCTATAAAATGTGAATAATGAGTATGTACCTACTATTATGAGCATGAGGACTACTGAATAAATACATCAAAAACATTTAGAATAGTACCTGGTACACAGTGCTATACATGTGTCAGCTATCATCTGGGAGCGGATGGAGCTTTTCCCTTTGAATTCCCTAGGCATCTATCTCTCTAGGATGGTCCCGGTGATAGTTCTGTTTTCAAGGAGACATTTAATTCTTGAGGGGACAGAAGTTTCCCCTTAGAATTCAATCATTAAAATGTTCATATTCTGTTTCTCACTTTTATAAAATTCTGTTTAAAAATGGGACAATGCTATTGTAAATAAAAAAGAATAATGCAGTAGTCTATCTCAGGGCAACATTATATTCATTAATATGTGTTAATGCTGACAGAGTAAAGCTGTCCAAACGGCAGAGATTTGACCTTACTGGAATAGACACAAATTCTGGGTGTGGATTTGCCTTCTGTGCTCATAATGCTGCTGCCAGCACCAGTGGACTCACAGGATGCCTTATCTACCATCATGACATTCCACACAGCATTGTGTCTGATCAAGGAACTCACTTCAAAGCAAAAGAAGTGAAGCAGTGGGCTCATAACCATGGAATTAAATGATCTTACCACATGCCCCATCACCCAGAAGCAACTGAAAGAAAAATGGCTTACAAAAATCTCACAGTGTCCTTTGGGAGACAATACCCTGAAATGAAGGGGTTCTGTTTCACAGGATGCAGTATATGCTTTGAATCAGAGACCAATATATAGTGCTGTCTCCCTCATAGCCAGAATAGTTCAGAAATCAGAGGTGCAAATAGGAGTGGGAAATTATACATAATAACCCACTTGCAGAATTTTTGCTTCCTATACTGGCAACTTTGAGCTCTACTGGTTTGGAGATCTTTGCCCTCAAATGTGGGATGCTTCCACCAGGAAACAATGGCTCTTGCCTGAATTGGAAGATTAGACTGCCACCTGGACATTTAAGCTCCATATGCTATGGCCAGAAAAAAGGGAGGTGCGGTATTAACCTACTGGATGGAGTGATGATCCTGATTACTAAGGGATAACTGTGTTGCTACAAAATGTTGGCAAGAAGGAGTGTTTCTGGAACCCAGGAGATTTTCTGGGGTGTCTCTTAGTTCATCCTTGCCTAATAATAAAAGTTAATGGAAAACTACATAGCAACAACAACAATAAAAAAGGGCAGAATATGAGGACCCATACCCCTTGGGAATGAAGGTTTTGGTTATTCTACCAGATAAAGAACCAGAGCAACTGTCTGAGGGCAAGAAAAATAAGGAATGAGTAGTTGAAGAAGGAATACATGGGTATCAATTACAACCTCAGGACCAATTATAGAAACCAAGTAGCTTTGCATATTTTCTATTTGCTTGCTATATTCATATGTTTATTTTGTTTTATTTATTTATTCATTTATTTATTGCATGCACAAGTGGGGGAGGGGCAGAAGGAAAGAGAGAATCTCAAGCAGGCTTCATGCCCAGCTCCATGAACTTGGGATCATGATCTGAGCTAAAATCAAGAATCTGATGCTCAATTGACTGAGCCACCCAGTGCCCCCATATGTTTATTTATTCATTTAAAAAATTTTAAGTTTATTTTGAGAGAGAGAGAGAGAAAGAGAGAATGAGTGGGTGATGGGCAGAGAGAGAGAGAGAATCCTAAGCAGCCCCCACACCCAGCATGAAGCCTGAAGCCTGATGTGGGGCTTGATCCGATGACCCTGAGATCATGACCTAAGCTGAAATCAAGAGTTGGATGCCTAACTGACTGAGCCACCCAGGTGCCCCCCCATATATTTATTTTAATTTGCTACCCATTTTCTCACTTTTTATGATTTTTAGTTTATATTCAAGTTGTTGGAAGTTAATTTTACAATTTAGTTCTTAGGAAACTGAATGGTTCTGTGAATGAATTTGGGGATAATTAATATAGCTAGGAATAAAAACAATGACTACTGGGACTATGTGTCTCTATGTTTTTAGGAAATGGTGGATACTTGTAGGATGGATAGCTGTATCTCCTCAGGTAGAAATATAAATTGTCAATGCACAAGAGTTCAAACATGTGTACAAAGGTGAATATGGAGGGGTGCCTGGGTGGCTCAGTCAGTTGAGCGTCTGACTTTGGCTCAGGTCGTGATCTCACGGCTCATGAGTTCGAGCCCTGTGTTAGGCTCTGTGCTGACAGCTCAGAGCCTGATGCCTGCTTCATATTCTGGGTCTCCCTCTCTCTCTCTGCCCTCTCCCACTCATGCTGTCTCTCTCTGTCTCTCAAAAATAAATAAACATTAAAAAAATTAATCAAAGGTGCATATGGAAGCTGACTAGCTAAAGGGTTGCATCATGCCAGTTATTATTTATTGCCTCTCAGCTCCAAATATATCCTTTTTGTCTGCTTTGTGAAAATGGATCTGGGCCCTGTAAATGTTTTCCTTCACCAGCTGGCACAGTGTTAAATTTTGTCAGAAGATGATGTTGGAGTGACACTGCAGGAGGAAAGGAACTTTCTTTCTGGTTCTGGATTATTGCCTTGTCAGGCTCCTGTAGTATGTGTAATATTTCCAGTGTCCATATGCCACAGTGCATGGTGGCCAGCAGCTTTGCCAACAACCTCTCCTCCTTGTGTGATTTTGTAGACTGAGAAATTTCCCCATGAACAGTTTTTCCTTGGCACCCTAGAGGGTGGATCTCTGGAAAGTTACAGAGAGTGTATTTCCAGCATTGGTGACATCTGCTACTCGGTGACCCATGGTTGTGCCCTCTTCAATAAGGTCTGGATGTCTGCTCTGGGAGATGGTACCTCTTTCTTGGAGACTCCATCTCAGTCCTAGTGGCAGTAGCTGCTCTTTATATCTGCTATTCCTATATTCTTAGTGTTATTTTTATATCTTACTAGCCAATTCCTTGCTATTCTAATCCTCTGTATAGTCTTCTTTATATTAAACTTTTCAAAATACTTTGTGTTTTCTGACTCCTAAGAGGGTCCTGACTGGCTCACATGTCTACAATGTTAATACTGATACTAAACAATACTATTATTAAAATCATATAATGATATTACAAGAAAGGAAAACTACAGACCAACATCTCATAAAAATAAAAGCAAGAATCCTCAACAGGATATTAGCAAATCAAATCCAACAACGTATAAAAATGGTTATACACCATGACCCAATGGGATTTATTCTAAATATACTAGGATGGTTCAACATTTGAAAATCAATTAATGTAATCCATCTCATTAACAAGCTAAAGAAGAAAAAATCATATTATCACATCAGTAAATGCAGAAAAAGCATTTGGTAAAATCTAATACCCATTCATGATAAAAAAAAAAAAACTCTCAGCAAACTAGGAATGGAGTAGAAATTCCTCAACTTCATAAAGAACATCTACTAAAAAAAAACTATAGCTAACATCATACTTACTGGTGAGAAACTGGATGCTTTCTCTCTAAGATCTGGAACAAGGCAAGGATGTCCCCTCTTATCACTCCTATTCAATATCATACTGGAAGTTCTAGTTAATGCAATAAGACAAGAAATGAAAGATATACTGATTGGTAATGAAGAAACCAAACTGTCTTTGTTCACAGATAACATGAATGTTTATGTAGAAAATCCCAAAGAATCAACAAAAAACGTCTTGGAATTTATAATTACAGTAAGATCACAGGATATAAAGTTAATATACAAAAGCCAATTGCCTTCCTAAATACCAGCAATGAACATCTGGAATTTGAAATAAAAAAGTTTTGCACCAAAAACTTTAAATATTTAGACATAGAAATCTAAGAAAGTATGTACAGGATCTATGTGAGGAGAACTACAAAACTCTGATTAAATAAATCAAAGAAGACCTAACTAAATAGAGAGCTATCACATGATCCTGGATAGGAAGACTCAGTATTTTTTTTTTTTAATTTTTTTTTTTTCAACGTTTATTTATTTTTGGGACAGAGAGAGACAGAGCATGAACGGGGGAGGGGCAGAGAGAGAAGGAGACACAGAATCGGAAACAGGCTCCAGGCTCTGGGCCATCAGCCCAGAGCCTGACGTGGGGCTCGAACTCACAGACCGCGAGATCGTGACCTGGCTGAAGTCGGACGCTTAACCGACTGCGCCACCCAGGCGCCCCAAGACTCAGTATTTTTAAGATGTCAATTTTCCCCCAGTCAGCCTATGGATTTAATGCAATTCCAACCAAACTCCCAGCAAGTCATCTGGGGGTTTTCCACAAACTCATTCTAAAGTTTATATGGAAAGCCAAAGATCCAGAATAACACAATACTAAAGAAGAACAAAGTCAGAGGACTGATACTAACCAAATTTAAGATGTACTATACAGCAATCAAGAAACATGGTATTGATGAAAGGATAGGCAAATCGATAAATGGAGCAGAATAGAGAACCCAGACACAGACCCACACAAATGTTGTCAAGCGATCATTGGCAAAGGAGCAAAGGTAATTCAATGGAGGAAGGATAATGTTTTCAACCAATGATGCTGGAACTGGACATCCATATGCAAATAAATAAAAATAATAAATAAATCTGGACACAAAACTTATCCTCTTCACAAAATTAATTAATTTTAGACCTAAATGCAAAACATGAAACTATATACTTTCTAGAATATAACGAAAAAAATCTAGATGACTTTGGGTTTGGTGAAGAGTTTTGGGGTATGATGCTAAAAGCATGATCCATGAAAGAAAACTGCTAAGTTGGACTTTACTAAAATTAAAAAACTTCTGCTTAATGAAAGACAACGTTAAAAGAATGAAGGGAAAGAATGGGAGAAAATATGTTCAAAACATGTAAGGAACTTGTAGCTAAAATATACAAAGAACTCTTAGAACTCAGCAATAAGAGGGGCGCCTGGGTGGCGCAGTCGGTTAAGCGTCCGACTTCAGCCAGGTCACGATCTCGCGGTCTGTGAGTTCGAGCCCCGCGTCAGGCTCTGGGCTGATGGCTCAGAGCCTGGAGCCTGTTTCCGATTCTGTGTCTCCCTCTCTCTGCCCCTCCCCCGTTCATGCTCTCTCTCTCTCTGTCCCAAAAATAAATAAACGTTGAAAAAAAAAAATTAAAAAAAAAAAAAAAGAACTCAGCAATAAGAGAATAAAACGATCCAACAAAAGAATGAACAAAGATCTGGACACCTAATCAAAGAAGATACACAAATAATTATATGAAAAGATGCTCAGCATCAGATGTCATTAGAAAATTTCAAATTAAAACAACAATGAAATACCACTATATACCTCAGAATGTCCAAAATCCAAAAAACTGAAAATACCAAAAGCTGGTGAGGATGAGAAGCAAGAAGAACACATTAATTGCTGGTGAGAACACAAAAATGGTAAACCAATTTGGGAGATGATTTGTCAGTTTCTTACAAAACTAAACATATTCTTACCATACAACCCAGCAATCACACTTCTAGGTATTTATGCAATTGAGTTGAAAACTTATGTCCACACAAAAACATGCACACAAATGTTTACAGCAGCTTTATTCATAATCACCCAAAACTAGAAGCAACCAAGATGTCCTTTATAAATCCATACAATGGGATATTACTCAGCAATAAAAAATGATCTATCAAGTCACAAAGAGACATGGAGGAATCTTAAATGCATATTACTAAGTGAAAGAAGCAAGCCTGAAAAGTCTGCACACTATATAATTCCAAGTACATGACATTTGGGCAAAGGCAAAATTATAGAGATAATAAAAAAATCAGTGGTGTCAAGGGTTGTGGAGCAAGAGGGAGAGATGAATAGGTAAAGCACACAGGATTTTTAGGGTGGTGAAAACTATTCTGTATGAAACTGTAATGGTAAACACAAGGCATTATATGCATTCATCAAACCCCACAGAACTGTATAATACAAAGAATGAACCTTAAACTATGAACTATAGTTAATAATAATGTATCAACATTAGTTCATTAATGTAACAAATGTATCACACTAACGCAGGAGGTTAATAATAGAGGAAACCAGAAAGGGAGGGGTGAGGGCATGAGCTGGAGTGGGTATGTGGAACTCTAATATCTCAGTTATTCTATAAATCTAAAACTGTATTTTTAAAAAGTCTTAATTATTTTAAAAACTAAAAGCAAAGGGACCAAAATAAATAACTTTTTTGGTTCTAATTACAACGGTAAAATATAGGCCTTTATATCATATCAGAGTGATTTCAAACAAATTAATATATGGGAGGTATAAAGTTTTTTATTATATTATACTTTGCTACTCTTTTTGATCTTAATATAGCCTTAAGTACAGAACAACAAATTCAGTTTGTAAACAGCAAAACATATTTCATTGAAAATCATCCACTAATACACTTTCCTTTGTACACTGGAGATATTAAATTCCTTCTTACAAATGCCATGTCAACTATCTTTTTAAAGTTCCTAAAATGTATGTTTTCCAATGTTCTGGTCTTACTGATCTTACTTAATGGATCTATGATGCTCTGGGATGTGAACAAATTATCTTATGTTCCCCACCTCCACAAGCAAGTAACAATACTTTCACCTCTAGTCTTCATATTACGATTTTTTATTTGAAGTTTATGTGCAAGATTTAGCTCCATAAATACGGACAGAAACGCAGTTTTGACAAGTAACATCAACATCAGGACTATAAGTCCCAGGACTACAAGCCACTGTAGAGGAAAAAACATGGAGTAGATTATTATAATTTCAGTTAGAGGTATTTTATACTAGTAATATAAATCTGCCCTCAATATCACACTGTTTCTATACCCATGTTATACTGAGTAATGTTCAGCCAATTAAGTTGTGAAAGATTATGAGTTTGAAACATTGTAATTTGATGATCTTAAAGGTAGGAGAAAGTCAGAATCCTATTTTTTCCTTTCAAATCAGCATTTTATAGTATCTTTTGCAGTGCCCCATTTACAAGTTCCTATTTCTAATGCTGTTTTCTAGGTAGGACCATTATGTCATTTTCCTCCATAGCCTAGCAGCTTAACTCAGAATACTATAGAGATGTATTATAATACAAAAGAATGAATTAGGAAAAATTAATATACATGAAGATAATTATATTTAGAAATCTGGGCTTTGAATTTTACTTCCCTTTAAATATAACTTTTTGTGAAAGAATCACTATATTCAATTATCCTATGGGAATTATTCATCTATTCTTCTGACTATATAATCTAAATATTTAGATATTTATATTTTATAATTACCGCAACAGCTAGCACAATTACTGTGTAGACCTTCATTTTTTCCAAAGCCTGGACGACAGCTATCCATACGTACTACTTGAAAACTGTGGTCCACAAAATGCATAGCTGGTATAGTTTTATTAAAGTTGTGGTAGTAAATATATGCTTGGCTCCGGAAAAATTCTTCTATCCGATCTCTTGCCTAAGATTTTAAAATACCAGAGAGAAGTACAATCACTAAACTGTGAACCAAATTTATCCTCCTGTATCAGAGGCAATGGAACATAGTACAAACATGTCATGCTTTATGCAACAGATGAATTCCTAAAAAGTTGTGTGTAAATACGAAAATTAGTCTAGCCGTGACCTTATCAATTATTGTCAATTCATATGTGCAATGGTTAAGAAAAATTAAATTGAGGTTTAAATTATTTGCAGCATGTCTATTCCATGTGTAGACAACTGAGAGTTCATTATTTCTTATTCCAAAGAGCCAAGCAAATTGGAAACCAAAACTGTTCTCTAATCAGCATTAAAACTAATAATGTACATTTTATTTTTTGAGTACAGAATTTAATAATAATTAATATTAACTGAGTGCTTTCCATAAGCCATGCACAATATTAAGGGCTCAAGTAACTAAATCAGGAGAGTAAAGGGATTTTTTTAGACTATGTCCTTAGCTTCTGAGAATGGCAGAGGGAAAGCAACTATAATGGCCAGCATAGATACAATTGTGGAAGAACTACTGGTTTAACCTAGGATTACATGATTGTGGAGTTGTTCTTCAAGATGCTACTTAGTTGCCATTTGGGAAACAAAAACCAGGGGTCCATTCTTCTATCATAGAAGAAATACATAATATTAACCTGGAGAGCTACATATTATTCTAGATGTATTATTCCAAAACAAAACATCTTGAGATGGCCCAGACTCTCACAATCTCTGCTTTAAAAACTGAAACCAGTGGTTGGTGGCGGCGGGGGGGGGGGGGGGGGGGGTAGGTGGGAAGCACCTTGGTGGCTCAGCCAGTCAAGTGTCCGACTTCTGCTCAGGTCATGATCTCACCCTTCGTGAGTTCAAGCCCTGCTTTGGGTTCTGTCCTGACAGCTTAGAGCCTGAAGCCTGCTTCCTATTCTGTGTCTCCCTCTCTCGGCCCCTCCCCTGCTCACACTCTGTCTTTCTCTCTCTCTCAAAAATAAATAAACAGGGGCGCCTGGGTGGCGCAGTCGGTTAAGCGTCCGACTTCAGCCAGGTCACGATCTCGCGGTCTGTGGGTTCGAGCCCCGCGTCGGGCTCTGGGCTGATGGCTCAGAGCCTGGAGCCTGTTTCCGATTCTGTGTCTCCCTCTCTCTCTGCCCCTCCCCCGTTCATGCTCTGTCTCTCTCTGTCCCAAAAATAAATAAAAAACGTTGAAAAAAAATTAAAAAAAATAAACAAACAAATAAGTAAATAGTAAGTAAAAACTGAAACTAGGGGCACTTGGGTGGCTCAGTGGGTTAGGCATCTGACTTAAGCTCAGGTCATGATCTCTCAGTTTGTGAGTTTGAGCCCCGCATTGGGCTCTGTGCTGACAGCTCAGAGCCTAGAGCCTGCTTCAGATTCTGTGTCTTCCTCTCTCTCTGTCCCTGCCCTCGTGTTCTCTTTCTCTCTCTCAAAAATAAATAAACATTAAAAAATTTTTTAAAAACTAAAGCCAAAAATCAATAATACTTTATATTTTTAAAAAGAATAATTTAAATCTACCTGCTTAGAATGTCTATTATTGATAAATATTCACAACATGGAGGAATAGATTTTTGAAGAAACTTTTAAATTAATAAAGTAGGGGCGCCTGGGTGGCGCAGTCGGTTAAGCGTCCGACTTCAGCCAGGTCACGATCTCGTGGTCCGTGAGTTCGAGCCCCGCGTCGGGCTCTGGGCTGATGGCTCAGAGCCTGGAGCCTGTTTCCGATTCTGTGTCTCCCTCTCTCTCTGCCCCTCCCCCGTTCATGCTCTGTCTCTCTCTGTCCCAAAAATAAATAAACATTCAAAAAAAAAATTAAAAAAAAAATTAATTAATAAAGTATTCACAACAATTTTTACACAGCTTTGTTAACTATTCAAATACTTTCCCCCTACATTGAAATTCTTACCTGGAGGATATTATGATTAGTGATATCTTCACAGTCAGCAGAATCATTGCATGCACCTTTCCACCCTGGTGCAAAAGGATTAACTGGAGAGAAATAAAATACCTTCACAAAAGAATTCTAAAAAGTTCCAAACATTCCAACAAAGCCTCCAGTGCTGAATTTAGTATGCATGTGTGCATGTGTTTATCTAATCTTAGTGATAAAGTAAAATACACAAGTTGAATAATTTATACATTATTATTTCACTCCATCTGGGGGCTAATCAAAGTAACTACAAGGGTTTAAAATGAATGGAAATAAATTTGGTTTGGTTCTTCTCTTTTATTAAGTTCTTCTCAAAAATACAATTTAAAATTTTATAAGAATTTATAAATTAAATATTAGCTGCATAGTTAAAGGCCATATTTATAAAGTGATATTGACTTCTAAAAGATAAGCAGCCTGGCTGCTCAGGGGTGCCTGGCTGGCTCAGTCAGTAGAGCATGCAACTCTTGATCTTGGGGTTGTGAGTTCAAGCCCCATGTTGGGCATGGAGCCTATTTAAAAAAATTTAAAAAGAGGTAAGCAAAAATATATCGTCGTTTAAGGTAAATAATTAAAACATTAATTTTTAAAACCATAACCAGGCTAGGACCAACAATATACTTTAGTGCGTAACAAACATTTAGGGCCTACTATTTGTAAGATATCTCACATTAAAGAAATGTTAAAATTTTTTTTTACCTTGAAAGGCTATAAATAGCTCATGTATGAGGCCATGTTTTGGAATTTTAACAAAATGGCATTTATATGATGGTTCTATGACATGGCATGACAAATCAGAGATTAAATTATCCAAGATTTTCTTCAGCACTCTAAAAAGCAGGTCATTATATCTTCCTTCACAAGACTTTGTGGTAAAACGTACAGCCATCTGATATGAGTAATCAGGTTCCCGATAGGCTTTAAAAAATTATGAGAATAAAAACAATTGTGCTTACCATTAATTTCTTCTACCAAAGAACTTGCAAATAACATGTAATATGAAATCCCATTAATCTTGCAAATCAACATAGAAATTTATCTAATAAAAACGTTTTATCAGTTTGTTCTCAAAAAATATATAAAATAACTTTAATGAAAAAAGGTTGTTTTCATCTGATATGTTATCTAATCAGTACAAGAGAAGAAATGGCTGGGTAGATAGATATGTTAACAGTATAAAAAAATAAAATGGTAAAATAGCTTAAAATGCAGAAAGTGTCACTGCTCTCAGCACATTCCAGTGAAAAGGATCATCAATTTGCTTTTATAGAATTAACATCAGTTTTTAAATTACTTGGCAAAATTGTGATATGGTAGATTATACTTGCATACCTAGAGGGTGGGAAGTGGGAGGCTGAAAGAGGATTGTTAAGGACATACTATCTAGATGTCAATTTAAGAGTTTGTGTGGTCATTCTTACTAAATGAAGAGACCATACACTTAATTCTTATCCAAACTAAATGTATAAGTTAAAATGTGCCCATAGTCTTACCAAAGATCATAAAGTCATATCTCTGCTTTACTATTGTTTCTTCTTGGGTTTCTGCTTTGACAGTCTTATAAGAAAGAGTACATGTGTAAAGTCCAGACAAAGCCTCCAGAAAATCTTTCACCATCAGCTTTCCTGTTTTAGTTATATTTATTTGATTATTTCCTAAACAGAAATAGTAAATTATTTGGTTGTTTAACATATAACAATTCAGACACTATTTTGTAAACTTGGGGTTACAAATAAACACAAAAATTTAAAAATTAATGGACTATTTAAACATTTAACTTCAAGAATTAAAAGAAATCTTAATTCTGTTATACTCTTGTGGAAAGCCACATGAGGTAAGCACACTTTTGAAATATATTTTGGTTTTCTTTAACTTGGTTCTTGGCCTCTAATTTCAATTGGTTTATGCTGGTAACTTAGTAAATGAAATTATACTGCTCTGTAGTACTACACAATTTCCTCATGTAAAACAGAAATTAATGCTAATATTCCCCAAAACTCTTCTAACATCATGAAAAAGTATATATTGGATATTCATCTCCAATACAGATACTACAAAGATAACTTTTAGGTTTTCTAAAAACTTTTGAACTAATACCGCTCTGAGAAGTAAGGTACAAAAGGTTTGTATGCTGGTTTTTACATACAGAGAAAATAAGGCACAGAGCAAGATACATAACATGATTTGTCTAAGTATGGAGCAAGTGAAACCCCAGTTAAAATTAAATTTCAGGAGTGCCTGCATGGCCCAGGCATCCAGCTTTCGGTTTTGGCTCAGTTCTTGACCTCACGGTTTTGTGAGTTCGAGCCTTGCGTCAGGCTCTGCACTAACAGTGCAGAGGCTGCTTGGGATTCTCTTTCTCTCCCTCTCTCTCTCCTCCTCCCCTGCTCACGCTGTCTCTGTCCTCTTGAAATAAATAAATAAAACTTTAAAAAAATAATTTAAAAAATAAATAAATTTCAGGGCACCTAGGTGGCTCAGTCGGTTGGGCCACTGTTGATTTTGGCTCTCAAAAATAAATACACACTAGGGGCGCCTGGGTGGCTCAGTCGGTTGAGCGACTGACTTCAGCTCAGGTCATTATCTCACGGTTTGGGAGTTTGAGCCCCGAGTTGGGCTCTGTGCTGACAGCTCAGAGCCTGGAGCCTGCTTTGGATTCTGTGTCTCCCTCTCTCTTTGCCCCTCCCCCACTCATGCTCTGTCTCTGAAATAAATAAACATTAAAAATAATAAAAATAAACACTAAAAAAATTAAATTTCAATTTGTTCATTCTAATAAGTGACAGTGGTTTTCTTTTTAAAAAAGTCCATATCATTTTAAAAGAAGATACTGATATCAAACAAATTACCTGTTAATGGCTTTTCATTAGGCCCAATCCATATGTAAGTGGGGTCCACTGTTTCTTTTTTAGCACGTCTAAAATCCATACAGACAAGGACTGGGCTATGATGATGTAATTTTACATATAATTTCACTGTGACAAAATAAAATAACATATAGCCATATTATTAGCAAAATTAAGAAATACACGTCCTACCATTTTGTCTCAAGGACACACTAATTCTTTTTGGATTTCCCTATTTGAAAAAATAGCCTATCATTATAACATTTAGAATACGAATATAAATTCCTTCTTGCTTCTTACAAGTTTTTAAAACTCTAGATTGATAGTAAATATTCTTTTTTTTCTGTGATATTATAGTTTTGTTTATAAAAATGTACATGATGCATTTAGTTCATTTTAATGTGCAGATTCAGAACTCACTTGAATCAATTTTTTGAAGGGTTAGTGGAATCAACTTAAAGATCAGAAAAGGGGGGCCCTTGGGTGGCTCAGTGGGCTGAGCGTCAGATGCTTACTTGGTTTCCGCCTAGGTCATGATCCCAGAGTCCTGGGATCCAGCTCTGTCTGGGTCTGGCTCCCCGCAGGTAGAGCCTGCTTGGGATTCTCTCCCTCCCATGTTTGCACTCCCCTCCCCTGCTGGCACTCACTCTCTCTCAAAATAAATAAATTAAAAAAAAAAAACCTTTAAAAATAAAAAATAGTCTACTGAATGCCAGCCCCTGAACATACAAAGAAGGTACCGTCCCACGGTTTGGCAGGTGGTGAAAAGGGGAGGGACTCCAAACATGGAGAGCTTCCAAACATGACAAATGCCCAAAGTTATCCCAAAGTTATCTCAAGTTAGCCTGTGGGACCAATTTTTCCTTGGGGAGTGTGGGGAAGTGTTATCACAGTGATAAACAACATTTGAGCTGAGCCTTAAAGGATGTGTAGGAACTCCAAACAGAGGACTTGCAGCCCTGGAAATCACTCTGAGTGGGCCTTGCATGTTGCAAAGCAGTAGAGATGCTTGGAAGAAAGGTGGCATCAGAGAAAGATCTGGATTGAATCCTAGCTCCTTACGAGCTGTGCGACTTTAGGCCAGGTGATACACTAAGGTGTAGCAGGGTCTCTGTAAGGATGAAAGGACGAGAGTGCCAAGCACCAGGTGGATGGTCAATGAACTTTCTCTCCCTTTCCCTCCGCTGGAAGAACCTTAAGCAGGTCCACTGCTCCCCCCCCCCCCCCCCCCCCCCCCCCCCGCTCTTCTGACAGACTCTGCGGGTGAAGAGTCCTTAGTACCTGGGTGTCCGGGCTTGCCATAAATGAAACCTTTGCTTGTGCGTTCCGAAGAACGCCGACCTCCAGCTGCGGAAGAAAGAAACCACTGACTTTTTCGGTAGAAGAGGAGCCGGGGCTCAGAGTGGGGTTAGGGCGGGGAGAAGCGGAGGGGGCAGGACTGGGAAGAGGGACAAGGCTGTGGGGGGAGGACCGAGCGGGAGGAGCCCCACCTCCAGTGAGGTACCAGAGCACTGCAGAGAGTAGGACCCACGCTCGCATCACGGCTCAGGGGCTAGCGTCGAGGGAGGCGTCGAGGGGCGGGCTCCTTCCTACCTCAGCCCCAGCCCAACGCCTCCCCATCTCTCCTCCACAGAGCGGAGCAAACCGCCGGGATCAGCTCCCCTACCCGTCCGTCGCTACCGCGGAGCAGACGCGCAGGAGAGCTCGCGTGCGTGCTCCGGTAGCTCGCGCGCGGGGGCGGGGCCGGCGCGCGCTGGGCCCGAGCGCCGGAGGCGAGCGCCCCGCCCTCTCGCGCACACTCGGCCGCCCTCGTGCGAGTGCCTCGCGCCACACGCCTGGCGACTGGTGGTGTCATTTTCCCGCGCTCTCCGCGACTTAATTCTGTGAACGGCTCCTGGGAGAAGGAAAGAGTAAAGTTAAAGAAGTCAAGGCTGCACGTTTCGGTTACTTAACCTTTCTGGAGGCTGAAGAGATCTACGAGAGGAACACTGTTGGGCCCCCAGTGGGACGATGGGGTAAGGCGAATGAGAGATGCAATTACATTAGGACCGGAGAGCGGGAGAAGCGTCGGAGAAATTTCCTCCCCACAGGACACAAAGAGCTTGTGGAAATTTCCTGTGCCTTGGTTCTCATGAATTCTGCCTGAAGTCGTGTGCACAATCTTTTCCAAACTCTTCCACCCGATTTTTACCTAACTGCATTTCCTACCCCCCAAACGAAGAACCTGAGGAACCACTGGTGCCCCAACAAGGCATCTCCAGCCCTTCCCACTCGAGAGGAACATTTAACCTTTATTTTCCACATCCCAGTATCAGGGTGTGGGGAGACCCCCATGCAAATTTATCTAGGGTTGTGAAGTAATCTTCTTTTGAAAACGGACCCATTTGAAAGGGCAAGATCCCCAGCTCTGCTTTGCCTGTGGGGATGGATGACAAATGAGTCGAGATCACAGAGCTCTGAAAGAGACCGTGCCCCGTCATTCATGGTTCCTTCTTGGCTACCAGTTTGGTGGCCTGTTTGTTGTCTATTTCTTAGCGGTGGGACACCCTGGGTGGTGGTTTTGAGTAAGCTGGTGGGTAAAGAGACCAAGGTTCAGACAGGGTGCAGAATGATTATTTGGGGTGAGATCAAGAGTTTTCAGTTTTATTTCCTTTGAGCCAAGTCAGTACTTGGACTATCTCAGATGGTCCAGGAGCAACCTTTGTCAGTGATTTCATTTTGAGTCACTGTTAATTATACCTACATAGCTGAAGCCATGAAATGTGACTCAGTGAGTCAGATCCACCCATGTCAGTTACTGTGTCTAGATTCATGGTTTAGTCTCAACTGTTCCTTTCTTAAGGTGGTGATAGTGGAGACAGATTTAGGCATTATCTTTAATTCCCTAGTAGTTTGACTTTCCAGTGTTAGTCAAAGTACCTTTGGTAGCTTCCCAGTTATTATAAGTAAATCGATCCTTATAAATCCTGTGTGATAAACTTTGACTACTGTGAGGAGAGACTAAACGAGTCGTGGTTGTTTGCTGAAAGTATGTGTCCATTCTTCTAAAATAAACTTTTAATTTTAAAACAGTTTTAGATTTATGGGAAAATGGGGAGTATAGTACAGAGTTCTCACGTGCTCCCACCTAGTTTTCCCTCCTGTTGCCATCTTACATTAGTACAGTACATTTCATACAGTTAATGAACCAGTGCTGATGCATTACTATTAAATAAAGCATGTACTTTATTTAGTTTCCTTCGTTTTTACCTCATGCCCTTTTTTTCTGCTCCAGAATCCCATAGTACATTAAGTCATCGTGTTTCCTTAGGTTCTTCTTGGCTGTGACAGTTTTTCAGACATTTCTTATTTTTGATAACTTTGACAGTTAATGACAATTTTGATGACATTGACCTGACCTTCACTGGTTAGGTACTTTGCAGAATGCCTCTCTATTGGAATTTGTCTGATGTTTCTCATTATTATACTAAGGTTATAGGTACTGGGGTGGAAGACAATAGAGGTAAAGTGCCATTCCCATCACATCATATTAAGGATACATACTGCCAACATGCTTTATCACTTTTGATGTTATCTTGCTCATCTGGCTAAGGTAGTGTTTGTCAGGTTTCTCTACTCGAAAGTTACTCTTTTTCCTCTCTTTCATACTGTGCACTTTGGAAGGAAGTCTCTATGTGCAGCCCACACTTAAGGATTGGGGATTTATGATCCACCTCCTTGAGGATGGAGTAGCTAGGCAAATTATTTCATGCATCTACTTTTTATCTATTCCCTTAAGTACCATTCTCTGAGTCTGAAATACTCCATTTTGGACTAATAATTTACAGAGTAGTAACATGTTCCACTGCTAAGTGTAATAAAAGTTTTTACATCCTTTTAATAACCAAACAACTATTCATCCTTAAACCATCCCTTGAAAATTTACAGTTCCTCTTCTGCTACTTTTGATGTGCTATTTTTGCTTTTAGAAACTAACAAACAACAAATTTCCCCTTTCAATACTATAATTAGACTTGGTGTTTAGAGTATTTCTCCAAAATGGACACTATCCTGTAGAACTCCAACCCCTACAAGCTACAGAGATACCACATTGGTGTCATGATATTAAAACAAAGCCAATGCAACTTATTTACTCATTAAAGAAAAATTGCCCACCACACATGTATGTGTATGTGTATAGATACACGTGCCTATATGTATGTGTGTGTGTGCCTCCTATACCAAGGCATATTTAAAATAAACTAAAATTCATAAAATTACAACATGTATATTTTAACTTGTAAGTGTGGGTTTCTTTTGATATGGTCTGCTGATGCGCAAACTCCCAACCTTAAGTCGGAAATATACACTAACAATGTAATTTTCTAGCAAGGGTGGAAGTGGCCTTTTTGAGAATCATTCACATGTTGTCCAATTCAAAACAATGGATATCTTTATAAGGATTCACCAAAACAATGTCCCTTAGACTTCAATGTGAAGAAAAGTTCTGCTTTTGAAATATTGTTATGTGGTCACTTCCCCTTTCCTTTTCCTATAGTCAAATTTGTGCTTTACCTCTATAAAGAGGGAGGGATGTTGGGGAAAGATGTTGACCGGTACATTTTTGTGCAGTAACATCTTTGAGTTAATTTTACTATCTTATCACCCCCTCCCCCTTAGCTCTATTTACTTTACTTACTTTTCTGATACAGCGTGTGTGTGTGTGTGTGCGCGCGCGCGCGCGTGCGTGTGCATTTTTTGGTAAGCTGTCTTAGATCCTCCTTTGAAGAAGTCAGAGTAATAGAAAATAAACACGTAAATAGAGTGCATAGTATTTTGTGAGTGGTGGCAACAGTTCTCAGACAGGAAAATAAAAGTGAGAGAATTTTTGCTTCGCGAAATGAAAAAGTTGAGTTGATAAAAGTGCCCAAATCCTTTTGAACTTAGAGTTTTCTGAAAACTTGGACGAAGAATTATCACGTGAAAAGCAAAACTGAAGAAGAAAAACAGAATACTTCAAATGAAGTGTGTTCTCTTTGATAGTATTCATGGCTATCATCCCCCAATCTAGACCAAAAGTTCCAGATCTTGTTACACTTAAGACAGACCTCTCTGAACTTAAACTTGTAACAAACAATCCAGAGCCCCCCTTCCCCCATATATTACGTTCCCATCCATTATCCTTCTTAGACACTTTGGGACAATTTACTGATGGGCCATTTCCATCCTATCTGGGTTCTCGGGTTTGACATTCAAAAAGGGGCTGGAGGTGAGGAACTCGGGCGCTCCGCGGTGAACGTGCTTTAAAGCCGCCGCCAGCCAGCGCCGCTGTAACCCTGTGCACCGGCGGGTCGCCCGCTCCTGCCCCTTTCAATCTGCGCCGACGCGGCGGCGCGATCCCGGGGACTCCCCGCGCCGGGAATCTCCCGCCAGCTGCGCGCTGCGTCCCGGCGACGGCAGGAGCACGTGGAGCGGCCGGGTAGCCAGAGCGGCAGCTCCAGCCCAACCCAGCCCGGCAGCGAGATGGAAGGTGAGCCTCCAGCCCGCTTCTTTTCTAAGGGGTCTTTGAAAAGCTCGACCGGTGCACGCAGCAGAGAGAGTACCTTCTGAATCTCGGTTTTGCTTCTATTTATTTCTTTTGTCAAAAGTAAATATGAGGCATTTCAGAGGGCAAAGCGTGTAGTTCTTAAACATCTCTCATTTTGCCCCCCCCCCAACCCCCACCTAACTTTGGGAAATGATAACTTCTCCGCAATTTTATGTCTTAAGGGTTGTCAGACATGAGGGCTCAACTCGAAGTCTGCAGAGGAAGAGTACTTATGGGGCGTCCCTGAAATGGCAGCAAACCTGGCTTGGAATAATTGATTCTTTTGGATTTTTTTTTTCTTCCATGGCCTCAGTGTCCATTGGATTCAGGCTAACCTGAGTGACTTATTTAGAATTAAACTTAACAGTTTTTCTTCTTCTAAGAGTAAATGCTGTCATATGGGGAAGGTAAATTTTAAACTGGTTGGCACTTGTGGTTCGCTTGGAACTCGATCTTCTAATGGTCCTTTATCCAAAGCAAAAACCAGGATCAATTAAAAAGTTTCATTTGAATTAATTTTGAGAGTCGTGAAACTATCCTCACTTCTCAAAAAATTTCAGTATATACTTACTTGGGATAACTAAAATTTCACACCACTGTTGTAAACTTTTCAACAAGGGTTTGTTACACTGAAAAATGGAAGATTTTCAAGTTGGGGAATGCATTTCAAGTTGGGGAAGGTGCTGATATTTGGAAAACTAGAATTTGTGAGAAACGGATTCATTCTCTTAATAAATGAGATACTGACACCTAATTAAAATGTTAATTTGATAAATATTATGAATAACATGGTTTTTTTCATAATAATGAATTGATCTTTGGCAACCCTAGGTCTAGAGTATATAAAGTTATTTAAATTTAATTAACTACTTTGAGATACAAGATACATGTGGCAGAACTTTTTTTTTTCCTTCAAAATATAATTAAGTGCAATATTGTGGTCCTGAATCCTCAGTTTGTACCTGGGTATGCTTACAATTTTTCTAACTGCTGTGGCCCATATAAAAAATTTTTTTTCTTTAAGTAGAATGCCAAACAATAAGTCAATAAACAGTATGTGTTTAGTATGGATATGACAACTTTTAAATAGCCATTATGAATAATGCTTCAAGTGTTTTATGAAAAACTATGCTTTTAAAATTTTAAATTATTAGGGTTTAAAAAAATAACTCTTAAAATTGACACTGAATATTTTAAAAATGGTCTATGAAGTATAATTGTTAACACGTAAAGGCTTTGTTGACCAAGAACAGGAAAAAAAATTAGGTCACTGTACACTATGAAAAAATAATTTTAAAAATTCTCATGCTTTAATTATTATAAATGAATTGCTGAATTTATTTTGTGAAGTCATAAATCAATATTCAACACTATTTTTTTCTTATTCCTAATCATTTCACTTCTCCAGACTAACATGCAGAATAGTGTAAATCCATGGAAACTAGAGTGTTTCCCTGTAAATGTTAATACTCTTGGATTCATTTATTTAATGTGAAATAAAGAAATTATTAAATAAATAGCATAATTTGGGATAGTAATGCCCTTAACAAAGACTTTTAGATAAGCCTGAATAAAGGCTCTCTGAAAAAGAAAGGAATGAAAACTTGTATAGAATTTGGTTTAGAATGCACAAACTATAAATGGAAAGAGATGGAATCTGGAATATAGGCAGTGATCAACTGTGAGTTTATATGTCTAGATTAAATTCATAGGTCCATAGAGATGGATGGTATATAGTATGCTTAATGCAAAAACTTGAAAGAAAAGAAAAGGTTAATGATATGAATTTGGCTGTGCTACTTGAGGACAGAGTATTTGATGCAGTAAAATATCTAGTTCTTTACCCAAGATTGACTAATCTGGTCCATGTGTTTGATATTTAAAATATTTTTATATTATCTTGACATTTTGGTCTCAATATAAAGAAATTTAACCTGGAATGTATACCTCTCATTTCTTGGTAGTATAAGAAAGTAGAATACTTTATGGAATACCTTTATTTTCTGCCTAATTTGGTGGTAAAATTAACATGCTATAGTTTATTGTAAAATGTGAAGGTGTTTAGTCATTCCTTCAACATATAAAATCTTTTTAAAATTCATTCATCAATAGATGTTTATTGAGACTTTCTATTATGATTTCAGATGAAATAAGCTTTGAAATTGAAATTTTGTCATGTAAAAATGAAAAGTTAATGCATATAATAAATCAAAAGCTGTAACTTTTTTCTTTTCTCACAATCTTTGATCCTAAGTATTTTCTATCCAAAGACTCTTGATGTTGCTAAGTTTTGTTATTTGTGTTATAGTAACAGTATCTTCTTCTTTTTGTTATGGTTGAGAAATGAGGTGGTTCACAAAAATGGATTTCATAGGTATTGGCATGTTTCTCATTTAATATAAAACCTTTCTATTTAAATGATACTGGGTAGAGATCTTTCTAAGTGTATTTATTACACAGCCCCCTCCCTGTCTTATAAACAAAGTACATGAGAGATCACTTTATCTTGGTAACCTTGAGTCACTATTCTGACCATCAGGTAATGTTCTATAGTATATTCTTATGGGGGATTTGATCTGTGCAGAACTGAATGCCGCTACACTAAATATTCCAGGGTTATTGAACAAATTTTGTTTCCTTGATGTCAGCTTCTGCTTCTTATCACATGGCTTTTGTGGAAGCCATTTTTCACTTCTAGGTCCCTTTCTATGTTTTGGATGGTTGAGTTTTACAGAGATATAGCCTCCAAATGGTGGAGTTTACTAGCCCTCCATTATGAGCATATGAAGGATGAAATGGTAAAGTTCAAAGGAACAAAAATGACAGAATATAATTTTAGAAAATTCCTGTGTGTACTTCCTATGATCCAATATGCTATTTCACATTTCCATGTCTTCACTAAGATTTTCAGCCCATTTTCTACCTGGTTATGCTTACTCATCCTTCGCTCTGCAGGTGCCCTCCTTCTGATGACCTTCTCTGATGCCTTCTGGTGGTCTCCCTACTGGTCCCTCACCTCCCTTCACCTAGGCCAAGGTCCTTTCCTTTCTGTACACACTTCTGCCAGTTGTATTTATTGCTTTAAATATTTCTAACCCCACTGGTCTTTAAGCTCTTAGAGGGCAGAGAGTATGTTTTATTTTTGTGTGCTCGGTGTCAGAAATGGTTTCTGTTCATAAAAGACCCTCACAGTTTGTTGCATTCAATTAAGAAAATAGTGCTGAAAAGTAATTTTCATTATGTTTATATGACACCTTTTATTTAATTAATTTCTATGAGTAGGAGATTGGTGCTAGCAATTCTTTGATAGAACTCAGAAAAATTTTAAAGTATTTAATTAAATGGTATAATAGAAAAAACAGAGAAAACAAAAATGTTATTTTTTTTTTTGGCTAAACTAGCCTTAAGGCAAAATCTTATCTATTAGCTATACATCAGCAGATTTCAGGATTACATGTAAGTCTATTAAAATATGAATCAAATATGAACAGAAATTTGCTTTCTCAGTCAGTAAGATAGAAATGACACTGTAAAATTAGCATACAACTTTCCAGTAATACCTTTTTAATACATTATTATAAACTTGTCAATATATTAACTGTATATACTCACTTATTTAGTACTAAAATGTTAGTCATAGATCTTTTATCAGACATTCAATGTAGACCATGTATGAGAAGAACTGAGTGATTAATACAGAAACTTGCCTGGAGTAGGTGCTCAATAAATGATGTTTTCATGCTAAGGGTTCATTAATTATTGTGAAAAGAGATTCTAAACATCACAAGGATATAGAGTGCATTCTGCTATCTAGCTTTTTAAAAATATAACTCTTCATTAGCTGGTATATTTATAATAATTAAGCATAAGGATGACTCTAAGGCCTTTTGAATCACTAAAAAAAGATGAAATAATGAAACAATTATATTTCTATTATATGTAGATTATTTGAAATGTAACCTATGTATAACAGTTATCATTACTATATAACCTATCAAAATACTTTAATCCCCAGTGATTATGAATAATTTTTTCAGTCTTAATTGAAATCTGCTTTCTGCATCCAAAATTAAAGTTCTTAGAGTCCAAAGTGTTGTAGAGTAAATCAAAATAGTGTGGAGTTGATACCATATTATATTAGATATGTGTTTCATCTAAGAGACATAAAAAGTAAGTGTTTAATAAAAGATATGAAACAATAAAATGTATTAATGGAACAATACTCTTCACTCATTGTCAAAAATTCAAAATCCACTTACCTCCTGACTTTTTGTATCAATAGAATTGGCAGCATATTACAAATTGTATTTGTTAATGTATGTTCTTAGAGATGAAATTTTTGGTACCTCAGATTATTTGTGGGTTTATAAAGGAAACTTTTTAAAATAAGAGAAATTGAAAACATTTCAATAGCATCACTGATGAAACAATACAAAGCTACATTTTTTAGTTATAACTCCTAATTATCTAAAAGATTACTTAACTAGATTTCTTGCTTATTTTGGTTGTTAACATACCTGTAGCCCTTCCTAGACTGTCAGGTTCCAAAGCATAGGCATATTTTTTATCATCAGCCCATTCCTCAGCACATAGTACAACAACAGTCATATTTATTGAACAAATTAATGAATGAGTTGCCTGTGTGTTTCGTCATTTGATTATTTATTTGTTCAGCTTTTAGGGCAAAGAGAGTAAAGAAAATAATGACATTGAAACTAGTTAATTATGCTGGTTAATTTGTCAGAGGTACTGTAAAAGGTTTGGTAGAAGAGTCTGGAATGTTGGCTAAATCTAACAATATGAATAGTACCATCTTTTTCTAATCCAATATTGACTCTACTCTGGGCAAAATAATATAGTGCCCTCTAACTTATGGATTTGTTTAAAATTTTTGCAGCATTCTTTATGTCAATGAAGCACTGCACTTTCCACAATAAACTATTTTTCACAACAAATGTTTTGATTCTTAAAGTTGACAATAATATACTTAATTTGAGTTCTCTAACACAGCATATCAGTTCACTTGCAAAGTGATATCTATTTGAGAGACTATTAACTTATCAGAATATTTGGCACATCAGAAGAGTTTCCTGTAATAGTAGTCATGTAGGCTGTGGATATGAAAAAAGATCATGCTCACAAACCTACAAACATTTTTTATAGATGTGGAATTACATCATAGTTAATATATAATAATAGCTCCAGTCTGAAAACTAAGTAATTTTTATATTTAACAACTAATCATTTTTGCTATCATCTATCTTTATCTCTGTAGTTAGGAAAGGACTTGCTAATACTCATTAATAGTTGATTTTATGCTTGCATGCAGTATAGACAGTACCATGTATGTGCATCAGAGGCTAACTTGATTTAAATTTCATTTGACTTTCATGAGTATCATTTACCAAATTTTAATGTGTTGAAGATTATCAATGTATAAATTTATACTCTGACCTCAAAGTGAAACTTTTTTTAATCAACTCTTTGAAACTCTTTGAAATATTAGCATTTTATAAATGTGATGAGTAAGATTACGGTTCTGCACTCTTGGTTTTTTTCCTGTGCATATTTGCTCATGTAAAATTATTGAATTAAGAACATCATTAACTCTTCTATTCCCTGTGTTTAATTAAGTACCTATAAAGGCTCAGGCTAAGGTGGTTGGGACATGCTTTTGTTACAGTGTAGTAACCAACTGCTCAATAACAAAAAAAACACATCATGATTATATATTATAAATTTTTAAAATACTTACTGTAAGTGTTGGGGGTACTTCTTGTCTTATTTTTATGTTCAGAGTTAAAGAATGTGAAGAATTGTTAAATATTTTGAGTGATTCAACTTTGAAACAAAGATAGTTTAAAAACTATTCTGAAATACAGGTGCTTGGGTGGCTTAGTCACTTAATCATCTGACTCGATCTCAGCTCTAGTCTTCATCTCAGGGTCATAAATTCAAGCCCTGTGCTGGGCTCTGTGCTGCGTGTGAAGCCTACTAGACAAACAAACAAACAAACTCTCCTGAAATAATAAGGTGAAACTCTTGCAAGTGGTAACAGTTTTTATATATATGCATCTTCATTTTTTTCATATTGACAAGACAAAATATAGAATAATGTATGTGTTGATGCTGATATAAACTGTAAGTTTCATCCATATCTATAGATTTTTAGTTTTTATTAAAAGGCATATTGTTCTCATTGTTTGACCTTTTGGTAATTATTACATATTTGAACTTACTATACTGTATACTACTAAGATACTCCTCTATGTATTTTACGTATGGCAATCTCTGTAAGATTTCATTTGAAAAATGAAGTCTCTCTTCAAAAAAAATTTTAAAAACTCCTGGGATAGAAATAGATGCTTTTTAACTAAGTAGTCTCTGGAAGCCAGTATTGTCTAAGATTCAGCAAGTTCTGTAAGTTGTGATTGTCAGAAATTAAACTCCTTTTCCCTTGGTTCTACAACTTCCTTTGTTAAGGCTAAGCTTCCTAACTTCATTTTGGTACTGTGGATGTTATGTTGTACCATTCAAACCTTGAGAAATAGCTGGCCCATTGGGCTGCATGAGATATTTGCCTAAAGCAGTTGTGTGCCAGTGGATTCAAGGGGACCAAATGAGAGAAGTTATTCATAACTGGTGTAAACCACCGATTTGCTACCTGTCTTGGTTTGAGAATTATTTCAGCAGGACAAAAGACTTTATGGACCATTCTAACCAACACACTTCTGCTTACTACCATAAAAGCAAAATTCAGTGGGTGAACAATTTAGGATGAGTCATTATTTTAACATTTTTCATGCATTGTAGAAATAAGATTGTGAGCTTGTTTGATAAATAGTAATTCAGTAGAAGATAGACGCTTGGCATTTGTGAATATAACCTGTTGTTTTGACTCTTTGTGAGTGATCCTGAAGGAATACAATAATATGTGGAAATTTGTAAATGTTCGGGCTTTTGTAAAGGTTTAAATGGGATAATGTATATAAAAGTCCTATCTCACCTTTTTTTGCACATTTTTTAATTGGGTTCTCTTTTTTCTTACTGATTTGAAGAAGTTATTTATATATCCTACTTGGTTTTTTAAAATTTAATTTATTTTATTTTTTTAATTTATATCCAAGTTAGTTAGCATATAGTGCAACAATGATTTCAGGAGTAGATTCCTTAATGCCCCTTACCCATTTAGCCCATCCCCCCTCCCACAACCCCTCCAGTAACACTCTGTGTGTTCTCCATATTTAAGAGTCTCTTATGTTTTGTCCCCTCCCTGTTTTTATATTATTTTTGCTTCCCTTATGTTCATCTGTCTTGCATCTTAAAGTCCTCATATGAGTGAAGTCATAGGATATTTGTCTTTCTCTGACTAATTTCACTTAGCATAATACCCTCCAGTTCCATCCACATAGTTGCAAATGGCAAGATTTCATTCTTTTTCATCCTGAGTAATACTCCATTGTATATATAAACCAAATCTTCTTTAACCATTCACCAGTTGATGGACATTTGGGCTCTTTCCATACTTTGGCTATTGTTGATAGTGCTGCCATAAACATTGGGGTGCACGTGCCCCTTCGAAACAGCATACCTGTATCCCTTGGATAAATACCTTGTAGTGCAATTGCTGGGTCGTAGGGTAGTTCTATTTTTAATTTTTTGAGGAACCTCCATACTGTTTTCCAGAGTGGCTGCACCAGTTTGCATTCCCACCAGCAGTACAAAAGAGATCCTCTTTCTCCGCATCCTCACCAACATCTGTTGTTGCCTGAGTTGTTAGTGTTAGCCATTCTGACAGGTGTGAGGTGGTATCTCATGGTGGTTTTGATTTGTATTTCCCTGGGGATGAGTGATGTTGAGCATTTTTTCATGTGTCGGTTGGCCATCTGGATGTCTTCCTTGGAGAAGTGTCTATTCGTGTCTTTTGCCCATTTCTTCACTGGATTATTTATTTTTTGGGTGTTGAGTTTGATAAGTTCTTTATAGATTTTGGATACTAACCCTTTATCTGATATGTCTTTTGCAAATATCTTCTCCCATTCTGTTGGTTGCCTTTTAGCTTTGCTGATTATTTCCTTTGCTGTGCAGAAGCTTTTTATTTTGATGAGGTCCCAGTAGTTCATCTTTGCTTTTGTTTCCCTTGCTTCCCTTCTTACTCTTGCTTCCAGAGTAAGAAGTTGCTGCAGCCAAGGTCAAAGAGGTTTATGCCTGCTTTTTCCAAGAGGGTTTTGATGGCTTCCTGTCTTACATTTAGGTCTTTCATCCATTTTGAGTTTATTTTTGTGTATGGTGTAAGAAAGTGGTCCAGGTTCATTTTTCTGCATGTCACTGTCCAGTTTTTCCAGCACCAGTTGCTGAAGAGACTGTCTTTATTCCATTGGATATTCTTTCCCGCTTTGTCAAAGATTGGTTGGCCATACATTTGTGGGTCCATTTCTGGGTTCTCTATTCTGTTCCATTGGTCTGTTCTTGTGCCATCTACCTCAAATTTAAATTAGTAGGACTGAGAGACCAGAGTACACAAATATATAGTTTATGTGTTATCCTAGCCAACAGCCTCAATGCACATCTCAATAAAAGAAATTTGGAGATTCTCAAAGGACTCCACAGTTTTCCATTGCAGACATCAATGACCTAATATAGTCCTGTTTGCCCCAAACCTAAGAAAACCTGGAGAATTTTTACAGGTAATCTAATTTAGGGATGGAGACACATAATGATTTTAAAAAGTTGATATTAAGAATTAATGTAATGGCTCTTAGATCTTGTAGCTAGTACTCTATACAGTGACACTAATGATTATATGATTGCTCCTTGAGATATTCCATGGTCATGCTCACAGTTAAATAAGAATTTGGATAAGACACAAAAACAGGAAAAAATTTGTTTTTATCAACAGAATGCCCTTGTGTACAAAAATCTTACGTGGGACAGATGCACGTGTGATGTGCCAGTTAAGAGGAGGGAGAAGGCAAAAGACTACTGCTAGGCCTACCTAGCTGCTGGCCCTTTCCTTCTCCTGACACAGATGAGCACCTGTGGCAGCCCTCTGGAACCCTGGAGTTCCATAGAACACATTTTGAAAACTATCCATTCAGACTGTTACATGTTTTTTTCTGCTGGTAACCCTGTATATAGACTTACCTCCTTCAATCCATCCATTTTGAGGATTGCTGCCAGAATGATCTTCCTAAAATATCAAGTCACTCCCCTACTGAAAAAACCATTTTAAGGATTTCTTAGTAAGGCATTTAAGATAATCCACAATGTAGCTTCAATATACCTTGTCAGAGGTAACGTTTGTCCTCTAATGTTACTCTGGACCGCTTAGTATTCCCTGAACATGCATTACTTTTCCTAACTCCCCATTTTTCTAATGTTGTTCAAACCCAACAAGTCCAAAAATTAACTCATTGTCTATCTCTCCAATCCAAACCAACTTCTCCTGATTTCCCAACACTGTTAATAGCACCACAATCCCACTGAAATCCTCATTCATCCATTATGTTCCATCACAAATGCCATTCCTTTTAGGAAGCCATTCTTCATTCCAGGTTGGAATTTATCCCTTTTTCTGAAACTTAGTAACATTTTATGTCTAATGACTGCCAGAACCTAACTCCATTTTATGTATAAACATGAAGTATTTTTGGATGGTTTTAATACAGCCTAAATTGTCTAGCAATGCAACTACTATATAAATGAAGAGAAGATGCTTCTTTGTTATGTTGAGAGCCAAGACTCTTTTGCCATTATTGATGCAACCTGTATCCTTCTGCATTTTTAGGCCTTACATTCATGGTGACTCTACAAATATATCTGACTACAATAATATTATGTTTTCTAGAATGATTGTGCTGGTATATTTACATATTGAAAGACAAATTATTTTGTTATTTTTTTTATCTTTATATGACAGTTGGGGCTTTATTAAAAAAGAACTCACATGTGTGGATAGGTTATATTTAATTCATGATGATAAAAGAGGTATTACAAAATATTTTTTCTAAAAGGGGGACACTTCTTTCTGAGTCATTGACTGTGTGCATCAGAGTGGTCTGAACTGGGGGTCTTTCACCAAGATGCTTCAAAGCCTTTTTAAAAATGTTTGGGTCCCCATGAAGCCCTACTATACCCAAGTGTACCAGGAGATTTGGGTAGGAATGGAGTTGATGGGCTTCATTGTTTATAAAATTGGGAATGATTATAAAAGAAATAAAGCTTTGAAAACTTTGAGTCCTGCACTTGGTTGTGGTCATCATTAACCAGTTTTACTTGGAATACACATCAGCTGGAACGTCAGTCTGTCTATAAATCTCAGTAAGTTAGTTCTGTGCTCTGTTGGATAGAAACGTGAAACATCGCTGTACACTTGTAGACATGTTGTTTCCTTTGTGGCATGAATAGATGTAACTGTGAGATGCAAAAAATAAAAAATAAAAATGAAAAAAGACACTTGGCCTTGATATATTAGGTTGAGAATCTTTCTAAGTTTACTGTACTACAAGAGAACAGCTACAGCCTAAATAAGATAATGTTTATGAAAATCATCTTGTATAGTACTAGACACAAAGTTGAGGTCTAGCAAATGTTTATCTTAGTTCATAAATCATTTACAGGTATCCTTTAGACCCTTGCCAATCTAAATATAATCTGTGGACCAGCATCAGCAACATCTGGCAGTTGTTACAAATGCAGAATCTTAGGCCAGACTTGCTGAATTAAAATCTGCATTTTAACAAGGTTCCTAGGGAATTCTTGTGCACATTGAAATCTTATCAACCTTGCCCACAGTTTGAAAAGTGTCAGTGTAGCTTATCATCACTCTCATAGCACATGTTTGATTAGTAGTGGATCATCTTTATATATGTATTTGGAATATATATTTTATTTAATTGCTGATTTTATTTTTTACTTTTTAAAAACATTTTTACTGTTTATTTTTGAGAGAGAGAGAGAGAGCGAGTGGAGGAGGGGCAGAGAGAGGAAGAGAGAGAATCTGAAGCAGGCTCTGTGCTGACAGCAGTGAGCCTGATGTGGGGCTCAAACTCATGAACAGTGAGATCATGACATGAACCGAGGTCGGGTGCTTAACCCACTGAGCCACGCTGGCACCCCTTAAATGCTGATTAAAAAAATTTTTTTTTAAATGTTTTATTTATTTTTGACAGAGAGAGAGAGAGACAGAGCATGAGCAGGGGAGGGGCAGAGAGAGTGGGAGACACAGAACCCGAAGCAGGCTCCAGGCTGTGAGCTGTCAGCACAGAGCCTGACACGGGGCTCAAACTCACAGACCGCGAGATCATGACCTGGGCCGAAGTCAGATGCTCAACTGACTGAGCCACCCAGGCATCCCTAAATGCTGATTTTAAAAGATAGTTGAACAATGAAAGCTTTAGAGCATTTATTTTTTTACTTATATTGTCATACATTTGTGACACAACCTAATCCAAAAATCAGAAATCTTCATTCATTCTTCATTTAAAAAATATTTATTGAATGCCTATTATGTGCCACATATGCAAAATATTGGCATTACGGTAGTAAACAAGACAGGCAATGCTTTTGCTGACACTGAATTTAGAGTTAGGTAAGGAAGACAGGCCCCCCAACAAGTAAGTAACAAATGAAATAATTAAAATACTAAGTGCTGTGAAGGAAATAAAAAGAGTGCTAATATGGAGATTAATGGTGAGGGACAGAGTTGGTAAACTCTTTTTTGGTTAGAGATAGAGATTTGGTCATCTTCAGCACATAGATGATATTTAATGCCATTAGAATGGATGGGATCACCTAAAGAGAGAATGTATTGTATGAATGGGGACCAGGATTGAGCCTTGAGAAACATCTAACTTAAGTGGTCAGATAGAGGAGGAAGAGCCAGCAAAAGAGAAAGAGCAGCTAGCAAGACAGGAGGAAAACCAACAGAGCATGGTGTAGTGGAATTCAAGAGTTGGGAGTGTTTCATGAAGGAGTAGGTGGTCAGCTATGTTCAATGTTGCAGAAAAATCAAGTAAAGTGAGGACAGAAAGTGTGAGTTGGTTTTGGCAACATAAAACTTGCTAAGTGACCTTAACAAAAGTGGTTTTTGTGGAGTGGTGGGGATGGAGGGAACAGAGGAAGTAGAAACATTAATACAGACTATTTTCCCCAGAAATTAGCTAGGAGGTGAAGCAGAGAAATAAGTGGGCATGTTGCTGGAGAGAAATGTGGATCAAGAGATTTTGTTTGTTTTGTTTTCCAAAGATTAATAACACTTAAACCATCTGTAATATATATATATCAAGCACCAAAATTAAAACAAATCTTGAAATCTCAATTCTCAGGGAAGTTTGGTTGGAGTATTAGCTATCACTGAAAATATCTTTATATATACTTGGCACATAACATTTAAATACATTTCCTCACCGTGAGAATTTTTAAGATATATGCTGCCCTTTTTAGTGGATGGTTGGTATAGATATAATCTGTATTCTGTAGAAGAATCATGAGAAACCCTTGAAAGTCACTTTTTTCAAAAGCGGGAAGATAGTACTATAATTGCATCGCTAAGGTTTGTGATTTTAGATATTTGAAAATGTTTGAGTGTTCAATAGATTTTTTTAAATTAAGGAATAAAAAGAAGAATAAAAAATAAGGAATAACTTATGCAGTGAAGTGCACATCTTATGTTATATAGCTTGATTAATTTTTACCTATATACACACCTTCCTGATCGAGATATGGAACATTTGCATCACCCTGAAGGTTCCCTTGCTCTCATTTAAAATTGGTATCAGCACTTTGCCCCATTTAAACATTATTCATACTTCTATCATCATCGTTCAGTTTTCCTATTCTTGATTTCCATATAAGTGGAATCATATAGTACATGATTTTTTGGTATCTGGCTTCTTTTGCTCAACATACTTTTTGAGATACACTCATATTGTTACATTTATTAGTAGTTTATTTTCTTTTATTATTAAAAGGTGTGAATATACCACAATTTGCTCATTCTACTCTTAATGGACATTTGATTGTTTCCAGTATTTGTCTATATTATGAACATTCATATGCATGTCTTTTTGGTGGACATAAACATTTATTTCTCTTGGATATAGATCTAGGGCTAGCATTTCTGGGTCATAGGTTAGGTGTATATTTAGCTTTGATACATACTGACAAATAGTTTCCAAAGTGGTTGGACCAGTTTACCATCTCTCTAGCAATATTGGAGAGTTCTAGTTGTTTCACATTTTACCAACACTTGTTATTATCAGTTGTTTTTTTTAATTTTAGCCATTTTTGTGGGTGTGTAATGGTATTTAATTGTGTTTTAATTTGCATTTTTCTGATGAATAATGTTGAATACCTTTTCATATGTTTATTGGCCATTTAGATATCCTCATTCCTGAAGTTTTGTAAGCTTTCTGTATATTTTTTTAAGTTGGGTTGTTTATATTTTTTCTTATTTATTTTGTAGGCATTTAAAACATATTTTAGGGGCACCTGGGTGGCTCAGTCAGTTAGGCACCCAGCTCTTGATTTCGCCTCAGGTCATCATCTCACGGTTCGTGAAATCAATCCCTGCGTCAAGCTCTGTGCTGATAGCACAGAGCGTGCTTGGGATTTTCTGTCTTCCTCTCTGTATCCCTCTCTCTCTCTCTTTCTCTCTCAAAAATAAATAAATAAACGTTAAAAAAATATTTTAGAGGGGGTGCCTGGGTGGCTCAGTTGGTTAAGCATCCGATTTTGGCTCAGGTCATGATCTCACTGCTCGTGAGTTTGAGCCCCGCATCAGGCTCTGTGCTAACAGCTCAGAGCCTGGAGCCTGCTTCAGATTCTGTGTCTCCCTCTCTCTCTGTCCCTTCCCTGCTGTGCTCTGTCTCTCTCTCAAAAATAAACATTAAAAAATTTTAATAAAAAATAAAATAAAATAAAATATTTTAGAAACATGTACTTTGTCAGATGTGTATTACAAATTTTTTCTTCCAGTTTGTAACTTGCTTATTTTCTTAATCTATTTGATAAGTAGATTTTTGAACTTTAACTAAGACTAATATATTAAATTTCTGGGGGGAGGATTGAGTGCCTCTCACATCCTGTTTAGAAATATTTGCCTACTCTAAGACCATAAAAATATTCTCCTGAGTTTTCCTCTAGAAATTTGATTGCTTTAGCTTTCACATTTAGGTTTATTACCCACTTTAAATTAATGATTCTGGTTTTTCAAATTTTTATTTGAATTCCAATTAGTTAGTATATAGTGTAATATTGGTTTCAGGAGTAGAATTTAGTGATTCATCACTTACATATAACACCCAGTGCTCATCATAACAAGTGCTGTCCTTAATACCCATCACCCATCTAGCCCATCCCCACCTCCCTCCATCAACCCTTAGTTTGTTCTCTATCGTTAGGAGTCTCTTATGGTTTGCTTCCCTCTCTCTCTTTTTCCCCCTTTCCCATATGTTCATCTGTTTTGTTGATTCTGTTTTTGACCCCAATTATTTTATAACAGAAACTAGACATTTTGCAATTAAAATGAAAATCTTACTTGGAGAATGTTGGATTCAATCATTTTAACACAAACATATAAAAAAAAATTAATGTTTATTTTTGAGAGAGAGACAGAGACAGAGCTTGAGCAGGGAAGGGGCAGAAAGAGATGGAGACACAGAATCCAAAGCAGGCTCCAGGTTCTGAGCTGTCAGCACAGAGCCTGATGAGGGGCTTGAACCCACAAGCTGTGAGATCATGAACTGAGCTGAAGTCGAACACTTAACTGACTGAGCCACTCAGGTACCCCTAACACATTTTTTTAAGTAGCAATGACATGAAATACCATTCTTCCTTTTCTCTCTATATATTCATTTGGTGGCATGTGATATCTGTGGCAAAATTAATATGTATTTATTTTTCTACAACTTATTTTTCTATCAAGGAAAATAACACTAGATATTGAATTTGCTGTTTTAGACCTGTAACCAACAGTCTATAATTTCCTCATTAGACATTTAATCTAGTTGGGAAATAGGATATTTTATTAAAAAAGAATAAGGTAGGAAAAACTGGAATGGTGATGTGGGCCGTATTTGATCTGGTGTCCTTAGAGAAGTAATCTTGATATTTATTTATTTTTTATTTTTTTAATGTTTATTTGGGGGAGACAGAGAGACAGAGTACAAGCAGGGGAGGGGCAGAAAGAAAGGGAAACACAGAATCCAAAGCAGGCTCCAGGCTCTGAGCTGTCAGCACAGAGCCCGATGCAGGGGTCGAACCTACAAAGCGCAGGATCATGAACCTGGGCTGAAGTCAGATGCTTAACCAACTGAGCCAACCAGGCACCCAGTAATCTTGATATTTCTTAACCTTTACCTTAGTCCAAGGTAGAAGAAGGAAAGGAAGTATTTCATGACTAGAGTATTTCATTACTCTCATTTTATATCTTCCTTTCCCCTCAATCATAGTCAACTGAAGTGTTTGAAATTATTAGGTCTGAAATCTTTTCTAGTTTTGGCCTTCTTCTAAAATCTGTAATCTATATAGGAAATCACTTTAAACATTATTTAAATTTTTTGAAACAAAAGGGAAATTCAAGACATGAATCCTGCTCCTTAATGTGTCACTGACATTGTACCCTTAGACAATTACGTGACTTTATATTTTTTGTCTTTCTTTGTGTCTTGAATTTTGTCTATATAATGGGGAGATAATAAATTGCCATTGCACCTGTTTATCTTCCAGAGATGCAATGAGAAATCTTCATTTGCACTACTGGGCTAAGTGGTTGATGTCACATTTTTGGAGAACCACAAGCAAACAAAACCAGGTTCAGAAGAAAGCTCTAACCATGAGTGAGAGTGTTAGCATCTGAGTGATAACTTATCCTATATGTTTCCAGAGAGCTGAACTTGGACCTGAAATGTACATTTCAGGAAATTTGAGTTCAGCTATCTATATTTAAGGAGGAACTTTTTTAACCATTAGACCTTTTCTGAAATGGCAAGGAATAACATTCTATATTACTGGAAGTGTGTAAGCAGAGGCTGTGCAACCCAAATAGGGGGGTATTGGAGGAAATTCAGGTAGCAGAGGAAGAAGAGGTAAGATAGCTAAGATATCCACTCCAATTCTTATATTTTAATTTCATTAGGTTATAAGGATCATTTTTCATTAAACAGAACTATTCTTGGGGAGCCTGGGTCAGTTAGGCATCCAACTCTGATTTCAGCTCAGGTCATGAACTCACATGGTTTGTGAGATCAAGCCCCCCATTGGGCTTCATGCTGACAGCACGTGGACCTTCTTGGGATTCTCTCTCCCTCTTTCCTTGCCTCTCCCCCGCTCACCCATGTGTTCGTGCTGCCTCTCTCTTTCTCTCAAAAATAAATAAATAAACTAAAAAGCATAACTAATCCTGTGTGGTAAGATTCCAGGAATGATTATACCTGGTAGTATTAAGAGAATTAGAGAAAGACCTTTCAGAAATAGTAGCTCACCCTTGTGTTGCCGCATTTATAGTACTAAGTGTTAATTTTGTTATTGTCGAACACATTTTTGTAGTCAATGACTCAGTTTCCTAAGCTTTTGGTTAAAAAAATTAAAAGTGGACCTTTTAGAGAAGAGAAAGTTTTTTTTGTTTTTTTTTTAAGAGGCATGAGGATAGGGGAGTCAGTTTACCGTTATGAAGATAAAAAGGAGTGTCAACACTCAGAGACAGTTTTCTGGCAGCTGTCAGGGACCAATGCTACAGGCAGCTGTCACACTTGGTACAGGATTCTTTCTAAAATTTGACATTTTTCTCTCCTTTAGCACCTACACTTTCTACCAGGAAAACAGACTAGTGAATAAAATCTGATCTCTGAAACTAAGAATAGAATTTTGTTAGCTGATATTCTTCATTGAATGTCAGTTACTTAATAGTATCAAAATAAAGGCAAGTTTACAACCACTTGAGTTAAAAATATGGTTACAAATTCTGTTGCTAATGAAAATGTTTGGTTTTGTTCATAGATAATTTATTTTAGGGGCGCCTGGGTGGCGCAGTCGGTTAAGCGTCCGACTTCAGCCAGGTCACGATCTCGCGGTCTGTGAGTTCGAGCCCCGTGTCGGGCTCTGGGCTGATGGCTCAGAGCCTGGAGCCTGTTTCCGATTCTGTGTCTCCCTCTCTCTCTGCCCCTCCCCTGTTCATGCTCTGTCTCTCTCTGTCCCAAAAATAAATAAACGTTGAAAAAAAAATTAAAAAAAAAAAAAAAAAGAAAATGATAATTTATTTTAGAGTTAAGAGGTAAAAACCTTCACATGTGAACTTTGATGAAATCTCTATTAACCAGACTGCTGCCATTTCCAAGTTTAAATTTTATTTGTCATCTACCCCCTTTCATTTAGCAGTGCATAAAATGCTAGAATCTCTGAGAAAAATCTTAGTATCTTTTTTTATTTTTGAATGTTTATTTATTTTTGAAGGAGAGAGAGAGAGACAGAGCATGAGCAGGGAAGGAGAAGAGAGAAAGGGAGACAAGAACCCAAAGTGGGCTCCAGGCTCTGCGCTGTCAGCACAGAGCCCAATGCGGGTCTCAAACTCACAAATCATGAGATCATGACCTGAGCCAAAGTCAGACACTTAACCAACTGAGCCACCTAGGCGCCCCAAAAAATCTTAGTATCTTAACAAAAATTCTAACTAGTGAAATTGTTTTAAATGGCATCTTCGCCAATGAAAAGAGAATCTGAAGGAATAAAAACAAATTGGAAACTGTCATTTCTCAGCAAACATATGATGAAGGCTTGTTTTCAATACTGGTAGAAAACAATTTGAGATTGCTAGTAAAGCTTTGAGACTCTGGAGTACTTGGAAAGCTACAGAAGAAATAACCTTTAATTTTCCAGTCAAATTCGTTTGTCAGCCATCTCAGTAATATAATAGATATAATTTTTATAACATTTGTTATTTAAAGGTCAAGGGAAAACACTAACGATTTAATTAAAACGTATGAGGAGATTGGTTATTTAATTGTAGGAAGGGCAGGAGGACAAATGATATGAAAAGAGTGTTTGCTAGGGTTTTCTGCTAGATTATAATTTTGGCTTTTAAATGAGATAAGAAAAATGGTTTTATCAAACGATACCAAAAAATCCTAATGGAAATATGATGCTAAGTATATTTGTGCACATACGTGTGAGTATACTTTAAAATATTTTATCTGGATGTTTGGCATCATGTGGTGTTTTATTTTATTTTATTTTTTTACCCTCCAAAAAAGTGACAGTAATGTTTCAGTCTGTATGGAAGGTGTTGCCTAGATGCTTTATATCGTTGATTACTACATTAATGAAAACTATAACTTTTTCCTGAAATTCCAATTGTAGGAATTTTGGAAATATTGATAGAAGATTGCCATTGTTAAATTGTTTCCTGGCATAATACCTTTAGTTTTTTCTTGGTATTTAATTTTTATATGTGTTTTGATTTATTTTTTTCCTGATCCAGAGTTTTAATGTTTGTTTTAAAGAAATAGCTTTGCAGTGGTATCCCAAGCAACAGCAGGATATTCTAAAATCTAGAGCAGTGCCATTCAGTAGAACTTTCTGTGATGATGGAAAGGTTCCTTGTCTATGCTGTCCAGTATAGTAACCACTAGCCGCATGTTCTGTTGAGTACTTTAAATGTGGGTGGTGGAACTGAGAAACTAAATTTTTAATTTTAATTAATTTACATTTAAAGTTAAATCACCACATGTGGCTGGTGGGTACTGTATTGGATGATACAGTATTAGTATTAGTAATAGATCTAGAGCACGGCTTGGTAAACTTTTCTGTAAATGACAAGATAGTGACTTTTATAGGCTTTGTGAGTCATATAGTCTCTGTTGCAACTTTTCAGCTATGTACTCCATTGGAGTACAGAAGCAGCCATCGACAACACATAAATGAATGAGTTTGGCTGTGTGCCAATAAAACTTTATTTTTGGATACTGAAATTTGAATTTCATACAATTTTCCAGGGGCATGAAACAGTATTCTGATTGTTTTATCCATTTAAAAATGTAAAAACCACTCTTATTTCCCATGCTATACAAAAACAGGTGGTAAGCTGTAGTTTGCAGAACTTTGATCTAGAGTGTCTGTAAGGATCAATAATAGAGGTATAGAAATTCATGTGTTCATTCAATAAATATTTATTGAGTGCCCATCATGGTTGGGCACTATTTTGGGACCTGAAGATACAGCAAAATAGTAATAAAAAATACAGACAACATTCCTGTTGTCATGAACTTAACATTCTGGTAGAGGGAGATAGGTTAAAAAAATAACAAATATATGTGTATATATGTCAGGTGGTGACAATGAAGAAATTTTATGAAGAAAAATAAGGCAGGGTAAGAGAAAAGAAAGTGACAATGGAGGATGACATTTTATTTTTTTTAATTTTTAATTAAGTTAAAAATTTTAATTTTAGTAGAGTTAACACAGTGTTATATTAGTTTCAGATGTACAATGTGGTGACTCAACAATTCTATACATTACTTAATGTTCATCATGATAAGTGTACTCTTAATCCCCATCACCTGTTTCACCCTCCCCCCTCCCCCAACAGAGGATGATGTTTTTGTATAGGATAGTTAGGTAAAGCTTGTTTGGTAAGGTGATTTTTGGAAGAGCATTCTGGTCAGAAGGAAAGGTAAATGAAAAGGTCTTGAGGCAGGAGTATGATTTACCTATTCAAGTAACAGGAGAGATGTAGAAAATGAGGAGACTTATATTTAAACAAAATTAACACACTCTGGGATTCTTCTATCATCTGCACCAGTTATGATAAACATCAGTACAGGAAACTATATTTCAAAAGCAATACAGGGACCCTTCATTCTTAACTTTCTAGAGCATTCTTTTGGAAAATATTGTAAAGCCATGTTGACTGCCAACATATTAAAAAGATGGCAGTAATTTAACATTAAAAATATTTATATTTCAAATAGAAAAATTTTGAAGTGTTTTTTTGGACTGAAGTGTAAAGAAATTACAAAATGATCCATTAAAAACTGGAAAGTTTTACTGTACTTAGAAATATTTAACAGGTTTCTGGTCTTCAGTTGGAATTTCTTTCACTATCTGTCTACTACTGGGCTTCATCATTTTATAAGGACCTTTGATTTCAGGTGGAAAAAATGTACTTCAATTTCTTTTGTCCTGTGTTTTAAATATTTTTTAGTACCCAAGAAGAATATCCATGTAGCCTGATAATAGATGGTTTTAATGTTTCCTTCAAGTTCTGAATGCTAAGGTAGTCAGAATCTCCTTTTTCTCTTAGAAACTGTACTCATTTGTTTCTGGTGTTATTTGTAGCACACAAAGCCCACTTGAAAAAATATTGAGAGCTATTTAAATGTCATTGTCAGGGGGTTTAAAAGGTTCAGAGGCTGGGACCTTTTTCCTTTAGGTCACCAAATTAAAAGCCATCTTGCTCTGTAGTAACTAAAGAATATTTTCACATGAAGGTTGTTTATGTGAAACCTTTGAGCTAGTTTTTTTTCTTTTCTTTTTTTTTTCCTGTTAAGAATCCCTTTAGTGTGCAGGTTAAAAGTTTCACATTTAGCTTTTTTTTTTTTAATTTAAAAAAATACTATCAAACTTACAGAAAAGTTGCGATATAGTACAAAAATTTTTTTTCAGAAGCTTTGAGAATAAGTTGCTGACACAGTGCCCTATAATCCTTGAATACTTTAACGTACTAAAGTATACTTCTTCTATATAACCACAAAACAACGTCCAAATCGGGAAATTAACACTGATACATTACTACCATTTAATCCTCAGACCCCCATTCAGATTTGTCCATTTGTTTCTACGGTGTTATTTATTGCAGGAGGATTCAGCTCACAATCACACATTGTATTTAATTGTCAAGTCTCTTCACTCTCCTCAGTCTGGAACAGTTTCTTAGTTCCTCAGTCTTTCATGACTTGACACTTTTGAGGATTACAAGCCAGTTATTTTGTAAACTATTCCTCAGAGTTCCTTTTCTCATGGTTAGATTCATGTTATGTGTATTTGGCAGCAATATCATAGAAGTGATGCTGTGTTCGGATGGCACATAATTTTCATTTGTCGCATTACTGATGATGATCTTTGTTCAATTACCATGGTGTCTACCAAGTTGTTTACTATGTGGTTGCTCTTTTCATCTCTGTAATAATAAGTATTTTGGGAGAAACGCTTTGAAACTGTATAAATACTCCATTCATCATCTGACTTTCATTTTATTTACTTATTAATGTCAATTTGGACTCATGAATTTGTTTTTTTTTTCAATGAGTTATAATCCAATACCATCATTTTTATTTTGATACTTCCCTGTCTCAGATTTGGCCAGTGGAAACCCCTTCAAGATAATGTCTATATCCTCTAATATATCCTCTTCATTCTGTAGGCACTTCCATACTTTGTGACACAACAAAATGTTCCAGACCCATTATGTACTTTTCCCTGCCCAAACCCTAGAATAAGCCATTTCTCCAAGAAGCCTGGATCCTTTAAATGGAGAATGATATTTAGAAATTAATATCTGGGGGCACCTGGGTGGCTCAGTCAGTTGAGTGTCCAACTCGGTTTTGGCTCAAGTCATGATCTCGCAGTTCATGAAATTGAGCCCCGCATCAGGTTCTGCACACTGACAGTGTGGAGCTTGCTTGGGATTCTCTCTCCTTCTCTCTGTCCCTCCCCCACACAAGCTTGCATGCTCTCTCTTTCCCAAAAAAAAAAAAATTAAAAAAATTTAGAAGTTAATATCTGGATGCTAGAAGTTGGTGTAGTGTTACCACTCCCAGGTGCTCTCAGTGGACAGGGCTAAGGGATTATATGTATGTATATCCATACATACATGTAGACATCTATATTTTATATTTATTTATGTAGAGTAGAAGCCATGCATTCACACCAGTACCTTCATTTCCAGTACAGTACCACAGGCTTCCATATTTGTAACTCCCTTCTCTGACAGAGAAAAACCTGGCTCTTATTACCTTATTGTAGTCACTTATTTGATCAATCCACCTTTATATAACCAATCATCCATTGCCACTACCATCCCTTCATCAGCACAGATGCTTTCCTTGCCTCGTTTGGGTTCTTACATCCTGTACCATAGCCACTATGCTATTGGACACCCTTTTCAACTGCTCAGGCTCTGACACCTCCATGTAAAACTATACCTAATAAGTGGATCCCTTCTTCACCCCTCTCAAGTTCTTGCACTGAACTTGCACTGGAGTGATCCTGTGCATAGAAGCTCTCCCCACTGTCTCCATGTGGGTACCTTGCTCACACCCATTTAAGCTCTGAAAACCCACACCAGACCACCTCTATGTACAAATGTCCTATTCACTATGCTCAGGCTCTGACTCATACTAGGCTATCCCTTATCTTGGATACCCTTTTTATCCCTCTTGGACTCCAGCACTGCACATGAGGCAATTCTCCAGCCTGAAGGAAAGGAGCAAGAGGATGGAGAAGAAAAACTATTTGAAGAAATAATGACTGAACATTTCTCAAGTTTAGTGAAAAACATAATTTTACAAAAGCTCAGTGAGAGAGAGGGCCAAGTGGGATAAATTCAAATAAAATAATATGTAGGCATATCATAGTCAAACTGCAGAAAACCAAAGGTAAAGGGAAAATCTGGAAAGCATTCAGAGAAAAAGAATACATTGTATATAGGAAAGCAATAATACAAATATCACTGACTTCTCATCAGAAACAATAGAGCCTAGAAGGTAGTAGAATGTCATCTTTAAAGTGCTGGAAGAAAACTGTCAACCCAGAATTCTGTATCAAGTAAAAATATCCTTTAAAATTGAAGGCAAAATAAAGATATTTCCAAATAAATGAAAACTAGGAAAAGTTGTCACTCACATATTTGCATTACTAGAAATGCTAAGAGAAGCTCTTTTGACTGAAGAGAGATAATACCAGATGGGAACTCAAGTCTTCAGGAAAAAAAAGAAAAGTACTAGAAATGTTAAGTATAAAGTTCTAATTTTTTCCTCTTAATCTCTTTAAAATACAATTGCTGTGTAAATAATTCCTTTTATTCTCCTTGAGGTGCTTTTTAGGGAGGGTAGAGGAAAAGAACAGTCCTGCTCTGAAGGGGAAATCTGCTAAAGCTTCCAAAATAGTATCCTTATTAAATTTACAAACCTCAAATCTGAAAAAAATTAAGTAGCTAATATTTATAATCCTTTTCTTTTCAGATATAAAACCAAATGTGGAACTGAAAAGCACTCAGGAACAGCCTGTGCCCACAGGTAACATCAGGTCTTTCCTTTCTAGAAATATACCTTTACTGAAATTACCAAAGAAAGATGAATATTCTGATTATAGTAAAAATGCTATAGAAATGTGTTGGGAAAAAACATAGTTGTCTCTTTCTGATACAAAAATAACTCATCCATTTACATTATATAAATTATTTGGCATCATAGGGCCAAACCTAATGTTGATCACTGTTTGTTTGTTTTTTCCTTTTAATTATTTTTAACTGACTAGTTTAAATAAAAGCAGTTTTTGTTGACCAATGTAGTAGCTTATGTTTCATCAGCTTGTGATTTTCACTGTAGATAGTGGTCAGCAAACTTTTTTTGTGAATAGCAAGATAGTAAGTATTTTAGACTTTGTGGGCAATACAGGATCTCTGTCACATATTCCTCTTTATGTTTTTTGCAACATTTTAAAAGTGTAAAAACCATTCCTACTTCCTGGGCCCATATAAAAACAAGCCATTGCTTGTGGCTCTCAGGCCATAGTTTGCTGACTCCTGCTCCAGAATAAACTAGAGACATTTAAAATAATCTATTTCCTAAAAATAACTTCCATGTTTCCTAGATTGATTAACCCACTTTGTTTGGATCATAATTTGTGCTATATTACAAAATTAACCACTGGAGTACCTTTTTGTTATTATCAATTATAACCTTATATTTTAATTGAACCAGGACCTCATGTTAGTTGTTCAGGTGTGCACTTTATGTTAGTCATTTTAAGCTTGAGAAAAGTGAACTACTATTTAGAACAGTGTCTTATTGTTCATAGAGTACATGTTACAATATGCAGAAGTTAGGAGTTTAATGTGTTTATAAATCAAAACATGAGTCCATTATAACCATATTTTCAGCATCTGTTAGTCATGGATTTTATGAAATATGTTTCTATTTTACTCCTGTATTCCAGCACAAGTCCTGCTCCATCTGTTTGGTCACAGGTGAGCTGGAAGGAATACCACTGCAGAGTTTCTAGTCACTTCTCCTATTTCACCTAGCGTAAATGCCACAGGATTCAGTTTCTTTGACTATTTGTTGTAGGTAGTAGGTACTCAATAAATATTTTATAAACATTAGAAAGGAGTTTGATAGAGGGACACCTGGGTCTCTCAGTCAGTTAAGCGTCCAATTTTGGCTTAGGTCATGATCTCACGGTTCGTAGATTCAAGCCCCATGTCGGGCTCTGTGCTGATGGCTCGGAGCCTGGAGCCTGCTTTGGATTCTGAGTCTCCCTCTCTCTCTGCCCCTCCACTGCTCATGCTCTGTCTCTCTTTCTCTCAAAATAATAAATTAACGTTAAAAAAAAGAAAAGAGTTTGAAAGTGAATAAGTTTTTAGTTTATTTCTTTTGTTAATATCTTTTTAAGCTACTATGCTTGTACATGAAATAATACGCCACATTGTTCCTTTTTTCTAGTGTCTAATAATATCAGTATTTATTGTACAAAAGTATATTTCTGTTAAACTTGATTTTTAACAAGTTTGCTGTTTGTTTAAGCATGCTTTTATTATGTCTGCTCCCTTTCACTTGTGAACTCACATAATACTTTGTATTTCCCTTACTCTCTTGTCTGAGTCTACATTATACTTATGATCTTGTCTTAATCTATATTTGCCAATTATAAGCTCCTTGAGGACAGGAATTATTACTTATTCATATCTATAGCCTTTTCAGCATTTAGTAAATGTTCAAAGAAATAAAGGAACTTGAGGGCCAATATGTTTTCCACAGAATCACATTTATAATGTGAACAGAAAAGGAAAATAGGATTTGATATACAGTTGCTTATGGGTTTCCTCTTAGGAAAGCATCTTCCCAAATCAGATTATGCCAGTATTTTTGAGCTCAGTATTTCTCATCACTACACAAATACTTCTTGGTCATAAATAACAATAGCATCCTACTGAATATTGTGAGACATACCAAAAGAGAGAGAATTTCTGTCAGGAAGGAACATGAATACATTTTAACTCAGGTGCACCTGGGCATATTTCTAAACCTCAAGAGTTATCACATATATTCCACTTGGTGTATATATGAAAGAATTCTGTCTATCATTGAGATATTGTGCTGAAATGGGAGTCTACTTAATACATGTTTATAAAAACCCTTTAAAATTTGACTGAATAGTTAAAATTCTTTTTATCTCCTAGAAGGTCCAGTGATTTTGAATGACTACGATTTAACCAAACCTCATGAAACAGAAAATGCAGACAGTGTGGAAGGCCCAACCAATGAAGATGAAGATATAGGAGGTGAGCCATTGAGTATGGACTAAAACTGGTTATAGATATGGTTGAGGCTAAATATGTGGAAGAAATCAGAAACTTGCATTTGTGGGTTGAGTTGAAAGTAATTAAGTTTTGTTCATTTTACGAATATTAATATTTAATAATTTGCTAAAGGGTATCAGCAAACTTTGAGAATTTAAGGTGCTTATTCAGTATTCAAGTTATACTAACTTCATTTCTAAAATGTTTATTTGACTCTTTTCTGTTGTAAAAATAATACATGTTCATTATAGAAATTGTGGGGTATTTCCCAACACCAACAACCAATTCTCCAATTCTTCAGAGAATAACTGGGTGTCCCACAATTCCATTAAATTCTCATACTAACTCCTGGAATTAGCAAAGAACCCACATGTTAAAGGCTCAGTCCCACAAGACTGTCCTCACTTTAGACACCAGTTGAAACTACCAGGTCTCCATGTTACCTACATTTCTGTCCAGCTTGGCTACAAATGCAGGGTTTTCCACACCCACCCTCCTCAGGTTTGATAAGTTGCTAGAATGACTCAGAGAATTTAGGAAAGTGCTTTACTATTACTAGTTTATCATAATGGATACAATTCAAGAACAGCCAAATGGAAGAAATGCATAAGGCAAAGTATGTTTAAGACTTTTTATAGAGCTCAATCTTCAGAACCTACCCAGTGCCCCCCTATCACTTTGTCTTTCTGGTGATGAACCCATCCTGACTAGGGCCCTTACCCTAACTCACCTCATTAGCAGAAACTTAGGTGTGATTGAAAAGAGATTATTATAAATAACAAAAGATACTCCTATCACTCAGGAAGATTCCAAGGTTTGGGAGGACTCTTGTGCCAGGAACCTGGGACAAAGACCAAATATATTTTTGTATTTTACCATAGGCTACCCACTGGTCTTTGAGCACAAATCTCTTGTAACAAAGGATCATAGGGGCGCCTAGGTGGCTTAGTCCATTAAGCTTCCAACTTTGGCTCAGGTCATGATTTCGTGGTTTGTGAGTTTGAGCCCCACACCGGGCTCTGTGCTGACGGCTCAGAGCCTGGTGCTTGCTTCAGATTCTGTGTCTCCCTCTCTCTCTGCCCCTCGCCTGCTCACTCTCAAAAATAAATAAAACACTAAAAATTTTTTTACAAAAGGATCGTAAAAGTCAAGATACTGGCACATTACTACAGTCACATTCAGTCATTAATAATTATTCTGGTCCATCATCATATCATTTGAAAATGTCTCCCAGGGTGAGGTCACTCAGGTTTACAGCCTTCCATTTGATTTTGTCAGGTTCCAAAAACAGGAGTGGTCTCAGCAATGTATGGCTTCACCTTTTCAGCATCTGGTATAATTGAACTGAGAGACAATATTTACAAGTTTCTTGTTCTGAGCCTCTCTTGACATTTTAATATAATACTGGATTTCCTTCATTACATAATCCATTGATTGATTTCTTTACCCTCAGCTACTATTCCTTCTTCTCTTCATCTGCCTGAACTTTTCCACTTTTGGAAGAAACATGAGGTTTAGCTGCTGTGCTGGTCTAGATTGCAGGCAACAATACTAGTATAGCAAGTGCCTCCCCCTCAATCCACTCCTGTTCATATAGGGTAGAGTTACTTAGGTACAGAACTAGCAGGCTATTTTTGCCACTAGCAGCATAGCTGCAGTCACTGTTAACCTCAGTTTTGCCAAATGGAGTGAAGGCACAACCTACCCTATCAGGCCTTTAGGAATTCTGACATAAAGGTTTAAAACTGTAGCTACTTGGAACGTGTGGGTGGCCCAGTTGGTTAAGCGTCCAACTTCGGCTCAGGTCATGATCTCACAGTTCATGAGTTTGAGCCCTGCATCAGGCAATGTGCTGATAGCTCAGAGCCTGGAGCCTGCTTCGGATTCTGTATCTCCGTCTCTCTCTCTCTGCCCCTCCCCTGCTCACTCTCTCTCAAAAATAAATAAACGTTAAAAATTAAATAAACAACAAACCTGTAGCTACAGTTTCTTGCTTAGGAATCATCTCTGTTTCTGTCATTTGTTGCAGCGCTGGTCCTATGACTACTGCATCAGGTAGGAAAGAGAAAGCTGAGGTGATGTGGGGAAGAAAAAAAAGTATGGTCATGAAACCAGTGTCCTCTCCTCTTAGGAAGAATTATAGTCATACCAATATTCCCCCCCCCCCCCCCCCGTGGAAAAAATTGCACAGTCACACTAGCATCCTCTTCCATCTCTCTTCCCCAGATTCACCAGAAAAACAGGAATCTATCAACAGGGACATTCCCTTAACCCTGCTCGTGTTAAGTGTGAGCACACATTCTTGAAGACATGTAAACCAGCCAGCCCTTCATGTCTACACGTTCCCGTTTCAAACAACCAGTGTTTCAGTTGCCTGTTCCAATTCTCTATGAAACTATTCTTCTGAGGACAATATCTCTCTGCCCATCATTTGACATTATGGACTGTAAAGTGTGTTCTTCTCCCAAAGAAATGTGATTTGGTGGCCCAAATTGGTGCAGTATCTTCTGATCTGGGTTGTGGGGTTTTTTTATTTGTTTGTTTTTTGGGTTTTTTTTGGTTTTGTTTTGTTTTTTAGTACCCTGACCATTTGCATCTACAACCAGGTAAGCAATACACAGTCCAGAGTCAGTGTCTATTCTGTCAAAAACCATTTGTAAGCCCCCTGGGGCTACTGGCATTGGTTCAGTGTAATCCACTTGCCAGCTATGTATAGGGCCTTACCTCTGAGGAATCTTCCCCATAGCCATCGGAAGCCTCTGTCTCTCTTGTTGACAGATAGAACAGTTATTGTTGGCATTTTGAGCCTCAGAGAGTGCGAAAGGAATATGTCCAGATTCAGCCCTCTGTATTTCTGTGGTCCCCAAATGTCTATACCTTTCATGGACACCATTTGGCCACTTCAAGTAAGTGCACTGTGATATCCACTTGGTTCCAATCCCCTTCCAAACCTGGAAGGGGATTCTTCTGATGGGCATTGACATGTCCTACTTTAATGCACTCCTCAGATTCCTGTAGTGATTTCCATACGGTCATGCCCTATATGGGCATCGCTTTAAAAGACCAGTTTTCAAGGCACCTGGCTGGCTCAGTCAGTAGAGCATATGACTCTTGATCTCAGGTTTGTGAGTTAGAGCCCCACACTGGGTGTAGAGATTACTTAAATAAATAATCCTTATAAATAAATAAAAATAAATAAATAAATAAATAAATAAATAAATAAATAAATAACCAGTTTTCCTTCTGCCTATCCATATGGCCTGGCCACTGGCCATCACTCATGAATCAGGTAAAAACCAAAATGTGGAGGCTTTTGTCATTGTTAAAATTCTTCCATCACTGCTAGGAAAACAGCATGTAATTCATCCCACTGAACTGATGTTTTTACATCTTCAATCAGAGTGGTGGTCTTCCAAACAGGATATTGTTCATTTACCTTGGAACAGCTATCCAGCAGCTCTTTGCTGGTCAGTCAGTAGCTGTTTATCGGGCACTTCTAAGCAATGATAGAATCTGGCAGCCTCATACAGTTCCAAAGTCAGTCCTAGGAGAGAAGAGGCTCACTGCTTGTCAGTACCTCCTGCTTGCATTCCTCAGGTAGCATAATCCTGTATAAACCATTTCCATTTTATTGTGGAACTGTCTTGGGTATTGCCCTCCCAGAAGCATTAGAGCATTTCTGTGACATCACCTAAGATATCATGGGTATGCCAGATGTTAAGATTGTTTTTTTCTGCAGTCATAGGGCAGTTTCAATTGCCTCTACTAATTGCCTCTAAAATGGAATTCTTGATTCCACCATCCCAACAGTCATCGCTGGGAAACACTTGCAGACTTTTGCCATAAAGCCCAGTCTATGCTCCATATGGACCCATCATCTGTCCCCACCAGCGCTGCAGCTTCTCTTCTACACTGTGGACTTGGGCAAGCTTATCCATCCCCATTTAGAATGTCCAATTAATAGGACAGATTTACATGACTTCTGTCTTATGGAAACAATTCCCCAGTCAGACACAATGTCCATGCCCATAATACATTCAGGTGAAAGAGATGCAGCCACTTCAAACATACCAGCTTTCCTCCAGACTTTCACATTAGTCTTTCAACCCTTCCATTCTTAACTGTAGCCTCCATCAGGACTTTATGAACAGGTTTTAGTTTTATAAAATGAAGTAAGGGAGATGTTCCCCAGTCAGACATAATATCCATTCCCATAACACTTTCAGGTAAAAGAGACACAATTTCTTTAAATACAGCCTATTTCTGGGGTGCCTCGGTGGCTCAGTCAGTTAAGCATCTGATTCTTGATTTTGGCTCAGGTCATGATCTCACAGTTCGTGAGACAGAGCCCTACATGGGTCTGCACTGAGGTCTGCGCTAATAGCCAGAGCCTGCTTGGGACTCTCTTTCACTTCTCTCTCTGCCGTTGCCCCCCTTGCATGCCCTTGCTGTCTCTCAAAATAAATAAATAAACTTTTGGGGTGCCTGGATGGCTCAGTCGGTTAAGTGTCCGACTTTGGCTCAGGTCATGATCTCACAGTTTGTGAGTTCGATCCCCACGTTGGGCTCTGTGCTGACAGCTCAGAGCCTGGAGCCTGCTTCAGATTGTGTCTCCCTCTCTGCCCCTAAACTGCTTGTTCACTCACTCTTTCTCTCTCTCTCTCTCTCTCTCTCTCTCAAAAGTAAATAAAATACTTTTTAAAATTAAAAATAAATAAATAAATAAACTTAAAAATAATAAGCAGTCCAATTTCCACCAAGCCTCCCCTTTAATCCTATCAACCCTTACATTTTTATATTCTCTCAAATTGAAGGCCCCTATAAGGCTTCACATAACAAGCCACAGTGAATGAGGCTTCCATGTCAGGGAGTCCCAGAAACTTTTCTTCTTCACCCTCCTAACCATTTTACCCCTTCACATGCTGAAGACTTTAGGTCCCTAGTTAGAGGTTGAGCCCATCCCTTTTGTCATGACAAAGATTAATCTGTCCGACTATTGCCCTAGCTGATTTCAGATCAGATTTCTGTTTGTAATCTTTGCCTTCTGGCTTTGTAAATTCCTGTACACTGAAGAGAAGAGTGGACTTGTTTGGGGCCCTTTAAGGGAGGCGGTCCCTTTGGTCTACCCAACCTTGCACACTGCTGTCTTAAGACCTTAAGACCTTTGTTTCAACCCCATCAATATGTTTCCTTTATCCTGTTTCTTAATAACAATCTGAAGATTTTCACCCTGCTGAGATGAGTCCTTTGACTCTCCCCTTTATTTTTCTTCTTTGCTTTGGACTTACCAATGTTTGCTTTATTCTTCTTATTTCTTAATAACCATTTACAATTTTCCACCTTGCTGGGACAAGTCCCTTGACTCTCCTTTCTGCCTTTTCTCATTTTCTTGTTAATTAACCTAATGTTTTTATTAGCATCTGTAAAACCCAAGAGGGGAAGCTAAGGCAGCAGATTCACTCAGGTTTCTTGGACTGTTACTTGATTTTGCAGCAGGAAGGTTACACGGGGTGCCTGTGCAAAAAGGCAGAAAACTGTGTTTTCTTAGATTCTGTATTTGTCTCTTTGGCATCCATTCACCACAGGACCAGTTTTATTAACTGTATTGTCTTATATTCTGTATTTTGGATGCTTTGACATTTGGGGTCCTTACAGACCTGAGGAAAGGCTGCTTTTCCCGGGGATAGCCAATTCTTACAGATAGCAGAGGGGTTAGCTAGGATCATGCTTTTCATGTACAAATCAACCAATCTGGAGTCTGTATGTCTCGCCCATCTTCTTACCTAACTCTCATACACCAAGTTAATATTTCCTCTGCCCAAAATCATCTTACAATGAAGTATATCAGATAACTAGAGACCATTCTATGCCCCAAAGTCTTCCAGAATTATTCAAACCAGCCAATCCTAAACTATTTACTCTGCCTACCTTGCCTTTTCTCAGAAACTCCAATAAAAACGCTAGCCTAGGATTTCCTTCACTGCTCTTTTCTGCCTCCTGACTGGCACTGGTGCTTTCCCCTGTGACCCTGTGTGGCATGTGGCAGTACCCTTCTATGAGTCCTGTGAGTATAATAAACTTCTTCCTTCAAATCTTTGTTCTCATCTCCTCTTATAGCTCTACCAGCTTCACCATACCATATCCAATATGCATGTTCTTAGAATACCCCTTTAAACCACAGCATATACCATGACCAGGGTAACAGGCACATTCCATGAATGAATATGTCTGTTATCATAAAGCCAATCCTATATGGCTTACATACAAAGTATATCAGCTGTTACACTTCGGTGTTCCACTCAACATTTATAAATGGAGGCAGATAGTCCTCTTCTCAGGGTAAACAGACCCTACAGTGGTTTTATCTAGTCCACCAGACTGCTGTGTGTCTGGATCATGTATAGCCATCTGTGATTATTCCATAGTGAGTTGTGGGCTGGGTATCAACTCAAACATGTTCTTCTTCTCTGTAGAATTCAAAACCAAATATACTTGCTCTAAATTAGTCACTCTTACTGTCCATTTTAGTAATGGCTCTTCAAGAAGCTGATGATACTGATTTACAAAATGAGATGCCTTCACACTATACCCCCTGATTTCAATAGTTTCTCGGTTTTTCCCTCCCTCAATGTGAACTCTCTTTTTGGTGACCGGAGGTCTTAGAGGTCCTCTCTGTTATTACCTCAACATTTTACCTTTTGGGGAAGGTTTTAGCCTAATATCTGAAGCTTAAACCAGCCAAAGTCTGAGCTTGGTCGAACATTAAGGTTTGAGCCAAAACTCTCTTTTCATTTCATTTTCATTTTCATAGTAACCAATTTCACCGTTTTCCGATTGGTTTGCATTTCTTTATGAATCCAGTGAACCACTCCCCAGGAATTGGATCCATTTCTGAAAACCCTTGGTAATTTTACCTTTAGTAACTGATCGTAACATAGCTCCTTAACCATAACATGAGTCACCACATGGCCAGGACTCAGAAGTCCCTAATTTCTTGCTCTTTCTTCCTTTTTCTTCCCAAACCACATGTTTCCACGAACCAGACTGTTCTAGCAAATCCCACTCCTGACACCAATTCTGGGATTTTTTTTTTTTTTTCTTTTCCAACACCAACAACCAATTCTTCAGACTCCAATTGGGCATCTAAAAATTCAATTCAATTATCATACTAACTCCTGGAGCATAGAACCCACAGGTTAAAGGCTCAGTCCCACAGAACCCACAGGTTAAGAGCTCAGTCCCACAAGACTGCCCTCACTTTAGATACCAGTTGGAACTACCAGGTCTCCATGTTACCTGCACTTCTGTCCAGCTTGGCTACAAATGAAGGATTTTCCGTACCCACCCCCCTCAGGTTTGATAAGTTGCTAGAATGACTCAAAGAATTTAGGAGAAATTTTTACTTAATGTTTCTAGTTTAGTATAAAGGTCCAACTCAGGAACAGCCAAATGGAAGAGATGCATAGAGAAAGGTATGGACTGGTGGGGCATAGAGCATCCATGCCCTCTCTGGGCACACCACCCGCCCATCATCTTGATGTGTTTACCAACCCAGAAACTCTCTGAATCTCATTATTCAAGAGTACTTATAGAGCTCAATCTCCAGTCCCTACTCCCCTTCCCAGAGCTTGGTGGTTGTGACTGAAACCCTTAACCCTTAACCACTTGGTCTTCCTGGTGACTATCCCATCCTGAGGCTAACTAAGGGCCCCATCCTAAGTTCATTAGTATAAACTCAGGTATGATTGAAAGAAGGTTGTTATGAATAACAAAAGACACTCCTGTCACATAGGAAATTCCAAGGGTTTTAGGAACTCTGTCAGGAACTGGGGACAAAGACTAAATATATTTTTATATTTTACCACAGTTTGGAAAGTTCATAGAAAGAAAAAAGAAAAAATCACCTCTATCCTTGCCACCCAAGTATAGTCTGTATCAGCAGTATGGAAAACTTCTAGGCTTTTTGTGAATTTGGAACACTATATTTATATTAACATTGCACACATTTTATGCTAATATTTATGTTGATAAATCTGATCACTATTCCTTTATGAATGTCACTCAGATCTCATCTTAGATGTCATTTCTTCAGAGAGATTTTCCCTAACAACCCAGTGACTGTTCTTTTTTATCCGGTCGCTATTTTAACACACTACCCTATTTTAATTCTCTGCATGGCACTTACCATGGATAATTTTGGAGTTTTATTTATTTCTTTATACTTCTACCTTTTATGAGCCAGGATCTTGGGCTGTCTTTTTCACTGCTAGATATTTGTAGCACCTAGAATAGTACTTGGCTCATAGTAGGGTGTACAATAAATATTTGTCAAATAAGTAACTAAATGAGTACATTAGGTTAATTATACATGTGTATCTATGTGTTTCATAAAGGAAGAAAAGAAAAAAAAAGAATGTTTGAGATCTTTTCCTTTTGTCTTAGATTCTTAAGGGACCAAGAAATACAATTCTGTGTCTAAAACTTCTGAGATTCAAATCACAGCTTCAACTAACATTCCAGCTCTGCCTAGTTGTACATTAATTTGTACCAGTTCTTAACCACAGAGACTGAAAAAATGCTGCCTGGCACAGGATGTGGTCATTTGTGCTGAGGAAAGGCATACAATGTTCTATCAGTTTTATGCAACCTCTTGAAGATGCCATCCATGGAGTCACACTCAGAATGAGGCAAACAATAACTGTGCCTTTGGCTTGCATTTTTCTGAATTAGTGTTTCTGAGTTCTGGTAGGTGATGCCATTTAAGTTTATGTTTGAACTTTTGGTCAGGAAATTTATAATTTATGTTAGAATTTGCTCTGGATTCAGAAATAGCTTGTGAGTTTTATGTTTTCAGGTGATCAGAAAAAAAAAAAAAAAACCCAACAGGTTAAACACTCAAACATAAACAAAACACCAAAGAATTTCATTCAACAATAGGAATTTAAAACAAATATTGTAAAAACTCATGTGATACAGCACTTCTCTGGGAATCCATACAATAGGTTCCAGTCCTCTGCATTTTGACCCTGCTCCAGACATGCTTCCAAGGAGAAAAGAGAGAGATTCAGTCTCTGTGGTCCACTCAATCAATTTGGGTCATCTTCAACTGCTGTAGCTTCTGGTCCCATTTCTATCACCTTACCTCCAATTCAATGTCAGTGATGATTGGGATATTGGTGTATTTTTCTCAGTTGTTAGGGGTCTGGGAGTGTCATAATGGTTCTTGGTAGAGACTAGAAGATATAATCAATCATTCTAAATGGTTTGGGAAAGAGAGAAGAAATGGCTGTTTCCTCTAAGCCTGATTTAAAAAGAAAAGAACAGGGGCACCTGGGTGGCTCAGTTGGTTAGGCATCTGACTTGGGCTCAAGTCATGACCTCACAGTTTGTGAGCCTGAGCCCCGCGTCAGGCTCTGTGTTGACATCTCAGAGCCTGGAGCCTGCTTCAGATTCTGTGTCTCCTCTCTCTGCCCCTCCCCAACTTGTGCTCTGTCTCTCTATGTCTCTCAAAGAATAAGTAAATGTAAAGAAAAAAAAAAGAAATGAACACGCTAACTTTAGCATTATTTTATTATTTCATTATTAAACTCCAAACTGATTATTGTACTGTTAATGCTAGCACTTAATCTGAATCATATACCTTTGGAAAAGGATGTTACAAGGTCTCTGCTTTTTAAAAAGATAAAATATGATCAGTACATACAAATTATACATGCTAAATTGAAAAATAATAGAACTGAAAAGTAGCATTGCCTGATAAAAGATATGGCTATTGCGTAATAAGGTACTTCTGTCATATGTAGCATAGAGATGCTTTAAGACTAGTTAGGATTATACTTTTAAAGGTAGTTAGAATTAATTTTTTAAAGAAAATTTAGCTATAATGTAATAATGATTATAAACAAATTTAAAAGCATACTTTAGAGGATCCAATTTTATTTAAGTCTATTGGAAGCATTTTTTCTAATGTTCTTTAAAAAGTTTTAGAACTAAGATCTGTCTTGGAATATTTTAAATTCAGAATAAATGTAATCATGTCTGATTTATATGTTAAAGCAAGTGAAATGTCATGTGCATCTAAGTTTCCAGCTCTTAGAAAATTGTTTTATACCAAAGAGACTCATAAATATGGAGAACAAACTGAGGGTTGCTGGAGGGGTTGTGGGAGGGGGGATGGGCTAAATGGGTAAGGGGCATTAAGGAATCTACTGAAATCATTGCTTCACTATATGCTAACTAATTTGTATGTAAATTTTAAAAAATAAAAAATAAAGTTAAATCAAAAAAGAAAAAGAAAATTGTTTTATAGAAGATTAGAATGCTAACTTTATTTTTCTCTTATGGAATGACAGACTAAATTTTTTAGGGGGAAAGAGTGTTTACCAATTGGAATTATTGTGTGAGAAACAAAATAAAATATTTGGAAAAAAACTTTTAAAAGATAGTAACATTTAACATAAATTCACTTGTTTCCTACCCTCCAGATATTTTGATAATTTTTAGTTTTTGTTTTGTTTTTTAAGTGATCTCTATGCCCAGCGTGGGGCTTGAACTCACAATCCAGAGATGATATATATATATATATATATATATATATATATATATATATATTTTTTTTTTTTTTTTTTTTTTTTTTTTTACTATATATTCCTAGGAGCCTAGTGCAGGAGTTAACAATTTTTTTCTGTAAAGGGCCAGATAGTAAATATCTTGGGCTTTGTGGCCAAATGATCTCTGTTGCAAACTTCTCAACTCTGCTGTTGTAGTGTAAAGCAGCTATAGAACATACATAAATGATGTGCATGGCTGCATACTAGTAACTTTATTTACAAACACAGGCTGTGAGACAGATTTGGCCTGCAGACCATAGCTTACTGACTCCTGGCCTAATGTATACATTTATCGTATGATGAGTTAAGAAAGCTTTTGTTCCTTGAAAGGAACAATGTTCATGTAAATATTTCAAAAGGACATTAATGGGGAGTCTAACACTATTATTTTCTAAATTAGAAAAATATAGGAGCATCTGGATGGCTCAGTCAGTTAAGCATCCCACTCTTGATCTCAGCTCAGGTCATGGTCTCATGGTTGGTGAGTTCCAACCCTGTGTTGGGCTCTTTGTGTGCAAGTGGTGCGCTCTCTCCTTCTCAGAATAAATAAATACACTTTTTTTTTAAAAAAAGAAAAGAGGGGAGGCACTGGGGTGGCTCAGTTGGTTAAGTGTCTGACTTTGGCTCAGGTCATGATCTCAGGATTCATGAGTTCATCATCGGGCTCTGTGCTGACAGCTTAGAGTCTGGAGCCCGCTTCAGATTCTGTGTCTCCCTCTCTCTTTGCCCCTCCCCCACTCACACTCTGTTGCTCTTTGTCTCAAAAATAAATAAACATTAAAAAATTAAAATTAGGGGCGCCTGGGTGGCGCAGTCGGTTAGGCGTCCGACTTCAGCCAGGTCACGATCTCGCGGTCCGCGAGTTCAAGCCCCGCGTCGGGCTCTGGGCTGATGGCTCAGAGCCTGGAGCCTGTTTCCGATTCTGTGTCTCCCTCTCTCTCTGCCCCTCCCCCGTTCATGCTCTGTCTCTCTCTGTCCCAAAAATGAATAAACGTTGAAAAAAAATTAAAAAAAAATTAAAATTAAAATTAACAACTACATGGATGGAACTACAGGGTATTATGCTCAGCGAAATTAGCCAGTCAAAGAAAGACAAATATCATATGACTTCACTCAGAAGAATTTAAGATACCAAACAGATGAACATAAGGGAAGGAAAGCAAAAATACTATTAAAAGAAGGAGGGGGACAAAACATAAGAGACTCTTAAATAAAGAGAACAAACTGAGGGTTGCTGGAGGGGTTGGGGGGGATGGGCTAAATGGGTAAGGGACATTAGGGAGGATACTTGTTTGGATGAGCACTGGGTATTATACTTAGGGGATAAATCACTGGAATCTACTGAAATCATTATAGCACTATATGCTAACTAACTTGGATGTAAATTTAAAAATAAATAAGTAAATAAATCAATTTAAATTTTAAAAAAATAAGAAAAAAAGAAAAGAGGGGCACCAGGGTGGCTCAGCTGGTTAAGCGTCTGACTTCAGCTCAGGTCATGATCTCACGGTTTGTGAGTTCAAGCCCTGCGTTGGACTCTGTGCTGACAGCTTGGAGCCTGGAGCCTGCTTTGGATTCTGTGTCTCCCTCTCTCTCTGCCTCTCCCCTACTTGCAAGCTCTCTCTCTCAAAAATAAACATTAAAATTTTTTTTTTAATTTTTAAAAAATTTGAAAAGAGAAAAGAAAAATATATATCACCACTAGCTTTGTTTATCTCACACATATATAGTGATTATGGCTCTGTACATAAATTAATTGGTCACAAATAAAATATGTGGATTAAATGTTGTGTTACCACTTAGTTGGCTCCTCCTTTCTTCTTGAAAATTTAAATCTAATAGACTAATGCACTGGAAATATTTACATCAATTCAAGTTAATTTCCTCCATGAGACCTCCTTGTACTATCCCAGCTCCCTCAAGTGTAGTCTTAGGGCTGAGTTTTTGGAGTGTGTTTAATTAATACTTGTTTAAGCACCTAATTATACTGTATCTGGAATTGTTTGTGCATGACAAACTTTCACCCAATTCCATTATAAACTTTTTTAAAAAAAGAGCCCTAATAGCTTACATTTATATCTTTGTAAAAATACCTACCTATGAGGTGATATAATCCAAGTGAATTGAAAAAAAAAGACCTGAAGATGTTCAGAGTTCTTTTTCAAGCCTGGTCATTGACTCCTATGAAGAATTATTATTTCTATTCTTCTCAGTGGTGACCAGACTGATCTTGAGCAGTAGGAAATAACCAAGGATCCCTAAGTCTTTATTTTTGTTTAGCATTTGATGAGTGCAGGGGTATTGTAAACACTTCACTGAATATGAAGGACATTGGGACCTTCCTGTCAGACCTAAGATGTCATTGAGAAACCATAATGTCAAAAGCAGAAGTTAAAGAAATATTTACAACATTTCAAAAAAAAAAAAAAGAATATCCCTATTTCTTGTGTTCACTGAGGAACCCAATAAAATAAAAGCCTCTGGACATCAGGGCCAGAGATCAGGTGTGGTTCATAGTAGTGTACCCAGGGATATACTAGGTAGAAATGAGACAGCTGGTGGAATGTCATCACAGCAAGGCCCTGTAAAAAAAAAAAAGTAATGAAGTCGAGTACAAAATGACTGAGGTAGAACCTTACAGCTTTTTGTTTCAGTCCTCCTTTTGAAATTGGATCCCCATCTTTGCCATTTCCCACTTTGAATATGGAAGAAAAGATTCTGTCATGAGCAAGTAAGTTTTGAGATTGTGATTTGATATGCATGTGCTGTTGGCTTTACTTTTCCTCTTTGAATAATTAGGAAAAATTATTGTGGCCCCCAATTCTCTACATTTAACACACTACTAGCCCCCAATTTTCAGCAGCCCCTCACAACCACCATCTCTTTCTGCCTACACAAGCAGTTTGTTCTGGAGCTGCAATGGGGCCCAAAATTATACAACACACCTCAGTATCCATCAACACCACTGTTTGTCCTGCCTAAATTGCACATTTACCCTTTGAATCAGCTACCTAGGGCTTCTGTAACAAACTACCACAGACTGGAGGGCTTAAAGCAACAGTAATTTATTCTCTCACACTTCTGGAGGCCTGAAGTCTCACTCAAATCAGGGTGTCAGCACGGCCATGCTCCCTCTGAAGGAACTTCCTTTGCTTCTGTCTAGTTTCTGCCGGCTCTCAGCAACCCTCAGCGTTCCTTGGCTCATGGTAGTGTGACTCCAACCTCTGCCTCCTTCACATGGCCTTCCCCCTGTATATGTCTCTGTATGTCTTCTATTCTTATATAGACACCAGTCATTGGATTAAGGGCCCATCCTAATCCAGTGTGACCTCATTTTAACTAATAACATCCACAAAAGTCATTCTTAGATTTCTGGCAAACATGAATTTTGGGGAGATACTTCAATGCACTACATTATTTCTGTCTCTAATCTTCACAACTATCAAATACCCCTTAAATAAAATAGATGAAATAGATTGCTTTTTAATTATTTGTATAGTGGTGATCAATTAGTATTTATTTAATTATTTCTGTAAGATATAAGATTGTACCTGCTTCCATGAGAAAAGTTGAATTTGATAATTTTTGATAGGCCTTAAATTTTCTCTATTGTGATATCTTGTGTGATGCTTAGATGAAATATAAAAAATTTAATTAAAAAGTCTGTTGAGAGGCGCCTGGTGGCTCAGTCAGTTGAGGATCCGACTTCGGCTCAGGTCATGATCTCATGGTCTGAGTTCGAGCCCCGCGTTGGGCTCTGGGCTGACAGCTCAGAGCCTGGAGCTTGCTTGGGATTCTGTGTCTCCCTCTCTCTGCCCCTCCTCCACTCATGCTCTGTCTCTCTCTTTCTGTCAAAAATAAATAAACATTAAAAAAAATTAAAAAAAAAAAAGAAAGTCTGTTGAAAGGGGCACCTTGGTGGCTCAGTTGGTTGAGTGTCCGACTTCAGCTCAGGTCATGATCCCATGGTTCAGGGGTTCTAGCCCTGCATCAGGCTCTGCACTGACAATGTGGAGTCTGCTTGGGATTCTCTCTCTCTCCCTCCCTCTCTCTCTGCCCCCCTCCTCCAACACTCACTGTCTCTCAGAATAAACTTAAAAAATATATTTAAAAAAAAAAAGTCTGCTGAAAAAAAATTCTTCCCACCTTAGGACCTAAGAAGATACAATGCCTGTCTTCAGTAGCTTTCCATATCAGAGTCTCAGTCTCTTTTGAGGTGTACAACGTTTTTGCGCTCATGAGAAATACAAACTACTTTGATGCTTCTGAAAGGGGGGGAAAAAACCCAAGCCACATTTGTGGTTTATGGATGCTAATTACTGCTACATTTAGATGTGTGAAGGAGGGGTCTATGGCTGGAGCGAGCTGGGAGAGACCAAGTCAGCCTCGCCTAGGTGCTCACTGAGGTTCCAGTGGTACTGCTCAGCACACGCAAATATATGCTTCAAAAGGAAGTGCCGTTTTTATCAAAATATTACATCTCTCAAGCCCAGATCAAGACCTGTCGCTCATGGGATGCAGGGGTTATCTTACAAAATCAGCAGTGCTTTGCTGCAGAAGTTCACTCACAGGGGATTTCTGTAAGCGCTCACAATGGGCAGAGGCTTTACCGCTTCTACTGTGTCAAACGGGTAAGTTCTGTTGGTGACAGAACACCTCTCCTTGAATCTTTTTAACAGAAAACATCTCTGGACTTTTTTTTTCCAACCAAGCTGTGTAGCACAGTGAACTAAAAGGAACTTAATAGGAAGATATTTGGCATCTGCAAAAGAGGAATGGACAATTGTGATGGTTGACAGAAAAATGGATCTGCTCACCCACTGCTCACTTAGTGGGTCCTCAAAGACTCTTCCCCCCTTCCTTTTGTGTTTCTTTAACTGTGGAGCAGGCATACATGTGCCTCCTTGGAGTGGAAACAAGATGCATGTGAAATAAAATGTAGATTCCAATTCAGTTGGTTATCTGTATTCATGAAACACCCATGTGTGCCTGATAACTAACTCTCATAGGATCTGATCTTGCCAAGCGAGTTCAGCTGCTCAAACTAAATTTGGCACCAGGCATAGTGACCTGGGCCATTGTGTACCCTGGTGCAGTTTGGTAACCACATGAAGGCACCCTGCTGAGGAATAAGTGAGGAATCCCAGTGGTGTGCCAGAGTCAGCTCATAATCTCTTATTAAACTTTCAGGAATTTCGTCAGCCGGTTGACTTCACATTGGTAGCTTGAATTGGGCCATGGTATTTGTACCACTGACATCAGCAAGTGCTACAAATAAGCCCTTCCCCCGCTCTGCATTGGTTTTTAAGCACTTACCAGCATACCACTAGACTGAGGACTGAATGAAATCCTGTTCTGGCTCGCCAGGTCATCATTTTTCATAATCTGTCAGAGGGGCCTTTTTTTCTTTTTCTTTTTCCTTGTAATTTGCATGGGGGAAAATAGTGTTGGAGATGAGAAGAGTATGAGACCTTTCCACAACATGGTAGGTAGGATCCACAAATTTTATCTTTACAGTATAGGGATCACATGATTGTAAAGTTAATGGAATAATAGGAGGAACTGTTACAAAAAGCACAAAGCAATGACAGTGAGGTTTAGACTAGACACAACTGACCATACCTTAAACTTAAAATGTCCCAAAAAATCATGAGTCGGTTACTTCCTTCTGAATCCCATAACAATTTTAGCTTGCTTCTATCAGTGAACGGAGGATGAGTGGACAGCTGGAGGCAATTACCAATCTTGTTATATTAAATTTTATACATACTGCATTGTGGCAGCTCTTACTGTACTTTACTGTCTTCCAAAGAGTTGACAACATGGCAAGGGCAGAGTCTCTTTTTTAGTATTATTCTTCTTTTAGGCCAGAGGTGGGGTATGTAGTAAATACTCAGTATTTACCCATTTTTCTTTCTGCCTTTCCATCCAACCATCCATTTATCCATTCATCCCTGCATTGTTCCAAGTGCTCACTAAATAACTGTCATTCGGTTAAGTAAAGTGAAGAAGAGCATATGAATACAGTTTGGCAATGGGGCTTTTTTAGCTGTGTTCTTCAAACTGGGATATGGGAAGACTTTTCAAAGATGACATAGGGGTGGGTAATTTTCAGAGGATCTACTTCAGTATGTTCTCTTTCCTAAATCTGATCTGCTCTACAAAGCTGTTGTAGTTGAGGTTCTTCTTCTGTGTCTCCCCTTTCACATTGATCCTTCTCCACTTTATAAAAGAAAGACACATCTCTTGCCCATCCCAAATCTTACTCTTTGCCCTAAGGTGTAAATACTTCCAGGATGCCAAATAAGGGGTCATTTAGATAATTTATTTTTTAAGATGATTTTTTAAAAATGTTTATTTATTTTCGAGAGAGAGAGAGAGAGAGAGAGAGAGAGAGAGTGGCTGGGGGACAGAGAGAGAGGGGGACAAAGGATCTGAAGCAGGCTCTGCTGTTATAGCAGTGAGCCCAATGTGAAACTTGAACTCACAAACAGTGAGATCATGTCCTGAGCCAAAGTCAGACACTCAACCAACTAAGCCACCCAGGCATTCTGATAATTTCTTTAATCAAACTTTTATAAAATGCATACCCCTCCACCCATATCATTAAGAGATACATTTCCAACAAATTTTAGTTTTTATATTTAACAATTATTGATCAAGGTTTGCATTATACCTATTTTGTTTTAATCAATTGTGTGCTAATAATTGTAATAACTCAATCCAGAAGAAATTTTTTAACACTTAGCACTGCATGGTAACAAAAACATTTTTATTTATACATATATTGTTGTAGAGACATATGATAGGATGAGCAATATTCAAGCATAAGAGAATGGTGCATAAGGATGAAGTTCTATAGGAAAAGTGAAATGGAAATAGAAGTTCAGGGAGAAATTTTCTGATTTTTTTTTAAAAGCTTATTTATGGGGCGCCTGGGTGGCGCAGTCGGTTAAGCGTCCGACTTCAGCCAGGTCACGATCTCGCGGTCCGTGAGTTCGAGCCCCGCGTCGGGCTCTGGGCTGATGGCTCAGAGCCTGGAGCCTGTTTCCGATTCTGTGTCTCCCTCTCTCTCTGCCCCTCCCTCGTTCATGCTCTGCCTCTCTCTGTCCCAAAAATAAATAAACGTTGAAAAAAAAAATTTAAAAGCTTATTTATGAATTTTTAAATTTATGATGGAGTAAATCAAATCACTAATATATGCATTCCATTGGCTATATCTGGAAGAGTGTAATAACAGTTTAAACCATTATAATTTACTATAAACAAAATGTGTGCTTGTAAAATGTTTAAATTATGAGGGGTGCCTGGGTGGCTCAGTAGGTTAAGCGTCTGACTCTTGATTTCAGCTCAGGTCATGGTCTCGAGGCCATGAGATTAAGCCCCACATCAGATTGAGTGTGGAGCCTGCCTGAGATTCTCTCTCTCCCTCTCTCTCTGTCCCTCCCACTCTCTCTTGGGCATGCTCCCTTTCTCTCTCTCTCAAAATAAATAAACATCAAATAAATAAGTAAATAAATAGATAGAGATGAAAAATTGTAGATGTCAACTTAATTTCCACTTAATGCCCACTGGGTACAGGGGAGAAATATATAACTTTCAAAATTCTTTTGAATATACTTGAGCAAGTAATTTGAAGGCCAGCCACTATCATATAAATTATATACAGTACACTGTATATAAAGGAGCCTTCAATTTAATCCTAACCCTATTTAAAAGCCTGATACAAAGATTCTCAATCCAAAATCTTAAGGTTTGGGAAACCTCTCTTGTGAAATTTTGAGTTTATGGGCACGTGTGCCTTTTTTCTGGGTCAAGAGTACAGTTCTCATAGAAGTCCACAACCCAAAAGATTAAAAAGCTCTGACCAAAGTGTATGAGGTCTTAAGCCTTCTTAACTTTGCTGTTTTTGTAATAGTTTCATATGTAATGGTCTATAGAATGGCTCCCAACATAAATAATTTTGAGTCAGCTCTGTATGTATATAAAATAACATATACTAATAAAAAAAATCATGAAATAGGCATAATCCCTCTTGGGGCGCCTGGGTGGCTCAGTCAGTTGAGCGTCTGACGTCCACTCAGGTCCTGATCTCACAGTTCGTGAGTTCAAGCCCCACGTCAGTCTCTGCTGTCAGCACGGAGCCCACTTCAGATCCTCTGCCCTCCTTTGTTTCTGCCCCTCCCCAATTTGCACTATCTCTCTCTCTCTCAAAAATAAACATTAAATTTTTTTTTTAAAGAAATAGGCATAATCCTCCTTTTTGTCACAGACCTGAAACCTATTGTAGGGCAGTCTTTTAATTTTATTCCTTGCCAATTCAAAGATCTTTCCCTTTTCTTAATTTTAATAAAGAAAGTTACAGATGTTTCATCCACAGAAAAATGCCAGATGGAAATTTTTTAAACAGTTTTTTAAAAAGAATAGATAGATATCATTTGCCCCTGACAATTCTGTTGTGTGGTATCTAATTTAGCATCTAATACTCAGTGGTCTAGTAATAGGTTGATATAGTTTTCAGGCTTAGAATTAGGAAGATTACATTTGGAAGTGACTGATAGCACAGCAGTTTGAAAGCTTTGGATTTTAAAGTGTCACACACACAGCAGATGAGTGAAGATGTCAGAGCCAAGCCTAAAGGAGGACCCTCGTAATCCAGCCCTTGGTGTATAACCTTCAAACACCAATAAACAAGATTATCTGGATTTAACATGTGACCTTTTTCATTCTGACTGGTAGGTCCAGATGTTTTCTCATTCAGCTGCCTGGTTGAAATCTGCTTTTTAACCGACTGCAATTGGATCTAGATTGGAGGTTGTAGAAATGACAGTCTTGAAAACTCTATTCTGCAGGGGGTGATGCTGTCTAAACAGTAACATATGGAGACTGATGGTTTAATAATTAAAAATAATTTGTGACCTTACCCTTAATAGATTTGTTAATTATGTCAACTGAATAAGTAAAAATGGGATTGTGGTAGATATTTCACTATATTAGTCAGTCTGGTGGCATTAAAAACATTGACAAGATTTGTTAGAACGAGGCTTTCTTGCACCTGTGTCTACAGAAGCAGAAATCCCAGTCATGCCTTTGTTACCCTTTGTTACCCCTCAAGGAAGTTCATGGCAGCCCTAGAGACAATAGGAAAGCCTCTTTATTAGGTTCTTTTAAGGCAGTCTAAGCTTATGGCTATACTTCTCATCCACCCAAACTTGGGCACAACTTACTGTACGTTTATTCCCTCTTTTCATTGTTTGGAGCCCAGGACTATTTCTGGAATTTTGTTATAAACTGTTCATTACAATCATCTTGGTTTTCTGGTTCTAGTCCTTTAGGTTGTACTGGTCCTGTCTCTGAGACTATATGGAAAAAATATTTATTTTCTTCTTTTCTTATGGGAGTATTAAACTCTCACATCACTGGGTAAACCCTCAGAGAGCTTCCCCATGGGCTTTTATACCACTGCTGACTTGTAGGTCAGGGATAGTCCTCATTAATTAATTAATAATCATAGCCTAGTAAGGCACACTAAATTATTAACAGAATAGAAAGTAAGACATGAAAGCAAAAAAAGACATAAAAGCACAAAATGTGACAAGGAAGTAATATAATTAGAAAATCTGGATATTTATGGATTTTAGCACAACTTAGCAAAAATCGGTGTTATTTAGGTATTCTCTGAAGTTAATACTAAAATATTATCAATCTGGTTGGTTATAAAATAATTAAGTATGGGAAATGTCTTATGAAGCCAACTCTTACAGTTACTTTAGTTTTCTTTCCTACTGCCAAGTAACAGATGCACCTGGTGTTTTTTTTAACACAATACTTATTAATTTCTTTGAGAAGGGCATGATTAGTTACACAGGAACAAAAGGAGTTAAAGATAGTTTCATGAGGATTTGTCATATGGGATTAATCGTAGGTCAAAAGCTACACTTGTCACAATGCTTCCTGTAATAGTTGGTAAATAAGTAGCTAAACTCTACCTTCTTGAGACAGAATCAGTATCCGTGTAGCTAGATATTAGTTGTCGGGTTAGTTTTTTTTTTTTTTAATTCTTATAGAGTTTTTTTAAATAGCTTTTTTAAAAATGTTTATTTATGTTTGAGAGAGAGAGAGAGAAAGTGCAAGCGGGGGAGGGACAAAGAGAGAGGGAGACAGAAAATCCAAAGAAAGCTCTAACCTGTCAGCGCAGAGCCTGACATGGGGCTTGAACTCACGAACCATGAGATCATAACCTGAGCTGAAGTCAGACTCTCAGCAGAATGAGCCACCCAGGTACCCCTAACAGCTTTTAATTTACATACATTTAAGTGTTCAAGTCAATGATTTTTAGTAAATTTACAGAGTTGTGCAACTAGCACCATGTTTTGGAACATTTCTATCATCCTAAAAAAATCCCTGGTACCTGTTTGCAGTGAATCCCCATTCCCAGCCCAAGACAAGTAATAATCTGATTTTTGTCTCTATATAGATTTGCCATTTCTGGACATCTCATATAAAAGGAATAATACAATATGTAGTCTTTTGCTTCTGGCTTCTTTCACTTAGCATAATGTGTTTTTTTTTTAATGTTTATTTATTTTGAGAGAGAGAAAGAGAGAGGCAGAAAGAGGGAGAGAGAGAGAGAATCCCAAGCAGACTTCGCGCTGTCAGGGCAGAGCCTGATGCGGGGCTCAACTCACAAACAGTGAGACATTGACCTGAGCCAAATGTGTTTCTTTTTTTTTTTTTAACTTTATCTGTATTATTGCATGTTTTAGTACTTTGTTTCTTTTTATTTCTGAATAATATTCTATTTTATTGATGAAATACATTTTGTTTATTAATTCACCAATTGGTAGACCTTCTGACTGTTTCCATTTTTTGGCTCATGAATAATCCTGCTATGAATGTTTGTGTGCAAGTCTTTGTGCAGACTTATGTTTTCATTTCTTTTGGGTAGATACCTAGGAGTCAAATTGCTGGGTTGTATGATAAATTTATGTTTAATTTTATAAGAAATATCTATATTAGTTATCTATTACTGTGTAACAAATTACCCCAAACCTTAGCAGCCTAAAGCAATACAAATTTATTATCTCAGAAATACAGGCACAGTTTATTTGGATTCTCTGTTTCTTTCAAAGCTGCAATCAAGGTATTGACCTAGACTGTGGTTTCATCTGCAGGCTTGACTAGGGAAGGATCAAATTCCAAACTCATTCGTGTAATTGTCAGGATTCAGTTCCTTGAGGGTTCTTGGAGTGGGCCTTGTTTCCTAGGTTGGCTAGAAATAGCCTTCAGTTCTTCACCACATAGGCTCTCTAGCTTACTTCATCAGAGAAGCACATGAGAAGCACCTGAGAGAGAGTGAGAACAGGATGGAAATCGTAGGTTTTTATAATCTAACAACAGAAGTGATTTCCCATCGCTTTTGCCATGTTCTTTTAACTAGAAGCAAATCACCTAGGTCCAATCCACATTCAAGGGGAGGAGATTATAAAAGGATATGAACACTAGGAGTCAGAGATTATTTGGAACCATTTCAGAAGGCTATCTATTACACAGCCAAATTTTTCCCAAATGGCTGTGCCATTTCACATTCCCACCAGCAGCATATTATGAGTGCATATTCTCCATATCCTTACCAACACTCATAGCTGTCTTTTTGATCACAGCCATTGTAGTGGGTATGAAGTGGCATTTCATTGTGCTTTTAATTTGCATGCCTCTAATTACTAATGATGCTGAACCTCATTTCATTTGCTGATTGTTCATTTGTGTAATTTCTTTGGTGAAATGTCAATTCAAATATTTTTCACATTTTTAATTGGATTATTTGGCTTACTATTGAACTATAAGATGTTTTCATTTATGAATCATGCCTTCAGGAGGGCGCCTGGGTGGCTCAGTCGGTTATGCATCTGACTTCAGCTCAGGTCATGATCTCACAGTTCATGGGTTTGAGCCTCACGTCGGGCTTTATGCTGACAGGCCAGAGCCTGGAGCCTGCTTTGGATTCTGTCTCCCTCTCTCTGCCCCTTTCCCCACTCACACTCTGTCTCTGTCTCTCAAAAATAAATAAATGTTAAAAAAATTTTTTTTAATGAATCATGCTTTTGGTATCATATCTAAGAAATCTTTGCCTAACTCAAGGTCACAAAGATATTATGTGTCAGCTACTATGCTAGGCCTTTATATACATTATTTTGCCTAATGTAATTACAGTAACAGCCCTGTTAGGTGTAGATAATATCATCATTGTACAAGTGAGAAAATTTACAGAAATCAAGCGACTTGCTGAGATCACACAAGTAGAGTACAGCTTGAACCTAGATTTTGTCTACTCCAAAGCCTTTTCTCTTTCATCAGAACTTAAAAAAAAATACATTCAAATCATTTTTAGTGGGCAACATAAGAGGGAAATACCCTATTGTCTTTTCCTTATAATTATCAGTACCCACTTCGGTGCTATTTGAATACTGTTAATAAAAACCTCTCTATTCATTATCATTGGAGGTTGTCTTTTGAAGTAGAAAAAGACTTGTACTCCAGTTTACAGCTAGATTCCATCCTGGTTTTATTCTGCCCGACATTATACCCTCCACTGTTTCTGGTAGAGCAACAATGGATCTTTGCTTGCAGTCTTGAAGTGTGTTACTGGGCAGCTGTTAAGCAGTTGTTATACTTTACCCCCAGGGACAAGCATGTTCCAGTGACAAGATAGCTTATTCCCTTATGTGCTTTTAGCATTGTACATTCACCTAGGACAAGTCAGTGCTGAGTTTTTCCTTGTATCTTAGTGCTCTAATTCCATTATTTGAAAACCAGAGAGAATGGAGGAAGCAGAGAGGAAGAAAAGTCCAAACAATATGTAGCAGATAGTAAATTTTATTTTATATGTATTTTGTTTTAATCAATATAATGTTAAAAAGAGCAAGAATCCTCTAATTCTTAATCCATATATTCATTTTCTTCTCTTTCAAGAATGCTTTAAATCCTTTGGGTCTGGTTGGTATACCATAAGTTAGAAATACAATTTGTTGTTTTCCTCTGCTGTGGCCTAACATGCTAACCTTAGGCAAAATTACAATCTGCGCAATTTTTAAAAAACGTCTCCAACCTTAGGTTTGTACTTGAAGCAAAGAACAGAATAATTGTTCACCCCTTCCTTCCTTCTGGCCTTCTTTCCTTCCTTTCTTCTGTTCATTTGGTAAGCAGTAACTAAGCTAAACTGTGTTCCTGGCACAGTGCTACATGTTAAGTTTGTGAGTGGAATAATATACAGACATTGACAATAAGCAGCCACTAGGTAAAGGGGAAAACAGGGACTAGTATAGCGGGAGCAGTTTGGAAGGAAAGTCAAAAAGAGAGAAATAATGAGCTAGGTTGCAACTTGTTGAGTGTGGAACAAGTAGAAGAAATCTAAGAAGTAATTGGAAGTACCTGTTGGGCTGAGCAGGGAGAACTAGGCTAGAAATAGAGATGGGGTCATCCACAACAGAAGGTTGGATTAAGAGAATATGTAAAGTGAAAAAACAAAAGGTTAAAGAAACAGGCCCCAGGAGACCATTGACACCTAGGAGACCAAGAAAAAGGAGTAGACTGAAGAAACAAATAAGTGAGGTAGAATAGAATCAGGCAGGAATAGAGCTCAGGGAAGAGGTTTAAGAAGCAGGGACTGGGTGGGGGTGGGGGGGGGCAGTGCCTGGGTGACTCAGTGAGTTAAGTATTTCTTGTTTTCAGCTCAGGTCATGATCTCTCTCAGTTCATGAGTTTGAACCCCGCATAGCGTTCCATGCTGACAGTACAGAGCCTGCTTGGGATTCAATCTCTCTCCCTCTCTCTCTGCCCCTCCCCTACTGCCACATTCACTTTCTCTCTCCCTCTCAAAATAAATAAATAAACTTAAAAAAAAAAAAAAAAAAGCAGGGACTGGTCATACTATTCCAAAGGATGACATCCTGTTCCAAAGTGAGGGAATAGGGGAAACAAAAGGCTGACCACCATGAGCAAAGAAGTCAACTGGAGAACTGGTTATCTATCACTGTGGGGTTTGGGTGTTTTTCGAATGTATCATGAGGAGAAATTCTGCTTACCACATCTCAGCTTCAGAGTGTTGTAGACAAATTAGGGAGTGGTACAGCAAAGTGGCTTATTCTTTCTTCCCTTCCTGGCCGCCTTCTTCTTCATCATCTTGTTTAAGTTTATTTTGAGAGAGACAGAGAGAGTACAAACAGGGGAGGGGCAGAGAGAGAGGGAGAATCCCAAGCAGGCCTGTGTGGTCCTTGCACAGAACCTGATGGGGAGCTCAAACTCATGAACCTGGAGATCATGACCTGAGGCAAAATCAAGAGATGGACGCTTAACCGACTGAGCCACCCAGGTGCCCCCCTTCCTCTTAAATTGGTTCAGGCTGCCCAAAGAGTTCATTCATCCATTCATTTATTCATTCAATACCTAGAGTAAGTGAGCCCTCTGAAAGCTTCTGGGGACACAAATATTATTAAATATTAAAACCTGACCCCTGCCTTGAAGATACTCCTAATCTATATGGGAAATAAACATGTTAACTGTCATGTAACACAACACATACTATGCAGGAACATACCAGGAACATACCAGGAACTTCTGTAGTGAATGTGGAGGCATTTTCATTCCTTTCTTTACCTGTGATCCTCAGTTTAGTGTTGTGTCAGTCAGGATATTTTTAGCCAATTTAACTGTATTTGGACGATAATTTTTTAATTTTTCTAAGTATTCTATTTTAATATGCTTTAAATGTTTTAATTGCACTCAAAAAAGAGAGTGAATATTCTATACAAAGGAATTATAAATGAAAAGGAAGATTTTTCTTCTGTATTTATTAATGAAATGTCTACTAGGTAAACAATCTCTGATTGGGCAACATCTTAAACCTCAACCTCTTTATTTTTTAAATATATTTTTTAAACTTATTTATTTATTTTGAGAGAGAGAGAGTGAGAGAGAGAAAGCAAGCACATGAGAGGGGAAGAGGCAGAGAGTGAGGGAGAGAAAATCCCAAGCAGGCTCCCAAACTATGAGATCATGACCTGAGCTGGAATCAAAAGTTGGCTGCTCAACTGACTGAGCCACCCAAGTGCTCCAAACCTCAACCTTTTTAGATATATTTTCATTCTTTATTTTTCAATGGATAGTAGTTACTTCTCAGAAATAGAAATATAAAATAATACATAGGTTAAATGATCAATAGAAAAGTTCATAGTTATAATAGAGAGAAATGAAAAAGCCACTATATTTGTATACTGCTTTATAGTTTAGAAGGAACTTTCACACACCATGTTCTTCAATCCTCACAACTGTAGATGAAGACATCTGAAGAGTAAATTTAGCCCACTGAGCAGCTGGAACCTCACCTACCACTGATATGTAGTATATTCCTGTTAAAAGTAATAAATCTCCTCTTGTTCTGATAGGGAAGCAAAGCATCACACTGAAATTATTAAACAAAATTAGTTTTATTATTATGGCAATGAATGAGCTATTTGATAGTCAGATAATAAGACAAAGATTAACATCATTAGTTAAGTGGAGAATGGTTCCTTTGCAACAGAAACCTTCTTCATGTTTTCATGCTAAAGTTTTTGAATATGAAGCGACATGATTTAGCAATTACCAGTTTAGATTTTTTAAATGTTCATTAATTTATTTTTGAGAGAGAGAGGGAGAGGAAGAGAAAGAGAGAGAGAGAGAGAGAGAGAGAGAGAGAGAGAGAACGAGCAGGGGAGGGACAGAGAGAGAATTCCAAGTAGGCTTCACACTCAGCACAGAGCCTGACTCGGGGCTCGATCATGACCTGAGCTGAAATCGAGTCAGACGTTTAACTGACTAAGCCATCCAGGTGCCCTACAGTTGAGATTTTTTTAAGAGCAGATTTAAGTCTGATAAGAATATGTTTTAATGAAAACTTTAACCAAACCAAAGATTAGCCAAACTGCATATCTCTTATTTTGCTGCTATTAAGATATATTTCATCTCTTAGCCATCTGGTTCACCTTTTCCAGTTTTTTCCTAATTTTAAAATAGGTGTTTTAAAAATTAATAGATGTCTACCATTTTAAATTTTAAAAGAAGAAAAAAAGGAAAACATAATAGATCCTATAAATCAATGACCAAAACTTTTGCTTTCATTGAAGCTTTATAATTTTACTGGTTAGCAAATACTAGAACTTAGTATTCTTTAGTTGGCAAAATAGCATTGGTTTTCCTCCCCCCTCACTTTACAAATAAAAATGTAAATTAGAAAATGAAAATGACCCATGATTTCAGTGTTCTTGTTTCTGATACAAAGAGACCATTGTAGGAAAGGAGTAGAGATATTAATTTTATAAGGAAAACTGTTTTAGTCAATCTATTTCTGTTGTATTGGATGGTAGCAACAAATTCTGTAGGCTAAATACCTACAATACATATATCTCCCGTTTTGCTCTTTAGTGCTTCAAGCTTCTAAATCCTATTAACAGCTGTCAAAACCTGGTAAACTATTTAGATGCTTTCACAATTTGTTTAATTGGATAGTTAGAAAATGGCATGCTAGAAAAGCCCACCCCCCCTTTCTTTTAGCCTGGCTGAACATCTGTAGCATTAGGGCCTCATTATCTCTGAATTGGCATAGCAAATCAGTGGCATCATTAAAATGCCACATTAAGATGATTAAGCTTCTTTGTTATCCAGTTGACTTTTGCATGTGCTGAGGATTTCATGGTTATGACCCCTAATCCTTGTAAAACACTTAAACAACATCACCCTTTTGTGTCTTCCCTGTTCAAGAGCCTCTATCTTGTTTTGCCCCTTCTCACAATATCTCTGGCAAACTTAAGGCTATTACTCCAAGCTTTGTCCTTCTTTGAGTTGGATTCTGAGATCCATAATTCAGAGTGGAAACTCAGAACCCCCTTTCTGCACTGGGAAATTCCTACTAACGTGCTATCTAAGACATCCAAGTTGCCTGTTCCATTTGCCATCTTTGATAGGTTCTTCTCTCCAACTGAGCATTTTATGTGCCTGTAAAAACAAACTGAGGCACAGTTGGCTGAGAGTGCTATTGCCCCTGAAGGATTTAGATGTTGGATCCTTTCCAAGACCCATTGTTTTTGCAGTGTCTCAGGTGAAACCAAAAATGTCTACTCTGGAGTGCAAGCCTTTCATGTGATAACCATCACCCCAGGAAATGAAACCATGTGCATCAGCCCCAGTGAGCCAAGCCTTTGTTCTCTTCAGCCTACAAAATTCTCTCTGGGGTGTGTGTGTGTGTGTGTGTGTGTGTGTGTGTGTGTGTTAGTGTATGTCATCTTCCTAAGAGGCCTCCATAACATAGACAAAGATGGGAGCAATTGTACCCCAGAGTAGCTCCTTTAGGAAGAAGTTCAGTTTAATCTAATTTTCTATGGGTTAGATTCAATTTAGACATATTTTTCCCCCCTCTGGGAATGTTAAGCAATTACCTTTATCAGCAATTTGTGGTTTGGTATGTTCTCTTCTCCACAAGTTCACTTATAAAAAATTTACTCAGGAAGCCTTTAACATTTTTTACTATGAAATATATCATACACACAGAAAGGCAAATATAATTACATGTATAGTTGAAAGAATAACTACAAAACAAGAATCCATGGACCCACCACCTGAATTAAGAAATAAAATATTGCTAGTGCCTGTGAAGATTCTTGATAGTATTTTATTTTTTTTAATTTTTTAAAATGTTTATTTATTTTTTTTTTTTAATTTTTTTTCAACGTTTTATTTATTTTTGGGACAGAGAGAGACAGAGCATGAACGGGGGAGGGGCAGAGAGAGAGGGAGACACAGAATCGGAAACAGGCTCCAGGCTCTGAGCCATCAGCCCAGAGCCCGACGCGGGGCTCGAACTCACGGACCGCGAGATCGTGACCTGGCTGAAGTCGGACGCTTAACCGACTGCGCCACCCAGGCGCCCCTTAATGTTTATTTATTTTTGAGAGAGACAGAGACAGAATGCAAGTGGGTTAGGGGCAGAGAGAAGGAGACACAGAATCTGAAGCAGGCTCCAGGCCCTGAGCCATCAGCACAGAGCCTGATGTGGGGCTCGAACCCACAGAGCTGTGAGATCATGACCTGAGCCAAATTCAGGCGCTCAACCGACTGAGCCACCCAGGCGCCCCTTGATAGTATTTTAAGTGGCAATTTAAGTTGTGTGCCTAAGAAACCTGATACATATGATAGGAAACTGGAATTTACAAAAGTAAGATATGAAATTATTCACATTACAAAAGGTTTATTTACTTTACAAAACCTTCCGGATATTGTTGGACAGTTCTTCACTGTATTTAACTATTTCTTGCCAGATCTTTAATATTTTCTACTTTTAGGGGCCCCTGGGTGGCTCAGTTGGTTAAGCATCCAACTTTGGCTCAGGTCATGATCTCGCAGTTCATAGATTCAGAACCCGCATCGGGTTCTGTGCTGACAGCTTAGAGCCTGGACCCTGCTTTGAATTCTGTGTCTCCCTCTCTCTCTGCCCCTCCCCACTCACTCTCTCTCTCTCTCTCTCTCTCTCTCTCTCTCTCTCTCAAAAATAAATAAACATTAAAAAAAAATTTTTTAAGGATTTTCTGCTTTCACTAACAGTTCACATGTTGCCAGTTACTGACAACTGAAAATCATAGAAAAATGAAGAGAAACATCTCTGGATGTATAATTTAAATCAGTGGAACAATATTATTGGTTTTACATGCAACACTTTATGAACATATCACCTATATTAAGGTGAATCTGTACAGGCTTAGTGATATGCTAAATATAAGGGAGAGTGAGGTAGGTATATGAGAAAGCACAGAAACAAGAGAATTTTTTTTCTACTTTAGAGTATCAAGGAAGACTGCATGGAAGAAATGGCATTTAAATAGCATCTGGAAGTTTGAATCAAACGTTGATGTCAGAGAAGGGCATGTTAGGTATGGAAAAGACTAGAGAAGAGGCTTGGAAAACTGCAATTAGATTGCTGCTATACTTCTCAAACTTTAATGTGCATAGGAATCCTTGAGGGTTTTGTTAAAATGCAAATTTTGATCCAGTAAGTCTGGGGTGAGACCTGAGAGTCTGCATTTCTAATAAGCTCCCTGGGGATGCTGGAACTGCTGATCCAAGGACTTCATTTTGAGTAGCAAGGCTCTAGTCTAGAAAAAGTGTTGATTCAAGAAGACTAGTGAGAAATGAGATGATTGGGAAGGCTCAGGGCAGGTTCTGGATAGGCCCTTGATGGTCTTGCTAAGGAGTTTAGACTTTGTTCTAGAAGTAGAATGAAATCATAGAAAGTTTTTGAAAAAGATTTTTAGTGCTACAGGTTGATTAATCTGGAAATAAGATATAGTATAAAATAGAGGTCACATATACTGTGGGCCATTTAGGAGGCTAATGCAGTGGTATATTCATGTACTAAGTATTTATTATGTATGTACTTTATGCAGAATACTGTGTCAAACTAGAGAGTGGCAGTTCTCAAACTCCATTGTATACAAGATCTACTACCCAAAGAGCTAGGGGCGCCTGGGTGATTCAGTCGGTTAAGCGTTAGACTCAATTTCAGCTCAGGTCATGATCCCAGGTTTATGGGATCAAACCCTGCATCAGGCTCCAAGATGAGTGTGGAGCCTGCTTCAGATTCTCTCTCTTTCCCTCTGCCCCTCTCCCCATCTTGTGGGTGCTCTCTCTCTCTCTCTCTCTCAAATAATAATCATAATAATAACAATGATGATGATATTTACTGGGGCACCTGGGTGGCTCAGTCGGTTGGGAGTCAGACTTTTGATTTTGGCTTAGGTCATGATCTGACCTGTTCATGAGATGGAACCCCATGTTGGGCTGCACATGCACTCTCTCTCTCTCAAAATAAAAAATAAATTAACTTTTAAAAAAAAGATTTACCTACGGAGCATATTTTTAATGCATATTTCCAGTCTCCACATCAAATTAGTAGACCCCCAAAATTTCTATGTTAAAACCTCACAGTCTTGTATCAACAGATACAAGTTAAGCAGTGTCACAGGGGATACTGAGTTAAAAAAAACAAACCTGTGTAACTTCTGACCTCAGATAGCTTACATGACCACATGGGAGATGAAGTAAATTTATAAATAATTCAGAGAAAGAAGGAACAGATTATTTTGCAGCTGGGAGTGGGGTGAGGATCAGTGTGTGTGTGTGTGTGTGTGTGTGTGTGTGTGTGTGTGTCAGGGGGGAGATGGCATACTAGTTTTGGCTTTAAAGGATCTGTAGGATTTGGACCCACCCGTGACAACATTAGGGAAAGATCTTGTATGTAAGCAGTGGAAATAATAAAAGCAAGAATATTTAGAAGTTGTTGAGTTTGGTTAAAGAGATCTGAGAATTCAAAATCAACATTACAAAGACGGGGTGGAGCCAGATACTGAAAGCCCCTTTAAATTCTTTCTGAGTTTGGACTTTATTTTGTTGGCAGTATAGTATTGAAGAATTTTCACGTGGCCATGATATGACCAGAGCTATAGTTGAGGAAGAATAGTGTGGTGGTAGTGTATAGGATGAACTGGAAAGAAGAGAGAAAGGAGGCAAGGAGAATAAAGTGGAGAGCATTAAGTTCCTGAGATTCAGGATACTAGGAATGCACAATAGTGGGGAGGAGAAACAGAACTGGAGAGAGGATACAAAAATAGAACCAAGGGATGATTAAATGTGGGGTACAAACAAGAGGAAGGAAAGATGTCTGTAAGGAGTCTAGCCTAAGTAACTGGAAAGATACTTAGGAGGCCTTATAGATTAGAGGACTGAAAGGGGGGAGAAAGATTACACCTGGAGATATATATATTTGGGAGTTAATCACAGAAAATACTAGTTGAAGCCTGAATAGTAGATGAAATTGCCACAGGGGAGGGGATGTAGAGGGAAGAAAAAACAACATTATAGGCCGTATTTATGAGGCAGAGGGAGGGAAAAGAGCTAGAAAAAAAACACAGCAGAAAGGTAAGGAAAGAAGTTACGGTTTCACTGAACAAATAGTATAGAAGAATGAATGGTGGTCAATAGTGTCAAGGGCTACAGAAAAGCTGGGGAGAATGGCACACAAAAGGCCAGTGGATTTAGGAATCAGGACATTATTGATGCTCTTCAGGGGAGTAGATTCAGTGAATTATGGAAGCGGAAACCCAGTTAGAGGCAATTTTACATCAATTTTGGGAATATACAGGCAGAAAGCATAGCATACTTTGTAGTAAATTTGTCTAAAAAGGAGTATTGAAAGAGGATGAGAGGCTAAACTAAATTGCACTGCGAATGGAAAAGAGGAATTAGCATCCAGAGAGCCTGAGGACATAGAATCTATAGGTCTTGCAGACTGAATTGATGTGGAGACTGAAAGGAAAAGGATTCCATTTTTAAGACTTGGAAACTGGAAGAAGGAAGATGCCATTTGGAAATATAACAAAGTCATAAATTAGAAGCAAGCTTGGGTTCAAAGATGATTTTAAACATGATTGATTTTAGACAAGTTTGACTTTAGACATGATTTTAATATTTTCAAAGGATACTAAGTAGCAGAATGCTCCCCTTTCTTCTGCAATAAATCTTCCTCCCAAGAGATGGAATGAATCTCTTCATTAGAGCAGACAAGTGTCTGTGCCAGTCGTTTTGGTGGACTGTATTTGGAGGCTGAGACCCAATAATGTCTCAGAAATCCCATTCATATCTTAGATACTAATGTTTTCTAATGTTCAATTCTGTGTATCTTTACATGGTAAATCATGATGAATTGTTGATCCCAGTAACCATGCAGAGAGGCCATTCAGGTCTTTCATCTAAAAGTAGTAACTCTCCTGGGCTGCCCGGGTGGCTCAAAGTGGTTGAGCATCTGACTCTTGATTTTGGCTCAGGTTCATGAGACTGAGCCCTGTGTCGGGCTCTGCACTGACAGTGTGGAACCTGCTTGGGATTCTCTCTCTCATCCTGTCTCTCTGCCCTTACCCAGCTTGTTCTCTCTTGAAAGAAAGAAAGAAAGAAAGAAAGAAAGAAAGAAAGAAAGAAAGAAAGAAAGAAAGAAAAGGAAAAGCAAAGAAAAGAAAAGTACGAGTTCCAAGGCAAACCAACAACTGTACCAGGAACTCTTGGTCCATTAAGTCCAACGGACTTCCCTAATACTCTGTCCATGAGTCTCTTATGCTTTCCCTTAGGGCTCTGGGTCTCAAATACCATATTCCTTGTTCTACAGCTAAATCCTAAGGGACCAAAGCCAAGATTTTCTCTTGGGCCAGGTTGGTGTGGTATTGAGTTCTAGATCAAGCCCAATAAGCCAAAGTCCTGAGGGAAGTAGCAACTCTCTTTTGTCCTGCCATTTTCAGAAAGACCCAACACATTTATCTTCCTAGTTTTTAACTGTCACTGACCATGGAATGGCTCAAGTTTGCTCATATTAACATTTTATAACCAAAATGAAAAGGATCTTTTTCTGCGGGCCCCTATCTGCTGTTTTTGGTTTTCAGTAGCTGAAGTTTTCCGTTGAGGTTCTTTTAAACGCCTACATGCAAACTGAAGAGCACTCAAGCTTTGGTGGGATATCACCCACAGCTGGAGTGATGGAGGAAGGGAGGAGGGTACAAGCCTCAGGTGCATCCTTCTCTTAAAAAAAATTTTGTTTTAAAAAGCAAAACCACTTGAGCAAACCAATTCCATCTGAAAGCAGGTAAGACCTATCCAGAGAAAGAAGGGAATGAACCTCTTTCCATGTGGAAATGGATATGGATTCATGTATGACCCAGATGTACAGAATGGACAAATTTGAAAAATGTTTGACTGATCCTATAGCCTTGCATCTCTTCTAACCAAAGAGTGAAAGGCTATGAACCATGAACTGTGGTGAGAAGCAGAGGAACAGTGTTGCAGCAATGGCTCCTCGGTTGGTGGTTAGGCCCTGTCTTGCTCTATTAAGCAAACACAGTTAATATAGATAAAAGGTAACCTTGATAGAAGTGAAAATTGAAACTCGAGTTGAAGGTAGCAAGCCAGGCACAGCTGCAGTTGTACTTCCTCCTGTGTGGCAACAGGAGCTCTGCACTCACTGGTGTTTTTTTGGAAGGGATGCAGTTTTTTTAAAATATCTTTTCTTCAGAGTGTTTTGGTTTTTAATGTCTTCACCATTGATGAGAGAGTGGAATATGTTAGTAAGAAGCCACTTAGACTTTCTACATCTAGTGTGTGAGGTCAAATCCACGTTCAGCATTCTAATCACACCTCTGCTATTAAGTGGCTGTGTAACCTTGGACAAATCACTGAAAATATCTCTGGTGTCAGATTTCCTTATCTGAAGGACAAAAGGGGGTTGGATTAGATGATCCCTAAATTCCCTTCCAGCCCTAAAATTCCATTGACTTATAATTCCTCATGAGGAAGCATAACTTCCAATTTCTAAGAACAAATGTTGGGAAAAGTAAGCAGTTTATCTTATATATGAAAAGTCCCTTGCAAATGTTTATTAAGATTAATATCAGGCAAATATTTAGGTGTTATCAGTGTCACTACATATATTTGCCTTCTTCACTTCTATGCTCTTCAACTCAAGAGTGTGGCAACTCTTTTTAAGAGACTGCCTGGTTAGCAAATTCTTTTGGGCCAGTCCCTCCTCTCCTCTCCAGTTCTATATAGTTCCAGGATCTTGAGTTTCATCCTCTCTAACATGGGTACAGGTGCCTTTCCCCTTGTTTAGGTTGAGCTCTATTTACCTGTGTCAATGAAAGTGACTCCTTAGAAGATTATGTTAAAGAATTACTTCTCCTTTTATCTTTCTCAACAGTATTTCACTAGTACTGCCAGCTTCCTCTATATTCAATGTTGTTTCTTTATCAGTTCCAAGAGAAACAGAGAGATAAGACTCTTTTTAGCAGTGCATATACATGGAAGGGGAAAAGGCAAAGCATGGCTTAAAATGAGAAAAACCATAACAACTATTCAACTCTCACTCTTAGTGGCTTAAATTGAATGCATTTGAAGGACTGAAACAGTATTTTCTTTTTGAAACCAAAGAGCTCCATCACCTTACCTTTTAACTGCGGCCACCAAAAAAGGTACTAAATCTGAGAACCTTTCTTCTCCCCCGGTACTGGAGAAGAGTTGCTCAAAATGTTTTTTTCATGGTCGCTTTGAGCAGTGACAGCTAAATCTATTCTGTCTCATTTTCTGGATGGTGCAAGTTATTGTCACGTGTGTGTGTGTGTGTGTGTGTGTGTGTTTCCCCCTGACTGTGGTTCTGAATTCAGATAATGAGTGATCATCCTAATGGTGCTTTCTTATTTTGTAGATGTACAATATTATGTTAACTTCATTTGGTATTTGATTGTCAGTTGTGGGTCTCTCTCTTTGAGCTGCTTTGATAGCTCCAAATACAATCATTGTTCATTCCTTGCATTTTCCTGCCTGCAGATGATTCAATGAAAGTGAAAGATGAATACAGTGAAAGGGATGAGAATATTTTAAAGCCAGAGCCCATGGGAAATGCAGAAGAGCCTGAAATTCCATACAGCTTTTCGAGAGAATATAATGAATATGAAAACATTAAGTTGGAAAGACATGTTGTCTCGTATGATAGTAGCAGGCCAACCAGTGGCAAGATGAACTGCGATGTGTGTGGACTCTCCTGCATTAGCTTCAATGTCTTAATGGTTCATAAGCGGAGCCATACTGGTAAATAAGTTTCCTTCATCCATTCTTCTGAAAACTGTCCTAATGCAGCCATGTGAGAAATGAAATGGTGGAATTTGGGACTTTTGATTACTTTCATTGATTTTTGCTATAATACTGATGTACCTCCCCCTCTCTGCATTTTCATTTACCCAGTGATTTTCATTCCTGCTTTACTATGCATTTGGCAAACATTGCATATGCCATGAATAAAAACACTATAGTAAGCACAGTGTTCTAGGTCAGCCAAATATTTTTCTTCAGCTAATAAGTAGGAGTTGAATTTTGTGATATGCTTCTTAAGCATCTTTCATACATTTTTGCATAACTTTTTGAAAAGCAGACCTCCTTATTATATCGGGTTCAAATTTGATAGATGAAAGGATATAGTTTTTATTATCAGTTTAAAATTTTTATCTTCAGACAAATAAACAGCCAGTCTATAGAACTGCATACAAACACAACAGTCCCATTGAGCCCAATAGATTCCATCTGACATTTGATATGAAATTTTAAAAAAGAGGTATTTATGGCCCTCAATACCTTATTAGAGTTTGAGTATGTGATTCTTTTTTTCAGATTGAGATTATATTCAAACAGAATGCTAAGTAATGTTACAAATTTACATCTAGAAAGCACTTCTAGAGCTCTTTCTCCCCCTCCCCACCCCCCCCCACTCTGATCCAAGACGATACCTAAAATAGCCTTACTAGATGAATGCTTTTTCTCTTCTACAGAGAAAATTCTAGAAGTAAATTGTATGCTTGCCTTGAAATATAGTTCCCAGCTGATCCCAATGTGATATGAACAGATATTGTCTAAAAGATGAGCTTTTGCCATAGGCGTCTAATCTGTGCATATGCTTTGCCACTTGCTGGGTGATCAGAAGTCTCCTTTTTGTCCTTTTTAAAGGTGAACGCCCATTCCAGTGTAATCAGTGTGGGGCATCTTTTACTCAGAAAGGTAACCTCCTCCGCCACATTAAACTGCACACAGGGGAAAAACCTTTTAAGTGTCACCTCTGCAACTACGCATGCCAGAGAAGAGACGCACTCACAGGTCACCTTAGGACACATTCTGGTAAGTGAGAGCAATGAGCATTCCATATCTAGTAAATTTGTGTTTCTTAGTGCCCATTGAGGAAACTAGAAAGAGTTAAGTATGGAGGTTTTAATCCGTCATTCCTGTTCTGAAGGGTTACAACAGCAGAGACCTCTAGGGCTAATTACACTTCCATTAAGGCATTAATTGCTCTCCGTCTGGCTCAATGGAGATGATCATCTCCTCACCATCCTTGTTCCCTTAGAGAACAACACAGTCAGACAGGAAGAGCCTGCCCTATAAAAATGCCTTTTAAAATTTTGTGAAAAAATTATAGTCATTGGTATTTTCTTATGGTAAACTTTATTAAGAGATTATTTTCCTAAGAAACACATGCACACACTTTTCATTCAGAAGTCTGGACAAGCAAATGATGTACAGTTTGCAAACTGAGTGTAATTAATTGTCAGATGGTTTCTTTTGGCCATTCTGAGCTAAAAAATTTTTAATTGGGATATAACTGACAATGTGACATTGTATTAGTTTTAGGTGTACATGGGGTAAATTTCTTAAACCTGACTTTTTTCTTGATCAGCCTATTTATTTTTAATCTCTAGAAGATGAGCAGAATGAAAAAAAAACAAATAACTATGTTCTATCTTAATGTTTTCACATTTTATTTTAACCAAGCAAGATAATAAATTTTTTTTTCAACATTTAGAATTTCCCTCCTAGAAAACTAAAACTGAGTTTATTTTCAAATTTGGGACCTCATGTTCTTGATGTTATCTGGCAAACTTTTAATTGAAAAAAAAAAAAAGTTTGTTTTTATGTCAATCCACGTACTGCTTTGACTAAAACCCAGCCCCAAACCCACAACTGGTCACAATTCAGAGACTAAGGATTAAACAAATCAGCCCCAGCGAAACCCACCATGAGAGGTATTAAGTGGCAAAAGAAAGGTTTCATTTACAGCTCATCATTCAAAGTAATGAATTAAAGATGAGTTTAATCCAAAAAATTAGAACAGTCTTGTCTATTGCTTTTTTCAAGTAAGATCCAAATACAGTGGTCATTTTTGAGATAGATTCTAGAGGACCCCAATTTATGCAGAACACTTAAAACATTTTTAGCCCTAGCAAACCTGCGTTCATTTTAATTTGGGATTCCAGAGGGATTGTTTAGTGCTTTATGTCCCAAAGACTCTGTTTTAAACAGAGCAAGAAGATTAAAAAATAAAAGTCTCAGTTCCTAAAACTCTGACAAATTCTTAGGGTACACTTTATCCACAAATCAGAAAAACCAGCCCTGCACAGTTGAAATTATTACTTACATATTTTAAGCAATAAAGCACTTGGAGGAGTTGGGAGGACAAAGGTGGTTTGAATTGTTGAGGAAATTTTGCTTTATCTCAGAAATTAAGATAAAGTCATTTTTGTAATTCATTCTTATTTCTATTATTCAAAAATATCTTCAGTTAGCTCAGTTTTTATTGATTTAGCCCAGATTTCACTATAGCCACTTGGCAAGGATAAGCTAAATTTATCCAAATATGTCAATGCTCTGAAAAGGCCATCAACTGGCTGAATGGCTAACTCCCAGCATTCTTTACTTACAAGCCAGATGGATGTCACAAAATAAGGAATCTCTTTCTGTTTCATTTTTAAGCCACACAAACCTCCTTGAAGAATAAAAAGGCCCTATATATTTTCCTAAAGAAAAAGATTGGATCTGGAGCCAAAACACCATGCTCAGCGATAGTCATTATATCCAAATCCTTTCATTTGTGAAAGGAGGCTGTCCTTCCGAAGAAAACTCTAATGTGACCATAACCTGATTTTAGTTTATTAAATTTAAAAGTAGTATAGATGCAAAAATATCCAAATATCCTGGCTTCTCTCAGCAGTCTCATTCCTAAAGGATAGTTTGCATAGGACCCCAAGACATCATTTATTCTGTAACCGTGAGGATCACTGAGTGCCCCTTGTGCTCTCCTTATAGTCGAGAAACCCTATAAATGTGAGTTTTGTGGAAGGAGCTACAAGCAGAGAAGTTCCCTTGAGGAGCACAAGGAGCGCTGCCGTACATTTCTTCAGAGCACGGACCTGGGTGAGACTGGTGAGTTCATGCAACACTCGTTCTATCTGCATGTAGTGAGCATCTGCTCTTCTAGGTGGTGGGATATAGTAGTAAGTAAAACAAACAAACAAACAAACATCTGCCCTCACAGTTTATATTTCAGTGGAGAAAGGCAGACCATAAGCAAAGCAAATAAGTAACATATACAGTTTCTTAGAAGATAGTTAAGTATTATGAAGAAAAATGAAGCAAGGAGGTACCTAGGTGGCTCAGTAGACTAGGCATCCAACTCTTGACTTCAGCTCAGGTCATGGTCTCATGGTTCTTGGGAATGAGCTCCACAGCACAGAGCCTGCTTGGGATTCTCTCTCCCCCCTCTCTCTGCCCCTCCTCTGCTCATACTCCCTCTCCCAAAATAAATAAATAAACTTTAAAAAAGAAAGGATGGAAGAAAAGGAAAGGGAAAGAAGAAAAAAGAAAAGAAAAGAAGAAGAAAAATGGAGCAGCTACTGGGGGCAGAACCTGAGTCAGGGAGCTGACATTTTAACAGGCTTAAAGGGACAAAGAGAAAGCCCTGCAGATAAGGAGGAAATAGCAAGTGCAAAGGCCCTGGGGCTTGAGTTTGACAAAGTATAAATAGTCCTGTGTCTCTGGAGCAGAGTGGGTAATAGAACATGTGGCCAGAAAGGAAAGGGGAAACCAGATCTTATCAAGCCTTGTGGGCTACTATAAAGGCTGACTTTTACTCTGAATGAAATTGAAGATCTTCAAAACATTTTGAAATGAAAGGTAACAATTTTCTCATTAAAAAAAAAATCACTCGGGGCGCCTGGGTGGCGCAGTCGGTTAAGCGTCCGACTTCAGCCAGGTCACGATCTCGCGGTCCGTGAGTTCGAGCCCCGCGTCGGGCTCTGGGCTGATGGCTCAGAGCCTGGAGCCTGTTTCCGATGCTGTGTCTCCCTCTCTCTCTGCCCCTCCCCCGTTCATGCTCTGTCTCTCTCTGTCCCAAAAATAAATAAACGTTGAAAAAAAAAATTTAAAAAAAAATCACTCTACTTGCTATTGAGAATAGATTGTATTTGCAGCAAAATTGGGAATTGTTTGAGAGTCCAGTTAGGAAGCCATCGTAATAATTCAAGCAGGAGAAAATTGTGTCTTGGTAGTGGTAGAGGTGGTGAGAAATGTTCTAATTCTATATATACTTTAAAGGTGGAGCCAACAGGATTTCCTAACAGATTGATGTGGGATGTGATGAAGAATGCAGTTGCATGGGGCACCTGGGTGGCTCAGCTGGTTAAGTGTCCAACTTCAGCTCAGGTCATGGTCTCGCAGTTCATAGGTTCAAGCCCTGTGTCAGGCTCTGTGCTGACAGCTCAGAGCCTGGAGCCTGCCCTTACCCCACTCATGTTCTGCCTCTCTCTCTCTCTCAAAAATAAATAAACATTAAAAAAAAAAAAGAATGCAGTTGCCATTAACTGAAAAAGCAATTGAGAGTAGAGTGGGTTGAGGAGTGGCTAGGGCAAAGTCAGTTAAAACTACAAGGATTTTCTTTGTCCAAGGCCCCAAAATCATATATTTGTCTACTCCTATGATTTACTGTGATGCTTATCTTTGCCTTTGGGAGTTTCACATTTTATTTAGTGTTTTGAATTATATGCCTAGGAGAAATTGGTTGAAATACTAGATGCCTTTCCATATATCAATTATGGTTTTATTTCCTTTTCATTCTTCAGTTGAAATAGCATGAAACTTCTTTGTGTCACATCTCTGCAGTTGTCCTTTGTCCCATCCAGTTGACCATCATCCTGGTTCTGCAGCTTGGGTTGTCTGACATTTTCATTCGAATACTTGAACCGGTTGCATATTCAGAGTATCAAACCCTGAGGGGATTTGCTGTTTGACAGCAGTAGGTGCAGTTGAGTGGTTTGAAGGTTCTAAAGCAGAAAGATTACAAAAGTATGACAGAAATAATGGGAAATGGAGTGGAAATCATAAGTAGCTTAGCTGTACCTATTTTGAGTGAGAGGAAACTTTTGTTTTAGATAAAGCCTATTTTACAGTGTTAGGAACTGGCCAACTGAATTCCGTTGGTTTGCACGCTTCTGCTTTTTATCCTGATGGCATCTTTGGTTTTATCAAGGAGTTGGATTTCCTCCTTATTTCTAAAGAGAAATGTTTGCAACAGACAGTACTCTTAACTGTGAGACATTCCCAAGTTATCAACATCAATTGTATTCCAAATAGAATTATTGTATTTAAAGCTAGAAGGTTAAAGAGAGCATCTAGTCCTACCATCCCATTTTAGACATGAGGATATTGAAACTCATCAAAAATTCAGTGACTTGCTTAAAAATCACTAGAACTTTTCATGTTCCCATGGTTAAATATATTTTTTATTTTCAAAAATTCATTGCAATATAATTCACTTACCATAAAAGTCACCTTTTAAAATGTACAATTCAGGGGCGCCTGGGTGGCTCAGTCAGGTAAGCATCTGACTTCAGCTCAGGTCATGATCTCACAGCTTGTGAGTTCAAGCCCCATATCAGGCTCTGTGCTGACAGCTCAGAGCCTGGAGCCTGCTTTGGATTCTGTCTCCGTCTCTCTGCCCCTCCTACCCCCTGCGCGCGCGCGCACACACACACACACACACACACACTCTCTCTCTCTCTCTCTCTCTTTCTCTTAAATATAAATAAACATTAAAAAATTAAAGTGTGCAATTCAGTAGTTTTTAACATATTCACAAAGTTATACAACCATCACCACTAATTCCATAACATTTTCATCACTCTCAAAAGAAACCTTGTACCCATTAGCAGTCATTCCCTCTTCCCCCTCTCTTTAGCCCCTGGCACCCACTGATCTACTTTCTGTCTTTATGGGTTTGCCTATTCTGAATATTTCACATAATTAGAATCATATAATACATGGCCTTTTATGTCTAGCTTCTTTCACTTAGCATAATGTTTTCAGGGCTCATCCATGTTTAGCATGTATCAGCACTTCATTCCTTTTTTATGGCCAAATAATATTCCGTTATATGGATTTACTGCATTTAAAATACAAATCTATTTATCAGTTAATAGACATTTGTTTTTTTTTCCACTTTGGGAAAATATGGCTTGATTAGCTATTTTTTAAGGTTATACATTATCTGGTTAGTAAAAGAAATATGGTAACACACATATGAGTAGACACACACATATGCATGTATGTATGTCTTGATTCTCTTGGAAGTAGGGGAAAAGTCAGTACACTATCCCCTATGAGTAGCAAGTTCAAAATTATGGATTTTAAAGTAAGGTTACCATCTCATTTCCCATATCCACAATCATTTTTAGGAATTTCAAATTAGGAAAGTATCAAAGAAATATTTTAGCTGTCTTCAGTGGCTTAAGGTGATTCAGGAAATGCTGAAATACAGAAGTTGAGTTAATTTGCATTTCATAGGGTGGTTTGATGGATGCATGCAACATACTTTAAGTTTCAGTAAAAATAAACAAATAAATAAAGGGTTAACTGAGTCAGCAAGTTTTAATTTTTGTTGTTGTTGTTTAAAACAAGTATGTTGTAATGGTGGTTTCATGTTACAAAATGTTTAAAGTCAGTTTAATCAAGTATAATAAATACTGCATGTCAGTCAATATATTATTCTCTTTTATATTTCAAATAGTTCCCATGATTTTTCCTGAATTCCAAAATGTAAACATTAAAAAAAAAATAATTTTTTTAAGTTTATTTATTTTTTTTTTAGTAATCTCTACACCCAACATGGGCCTCAAATCCATGACCCTAAGACCAAGGGTCATGGGCTCTTCTGAGTGAGCCAGCCAGGTGCCCCCAAAAACATAAAGAATGTTTATCCATACAAGCCAATCTTTTTTTGGGGGGGGTGGTGTTGAGAGAGAGAGTACAAGGGGGGAAGGGACAGACAGAGAGAGAGAATCTTTAAAAAAATTTTTTTTATGTTTATTTATTTTTGAGAGAGAGAGAGAGAGAAAGAGCATGAGCGGGGGGGGGGGGGGGGGGCGGAGAGAGGGAGACACAGAATCTGAAGCAGGCTCCAGGCTCTGAGCCATCAGCACAAGAGCCTGACGTGGGGCTTGAATTCACAGACTGCAAGATCATGACCTGAGCCGAAGTCGGACGCTTAACCTACTAAACCACCCAGGCACCCTGAGAGAATGTGTGTGTGTGTGTGTGAGAGAGAGAGAGAGAGAGAGAGAGAGAGAGAGAGAGAATCTTAAGCAGGCTCTATGCTGGGCATCCCATGACCATGAGATCATGACCTGAGCTGAAATCAAGAGTTGGATGCTTAACTGACTGAGCCACCCAGGTGCCATACCAAACTTTAATTACTGCCACTGCTTCCTATATGGTTTCCATTTTTGTTTCCTTCTTAAAATTGGGAGTCCCGGTCTGGATATCATGTTCCATTCTGAGCCTAACCAACATAGTATCACCAGTGGTATATCTTATCCCTTCATCCCTAGTTTTTAAAGTAATGATAGTAGTAATGTGCTACTGTGGGTATAGCATTTATTCATCAAGTACTTATTTTTTTTAATTTATTCATTTATTTTGAGAGCAAAAGAGAGTGTGAGTGGGGGAGGAACAGAGAGAGAGGTAGAAAATCCTAAGCAGGCTCCACACTATCAGCACAGAGCCCAATGCAGGGCTTGATCTCATGAACCGTGAGATCATGACCTGAGCCAAAATCAAGAGTTGGATGCTTAACCTATTGAACCACCCAGGCGCCCCCATTAAGTGCTTAGTGTAAATTGAAGTGCAGCCTAGTCTAAGACCCAAGCTTTGAGACAGACCTGCTCCCATCAGGAAGCAGGTCTTTATGGAAGCAGAACAGATAAAAAGACCTTGGACTGGAGACCAGTTTGCAAAAGAATGTTGTGTTGGGAAATAGGACTTCTGGCCTCTTTTTATTATTATTATTATTATTATTATTATTATTATTATTACTCAGATAGCATTTGTTAGATTCTCTAGGTGCCAGAGCTGTGGCAGAGTTGTTTGTAAAAATGAATGAAAGTTTAGACCCTATCCTTGGAGAAATCACAATCCAACAAGGCAATGGGCATTTGATCTATTAATATAATACAAAGGTCTAAGAGAGGTACATGTGATACAGCTACTTCAGGCCAAGTGTTTACTCCAGACCTCATGAGTGACATCATCAAGATAATCCAATTCTGCTGTCTTAATGGAATGTATATGAAAAAAATAGAGAAGAACACGGATTTCATTTTCTCATTAGCTTGATTCTTATCCCAGAAAGGGACTAACAGCTGGCATAGAGATTCATTTAGCCTCATTTCACACAGATTATGAGTACTTGGAGCAGGACATATTTTTGTATGACAATGAGTTCTAGCAATAACAAGATTTTTAAAGTAATTGAATAATTATATTTATTTATGAATCTGGGAGTCACAACCTTTTATCCTCACTCTCATTGTTTCAGCTGAGCCAATACAAACATGAGAATTTTAGAATAAACTTATATTTTTCTCAAGGAGCAGACCAAAGAAAAAGTTTAAATGTTTTAAAAGTTGATTTTCCCAACTGATTTTTCTTCTTAAAAAGTGATACTATCTCACAGGTAGTATTCATTCTACTTGCTCAAAAAGGCAACAATTTTATGTAGCTTTTTTTGTTAGAACCTGCCTCAGTCTTTGATAGCAATCTTTTGTTAGACAATTCTCGTTACACAATAACACCCCTTTGTTCCACTGTCCATTAGCCACTTACTGACCACACCAGAGAAGAGACAGGAAGCAATGCCTCTTATTTGAGTTCCATTTAACACTTCAAGATCAAATGACAGATTTGGAACAAACACAAAAACACAACCAATTACACAGTTAAATCTGCAATCACTTTGAGATAGAAATTGCATCATGGAAATAGTTAACTGAAAGACAGACAATTAAGACTTGTGTGGCGATTAAAGGTACAAACCTGTTCTGTAATTATGACTTCATATTAGTTTTAATATTTTTTTCAACATGTCTTTAAAATCATTTTGCTAATGAAAATTGGTATAGCCACTATGTAGTAGGCAAGTGACATGAAGGGGAATTGATCCAGAATTACAGTCCTACCCCTATGCTCACTCATGAACCAAGTGTGTAAATTGCTTTTTGCCACTATCCCGTATTCCCCACACCCACCCCTTGCAACATTAAACTGCCAAACACCACCCAGGAACGGATTTCCTATTTCATCATTTAAACCCATTATCTTGTCCCCTTACTATCTTGCCAAACTGGTTTCCCTCCACTTACATTTTTGAGACATGATGTGGCAAGATAACAAGTCTAGACTCTATAAGTAGACAGTTGGGTCTTCAAGTTGAAGCAGAGGACCAAAAGCCAGTGGTCCTCTTTGTTTGCTTTTCAGTGTACTGCCTAAACTCCTCGTAATCCCAAAGAGATCCTCTAACTGCAGAGCATTTCTTTGTGTATTAAAGAGCAGACAGCAGCTGACCGATAACTGCAAGGCAAAAGACCTGCAGTTAGGGAAGAAAGAGTGCAGCACGTTCAATTGAAGTGTTAGCCTTTGCCTAACTTGCCGATTTGACAATGGTTAACTCAGTAAAGATGAACATAATCTCTAGAGCGTGTTCACATGTCCGGTGATGGTTGGGATCTTGGAGTTGCTATTTTGAGTGAACAAGCCAGAGAGGGGCTTAGGGGGACAGAAGCCCTCTCGATTCGCTTCAGAGGATTTCTTTCACTCTATTGTGGGAATGGGAAAGTCTCCACCCATGTCCCCAATTATCTGTCCATCCACACACTTCAGAATGTTATCTTTTTAAATGTCAGGCATTTGGCCACTGGTTTACAGAGTAAGATTTATCTAGAAATGACTGTCAAGAGGAGCTTGGTGAGTAACCAGGGATAAAAGATGATGTTATCTCGGAAGGTTGCCATTTAGTGACATGCCCTCATTACATTATTTAGGTCATGTATCCCCGCTCTAGCATCCTCCCAAATATAGAAGATATTGAGTATGTGTCCTCAGAAAGCTGCTTGTGGTAATTGATAGTGACTTGGTAAAATGTAGACAGTGACTACTGAGAGCTCAATGGGAAAACTAGGCTGGCAACATAATGCTTGGGGTGAGTCCTGGGGCTGAAGGCACAAGATCTCTGGGAGATGATTGGCCCATTAGAAGAGTGACTGAAGATACCAATACAAATAGGGGTAAAATGGGGATGGAATTAAAAATTCCCACAGGACTGTTTTTTACTCTCCTTTCGCTTTAAATCTTTCTGATAATAATACACAGTTGGGGGTAGGGAGAGGGCAGGGTGTGGATTTAATCCTCCCAAAGTTGCTCAAACCACAATGAATGTTCCCAAAGCACCCTTAGCTGTTTCTAAGAAAAAGCCTCCTTATAACAGCCTCAGGAACTGATTTCAAATCCCGGGCCTTTGTCTTTCATCTCTTTGCTCTTGGGGCTCAGGGTAGTGCCACATCTGGTGGTGGTTTGTGTGAAAGGAAATAATATATATAATAGTTTCCTGTTTGGTCATTTAAACCTGTCCCTGTGCTGGACAGAATTTGACCCACTTCACTCAATAGCAACGTGTCCTGTTGCTAAAGTACCCATTATTTACAATGGCCAGCCAGCCAAAGTGACAGTGCTTTACCACCAGCCCCAAAGCTGCCCAGGCCCCTTATTCCGACCCTTACTGTTTTCATTGACACATAGAGTGTTGTTAATAGCTTAAACCAGAGACTGGGACTTATTTCTTTGGAGCATATAATTATATTTGACAAGAAACTCACAAAGTCTAGTAAGTATGGTTATCATCCTCTTCTCTTAATCCTTTTTGGAGCCAGATTCCATTTTATTCCTGAATTTTAAAAACCGTGAGCTTTATAATTTATTGTGTAACGACCGGCAACCAAAAACTAAGACACGCTAATAATACAATGAAACATATTTGGTATTTTGAATTCTCTTTTTCTAATTTGACTTTGGTTTTCTTGCCCTGACCATAATTGACAGTCCTGCCCTGGAGGTTTTTCTCTTTTGTTTACTTGCAGAGGTGGCCAATTTTCTTCTCTCTGGGCATACCAATTTGTGGTACTGAATGTCTGAGAGACCATGGAATTTGTGACATTATTTCTGTATATTAGAATCTGTTCACACAGCAAACTCTTCAACTACGGAATGAGCACTGACCATCCCTAAATCTGTGCATATATTTGAGAAGAAAAAAATCCATTCTGCGGCCATCACTTGCTTTTTACTCTAGTCTCTTAAACTAATTTCAATTTCTTCTTCCTTAGAGACATTAGAAATGTATGGATACATCATTTTAGTTTGGACCTCCTGAAATGCTTATGATAAAACAGAGAGGAATGTTTGTAGTAACACAATATGATTATGGAGGACAGGAGTGAACAAACTGTGCCCCATGAGCCAAATGTAGCCAGCAGACTGTTTGTGTACGAGGTTTTTACATTTTTAAAGGGTGATGGGTTGGAGGAAAAATCAAAGAATATGGAACAGAGACTAGATGTGTCCCACAAAGTTGAAAATATTTACTATCTGGCCCTTTACAGAAAAGTTTTCTGATCTGTAGCTTGGGCTAGCATCGTTTGCTAAAGTATAAAGCCTTACATCTCAATCAGCTGGTATCTCTTTGAACTTTAGATACAGACTGTTATTGAGTACTACCTGCTATACCAGGGCAAATTATACTATACTTATTCCAATTTACTATTTAATCGATTAGATGTTAGCACTATCTATATATTCTAATGGTTTTCAATTCTGGCTGAATTTTAAAATCATCTGAAGAGCTTTAAAAATACTGTTGCCTAGGTGCCTACACCAGAGATCCTGATTTTAGGATCTGAAGGGGAAGCTGGGCATAGGTGTTTCCTACATTCTCTTCAGCTGATTCTAATGTTCAGGCAGGTCTGAGAACCACAGGCCTACACCATTTAGGGGTCTATTCGTGGATTAACAACTAGACCATATTCTTAGGCAGTTTTTATTTACATTGTTCATTAGAAATATAATAAAGATGCATTATACAAATTGCTCTTTAATTTCAAGACAGAAGTGTTGCTCAGGGAAATTCTGAGACAATTTTGAAATGTGAGGAGCATATGAAACAGATAATGCAGAGCCCAGAGAAATAGAATTTAAGAGATAGGAACTGAAAGGAACATGCTGGAAAAAAAGAAAAGGAAAGGAAAGAGAAAAGAAAACCACTCAGAATTACAATACACAAATCACTGAGTAGATTTCTTGCTGTCTGGGTAAGTGTATCTATTTTCAAAAGTGCTATTAACATAAACAGAACAGTAAATCTGGGGCACCATACTTTTTTTTTTTTTTTTTAAGTTGTTTAGAAGAATTATATCAGTCTGCAGGTGTCACACGCAGTTACTCAGAATCAGAAAGAAGGCTGATCGGGGGTTAGAAGATCTCCATCTATCTATCTTTTTGCAACCAACCACGTCCAGGCTGTTTATTTAATACTTCCTCTTGCTAATGAAGATACTGGTTGGGGATGGGTCGGGCTTTCCCATCTCAGCATAAGACTGCAAGATTTGAACGTGCCCCGGTGCTGGCTTCACTGACCACAGCAGGTACCCCGGGCAAGAATCTGAGCAGTAATAACAGGTAACAACAGAGTGTGCATCAGATGTCTGATACTTTTCCTTCCAGTTTATTTCCTTTTCTCCCTCATTTACCACCGTGTTCTTTTCCCTCTTCTTTTTACATTTTTCCAAACCAGCAAGTGCGGAGGCAAGACACATCAAAGCAGAGATGGGAAGTGAAAGAGCTCTCGTTCTGGACAGATTAGCAAGCAATGTGGCAAAACGAAAAAGCTCAATGCCTCAGAAATTCATTGGTAAGAATACAACCCTTTTTTTCCTGCTGTTGTTAGCAGATAGTTTAAATGAGATAACGTAGGATGCTTATATATTACACAGGCCCTTCCTAGCTTAATCTCTGTTAAAATAAGGTAATTGGTTTTCCATTGTACACTTTTATTCTTCATGCTTCATTTTGATACCTAGGGCAAATAGAATAAGATATTTTAACTGAATAATCTTAACTCCTGAAGATGGAAGTATTTGATATCCAATTTCCTAAATGGAGTTGGTGTTAAAAATGCTGTTCCTTCCTCTTCATTCCGAATGACATATGTTGCATGACAAAGTTTGTGCAATTGACACCAGTGAGATGTTTGAAATAGCATTTCTGTAACCTTTTGTAGTTATATTTTACAAGTTGGTTCTGTAATCGTGCCCAAACTTTTTTTCATGCTCTAAAACTTACTGCCATTCTTTCTTGAATTTGATTGAGGACTGGCTTTAAGAGAATGTGGTTGGGACAACATGGATTTAAATAACTAGGCTGGATTCAATCATTTGTCTTACAGGAGTTAATTTTTATGCCATTGGTTTTCACATTGTCAAACAATGGAGCAGAATGAGATGGCTAAAAAATAATTATGTTCATTAAAGTGTTAGGACTGCTGAACAGCAGAGATGTTTTGCCCAACTCTCCCAGATGTTTACATAAATGTGACCATGGTATTTAAAATAGATTTGTATTTGTGAAGAGGGCAGCTGAATTGAATGTATCAGTTTTGCTATAAATTGAAATTCAGTGATACTGAACAAAAATAGTTGTCACACGAAAATAGACCTCCCTCAACACCAGTAAAATTTTAGAGGACTGTCATTCTGTTTTTCCAAAGCTACTTGCTGCTATTGATTTCTCACTACAGTTCTTTTGTGCTTAATCTTCCCAATAGCTTTTACAGATATTACGTACCTACCTGGTTTTTAAATCTGGTTAAATTTTGTTATGGTCTAGGTCATTTTTTTACAGGCAGATATTTTATGTGAATTATAGAGATTTATTGAAAGAACTAATGTGTTTCAAAATTACCTAGCTTTGTATTTATGCTTATTTAGGTACTTATGCCTTCTTTATTTTATTTTGATTAGCTGAGAAGTTTTTGTATCCTTTTAATCACTTTAAGAATTGTGTCAGACTAAAGTTGGTGCATTTCAGTTTAGAAAGACACATCCGCCCCCCCCAACCCCCATTACCATTTCCCCCCTCCCTGGTGAGAAATGTCAAGGGGCATGTAGTGACTTCCATGTGGAGTTTAGGAGCAGTGGATCAATTGTGATTCCACGGCGCAATCTTAAGACATTGCTCATATATCTTTTGAGCTTGACTCCTGTGAAGAAGTTCTGACTGGAGTCAGAACAAAGGGAGAGTATAGTTGTTATTCTATGAGTGTAATTTACCTTGTAATTTATTTTGGGGAAAGTTTTGACTCTAGAAATGGCCGTACTTGATGTGGAGAGGGACATGGAGAGAAATGGGCAAGGAAAAAATGTGAAGTGATGCAATTTCAATCCAATTATAGTCAATGCGTTTTGGTCTAAGAGAACTAAAATATGAGAGAAGGTGCTTAGTATAGCTGCCGTACAGCAATAGTTGAGCCAAAACCCTACTTAATATAATAAAAAATATAATAAAAGTTGCTTTGTTATATTCATGGGTTTAAGAAAACACATTTCCTGTGTTCACTTCCATTCCACTCTACTTATTACATCAGGGATCTGTTCCATTTGTTACCCTTGTGACCGGAGGATTTCCACTCCTTCATTTCCAGACTCATGAGAGATGCTTGTAGGTGCTGATTTCTCTCATCTTCTGAACCATCATTTTCTCTCTATGCTGGAATCAGGAAACCCAGTAGAGTTAGCTCTTGATTTGAGCTGAGACAGCAACTTCAAGGCCCTGAATAACTGGGGGAAATTTTGTTTGGTAAATTGTGGTATGTAGTGCAGTAGGAAGAACACTGGATTTGAAGCCAAATCACCCAGGTTCCGATTCTAGCTCAGTCATTTCTTAACTCTGTGTGTTCAGACAAATCACATAACCTTTCTGGGCCTCTGTTTATTCATCTGTGAAATGAGGAGACTGAATAGGTGATGAAGTGATCGGGAAGGTCCCTCCCAGCTCTATCATTCTACAAGTCAGTGAGATGAATTAGCAAAGGCTGCAATTATGAATACCACTTTGTGTTTATAAACCCGTATGTGTAACTTCAGGTAACTGTTTTCTCAAGGCTGTACAGACAAGGTATTTATGTTATAAACCATATCAGATATTTTAGTTGTTTTTTTTTTTTTTAGGAAGGTGTGGTTAAATCTGAGAATCTATCAAACAGCTGCATTTGGCCAACATTCATATATCTTACTGAGGGCATTGCTACTTCTTTGGCTCTTTCATCAGGAAATGGGGATAGCGCTCCTGCCATATCCATGATGTTCTTGTTCCTAAGCCCTGTTTCTAATCTTCTAGCGTTAGCATATATCTCTTCCTTTTAGAGATTATCTTTAAATAAAGGGTTTCCTTTATTTATTGAATCATTTAATGGAATCAACCTTTTTGATAGAAAACAGTAATATCGGGGAGAGAAAAGGAACATTTGACACTGCAGTGTATGGGATGAAGAGCTACAAAACATCAGGGCTAATATTTTCTCTCCTCTTCTCTTCTGTCTCCTGTATTTCCTCTCCAAGGCACCATTTTCTGAAAAGATTCAGCTGCCAGGGAAATGGCAAAGGGTAAAGTGTGAAGGAAGAATGAGTCACTCCCTTTAATCCTTGCTGACAGTTGCACAGCACTCAGACCAAACTTTGCTTCCTTGACCTCTTGAACTATGAGGGTTAAGGTGAAGTTATACCATCAGGTCAGCCTGTTACTTTCCCAACAGGCTAGAGATAATCACCAGTAGGTAGCATCTTCCATCAATTAGAGATTAACTGAGGAAGAGGGACAGATTGGGTTAAGCTCAGGTGCATTTAGAAACACAAAGGAGGTACTTGGGTAGTTCAGTTGGTTAAGCGTCTGACTTCGGCTCAGGTCATGATCTCACTGTCTGTGAGTTCGAGCCCCACATGAGGCTCTGTGCTGACAGCTCGGAGCCTGGAGCCTGCTTCAGATTCTGTGTCTCCCTCTCTCTCTGCCCCTCCCTTGCTCATGCTCTGTCCCTCTCTCTCTCTCAAAAATAGATAAACATTAAAAAAAAATTTTTTTAAAGGAAACACAAAGCATGCCTGTATTGAAGCATAGGAGTAAAATTAAATTGCCTACATAGGAGAAAAATAAAATAATTTCTTTCCTAATTCTCTAAGATGTTTTATTTCACTTTCCGTAAGATAGGACATAAATCAACACACATTCATTAGAAATCAGCATCTTTACATCATCAAAATAATTCTTAGTTGCTCTTTTCAAAGGACACGAAGGCCTCACTTTTAGCACCTAACCCTTTTAAGAGTTGTCCTTTCTCTGCATCTTATTCTCCTGTTATAAACTTGTTTGAATAGACTTCTAACTAGGCCATCTTCAAATACTTGGCTCAAAATAGAGGCCAGATTTCTCTCCTGGAGGGAGGAGGAAAATGACTACATTTCTGCATATTTCTTTTTCTGATTTTCATTCTTTCTCCAAAAACAGATGTGTTATTCCGACCAAAGTGGTTACCATAGCATCTCCTTATTATTTTTAATTTTATGTATTACTTTATTAAAGGAAGTTTTTATGTTGAAAAGAACACGAAAACAGATCTCACTCAGCCGCGGTAAACATTCTGGTGAGGTTTTGACACTTCAACAAACACCATCGATTCTCCTTGTGAAGTAACTAATGAGAAATTGTCTGCTTTGGTTAACAGAGCGACAGGAAGCAGTTTGAAAACTCGTTTCTAACAGCAAAAAGTATCTTCTCCCACCCCTTCCCAAAGGCCTGAAATCTATAATCCTGTAAACATTATAAAATCATAGCATTTTAGGGCTTGAAGGGATATCAGGAACACCCAGCGAGTTCTTTCACCAGAGGAGGAAAAATTGGAGAGATGGCGAGATGCAACTAGTAGGTGACAGAGCAGGGTCAGGGCAAGGCCTAAAACATGCTGCAGTCCAAGGCCTTCCTTCCTTGGGAGGTCACCCCGAGCAGTGCATGTCATGTGTGCTACACCAGAGCTTTGGACAGTGGGGAGTGTAGTCATTGAAAGCTGGTGGAAAAAAAAGTCCCTGAAGAAGGGCAATCACTCTCCCTCGAGGGTGTGTTTTCTTGAGAAAAGAAGTCTTCCCCTGGTGACTCCATCAGGACCGATGACATCCAATAGTACCTCTCACAGAGGACAAGGCTTCTGCAACAACAAAACAGTCTCCAGCTCAGTTTTCCTCACTGCCACCCCCATCACTCTCTCTCTGTTTGCTCCCCTTCTTGCCTGTTCTGCGGCTCCCCACTGCTTTCCTCCTCCTGGAAGAAATGTTAGTCACTTTGGTCTCATTTAGATTGAGATCAGAGCCATCATTTCATCAGATATTCCATTTACCCTACTTACCTGCCCCCCTCCCTTTTTTTGACATGTACTTGCAGTAAGAGTAAGCGATAATACGCATGGGATATGGTATGAAGGTAGTGGCAAATACATTTCAGTGACTTGAAGAAACTTCAAAAGAAAACCTGAATATTTCACATCACCCCTCATGATGACTATAATAGTAGAAATGTGTTATTTTCCTAAAGTTCAAATCATTCCCCCCCATCTTCAAAAAAACCTTTCAGTGGCTTTCCAATGGAATAAAATCTGAACCACCCAGGTGTTCTGAGCCTTGCACAATCTGTCTCCAAGTTACCTTTTCTCATTTTATCATTTCAGCCAAGTAATCTTTTAATTCAGCCACAGTGAACTACTTCCACTTCTGTGTAATACTTTCCCTCTTATATGTAATGGTTCTGTCCATGCTGTCTGTCTGGAATACCATCACTCACATCTGCCTTTAGAAGTACACATGGTCAGGGGGCGCCTGGGTGGCTCAGTCGGTTAAGAATCTGATTTTGGCCCAGGTCATGATCTCACAGTTTTTGAGTTCAAGCCCCACATCGGGCTCTGTGCTGACAGTCAGCTCAGAGCCTGGAGCCTGCTTCGGATTCTGTGTCTCCCCCTCTCTCTACCCCTCCCCTGCTCACGCTCTGTGTCTCTCTGTCTCTCAATAATAAATAAATGTTAAAAAAATAAAAAATAAATAAATAAAAGAAGTACACATGGTCAGGAGGTGCCTGGGTGGTTCAGTCGGTTAAGTTTCTGATTTTGGCTCAGGTCATGCATGATCTCTTGGTTCTTGAGATCAAGCCCCTCATTGGGCTTACTGTTGTCAGTGCTGAGTCTGCTTGGGATTTTCCCTCTGTCTGTCCCCCACTCTTGTACTCTCACTTGCATGGTGCTCTCTCTCTCAAAATAAATAAATAAACAAAAACAACAAAAAAAGCACACACATCGTCTACATTCGCATAGTCTCCTGAGTCCTCTCTTTACTCTGTTCTCCCCCTGCACTCAAGGCAAGCTTAAAACAGTTTGGTGATATATAGAACTGTCTTCACCACAATCACTGCCACCACCTCAGATAACAAGGAGACTTTAAAGAACAGAGGCGCCTGAGTGGCTCAATCAGTTAAGCATCTGACTTTGGCTCAGGTCATGATCTCTCAGTCCTTGAATTTGAGCCTCACATCGGACTCTGTGCTGACAGCTCAGAGCCTGGAGCCTGCTTCAGATTCTGTGTCACCCTCTCTCTCTGCCCTTCCCCCGCTTGTGCTCTGTCTCTGTCTCTGTCTCTCTCTCAAAAATAAATAAACATTTAAAAAAATTTTTAAATAAAGAATAGATTAATATTTGTCTCACATTACACGACATATTTGAGAAGCTGTCCATATTATTCTCTTTACTCTCTTGACTACTGTATGCTTTGTATTAGGGGTACTGATTTGTAATGAAATTGCATAAATGCTACATTTCCTATTGGATTGCAATTATGTTTATATTCCTCAAAGCATGTAACATGGTGTGAGGCTAATAATAATAATAATAATAATAATAAATGATCTACCACTTATTAAGTGTTTACATTTGCCAGGCATTCTTTTAAGCACTTACAGATACAACAATTCTGTGCATCATAGATATTTCTTGAATGCACGTTGCTGGTCCATTTGGAATAAAGCACAGTTGCTGGTCCACTGCTTATGGGAACCACCCCAGCAGAGAATCTGAAGTCACTGTCCATGGTGGGATTGTGCAGCCATGGGCAAGGTAGCATCCAGGAAACAGCAGTTAATGCTCATGGACAGATATATTTAGGCCCTTAGATTGCATCCTAGTTCTCCATTTACTGACTAACCGACCTTAGCAAATTAACCTGTTTGTAGGTTAGGTTCTTCATCTGACTAAGAGATGCTAATTCACCTTAGGCAAATGAGACAATATACAAAAAGTACCTAGGACAGCACTGGGTATATAGTAAGGGCTCAATAAATAGTAGCTATTCCTTTTAGTATTATATACAAGGCACAGGGCTAGGTAGTGTGAAGTATAAAACCCAGAAGTAGGGGCGCCTGGGTGGCTCAGTCGGTTAAGCGTCCGACTTCGGCTCAGGTCATGATCTCACGGTTCATGGGTTCAAGCCCCGCATCGGGCTCTGTGCTGACAGCTCGGAGCCTGGAGCCTGCTTCAGATTCTGTGTCTCCCTCTCTCTCTGCCCCTCCCCTGCTCATACTCTGTCTCTCTCTGTCTCAAAAATAAATAAAAATATTTAAAAAATAAAAATTAAAAAAACCCAGAAGTAAACAGATTAGGGTGGTGGGTATTGCTTGGCCCCAAAGGCAGAGGTCTAAATCCGTGTGCTCAGCTAAGTTCCCTTTTAGCTCTAGGCTGTGATTCTGTCTGTACTTTCAAGTTGGCACTTAGAAGCCAACAACCATATGCCCTCACCACATCGCAGCAATTCAGGTCAGGCAGTTGCTCAGTTTAGAGTTACCAAAGCCTAGATGGTAGGGATTGAGGGATTGACACCTTTAAAAGGAAACACGGGTAAGTAATGGCCCAACCAGGCAGCCTTGGTTCCTAAACTCAGAACTTGTTGCTGCCATTTGTACTTTCATCAGAAGGAAACCTCTAATTCAGCCTGAAGCTGCTATCATTAATCATTCAAAGGTGTGGTACGATTTTGACTACAAGCTGGACTAGAGGCTCCGTGCAGGTTTGGGAGAAGTTACACTCTTGTGGTTTGACTAACCTTTTTTATGAGTATGTTACTAAAGAAACGTGAGCTGTTGGCTTTTCAATTACTGTAGCTTACCCCTTCTGAGTTTCATACACATTGAGTCATCGTGTCTACAGGTGACTGATAATCATCTGCACTACTCAAGTTACCGTAACTCAGAGATGAGGGGATCTGATGATTGTAGGTTGCGTGCACGTGAAGATCTGAGGCTCTCCCATCTTCACAATGAACAATGGTCTGTGTTAACCACAGAACTCAGTCACATATTTCCACTCATCCAAGGGTTTATTTCCCTCTTACTGTTTTGCCTCTTACAACTTTAGCACTCAGCTGTTTTCTGACATGTGCTGCAGGTTGGTATAGACTCTGAAACTGTAGGCCTAGTTCAGTAAAGCGAACTCTTGGGAGAAAGGATAAAAGCAGAGTTTATGATGTGCCTACCCCACCCCGGAAACTTTCTGGAACCTCTCTGTTAGGTGAAAAGATAAAAAAGGTTCTCACGGACCCCTGGTATCTGGGGAGTTGAGTAGAACCAGCCACACTGGAAAATCATCGATGACCTTGAAAAGGCCAGGAAACCAAAGTTCATCATTTCTGTGTCACGTTCAGGAGAATGAATATTTGTGACCTTAGCTGGCTTTCATGTTCTCAGCCTCATTCTTTCAAACAGCTTTGATCAAAGATATATTCAATCTGGAAGCTGAAAATAAGAACCACTGATGACTTTGGCAAAGGTCTACTTTTCTGTTGCTTTTTATTGAGTTGCCAAAGCAGGGTGTTTTTCTTTGCATATTTTTTCTCTCAGGTATTTGTCTAGAAACTATCATGTTGGCCGTAAGGTAGTGGGGATGCAGGACAAATCCATCTGATTCCATTAGATCTTCTAGCTGCTCTTTCTGGCTCCCATTTCTCACTGTTCTGGTCTATCTTACACTTTGCTGTTTCATTAATATCCTGAAAATAAAATTTTGACCCAAGCCTCCCTTGCTCAAGGGCATGTGGCAGTTTGTTCTTTGTTCAAATCCAAATCCAATTTCAGAATGCCCATCGTTTGGTTTCACCATGTGTTATCTTTTTTCAGTATCTCCCCAAATGTGGAATGCAAAATGCCAGGAGGCCCATGGGGCAAGAAAATTATTTTGTTTTTTAGTTCTCTCTCAATCTTCTTGATTATACCAAAGGAAAAAGGTTTAGATTTAATTTGATGTTAGATTTCATTAATACTAATCTCACACTTGGCAATCTCTGTTTTTAGCAGAGAGAGGGGATCTTTGTTTACAAGTAGTCACAGTATCTGATCAAAACTTAAGTAAATCGCTCTATTTCATTGTCTTTATTTTTCATAACTACCTTCTATTTGCTGTAAGTGATTCTGGTTTTCCATTTGTGTTAGTAATATAAAGTTTACTTAAAAAGCAAACTTGCGGGGTGCCTGGGCGGCTCCATCAGTTAAGTGTCAGACTTAGGCTCAGGCCATGATCTCACGGTTCGTGTTTTTGAGCCCTGCGTTGCGCTCTGTACTGATAGCTCAGATAGCTGGAGCCTGCTTTGGATTCTGTGTCTCTGTCTCTCTGCCCCTCGCCTGCTTCTCTCTCTTTCTTTCTCTTTCTCTCTCTCTCTCTCTCTCTCTCTCAAAAGGTAAATAAACATAGGGGCGCCTGGGTGGCTCAGTTGGTTAAGCATCCGACTTCGGCTCAGGTCATGATCTCGCGGTTCGTGGGTTCAAGCCCTGCGTCGGGCTCTGTGCTCACAGCTCGGAGCCTGGAGCCTGCTTAGGATTCTGTGTCCCCCTCTCTCTCCACCCCACCCCACCCCTGCTTGTGCTCTGTCTCTGTCTTTCAAAAATGAATAAACATTTTAAAAAAAGGTAAATAAACATTAAAAAAAGAAAGAAAGAAAGAAGAAGCAAACTCAGGGCACCTAGGTGACTTGGTCAGTTAGACATTCAACTCTTGATTTCGGCTTGGGTCATTATCTCAGGTTCATGAGATAGAACCCCACATCAGGCTCCATGCTTCTAGAGCAGAGCCTGCTTGGGATTCTCTCTCTCTCTCTCTCTCTCTCTCTCTCTCCCCCCCTCTCTCTCTCTGCCCCTCCCCCACTGGCACACGGGCACACACACTCTCCCTTTCAAAATAAATAAACATTTTTTAAAAGAAAATTCATTTTAGCAAAAAAAAAAAAAAAACCAGAGAAAGAAAAGGCAAGCTGATTCCAACAAAACAAAAAGTCCTAACATTTACCAAGTGCTTTCTATGTACTAGGCATTTTTCTAAGCACTTCCCAGTGACCCTGGGTGGCAGATACAATTATTATCCCCATTATACATGAGGACATGGAGCCATAGACACGTTAAGTAACTTGCCCAAGGTCACACAATGGGTAACTGATGAGCCAGCATCAGATCCAGTCCCATCTGGCCCTATTGCCCAGGCACTCAACCACCACACCACCCTGAGGTGCCAGTATTGCAGAACGTGAGGGAATAAGTGAAGTTTCAGAAATGCTGTATTTCATTCTTCCTGAAGGAGAGCTACAGCCATACTCTCTTACTCTTCCCTGCTTGTGTCCTGTGTAGTTCCACTTCTCTGCCTTCTGTCATGCTCCTCCCTCAATTAGGATGTCTCATCAACCTCTCTGAAAAGCTACGTCATACCAGTTCATCAAGACCCTTCTCAAAATCTGGGTCTTCCAAGAAAGCTTTCCCTGCCCCAGGTACTCTTGAATGTTTTTCATTCCCTTAACACTTAAATAGACAATTTCTACCAGACTGCCTTACCCTTGCCTTATAATTCTTTTTACAGAAGATGTGTACTCCCCTACTTAACTGCCTTAAGCATGGCATTTAGAATAAAATCAAAGACCTCCATAGAGCAGGGCTGTCCTTTCATGACTTCTAACATTTATTTTTCTCTGCTTCCATGCATACAGGTCTTGTTTCTCTCCCACTAGTTTGGAGACAGCTCAAGAACAGAAACCAGTTCTTCCAATTCTTCTGTTTTCTTGAATTCTTTCATTATTGGACCCTTTACTGTATGGCAGGGACAAGCTTTGGAACCATAACATGCCTAGGGAATGTTACAGAAGAGAGGATCTGGTTCAGCATATCCCCCCAGAATCTAGTGTCTACAAAATAAAAAAGCATCAGCAATACCTTAGCCTCACTTTCAGTGCTTGACACATCCACCCGTTCTCTCTTCCCTCTACCAGCCACTCACCGCTGAGCACATCTGCCATCACTGCAGACCCTGTTCCTGCCTTCCCTGTGGCCAGAGAGCCTCTATTTTCTAACACACAACACCCACACCCCAAAGGTGGCTAAACTCTGTTTTCAGAATTTCTCAGCAGTTTGACAGGAGCAGTAGGACAGGGTGACCACAAATACATTTTTCAGTTAAGTGTGAGATAGGTCCTAATGATCACCTGTGTATCAATGATACATTTTTTTTTCAAACAAAAGCATGACATACTTTATGAAAGGAATAAAGACTGTGATCTTTCATCAAGGAAGCTTTTCTAAAACTTTCTACATTTGAAGTTCATTTACTTAAATCTCAGTCTGGTGACAATTTGTTTGGGGAGTGGTAAGTTGGAGGTTTGGGGGCTACTTTTTCTGCCCCTGTAGCTATTTAAAAAGCTGCAGAGGCTAGTTGCTGAGCATCCCCGCTGTTTGCAGCACTTCCGTTCCCCTGGCTCTCTAGTATTACTAGCAAAATAAGAGTTTGGGAATTGATTGGGTTGAGAGTCCAGGAACAGTAGAAGTGCCATGCTCCTGCACAGTGGTAGCTCCCCAGCCTTCCGTGAACCCTGCCCCAGTGTCCTCTTGCTTCTTTTTCTCTCCTTTTCTCCAGTGTCCCCTCTGATGTGAGCAGTGGAAACAGTTCACGTTGTAGCCTCAACTTAATGACATCTCTGACACTCCCTTTTGTCTGCCTGCTTAATTTATTTTGACTGTCCAAACATGTACTGTCAGCCACTGTCCCTTGAGACTTCAGCACCCATTGGAGCCATTCTGCCTGGGCTGGGTGTTCTTGTTTTTTTTTTTTTTTTAATGTTTATTTATTTTTGAGAGAGAGAGAGAGACAGAGCATGAGTGGGGGAGGAGCAGAGAGAGAGGGAGACACAGTATCCAAAGTAAGGTCCAGGCTCTGAGCTGTGAGCACAGAGCCTGATGCGGGGCTCGAACCCACGAATCGTGAGATCATGACCTGCCGAAGTCGGACGCTTAACTAACTGAGCCGCCCAGGCGCCCCAGGGCTGGGTGTTCTTGAGCAGGTGGCACATCCTTCCTCCCTTTTCAAGGACTCTGGAAAATCATTTTACAAACTCTCTGCCCGTGTGTTCTTCCTCTTGTAATTATTTCTTTCACTTGTTCTAGGTGAGAAGCGCCACTGTTTTGACGTCAACTATAATCCCGGCTATATGTACGAGAAAGAGAGTGAGATGATACAGACCCGGATGATGGACCAAGCCATCAATAATGCCATCAGCTATCTCGGTGCAGAAGCCCTGCGCCCCTTAGTCCAGACACCACCTGCTCCCACCTCTGAGATGGTTCCAGTGATCAGCAGCATGTATCCCATAGCCCTCACCCGTGCGGAGATGCCAAATGGTGCCCCCCAGGACCTGGAAAAGAAGAATATCCACCTGCCAGAGAAGAGCCTGCCTTCTGAAAGAGGCCTCTCCCCCAACAATAGTGGCCATGACTCCACAGACACTGATAGCAACCATGAAGAACGCCAGAATCACATCTACCAGCAAAATCACATGGTCCCTCCCCGGGTCCGCAATGGGATGCCACTTCTGAAGGAAATCCCCCGCTCTTATGAACTCCTCAAGCCCCCACCCATCTGTCCAAGAGACTCCATCAAAGTGATCAACAAAGAAGGGGAGGTGATGGATGTGTATCGATGTGACCACTGTCGAGTCCTCTTCCTGGATTATGTGATGTTCACTATTCACATGGGTTGCCATGGCTTTCGTGACCCTTTTGAGTGTAACATGTGTGGATATCGAAGCCATGATCGGTATGAGTTCTCATCTCACATAGCCAGAGGAGAGCACAGAGCCATGCTGAAGTGAACATCTGGTCTCCAAGATGATTTACGCCTGAGCATTCAACATAATTTGTAAAAACCGACACCCCACCTAACGAATTATTCTCCAAACTCATTTCCAAACTCCCTTCCATACCATTTTTAGTGTCCAAAGAGTCATGTTCACATGGGCAACAGGGAAATGCTGCCTTCATTCAGAAATTGTTTGCAGATAATATCGTGTTATCATTTTTGTTAAACCTTTGTTTTCTCATTAGGAACTTGAATTTTTATGATATTTAAAAGCCAGTGAAGTATTTGGTCATTATCTTTTGCAGCAATGGAACAAGCAGTCCTTGGAGTTTGTTGCCATTCAAAAGAATCTCCCAGTTGTGCTGCAAGAGACATTCTTTCTGAGATACACAGATACATCAGCCATATGTGGAAAAGCATTTTGGTCATCTGCCTAGGTCCACAAAGAAGAAGAGCTCACCAGCTAACCTGGCTCGGAAGCCATGCCCTTCTGTACTTAACACAGGCTGAAAGTCTAGGATATAGTCTCCTCATCCCAAATTATACTCTAATGGTAAGGAAAAGAACAGCCATAAAACAAGTATCTGTTACCAGTAACTGAAGACTGAAGTCTCTAGGCAGCAGACCCATTTCTTAGCACACAAGGGGGAAAAAATCAAGTCATCCAATGATACTTCTGCCTCTACCCTTTAACCTTCCCATCATCAATTAAAAGTTGCTTTAGTTTAAACCAGTCATGAATAGGAGAAATTCTATATCAGAAGAACGGATGGCTTTAAACATAGACCATCATTGAAACTCCAGGAAGTTGTCGGCTTTGGACGATGGCATCCATTTCCTATGATCAAGACTGGCAGAACTGGGCTCTGAGGGGGAAATGGTTCAGAAGCACCATGGGGCAGTGAGGGGGGTGGGTAGTTACCTAAAAGTTCTTGGTCTCCTTCATGGAGCATTAGTGTACAGACACTTACCAATGATTTCTTTTTTTGACAAAAAACCACCGAAGATTCCAAAATGAGTGACTTAGTCTCCCCCTCCCCACAGGAGAGGAATCAGGGACAGATGTCATGTGTGTTGTTTGGGTCTTTGATGAGCTTCCTGATGGGGTGAGGAGGGGGCAACTCTGCTGACAGGTTCTCCTTGATCAAGCAGGGTGGGTTTCTCTCTCCATTTTAAGTGGAGCTGCTGTATGCCACGAAAACTCCTGAAAGATCTTGATTCTGCACATGTATCGGTCAGCTTTGTCATCTGTTATGGGAAATACGCTATCAAGGGAAAGTTCAGGGATAATTGTAAAATTAGTATTGCAATAGGGGTCACGAAATCTGTTTGTGAATTCCATATTGGCTGCTAATTAGCTGTATGACTTTGGGCAAATCACTTAACTCTTAAAACTAAGTTTCTTCAACCATAAAGTAACAGTTGGGTTTATACATTCTCTAAGGTCCCTTCCAGCTTTAAATGTATGCGATTATGCTGTAACCACAGTTACTTTTTAGACCTCTTAATGCATGGGTATTAAGCAGAAGAGTATGTATATGAATATCTGTTTCACATTGCTTTGGTGTGAAAATGGTAGTGTTGTTAAATTTTTCCTTTAACCACTGAGTTGTGAATGTGAAGAGGATGGTGGGGAGGAACAAAAAACAGGAAGGTATTTTGATCTTGCCCCAAAGTATATACACAAAGTGGCACCTGCAGCTGCTTGCCAAAGCCTTTTTTTCTCTCTCTCTCTCCTTTTTAAGAACTGGTGTTAGCGAAAATAAATTCTGCTTCCAGGGACAACTTCATGGAGCCTAGTTACACATTAAGAGTCAGCTTTGTGCACCTTTCTACCAGAGCCAAGAATCCCCAATTCCTGGTAGATTAGTGTTTTATGTATCTGCCTTGATATTTCGAAAGGGCTTAGGCATTAGACTTCAACTCAACTAATTTATGTGCTGCCAGTAATTAAAATGTTCCACCTCAGACTGCACAAATGGCTTATCCTTCTTTGTAGCATGGCGTCTGTCTCAGGAAAAAAAAAAGACTTTGTGAAATTCCATGGTAACAGTCCCAACATGTCTGAGATTTCAGCTAAAAGACTAGACGTATTTCAGTGCGTAGTCTTCACTATGTTTCCGTAATCCTAGACCCCAAGCTACGCCAGGTTGCTTACACCCGTTGTGGCCGAGGAGCTGCTTATTATACTCTTGAAATGCCGCACATCCTGTTGGCTCTTCAGGGGACAAAAGAAAGACTATTTGGAAGCAAGAATTAGTAGGAAAGAAAGCTTGGGAAAGCGGGCATTTCCACCAGATTAGTGGGAAAGTCCTTCTGCAGAAGCCAACTCTTGCACCTTAAGAGTGAAAGAGGCCCATCCCACTAACCTAGGGACTTTTGTGTAGATATGACCCTCATTTTCCCTGTGACTAATAGATTTTCTAAATGATTTCTATTCTTCTGAGGTCAGTCTTCTGAGTGGGGTGGCCACTCAGAAATGCTACTTTCACTGTAGCATTCTGGGCCTAGATTGGGACACACCGAGTCCGGAGAAAATTTGCATGTACAAACTGCATATTCTTAAATCTTAAAGTCGAACCAGTTAATATGTAGTAGTGGTTGTCACCACACAGGTGAATATTTCCTTCTGTAGGCACTCCTTATACCAATTAATGTCCCTGCCCACCGCTTGCTGGTAAAGAGGGTAAAGGAGAATCTTAGCAAGATTGCTTAGTGAGAAGGGCAGAATCAGGATTCACGTTCAACCATGTTGGACAGTGAGATCTCCTTTCCCAGCCAGAGTCCCTCTGAACATGAACGCGGTGGGTCTTCGCTCATCTTCATTTCCCACCACACACCCAGGAGGCCACAATCTGAGGAACAGCCAACCCCATGGAAAGTTCCCTTGCAGCCAAGGTGACAGAATTGGGGTGAGGCGGAAAAGGAAGAGAACTGGCTCTCCAGATGTTCCTTACCACCACTTGAATCATTGCACAGGTATTTCCTAACGACATAGAACTAAACAGAAGTTATCTCCCCCATTACCCTCCACCACCATCACCAAGGACAAAAAGACATTAATAAACCTATCAGTCTTGGGGCACCTGAGTGGCTCAGTCAATTGAGCATCCAACCCTCGGTTTTGGCTCAGGTCATGGTCTTGCAGTTTGTGAGTTCAAGCCCTGCGTCAGGCTCCACGCTGACAGCCTGCTTGGGATCTCTCTCTCCCTCTCTGTCTGCCCCTCCCATGCTCATTCTCTCTGTCTCTCTTGAAATAAATAAATAAACTTAAAATTTTTTTAAATAAATAAATCTACCAGTCTTTAGATTCTTTAAGTCATTCTCCCCAAAAGATATTTGCCTTGACACAGATAAGCTAACTAATCTTATGCCTTGTTACCTATTTTGAGCTGTTCCTGACTCAGCTTCTGATTTTGTCAGTGACAAGATTTCTCACCTTTCAAATGCAGTGCTTAACATTTGCTAGGCCCATACTCATAGTGGTGGCCCAGATATAATATGACCTCAGATTTCTTTTGCAAAGAAAAAGGTCTGAAAACACAGAATTTTGCTTAGTTGAAACACTGTGTTATGAACAAATCTCACACTGACATGAAGTTTTTCCAAGTAGTCTCTGTATCACTATTCTTATTCTCCTCCTCTGCTTTTTCCCCTCTGATAAATGTGAGGTTTAATGTGTTTTAAGGGAAAAAGCAATACTGCTGATAAATATCCCAGCACAGACACAGTAAGACCGTAATGGAAATGTTAAATGCTTAGAGTCCTAACTTTAAAATGTACCCCACAGAGAACAGGTCTGTTGGTCTCCAGTGGAGATTTGGAAACTCCAGGCCACTCAACATTTGAATCGTCAGAGATAGCCAACCTCTTTCACAAGGGCTTGGAATTGAGATTTATGAGCTCAAGAAGAGAAAGAAAGGGGAGTGATAAAAAATTTTGCCCTAGGAAGTAGCATCCAGTTGTGCAGAAGAGATACTTCTCCTTTAAAGAATTGGGAGCTAATTTTTTAGGTTCAGACAGTACAGTTCAGAGAACTCTCTATAAGCAGAGTTCAGAAAAGCAGAATGGATTTGAAACTTCCGTGCCTGTGAAGAAGACAATTTTGGCCTGAAACCAAAGGCTAGAACTGGGCCACTCTAGGAAAAGGATGCTGTTCTCTAAAGATAAAGGACTGACTGGTTCTGCAAATAATCAGTGAACCCAGGGCTGGGCACTGCCTCTAAAGACCGTGGACTCAGAAGAGCCTGGAAAAGAAGTGTAGGCTTTAGACTTGTGTGAGCTCAGAATACAAGACTGTAGCTCCATTCACCCCAACTGTAGATAGTGTGTACCCCACCATGCCATCAACATGATAAACAGGTCTTTGCACTTTGAAAAAGTTGAATGCAAGTTTCCTCCGAATATTACAAGAGTGGACTGCTGAATATTCATATCGATTGAGCTGTTCTTTGAAAACGGAATGTTAATGTTTTGATTAAAAAATGTAAGGACAGAATATCTACCTCCCAAGGATGTTATGAAGTTTTATGTAATTTTGTCTATGGGGTGATGTTACTGTTTTTTTTGGGGGGGGGGATTATGTTGGATGGTTACAAATTTTCCACTACGTGTACTGTATGTGGATTTAAAGACATGGAGATATTCCAAGGCCATACTAGGACCACAGTTCAGTCATTCAGTAGCCAGTGGAGGCATGTGATCTCTAGCACAGTCTCCTTCATGTTATTTTAATTCATAAGAGTAAAGAATATGCTGAATATTAAAACCAATATGAGTTAACCACATGCTACAGACACTTCACGGCACTGCAGCCAGGAAAGTAGAATGGCTTTGCTCCCTCCCTGTCTCATGAGCTCTTGACTATTAACTCCCCAAGTAACTTAGAGTTTCCTCAAATGCTCCTCACTATCCATCTCCCTATTGACCCTACTCTAGAAAGCCTGGAGAGCAGTCCCATAATGTAACCCCCCTTCTCCCAAGCCTGTGCCACACCTCTGTGGGGCCTAGCTTCAGATTCTGAAGCTGCTTTTCTTCTTCCTCTCATAAAAAGACTGAGAACAAACATTTTAACATAGTAAGAAAATGGAGCAGCCTTGAAAATGATCCCATTGTCAGTGACTCATTTATACAAGGACTTTTCCAGGTTAGCAGACAAAAACCCTTGTTGGTGGGCCTGCTTCTGTGGGTTCACAGAAACCAAATTACTGTGGGTTGCAAAGAATTAGCAGGTCATTTGAAAAGCAGACATCCCTTCACCCAGACTGTGGTTTTGCATGCTCAGGTTCTCAGTCTATGAGCTTTGGTGAGGGATCATTTTGGCTACTGGAAAAACCATAGGTTATTTTTAATTTCTGGTTGCCAAAGCCACCACACGTGTGGTCTGTGGATGACCCTTGTCTGCAGAATGACAGGGGAAGAAGGGAACCTGGTTTGGGGGTTCAAAGTGGCCTTCCCCCCAGGAGGAAGGGAAGGAGCCCTTGCTGAGTGGTTTCGACACGGCCTGTGCTCATAGCATTCTCTCTGGGTTTCTCAGAAATGCCCTCCCTGCCCAGCAGTGACCTTCTCTCTTAACTCCTCTCAAGTTTTACCCAGAGTCCAACTATTTTAGAGCATCGTAAGGTGCCCTATTCCTCTGTAACGACTGTTTAAAGAAAGTCAGCTTCTGAAATGTAGCAATGCTAACCTTGCCAGAACCATAATGAGCGCATCACATAAAAAAAAAAAAAAAAAAAAAAAAAAAACACACAAAAAAACATAAAAAAAACGAACAAACAAAAAAAAAAACCTGCTGATAGTTTTCAAGATTTCTATATCATGTTTGATTTTTACACTGAAAAATAAAAAAATATATACTGGTGTGTTTAAAATTAGTCATTGTGCATGCCTATCATTTATAGCTGTCAGAAAATGGAAGGACTTAATTCTGCCTCTAGGACTGTTTTCTTAATTTAGTCCCTGTGGCTATTTCTTAAGTCTAAGTACCAAGGTGAATGAAATTATCACTGAAATAAGGCATCTACTCTGGTGCCTTCCTGAGCCTGCCATTGGCATCCTGTTGCTGGCCCCCATACCCCTATACTGGGGTTCTCATTCCACCGGCCCTTAGTTCACTAAGGAGACCCAAGGAAGTTGGGACCTGGATTTGGCTGGCTCAACACTGCAGTGTCTCCCAGTGCCAAGACACTGCTCTGCCCTTGTTCCCAGCATGGGTTCTTTCTAGAAGATAGGCAAGCCCTGGCTTTTTCACTGCTAGGGTCTCAGAAACATCCACCTCAGGAAGTTCAAGTGAAGTCACTAAACTCAGCCACACTTACTTTTTTTAAGGTTTTATTTATTTTTTTAAGTCTTATTTATTATTTTGAGAGAGAGAGAGAGAGAGAGAGAGAGAGAGAGAGAATCCCAAGCAGGCTCCACACTGTCAGCACAGAGCCTGACTCAGGGCTTGAACCCACGAACTGTGAGCTCATGACCTGAGCCCAAATCAAGAGTCCAATTCTTAACCAACTAAGCCACCCAGGTGTCCTAAGATTTTATTTTTAAGTAATCCCTACACCCAACATGGGGCTCAAACTTACAACCCCAAGATCAAGAGTCTCATATTCCCCCGACTGAGTCAACCAGGCGCCCCAGCTGCATTTAAAAATAGTCTTAAGAGGGGCGCCTGGGTGGCTCAGTTGGTTAAGCGTCCGACTTCAGCTCAGGTCGTGATCTCACGGTCCGTGGGTTCAAGCCCCGCGTCGGGCTCTGTGCTGGCAGCTCAGAACCTGGAGCCTGCTTCTGATTCTGTGTCTCCCTCTCTCTCTGACCTTCCCCCCATTCATGCTCTGTCTCTCTCTGTCTCAAAAATAAATTTTAAAAAATTAAAAAAAAATAGTCTTAAGATACTTGGAGGCCCAAACCTAAGGTGCTGGGGAGAAAGTCCTAGGAGAATGGCACAGACATTATTCAGCTTTCGCCTGGTCTTGATATCTTCTGGTCTCTCTTAGAAAATATCAGAAAAGAGAATGGGAGGTCATCTGGTGTTCTGCTCAACCTCTTCCAAAACGCCTTCCTTTTCCCCTCCTCTGTGAGAGAGGCAGAAAGAAGCCATTTCTGAAATTTAGGATCAGCAAAGGTGGGGCCAGGTTGGGGGCAGCTTCCTCTGTCTCTACGCTCAGCACCATCTCCTTCCCTACAGCACCAGACTGCTGGAAGATCTCCAGCAGGTTTTGCACTCTCAGCACTAAGGGAAGGGAGAGAGGAATTGTGTCACAGCCCGCCTTTGTATTATTACATTAAGTACTTTGAAAAGTGGCCTCTGGATAACTGAGTGGTGTGTGGCCTTTTCCTCCCCACTGCCTTCCCAAAGCGAGCAGCTCAGAGAGAAAGGGAGACCAGGAGACCCCATCCCATTTGCCAGTGAGCAGTGGAGAGAGCTGTGAGGCTGGCTGGTGCTGGGCTTGGGGCTGGATTGGCTTCCAGCCTAAGGACAGTGTCCTTTCCTAATTCTTGGAACTGATGTGACACTTTAGAGGGTGGTAGGCCTGGCAGAGGAGGCCACCCCACACCTGCACCTGCCTCCTTCCCCTCCCCCATCACTCAACACAACCAGGCCATTCACACTGCCAGCGGTGCCCAAACTTCCACCTGCAGGCAACTGCCATCCAAGGGCAGGCAAGGGCACAAGGACCTGTGTCTCTCCCCTCGCCTCTTATTCCCTAGCACCCAAAGTTTGAGCAAAAGTGGAGATGAGATCTCTGGGAAGGCCAGGAATGGTGAGGGATGGTGAAGGAGCACATTGGGCCCGGGACACAAATTCTGGCTGCAGAACATTCCCGGTCAGACAGTTGTTTGCATAAAAGCCAAAAACCACTGCACCTGGGGTGGGAGGCCCTCTGGGGAGGTACTCCCTGGCTTGGGGGAGAGGGGGAAGGAAGGTGTCATGGAAAGTCCCTGAAGGACACGGGGCGTTGAATTTGCTGCGGTTTTGTTTTTAACTCTGTCTTGACCTGTGAAGTAGGCAGCTGCCTCCCTTCCCCCCAAATAACAGACCTTCCCCCAGAATAACACGAACATACCCAAGGAAAGAGCACTGCAGTGGAAAGTATGGAGGTTAGAGGGCCTGTGGGTGATGTAAACTGCCCCCCTTCCCCAGGACTGGTGGGGCAGGAAGCCCAGAGCAGTCTTTTCCCATCACCTCACCTCCCCCCCTACCCCCCAGGCCCCCTGGCCCAGAAGAGCTGCCTAGTCAAATAAACCACAGCCCTGGGGGTGGCTGGTGGGAACTAGGGGGGGGCAGATGCCACCTCTTCCCCAGCCTTGTCCTTCCACCAGGTCACTCCCCATCCCACCCCCACTGGAATTTGTCTCTCTGCCTCCCTGTCACTCACAGAGCCTACCACCCTCCCTAGACTCCTGGATGACGGGGGTGAAGGGGGAAACAGAGTCAATGAATAGAGCAAAGCTCTGAAATGTCAGTAAAGCAAATGGCAGCCTGGTGCAGACTCCAGCTGAGTACTTGGACTCCTGCGGTCCAACCCCAGCTCTGCCACTCTCTGGGTGAACCTGGGCACTTTGCTTTCCCTCTCTGGGCCTTCATTTTTCCCTGGAACTGAATCTCTGAAGTTCCTTCCAGCTGAGACCGAGTCTGGCCTCAGCCCCATTGTTCTGGCCAGGCCCTTCCTCTAACTCGAGAAACAAGAGGAAAGAAAGGGGGTACCGTGCCCTCTTCCTTTTCTCCCCACCACCCCTCAGGCATTCACAGGGAGGTTCGGCGCTGGAGCTAGGGTTATGGCGGCCTATGATTTTCCCAAACGATCACTTTCTAAACCATTCTATGAAATTCCAATCCTGGCCCACAGGAGTGTGGGGGACGAGGAGGTGACAGTGGAGTTGTAGCCTCTGAATATGGGCACCGAGGCTGGGTCTGAACTCCCGGTCCCGTCCTCTCTCAGTTTCTCTTAATTCTGTGTGGACGCCACACCAGATTCCCGGGTTGGGGGTGCCCAGGTGAGGAAAACGAAGGCCAGGCGGAGGGGGGAAGAAGGGGTGCCGTGCGGCTCGAGGTGGGAGCTGAGGGGGGTGTGAGGGGAGGGGCAGCTGCACTTCTGAGAAACAGCTCCGGCGTCTCAGCAGCCCGCAGCCTAACCCCCTGCCTGCGGCTTCACAGCTCGCTCCTCCTGCCGCCCACGCCGCTCGGGGCCTCTCCGGGGGTCGGCAGCCCCCGCGGAGGCGGTGGCTGCTGGGGAGGAGCCGCAGCCCCGGAGACAGCGGAGTGGAACCCATGGCGTGGGGGTGGAAAATGCAGGGAGGCACGGGGCGCGTGACACCCCGGGAGTAAAAAGTCATCCCTCCCCCGGGGTCCCGAGCGCCAGCCCTCGGCACGCCTGTGTGTCCCCCCTCCACCCCCACCCCAGATGCTCTTCCATCACACCGGGGTAGGATCCAGAAGTGAAACTGCTCGGGGTCACAGCCCAGCGCCGCCGCTGCGCCCCGCCCCGCCCTTCCGGGCACTGCAGCCCGGCAGGATCTCCCAGCTCTCGGGCGACTGCCGCGGAGGAAACTGGGGGAGGGGGAGGGGAAGTGCCCCGCGGGGCAGTCTGCAGAGCGCGGCCTTCTCTCCCGGGGGTGCCCGAGCGTAACCACGAGTAGGAACCTCGAGAGGCGCGGACTTCAACAGCGCGAGCGGAGCGGCGGCGTCTGCACTCCCCGCCACAGCCGCTGGGTGTCACTGCCGCCGCGCGGCTGAGCGGCTCGGGCGCCGTCGGAAGGCGGGGGCGCGGGTCCCAGGGAGCGGGAGCACTGGGCCCGCCGCGCCCCGGAGGTCCTGCCTGGCCTTGGCCGCGGAGGCCCCGCGAGGCTTGGCTGCGACGCTCAGACCTCCCTCCACGCCTGGCGTCCTGAGGCCCCCACGCAGCCCACCAACTCGCAGCGAAGAACAAAGTAACCCCGGGCCCCGCGACGGATGGGCCCGCTGCCGTGGCGCCACGCGAGCCTCCTCCAGGAGTTCCAGAGACCGAGGAGCGTACTCAGCGGCCCCGAAGCGCGCCCCCTGGCGATGCGGGCCGGCCTTTCCCCGCGACCGCAGCTCCCCGACTGCTCGACGCCCTCCAGCCCAGCAACCACGCGCAGGCCGCGTCGTTGGGGACGGGGGAGGGGGGAGGGGGGCCAGGAGAAGGGAACCAAAGGACAGGCGGCGGGTCCAGATCACCTTCCTCCTGTGCTGCGGTGCCAGAGCGACTGCTGGATTCTCACTCTGACTCCTGCCTCGTCCGACTCAGGCCTCGCCTTACTCGTGCAGCGGCCCCTGCGCACCCCCCCAGGTCATCCCTTAGAAGTGTGGGACGCGGTGGCTCAGCTTGGAAGTAGAGAACCAAAAGGTGGGAACCCGTATCGGGACTGATGGGTGTTAAGAGGGCTGGGAGAAAGGAGATGCCCTGGAATCTTTTGGAAAATGGAGGTAGTGTCTGCTAGGAATACCCACTGCTGTCACGTCCTGAATCTAACTCAGGGCGCGGGGTGCGCAGGTAGATGCAGAGGAATACGTCCTTGGGACAGGTCAACCCACATGGGACTGAATTTCAGACCTCAGTAACGCCCGGTAAAGCACAACCCTTCTCAGCCCAGACAGCACCCACGCTTCCTAACACTCCTTCCTGTATGGAGATCATGGAGAACCCCTCCGTCCCCAGGATCACCCATCCTGTGGCTGTAGACTCCAGCCTCCAGTTGCAACATCCAACTTCCCCAAGATCCCAGTGTCTTTTCCCTCCTCTCTCAACTCCCTACCCCTGCTGGAAGCTCAGAATCCTCTGTCCTAAGAGGCCACACTGCACACCTCACTCCCCAGCCCCAAAGCTAGGGTTCCGTCCAACAGTGCAGGACAGGAAAGCAGACTCTGCCGCAGATCTTGCCTCCGTGCAAGTTGGATCCACCAACCCCTGACCTCTCTGCTAGACCAAGTCAGTCACACAGTAATGGAAGCCTTTTTTCCAAATACACCATGAAGCGGAATTCCCAGATATAAAGGCAATCAATGCTCTCCCCAACCCCACCCCAACCTGCCCCCCAATTCCTGCTGCAACCCTTGGAAGCAGGAAGCCAGTAGTAAACTGCTTATGTAGACAGTTTGGAAGAAAGGATCCTCTGAATGGCCGTGGTCTCCCCTGCCTGTCTCCTTTTATTCTTCCCTCCCTCCCTCCTCAGGGTGCCTGGCATGGGCACAAGGAAGGAGCCAGGCAGGATCACTGACCCAATGTTGAACCCTCTACTGGCACCAGGAGGGCCTCCACCCATGAACTTGGAGGCAGTGCAGGTTTCATTGAACAGGATGTCTGGGGAGCAGGGAGAGCAGAAATTGTCCAGAACGTTGTTTGGATGTCCCACGTAGGGCAGCCTATGGGAGGTGGACTTTCCTAGACTCATGCCCACCTGTTCCCAAGGCCAGAAAGTTGGCAGTAGCCCTCCCTGCCCTCCATGCTTGACCAAGCAGGGAGGTCATCCCTGTGGCCACACCCTCCTCCAGGCCCATGGTGCTGCCAAAGACAGCTATACCCTGGCACCAGGCTCACACCAGCCATACTAGCCCCAGGAGCTGGTGTCTGTGATGTACTATAGGCCATTTAGAGCCAGCCCCCTGGATGTGGGCCCTCTCTCAATGCCTGGGTCCTCCTCAGCATAGGGAGATTACAGGGAATTTCCTTTTCTTTTACAGAGGCTCTTTGTAATTTCTGAAATGTTCTTTCATAGGCACATATACTTTTTATAATCAAACCCAATAACTCGATGTGGAAAAGACAGTATCTGAGGTGCCAGCCTCTACCTTCTCCACGGTGCCCCTGCCTCCCTCCCACCAGCCCAGTCTTCCTCATAGCCACAAGCCTCCTCTAACCGCACTGCAGCTATCCTTGGAATTCCCTTGTGCTGTCTGGCCTCTGTGGCTCATGCTTCAGCCTCTTTTGGCAGGAGAACAGCATTCTTCCCGTGTCTTCAGAGCTGGGGAATCTTGCCCTGGGTCCCTCTGCAAGCTGATCTTGAGGGGCCCTTGTCCCCCACACTGTCAGCTGCTGCCTTTCCTCCAAGAAGCCAGAGAGCTCAGCCACCCAGCAAGGATGTTCCGCTGCTGATTTCCAGTATCCAGCTCAGGGTCAAGCCAGCTGCCACCTCGAAAGGTCCCCGATGGCCCAGATCCTTCCTAGTGGCCGGCACCGACAACGGAGAGGACAGAGAACAAAGGGCAGAGAAGGGCTATGTTCTACCACTTGCAAGCTGGGCTGAGTCTGACCTCTGTCTCTAACTCCATGTAGGACCTCAGGTGGGTCCTCGCTTTGAGCCTCAGTTTCCCATTTGTAAAGTGAGAATGATATCTGTCGCACATACTCCGATTAGCTGATTGACAGAGAAGGGCATTGTCCACTGCCTGGTGTCTCAGACTGTGAGGAGACACTGGGTCCTGTTTTTATATAGCCTAAATCCCTGGACATGCTTAAGAAGTGACTTATTCTGGTCCCTTTACTCCCACCCCAGCATGGACCCCTAGCACCCACACCTTAGAAGTGGCCCTGGGCATTCCTGGCCAGTCACACGTCCAGCACCAGTCAGCTCAGGACCGAGGGGCAGCCAGTGCTGGGATGGTTCTGGAAGCCATCCATGGCAGGCAGCACACAGCAGGTTGCTCTGGTTCCCGCTAAAAAGAAACAAAACCTGCACCCCTCTCATGCCTTGACTGCGGTAATTTCTTCGGGGTAGATCCCCAGAAGGTTCCAGGCTACAGGGTGGATGAGGACTTTCTACCCACCTCTGACAGGCCTGGCTCCCCAGCCTGGGATTAGCCAAGGTTGGGGGTGCCTTGGTCACAAGTGGCTGCTGGGGCTGCCAAACCTGGCCCAAGGGCTGGCTATGGTGGCTGGTCCTTCTCAAGGTCACTTCAGGACAACCTGCTCACCGGAGACCAGGACTGCAGAGAAGGAAAGGGCTCTTCAGGAGAGGACATTCCCGCCCCCCACAGGCCATTTGGGAATCCCACCTGGAAGTCAGCCATGCAGGGCTAGCAGAACAGCCCAGACCTGTATTCAGACCTGAGGTGATCTCCTGGCTCTCTCACTGTGACCTGGGGCAGGTCTCCTCACTGAACCGTCAATTTCCTCACCAGCAAAACAGGATCCCACCATCTCGCGCCCAATCTCAAAGATTTGAGGAGAGGTTCTCCGTTTAAAAAAATCTGCAGGGGTTGGCACCTGGGTGGCTCAGTGGATTGTCTGACTCTTTGGTTTCGACTCAGGTCGTGATCTCACGGTTCGTGGGTTCTAGCCCCACACCTGCATCAGGGACTTAGGATTCTCTCTCTCTCAAAATAAATAATAAAATAAAACTTAAAAATTTTTATTATAGAATTTTCAGGCTTACACAGATTTAGAGAATTTAATCAATCCCCATGTACCCATCACCCAGCTTCAACTATTAGCAACTCATGGTTAACCCATGACTATACTCACACCCTCTCCCCTAACCTTGGAGTTATTTTAAAAACAAAGCTAAGACATCATTTTACCTGTAAATACTTCAGAACGACTCTCTCAAAGATGACGACTTAAACGCACACACATAAACACGCACACGCACACACAATACGGTTATCACCCCTTGAAAAGTTAACCATAATTCCCTAATATCATCAAACATCTCACCAGAGCTCAAATTTCCCCCAATTGCTCATAAATGTTTTTTACAGTTAGCTAGTTTGGATTTGAATCAAATAAGGTCAGCACATAACATCTAGTTGACATATGTCTACATTTCTTGAGAGCTAGAGATTCCCCATCTTTTCTTGTAATTTTGCTATTGTGGAAGAAACCGGGTTGTCTATTCTGTAGTTTCCTAGTCTTGATTTGGGTATTTGTATCCCCATGTGTAATTTCACACGTCCCTCTGTCCTCCATATTTCTGATAAATTAGTAGCTGGATCCAAAGGATAAGACTGCGGTTTTTTGTTTTTTTGTTTTTAATTTTTGTTAACGTTTATTTATTTTTTTAAATTTTTTTTCAACGTTTTTATTTTATTTTTGGGACAGAGAGAGACAGAGCATGAACAGGCGAGGGGCAGAGAGGGAGACACAGAATCGGAAACAGGCTCCAGGCTCCGAGCCATCAGCCCAGAGCCTGACGCGGGGCTCGAACTCACGGACCGCGAGATCGTGACCTGGCTGAAGTCGGACGCTTAACCGACTGTGCCACCCAGGCGCCCCAGTTAACGTTTATTTATTTTTGAGACAGAGAGAGACAGAGCGTGAACAGGGGAGGGGCAGAGAGAAAGGGAGACACAGAATCGGAAACAGGCTCCAGGCTCTGAGCTGTCAGCACAGAGCCCAACGCAGGGCTCGAACTCACGGGACCGCAAGATCATTACCTGAGCCGAAGTCGGATGCTTAACCGACTGAGCCACCCAGGCGCCCCGAGACTGCGGTTTTATTTTTTGGCAAAAATAATGTCTAGTCAGAGTTCATGTGTCTGAAAAGAGGGTCTCTTTGTGATTTAAAAATCAAGTGGCAGATTCGGGTGTTGCCAGTTTGACAGAGTTATAAATCTTTCCTGTCACATAAGAGCTAAGACTATAAAATTCCCTCTTAGACAAAACTCTTTAGACAAAAACAGACCAGCATGGGCAGTGGGGAGAGGCCAGACCCTGCAGGATCCATCTGAACTTGTATTTTGGAAAGATCACTCTGGATGTTGGAGGATGGGTTGGAGGGGGAAGCCAGACTCAGAGGGCTGAGTGTTGTAGTGTACCCATTATATGACTTTCTGGAAGGAACAGAACTGTAAGGACGGAAAGCAGGAGGGAGAGGGGTTGACCATGGGGGGCATGGGGACTTGGGAGAGATGATGGGCCACGTGTCCAAGTAGGGGTTGTAGACTCATTAACTGTCAGGACTCATCCCAGCAGTGGGCCCAGGACTTGCAGAGGATACATGCTAGGAGAGTCCACTCCAGCTCCCAGGCCTGTTTGAGTTACCCCCACAGCTTTAGGTCCTGTCAGGAGATCTCACCTGGATGACATTCCCTTATACATTCATTTATTAAACAAGAAGTTACTAGGCACCCACTATGGACCGGGCTCCATGCTGGACACTGGAGATCCTCAGATGACCAAGACCACCCTGCCCTCAAGAAACATCCAGGCTGGGGGTGCCCGGGTGGCTCAGTCAGTTGAGCATCGGACTTCAGCTCACGTCATAGTCTTGCAGTTCATGAGTTCAAGCCCCACATGGAGCCCTCTTCGGATCCTCTGTCCCCCTCTCTCTCCCTCTCTGCAAGGAAGAGAGAGAGAGGAAGAAAGAAAGAAAGAAAAGAAACATCCAGGCTGGAGGGTACCTGGCCTGGATCCATCGGACACATTTGCCAAGGCTGGTGCCCTCTTCTCCCACTCCCCTTCTCTACTCCAGCTAGCCAGGTCTTACCAGACAGAACCCATAGATGTATCAAAAAATAATCTTTATTGTCACTAGTATAAAACATAGCAGATCAACTGGCCTCTCAGTCTATACAAAGTGTGGGGCATAAGACCACCTGGGCTACCCCATTTCTCCCAAAATGCCCTGCCCAGGGCAGTGCCCAGGAGTTCCGTGAAGGGGAGGGCCACCCCAAGTGCCTTCTCTTGAGGAGACAGGTCGGGGGCGGAGTGGGTGAGGAGCACTTTCTGCCTGAGGGAGGCAGAGGGGCCGAGGAGAAGACCCTCTGGAGTAGGAGAGCCCTCCAATTGTTCATGAGCCTGTCCCCACCTTCTGCCCCCTCCAAGTCCACCCTGTGAGCATCGGGGGCAGTGGCCAGCCTGGAACAGGCTGAGACCCATGCCTGCTTCTGTGGCCGTCAGAGGGCCACGCGGGTACAGCAGTGGCGCAGCAAGCATGGCAGGATGCCACGGTTCAGCTGGTGGAACTGCACAAGCTGCAGCAGGTCCGTGAAGCGAGTCTGGCCGTCATCCATGCTGAAGTAGAGGCGGCCCTCCTCCTCGCTCTGGGGGGACGGCCACAGGGGGCGGGGTGGAAGGTCAGGGAGGGACTCGAGGGGATCCCTCCTGATCAGGGCCGAGGTCCCCAGTGCTTGTGCAGGGGCAAAGGAGAGAGCGGGAGGCCCCAGATATACCGCGGGCCGGGGAGCTTCTCGAGGGGGCCTGGTGAGGAGACAGGGATTACTCACCGGGAGGATGAGATAATGTTTGACCTTCTGCAGGTGGCACAGAGAGAGGACAAAGCCTTGTGGGTTCCGTTGACTCTCTCGAACAAGGAACAGACTGCCAGGAGACAGGGCAACGTTACCCGAGGACACGCAGCTGCCGCCTGGACACGGGGCCTCTCCTGTCCCTGGGTCTGTTGGCCTGCTCAGCCCTGCCCCTTACCCGTCCACCAGGCCCTGCTGCCCGATGAGCCGCTGGCTCTCCTCTCGGGAGATGCGTCCATGGAACCAGGGTTGGGTGCGGTGGATGGCTGGAGTTGGGGGAGGCAGATGGGCCGTCACTCTGGGGAGGAGGTCCCCACACTAACCTCCCCCACCGGGAATGCTCAGAGAAGCCACGGCAGCCCCCACCCCTGGGGACGCCGGATGCTCACCCACCTGCACTGAGACTCGTGCCTGAGCCTGGGGTGGGCAGGCTGAGACGATGGTTCTTCTGCAGAGCAGTGGGGGACACAGGGGATCAGGGCGTGACTGAGGTATCACCCGGCACCTCGAGAACATAGAGACCCTTTCCGCACCTGGCGGCCCGCCTTACCCCACTCTTCATCCCACACCATGGAAACCCACGTGGAGAGAAGGTGCCCAGTATAAACATGCAAATGGGTACAGGCCCCTCACCCTCCAGGCCTGGGCCTCCTCCAGGGCTGCACTCAGAGCTTCCCGGGGGTTCTCGATGACACGCCCAGCATGGCCAGAGAAGTCCATGGCCACCAGGGTGTTATCAGAGACACTCCTCTGTAGATGGGATAGGATGGAGAGGGGTCAGACGGGGTCAGGGCACCCACCCCCAGCTAACCCCCCTGTGTACACTCACCAAAGGTGGGGAACCCACACAGGACGGACGCAGGTGGCGAGACTGTGCCTGCTGATAATTCTTATACAGCTGCACCCCATACTGTGGGTTGGAGAGAGAAAGAGAACCTGAGGTCAAGCAGGTGCTGGCAGCTGGGCTGTGAAACCCACACACACCAGAACTCTCCAAGGGCAAGACTGCATCTCTGCCCTGGATAAGGAGCTTTCTGAAGCCGGAGTGAGGACTCCAGCCTTGGGCCCAACATACTAACAGAGCAAGGCTATGATGCCCCCTCATTCCTGGGGGCAGTTATAATTCCTCACTCATGCCCCCATGCCACTCCCAGGGTCTTACCTTGAAGAGGCGGAAAGCTGCTAACCAGCAGGTGCGGCTCTGCTCATCCTCGCTGCAGAAGACCCGAAGCCCCTTGTGGCCATTTCGAAGCTTATTTGGCTGTAGAGAGAGGAAACCAGCTGGTCCCATATCTGCCATTAGGACCAGATATCTGTCTCCGTAGGGCAGGACACAGGGCAGAGGGCAGGGGGAGGAGCCTGGGTGTCCCAGATGGGAGCTCAAAAGCCCTAGGTAAGATCCCAGGGCCTGAGCAGCTCCCGTTGCCTCCCAGGCCAGGCCAGGGTCTTTACCTTAATACAGAAGCCGAAGTCCGTGGGCATCCCATAGAGCTTGCGGCCCTGGGTCACCACGTACACGTTGGACTCGTTCACATCTGCTACATACTGCAGATGCCTTGGATCCTGTGCAGCACGGGTAGACAGGACTTGTAACAGGCAGACCCTGTCCCCCTATTATTGTCCCAGTAAGCCAGCTGGGGAGATGTCAGGACCAGAGAGGAGCAGAGAAGTGCCTCAGGTCCCACAGCAAACAAAAGCAGAGCCAGGGCTCGAACTCAGTTTCACCTGCCTTTCCCACCACTACTTCCTGGGGTAGGTAAGCTAGGAGGAAAAGAGGAGCAGCTGAGGGTCTCAGGGTCCAGGGGAAGAAAGGTCCAGGAGTTCCAACAGGGAAGGGACAACTCCTAGAAGGACCAGGAATGGGATACCCTAGGGGCTGGGGCTGTCAACCTTCAAGACCTCACCTTGGAGGTGCCCTTGGTGGAGTAATAGAGGCCAGACCGGCGCAGGAAGCAGAAGAAGCGTTTCCAAAGCTTCCGTCCTGACCCTCGAAGCTGCAGGAAGCCCTGGATCTCTGGGAAGCTGCCTGCATTCAGGAAGTTCTGAGGCCAGAAGAGAGCAGGAAGAGCGTGAGACGCCAAAAGGGAGACAGGGAGATACACACACACATACACAAAGGCCTTCATAAGAGAAGGTGATCCACATAGATTTACCGTCCCATTTACCAGATGCAGAAACCTGACGCTCAGCCAGGAAAAGTAACTTGTCCGGTCGTTTAGGACCGTGCTAAGCCCTCCACCACACACAGGGAAGGCACAATGCTTAAGGGTCAAAAAGCGACAGGAATCATGACTGGAAATATCCCTTTACCTGGATGAGGTCTTCATGGGATATGCCTGTGTGTGCATCCAGACAGCTGGAGACCATCTTTTCCGGGAACAGGGAGTGCTGGGGGGAAACGAGAAAGGAGCCAGGGATTGAGGGCCCAGGTTGGGGATCAGGGTATCCCAGTGCCCAGACCCCCTGCACCCACACTCACTGGGGAGCTCTTGAACAGTTCATACTTGGCGAAGTTCTTCCGGAAGACAAAGCGGCTGTCTCCACCAATGGGCCAGGCAGCCTGCACTTCCACCACTGACTCGTGGTCCTCCAAGCCCCGCTCTGGCGTCAAGGGCAAAAAGCAGGGCTCAGCGGAGACCTGCCAGGCCTCCCAGATGAGCCACCTGCCCAGCCCAACGTGTGAAGCATTTGCCTCCCTACCCAGGCAGCCCCCTCCACCCCAACTCACCCAGCGCCAGATGGGGGTGGCACTCCACCAGCCCCCAGTTTTCATCGCTCAGGGCGTGAGCCCGCTGCACCAGCATTTCACACACGTAGCGAGCCGTGGCACCTGCCGCCACCTCCACAGACCGGCAAGCCCCATCTTCACTGTACACCTTTACTACCTGTGCCCCGGGAATTGCAGATGACTTGAGGAAGGGCAAAGGGTGGTTATTTCCCTTCTGCTGCTGCTACACCTGCAGGGATTCCTGATCAAATCCCCCAGCCTCCACGGAAGTGGCAGCATACCCACCCTCATATCCACAGCATCCCCATATCCCTGCCTTCTCTCTCCCAAGACAACTCACATGGGGGCGGCTGGCGTCTCGAGGGAGCAGCCCCCTTGCACTGGAGGGCCCCCCAAGAATGGGGGTCTGTGAAGGAGGACTGCAGAGCTCAGGGAAGGGGTTGGGGATGGAGGGTAGAGAGCTTGTCCGCAGCTCCTCCTCTCGAAGAAGATTCCTGTGGCCCAAGGTAAGGGGCGGAGAAGAGTTGACTGCAAGCTTCTGTCTCACCCCGGCGCTGACCGCCTCCCCACCACCAGCCCCTCCTCAGCTCCATCACCCCATCGTACCTGCTGGTTGGAATGGGCAGAGGCTGGGACCTCTTCACCTCCCCAGGCAGAGGGGCATCGGGAGGCGGGGGAGTCCCAGGAGGGGTCCCAGGGGTCAGGTACAGATCTTCTGGGGAGCTGCTGAGATGAGGTGGAGACAGACCCAGCTCCATAACATCTGAGGGAGAAGAGGGGGCTGGAAGTGGCTGATCTTGACCCCTTGTCCTGGGAAGAGGGGCCAAGAGGACCCAGACCTCCTGACTTCACACAGCTGCCAAGGGGCCCCTCAGAGTTTGCCCAGCACCTCGTTGCTCTCCCTCTAACTGGAGTTTCTCTGGAGCCTCTGGGGAAGGGTAGAGTGAGTCCATTTACAAAAAGGGACTTCAGGTCCCTGAGAAGGAAGCATTCTTGCCCCCATCGCAGGTGAGTCAGGGAGTAAAACCTGGTGTTTGGACTCCAAGTCCAGTGCCCTTCTTTTAGCCCCAGGTTGCCCAGGGGAAGAGCTAAGAGGGTCCCACTCCGCCACCATGGGGCAACAGACTCCATAACCCACAGACTGTTCGAGGCTCAGACTTTCGGTCTCTGAGCATGCTCTGAGCACAGGGCACTCAGCTCCTCCGGGCTCTGCCCCAGGTTTTTCCAGTGCTTTGTTGCCAGACCTGGTTGCCAGAGCCTGTTGTGGCAACGCCTGCCCAAGTGCTGAGTGATGCACAGAAGGGGAGAAGGAGGTGGGCCAGGATAGGAACCAGGAGGGCAGGAGGCAGGCTCAGCTGCAGTGAGAAGGACAGGACTAACCTGGGGGCCCTGGCCCCAGCAGCCCCCAAACCTTGTGTGCCCTCCCCAGATTCTTCCTCCCGCCCAACTTTCTTGAAGCCCCAATGCCAGAGCTCCCTCCTCTGAGCAGCCTTCCTGGATTTTCCACCTTCAGACTGAAGGTCTCCCTCTCTGCACTGTGCTGGGGACTCTGTGCCAATTACGTGCACCTGTCTTACCCACCCACTGGTCTGAAGACGCCTGGCACTGCTAAGCAAGGCCAGGGTCTTACCCATGTCTTATCACCCACAGGTGCTGCACAGGTACCTGAGACAAGTAAGGACAGGAGAGCTGGGGCAAAAATGCCCACCGGGGGCAGAGGCAGCACGGGCTCCTCCTCCACAGGAAGAAAGACCCCTTTGGCTGGGTGAGGACCTGGGAGCACCTGAGACCTAGGCCAGCGCTGTTAGGCTGCTGGGGGCACCTGGCATTGACCCTCCAGGATGGGGTAGGTCCCGGACTCTTAAGTGAGGGGATCTGGGGGACAGGTGAGTCAGGGTGGGGCGGGACAGCACTGCCTGGGGCTCTCTATTCAACCTTGACTCATCTGCACAACTTCCTGGCTTAGGAGAAACACAAACAACCCTGCCTCTGCCCACCTCCCTCCACTCCCGCCCCCAACCTACCAGCCTAGGAGGAATGGGGGAGGCACAGGGCAGGGACAGGATGGGGGAGAAAGAAGCTGCCTGGCCTGCAGCTCCTCTGACATCATTTTCTCCTCCCCACCCTTGGCCCACCTCCAGTCCAGGTGGGACTGAAGTCAGCCCCCAATCTGGTAGCCACCACCCAGCCCAGGAGCCCCCTCCCCCAAGGAGAGAAAAAAGGCCCGGCCTGGATTTCAAAGGCCCATCTGGAGTGGAGCTGACCTCCACCGATGCCCTCACTCACCACAAAGAAGAAACCACGAAGTGCTCTCTATCCTGGCTGGGGCCTACCAGGCTTTCATTCTGATGCTGCTGCCCACCCCTGGAACCCAGGACTCAGTGGCTCAGAGGACTCCTCTACATCAACCCTGGGGGATGAGGGTCCTCCTGACACACTCTTCAGGGTGTCCTGGCTGGAAGGGTACTACAGGAGCAGAAGTAGAAAGTCAAGACACCCAAGAGGACAGACACAGACAGGCAGAAAAAGGAAGGTTGGAGGGAGAGACAGGGAGGGGGCTCAGGGTCCTGCAGGGAAGGGTAAAACACACCCACCAGTGAACATCAACAGACACCAGAACATCAACAACAAAACGCAGTGTCCCCACTCCCATCCCGTTTATCCTCTGGCAACCAGCCCTGGTGACTTCACTCCAGGGAGAGGGAGACTGGGGGAGGGGGGTGTGCAGGGAAGCCAGACAGGATATCAGAGACCAAAACTGGGGTCCTCCTCCACCCCAGGGAAGAGGAATCAGGGCAGTGTTTGGACCGGGAAAGGGGAGAAGATCTAAATCAGAATCAGATTAGATAGAGTCTGGCCTCAGAGGGCTGGAGAGCCGACTGAAGACTTGGGTTTGGCCTTTCCATCCTTCACCCTGCCCTTCAGACCCTTCCAAGACAAGAGAAGAGTGGGGCAGTTAGGACCAAATAGATGAAACTGGGAGAAGAATGGGGGTCCTAGCTGTGGGGCCCTGGCAGGCCCCCTCCCAAGAAACCTGAACTCTCAAACTGGGGCCCTCAGAAAGCTTCTGTTGAAGAAACAGACCCCCATAATCTATCAGTCCCCGAAACACAGCAACTCCACGCCGAAGCTTCCCCTATGGCCTCTCCTGCCCCGCGGCTCCGGCCCCACCCTCCTTCCCGCCGTCCCAGCCTCCTGCCTCCTTGTTTACTTCCTGAATCTCGCCCCACCTGGCTGGCCCCAAGGGCGGGTGGCAGGGCAAGAAAACAAGGCCACCTCCGCTGCTAACCAGGGGAGGGGGAGGGGCCGGCAGGGCCGAGGCCCGGGCTGGGGACCAGCAGGTGGCGGGAAGGCCCCCGTCTGGCCCAGCACTCCCCTCCCCGCCCCCATCGGGATTTATTGTAAGGGGAGGAAGGCTCAACCTTCGGGGGAGTTCTGGGGGTACAGGGCCCAGGTGAGGAGGCGGGAAACCCCTAGGTGACCCAGAGTTGGGGGGAGGGTCCAGGACCCTGAGGCCCCGCCCACTCCCTCACTCGAAAAAAATGACCAATGCGAAAAGGGAGGGTAAGCTCTCTTAAAGTTTAATTTGGGAAGAATGCTGGAGTGTCTGTGGAGTTAATCATTACACGCTGCTTGCCTTCGTGGAGGGCTCCCCCAGCAGGATCAGGGGGACAAGGGAGACCAGAGTCCAGGGCAGGCCGACCAAGAGGGGCGGTGGGGTTGGGAGACTTTCCAACGCAAACAGGTGCATTCTCCATCCCCGTAGTGCCAGGGAGACCCAGATTCTGTCTTTGTGCAAACACTACCCCCCCCAAACATGTACACACACTTTCCCTTGGCCCCACTGCACTGCTGACCCCCGGCACCAGCCCCCCAGCCTTCGAGCCTTCCTTCTGAAGCCGGGAAAGACCCTCAGGCCTGCCCCGCCCCCACCTTCCCTTCCAAGGGTAGGACCCTGTGTTCTGAGCAGGCAAACAATAGGAGAAGGAGTACTAGCAACTTCAGGGAACCCTCTCCTCTACTGCCCTCCAAATTGGAGGGTACCCCTTCCCCAGGGGAGACGTCAATCTTTAGTAGAGCCTTGGGGAAACCTCAAACGGGTAACCTCAGGCTGAGCAAGGAATGATCCGAGGCAGCTCTCGGTATTCGGCCCCCCTCCCAGCCCTCTTTCTGGGGAGGTGGGGAGGGGCTTCAGCGGGAAAGCAGCGTCTCTGGAAGGAGAGGATCAGAGATCTTCCTTTCTCAACCCCATCAGCAGCTTTGTCCGGGGGCCAGAGGGAGGCGGGGTACAGGGAGGGAAATAAGGAATAAGGAAGACAGGAAATGAGAATAGGGAAAGACTGAGAGCAGATGGTGAGGAAGGGGCGGGATATGGGAGACTGGAGAAAAAAGAGAAAGTGAGGCCGCCAGAGTAACGCAGAAGGAGGCTGGATCTTTCCAAATTGGCCCCAGACCTGCTGCTCCTCCCCACCCTCACGATGAAGGGCCCGTTTTGGTCCTTACCTGCACCCTGGCGTTGGAACACTTGGCTGGGGCCACCGGTTTAGGGAGAGAGACGCCTGGCCCTTAACTACCTGTCCCCCTCCTGCCCCCGCCCTTGGCCTGACATCACTGAAGGGGAGAGGGAAGGGGGGAGCCAGGCGGCTGTCCGTCCGCCCATCAGGGCAGCCTGCCAGCTCCTGGCCCTGAGACCCGCACAGCCTGGGGCCCTGGTGGGGCTGGGGGTGGGAGCAGATTATCGTCTGGGACCCATCCTGGCAACCTTACCTAGAGAAGCCCCAGCAGGAGTAGCAGGACACGGGGTCCGAAGTCCGGTTCTGTCTAGGGACCCCAGATACCTGGACTTGATTTCAAATCCACTCCCTCTTCCCTACAGGTGGTAGGAGGGCGTCCTGACTTTGGAGGTAGAAGTGAGGGTTGGGGGAGGGACAGCCCTATGTGTCCAGGCTTCTGGACGAAGGAAACTAAAATTATCTTGGGCAGGTGGGGGCGGGGCCGGGGGGGTGGGAAGCATGGGAGGAGGAACCACAGGAGGAGGGGCGGGGACTCTGACACTCTACTCTGGCTGGGATTGTTTTTGCCCTTCTTAGCCAGCCAGCAGGTGCCAGGGGAGAGGCGGGGAAGACAGTCGAACTGAACAGCCTCCAGAGCGAAGATCTGGAGTCCTCGTGACCTGGGAGGGAGGGGCTGGGGGCTGGAAGGTAAGGGGAAACGACCGGCGCACCCTTCCCCAGGCTCCTCACCAAATCGGGTCTGCTCATTGGCCAAGCTAGGGGGCCTGTCTGCGGCTCTGAGTCCCACTTGATGGGGCAAAGAGCACTCAGCGAAAGAGGGAAGCCAGTCAGAGGGGTGTCCAGCAATAAGGCCTGCCCCTTGACCTCCAGCCACAGTCTGGCCACCCAGCCTGCACCCTGGCCCTCAGAGGCACCCAGAGTATGTTCTCCCTTCTTTGCAAAGTCCAGGGTCTCAGCTTCTTCTGAAATTGAAAGAGTTAGGCAGGTCTCATGGTGAGAGGAGTGATCTGGTGGAAGCTCTGGCCAGGTGCCAGGGGACACGCCCTCCTCCCCCCCCCCCCCTTTTGAGCCATCACTTTAGCTCACTCTTTCAGCATTAGGCACACACAGGGGTCAGGGAGAAGGCCTGGATCAAAGGCAGTGGTCACCTCCCAACCAGGAGTTGGTGACAGTTGGGTAAACAAACAGTCCATAGAGTGATAAGAGGTCTGCCCTGGGGGACCATCAAGGAGTGGCTCTAGCCTCAACTTTCTCCAAATGGGTTTTCCTTGGAAAAACCAGTATAAGTGGACCAAGCAAAGAAGTGGGGGAGGGGACAAGGTCACCTGGGCCATGGAGCAGTTTATGCAAAGCACAGTAGGCAATTCACTCAATCATTCCTTCATTCGTTCAGTTAATATTTGTTAAGTACTGGGGCGCCTGGGTGGCTCAGTGGGTTAAGCATCTGACTTCAGCTCAGGTCATGATCTCACAGTCTGTGAGTTCGAGCCCCGCATCGGGCTCTGTGCTGACAGCTCAGAGCCTGGAGCCTGCTTCAGATTCTGTGTCTCCCTCTCTCCTTGCCCCTCCCCTGTTCATGCTCTGTCTCTGTCTCAAAAATAAATAAAAAAAAATTAAAAAAATTTGTTAAGTACCTACTAAATGCCAACCGCAAGCTTGGTACTGGGGAAAAAGTGGGGAGAAACAAAAACAGATCCTGCCCTTATCCTCATGCAGCCCAGTTGGAGAGACTGATGTTAACCAAAGAATGACACATGGGCGCCTGGGTGGCTCCAGTCGGTGGAGCATCTGACTTCGGCTCAGTCATGATCCCATGTTTCATGAGTTCAAGCCCATATTGGGCACACTGCTGTCAGTGCAGAGCCCACTTTGGATCCTCTGTCCCCCTCTCTTCCCCTCCCCTGCTCATTCTCTCTCTCTCTCAAAAATGAATAAACATTAGGAAAAAAAATCACACAAAAAATAAGGGGCACCTGGGTGGCTCAGTCAGTTAAGTGTCCAACTCTTGATTTTGACTCAGGTCGCAATCTCACAGTTCATGAGGTTGAGCCATGTGTCGGGCTCTGCGCTGACAGCTAGGAGCCTTCTTAGGATTCTCTTTCTTCCTCTCTCTCTACCCCTCAGCTGCTTGCTCACTTTCTGAAAATAAACTAAAAAAAAAAAAAAAAAAAAAGAACCCCACAAAAATAAGAAATGACAGGTGACAAATATGCTGGGAAAATGACTCACCCAAGGAGTTGGGGAAGCCTTCTCCGTGGAAGTGACAATTGAGCACAGGGGAAGCTAGGTCTGGAGCAGGGAGAAGGTTGAGATTGGTGGGTGGGAATGGGGGGGGGCACCTTTCATGATGGGGAAACAAGTGCCGAAGCCCTTGGCAGGAGGGGACACAGCACACAGAGGCAGAGTGGGGTTGAGAAGAAGGAAGGAGAGGAGGCCACACAGGTAAGCTTGAGCAGGTGTGGAGAAAAGCAAGCGTTTCGGACTGAGCTGTGTTTCTCCAAGTGTAGCCTGTGACCACCTGCCTCCACATCTCCCTAGGCTTGTATAAAAAAACAGATCCCTGGGCCCCTCCCCACCTACTGAATCTCAGTCTCTGGGGCCAAGACCCAGGAATGTGTGGTATTGACAAGCCCTCAGGTGGTTAAACCAGGTTTAAGAGCCATCCATCCTGTCTGTCCAGACAGGCAGGAACTATGGGCAGAGGCCAGACCCTGCAGTGTCTCTCTGGGCTTGAGCAGAGGCGAAGAGAAGTGGGCAGATTTATATTTTGGAAAGATCGCTCTGGATGTTGAAGGATGGGGTAGAGAAGGAAGCCAGAGTCGGAAGGCTGAGTGCTGTAGGATTCCATGTATAGGCTTTCTGGAGGGGGTGGAACCATAAGGACAGAAAGCAGATCTGGGGTTGGGGAAGAGGGATCGGGGTTGACTGCAAAGAGCACAGGGACTTGTGAGGAGGTAATGGAGCTGTTCTGTATCTTGGTCATGGTGGTGGTATACAACTATATGTTAGGACTCGCAGAAAGGTACACTCAAGAGGGCAAATTTTACTCTGTATAAGTTATATCTGAGTTTTTTTTTAATAAAAAAAAGAAACGACAACAAAAAAAGAATAGTTTTATAAGCTAATGGAATAGAATCAAAAGTCCAAATATAAACCCTTACATTTCTGGCCAAATGATTTTTGACAAAGGTGCAAAGACAATTCGGGGGTGGGGGGGAGATTAGTTTTTTCAGTAAATGGTTCTAGGACAATCAACATGCCAAAAGATGAATTTAGATCGTTACCTCACACAATCTACAAAAATTAACTCAAAATAGATCCTAGACCTAAACGTGAGAGCTAAAATGAAACCTCTGAAGAAACCATGGGGAAAAAAATCTTCATGACCTTGAGTTAGGCAGAGATCTTAGGTGCAACAGCAAAAGCACAAGTAACAAATGAAAAAATCAGTAAATTATACGTCATCAAAATAAAATTCTTTTTGCACTCCAAAAGACACCATTAAAAAAATTTAAAAAACAAAACAAAACACCTGTTAAAAACTGGGGGAAAATGTTTGCAAATCATATATCTGCTTAGGGACTTCGTATCCAGAATATATAAAGTACTCTTATGAATCAATAATAAAGAAACAAACAACCCAATTAAAAACGGGCAAAAGATTTGAAGAGATGTTTTTCCACATAAGATAGAAGGATGGCTAATAAACACATGAAAAGGTGCTCAACATCATTAGTCATTAGAGAAATGCAAATTAAAACCACAATGAGATACCACCCCACGCCCACCAGGATGGCTATAATCAGAGACAGACAATAAGCGTTGACAGGGATATGGGTAAACAAATCCTCATATAGCTGATGGGAATGTAAAATGGTACAGGCACTTTGGAATAACAGTCTGGCAGTTTCTCAAAAAGTTAAACATACCATGTAACCCAGCAATTCTACTACAGAAATGAAACACATGTACCTACAAAGACACTTGGGCGTTCATAGCAGCATTATTCAAAATAGCTAAAAACTGGAAACTGGAAACTCAAATGGCCATCAACCGGTATTGAATAGATAAACAGAAGGTGGTATATCTATACGATGGGATACTGCACACCAACAAAAAGGAAAAAAACTACTGTACGTGATATAGCACGGATGAACCTCAAAAACTTTACACTGAACAGGGGTGCCTGGGTGGCTCAGTCTGTCCAGTGACCCATTCTTGGTTTAGGCTCAGGTCATGATCTCTTGGGGTTCATGGGTTCAAGCCCCGTTTTGGGGCTTGTCCCAAGCCTGCTTGGGATTCTTTCTCTCTCCATTTCTTTCTGCCTCCCCCCCACCCCCTCTCAAAACTAAATAAACATTAAAACACACACACACACACACACACACACACACACACAACTTTATACGGAATGAAAAAAAGCCAGAAGCAAAAAAATGGATATTATAGCATTCCATTTATATTAAATGTTCAGAAAAGGCAAGTTTATAGACAGAAAGCAGATCAATGGATGCCTAGGGCTGGAGCCAGGAGCGGGACTGACTGCATACACGCAGGAGTGACCTTTCTAGGTTGATGGAAAGGTTCTGTAACTGGATTGTAGTGGTGGTGGCACAATTCTATAAACCACTGAATCTGTTTTTAAAATGCATGGTTTGAAGAGATGCTGATGTAGGTAACCTGTTAGGATACTACGGTGGGACTCCGGGGAGGAAAAAGGCAGCGAGACAGCCTCCATATTTGGAGTTGGAAAATGGGAATGATGCCGGCCCCGTAGTGAGAGCAGGATGAGATAGGGGAGGTGCAGGAACAGGACAGGAGTGATGGGAGCATGGAGCTTGAGGAGTGGGAACCCCGAAGCCTAAGGGTCCCAAATGCAGGGGAGAGGCCGTCACTGCCCCGCTTTTGCTTACAGTTTTGGAGCTTAAGAATCAGAAGTACTTAAGTGCTTAACCATGAGGTGGTTTAAAAAGTCATCAGCATGTTTGCAAGAAATGGCAACTATTCCACACCATCCGCCAACCCCAGGCCGAGTCCGCTTGCCCCATCACTTTCGCTTCCTTTTGTAACCTGGGAAGCGCTTTACAGATATTTCAGTAGGTTATATAAGACGGTGACGTCCAGCAGATACGAGGTGCGGGGCAAGCCTAGAGCTCTGAAAAGGTGGTCTGGACGGGTCCACCCAGCCCAGAGTCCTCAAACCGAGGATACGGTCAAAACGCAGCAGTAACTGCGGCCTGCAGGAGGCGCCCAGACGTAGCGCGCGGCCCGCCCCGCCCAGCGGCCCCGCCCCGTCACGTGCCCGCGGCGTCGCGTCACACCCGGAAGCAGCGGCTGGAGCGGAGTCGGGAGCAATGAGCGGGGAGCCGGGGCCGACGTGTGAAGCGCCCCCTCCCGGGGAGATTGAACCGGGTAGTGGGGTCCGCATCGTAGTGGAGTACTGGTGAGCGTCTCCAGCCTGTGGGGTGTCCGGGCCGGACGGGGGTGGGTCCACGGGAGGCCCCTCCCCCGAGAACCCAAGCGGACCCCAAGCGTCTTGTCCCTAGTGAACCCTGCGGATTTGAAGCGACCTACCTGGAGCTGGCGAGTGCCGTGAAGGAGCAGTATCCTGGCATTGAAATCGAGTCGCGCCTTGGAGGCACAGGTGAGGCCCACAGAACACCTGCTGAGTCAGTGTTCTAAATCTCAACTCTACCACTTTTAGTTCTGGAATTGCCTGTTTTATATAGTGTCCAACAGTGTCTGGCAAATGTCCAACCAATTCGAGTCCCCTCCCAAAGGTGAGGGGGTTACAGATGAAGCCTGTAGGGAAAAACGGGGGAGACTGCAGAAGTGTGGGGTTGGAGGGGAGGGATTCTTTCATTGAGTTATGAAGCCTGAGTTCAAAGGAAGGACACACAGGTGATGCCTCCCTCAGGTTCCTTTGGCTTGAGTCAGGGCTAGGAAATGGCTTAAATAACAAGAGTCTCTAGTGGGGCTGGTGGGGACATGAAGGAGCCTGTGTGAAGTCTAAGAAGTGTGGAGAGTCTCTCCAGACTTGTCTGTTCTCAGCATACAGTTCATTCATTGATTTATTTTATACCAGGGGCCTTTGAGATTGAAATCAATGGACAGCTGGTGTTCTCCAAGCTGGAGAATGGGGGCTTTCCTTACGAAAAAGATGTGAGTATTTACAATGTTGGGAGGCCTCTGTTCACCCTGCCCCTGCAGTGCATCATCCCATTCCACGTGTCTGCCCTCTCTCTAGCTCATTGAGGCCATCCGAAGAGCCAGTAACGGAGAACCCCTAGAAAAGATCACCAACAGCCGTCCTCCCTGTGTCATCCTGTAACTACACGTGATTCCGGGTTCCTGCTCTGTTCTGAGACCCACGCCTTGGTCTCCCCTTTGGTCCTGCTGAGGGCTCCCCACTGCCCTCACTTAGCTCCTGGTAAGCTAGGAGACTCTGGCCTCCACTTTGTCCCTTTGGGTACCAGGAGGGAATAGAAGCTGTTGTGGTCTTAGGGGTGGGAGAGAGACCCTCTCCGTGGACCTTTCTATAGCCACCTTCTACCCCCTTTCTAGGATCAGTGCCCAAGAAAAGTCTGCTCCCCGCCTCCAGCTTAGCCATACTGGTCAAATGCCACCACAGTTATAACTTATTTTCCACTAGCCCTGGGCAATGTCAGCTATTGGCAATAAAGTGGCACTACAAATACCTGTGCCCAACTAGTGTGTTTTTGTTCAGCGGATGTGGGGGATAGTAGCAGAGGCTAGCCCAGCCTTTATACCACCAGAGTGGCTATGCTGGGTGGGTGGGCTTTCTGGATAGCTACTTCTATTTCATTTCCTCTCTCACAGCCGAGGCAAGGAAAATGAGTCACACAGTAGGTACTGCCTCCTCCTGCCTCTGTCCCTCCCCCCACTGCCCCTATCCATAGGGAATAACCCCATTCTGGTGGGTGGCCTTAGGAATTCATTTTTTCTCAGCAAGAATGATCTGGTTGTCAAAGGGCTCTTGAACCTGGAAAAGAGCCTCCTCATTCAAGCTTTCTCGAGATTTCTAGCCACTCCCTCCAGGAAAAGATGACTTGAGTGTAAGGAGGTGAGCTTAGGGTGGGCACAGAGCCACCCCAGACATAGGCTGGTGCCCAGCTATTTTCCAAAATATATTTGCAAATGGAGAAAGTGGGTGTGGAGAAAGGACATCCTTCCCCCAACTCCAGGGACCCACCCCTCTCCACAATACCCGCTCTCCCCGAGTCCTTATTTCATTAAAAAAAAAAAAAAAAAAAAAATAGGTAAAAACAAAACAAAACAAAAAAGCATAAGGACTGGGTCTGTACAAGGACTGGATCTGGGTGGCATTGCTGCTCCCTTGTTCCTGGGCGCAGAGCTAGGTCTCAGAGACAGTCTCTGAATGGGTTGCTCTTATTCCTAGACACTCCCTGGAGCCTCCTCCTCTTCCAGGCCCAGCTTTCCTAAGTCCTTCTGTGTCAAAGGTCTGGAACAGGACAGCCAAGCTGGGCTGTTCCCTCGGGTGAGGAGACTGGCTGTGGCATCCACGGGACCCTAGAGTTGTCTGGGGCAGGGCTCCAGTCAGTCAAGGCTCCCCAGTGCTGCCCCCTCTTCCAACCAGGCTGGGCCCCTCTTGGCCACCTGGGAACTGGAGGAGGAAGGAAGGTGTCTAGTGTGGCAGGATTCCCTGCTTCATCGCAATGAAGGCCAGAAGTCAGGCTTTCCTCACTCCCTGAGGGTTCAGCAGGGTCTCGGCAGATTTGGCCTTTTGGCTCACACTGGCACATCCAGGCCCAGGTATTCGGGGTTCTCTGCTGTAGGGGTCCCTTCAAAGGTGCTGGGTGGAGAGCCCCGCTCAGATGTGTCCTGGTCCCAGTAATAGAGGTTGTCAAAGGCTGGGCTGAAGGCTGGAGGAGGGTGAGGCTGAGGGGCAGCCCTGCCCCGGGGTGCCAAGTACTCGGGGTTCTCCACAGCACCCCCAAAGGCAAAAACGTCTTTGACAACCCCATTCTTGCCGGGGGAAAGAGTCTTGGGGGACAGAGTCTTGGGCCTTTCCAGAGTGGCACCGGCAGGTCGAGAAGGAGGCAGAGGGCCTTCTAAGGGCGATGGGGGCTTTGGCCAAACCTCTGGCTGGTTCACGTATTCTGAAAGGGCGAGGAGGGGGCTCATTAGAGGAAGAAACCCATTTGTCCCAGCTACTACCAGTGTCCCCACAGTGGGCCCTGGGCTGGGCACCCCAAGCTCCCGCCTCCCCTCCCAATCTCTCATCTTGGGCCTGGATTCCATACCAGGCTGGGGACTGCAGGTCAGGGGGGCAACGTAGCCATCAGTCTCAGGGGGTAGGGGTATGGTAGGATCCTCACTGTACCGCTGTAGAGGGCTGGGGTCCTGTGGGGAAAGGCTCTGCAGCCCCTTGGCTGCCCCCATTCCCAAGTCGCCATCAAACACATCAGAGCCAGCCCCTTCTGAGGGTGCCAGTGGAGACTTGGGAGGCTCTTCCTCGGAGGGCTCCAGCCCCAGTGTCAGCTCACCACCGCCACTCTGGAGATGAGAGAAAGTTACAATGGGGTCAATCATGGATCTGGGATAGAGACTCCATGGGAGGTGATAGGGTCACAGGGGATAAATTGGGACACCATTGGGATTTGACATAGTCACCATGAAGAGGAAGGGGTCAAGGCTTGGAAGGCAGTAGGAGTCGTCAGGGATAATGAGGTCTCCATGAGAGGTGACTGTTGGGGTGGGAGGGGACATAGAAGAAAAGGACACGGAGGAGGTAACTACACCCACCCACCATAGTGTGACCGAGGGCACTGACCCTGGTGGATGAGCTGCGGTGTCTGCGGTGGGCTGTGCCCCCAGCGCTTGGGGCAGGGTCTGGGCAGAAGAAACCCTGCTGGGGTACCAGGTACTCCTCAGCGTCCACCAGGTCTCCCATGTCCTCATCCTCCAGCAGTGAACGGTAGAAAGTGCTGTCCAAGGGACTGGCTGGGCCCAAGTCCTCATTCTGGGAAGGAAGGAGACGGTGACAGCCTCTCCCCAGCCCAGTGCACAGCCTTCCGAGAAAGGCTCAGGGCGGACAAAAGGTATGAGGAATGAGGCAGGAGCTGGGCTTGGAAGCCTGGGATCCTCTCCCTTCCCACCCTCTGTGGGAGAGTGCTCTTAGACATAGGCAGGGATGGGGTAGAAAGGCCCAGTACCTGGATGACCACAAAGCGCTGGGGGTCCCTGGCCATCCGGGAGAATTCGGCCACCAACTCCCGGAAACGTGGCCGACATTCAGAGTCTATCATCCAACCTGGGGGCGGGAGGGAGCTCAGCATCTCAGTTCTGGCTGCAGCCTGTGCGCGGGCCCCACCCCCTCTCCAGTCTGGTCTAGACAACCCCAGTGACTAGAGTCCAAAGTCCTCGGGTGGTAGAAAAGAGGTATCAGACTCAGATCCTGAGTTAGACCCTTTGAGAATCTCTACTAGTTTTCCCTTTTTATTTTGCATATAAGTCTCTTCCTAGTTGGTCTTCTAGAGCTCCTCTGGCCTGGTACTGTAAAAGGGAAGCGAGACCCTTCTGAGGCTCCTTCAACCATACTTGGAACCCTGGGCCCACATACAACCTGCTCTTGGCCTCCTCCCATGCCCCTTATAGGCCCCCCTTTACCCCCGCCCCCAGCACTTTCCATCCCTCCTCCAAGTAGCTGGCATAACTCAGCCACACACATTTGACCATGATCATGTAGACATCAATGGTGCAGATGGGGGGCTGGGGCAGCCGTTCCCCCTTCTCCAGCAGGTCAGGAATCTCCCGGGCTGGGATCCCATCATAAGGTTTGGCCCCAAAAGTCATCAGTTCCCATACAGTCACACCTGGGGCAAAGACAGGGTTAAGAGGTGAGGGGACAAGAGGGAGCTTTAGTGCACTGAGTCCCAGAGGCTCTGCCCAAGAGCCTGGCACCATGGGAAGAAGGGAGGGGTGCGATGCCAAGGGGCAGGAGATAGCCAGTCTTTCCTTAGTCCCAGGGAAGTACACAGACCCCGGCAGCCCCTTCCTTCCCTCCCACATTCATGCTAAGGTGTCTCCATTAATTCTTCTATCCCTGCTCTCCTCCTTCCACCAACATGGCCCCCCAGGCCCGTGGCTCCTTGTCCACCCCTCCTCCCAACCTTCCCTGCCACACACCGTAGCTCCACACGTCACTCTGATGGGTGAACCGCCGGCGGAGAATGGACTCCAGCGCCATCCACTTGATGGGCACCTGGGAGAGCAAAGAAGTCCTCAAACTAGGCGTGGTGGCTGTTCGTAGAATTCTCCCAGGGTCCAGACCCACTCCACCTTGCCTCCCTCCGCTTCCTCCTCTAACCTTGCCCCCATCGGCATGGTACTCTGTCTCATCAATGTCCAGCAGCCGAGCCAGCCCAAAATCTGTAATCTTGACGTGGTTGGGACTCTTGACCAGCACGTTCCGGGCAGCCAGGTCCCTGTGCACGAGCCGAACATCCTCCAAGTAGCTCATCCCCTGGGATCAGATGTATCCATATGGACTCCGCTCTGGCCATATTCTCCCAGGAAACCTCCCCAATCCCAGCCCTGTGTGAAGTCAGAGGCTTGCCCCCAAGGACACCTGTAGAGCTCAGGCCCCCTAAGTGCATACCTTGGCAATCTGCACACACCAGTTCAGCAGGTCCTGGGAGCCTAGGCGCCCACGGTGTTCTCGGACATGGTCTAAGAGGCAGCCATAAGGCATAAGCTGTGTCACCAACTGCACGGTGGATGTCAGACAGATGCCCAGAAGGCGAGACACATATGGGGAGCCCACGCCAGCCATCACATACGCTTCCTGGGGGGCAAGAGTGCACCCTGAGAAGGTGTGGGAGACCACAAACCTGCCACCACCACATACCCCTCTTGAGGGTCGAGGCGTGATGGGAGACCTTCACCCAATCCATCCCCATCCTGCACAAACCAGAACCATGGCCCACGGGAGGTTAAGAGTCAAGGCTTGGGGAATCACAGAGTGCCTCCCGAACCTCAGTGAAGAGAGAGCCCAGAGCCCAGACATACAGCTAGGAGGTCCCTCCTGTACTCCTGGCTAGGGAGAGCGGAGGGGCTTACGTCCAAGATTTCTTTGTTGGCTTTGGGAGATGTATTTTCCCTCAACACTTTGATGGCCACTGGGATTTTCACATTTTCCCCATCAGGGATCCAGATGCCCTGGGCAGAGAGAGGAGGATGTGAGCAGGAAAAGGGAACCCCAGATCCCACCTACAGTCGCCTTCAAATACCCTCCCCACTCTGGGGCCAAACCTGCTATATCATCAGCCTCACTATGTAGCCCAGCTCTCAACTCCCCTTCCCCTTGTTCCAGCCTCCCACCAAACTGCCCAACCAAACAGCACCACCCCAGCTCTTGGCTGTCTTCCCCACAGAACGCTTGGCCACACCCACTGCATCCTCTGGGACCGCCCACCCAGGAACTTTGGCCCCACCCCTGACCTTGTAGACAGTGCCAAAAGCTCCGGATCCAAGCACCTTCACCTTCCTCAGCTCTGTTTCTTTCAGGATTCGCATCTGAGCCTGGTTGGGCATGGCTCCACTAGGCGTCAGGGGCTCCACCAGCTGGGGCGAGGGGGGTGGGGCGTCAGTGAAGGAGGCTGGGCTGTAGACCCCAAGCCAACAGGGAGGCCCTGAGACTGCCTCACCTCCGTCTCCTGCAGCAGCCTCCGCATCGTGTACTTCCGGATCTTCTGCCGCCTTCGCTTGATTAGGATGCCAAGGACCAGCCCCACAACCACGACCAGCAGAATGCCCACCACAGCAGCAATGATGGACGTCACAGGGCTGGGGGCGGGAGCCAGGGTTAGGGACTGGGGACCAGGCTGGGGCATGAAAAGATGAAGGAGCCCCAGGGAAGGGCATGCAGGTAACTGGCCTTTGGAAAGGGAAGTCAGAAGGGTGACCCACGGACTCCCATCCTCTCTTTCCTACTCAGAAATCTCCCTTGGCTCCCTACTACCTCCAGGAGAGTCCAGCCTCCTTGCTGGACATTCAGAGCCCTTTTTACCCCCATCTCCAAATTGTCTATGTGACTGCCCATGGCTGTAGCCCAGGATTCTCAAACTTCCTGACAAAAATCACCAGGGAGCTGGTTAATGTGCATGAGCCTAGAGCCCCACTCCTAGCAACTCTGATTGTGGTATGGGGTGGGGCCCCAGGAATGTGCATCCAGTGATTCTGATGTTCCAGCCAAATTTTTCACCCATAGGTCATGATTTTCCACACCTCCCAGCCTTTGCACATTCTATTACTTCTGTCTGGACCACCATTTCTCCATGGGATCATCGTTTAAGACTCAGCTCATCCTAGGATAGATGCAGCTCTTGGGTGTTGACCCTACATCATTACCATCCTTGCCCTCCTCCCTTGCTTGGCTAAAGCCTGGCACATCACAGACCTCTCGTGAATGCTTGCTTCATGGACAAATGATTGCTTAGATACTCCAGTCTGGTTTTGTCCGCAGAGTCTTTCCCAAAGAAAGACTTTGCCCACTGCCCAGAAATCAAGTCCAACCCTGTGGCCCGGTAGTGAGGGTGGGCCTATGCCCTAACGTGACCTAGACTTCACCCCTTACTCCCTTCTCTGGGCTCACTTAATGGCCCACCATGCCAGAACCTTCAAACACACACATCCTAGGTTTTCCTGACCCTTCCCCCACAATGCCACCTGGTTGCTTCTCCCTAATGCACATGGGCTACCTGCATCTGTTTCAAGGCCTGACTCAAATGCCACCTCCTCCTTGAAGCCTCCTGCCACCCCATTAAGACTTCATCTTTTCCTCCAGGGCATCTGCACTCTCTTCTCAATCTGCCTTCTGTCCCAGTGAGTTGAATGTTGCCTATGCCCCTTATGAGGTATCTAGCTACTCGAGGGTGGGGAGGTACTGGGGGGTCTTTGCCATCTTTTCCTGTTCCCCACTCTCTAAGCATCCTGAGGAGGTCCTCCTTCCACTTGCTGAAGCAAATTGAAAGGTGAATCAACAGGGGAAGACTGGGCTAGAAAGGGACATGTGTCATGTCAGGAGATGCCCCTTTCCTGCAGCAGTGACCACCCAGGGGCTGATAGGGGATTGAAGAGCAGCATAGGGTGTGTCCCAGGGATCAGGCTGACCTGGCTCTCTGCTCGGCGGGGCAGCCCTTCTCGTCCAGGTCCGCACAGCTGCAGGAGAGAGAGGCCCATCAACCAAGCTGGGAAACACCTCCTGGTCTCACTCCAGCCTCACAACCACCCTAAGGTGGGTGTGGCTAGGTTATTATCCCCATTTGACAAAGACAGAAACTGGGCTCAAAGTCACCAATACTCTTCCTACCACCCCACAAGGGGATTCCTTCTCTGGCCTTGAACTTGAATTTCCTGCTCCCCTCTACCTGTCTATGGTAGGTAGGAATTGGGGAGCACCCAAAGAAGCATCAAGTCCAAAAACACAGCTACGTTCCTCTGTAAAAGAATGCCAGGGCAGTAAACTGGCCCAACTTCTGCAGAGGACAGTTTGGCAATACCTATTAGATAATGTCCGTGACCCGGCAGCTCCACCTCACAGGATATACTGTGAAAATGCCAACACCTGGGGGCACCTGGGTGGCTCGGTCGGTTAAGCGTCCAACTTCGGCTCACGGTCCGTGAGTTCGAGCCCTGCGTCGGGCTCTGTGCTGACGGCTCAGAGCCTGGAGCCTGTTTCAGATTCTGTGTCTCCCTCTCTTTCTGCCACTCCCCTGTTCATGCTTTGTCTCTCTCTATCTCAAAAATAAACATTAAAAAAAATTTTTTTTAAACAAGAAAATGCCAACACCTGTATGCCAGGGGGCATGTATAAGATGCTAACTTGTACATGGGGCTCAAGTGCAATAAACAGGAAAGAAAGAAAGAAAGAGAAAGAAAGAAAGAGAAAAAGAAAGGGAGAGAGAAAGGGAAAAGAAAAAGAGAGAAAAAGGGGAGAAACAAAGAAAAAAAAATCACTATCCCTCAAACAAGGACATGGTTAAATAATACTATATCTGGGCTGCAGATTGAGTAGTTAAAAAAAAGAGGAGGTATGGGGAGCCTGGGTGGCTCAGTTGGCTAAGGGACTGACTTTGGCTCAGATTATGATCTCATGGCTTGTGAGTTCGAGCTCCATGTCAGGCTCTCTCCTGTCAGTGCAGAGTCCACTTCAGATATTCTCTCCCTCTCTTTCTCTCTCTCAAAAATAAACACTGGGGCGCCTGGGTGGCGCAGTCGGTTAAGCGTCCGACTTCAGCCAGGTCACGATCTCGCGGTCCGTGAGTTCGAGCCCCGCGTCGGGCTCTGGGCTGATGGCTCAGAGCCTGGAGCCTGTTTCCGATTCTGTGTCTCCCTCTCTCTCTGCCCCTCGCCCGTTCATGCTCTGTCTCTCTCTGTCCCAAAAATAAATAAACGTTGAAAAAAAAAAATAAACACTAAAAAAAATTTTTTTAATAAAAAAAAAGAGGAGGCAGATCCATGTGCATTCACGAGAAAGGACCTCCAAGATACATAAAGTCAGGGGTTGGGGGAGAAGCAAAGTTCAGAACAATATGTAGAACACAGTCCCATTTGCATTAAAAAATGCATATACACGTGGGGTGCCTGGGTGGCTCAGTCAGTTGAGCGTCTGACTTCAGCTCAGGTCATGATCTTGCAGTTTGTGAGTTTGAGCCTCGCGTCGGGCTCTGTGCTGACAGCTCGGAGCCTGGAGCCTGCTTCAGATTCTGTGTCTCCTCTCTCTGCCCCTCCCCTGCTCATGCTCTGTCTCTCCGTCTCTCAATAATAAACGTTAAAAAAAAATTTTTAAAAAATGCATATACACAAAAACCAAACCTGACTATGTATGAGATGAGCTATATGAAATTGCTATTTCTTGGCCATTTTTGACCTACAAAAACAGCAATCTTACAGGATTCAATCTAATATAAATGTAATATGTGTTTATGCAGATGTGTAGAGAAAAGCCTGGAAGGCTGCACGTAGCAGACTGAATCTGATGGTTTTCCCTAGGGGACTGGAATGAAAGGGCACATTTGCTTTGCAATGTTTATACTTTTTGTTGCTGAAAGTGTTTATCATAAGGATGTATCCATGTGTCTCATGTGTAAATAAAGAAAACTGAATGAAAAAAAAAAATAAAATAGGGTATATCACCATGTCAGGAGATGGAAAAACATTGCAAGGTTCTGTTAAGTGAGAAAAAGGCAATTTGCAAACAATATGTATGGCCTGTGATCCCATTTTAGTATAAGGAAATATATGTTAGAATGTGCACACATAAAAACAGTTGGAGAACAATAATATATATTAACTATAGTTTATATGTTATAATAATATATGTTAGAATGTGCACAGATAAAAACAACTAAGAATAATTATATATATATATATATATATATATACATATTTCACGTGTTATAATAATAATTATATGTTAGCATGTACACAGGTAAGACCTGGAGGAAAAATATTACAAATTATTAACAGTGGGGATAGAACTGTTAATGACGTTCATTTATATTTCATGTTTTCATTTAAATTTTTTTTGTAATTTAGAGAGCATGCGGGTAGGGGAGAGGAGCAGAGGAAAAGAGAGAGAATCCCAAGCAGGCTCTATGCTCAGCATGGAGCCCAATGCAGGGCTTGATCCCACAACCCTGGGATCACAACCTGAGTGGAGATTGAGTCTTAATGCTTAAGTGATGGAGTCACCCAGGTGCCTCTAAGGACTAATAATTAAAAAAAAAAAAAAACAAAAACAAAAACTAAGCAGTGTAAGCAAAGGCAGAGTTATCCCCCTTTTACAATAAGAGCCCCAGAGAGTCTCCTGGGACAAAGCCCTCCTTTCTGTAGAGAAGGCCCCCAGACTCACGAGTGGGTGCAGTTGATGGGGCATGGCTGGCACGTGCCCTCCTCATCTGCGAACTTCCAGATGGGCATGAAGGAGAGGTCAGGTTTCACCCCACTGGGGCAGCGAGCCACACAGAAAGGAGGGTCCTTGTAGTGGGCACAGGCCACACACTGGTCAGCTTCCTGGGAAGGGAAGAAGGATTGGAAGGGGGCTAGCACCAACACCTCCAGGGCAGCAGGACATGCCTTCGTGCTTCCCATGGCCACTCCACAGCACTTTCGCCTTGCTCCTGGAACAGCCCAGACCAGCCGTGTCTGCCACCCCTGCTCTTCACCCAGCTCCCCCCTCCCCTGCTCAAAGCTCAATCCTCAGGCAGGAGGCTTCAGATGAAGAACTGAAGTCTAGCAGGGGAGTGTATTACTTAAGATATAACAGCAAGTAACAATAGTTAACTAACACACAGCAAATCGCTTGGGCACGGTGCCAAACGCTATTTTAAGTTCATTCTTACCACATTCCAATGTACAATATTCACTTTATAAATGAGCGAACCAAGGATGGAAGCAGGGCCTGGATCCGAATCCAGAGAGTCTGATGCTTCAGCCCATAGGTCTAACCGCCTTGGCACAGCCACAGCCAAGGACACAGGCCTCCCCGGGACCTTTGCATAGTCTGAAGGGTCACAGGGTCCACTACACAACTTGCAGTCCCCAGCATGCCAGCCTCCTAACACCCTCCTGCCATCCAGGGCTGAGCTCCGAGCCCTCTCCTGGGACATTCTACTGGACATGGCCAGGTGCCCGGCCACCCCACCCTGCCCCTGCCCTTGCTTCCCTCCACCCACCTCGATCAAGCCCACCAGCAACTCACCGAGCCCAAGCAGGTCACTGAGCCATTCTGGGGCTGACACTCCGGGTGGCATGGCAGACAGAACCTATCCTTCACATACTCCCGGGGAAGCCTGACAGAAGGGATGGCTGAGGAGGGGGTCTGGAAGGAGCCCCCGTGCCCCACTCCGGCCGCCCCTCCTGCCCTGCCCCGCGTACCCCTGCAGTACTCGGCATTCCTCCACGCACTCCTGGCCCCGAAGGAACTGGCTGCAGTTGACACACTGGGTGGGTCCCGGACCCCAGCAGTGCCCGTGAGCACACAGCGGGTAGCAGGCCAGGCCCTCACCCGCTGCAGTGAAGAGGAAGGGGGTTAGAGGGGACACTCAAGGAAGGTTCCAGGTCCACATGAACCAGGGGAGGAGGCTGTGGGCTGGACGGGGTGGGAATAGGTACCGGGCAATGCGGGGAAAGAAAGAGCTGAGGTTCCAGGGACAGAGAGGAAAAGGAAGGCACAGATGCCAAGGCAGTGTGGCCAGGCCCAGCCGGAAGCCATGCCAAGAAGTCAAGCCAGCCACAGCCGTGTCAAGAATGGTGCACCAGGGATGGGCAGTCTGCACAAGTCCAAGATTGCTGCTGCTAGGGGCCCACAGGCACTCCTGTGTGCCGGCAGACGGGGAGCGTGTGGCGCTGGGCTCCCTGTCTTACCGCACTCGTCCTCTGGCCGGTTGGCGCTGTGGAGCAGGGCCTGGTGGGGGTTCCGGAAGAGCTGGTCCCAGGGCACCGTGTGTACGAAGCAGAGGCGGGAGTTGCGGTGGATGAGGGCCAGCCCACTGCCCAGCTCCCGCAGCGAGCGCAGCCCCAGCCAGCTGATGCCCAGCCCTTGAAGGGTCAGCGAGTAAGCACCGCTGTGGGAAGAGTGTTTGGCTGTCGGCAAGAGCTGCCCTCACCTCCTCCTGTCCCCAGCACACTCCGAAAACTCCCATGGAAATGTTACTGCTGGAGTCCCTGGGGAACAGGAGAGCCCACCATGCCCAGAGCTTCTCAACAGGCTCCCTGGGAAGCTCCTCAGCCCCCCCCCCCCCCCCGCTCCTTCCCCGGTGCTCACTCATGCAGAACTCGGCCCCGGATCACTCTGAGGTTCTGGAAGACACTGAGGTTAGGCAAGCTGTCTGGCCACGCTGAGATGTACAGGTAACCTGCGGGCACAGGGTGAGGCTAGGGGTGTGGGGACAGGAAGAGGACCCCCGACCCCATCAGAGCAGGATGCAGAGAAGCAAAGCCCACCTGTAATCTCCTCCAGAGCCTCAAACACTCTGAGCTGCTCAGGCTGCAGGGGGGCAGTGTTGGAGGCTGGGTCCCTAGAAGGATTAGGAGAGGAGTCAGCAGGGCCAGGAAGTAGGTGGGCATGACCCCCAGAGCTGACCCGGCCACCCTCCCCCACCGCCCTCCATTAATGACTTCATTTAAACCCTTTGCCCATCAAGCCCGGCTGTTTTCATCCTGAGTTTCAAAGCCCAAGCCCTAGTTTGGCAGGGTCTGTCAAAACAGTATTTATATCCTTTGATCTAGAAATCCTACTTCTAGGAATGTGGCCTAGAGAGACATTGGCTCCTGTTCCCAGAGACATGTACAGGGCAGAACTGTTTGTAAGAACAAAATTAAAAACGACCAAAAGACCCATCAGTAAATAGAGGAGTTGTTAAATATAATCCCTGTCTATCCTGACTATAGATGAAAACTAACATTTGGCAGCACTTAAAAAAAAAAAAAAAAAAAAAAGAGCACTTAGTATCGGCCAGGCACTGTTTTATGAGCATATGAATATTAACTCATTCAAACATTATAACCACCTTATGAGGTTGGGGCTATTTTTGCCCCTATTTTACAGATGAGAAAATTAAGGTACAGTAAGCAGGTCACATGACTAGAAAATGGTAGAGCCCGGTTTCGAACCCAGGCAGCCTGGCTCCTGAGCCTGAGCTCTTAGCTCCTACTCTGCTCCACCTGCTCTTAGCTGTTGAAAGACCAAGGCAGCTTGACACGAAGTGCCTTGACCAGCTCTCTAGGGCGAGGGGCAGACAATATTCATGATAAGCTCCCATTTTAAGTCAACCTTCTCAATAAAATTACTAAAACTATGTTTCTCTGTGTGTGTCTAAGTATGTACAAATGGTCTAGGAGAACCCACACAAACTATTAGCAGTGGATTCCTCTGGAAAGGGGAATAGAGTTGCAGGAAGTGTTGAAAGGAACGTCCTCTTTTTAAATACATATTTTTATTGAAGTATAATTCACATCCAATAAAATGCACAGAGTTCTGATGTACAGTTTGAGGAGTTTTGACAAATGCATTCACTCATGTATCCACTACCCCAACTGATACACAGAACATTGTCATTGCCCCCAGAAACTTCTGTTGTGTTCCCTCTTGGTCCACCCATCCTGGGGCAACCACTGTTCTGATTTCTACCACCACAGAGTGGTTTTGCCTATTCTAGAGGTTCACGTAAAGAGAATAGCACAGTGTGGACTCTCTCTTGTTTGACTTATTTTGCTGACCATAATGGGTTTTGTTTTTGTTTTTTTAAATAGGTTCCACGCCCAGCGTGAAGTGAAGCCCAACATTGGGGCTCGAACCCTGAGATCAAGACCTTAGCTGAGATCAAGAGTCGGACACTTAACCACCTGAGCCACACAGGTGCCCCTGAACATGTTTTTGAGGCTCATCAATGTTGTTGTAGAGATCACTAAGTAGTTTGTTTCTTTTTATTGCAGAGAATTCCATTGTATAGATAAGGCACCATTTATTCAATCACCTATTGGTATACATTTGCATTATCTCCAGCTGGGGGCTATTATGAATAAAGCCACTGCAAACTCAAGGAGAATTTTGCTTTCTCTGGATGGCTTGGCCTCCACACAAGTGCATATTTGTGGATAGCATGTCATTTATGCAAACAACCCCCCCACCACGTCCCCACACCCTCTGGTCCCCCTGCCCTTCCTGCCTCTTTTGCATTTCTGGCCTCCCACCTCTGTCTCCCACCATCCCCCAGAGATACTGCCACTTCTGTGTCCTCAGGATTCATTGACTGCCCTGATGCTGCTCAGGCCGCTGTGCCCACCCTTAAGTCTGCGTATCCTTACCCCTCAAAGCTCTCTGGCAGAAACGCCAGGCTCCCAAAGATCTTCTTGCAGCCGACAAATTCTTGGATGTTGGCACTGGTGACTGCCCTCGCCTCCCGCAGGTGCTCCATGCCTAGGCCGTAGCACACTGTGGGGAGGGGCAGGTGGTGAAGGGGCCGTCTCGGCCCCCACATGGAGCACCAGGAACTCAAACTCGGGGGTCCTGTCCACAGTCCCCCCCTGGGGCCACGTGCCCCCTTGCACAGACAGGAAATACAGGGGAACGTGTCAGACTGATCCAGGGAGGGCCAGGACAGAGACATTGGAAGAAAAGGACTGGGTCCCAGGAGGGTCTGAAGAAGAATGGGACTGTGGGCCAAGCTGGGTGTGCAGAGGGGCAGGAACTGTAACCTGGCTCCGGGGGTGGCCAGCAGTTACCTCGGGCACAGGGCTTGCTGCATTTCTCACACCGCTGTGTTCCATCCTCAGCTGTCACCTCTTGGTTGTTCAGGGGACAGACCAGGGTGCAGGATCCCACGTCCGTAGACAGGTAGTTGTCTGAGGAGATGGGGACTGTGTGTCCATCTGCCCTGGCCCTTCACGCCCCACCATGCCCACATAGTGCAGTAAGAATATCAACCAATAGTGAAATCCCCTTACTGCGTGTCTGCACACTCAACAGTCATGTACACCTCACAACCCTACGTGACGGGCACTGTTAGATTCCCATTTTGCCAAGAGGGAATCATCGTAGTTTTATGTAAATTACTCAAGGTCATGTGCTATCAAGTGGAGGAGCCAGGACTGGACACAAAAAGTCTGGCTCTACATTTTGTACTCTAACCCACCACGGGGAGGATACAACCAGGAGCTGAGAGCCCACTCCTGCCTCTCATGACACGAAGAAAGAGGGCCCCAGGTCTGAGGTCAGTTCCCCATTGCACATCGAGAAATACAGGAACTGTTAAATAAAACTCTGATCAATCTAGACTATACAATAAAAATTAGCATTTAGGAGTGCTTAGTATGTGCCAGGCACTATTCTAAGAGCTTTACCAATATATTTTTTTAAGGCTTATTTATTAATTTTTGGGAGAGAGAGCTCGAGCAGGAGAGGGGCAGAGAGAGAGGGAGTGAGAGAGAATCCCAAGTAGGATTCATGCTGTCAGCACAGAGCTCGACTCAGGGTTCGAACTCATCAGCTGTGAGATCATGACCTGAGCCAAAATCAAGAGTCGGACGCTTAACCGACTGAGTCACCCAGGCGCCCCTAAGAGCTTTACAAATATTAACTCATCCAAATCTTATAACCACCTTATGAGGTTGGGGCTATGTTGCCCCCATCCTCAAATGAGAAAACAGGTACAGGAAGCAGGTCACATGACTAGAAAATGGTAGAGCCCGGTTTCGAACCCAGGCAGCCTGGCTCCTGAGCCTGGGCTCTTAGCTCCTACTCTGCTCCACCTGCTCTTAGCTGTTGAAAGACCGCGGCAGCTCGACACGAAGTGCCGTGACCAGCTCGCCAGAGCGAGGGTCAGACGATACTCACCATACGCTCCCATTTACTTAAACCAACACCCCTCCCAGCAAAATTACTAAAACGACATTTGTCCCTGGCACTCACAGGGACAGGCAGTCACACAGCTGGCACCGAAGGTATAACGGCCCTCAGGGTTGGGCATGGATTCGAAGGTGTCCGTGTTGTAGGTGACCAGGGCTGGGCAGTGCAGCTCACAGATGCCACTGTGGTTGAAGTGGAGGCAGGCCTGGAGGCGGGGGGTGGGGGGTGGGGGTGGCGGGGGTGGAGACAGGCAGCTGGTGGTCACTGGGCTGTTTTTCCCTGGCGTGCAACGGGCAACAGGGCAGGAGCAGGCAGGGTGCCCCTCCCCTTGCACCCCGGGGTCCCGTGGGCACATACCAGGCAGTCAGAATGCTTGGGGCCCGTGCAGCCAGCAGCACACTGCTCGTGGCAGCAGTCGGTGGGCTGCGGGCCCTTGCAGCGGGCGCAGCCACCAGCACAGACAGTTCGAGTCACTGTGAGACAAAGGGCAGGATGAGGGCTGGGCAGTAGCCCAGGCACCAGACCCTCACCAGCATCACTTTCTGTGATGACTTCCTGCCCCACCCCCTGGGAAGACACCCAGCCCGGCCCCCTGCCCCCGCCCCGGGATTCTGGGCCTCCTAGCACTCACAGCTCTGACAGTCCCCGGAACTTGCTCCCCAGCAGTGGGAGTCTTTACAAGCTGGAGAACAGGGTTGGCCTGGGGAGAGAAATAGACAGAGACCAGGAGGCAGAATGCAGTGAGGGAGAGTCGGCAGGAAAAGAAGACTCAGAAAACAGAGGCACGATCTAGAAGCAGAGGGAGGCAGGACAGAGGACCACGGAGATGAAGAGACACAGAGAAATGGCAGGAGGGAAATGGGACAGAAAGAGGGAATGGGTAGTGTTAGTACAGGGGTGGGGAGTGGAGGGGGTGTGAGTGAGCGGGGAGTTTGGGGATCGCTGGGTTGCCTGAGAAAGAGAGGAAGCTACAGGCAGGGAGAAGCATGGCTTACAGGCCCGAGAGCGGTTGGTGTCTATCAGCATGAGGGCCAGCTGGTTGTTCTTGTGGAAGATGTCCTTCCACAGAATCGTGTCCTGGTGGCAGAGCTGCGGGTTCCGCTGAATGAGGACCCCTCCCTTCAGGATCTCTGTGGGGCAGGCAATAATCAGCACTTTCCTTTCCTGTCACTTTCTGCCCTCCCATGGGACTCCCCTGACCTCTTTAGAGGGGAGCAGGCCTCTTAAACACACCCATTTCCCCAGGGATTAGAGAAGACACCTTCAGCATCTTCTAGCAGTACCAGAACCCCACCCCCCCCACCCTGCCCCACACACATGAACAACCTGAAATCCAGGGAGGAGTGAGTTGTCCATGACAGGGTCCAGATGTCCGTGACACTCTCTCCTGTCCTCCCACCTCTATACTCTGTGCACACTGCTTACTGGTTAAAAAAGACTCTGGAGTCTGAAAACCAGCCTCACCACTAACTAGCTATGTCATAGCTATGTAACCTTGAGCAAGTCACTTATCCTCTGTAAACCTGTTTTCTCATCTGTAAAATGAGAATAGCACTGATGCTTTCCTTGCAAGATTACAGCACAACCAAAATGGGATCGTGTATGCCAAGTGACTGGTCACAGACTCTGGGATACTGTCAGCTCCAAGGCTGCCACATACAGTTATGCAGGTTGTTCACTGCACATGTGTACTCAGCCAAGAAGTGGACTAACCCCAGCCTGTATCCTAATTATCAAACTGTGCAGGCTCGTGCAAGCTGTGACTTCCTGGGAAGAAGGGAGATCTTCTCATCTTCACAAAGGCACCTTCCCAAGCCCCACCTGCATCCATCCAGAAGGGATGCCAGTTCTAATTCACACAAAGTTTCCCATGCATAGCAGTGGCCCTGATCAGCTCCCGATAACAAGGAGAAGGTTCCAATGATAATGATGATCACCTGTGAGGCTTCGGAGCTGCAGCTCCCGCAGCCCTCCTAGGGCAGCCCCTGTAGCAGGGGTGCCACTGTCCAGTGGGTCTCCGTTGTCCAGCACGGCCAGGGCGTAGTTGTCCTCAAAGAGCTGGGTGCCTCGCACGATTCGTAGCCTCTGCAGTGGGACCTGTTTCACTTGGTTGTGGGCAATGAGCACATAGCCTTGCACCTCCTGGATATCCTGGGAGAGAACAGGACCAGGTGGGGCTGAAGCAGGCCCAGGCCCTGGAACACGACCATCCCCCCCCCCCCACCAGGCCTCCTCTAAGTCACCAAGTGCAAAGCCCCCATCCGCTGAGAAGTCCAGCTCTGTCATGCATAAAGTAGAGATCAAGGCCACTCCCCACCTCCCCAAACCAGAGTCGTGTATGATCAAGACAGATAAATGGTGGGGGGAGCACTGTGTGAACTATGAGCAAGCGCCACACCCTCTCTGCATCTCAGTTCCCTCATCCATAAAAGGAAACACCTAGATGACATGACGTCTGTGATTTGACCAAGCCTCACACACGTGGCCCCACTCCAGGGCACTGGGGACACAACCCAGCAGGCTGGTTCCCACTCTCTCCCCTGCTCGTGACCCTTTCACATACATTTTCCATTTGGTTTTCCCAGAGGGGAGTCAAAGCATGCTCCCTGCTTCCAAAACACAGACAGAGAAGCCAGGGGCCGAGACCATATTCACATGGCTTGTCGGTAGAACTGGACCTAGAACCCACAACCTCCCAGCAGCCCTTTCACCACGCCAGGCAGGACAGGGACAGCGGCCGGGGCAGATGGACAGGGGGAGGCGATTGCTGGCAAGGGAGCCAAAAATTTAGCAGAGGCACACGTGCATTCTACCCAGGGATGTCCAGGGCCAGCCACATGACTGAGAGGGAGTCAACTGGTCTTGCAGTAGAACAGATAGGGCGCAGGCATCAGAAAGGACTTCCCAGTTGAGGAGCCGCAACAAGAGAAGAACTATAGGGCACCTTCTTCTACCACCCATTTATAAGCATAGGGCTCAGCTCAGCTGGAGGCAGGACCTGGCTGGGTCCCCCATGGGCCTCACCTGCAGGAAGGAGAGGCTGGCATTGGCATGCAGGTAGGTGAGCTCCAGGTTGCCCTGTACCACTTGACAGCCCTGGTAGAGGTGGCGGAGCATGTCCAGGTGGGTCTCGGGACTGGCTGGGAGCCGCAGCTTCATGTCTGTGCCGGTGCACACTGGGGGGAGAGAGGAGATGGGTCAGAGGCCGCTGCCCCGTCAGCTTCTCCAGCCTGGCACCTCCTCCACACTCACTCCGCAGAGTCATGCCATCTCGGACGGCGAGAAAGCACAAGTGAAGGACCCCGCTTCCCATGTCCCTCGCACCTGCAGAAGGCACAACGGCCAGAGAAAGTGCAAGTTTGGGAAGAGGAGGGAAATCAGAGGAAACGCTCCTTCTAACTCGGCCCATCCTGAGTATCCAGAGGGGCCCCCATTGTGCCAGCCCTGGGGAGTTTGCCCGCCTGATCCGGGGTGGTGGCTGGCAAAGAAAGCCTCCCTTTGTCCCCAAGGCACCACTCGGGGCCAAGGGGTAAAAATCCCCCAAGAGAGGCCATGATGAATCATGAAGCTTCTGGATACCCCCTGCCCCTATCCCAAGCAAACAAACTCAGGGCATTCTCCCCACCCCATTCCAATACCACCCACATGCCAGCCTCTTGGCAAGGGATGTCCACCCCCACAATGCCACCCAGAAAGGAAGGAAGGAGGGTCAGCTAGAGTCATAGCTGGGGCATGGGGACCACTAGGGGCCTGGTCAGTGCAGGGACCTCTGGAATTCCCCCAGGCAGAAAAAAAAGGAGCATCAGACCCCAACAACGGGCATCCGGACCCAGGCTGCAGATCTTGGGCCAGAGCGATGCCCTACTCTGACGGCTCCTATGCTGGCACTTCACCCTTGCCACCTCCTCAGGGCAAGACTCCAGAACCAGCTGGCAGAATCTATGCCACGAAACTCCTGCCACAAGGGCACTACGTCAGCCCTGTGTACCTTCTTCCCAGGGCCAACCCTCAGCCAAGAGGCATCAAGATGAATTGCCTCCCCGGCCCACCTGGACCCCAGCAGCGTGTCCCTGAGACCGGAAGTACCTACAAAGCCCAAGGATACAGAAGGGGTAAACTACTCCTGGTGAGGGGGTGCTCTGGACAACAGCTGGCACCATGCCTGCCAGTAGGGGGGAGATTAAAGTGCCCAGTTGAACCCGTTTTTCTGCTCTGGTGAGGAGATGAATCACCTGGCGCGTCTTGCCCAGGAGGGTGCGCCGGGGGGAGGTGGGTGGAGGGCACCCCCAGATACACAGGCCCACAGGTGCCTGAGCTGCTTGGATTTCCTGTTGGTTGCCACTGCACCTCCCACGGACTGTGTGCAGATTCAGGGGGACAGCAGTGGCTGACTTCAAGGTCTGACACCAGGATTCCTGCTCTCCCAGCAACTTGGAGCCTGAAGTCAAATCCTGGGGGATAAGAGAGATCCCCTGCCTCCAGAAAGCTGGGGAAAGGCTGGTAGGGCCAGTGCCTCGGGTTCATGCTGAGGCCAATGGCCATGAGCTGACAGCCTCCCAGTAAAAGCCAGAGTGGTCTCTGTTCCCACCCCTTTGGACAGATAGGGAAGGAAGCAAAGAAGGAGGAAGGGGAGGGCCCAGAAATAGAACTCAAGGGTCCCTCCCCCCAGACTCCCAAGAGAAACAGGAGCTGGGGGTGGCAGGCCAGGCCCAAAATAACGCCCGCTGCCAGGACCTCCTGCGGCCTCAGCAGCCTCAGCTGCTTTGTAGGCACAGCTGTCTTTAGGCCCAGACCCCAAAGCTCTGGCCCAAACCCGGGACAGGGACAAGCAGAGCTGGAGCAGAGGCTGTCTCCACCCGCTGTGGCCCTCTGCCGCCTCTAAAGGACACCAGCTGTGGCAGCCAGGCAATAGGAAAACAACAACAATGGGAACACCAAGGGCAGCCACGTTAGCTGAGCACCTACTGTGTACTGTCAGGCACTCTGGGTGGAGCCTCATTATGTCCTCCCGAGGCTGGGACAGCAACTTCTCTCTTGCAAAGAAGAAAGCTGAGGCCGACAGGGGTTCGTCTCCCAAGATCTTAATAAAGCTTATGAGCGATAGAGGCAGGATTTGAACTTGAGTCTGTCTGACTTTAGATCCTACGTTCTTAACTGGACATATACAAATTCACCCCACATCAGGTGCAAAGGGAAATACATACCAACTCTACTGATACCACTGATAAACATCACAGACTCTGGGCAGGGCAGGGGGGCTGGGCTGAGCTGAGGGCCAAAAAGAGTGGTAGCCCCACCCCACTAGTGAGTTTGTGGCTGATTTGAGTCTAAGATTCTTTAAGCGTTTGCAGCGGGTGGTGAAGTCAGGTACTGAGACCTACTCTCCCAGTGAGCTGGAGGCTTGCGGGCAAATTTCCCCACCAAGCTGACATGAAGCCAAGAAGGGCCTCTTGACATCTCCCCTACTTCCACCTCTGTCCCCTTCACCATGGAGCTCAGCACCTCCCACCCCCTCCCCCATCTGCTCACCAGACTCCTTCTCCCCAGTCCTCACCACAGTCCCCATATCCACTCAACCCCCTTGATTTTCAGGGGGTAGGGTGTGAGAAGTCCTGTTCTACACAGGAGAGCTCTGTGTCTTCAGGACACCTGACCCTCAGAAGCCCCAACCTCTCCAGCTCTCTGACGCAAAGTCACTATGAGGCAGGACCAGCCCAACACCAGATAAGAGTTTGCTGGATGGATGGATGGATGGATGGATGGATGGATGGATGAAATCCAATCAAGAACTTGCAAACCACAAGGTAGTAGTTGAGGTCCTGGTGTTCATCCCTCTGCTGAAAGGCTATTCAGAGTCCTTCATATCCCTCTGGCTGGACTTCAGTGGTCAGGGTTTGGTCCCAGCTCTGGGGGGTGCTCTCCAGAAGGTTCTGCCCTCCCTGCCACACTTCAGCCCCAGCTGCTTCTCTTGCTCACCAGCAAGAGATACTTCCTTTGGTTTCCATGAACACTACCTGCATCCCCAAAACTCAACTCCCCCAGACCTACAGGTTAAGAGCCCATTCTAGTGATGCCCAGAACTCACCCACCATACATACCTGGTGTATCAGGTCCCATATCAGACCAGGGCCTGGGCTCAGGATCATTAAACCAGAACCCTAGCTGGCCTGCTCATGTGTGACCTTGAGCAAGTCAAAGGACCTCTGGGGGCAGAGGCCATATCAGATTCATCTCTATGCCCAGCAGTGCCTGTGACTTCGTAGGCGCTCAATGACTATTTAGTGACCTGAACTTGGCTGTGAGGATGGGATAATAAAACACTAACAACTCTTACTTTCTGCAGAGAAGTTAAATGAGAGTTAAATGAGATAATGAATCAAAAAAGCAGCCTGTAAACATGAAAAGGCTTTGTAAATAGAACTGAGGCAACACAAACATTGGCTATAATAATTCTCCCACTCCTAGAGAGCACACACCCGTCGCCCTACATGGGCTCTCTTCCCAAGGGTGAGAAGGAAAGGTAGCTTAGCAAGAGATGGAGATGTCACCCCATAAGGGCTTCCCACAGGCAGAGGCAGAGAGGGGGAATCTCTTTCCAGATCATTTCAGCTCCCAGGAGCAGGCACAACTACTGGGGCCTTACTCTAGCCCCCCACTGATGGTTCCTCCATACTGGTTCCTCTTCTTCCATTCCAGCTGTCTCCCTCATTCCAGCCCTGCAGGGCCCCCTGACTTCCACCCTGTCCCTGCCCTCAGTCCCTTGCCATGCTTGGAGGGCCCAAGAGGAAGGCAGGCTTGGGCTGGACAGGGAGGGAGAGGACCTCAGTGGGCCCCAGCTCACTCCACTTTCTATAGGCTAGATAAGGGAACTCACTTACCTGAATAACAGAGTAGCACCTCTACCCCAGTCTGGCCACCTGGCTGCCCCTGAGGCTTTGCTCACCCCATTCCTGTTGAATAGGATATGACTTTGACCAACTCTTAATGCCTCCTCATTAGACATTATTATTGGGTCTACTAGACATATTTGGGTCACTAGGAAGCCTTGGATAAATCACTTCACTTCTTTGAACTGTGTGTACCCACTTCCTTGGATTGTTGCAGAGATGAAATGAAACCGTCGATGGAAAAGAACCTGGCACACAGGAAGCACACTGGACATTTTTCAAAAGTTCAGGCAAGGTGTGGGAGGGGAGATGGGCTAAATGGGTAAGAGCATTAAGGAATCTACTCCTGAAATCATTGTTGCACCATATGCTAACTTAGATGTAAATTTAAAAAATAAAGTAAATAAAAAAAGTTTTTCAAAAGTTCAGGCAAGGGAAGTTCATATAGCTGGAGTGTGGGTAATTCCAAACCAAGAGAAAATGAAAGATGACTTTGTATTTGGAATGAGATGTATTTTCCCTTTTCACACTTCATCCTATCGTTTCATTTGTTGCTTTTTTCCCCCTTGAGTATTAGAATGAAGTTACTTTCCTCAAGTAAGGTAAAAAGGAAGGAGGGTGTTAGAATCGCTTGGGAATTAAAATAGGACCTCTGCAAGATAAGGATGTGTTTGCTACACTTGACAAAAGTTTGACCTCTAAGAATGGATCCTAGCAAAATCCTGACCCTCTGGGTCCTCCCTGTCTCCCTTTCCCCCAAATTCCTGCCCTAGCCCTCAGCCCTGGGATATAATGGGGGTGCTAGAGGCAGCCGGGCGGTGCCCTGCCATTGCAACCATTCTCTGCCCGACACACCCAACATCTGTCTTTGCACCCAGCAGTGCAGATCGAGGGGTGAGATAGGCCTGAGGAGGCCCCAGTCATCGCTGAGAGAACTGACCCCTCCGTATCCCAGCACCGCAGCAACCCCGGCCACCCCCACCTGCTCAACTTACAGGCCCAGCTGAGGGGGGCAGCAGCTCGGCCTGACAGCGCAGCCTGGCCTCACCCATCGCAGCAGAAGGTCAGGGCTGCAGACAGACGCCCGCCTGGGAAACAGGGAGACGTATGGGCTCCCAGGAAAGTGGAACCTCCTTTGTCAGAGAGAAGGCGTGGGGCCACCTCCCGCTGTTTACAGCAGATCTGACCCAGCACCTTGAGGGAGTTCCTTGAGAGGGCAGAGTTCAGTCAAGTCCCTAAGCCAGCAGGGAGACTGCTGTTTGGCAACACAAAGCCCAGACACGCAAACACAGACCACACAACGCAGGAACACCCTAGCATAGACGCCCCTCAGAGAATACTGCAACGCTCTGACAGAGAGGCCCTCGGGCAACACACAGACGGGATGACCCCCACCCCTTCTCCAGACTCCCTGACCGATGGAGACCACCCACTACTCCCCAGAACACTCCCATTTTGTCTTCCCTACAGCACAGTGATGCCAGCAGCAGTGTCGCCCATTGTTCAAGGTGGATTAATACAGTGATTTCGAATGTGTGGCTGGGGGTCGCACCATCTGGAGGGTCCCATCTTGGACCCACTACTTCTTTGATGCGATGTAACCTCTTTAAGCCCAGGTGTTTACCTGGAAATGGGAATACTAGTAGGATTTCTCTTGTGGGGTTGGTCTGAGGATTTAGAGGGCGTGCATGCAAACCACCGCGCACCATGCCTAGCCCAAAGTATATCTTCAGCACACGGTGGCTTTAATTGTTAGTGCCTAGATGGGCCAATGGGGCAGAACCGGCACTACCCCCACCACCGTGCCTCCCCACACACAGCATGAAGGAAAAGGCAGGACAACCCAGCCCTCTGCAAACCCACATCTGGCCCTCTGTCTTTACCTTTCCTTCCCGCCCCCCACCCACCCCGCAGGACTGCCCAGGAATCCCCCGCTGGGAAATCTCCCACTCTATGCCCCAGACCAGGAAACCTACCACCGCCCCTCCGTGGCCCGTGCTCTCCAGAAGTCACAAAGCACACAGTCCCCGGGCTGGCCCTGAAGAAACTTGCTCAAAACAAACGTCTCCCCCTCCCCCCACCCCAGACTCCAGCATGAGGCAACTCGGCAGTCCGACCGGCCACCCTCTCCAGCCCGGCTCTGGCCGGACAGGTTACTTTCCCCACCACCCCCCCTCCACACCGCGATCCTGCCTGAAGCTGGAGGAACTAAACCCAATCGGCTGCGGGGGGAGGGGGGGTGGGGAGATGGGACAGGGGGAGGGGCAACAGAAGGGACCCCCGAGGAATCCAGCTCAGTCCAGTCTGGAGGCGGAGGCTGCCAACTGGAAAGTCTTTGAGAAAGCTTGAAGGGGCTCAAGAAAGGGGAACACACACACACACACACACACACACACACACATCATGCAGTACACCCTTTGATGGCAAACTTTCCGAACAATTTCAGAGAACTTTTTTGACAAGTTCCCATTGCCGTCGCCGAGTCTGGAAAGCGCCAGTCTCTTGCCTGGGACATCTAGAGCGGCTTGGGCGTCATTGCCCCCCTGCCCCACCTTCCTTTGCCCCCTCCCCGGCGAGGCCGGCTGCTCGGGAGCGCCGACACCGTCCGAAACTTCGGACCGGGAAGTTCGTGTGGCCCCCCCTCTGCCCCCGCCAGCCCGGGGACCTTCGGCGGGGGCCCCAGGCTGCAGGGTCGCGTCGCTGCTTCGTGCCCTCCCCACACCAGACCTACCTTGGGTGCCCGTGGCTCCGGAGGGCAGGAGGGCGAGGAGGAGCCCCCAGCGGCACCAGGCCGCCAGCTCCATGGTGTTCACTGCGGCTCCGGCCCCATGGCTCGGGCTGGACCGGGCTGCGAAGGGCCGGGCGGCTGCCTGGGAGCTCTGCTCGGCTCTCGGGGCACGACGCAGGGGACTCTCAGCTCCACAACTTCATTCTTGTACTTCCTCAAGGCAGCCCTCCTCCTCCACCTCCTCCTCCTCCCGTGATTGGGAGCGAGCGTGCTCACGGCTCGCCCCCCCACCCCCTCCACCGCATTCCAGCGAGTCCCTGGGAGTGGCAACTCCCAGCTTCACTTTCTCCCTCGGCGCGCAGGCCTGGGGTGCGCCCCTCCCGGCGCCCGGACGCCGGGGTTGCCTGCGCACTTCTGGCGCGTTCCCATGGAGAACCCCTAAAGCAGGGGACGGCGATCGGCACCCCCTCCTCCACCACCGGGCGGAGCCTGGGGCAAATGCTTTAGGCTGCCATCCTTAACTTTCCTTGAAGTCGCAGGTTTTATCTTAGACATTCCTGGCGAGTTTGCACCCCTACTCCATCACATGCCTGTTTTTAAAAATATCAAATGATGGTTCTCCCACCACATCCTCAAATCAAATTGATAGTAAAGGAGGTGGATGTGTTGTGTTTTTAACTTGTGGCTTCCAGGACTCCCTGGCATACCTTCTGGAATCTTTTAAGTATCTTTTTCCAGTCTGAAAAGCACAGTTTTAATCGGGAGAACCTACAAGTTTGGGGAGAGAGTCAAATTAGAGGGACTTCCGTCTCAGTCTTTCCAAGAACATCCATTCGTCTGTTTCTTCACAGGGCCACTCAGCACTCAATTCATCCAAAGTTCCTTTTCTGTCCCTTGCTTTTTACTAGCCTGTTCGATTCTGCCTCCCCACCCTGCATTCCTTCTGGAGCCCCTGGCCCTGTTCTTAAGGCCCAGTGGGGGAATGGAAGTGGGGGTGATGGAAGGAAGGTGTGTCTTTGTTGGAAATTCCAACCAAAAATGCAGGGGACATACTTAACTAACAAATTATTCGTTGTTTATCTGAAATTCAAATTTAACTGGGCATCCTTATTTTTATTTGCTAAGTCTGGCAACTCTAGTTGGAATGTCCCAGCCAAGAGCAGAGCATGCCTGTGCTGGTCAAGAGGGGATCAGAGGCATCTACTGAGCACTGAAGAATGAAGGACACTAGCATTTCTTAAACTGCTTTCATATTCCTAGCATGGTTGTTGGTAGGCATTTTCACAGTAGAGGGGTTGGAATCAGAATGACCTGGGTTCAAAGTTCCAGTCTGCCATGTATTAGCTGTGCAACCTTAGGCAAGTGAGCAAGCCTCTCTGAGTCTCAGTTTGCTCACTACTGAAATAGGGTCTGGCATGCTCTACCAGGGATTAAAGAAGATAATGCTCCTGAAGCACTCAGAACAGTGTGTAGCACATAGTAATTGCTCAATAAGTGGTCTCAGGTTTATGGATACTGGGGTAGGTCCAGGTTTGGTGGTACCTGAACTTATGAAATTGGGGGAGGGGGGACTCTCTTCAAGATAAGGAATACAAAGTTATGAGCACGAAATTAGACACATATATGCAAATGAAGGGCCTGAAGCTTACCCTTCTTTAACAGCATGGTGAGTCCACCTCTGGCTCTAACCAGCAATGTGCAAACTACAGGTTAAGTTCATTTGGAAGTTTGGTCATCGAGCCAATTTAGATGATCAAGACAAGTCTTTTTTTTTTTTTTTTTAAGAAATAGAATGCAATACGGGGTGCCTGGGTGGCTCAGTCAGTTAAGCAGTTGACTCTTAGTTTCATGATCTCACGGTTTGTGACTTTGAACCCAGACTCGGGCTTCATGCCATCAGTGCAGAACCTGCTTGGGATTCTCTCTCTCCCTCTCTCTGCCCCTCCCCCACTTGTGCTCTAAACAAATGAATAAATAAATAAAACTTTAAGAAAAAAGAAATAGAATGCAATGGAAATGATCTGTGTACATCGCATGTTAATGTGGGTAAGGGTATGTGTGTGTGATGGGTGATGATATACAATGGATTTGTCCCTTGGATAATAGTCACAAACGTTCAAGAAATACTGCTGAGTATGGGGACACAGCGGCCCTTTGGGATGGGCATTAATATCTCTATTTTCTCTAGCGTTAGAGTTGGAGTTGATTAAGATGAGGGCAAGATCAAGGAAAAGAGGCTCAGATGAGTTAACCAATTTGCCCAGGAGCATCTGTCTCAGAGCTAATGAGGGAAAAGGTGAACACCTAGCCAAAACTAGTCCCTCACCCTCACTCATCACAAACCCAAATCCAGGGACCTGGTCAAGGTGCCTCTCGGCCCTCAGGGAAAGGAGACACTAGACCTAGTCCCAAGAGTCACTTGTGGGTCATGCACTGGAGCACTTGCTCTTCAAGAGACCATCAGGGTGTTAGGATCAGCATCAGAGATGTCCCTTCCCACCCTCCCCTGCCCTGGTGTTAAGAGGGTTTGTCCAGCCAAGAAAGCTGCTGTGCAACTGTCCTTTACTGGACCCTTCCTCCATGTCCCTGTCTGTCCTAGAGCCACATCCCTCATCTCGCAGAGTCCTGGGTTGTCAGAAGGCAGATGTTCTCTTTCCCCATTTTGCAGAAGAGGAACACTGAAACTCCAAGGGAACGAAGAGAAACTGAGCCAGGAGTTTGGCTTCATGCACTCTGCTCCAGGACTGGGAATCAAGGGTACCATGAACTCTCCCTCCCCCAGGGTGTAGTGGAGCCAGAAAGGCTCTCCAAGATATCTGAGTAACTACCAGTCATTCTCCTACAAAGATCCCATGTCCCCCCACTGCCTCACTCCCACCCAGTCAACAAGTGCACCCTCTCGGCATCCCAGATTCCAGGGGAAAAAAAACCCAGACTGGAGACAATGCTCAGTCCCAGTGGGCTGCCCAGAGAAGGCGGGGCCAGAGGGAGTGGACCGGGAGTAGGGTTGGGGGAGGAGCGGGGTCAGAACTCACGCCCGGGGAGGAGGCTCGAGAGGGGCCAGTCTTCCAAAGAGAATGAGCCCATTCAGAGCTGGGAAGGAAGGGGAAAAAACCTTGTCTGGTGTTTGACAAGAGGAGAGGAAGGGGGGCAGGGGTGGGCGCTGCTGATTCGCTTCTCCCCTCAATTGCCTCTCCAGCAGGGCCTGGCAGGAGAGCCAAGGAAAGAGGATGTCTAAGGGACAGAGGTTGAAGGGGGGCCTGGGGTTGGTGGCGGGGGAGGGGGGGCTGCTGGAGGAGCTGAGAGTTTGCCAGCAGGGTCCAGTGAGGGGCCTGGGGAGAGGGAGACAGCTTCAGGGGAGAGGGGTGACTGCAGGGCAGAGGAGAGCCAAGAGAAGGGCAGAGGGCAGATATATGAGATCTGCCAGAGGAGGTGCTGGCCTGCGGGCAGTGGAGGTATCCACTGGCACTGAGGTGGCACGATGGGGCTCTGGCTTAGAGAGGTGACCTCTAAGGATCAACAGGCTGGGGTCTGGACCCAGCAGCCTGTGAAATGCCAGTCAATCATTGACCAGCCACTGAGACTGGGGAACACAGGAGGCCATGTGTGCGTGTGTGTGTGTGTGTGTGTGTGTGTGTGTGTGTGTGTGTGTCTGTTTGTTGGCACCAGAGTCTCCTCCCTTCTGCCTACCTCACCAGCCAGCCTGGGGTCAGAGGACTGAAAATAAACAGAAAAAGGGAGGAGACGGTCCACAGTCCGAGGTTCAGGCCACAAACTGGTGCCTACCCCATAGGGCCTTGAGTCTGGGGCATGAGTTGCTGGGGAAGTGTCTATGAATTAGTTATTTGGAAGGAGTCCCCCAAGAGTGGGCACAAAGCCTCCCTGGGGCCATAGGAAAGTAATTTGAAAGCTTCTGATGAGAAAATCTTCCCTTCTAAAGTGGCCCTTTAAGAACACTTGCTACCTAGCCACTGGGAGCCCAGGGTTAGGCCTAGGCCCTAGGTAGCAAAGAGCAGAGCCTAAATTGACATACCAGACACGCTACCCCTGGGCCTGCTGATCGCCTCCCTCAACCCTTGTCACCCCATGTCAGGAATGCAGGCCCAAGGCCTGAGGAATCTGCCTTTCTCTCTCTCTAGGTTGCTTTGCTAAGACAGAATGCATTCTTGCGCCCTCAGCCTTCCCTGGCTTTAATGCCTATAGGAGAAGTACACGTGGTTTCCATCTTGGCCCATGGACTGTGCTCCCATATCCTGTGCTGTTTGTGCTGGCCATCTAACGTGCGTCTCGGTTTATCTAGGGATCCTTTCTCAGATAGTAGCTGGGCTGTGTGGGCTTGAATAAGGCTTTCATTTTGCTGTGTGAAATATGAGAGTTGGACTGAAGAGTTCCTGGTTGCAGTGTTTTAGACCTCGTGTGGGGGCAGCGACCCCTTCAACCCCATGCTTATTCCCTGAAAGCCCCACTGAGCCGCCCCTCTGCCAGATTCCAGGTTCCAGATTCTTTGTTTCACAAACACTGAGTTTTCCTGCTCTACTCAACCCTTCAGAACTCGGAACTCACCTGGCTTGCTGCTAGAGATCCAGACTACTGGGATGTGAATGAGGACATTTTTGCCTCTGGCTTTTGGTTTGGGGAAGAGTAGGCTAGGAAGCTTCCAGAAGCACAAAACTGTGGCAATCATGAAGTCCTGATTTGGTGAGGCAGTTTCAGTTTCAGATGATTTCATTCACTGGACCCACGTTGTTGATTCTTCTTTTGTTGTTATTTTTCTGTTTTTGTTTTCGTTTTGTTTTTGGGTTTTTTTTGCCCTTTTACGTCCAGTAGCTCTTTGAGATCTACCGATTCCTCTGTGCTTTTCCCACCTCCATCACCAGCTAGACTAAACCTCTATCAGGTGAAAGCACTAGCCTTTGATCTCCCCGAATGCTGCTCTTGCCCTCTTTTAATCCTACCCCCTGCCCTCTTCACAGAATAAATGTTTTACTTTTTAACTTAATTTTTTTTTATTTTAAGTAACCTCTACACCCAACATGGGGCTCCAACTCACAACCCCAAGATCAAGAGCTGCATGCTCTACCAACTGAGCCCTCCAGGCACCCCTAAAGTAAATGTTTTCAACATAAATTTCATTTGTTCCAGCGCTAAAACATCTCCCAATGGCTTTCCATTGCCTAAGCTCTTCACTGTGACCCAAGACCTGACAGAATCTGGTCTCTGGCCTTCCAGCCACATAGGCTTCCTTTCTGTTTTTCAAAGACGCCAAAATTAGTTCCTGCCTTAGGGCCTTTGCACTGACTATTCCCTCAGCCTAGAACAATCTGCCCCCAGGTGTTAACAGGGCTGGCTCCTTCTGGTCACCTAGGTTTCAGCTCAAACGCCACATTTTCAAAAAGGCCTTCTCTGATCACCCAATCCAAAGTAGCTTTCTCCTCCCTCCCCATTCCCTTACAACTTTTCCCGATTTACATTATCCAATTCTATAACTCCACACGTGTCACTACATGAAGCTGTTTGTTTTGTTTTGTTTTGTTAACATTTTCCCTTTGTTTTTAACGGTTCATGTAATATAGGATGAGGCCTCCAAAATCGGAAGTGTAAAGGTTTTAAAAGAGCCCTATCTCTAGCTCGGATTACTCTCAAAGGGAGAATCCTGCTTTGTTAGGATTTCATCCTCTTTTCTAAATTTCCTATCTTATTTTTTTTAAGACTTTATTTTTAAGTAATCGCTACACCCAACAGGGTCTCAAACTTACAACCCCGATATCAAGAGTTGCGGGGCTCCTGGTTGGCTCAGTTGTTACAGTGTACCACTCTTGATCTAGGAGTTGTGAGTTCGAACCCTAGCCCAACGTTGGGTGTAGAGATTACTTAAAAATAAAATCTTAGGGGCACCTGGGTGGCTCAGTCAGTTAAGCGTCCGACTCGGTTTCAGCTCAGGTTATGATCTCACGGTTTTGTGAGTTTGAGTCCCTTGTCAGGCTCCGTGCTGATTGTGCAGCGCCTGCTAGGGATTCTATGTCTGCCTCTCTCTGCCCCTCCCCTGCTCTCTCTCTCTCTCTCAAAAATAAATAAACATTAAAAAAATTAAGACTTAAAAAAATAAAATAAAATCTTAAAAAAAAAAAAAGAGTCGCATGCGCCACCAACTGAGCCAGCCACGCAACTTAAAATTTCCTCGTCTTTAAATGGACGTGCTCATTAAAAGATTCATCCCAGAATCATATTAAGGACAAAATGAAATAATGTAGTAGGAAAGGACTGGTCTATCAGACGCAAAGTAGTATTAGTACTAGATTGTTTCCCTGTCAGCTCCTGGAGGGCTGAGTAGTTGTTTTGTTCTTTTCGGCTTCCCAATCTGTATCAACTGGGTGCTCAACTCCAGGGGGCACTATTCATGTTGTACTTAACTTGAAGAGGCACTAATCACAGAAAATACAATGTGAATGGTGCACCCCTGAGCGCCATTCACAGTAAATACAATGTGAATGGTGCCTCCTGGAGTTGTGCCTTGCCTAGCCTGGTGCTAGAGCTAAGAACTCAGGAAATGTTTACTAAATGAATAAGTGAATGGAATACAATTTTACTTCATGTTCATTTCACTTCTCAATCAATATAAAAAGGAAAAGTTGACCCGGGGTGGAGAGTGAGAGAGGAGGAAAGGCTGTCATTAATCTACACACACTAATTATGCATCTAGGCTACAAGGCTTCCATGCTTCAACGAGATGGGCATATTTGTGTGTGCTGTGGTGGTGTAGGCAGGAGGAGTGGATGTTAAAGCAAGTATCCTATTCCCAAAAGTCCTTCTCTTGATTTCCCTTGAAATGTTACACCTCTTGGATCTCAGCCTCATCTAAATCACGCTGATGGATTTAGCACCCAATTTTTTAACGTTGAATTATATTGTTCATTCATTTAAAAAGGAAGGAAGGAAGGAAGGAAGGAAGGAAGGAAGGAAGGAAGGAAGGAAGGAAGGGAAGAAAGAAGAGATGCGTTCTTAGCGCCTAACGTGATACAAATTGTGTACTAGTGCTGGAAGTAGAGTAGTAAACAAGACAGCAGAGGTCCCCACCCTGCCTAGGGAAAACATACCACTGTATTTTATATCATCCTCCAGGTGTTACCGCCCTCGGAAGTGGTGTTTAAACTGAGCCTAGAAGGGGTGCCTGGGTGGCTCAGTCGGTTAAGCGTCCGACTTCGGATCAGGTCATGATGTCGCGGTCCGTGAGTTTGAGCCCCGCGTTGGGCTCTGTGCTAACAGCTCAGAGCCCGGAGCCTGTTTCAGATTCTGTGTCTCCCTCTCTCTGACCCTCCCCTGTTCATGCTCTGTCTCTCCCTGTCTCAAAAATAAATAAAACGTTAAAAAAAATTTTTTTTAACTGAGCCTAGAAGAATAAGCACGCCTGAGACTACAAATGATACAGATAAGGCAAGGCCGGGAGGGTTGAGAAACATGGCCCCTTGGCTCTGGCGCAGGGGCCAGATCGTACAGGGTTTGTGGAGTCATGATTTTATCCCGAGGTACTTGGGAGCCAGTAAAGAATTTTAAGAACAAAAGTGACAGGGTCAAATTTGAATTTGGAAACGGAACGCGGACTGGAGAGGACAAAGGTAGGAGGAGACAAAAGTCTCCCTTCCGGGAGACTCGGAAAGGGACTACTGCGGCAGTCTCGGCGACAGATGATGGTGATGTCTTTAACCAGGGTGGTGCCAGGGGAGATGGGGAAAGACACGGGCAGTTCCAGGTGCACTAGGAAGCGAAACCCGACGGGGGGGGCTGGTGAAAGAATAATAACCGTACTTCAAATACAGAGACCATGGAGAAGAAACAAGACGTATATTGATAGAAAAAAGAAAAATAAAACACAACAATTTATTTTGCTCCTTAAGCCACCTGGCGTCCCCCTTCTCTTAACCCTGCCGCCTCGATATATGCAGATGACAGTAAGACGAGGGGCGGGGCAGGCGCCCACAGCAATCCGGGAACTTTTATTTAAAGTGCGTGGACGTCACCGGAGAGCAGAATAAAGAACACAAGGCACTTCCTGTTACTCCGGAAGTGAAGGCTCTTAAGCTGCTCCGCCGGCGGAGGGCCAGATTGAAGGGATGGCCGGGCGGACCGCGCGGCTGGTGCTGCTGGCTGGGGCAGCCGCACTAGCAAGCGGCTCCCAGGGCGACCGCGAGCCGGTGTACCGCGACTGCGTGCACCGGTGCGAGGAGCGGAACTGCTCAGGGGGCGCACTGAGGCACTTCCGCTCCCGCCAGCCAATCTACATGAGTCTAGCAGGTAAGCCCCTCCCCGCATCAAGCCCCGCCCCTCGCCTTGGCTCCGCCCCTTGCGCCCCCAAACAACCTTCGAGCCTTACCTTCTTCCCCCGGGGTCCGTTGTTGTGTGTGTGAATGGAGCCCCAGGGTGGTTAGAGCATCATCAGACGGTCTTACTTTCCCAGAAGCTTTCATGTTTCACTTTATTTATTCAGTCAAATGGGAAGTTATTTAATACTCCTGGGTACAGGCCCTAGAATGACACTGAAATCAGACCAGCATCCTGCTGTTCGGGGTCACAGTCTGCACAGGGACATTAGCCTTCTCCAGTGCAAGGTAAAGGATGATTTGAGCACTAGAGGACCCTAGGGCAAGCAGTAGGAGCATATGGCAGGAAGGAATCGTTTCTTGCTTTGAGAGGGTAGGGACCGTGATCATCTTGGAACGTTCTGTGATGGAAGGGCTTCAAGATGGATACATTAAATTTGGACCTGTGGCCATAGTGGTCACCTGTCGTGTGACAGGTGTCACAATAGGTCAGTTAATTTTCACAGCCCTATAAGGTAGTTTCTCTTAACCCAGTTTTACAATGGGGAAATTCGGAGAGGTTAGTGCCCTGCCCAAAGTCACACAGCCAGTAAGTGGTAAAGTGGAATTTCCAGTTGCGGCCTGTCCGACTACAAGTTTGTTCTCTTTACTATCCCTTTGCGTTCCAGAGCGAACGGAGAGAGTGGAGGCCCTGGGCAGATGTGGGCATATCCAGTAGCTTGGTTTACTCAGGGAGCAGGGTGCGGGGTGCCTGAAAAGGAGTATAGAAAATAAAGCTGGAAAAGGAATTTGGGGACTCAAAAGTCAGAGTGAAGAATTTGGGCTTCATTTTCATAGGACGGGGGTAAGATGGCAAGAGTTCTTCCCTGGCAAGTGAGAGCAAAGCCTAAATTCAGGAAGAGCAAACATAAACCCACCTATCCACTAATGAGTCCACCAGATGCCGAAGTTCCCATCTTGGTGAAAGGAGAAGAGAAAAACATCTCTGTTTGCTCATTGCACATCCCCGTCCCCTAAAACACACGCACACAAACACATACTTTTTTCCCTCATGTGTATGTTTTACCATCTCTCGTACATCCTAGCAGGAAGCCAGCATTTTGAGATTTCTTCTGGTCCTCTCCACCCTGCAGGCCCTCTTAGCCTGCATTTGAGCTTGAGTCCCATCTGCACTCTCTGTGCCTCCCATGATAAGGAGTTCACCAGGTCACATTTCTCTGTTTCAGGCTGGACCTGTCAGGACGACTGTAAGTATGAGTGTATGTGGGTCACTGTTGGCCTCTACCTGAAGGAAGGTCACAAAGTGCCTCAGTTCCATGGCAAGGTGAGTTGGAGGGTCAGGAGAAGTGTATGGTGGCAGTGTGGTAGGAGTAAGACACCCCCCAGTTAGACCACACCATCCGAGCAGTCTGAGCTGTGGGGTGATGGGCGTGTGTTTGGGGCGGGTACCTGTTCTCAAAATCTGCTGGTTTTCATATAATCAGATGGAACCAATGTATCCTGGCTCTAGATTTGGAATAACAAGGTCTGGGAAGCTTTGTGGTCTCAGCCATGCTGGAGTTCTTAGGGTGGTTGAATGTCCTTGCTACGAGGACAAATTTTCTGACCCTCCACAGCATGCTTTCTTTTGCTTTTTCAGTAGAAGTTCAGATTAAAATAGTAATACCCCCTCAGATTGCCCAGTGAGTCATGGTTTGCTAGTGCTTTTTCATCCACTATGATTTTGTTCTGGACTATTGAGGTTGGCAAGAATTATTTTCCCCAATTTGTCAGAGGAAGCGGAGGCTCAGAGGCCTATGGCCAGTGGTAGAGAAGGAGTATATTAGGATCTCTGTCTTCCTGATGGCAAGTCTAGGCTGTTTCTACCAGACCATACTGAGCCGTCTACACTGGCCCATCTGTTCTTCCCAGAGACCAGGCTTATAGTGCTGTGAGTGCTGGCCAAGATAGAGGGATGACCTTCAGCTAAGGACTGGAGGAGAGCTCATTGACCCAAAGAGGGACTATACGTGAGGCTTTGGCCGAGGACCAGAGCTAAGGAGCCAACTGAGGACCTGTTGATGTGGCATGTCAAGGAAAAGCATGTTGGGCTAGCTGGGGGTTGCTTGCTGCTCAGGCCCCCTCCATGTGCTCCCTTTTCAGTGGCCCTTCTCCCGGTTCCTGTTCTTCCAAGAGCCAGCTTCTGCCATGGCCTCTTTCCTCAACGGCTTGGCCAGCCTGGTGATGCTCTGCCGCTACCATACCTCCGTGCCAGCCTCCTCCCCCATGTATCCCACCTGCGTGGCCTTCGCCTGGGTAGGTAACTTGGCAGTATTCCTGCTGTACGCCATCATCTAGGAAGGAGGAACTCTTAGATCCCCATTCTCACGCAACAGGAGCTTCCCTTCACCTGCCTTCCCATCTGATTTCCAGGTCTAAAATTGCAGCTGTGGGGTGGTCAGGCCTAGGGAGAACACAGGGAAGGTGCTGAATCAGACTTTACCTTTCTAGCAGAGTCGTAGGCCAGGATATTTGGAAGGGAGGGAGGAGGCCACTAAGAGACCCCATAGGGCAATTTACAAGCACAGAAGGGAGATGGGTGCTAGGGAGCATGCTGGGACCACAGGTCTTTCTGGGTCCCCCCCCCCACCCCCTCCCCCACCCCGAAGACTCAAAGCAATCTCAATCCTAGTCCAGGTCTGGAGGTACGGCAGTCACAGTAGTCTATGTGGAGCTCAGCCTGGTCTTAGACCATCCCTGAGAAGTCGAAATATGTTCCATGTGAGTATCCAGAGAGGGCTCTGAGCTTTACAGGTGACTGGTCAGAGAAGCCTGGAATTGTGTGAGAAACATGGACTAGGGTACACATATGAACTGTGACAACCTTGGGGGGGGGGTATGAGAGTAAGAGGTTGCAATCAGAGACCCCACTGTAAGCCTTAGGGAAACAGTCTGCTCATTCACCTTCCTGCCACCAAAGCAGCCATTAATTCATGTATTGAGCCTACTATGTGCTCGGCACTTTGCTGGGTGCTGGAGATCCAAAAGTATATAAAAACAGACAGGGGGCACCTGGCTGGCTCAGTCATAGAGTGTGTAACTCTTTTTTTTTTTTTTTTTTTAAAGTTTATTTATTTTGAGAGACACAGAGAGCAGAGGAGGGGCAGAGAGAGAGGGAGAGACAGAATCCCAGGCAGGCTCCGTACTGTCAGCACAGAGCCCGGTGTGGGGCTTGAACTCATGAACCATGAGATCATGACCTGAGCCGAAACCAAGAGTCGGATGCTTAACCAACTGAGCCACCCAGGTGCCCCTCTTTTTTTTTTTTTTTTTTTTTAATAGGCTTCACACCCAGCATGGAACCCAGTGAGGGGCTTGAGCTCACAACCCTGAGATCAAGACCTGAGCTGAAATCAAGAGTCAGATGCTTAACCGACTGAGCTACCCAGGCGCCCTATAGAACATGCAACTCTTGATATCAGGGTCGTGAGTTCAAGTTCCACATTGGAGGTGGAGCTTACTTGAACAAAACAAAACAAAGACAAAAACAAAAACAAAAACAAAAAGTCAGGTTCCTCCGGTAGTAACCACACAAGCACACAATTGAACGTAGAAGTACAGTTCTGGGGAAAGTGCAGTGGAGATGTGTTGTAGGGGTGTGTGATGGGGTACTAGACCAGTACAGGGCAATCAGGGAGGGCTTCCCTGAGGAAGGGGCCTCTGAGGTAAGATTGGAATGATGAATGAATGTTAGCTAGGTGAATGCAGGGAGAGTAGGAGGAGTCATCTACATAGAAGACATAGAATGTGGACAGGCAGAAGAGAGTGAGAACCTGAAAGGCTAGGGGGTCGGCCATACAGGAAGCCAGGGAGTAGGTACGACAGGTAAGCAGGTAGGCAGTGAATGGGGCTAGCCCATGGAGAGCCTGGGGGGCACATTAACACTTTAGGTCTGGACTTTCAAAGCATCAGGAAGCAATGAGGGTCGGAGAGAAGAGGTTTCATGAATAGATTTGCTTGGAAAACTCATTCTGGCTACTGTGTAGCAAACAGATTAGAGGGGTAAGAGTGGATGCAGGCAGCTAGTTAGTTTTAGCATAGGGCACAGTAGCTAGACTGGTGGGGGGGGGGAAGGGGGGTTATTGAAGAGAACTATGTTTGAGCTATGTTTTGAGTTGACTTTAAAATTTTTCATTTATTTTATTTATTTAACAAACCCATGCATAGCTCTTACTGTATGTCAGGCACCATTCTAAGCATTTTATAAATATTAACCTTGTTAATCGCATAAATAGCTTATGAGATAGGTAGTATTATTATCCCGAGTTTACAGATGGAAACCAAGGGCTGGAAAGGTTAAGTAACCTGCCCTAGGAGCCAGAGTTTGAACCCAGGCATCTGGTTCCAGAGTCTGCACTTTTTTTTTTTCTTTTTAAGTAGACACCATGCCCAGCATGGGGCTTGGACTCACTCATATCCCTGAGATCAAGGGTCACATGCTCTACTGACTGAGCCAGCCAGGTGCCCCCAGAGGCTGCACTCTTACTATCTTAGCTGTGTTGATAAGCCTCAGTCGTAGGTTAGATGAGGAAAGAGGAATCGGGAATAACCCGGTGTTCCCACTTATGAGAGAGTGATAGAAGCCATGAGTGTGCATGAGATCACCAAGGGGAGCTTAGCAAGAAGAGAAGGGATCTAGGATGGAGCCCTGAGGAGCCCCAAACATAATGATTAGATCAAGAAGGATGGGCCAGCGACAGAGTCAGGAGTGGCTGAGGGGTAGGTGGAAAACTAGGATACCGTGTGGTTGGGAAGCCCTGGGACAAGAACAGGGAGGAGAGGGTAGGCCGTCCTCTTGAATTCTGCTGGACAATCCAGAGAACTTTAGGACACCCTGGATCTGGCCACCCTGAGGTCTCTGAGGACCTTAGGAAAACTGGTAGTGTGGGGGTGCTAAGAAGTCCAGGCCAAGCCTCAGACTTAGGAGCTGGGGATTGGAAGGAGGGCAGGGGCGGGGAGGCTGGTTAAGCCTCTGGGAAATGTTGATCCTTCGTAATCTTTTCTATTTAACAAATATTAATAATAAGTGTTATATGAATTGCATAACAGGCATTGTCCTAAGTACTTTACATATATTTTTCTCATTCAATCCTCATAATACCACCGTGAGCTCTGAGTAAGGCTCAGAGAGGGAAAACCTTGTCAAAGTCACCAGCTCACAAGTTGGTGACTGGTGGAGACAGGACTGACTCCAGGGCTGTCAGAGCACTTAGCCCCTCTCCTGGGCTGTCTCCATGATAAATGTCTGTTGAGCATTTGCTGCGGGTAGAGGCAGGAGTTAGCACTTGTGGGAACTGAGGCACCTGCCTCAAGAAGCTAAGCCTGGTGGGAAGCGCTGGTCCAGCTGGCCCAGGAGGCAGAATGCAGGCAGAGCCGAGGAGGGCTCTGGTAGAGAGCCCTCGAAGTAGTAAGGTGGGGAGACGTGTCCTCTAAGTGGAGAAGTCTTCCAGGGAAGCCCAGAGAGGGAGAGAGCCTCCATCGGGGACTCACAGGCCCGATAAGGCCTAGACGCATACAGATGAGGGGAGAAGAGGTTGGATTTCTGCATGCCAGGCTGGTGGCCCAGCAGCAGCAATGGGATGGAAGCTGGAGGATGTGGGCACCGGGATAGGCAGCCTTGGAAAGGTCAGCCTGGCTGCGGTGTGGCTGAGTGCAAGGCGGTGGAGGGAGGTGAGGTGGCACAGAGTGGGCCCTGAGCGCTGAGGGGCAGGAGCTCTCGCATAGGCAGGGGGCTGGCATCCGCATGCCCTGTCACCGGCCCGGGAGGGATAGAACCACCACTTCCTGTTTAGGCCTCTCTCAGAGGAAAGAATTTGGTCCTGGCCAAGAAAGCAGGAAGGGCCGAGAAGCTGAGGAGAGTACACCTGTCCCTTGGGGTTCTTCCAGGGGTCGCTGCTTTCTGGGCCCACAGCCTGTACCCCCCGCCCCCAGCCCTGCCTGAGAGCACTGGACAGCCCTGCCTGCCTGAACTCCCTGAACAAAGCTTAGAGCCTCCTTGGAGAGATGCACGGGTCTGAGGGACCTCAGAGGGTCCCAGCCCTTGCCAGTGGTCACGTCACAACGCTCGTCTTGATCTCCCTGATTCGTGGGTCTTTCATTTCACTGGCATGTGCCACTCAGCTTCCTTCTTGGTGAGGGTCACGCCTCCCAGTACCCTTGTAGTCCAGTGTGACCGAGGACCCTGAGGGACAGAGCAGGAGATGTTAGATTGAGAGAGGGCAGATACCTGGGGCCCGTGTCTTAGGACATCCTACGGAATATGGGGCTCTGGGACATAGAACCTCCTCATGCTATCACTAGGTCCTTGAGGGACAGAGTCTCAGTGTCCACACTCCCTCTGATGACCCAGTCTGGATTGTACACTTGATCTTTAGTCCTGTGCGCCTGTGTTTATAGGAGGGAGGGATCCTGAGCTGAATGGAGGGTGTGGCAGTGGACTTTGTCTTGGGCTGGGTCTTCTGGAGCGAGTGGGGCTCCTGATTTCTGTTGGGATAGGACGGGAAGGCCTTTTCCAGGTTCAGTCTTGGGCAGTGGGGTGGGCAGGGGGTTCTCTCAGTCTTTTTTCCTGGGAAACGAGGAGACCCTGCCCCAGCAGGGCTGATGAAGCTGGCACCAGAAGGGAGCCTCTGCCTTGACATTTGGATCTGGGCTTGGGCTGGGAAGCTGCCAAAGCTCTGCACATCACAGACCTTTGACTTCAGGGAGCTGGGGGCCCCTGTTGTCTGTAGAGCCAGGAGGCCAAACCAGTTTCCCTCCCCTTTGCCCAGTGAAGAAAGGTCCTGAGAAGTAGAGGTGAGAGGATGAGAGTGCCAGCAAAGCCCAAACCGTCTCTGCAGGATGCTTGATGGAGGTGGGGACTGACTGTGCTCTACCTCTGCTGAGGAAACTACCAGAAGAGACAGGTTGAGTCTGCAGCAGAAGGATGGTTAGACTTCAGGAAGGACTTCCCATTGGTCAGAGAATGGCAGGAAATCAAGGAATCTTTTTCAATGGTGGAAGAAGCCATCTTTCCCCCAACTCCATCTGCCTCTTCCCCTCTTCTCTCTCAGGAGTGAAGCGGAGCAGGGTTGCCCTGACTGAGGCAGGGGATGAGACACTGTGGCCTCTGGGAGGGGGGCAGGGTGGCAGCAGGCGTCATATTTAACATTCTGCCTCCCCCACTTCTGAGACACTGAGCTATTTAAAGACCCACATGTCCCCACCACCACGGTGTCAATGACAGCCCCGAGCACTGGGGCTTAGCACTGGGGTCGAATTCCTGACAGATCTGGCTCATTTGGCATCCAACCAGTTTCACGGCTGTGATATTTTTGTCTCAATTTTCTTATTTTCCAACAGACTGAAACAGCCTCCCGCTCTCCCTCACCCAGCCTTCCCTGTCCCCTTCCATTTCCACCCTGTTGGCACCCTGCCCCTGGCCTCCCCCTTTCCTCAGTGTTTACACAAAGCTCCTGGGGCCCTGCTGGGCAGCCCAGCACCCTCCTGGCCTGTCTGATTGGCCAGCTACCATCTACCTCCCCCCATTCTGCTCAAGCTTGGCTGAGGAGTCTGGGAGCAGCCATACACTTGAGGCTTGGAACCTTTCCCTTCCTTCCCCGTCTGTCTGTCCCCTTTGCTTGAGTCTTGATTACAAACTCTGAGTGAAGAGAAACAGTATCTCTTCTGTGACTCCTGGGGGGAGACTGACATTTATGGGAATACCTACTATGTGCCAGGCAGCCGTAACAGCAGCTGTTTATTGAGTGGCTTCTTTGTGCCAGACATTCTACAGACATCATCTTCAGGACCCTCTTATGCGGTGGGTATTATTATTATTAACCCCATTTGCTAGATGAGACAACTGAGACTCAGAGATGTTATTGGTTCAAGATCATACAGCTATTTAGGGGCTGAGGCAGAACTTGAATCCAGGGTCCGTCTTATTATGGAGGCTCTGGAAATTCTGCCTCTAGCACGAACAGTGGGGTGGGCCGAGGCAGCCGTGGGGAGACCACCTCTTCTCCCCCTGAACTCCTTTGGCCTTCAGGGAGAGTGGGAGGCAGACTTGGCCTCTTTAGCTTCAGGTCTGTGGAGAGATGTGAGAGTCCCATTCTGCTCAACAAACTGGGAACAAATAACACCTAATGGTTTACCCTGTCCTGGGCACTGTGCTATACATTGTGTTTGTATTGCTCATTAAATCCTTGTCAATACTATGATTATTCCCATTTTACAGAGGAGAAAACCGAGGCACAGCAAGGCTAAATAACTTGCCCAAGGACACACGGGAAATGCAGAGCTAGGATTTGAACCCTGGTAGTCTGACCCTTGGCCTTGCATTCTTAATGACACTATCTCCCAAGTCTGAGGAGAGGGCCAGAAGAGGAGTCCCTCATAATGGGACACTTCCCAGGGGAGAGGGGACATTTCAGGGGTGCAGAGTCCAGGCTTCAGGTGGGTCTCTATAAGTGGGAGGCACCCTGGGGAGGCAGTTGGACAGGGGACCAAGCAGTTCCCATTCCATCCTGTAGAGCTAAGCCCTGACCCTGTGCTCCCTCTCCCCCACTTCCAGTGTTCCAGCCACCACTTAGCTCAGTCCTCTTGTCACCTCTCCCTTCCTGCTGTGGGTGACAAGGAGGCCTGGTTGGCTGCCAGTCCCTGCTGCCTTCCCCTCCACCTCCCTCTCATACTGGCTCTGGGGCCATTCTCCTCCCCAAGAGTGTCCCTGTTCCTGGCCTTCCCTGGAGACCTGGCCCATGTGATCTCCTGGGCTCTGTCTCCAGCCCCAAGTCTGCTCCTCTCTCCATGCTGACCCTGAGCGTCACAGACCTCGTCGGAGCAGTGTCTGAGAAGCCACCCTGTTCTGTCCCATTTTCCAGCCTCCAGACCATGCCTCATATACCATCTCTGGGGAAGAGGCAGACCCAGGGATGGGACTGGATGGCCATCTTCAAAAGAGCAAGCAACCAGACTTAGAATAATCACCTGATGTCAGGGCTGGAAAGGGACAAAGGATCACTTAGGCTAGCTCCTGACTAGTCACAGGGGAAAGCTCAGGCCCAGAGGGCAGGGCCTTTGTCCAGGTCGTGAGGAACATAAGCCGAGAGATTCAGCCTAGGACTCAGGCCAGACAGGCTTGCATGGGGCTACCTGAGCTTCCAGAGACCTCTAGTGCTGACTGGCTTTGCACAGAGTCTTGCCTGCCTCCACCCCTTTGCTCTTCCCATTCTCTCATAAGCCCCTTCAGGCCTGCGATAGGGAACCCATCCCACTGTCTGACCCTGCTGCAGGACTGGATAGAGAGGCCTCTTCCCTGCTTCTTCTGTCCTGTGCCTGGCCAGTCTTCCTGCTGTCCTGGACCCAAGTGAGCAGCTCCTGGCCTTTACCTGTCTTTGGCAGGCCTGTCCCACCCTAGGGCATCCCTCTCTATCTCTAGGGCATTCTAGGGCGGACCTCAGGCTGCCGGTTCTTTTCCTCTGACCAGTTGTCACTAGTTTCCCAGCCCAATGTAGGGAACCTCCACCTTAGCCCGCCCTTCTTTCAGTGATTTGGGCTCTACCATGGATACAGCGCTGACTCCCACAAGGTCTAGGACTCATTTGCAAGATGTTTTGTACTGTCTCCTTGCAGTTAATTTCCAGGGAAAAGGCCTCGAATGGTCTCCTGGGCCCTTGCCCACCACAGCCCCTTCAACCTTCTGTTCCTCCCAGAGCCTCAGAGCAGCAGCCACTGGTCTGGCAGGTTGGGCTGGGCCACCCAGGAGGAAGCTGGGCTCAGTTGGCCAGCCTCCTCCATAGAGACTTGGCCCCAGTGGGATCTGCTTGATCTCCCTCCCTTGCTTGCTTTCCTCGGGACACACCCCAAGCTGGCTCGAGCCCCTCCACCCCACCCACTTCATTCCCGCCCCCAGAGGCTGAGGTCACTGGCTCCCCTGGCCAGGGTGGGGCTGTCATCACCTGCCAGTTGGGGGAGGAGGCAAGGTCCCCCCAGGGGCTGTTGTCTTAGCGATTGAGTAAGCAGGGAACTTGGATGTGCCGGAACTGGGAACTGGTTCCCAGGCCAGGCCGGAACCTGTGGAGGCTGCAGCCCCCATGGCCCAGGGGGTTCAGGGTTCTGGGAAGCTGAGGGCACGGGTTTGTTCAGTGGGCTTCAGGGGCAAGGGAAAGCATGCTTCTCTGCTCCAAAGAGCCCCTTCCCCAAAGAGAGACTCCTGTGCATGCTCTAGGGGTCCTCCCCACGTCGAGACACCATGCTTACCAGCCCCTCCCTACAGGTCTCCCTCAATGCTTGGTTCTGGTCCACAGTCTTCCACACCAAGGACACCGACCTCACAGAGGTGAGCACCCCTTCGGCCCCTCTCCTGCTTGGGACAGTCCCACAGGAGCCCAGAAGAGGTGGGGGTCAGCTCTTCGGTTTCATAGGGACTCCATTTACAGAGCACTCGCTATGTGCTAGGCATTTTTAACCTATTCGTGCCCTTGAGCGTCACTTGACCCTGGTGAGGTAGGTGTGATTATTGGCTCTTCTTAACTGATGAGGCAGCTGAACCTTGGAAAGGCAGAACTACTCACCCCCCCAAGGGTGCAGCCGGTTCTTGGGCGCAGGGCTGTGGGACTCGAGGCTGCGCTCCAGATTCTGTGGTGTGCTCATGTATTTTGGAGTCTTGGCAGGCACCTCCACCGATGCCTCCAAAGCCTCGCTGCTGAATGCATTTTAAAAAGTTGTAGAATATGAATACAAGGGTCCGACTGTTAAATTCAGGAGTGAACCAGCAACAGGCAGAAGGGGCACGAGACATGGACCCCCATGTTAGAGTACGGCTGCGCCTCTGCCCCCCCCATTGCCCCCACCCCTGGTGGGTCCTCTGGGGGCCCTGCCCATACAAAACCTTTTCCGCCTCCCCTCCCCTCACACTGGCCCCTCACCCAGCTCTCCCCGTCCTCAGAAAATGGATTACTTCTGTGCGTCCACCGTCATCCTACACTCTGTCTATCTGTGCTGCGTCAGGTGAGCCCATCTTGGCCTCCGTGGGGGCAAAATCAGGCACTGGGGGCAGAAAGGGGTCACCTTACCCACCCTTGGGGGTGCTGTCCCCAGGGTCTTGCACCCCAACACACACACACACACCCTCCAGGCTGTTCTGAATGGGGACTCGGGGGGTAGAATTGGCTCTTTCCAAGGAGCAGAGGCACTTGATCCCAGGCCCCTGGAGGTGGATTGGAGGCCTGCCCGGCTGGCTTGTTTTGGTGGGGGGAGGAGGGCAGTGGCTTCCACATACTGATGTCGGGGTGAAGGGATGTTTAGGAAATGCTGCCCTGGGCACGGGCCGCCCTCCACCTGAGCAGCTCTGGATGGTGGGGCAGGACCGTGGGGCTGCAGCACCCGGCTGTGGCCAGTGCCTTTCGGGCCCTCCTGCTGCTAATGCTGACCGCGCATGTCTCCTACCTGAGCCTCGTCCATTTCGACTATGGCTACAACCTGGCGGCCAATGTGGCTATTGGTGAGGCACGGGGAGGGACCTGAGGCTCCTGGGGTTATGGGGGAGTGGGGGACCCAGCCCATCTGTAGAACTGCTGGCCTGGGGTGGAGGTACGGATTTGGTGCTGTTCCTGGAGAAGGTTCTAGAGAGCCCCTTAGGGTGGGGGAAGGGGAAAGAATTTGGGGTGGGAGAGAGGGGAGGCTGGCAGGAGAGTCTGAAGGTGGTCCTGGGGTCAAAGAGCATGAGGCTGGTGGAGGTTTTGTTGGGGGGAGAAGGAGGTCCAGGGAGTGAGCCTCTCCCCACCCCCCGCCCGCACCCAGGCCTGGTGAACGTGGTGTGGTGGCTGGCCTGGTGCCTGCGGAACCAGCGGCGGCTGCCTCACGTGCGCAAGTGCATGGTGGTGGTCCTGCTGCTACAGGGGCTGTCCCTGCTTGAGCTGCTCGACTTCCCACCTTTCTTCTGGGTCCTGGATGCCCACGCCATCTGGCACATCAGCACCATCCCGGTCCACGTCCTGTTCTTCAGGTGGGTGCTGCTCCCTGCCCAGTGTGCACCTTCTTTGTGCCCATCCTCACCCGCTCCTTTGAGGAGACTGAGGCCTCTGTGCACACTGGCCCCCCCTGCCTATACTCACCCCCACGGGGTGCTCTCAAAGCCATACCTCAGTGGGCTCCTCCCTCTGCCCACAGCTTTCTGGAAGATGACAGCCTGTATCTGCTGAAGGAATCAGAAGCCAAGTTCAAGCTGGACTGAAGGCCCTGGGAGCGTGTCTGCCCCACTGGGGGTCCTGCCCTCTCCCCGCTGCTCCCCTTCTCCTCATAATCCTTGAGATGATTAATTTTTTTTTTCCTTTTAGCATCTTGAACTTGGACATGAAGGGTGTGGGCCCAGAATCATGTAACTGCCCATCCCCTTGCTTGCCCCCACATGGCCCTCCCAGGCCTTGGAGTCTGTTCAGGCTTGGCCTCTCAGCATCTGGGGTTAGAGAATGGGCAGCCTCTCTGGTTCCTGGAACAGAACTGGAGTAGAACTGTGTTCTTAGCTCCACCAAGAGGAGAGCTGCCTCTGCCTCCCCATCAGCCTCTTCCCCACATCCCCTCAGTGCCTGGGTGGTTCCCACAGCTGTTTGTCTATCTGGGAAACCAGGTACCACAGGCCTTTGGGGACAGTGGGGTCCCCTCCTGTTACCCCCCTGCCCTCCTCCAGGGCACCACTAGGTGGCACTAGACTCTTGCTCTTTGGCTACCCAAGTTCCAAGGTTGGTCTCATTCTCCCCATGGGATCTTGAGGGACTAAGCCCCTGGGACTGGGGAGTGGTCTTACCCTGACTGTTGCTTCAGCCAGACCCCCAAGAGGCCTCACTATGTTCCTTCCCCCTTCAAGGCCAGAACCCCACAGAGCCCAGGACGGGAATCCCTCTGGCTCCTCTGCTGCTGTTCTGGTTGAGAGCCTGCACATGAATGTGTACGGGAGTGTGAACCAGACTGAGTGCATAGGTGACAGAGTGGTGGGCACGGGCCTGAGGTGTGTGGGATGCTGGGTGGGACAGTGTGTATGAGCGTGGGTGGAGAGTGGGGTGGGGTGTGAGTGGTTTTAAAGTGTGTGCTGCAGGACAGGTGGGTGAATGTGAGTGCCATGAGTGTACCACACAGTGGGGGCAGGTTGGAGAAATATGGGGTATCGAGTTACCACCAACAAGTACCTACTGAGTGCTAGTTCTGCACAAGGCCCCAGGCCAGGCAGAGAGCCAGGATATCCTCAAAGTCTGGCTGGGGGTACGAGTGTCCAGGCTGCATGTGTGTGTTTCTGTCCATTGCCCCCACTTTACAGCCCTCCAAATCTCGGAGGGCCCACACACAACTCAAGATCACCCTCCAGAACCAGCCTCTTGGGAGTCAGAGGGAGGTGGGGAAATGGAGATCCTCTGCGCCTCTCCAGCCTTCTGTCTCCTTGCCTAGGCTTGGTTGGCCTTCCCTTCCCGGAGTAACCTACCTGCTAAGCCCCTTTGTCACAGCCTGGACCTTGGGAAGGGGGGCAACCTGAGGGAGTAGGGGAGGAGGATTGTGGCTGGGTCTGGTTTCTGGCCTTCCCAGAGACAGGCAGGGGCCACGCTGTACCTGCACCCCAGTAAAGGTGACCCCTGCTAGTTGCCAGCAGCCCTGGCACATTCGTGCTCCGCAAGGATAGAATGTGAAGCTCCAGAAACTTTCCATCCAAAGGCAGTCTGTGTGATTGGAGCAGGGAGTCTGGATTCTTGTTCTTTCCCTGCCCTCTTGCCCTCCCTGGAGTCGGGGCACTGTACTAAGACTCCAACCTCAGACTCGGGTGACCTGTGGTTTGTTTTTTGTTTTTTTCTTTTTTTATATTGAGAACTATTTTAAGGTGAGAGAGAGGGTAGCAAGGAACATTCTTAATAAACAAATTCTCAGCCTCACCTACCCTTGTTCAGCTCATTTGTGTGAGTAGTGTGGGCTTGGAGGGAAGGAGAAGACACCTGGCTGGAGGCAATAGGCAGGTGGGGTCTCTACCTAGGCACTGGGGGTGGGGATGGCAGGGACCAGATGCAGAGCAGCAGCAGAGCTGGGCGGAGCTCCGGTCCAGGGGGAGTGGGCTCTGGGAGAGAGAACTGGTGCCTGCATTGTAACTCCTTCCCCCTGCACTGTCCACTTCAGTCTCCTGATTATCTCCCCACTCCTCCCCTTCTGGCCTGAACTAGGCTCCACTACTGTTTGTTACTTAACCTTCCTGAGTTTCACCTGCAAACAGGACAATTGGACCTGCTGAATGTGAGGGCTGAAAGGAACTAATAGGTGCCTGGCACATAGCAGATGCTGAATGAATACCCGCTGACCTTGGCTTTCCTTAGTTTGGGAAGAATGAGTGGTAAAGAAACCTACCTTCATGGGAGCTTCTGGAAAAAAAAAAAAAGGGCTAGGGTTGGTGGCTTTCACACCCCCACAACCCTAGAGAGAGCTCTGGGCCCTTGTTTCCCAGAAGAGCCACACACAGCTGACACTCAGCAGGAGGAACGGATTTCTTTATTAGGTGCCACCACAGATGACAGGGAATCTGGATATATGAGAGCCATCAGCACAGGGTGCACTGGGCCATCACACCCCCACCTTCTTCTGGGCCCAGGCGAAGAAGATGCCCTTGACATCGTCTACACCTGTCTGAAGGCAGGCAGGCATGACGTAAGTGCGCAGGTCCCGCACCTCATAGCCGCTACGAACCAAGGCCTCCACCACCTTCTCCTTACACATGGGTACCACCACCAGCCGGGCCTCCCCAGCCAGGTACCATGACTCCTCTAGGGCCCCGATGAGGAGGAGGTGCCCCCCAGGCCTCAGCAGAGTGGTGATGTGGTCCAGGGCCCTCTGGAAGCTGGCAAGGTCTGGGCTTACAGCCTCCAGGCAGAAGGCAGAGACCAGGGCATCGGCAGGCAGGGGCGCCAGGCTCCCAGCACCCAGGGGCTGGGGCTGGTGCACATCGATGTGCAAGACCCGCTTCACCCTGGCTCGCAGCTGGCGCTCCTTTTCCTGCCAGGGCTCGCTGTGCAGGGGCAGAAGGCAGGGTCAGGACCAGGGCTCAGGGCCGCCCCACGTTCAGTCCTCTGTTGCCCCCCCTGCCAGCCACTCCATGGGAAGCTCCCTTACCCCTTGCCCTCAATGAGGCAGACGTGCTGGCTGTACATGCTCCAGTCGAAGGCCCCGGGCTCCTCCCGAAGCCAGAGCCCCAGCTCCCGGCGGTTCACCTCCAGAAAATCTGTCATGGTGATGTCCTCAAAGTGGGTGCAGGCGCTGAGCAGCTGGTATATGGTGGGGCCTGAACCAATGTCGATGAGGGTGTGTCCAGACACCTCACCTGGGAGGGCGCAGGGGAAGAGGGTCCTGGTGCCAGCCCTGTCCAAGCATCCCCTGCCTCGGTCACTCTCTCCCTTACCTGCTTCTCCCTCCCTCATTCCCTTCCTCCTCTGTAAAGTGTATCTCCATCTGGAAGACACATTAGCTAACCTGGATCTGAGTCCCCCCACCCCGTCCAACACAGACTGACTTACCTTGGGAAAGGAACTTAGACAATCTGAGATTCAAGTCCCACATCTGTGGAACTGTCCTTACACTGAGACTTAAGTGGGGAAATCCTACAGTGACGGGCAGTCCCCGCCAATTGCCTCTTCCCTCCCCAATCTCTGCTTCCATCTCTTTTCTTGGCGTCTCTCTTCATCTGGGGCCCTTTCCTGCATCCCCCACTTCACCTCTCAATTGTGAACGATCTGCTCCCCCCCCCCCATTCCCTCCTCACAGGTCTCTCTATGCCCCCCCCCCCCCCCCCGCTCCCGCAAAGGGATATTGCTTCTCTTCCTCTTCTATTTTCACTAACTACCTATCTGTGCTCCTTGGCCCCCCTCGGGCTCTGGCGTATGCCCCTTTAGCTCCCTGATGACTTCTTGTCCTCTCGGCCTCAGTTTCCCCCGCGCTCACCGGTGGCGAAGGTCTGTGCCAAGCAGCTCAGCTTCCAAGGCCCGACGCCGTCCGGGCTGCTCAGGTCACCCCGAGGGGGCGCGTAGTTGTTGCGGAGATAGGCGCGGGGCTCGAAGCGCTGGTAGGCGGAGGCGACCGCCGCCCGGCCCGGGTGCGGGTCCGAGTCGGGGACTGCGCCCGCAGCGGGATTCGGGTCTGCCGCACTCATGCTGCCGCCGCCACCCGCCCGGTCCTCGCGCTTCGCGGTCCCTTTATGTGCCGCCCAAGTCCCGGCCCGACCCTCCGCTGCGGGGGCGGCGGCTGCGCCAGGAACCGCCCGGGGCCCCGCGTTGCATTTCCCCCACCCCATCCATCTCCTTTAGTGTCCGAGCGGCAGACACTCGGGGCGCGTGTGGGGCGGCCCGGGCACGTGTGACCCCCACCCCCGCCCCGCTCCTCTGCTGCGCCCGCGCCCCGCCACTCTGCCTCACCGGGCCTGGCCCCAGGCAGCCAGCTTCGTGCCCCCAAGACCCTTAGATCCCCGCCCCGCCAGCCCCCAGCTCTTCCCGTCGCTCTCCTCCAGCTCCCCGGCCATTCACCCCCTTCGCCCGGCACCCCATTCCTTCTCTTTGGCCCAGGGTCCAGTCGGCGCTGTCCCACTGCCCACCTCCCAGCGCTCTCGTCCCAACCCCGGGCCCGGCCCCCTGCGGGCTCTCCTTCCTCCGAGACACCCCGTCCCACATCCACCCCTTTCCTTGGTTTGGTCACCCCAGCTCCCCCCTCCCTCCTCCGGCCCTCTTTCGTCCTTTCCTCCCAACCCTCGTTCCCCAGCGCCCCCCACACCCACTCCGGAAAGGACAGTCCGTTCCGGCCTCCGCCACCGTCGCGGTCGCCCCGGGGCCCTAGAGCGGAGCTCCGGCCCCGCCCGTCCGATGGCAGCAGCGATAGGGGATGTGAGCGGGGCTAATGCACTTAGCCTTCCGAACAGCGGGGCCTCCCTGCGGGCCCCTCAGGCTCTGAGCTGCTTATCTGGGGGCTTCTGAAGGCAGAAGGTCGGAACATTCTAGCCCTGTCGGGCACGCGGGTCCCTGGTGAGGGCGGAAGGACGCAGGTGTTCCCGGCCTGCCGCGGTCGCCAGGGGCCGCGGGCTGGGCCTTTGGTGCCAAGGGATTTGGGGTTGCACCAGTCTGGGGTCTCTGACCCCTCTCCTTCCCCAGCCCACACTGCATTCCCCTTTCTTGGGGCGGGGGTCAGGCCAGGCCTGTAGGTCCTGCTTGGCACTCCAGGTCAAGATGCCAGGGTCTCCCCTCCTTTCTCCCCCGAATGGGAAGTGGATTCCATGGAGCTATCTCCATGGTCTTCCTGGAGTGGACCCCTTTGGGCCAGTCCAGTGCACCTCTGCCCTAGGTAGGCTACGAGCCCCTGTCCAGATGGGCCCCTAGCCTCCTCTGTGCCCTCACCTCTGTGCCCTCACCGGTCCCCACCTTGTCCCAAGAGGAACATGTCTCCTTGTTGGGCCAGGCAATCAGGTTGGGACATGAGTCACAACAGCTGCAGGGGTCACAGACAAGAACCCGAGCCTCCACTCCCCACAACCCACCCTGGGCTCCCTGGGCAGGGTGGGTAGAGCGGCTGACCGGAGCCAAGGACTGATCCTGTCTGGATTCAGAACTGAGAGGTAGGTCAGCCTCGGGGTCAGTGACCCCATCCACACCCTTAGGTACAGCCAAGGACAATCCTGGTGCCAGCCCCCTCCCTATTCTCCATGAGATCATTTAAACACACCCTGGATGCCAGCTGGCCTGCTGGGCACTGCCCAGTGCCAGGGGACTGGACACCGAGTCCAGGAACCGCACAGCAGAGCCAGGGCATGGAAGGGGGCCTGGACAGACAGCCACCCTGTTTACAGCTCTGTTCCTGTCTCCTCTGCCCCCACCACCAAGCATGGAGTGTACCCACTAGCTCTGCCATATTTAGCTCAGATGCAAGGCCTATTCCCAGAAGTGAGCATGGGGGGACACCAATGGGCTGGCCCCCACAAGGAAAGAGATGAAAACTCTGGAACACAATTGAGCATTTATTGCAGCACTAACAGAGGATGCTGGGGGCCCCACTCTGCCTCTGCCTTCTTCACGTCCCCCTCACGCCAGTCTTCTCCAAGCCTCTTCTCAGAGCATTCCAGATCCCCTTAACACTTTTCCTCATCTTTCTCTGAAGCTGAAGCCTGGACCAGGGTCATTCCTCTCAGGGACCTCTTGTCCTCACCAGCATCTTTTGTCCCTTCTCCTGGGGCTGGGGGTACTCGGCTGTGCTGGCCCCCAGCTCTCTACCCTTAGTGTCCACTGTCTTTGCCCCCCTCCCTTTGGGAACTCAGGGGACCCAGGCATCCTGGCCTCTGGCTCCCTCCTCCCCTAACCCCCAACTCTGGGCAAACTACAAAGCATCCATGGCCAGCAGCTGCCCTCCATGGTCCTAGCCAGGAAGGGCCCAGCCCACAGTGGGCACAGTGGAGCCCGAGTCACCGTCCCTCTCAGCCTCTCTGTGCTTCCTGGGACATGGAGCGGGACAGGGAGCGACGAAGGGCACCAGGCTTGCTGACAGGCACCACAGGGGGCAGCTGCTTGGTGATCTCGGCCACGTCCTGGCGCTCCATACACTGGCCCCCCAGGGCTGTCTCCAGTGCCAGCAGCTCCTGCAGCTGGAGGGGGGTGTCCTCGCGCTCCTCCTTGGCGGCACCCATCTTGGCGGGGGTGAAGATGGGCAGTGGCAGCACCCGCTGGTAGGGCAGCTGGTACTCCTGCAGCCCGCGGCCGAGGATGCCCATACGCATCACCAACCAGGGGGAACGCTGCACCAGCGCCTGGCACTGTCCCTGCCGGTGGTAGGTCTCATGCCGCTGGGTGTCCTCCTCGTGCAGAGAGCAACTGGGGAGGAGAGGGGAGGGGGGTATCCAGCTCCTGAAATCTGCTACCCTCCAGTCACGAGCTGGGTAGGGGGCTCCCTGGGGCTGCCAGGACTTGGGGTGCGGAAGGGGTGACTCCACTCTCCCCAGTGGGCCCTCTCCTTGTCCCTACCCCCAGAAACTTCTGCAGGGCTTTGTGCTCTGGCCTCCTGAGCCTCAGGAGGGGTGTTGTAGGGGAGAGGAGGAACTCCCAGCTGGCTGGCACTCACCCCTCCTCAGGCCGCGTGGACAGCGTCAGATCCTTCCATTCAGCCCAGAAGGCTTCTCGCCGCTCACAGTCCTCCTCGGACACCTGGCAGCTCAGCTCTGCGGTCGCCATGATCAGTGCTCACTCCCTCTCAGCTCTGCTCCTCCCAGGCCCTTTAAATAGCCCCCTCCTCCACCTCCTCCAGGGGCTATTTTCAGCCCCTCTGGCGTCAGATGCTATAAGCAGAGCCAAGGCTCACTGATGGGGGACTCTGGGCCCAGGGTGGGGGTTGGGGTACCTGGATTCCAGCTGCCCCCGCCGGGTCAGCAGTCAGCTTCCAAAGAGATCAAGATGCTCCAGAGGAGGGCAGAAGTCCTCAGAGTGACACCTCCAGGTGTCTGACACTCCTTTGACACTGTCTGAGACCAGGCACGTGCCCAGCCTCGTGCCACCTTGGCACTTGCCCTCTGCCCCACCCCTTTCCTCTTGCCCAGGGAAGACAGCAGCCTGTCTGTAAACAGAGCAGGAAATGGCAGGAATCGAGGCCCATTCTGGGCTCTGTACCAGGCCATCAGGTCCTACCCCCACTCCTCTCCTCTGCCTGGGATCAAGGGCATAGCCCCTGGCCATGCCCCTTGACAGGGACAGTGCAACCACATCCTCAGGTGTCTGCACCCAGAGCCCTGGTCCCCAACTGCCACCACCACACTGGCAGGAAATTACTTGGTTAATTCCATACCTGGGACCCTGGGCATGAACCTTTGCCAGAGGTTTTCCTTTCTCGTGGCCAGTGGTCAGAGAAGTGGTTTCCCAAGTCAGGCCAGTCAGGTCGTAAAGAGCAGATGTGGGTGGCCGCCCCTATCACCAACACCCCCAAGCAGGTGAGATGGGAATTCAGGGGCTCTGATGAGTGGTACAATCAGATCTGGCTCTAACTCCAACTCAGCCATAAACAGGCTAAGCATGGGGCAGTCCCTGCCCCTCTCTGGGCCTCGTTCTCTGGTCTCAACAGCCTGACCAGTTCTATGCCATCTGGGAGGGGCCTGGCTCTCCTTCAAGGGGAGCTGGATGGCTGCTGGGGAAGCCGAGCACCCAAGGGGAGCAACTCACGGTGCAGGAATACACGTTGCACGGAGTGGGAGTGAGGAATGAGGGCATCACTGAGTGGACACAGCAAAGGGCACGGGAAGAGGCCACACAGGAGCAGAGGGCCTTGCCGGAACAGCACAGCGCCCAGCAGCTGGAGAGGCCCATGGGCACCCACCTGGGGCAGAACTGCGCACTCCTGATTACCAAAGCAGCAGGCCTGATTCTCGTTTTCTTCTAATGACAGCCCCATGATCTAACGAGTCTCATTTTTACAAAGCAGGAAATGGAGGCTCAGAGAGGTAGATTTACCCAGGGTCACACACCTAACAAGGCCCAAGATAGTTCCCTTCTGGCCGTATGCTAGTTGCCCCATGGGAAGCCTGCGGGCAGGGAGGGAGGAAGGAGGGCAGGTGTGGCAGTGGCCCCTGTTAGCCCCTCGGGCCCCCCCCCCCCCCCCCCCCCCCCCCCCGCCTCAGAGCTGACTCTATGCTGCCCCTAGTGAGTGCGCTGGGGGCGGAGAGGGTAGGTGAGTGCAGCAAGAGAGACCCAGGGAGACCTGAGATGCCTCGTTGACCCAGGAGCCCGGGCCCCACCCCAGGCCGGCTGCAGGACCCCAAGGACAGTCAAGGCCTGCCATGCTTGCTGCTGGGGTCTCTCCTACCTCCCCCCAGATCCTGGGCAGGAGATTTTCCCCTGACTTTCCCTCAGAGGAGGCCTGGCTGGGGGGGGGAGGGGGGGCATTTTTCTCTGACCAATCATCTGTCCAGCTGGACCGGTCAGGAAAGTGGGGGTGTTCAGGAACTGAGTCCCCATTGGCTCCACACTCCCTCTGGTTCTGCAAGGGTGTGAGAGGGTGTTGTCCACAGTGCTGCACTTCTCTTCCTCCAAGAGGCCAGGCAGGAGGGGCTGCTTTTTCTTTTCTTTTTTTTTTTTTTTTGAGTTTGTTTTTAATAATTGGCTCAAATTACAAAGGTCCCCAAGGAACCCTGGGGAGGGAGAGAAACTGGGAGTGGCAGAAGTTCACTGCCAGCACCCACCCCCCTACCTGCCACCCGCTCCCCAACAAGTGCATACGGAAAAAGGTCCCAGACCCTTTAAATAATCCTAAAAAACCGTGGTGAGAAAGCAGGCAGATGAAGGGGCTCCTGCACCTTAACACTGGCGCCAAGGCCCGCCCTGACCTCTGTCCTGCTCAGGGCCGTGGCCCTCCCCCATCAAGTCTGAGGCTCCCATTCCAGATCCTGCCCCTGGCTAGGTAGGGGAGCGCAGGTATCTTCCTCCAGGAGGCAGGGACAGTCACTGTGTAAACATCAGCGGGACAGACCCCACTCGCCTCAGCAGCAGGGCCCTGGAGTCCAGATGCTTGACCTCACAACCTGCTCACAGCCATGGCTCCCAGGTCCAGTGAAGCACGGTGGAGGGTGGTAGCTTGGGGCCAAGGTGCTGCCACAGGAGGAAACCTCTTCCCGCTGCTTGAGGCCAGGTCTTCTGTGGGCAGCGGGAAGCTCCACTGGCCCCCTCCCTGGCTCTGAAGGCTGTGGTGACAGGACCCTGGCCTGCAGGGTGGCGAGGGGCATGGTTACGCCCGGGCGCCCAGCTCTCCGATGCGCTGCCGCAGGTGAAAGGCAAATTCAAACATGGTGGCTGCGAGGCTCTGGTGGATGAGGTACCGGGGCAGGCGGCCCTGCGGGGAGGTGGGAAAAAGTTCCAGGATGGCCTGTCCGCAGCAGGGGCTCCCCTCTCAACAACATGCGCCAGTGGGGGGGGGGGGGACCCTGGGCCAGAGCAGCAGGTGCAGGTGCAGCTCTGGAACACAGCCTAAGCCACCCTCTACCCCTCACCCCCGGCAGGAAGAACGCGCTGTGCCGGGTCCTGGCACCAACCACACAAACAGACCTAGGAGGGGCTGGCTTGGCAGGCAGCCACTGCTCCTTGGGGCCTCCGGAGTCAGAGGTAAGGGGAGGTACAGGCCCTCCAGCGACTCAGGACGAGACCATCTTGATCCTGCCCCAAATTTTAGCTTAAGGAGGCAGTGTAGGTGAGGCCTTGAGCAGGATGGGAGACCCCAACGTCCCCCACCAAAGTCCCCGCTACTGTACCCTAGCCAGCCTTGTGGCCTCAGCAACCCCACCTTGAGATCTGTATTAAGGATCCAGATGAAGGTGCAGACTCGGGGGTTACTGGCCGACTTGAGCACGATGAAGCCCCCAGGACCATTCTCTCCCCTAAGAGAAAAGCACCATTGGGGGGGGAACCTTGGAGCCAGGCAAGGCCTCTGACCCCACTCCACACTCCATTCCTGGCCCATCCTGGACTGGGGTGAAAGAGGGAAGGAGGCTACTGGTCTAGCAACTGCCACTCTGCCTGAGCAGGGCCCAGAACGGGTGTCCCAGAGGCTACAGAATACAGCCCTCTACCCCACCAGGTGACACTCGAATCCTCCTGCAGCGTGCCGATGTTGTGCACCCCCATGGCAGTGGTCATTTTCTCTGTCCAGGGATTCTCGGTCAGCTCCGGCTGTGAGGGGTGGGCTGTGCTCGCATTTCTCACCCCTGCCCAACTCAGGGAGCAATGCGGTGGTGTCAGGAGGGGGCGCTCTGGGAGGGGGTGCCCTCCCTGGCAGTGGGCAGGGCATGTCCTGTCACCAGTCACTTCCCTCACAGCTCCACTGAGAACTCCCAAGCTCACTCCGCGTACAAGGAAGTCAGCACCCAGAGAGGAAATAAGCCTGTTCATCACCCAGGAGTCTGGTGTGCCAAACCTCATACTCCACCAACAGTGCTCTCTGTGGAAGCCCAGGAAAGATGGGGAGAGTGGAGAATCGGGGAGGAGGCCACCTGCAGCACTGGGGTCTAAGGATAGACAGCAGGAGAACTGGAGGATGCCTTGGAACAGGCAGCAGGAAGACTGAAACTCCTCTTCCTCTGGGGGCACTTCCGAGCACTCTGGGGACCAGCAAGGCAGCGGGGACCAACTCTACTCAGGCAGGAAGGTCAAGCTCCAGAACACAGAACCTTCTGCTCAGGTCACCTGGACCGGAGCGACCAGCTCCCTTCCCCCGGACTGGTCCCTATCCCTGGAGCTGCCCTCCGGCCTGGGTGGTGTACTTCCAGCCATTAATCGCCCCCCCCACCCCCCCCCACCCCCCCCCCACCCCCCCCCCCCCCGTCTCCAGGAGGCAGAGCAGATTAGCAGGACTAGGGGCTGAGTGGGGCAAAGCCCAGCAGGACAGGGGACAGGAAGGCGGCCTCAGCAGGAGAAAGCACCCAGCTGTACACACTGTACCCTCCCCTGTCCTCACAGTCACCAGGGGAGGGGCCAGCTGGGGTGACCCTGGGCAAGGCAAGGCTCACCTGACATATTTGTGTGTAGGGGGCTTGGCGCAGTGGGTAGTGGCGATGCCCGACGACAGGTATCGGTCTCTGCGCCGCTCGATGCGCCGCACGTTCACGAAGTCCCTGGGGAGCAGGAGTGTTAGACTGGAAGCAGGGAGCCAAGCCCAAGATCCAAGGGCAAGAGGTCTGCCTTAGAGGAGGGGCTTGGTGGTGCTCACCTCGGGGAGACCACCCCGCCCGCGGCCCCCGAAGAGACATCGTAGGAGATGAGGGTGTTGTCCTCTACTCGCTGCAGGATCTAAAGGCCGTGAGGGGAGATGTGAAGTATGGCCCAGCCCAGGAAAATCCCAGTACCTCAGGGAACCCCCACACCAGCCTCCTCTCTGTCCAGGCCCTTTACGGAGAGCCACTTCCAGGCCTTGGGCTGGGCTTTCTCTGCATGCTCCCTCTCCATCTTCCTGACCCTCACTAGGAGGCACCTGTTACCATCATACCCATTTTATTTAAAAAAAAATTTTTTTTTCAACGTTTATTTATTTTTGGGACAGAGAGAGACAGAGCATGAACGGGGGAGGGACAGAGAGAGAGGGAGACACAGAATCGGAAGCAGGCTCCAGGCTCTGAGCCATCAGCCCAGAGCCCGACGCAGGGCTCGAACTCACGGACCGCGAGATCGTGACCTGGCTGAAGTCGGACGCTTAACCGACTGCGCCACCCAGGCGCCCCTCATACCCATTTTAAAGACCAGGAAGCTGAGGCACAGAGCAGTTCACGACATGACCCAGGTCCCCTGGGGTAACTGGTCGTGCTGGGGTATGACTGCACCCTAATCTGCCGTGTTGCTCTGCCTCTGCCCTGAGAGGTAGCCAGGCCAGGCCCCCCGGTTCTTCGGCTCACCTGGCAGGCAGTCACCGTCTTGTTCCACAGCACCATCCTCTCGGGCTGCAGGATCACCTCCTGGTACACCAGCTCCGCCGGGCAGGGCAGGAAGGTCTGGGGCAGGGCGGGCAGAGGGCTGGGTGGCGCCAGATGTGCTTGGACACATCAGCCCCTCCCTCTTGGTGGGGAGAAACCTGCCAGAAGGCAGGAAGCCCCTTCCTGAAGTCTTAGAGCAGGAGGCTCCAGGACACTCCAGCACACCTGCTTCCCTCACTCACCTTCAGGATGAATGTCTTCCCATGAAAGGGAACCTCAATGGTATACACAGTGTCCCCATATTCCTGTGGGAGTGACAGAAGCGTGACAGGGAGGTGGGTGGAGGGCATGGGGGAGGGCACGGGGGGTGGGCTACCGGCAAAAGAATGGGCGACAGGGCAGGTTTTTAACAGCTTAGGGTAGAAAACTCCGGGAGTTTGGGGATATTCAAGTAGCCACTAAAAAACAGTGGTTCTGACAAATGTCCAGCAACGAGCAGAGTAAGGCTTTTGATATCAGGTTAAAGGACAGAAGCGCAGCTACAGCCGTGTCTCCAGGCTGGCCAGGGCTGTTGAGAGGGACTGGCCAGAGAGAGGGACGGGGACGTGTCCCCCTTTTTCCAAGCTCCCTGCCATCTCTTTAGATAATGTTGTTTTGATCATGAAACAAAACACCAGACATAGGGCAGAAGCCTGGCTTCCCCTTCAAAGCCAGAGCTGAGTGAGGAGAGCAGCAGGGAGCTGAGGATGGGCGTGGGGCCACGAGCAGGGGGAGGGGGCAGTGGAAACATCCAACCCAGCCCAACCTCCTGCCAGGTGGTGACCCCAGGGCCCAGCCCCCACTCCTGATGCAGGAATACGGTTCCAAACTGTGCAATTCTGAGGGCTTCTCAGGCCTCAGAAAAGCAAGCAAAACTCTCAACACACATGAGCAGGTTAGGTGGGAGAGAAGTTTCTTACATTGTTCTTTTCAAACTTCCAGTTCTCCTCCTGGGCCAAGATCTGGTCCACCACCGCCATGGCCTCCTTGCCCTGATGGATGTACTCCCGTTCCTGGCCAGGGATGAAAGGCATGGAGGGGTCAGCCTGAGGCCCATACCCTACCTTGTTCGTGGCCAGTTCTTTCTCTAGATACTCCACACACATGGAGTCTGGGTGGTCTCTCGGGCCCTGTGGGGTCCCCCAGGTGCTGTGGCTGCTCGCCTCCGGGCCCCAGGTATGAGACAGACCGGTGGGCCTGACTGACGGTGAGCCAGACACGCAGGTGCACGACGACTGGCATTCGGGCTGCCTGAGGTCCGTGCTCTGCTGGGAAGGCCCTGCCCACCCTGGCTGAGCCCAGCACTGGCCCTTCTCCGAGGTGCCCACTCCAAAGGTTAGGCGAGGTGGGCAGCCAAATACCTGGGCAGAGAAGATTTTCTTCCCAAGGTCTTCATCTGATTCATTGTCAGACCCTGCAGAAAACAAGCACAGAGACATTAAGAAGGTGTGGGGACAGACTGTGGGGACATAGTGGGGTTCGGGCATAAGTGCAACGTTGCGGGGAGGACAGAAGTATGTGTAGAAGAAGGTTGCTCACTTTCCCCAGAGAGCCAACAGAAGGAACAGAAGGAACCCAGCCAACCCACTCCTCATAAAGACCCTCCCTGAAGGCAGTTCCCCATCCACCAGCCCTCACCTGCAAAGGATTCTGGGGGTGAATAGAACTGGCCCTCGGATAGAGCGCCAGAGAAGAGCAGGGGTCCTCGGGCGACAGCGGCCTGGGCAGCAAGATACCCTGGGGGAGCAGACACAGGCAGCCATTGTCCCAAAACAAGGGCAGTCATGCCTTAGCAGCCTGGGGTCCCCCCAACTCCAAGCTCATCTTTAGGCTCTTGGAGGCTGTTCAGAGCTGGCAAGATAGCTCAGAACTGGCTCTCATGCCTGAAAGTCTCCTCTCTTAGGGCTATGATGACCCTCACTGCACCCCTTCCCCCAGCACTCACATCGCTCCTCCTCAGCTTCCTGTGGTAGGACTTTGAAGTCAAGGAACCAGGTCTCCAACCAGGCAAGGACAAAGGAGACGATAGGGAGCAGGTAGCCGAATGCCCCTTTGCTGAGCAGCTGTGGAAGGACGGGGCTGAGCTCCACGGTAGGGGGGTTGCCCAAAGCCCAGAGTCCCCTCTTGGGGCTAGTAACTCTGGCATACACCCCATTCCTGGACCAGCTGCTTGGGGACCTCTGCGGCACACACCTCTGAGACAGATTAATGAATTCTGCAGCAGGATAAACTGAGGTTAGGCTGGCAGAAGGACTTTTTGTTCTTGGGGTTGTAGAGGGGCAGCTGGAAGAAGCCAGTGATGAGGATTCCTTGGAACTATCAAAGGACAGGATTCCCCCTCACCCCACCCTGACAACAGAGACAGACACCCAAAATCAGAGAAAGGGTCCCTTCTTAGGAGAAGCCCATCCCCCAGGCTAGAAACCCACCAGACCAGCCAGACCCTGAGCCACTAACCTCAGAGAGGATGACCTTGACAATGAGGAATGCACTGGACACCAGTGTGGTGACCTGCCCAGGGGAGGAAGGAGGGAGAGAGGGCAAACAGGCTGGGGGGTGAGTCCTCCTCCACACCATCCCTTGCACCAGCCCCACCAGAGCCTGAAAGCTGTGGGGAAAGTGGCGTCTTACCGCAATCACCCACCAGTGCCGGAGCCTCAGCACAGCATAGCCCAGGAGCAGTCCCGAGAAGCGGAAGAAGGCCAGAACCTGGTTGGGGGGGGGGTGGGGAGGGGGGCAGGACACAAGCCATCACAGGCAAGCCACTGCCCTTCCCCCTGCCCAAGGCTGACCTCCCCCAGGTTCCCTCTACATGGGCATGCATGCCGTGGCAGAGAATGGTTGAGTCAGTGTTTCTCTGGGGACGACTTGGATGTGACCTTCTTAGACAGGGGTCTACTCTTCCCCTTTACGCTTGGGGCTCTCTGAAGGGAGAGCCTTGTTTAGGAACTTTCTGAATACTGAGAGCTCCCTGAGGATGGGAGCCAAGTCTCCTTGCTCAGATTAGGGTGTGTGTTGCAGAGAGAAGAGAAGCCAGCCAGGGGGTCCTGTCCCTGTGTCATCTCTGCCCCCAGGACCCCCTAAGTCCACTCACAAAGATGTCAAAGAAGGAAGTTTTAAAGTTGTAGTGGATGATCTCCTGCTCCAGGTTCTTCTGGATGCCTGTGTTGGTCTGGAAGAGGGAGATATGAACAGCTCTACAGGCAGAAACAAGTCCCCAGGGGTGCCCTCACCTCTGAGGATGGGGAGGAGACAGGGGGAGTGTGGGACCTGGAGATGCTGAGCCACTGCCCAAGGAGGGCCCCAAAACACCAAGGGAGCTCAGCCAAACTAACATCATTCATTCCGCCAAGCACCAGGCAACCTAGACAGGCAGGGCCTGGCTCCAGCAATGACATTCGAGGGCACAGTGCGCAGGGAGGGGGAGTCTTGGAGGCTCCAGGGCTGTGTAGGGGAGGCTACAGGCCCTGTGCAGGCAGGTAGGGCTGGTAGACTGGGCACTGGGAGCCTGCCTCTCACAGAATCTCATCTCCCTCTCACCATTATGGGGCTCCATCTTCCCAGGCAACCATCCATCTGGGGCGGTGGGGACCGGGGGTGAGCAGCGGTGTCAGACGGAGCCCCAGGTGGCAAATCAACTGATTAGGTTTGTGCTTAATGGGCAAAATCCATCATGGTGCTGGAGAGGATGCCCAGCAACGGAGACGGGAGTGAGCAGACTTGTCCTCACCCCTGTCCCTGCCCTAGTCACCGACACATTTTCAAGGGGAATCCTGATACTTTGGCTGGGGAGGGAGAGGATGTGGATGGACACTGAGAGCCAGACCACAGCCCGACTTCTCAGGAGGAATGGAGTGCCAGCCCCCTGGAGGACAGAGGACAGAAGGGGACTCCGGGGAGTGGAACCCAAGAGCCTGGAAGGTGAAGACCCTTCATGACCACCTAGACTGGAGTTCCTAATCTCTGGCAGATGATCCAAATTGAAGTAGGGAGGCTTATTAAAGATACAGATGTTCAGGCCACTGAATCTCAGATTTAGCTGAGCATCTGGAATTTTCATACAGTTCCCAGGTGACTCTGATGCTTAGAGCAGGAGCCAGTAGTCTGGGCAGCCGCCTCAATAACACTTGAAGGCCCCTACACGTCTCCACCATGTGCCTCTACCTCAAGACCACCCTGAGCCTCATGGAGTCTCACACACCACCCCTCACACCTGACACGCCACCCAACCCCACCCCAGCTTGGTCTTCCTCTTCCTCTTCCTCCTCAGACTGCTCCCTCTTGGGCCCCATAGCCCCTCTGACCCCTAACAGTCGCCGTCCCTCACAGCTCTCCCTCTGCCTGGGCACGCGCAGAAGCTGAGGGCATCCTGACTCGGGGGACCTGAGTTCCAGCCCCTGCCAGTCTCTGGCTACGAGACCTCGCATGGGTGTTGCAACCCTCCTGGGGTCCTTACATCCAACGCGCAACACCCAGTCTGTTAGAAAACTAAAAATATATATGCTCTAAACCAGGAAAATAAAACTACAAAACCGAAAATTATCCCATTTTTAAATAAGTGTCTACCAAGTGAAACATTATGGCTAACTCCACTAATGGTTACAGTCCAGCATTCTGAACTTTTCATTATGTTTGAAAACAATTTTGAGATTAGATTTTTTTCTTGTTCTGCAAGAATTCCCAAGTATGTATAATGACTGCTGAGCTATTATAGCCAGTACATCTAGGTGATTTCAAAAGTAAAATTACAAAAAATTTTTTGGCTGTTTTCCGGAAAAAAAAAATATTTTGAATGAAGCCTGTGGGTGAATTTTAGTGCTTGCTTTGATGCTGGATGGGACCTTCAAAAAGAAAAATGCCTAAGACCTCAGAAGCTCTTCAAATGGCTCCGGACCTTGCTAGCCTCTGCTTTTTCACTGGCAGGATGGTCCTTAAGGTCCCCCAGGGCTCAATCTTGTTGAAGGTGCCAGTTCATCTCTGTGCACAAAGGACAGTCACCCTCAGAGCCCTCCACCTCCACACGCCCAGAATCAAATTTGTCCTCTCCACCCCTAAACCAGCCCCTTCCCCAAACTCCTCACTTCTATCAACAGTCATCCTTTTTCTGTCACTGAGCCTGAGACCTGGAGAAAGGGCGCCTGCCATCCTGAACTCTGACCCATTCTGCAGAAGGAAAACAAGGGAAGGCTCAGAGAGGCGGAGTCCCCTGCTGAGGTCCCACAGTGAATACAGAGGAGGAGCCAGGACTGACTGAGCCTGGGATGCTTTGCTCCCACAGCTCCTGCCTCTGTGGTTGGGGCCTGCTCTACCCTGTTGGTGCCTGGAGATCAGGTCCCACAAAGCTGGCCAAGCACTGCCCAGGGGGAGGAGGGTAAGGACCCGGCACTGAGAGGAAGCTCCATCTCCAGGCTGCTAAGTGGCATCTCACCAGCCAGGAGAGGCCAAACTGGGGGGCACCGGAGGAGTGTCCAAAATGGAGAAAGAGCTAGGAACCATTGAGAACTGGGAGTTTTTACTGGTTTGCTCCCCCACCGTACCCCCTGCCTTCAGCACAGTGCCTAGGATACAACAGGGCTTTGAAAAATGTTTGTTGAATGAATGAATGAATGAATGAATGGAGCAAGAGAGCAACATAGCGCAAAAAAAAGACAAAGGTTTCAATAGTCCAACCAGAGTCCACTGGGCTGTCTCCTCCTTTCTCAAGAGTGTCCACTAGAGGGCAGGTTGGCACGGAGGTCGAGAGTGTGAACTCTGCAGCCTGAGGGTCTGGGTTCAAACGCTGCCCTCCTTCGCATACTTGCCGAGAGAGCCTAGACAAATGACTCAAGCCCTCTGAGCTCCCAGCTATTCTGATCTTCCTGTTCTTCATCTTACCTGGAAATCTGTCCTGCCAGAGAGGCAACCCTCCCAGACAGCTGGTGCAGCAGCTAAGGCCCGGATGACCCCCGCCCCGGCCTTGGCCCCACTCACGTTCAGTTCAATGATCCAGAGCAGGGAGATGAAGAGCAGGTCGAAGGTGACAAAGAGACAGAAGGTGCGGCGGACATCAGAGATGGCTCGGCGCTTCTCTGGAGGTGGGGGGAGGAAGTGGGAGGAAAGGCCCTGGGAGTGGGACAGTGATGAGCTGAGGGAGGCCACGGCCGGCAGGCTGCGCTCCAAGTCACGGGCCAGCTCCCCAGACAGTCTGTTCATCCTGGTGGGCCCCCACCTCAAGGTGGGGAAGGCGGGGCCTCAGCTGCAAGGCTGGGGAGAAGCAGGGCAGCTGGGTCAGGTCACGCGTGTCTCGTGTCGGGGGCGTGGAGGTCCCATTAACCTCCTTCATCCCTTCACACACAGCCCCAGGGACCCTGTTTGCTCCCAAACACATCTGCCCCCTCTCACATCTCAACCCCCTAGCAGCCCAAGGCCCTCCCAGCCCAAATTCTCTCCTGCAGCCCCACTTCTGGGCTGGAGGGGTTTGAGCATCCCTCTCTCTCGGGCCTCCTCACCAACCCCCGGTAAAGCCCAGCGGCCCCACGGTTCACCCTTGGAGGGCTCTGGGGTCCTGCCCGCTGCTTGAGGGCACAGCCTACTCCTGCCAAGCCCAGCCCTGTGGTTCAGCCTCCGGTCCTGTCAACAGCCTCTCGGCCTGCCCCCACCCCCAGGAGAAGAGGGCCCCAAGCTCTGTTCTTTGTTTGCCAAGCACAAAGCCACATTCCCTCCCAGCAGCCAGCCCTACCCTCCCACCCCCTAATCCATGGCAACTGGGAGGGACTTCCTAGAGCAGTGTCTCCGTCTCCGAGTGCTCTGCACTGGGACAGCGGGTATGGAGAAAGGACATCTTGGTCCCTTCTCTCTAGCTCCACCCCACCACCCTCATGTCAGGCCCAACACCATCCTCTGGCCTGGCCATTACAACTAGCCTAGCGGGCGAGTCTCCAGGCTGCCTCTCTCACCCTGTAACAACACTTCTTGCACAGCCAGAGAAAGGCTTTCCAAACACTGATCACACCCTGCCATTCCCCGAGCCCTCCAGTCCAGGCCCTGCCAGCTCTTCCAATGGCTCCTCGCACAAGGCAGGCAGGGCTCACCCCCAGCGCCACCCTGGCCTTCTTTTAGGTCCCTCAATGTGGCAGCCTGGTCCTGCCTGGGGCCTTGGACCTAGCTCTCCCTTCCCCAGTCCTTCCAAGAAGCAGCTCAAAAGACCTCTCCTCAGAGCCCGCACCCTCCTGCCCCCAGTCATAGTGTCTTGTCCTGTTATGGGGCTTCACATTCTTCCCTCCGTGAACTCGTCACTACCCAAAATGGTCTTATTGTTTTACAAACCCTACAGGTACGGGGCTTTCACCTGACTGGTAATTGCTGTCTCCTGGTGCCTAGCACGATGCCTGGCACCTAGTGGATGCTGGACTGGCTGCTGAACAAACGGGGGCTCCAGGGGGTCTCCTGGTCCTCAGCTCCATGCTACGCAGCAGAGAAATGGGGCAAATCCTGAAGAGGGGAAGAACCAGCCACTGCCCGAGGCTAGGCCAGGGCTCCACTGCCTACAGAACACTGTGCCCTCGGTTGTGTTTCATGCCCACACGGGGCAGGATGGGTCCTTCCACATTACAGGTAAGGCAGCCAAGACTGAAGGGTGAATGGACCCACCCCTTACCTGTCTGTGCGACCATGGAGCGGAAATTCTTATGAATGCTAGAGGCAGAGGGCCTCAGAGCACTCCCTCCCTGCCACACGGCCCCCAGACCCAAGGTCTCTACTCCACCAACGTGCTGGCAAGGAGCCTGAAGAGGTCCTGTTGCCGGGGCAGGGCGCACAGCATGGTCGGTGCCTTACACTTCTGTTGCTCCATCAGAGTCTCCCTGAATCTTCTCTCATGCCAGCACCAGGGGGCAGGTTTGGGGGCCAGCGAGAGGGGAACCCTAGATATTGGTCTCTGATCCTGGGACGGCAAGATCTAACTGGTCTCCCCCCTAATCTGTTATCATTTCATACCTTTGTTATGTCTACTACTGGCCGGGGCCCTCAATCTATCAGGTCCCAAACAAGCTCCCCATTTGCAACAGGGAGGAGACTCTGACCAAGCCAGTTTGTCCATCCCTCTGCCTCTGAGCAAGCCCCAGTGGACAGGAGCTGACTGTTCTCAGCAGAGGCACCCGGCCCAAGGCCACCCCTAATACCACACTACTGGGGTTGCCGTGCCCAGCTCATCTGGTACTGAAGGAAAGCTGGGCCTAGCTCTGGCAGGACGCAGTAAGAGAGGGATGTGACAGGCCGCCGGCAATGACACCTATCCCCAACATCCATCCACCGGACCTGGTGCCAGACTGAATGCTCAGCGCATCTCTCACCATGACAGGGCCGCAGCTCCAGGGCAGGTGACATTTCCTGGTGTCTAACAGCCCTCTTGTCTGCTGCCAGACCTGTCTCCATCTCTCTTCCTCCTTCCTTCCTGTCTCTCTCATAAACTACTTTTCTGTCTTTGTGTCTCTGTGCCAGCCCCCATCTCCCCACTTCATGTCTATCTTTCTGGGTCTTCCTAAGTCTCTCCCCTCTGTCTCTCTCCACCACCATCACCTCAGTCTCCCTTGAAAGTCTCCCTTTCCGCCTGTGTGTGTGTGTGTGTGTGTGTGTGTGTGTGTCTCGTCTTCCCTATCTGCTCCTCTCCCTCTTCTTGAGTCACTGCAGGGTGCTGTGGCTTCCCTATTCCCAGCTGCTCCCGAGTCTGTCTGGCATCCCCCTGGCTTTCTCCCTCCCTCCCTGGGGACAGGACTCGGGTGGTGGCAGCGTGGTGTGAGATGCCACTGGAGCGGCAACAGCACCGACACTCACACATGCAGACATCCTTGTTGAAGCAAGAGACACAGATGCGGGAGAGCACAGGTGTTGGGGGAGGCCGGAAGAGCTGCAGACACAGGGGAGTGTGGGAGCCACGCACGGGGCCTCTGAAGCAGGGCTGGGGGCAGCCGGCCAAGAGGCAGAGACAGGGGGCTTCTACATCACCCTCCCCTACGAAAGCTGCTCAGAGTCCAAAGTAGAGTAGAAGGAGCACCAGTCGGGAATGAAGACCTGAGCCCCACTCTTGGGACAGCCACTGACCCCGAGTAACTGAGCAAGTCCTCACAAGCCCCTGCTGCGTTACCTGGGGGAAAAAGTCAGTGATTTTTTTAAACCCCCTTCTTCAAGCAAGAGAAACTTAAGAAAAAAAGAAAGAAGAAAAGAAAACCCTACTTGGAACCTTAATAAACAAGAAAGATAAAAACAGACTGTTACAGGTCCTGCCACAGAAGGTGCCACAGACAGACTCACTTGGCAGCCTTTCCTGGGTCACCCTGGAGGCACCTCCTTGGGCGCAGTTTGAAAACCGCCCACTCAGATGACTTCAAAAGATCTTTGAGCTCCGTCAGACTGCCTGCCAGTCCAAGAGGTGAAAACCATCTTGGCCTGGAACTGCCCTTAACGGTCCCCAAAGCACTGTTCTCTGCCCCCCTGGCCCTGCGGGTGGAAGGTGGCAGCTGCAAGCGGAACAGTGAGGCCTGGCCTCCCCCACACCGCCGTGCCCACCGTCCTGATGAGGGGGAGGCAGGAATGAGTGCTGTGGGCCAGAGACAGCACGGCTGCTGCCCAGGCCCATGGGAGCAGCAGCCCCTGCCGAGCCCAGCCTCCGCGGTCACCTCTGCTGTCCTTGCTCCCTGCCCCGCCCACGTGCCTGCACAGGTGTCTGGAGTGGAGCGGCACGTTATGGCGTGAAGAAGTCCGTCCGGGACGGACAGAGCAGACTTGACACTCACCCATTGTGTGTTTTAGGGGAAGCGGAGCTGCTAAGGCTTGGGCACGGGGGCAAGGAAATGGGAGGCTTCATCATCCCCGGTAAGGGAAGGAGGGGTGAGGGGAAGAGGCAGGCCACTGGGCACAGTGGATTACTCCAGTTCTTGCAGCTCCTGAGGCAAAGGGGAGGGGCAGGCATGGCCCCCAGGGCCTGCCAGGCCTTCTCTTACCCTAGGAAATGCCAGTATTGGCCAGACTGAACGAGGAGCTTTTGGGTAGGGTCCCAGACTCAGGACAGACAATGGCAGGCAGCTGACATCATGGAAAGAAAGCTGGACCCTGAGGTCAGGGTTCAAATCTCAGTCTGCCTTTAGAAGCTGTGCAACCTGGAGCAAATGTAACCGTCCTGACACTCCGTTTCTTCAGCTGCGTTAAATAAAGGCAATGTTAATATATTTAATGCCTTAGAACTATATCCTAAAATGATTCAAATGGTAGATTTTATGTTATGTATATTTTACCACAATAAAAAAAAAGCAACGATAATTACTACCTAGTTCTAGGGCTGGCATTTCTAGAAGTGTCAGAAGTATGGTAGGTGCTTGGTCAGTGGTGGCTGAGACGGAACAAGTAGCTGGCAAGGTCGTTCAGGTAAGAGGAAAAGTGGGGGGGGGAGGGTGCTTATACACTACAGCGACATGTAATGAAATCACCCAAAAGGCCTGGGTTCAAATGTGAGCTCTACAAGTCCTCTCAAAGGTGACCCAGAGCAAGCTTTCTTAAGCCTAAAGTCTGGGTCCCCTACCTGTGCATAGAATGGGCCAAGTCATTCCAGCTCCAGGCAAAGGTGAACTCCCAGGCTGGGGGTGGGGGCAGGAAGCGGGGGACTGTCCTTGCTCCCTGCACAGGCTCTCTGAGGAAGTGCCAGTGGTGCCCAGTCCCCCCTGCAGTTCCAAGCTCCGTCCCTTCAGTCACCCCCAGATCCCCATTTCCATAGCTCTTAGGGGACAGAGGCACAGATGAGGTCCTTGCCAGCTCTCAGTCACAGCCCAGACCACAAGCTCCAGTCACCTCTCTGCAGCTCGAAACCCGGACTGCCTGCAGTTCCTGGCTGGCGTTTCCTGGCCAAGGCAAGTCTTCAATTTGAGCAATGCCACTTATTCACTGTACAAGCCTCAGAGGCTACATCTGGAAACTGGGGACAATGGTCTTGACCCTGGGCTATCGGGGGCATCAAAGGACACAGTGATGCACACGAAGTGCCTAGAACGGTGTCTGGCTCCACAGAGTAAATGCTCATTAGACGTTAGCCACTGCCACCACTGCCATCTGAGTTTCCTTGCCCTTTCCCAAGCCCTGACCTCCAACAGTGGCCTGGCCAAGCTGTACCAGGCCCAGTGAGAGCTTATTCCACAAAGCTATGCTCTGTGGCCCCGGGGAAGGAAGACCAAGTCTCATCTCTATCCCGAAATGACCCACATTTCTGGGCAGTGTGGCTTCTCCAAACCTTCTCTTGAGGCCGATGGGACAGTGGACACAGGCTCTCAACACCTCCCTCACCCCATATTCCTCAGGAAATATGAGCACTAGCCCCCGCTGGCCATGGAGGCTTCCCAGTGAAGTCCCTTTCTCCATACAAATCAGGAGGAATCAGTAAGGCTGAGAAAGGACTGGACTCCAAGCTTAGAGAAGTTTCAAACCCTGGATTCCTGCTTTACTACCTCAGACTTCTCTGCGCCTTAGTTTTCTCCCGTGTGAAGTGGGGATAACAACAGCACCTACTTCTTACAGGTATTAAAAGGATTACATGACTTGTTCAATGCAATGGCCTAGGACAGTGCCTGACACAGAAAGATCACTGCATAAGGATTAACCAGTATGACATCCCTGCCTCTTCTTTAGAGGAAGACACAGTCTTGAGCTCTGACAGCCTCCATGAGATGGCTTTAAGCCGGAACTGGGGCTGTTCTGGGTCAAGTTCCCCATGTAATGCCCAGGTTAGTGGAGAATCCATAGACAGGCAGGAGGCCAAGGCTCTGGGTGTGGAAGAGAGTTGCCCTAGCCTGTGTCCTGCCACTGGCCAGCCTGGGAGGGAGCTGGTTCAGGGAGGCCAGGATAGCAGATCAAACAGGACTGCAGACCATCCTGATGAGCCAGCACATAAGAAATAAATCTGGCCTAGCACTGGCCTGTGATGGCACCCTGCAGCCACCCCTCCTTTACTCGTCACACTCCCCACCAGGAGCTGTAAAGATGAGGAGTTGGAGGAGGCAGAAGGTTGCAGAGGCCTGCCCACAGTCCCCCAGCCAGGATGGGGTAGAGCTGACCCCGGGGTCTCTGCTGGCCGGGAAGCCAGGTGTCAAAAGACCCCGAAGAACTTTATGGCCAACCAGTGAGGGCTTGTGGAGAACCCGGCACCCTCCCCTCCACATCCAAACCATCAGCAAATCCTATTGGCTCTTCCTTCAAAATCCATCCGGTATCTGCCCACTGTTCACCACTACCACTACTGTCACCCTGTCCTAACCATCACCCCTCATCTGCCACAGCTTCCTGACCACTTCCTTGTCCTCATCCCAGGTCTGTTCTCAACACAGCAGCCAGAGGGATCGTGATAAAAGTCAGACCAGACCTCCCCAATTCCCCAAACCTTCGATGGCTTCCAGTTCACCCTGAGTAAAGGCCAAAGTCTCCATCCTGGCCTACAAGTTCCCTCTTCCCCTGGTCTATTCCCCTGAACCCTCTGGTCCAGCCACACTGGCCCCTCTCTGTTCCTTGGATACCTCAAGCATGCTCACACCCCAGAATCCTTGCACCTGCTGTCCTGTCTGAAGCTCCTCCCCTATAGCCCCCACCCTTCATCCTCTTACCCTAATTTACTCTTCTTCACAGCGCTTATCACCCTAGACATATTCTAGGTTTACTGGTCTGGGTTCACTGCCTGTCTCCTCCCACCAGAATACAAACTGCACAAGGGCAGAAACTCTCCATACTTTGCTCAATGCTGTGTGCCCAGCACCCAGAATGGCACCAGGCTCACAGAAGATATTCAGGAAACGTGCTGAACAGCTATTTACACCTTTCCCTACAGGGGTGTGAGCACAGGTGCACAGGTACACAGTCACACCCAGCCCTGAAGGAGCAGCCCCTTCTGGTCCAGACTGTTTCTCCTGGAGCTGGACTCCACCCTCTGCTGGTGTCTCACCCCACTTAAAAGTCCAGGCACCCTCTCCACCAGCAGGCAAGGGGAACTGGCACCCTGGACACCAACTTTCAGGGAAAAGGCTGGAGGTGAGCTAAGTTCCTTGGATAGTAAAGGTCAAGAAGAAAGGATGTGCTCCCTTAGAAAGACTCCAGTCCTCCTCTCTTGCTATGGGGGTTGATCCCTGTCCCCTTCCCCTGACACTTTCCTGACCACTGGCTGCTCCCAGGACACACCATGGCCGGCAGGTCTCCCTTCCGTGTTTTCTCATTCTGGAATGACCTCACCCCTGGGCCTTCCCACCCCAGCTCTCCCTCACCCTCCAGGCTTCCCCAACCCCAGCTCTCAGGACTCTGGCTCAGTACTTTCCTTATCAAACAGCTAGACTTGAGCCTCAAAGTCATTTTTCTTGAATGCTTTAGGCCTGGGTCACAGTGTTTTGCCATGGTACATGTCTAAGAAGTCAACTGATCTGCGGGTCTGTAATGCCCACCCTGGAACAGGTGAAAGGGCATGAGTCTGGGGACTGAGCATCAGACCTGGAGTCAAAAGCCCAAGGCCATTCTTGGGGCACCTGAGTGGCTCAGTCAGTTGAGCGTCTGACCCTTGATTTCAGCTCAGGTCATGATCCCAGGGTCATTAGATCAAGTCCTGCCTCGGGCTCTGTGCTGTGCATGGAGCCTGCTTAAGATTCTCTCTCCCTCTCCCTCTCTCTCTCTCTCTCTCTCTCTCTCTCGCGCGCGCGCGCGCTCTCTTTCTCTCTCTCGGGGAGCCTGAGTGGCTCAGTCAGTTGAGCGTCTGGCTTCGGCTCAAGATCTTACGGTTGACAGGTTCGAGCCCCGCATTGGGCTCTGTGCTGACAGCTGGGAGCCTAGAGCCTGCTTCGGATTCTGCGTCTCCCTCTTTCTATGCCCCTCCCCCACTCATGCTCTGTCTCTCTCTGTCTCAAAAATAAATATTAAATTTTAAAAAATGAAAAAAAAATTCTCTCTCACCTCCTCTGCGCCTCTCCCCCGCTTGCTCATGCTCTCAAGGAAAAAAAAAAAAAAAAGCCCAAAGCCATTCTTCATTAGGCTGTGAGCCCTTGAGTAAATCACTCAGTCTCTCTAAACCTCAGTTTCCTCATCTATAAAACAGGGATAGTATAGAGACCACTTCACAGAGGTACTGAAAGGATTAGAAATAACACACGCAAAGTGTCTATGCTTAATTAACAGCAGCTATTACTACTACTAGGAGCCATGAGACAGTGTTAGAGGCAGGGTCCTGGGCCAGGCATGTACACACGGCACTCTGCCCAGACTGAGCGTCCCATCTGTGCTGCTGGATGGAAGGATGAGCCTGGCCGCAGAGAGCTGACCCAGGATGGCACATATTAGGCTCTACTGTACTTCAGGGCTCAGTGGCCTGTGCCATCAGCCCTGGCACAGTTGGCTTATTGGCCCCCACTCTGTCCCACCACTAGAGAGTTTGCGAAGTTTTCTAGAGAAGGAAGAGTTTAAGGAGAGGAAGACACAAACCAGGCTCCATTTCTCCTTTCCTTCTGGGGAAGTGGAAAGGGGAAGAGTCGAGCCAAAACAGAAACTACATTCATCACTTTACAGTGCCCCCTCCAGCCCGGACATTCTGATGGTACACTTTACTGGAAAACCTTAGCAGGCTAAGATCTACTCAGCTGTCCTGCCCCGTCCACATGCCAGGCCCTGTTGAATGTCGGGGATGCCCTGGCCTACTCAGGGGCTGGTGAGTCAGGCCCCACCACACCCTTAGTGCTACTGGATAAAACTTGGGAGCTAATGAGGTCAAGTTCTCAAGGTCAGCCTGGAAAGGGCCAGTCATCTTCCGGGAGAGATCTCAGTCCTATCAGTCCACTCAAGGGAAGGTCCCACAGGCAGAAAGGAGTTCAGCACAGACCCCTCCCAGCACCAGCTCTGACCAGACAAAAGCCAGGGTCAGTCTTTCCCTCTCCAGAAAAGGTTCACAGGGATACACAACTGGTCAGATGGGATGCCTTGCTTGTCCCCTGTCCTATAGACACGGCAGCTGCCCCTTTGGGGGCTGGGACCTGGAGGCAGCTTCTCAGAGACAGCTGTAGACCTGGAGTCAAGAGACAGTTCTTGAAGTTCCTGCTGAGTGACTTCCCCTGAGTCTCAGCCTCCTCATCTGTTAAATGGAGCCAACAGTCTCTACCACTCAATGGAACAAGTATGAGCTGCCAAATACACAGGACTTTTGGTCTCACCCACACCTCCTCCCCAGTTTGGTGTGCAAGAGCTCAGTATAATGCAGCATATGAACTGAGAACCTATAACATGCCAGATACTGTGCTAGTCCCTGGAGATGTTTAGGGGTTCTGGGTCTGGTGAGAGAGGCTAACATAAATAAAACACGGTGCCATACTGTAATCAGCACTTTCAGTGAGGAACAAACAATGGGCTGTGGGCTCTCAGAGAAGCATCTGACCCAGGTTGGAGTGGGTGAGGTTGGGAAAGCCACAAAGAGAGGAGCCATCTGACCCAGGCCTTGAAGAATCCGCATCTACCAACCACAGGCAAGGAAGATGAGCATTCCAGGTAGGCAAAGGCCCAGACTCAGGTCTAAAGCATAGGCCCAGCCCACAGGCTTTCAAGCTGACTACCCCAGGGGGCCTGCCCCAAACACCAGGCACCAGGCCTTCACACCTCTCCTGGGCGTGGTCCCCACAGGCTCCTAAATCCAGGAGACACTTCTTCGTGGTCAAGCAAGAAAAGGAATCCCCAACCTCAGCAGAGGAGGCTGCCTCTGCCCTCTTGCCCACCTTAGCCCTCCCCCTGAAAGGGAGCCAGGTGCCCATTCTCTGAGTCCACCCTGGTCTCTACCTCCCTTTGGTAATTTCATCCTCTTGCTCTAAGGTCCCTCACTAACTGTCTGCTCCTCTGGGAAGCCATTCTTGGCCCTCCTCCCCATGGATTCCCAGAGCTCTGTGTACATTTTTCTAGAATTAATGCTTGCCATGTAACAGTCATTCACTTCCCGAGTCATTTCCTGAGCAGACTAACATCAGGTCTGGGTTTTTTCCATTCTTGAATCCTCACTCAATAAATCCAGATCCTGCCCCCAATGCCCTCCACCCCAGCATTTTATTTATTGACAAAAAGCCAGGCTTTGGAGTTCTGGAACAGAATGAGAAGCAAGCCACATCAACTGTTCTCAAGCAATTTAAGAAATTAAAAATGACAACCACTGCTCTAGAATGTTCTTATATAAGCAGTAACGGTTAAGGTTTATTTATTGAGCATTCACATGCTATTTTAAGCTCTACACATAATTTCATTTAATCCTCACGGTAACTCTATGAGGTAGGCACACTGCTATCTCCATTTTACAAATTAGGAAACTGGGGCGCTTTCTTCATCCAAGTCATAAAATAGTGTCAGAACCCACAAAGTCTGATTCGAGAGTCTGTTTGCTCAACCACTGTTCTACTACGGACAGGGTGTTGTAGGGACACAGGGGGTTGGTGTTAAGTCTTGGACAGGGTAGATGGAAGGAAGTCTACCCAGAGGTGGTACTGTCTGAGCTGAGCACTGAGAAGGACAAGTAGAAGGTAGCCTGGCAGAGAAGAGAAGGGGCTTCCCAGACAGAGGGGCTGGTGTGCAAAGGCAAGGAGACACAAAATTGCAAGGTGTGGGCAGGCAGCTGCATGTTATTGGACTTTAGGGTGCACATAGGAGACTGGCAGGAAAGAGGTCAGAACCCAGAGAGCTCTGTAAATAGTGCTAGGGAATCAGCCTTTTCCCCACAGCAATGAGAAGCCAACAAAGGGTTTTAAGCAAGGAAGTAACACTATGAGACTTGTGTTTTAAAAGGATCACAAGAGTTAGTTTGGAGTCTGGGTTGCAGGCAGCCACGACTGGAGGTTGCTAGCAAGCCACTGCGGTTATCCTGGTGACAAACACATCAAGGTGGTCACAGAAGAGATGGAGGCCCAGGATCAGGTTTGAAGCATGTTCAGGAAGTTGGCCGGACTGGGTCACCCCACTGATGTGGGAATTGAGGGAGAAGAGGAACTGTAAGATAATTTCCCGTTTCTCGCTGGGATGGGATGGCAGAGGAAGAACGCGCTTGCAGGGAAGGAGACCAGTTGAAGTGAGCTCCAGCCGAAGTGGAGCTGTCCAACTGGTAGCTGGATGGCCAAGTCTGGGGCGCCAAGGAGGGGCTGCGCTGAAGAAAGAAGTCGATCTGAGCGCCTGTTGGGCCTTTAGGTGGTGTAAAGCTGAAGCCATGAGAGTGGATGAGACCATCAAAATTCAGTGTATAGTGGGGGCTGGGCAGGAGAAGAGAATGTGAAACGGTACTTCTGTCAGAACAGTAGGAAGAAAATAAGGAGATGCTGACGCGGAGGACGCCAAAGGGGGCGGGGTGTCAATTATATCAATTAGGAACGAGTGTCACTGGTGTTATGCACCTCTAAGAACTCAAGAAAGATTCTTTAAAGGGCCCTTTTGATGTCAGTTAGGAAGTCATACACTGCCGTTTTCAAAGGAAGTTGGGGTAGACCGGATGACAGCGAGACGCATACCTGCTGGAATGTATATTTTCTTCCTCTTTCAAAGACCCTGACCCCTGCCCACATCCAACTCCTGCCCCCTAAAACCCAGATTTCGTCCCTCGCCCCTCCCTTCACAGTGGAGAACGAGGCTCGGGAGGACAATCGCGGACGCCCTCCCCGGGCGCTCTCGGGTGGGCGGGGCCGAGGAGGGTCGGCGTCGGAGCCCCCAGAACCCCGCGTGGGGCGGAGCGAGGCCGAGCAGAGGAAGGGGGCGGAACCTGGGACGCCGAGGGTGTGGGAAGGGTCGGACGGAACCAACAACGGACACTAGGCAGAGAGGTGGAATCCGCTGGCAAGACACAGCCCTCGTACCACCCGACCCCAGTGACCTCCCCCGGACCCACCTGCTCCATGTCAGCCACCGACCGTGCTCCTCCAGCCCCAGCCGCAGCCAACCCCGCAGCCCGGGCCGGCCTCCGAGCGGAACAGGATCTCCCGGCGGCGGCGCCGCTTCCGCCGCTGAGCCCGCCCCACAGAGCGAACAGGGACGTGCGTAGACGTGCAGCCCCGCCCCTTCGCCTCAGTCTCCGCCCCCAAGCCCTGGGGCCCCGTCCCGAGAGCCGGAAGCGGGGACTGCTTAAGAGGTCTTAACGGTTGGGGAAATGGGAAAGAAACCCGGGGGCATCATCATTGTTGGGCCCCAGAGGCCTGGTACTGTGGGGAAAAAAGGGGAACTTCCTGAGGGGAGGTCTTTGGGGCTAGGGGACAGGTCCTTTGGAGGAACCCACTTACTCTTGAAAGTTCTTTCTCTCCCTACCTCTTTCAGCGATCCCTAGCAGGATCTAGTACTTCTGTGGTCCTTCGTAAGAATGCTCCTAGCTTGTCTGCAGGAAAGACTTCCAGACTAGAGGACTGGACACTAGGATCGAGATGGCCACCAACCAGGTCTTCCACATACGGGAACCCGTTATCCCCTCCTCCCTCTCCTTTCCCCTGAAAGAGGAGTCTCAGCACAGTTATTTACAAAGATTTATTACGGCACAGGAGTGGTTCAGGCCTGGAGTCAGGGAAGAGGGGAAGGGGGCAGAGCAGCTGGAGGACAAGGAGAACCTGGCTTCCCCACCGTGTGCCCCCCTAAGGACGTATACTAGGCGGCATTCCTGGCATCAAAGCATAAACAAAACGCAACAAAGCAGCCTCTGCTAGTCCATCTTCCAGGCACCCAGGCTGGGGAGCAGGAGTGATAAGGGGAAGATTTCCAAAATGTTGAAGCTGAGGAGAAGGATGCCTGAATCCTGGGCCCTGGGAGAAGCCAGAGAGAGGGGTGGTAACTTGAAATCCCCCATAGGAGAGGGGATGGAGAAGGATCTAAGGGTACCTACAATTTCTCAGTACCCTCTTTCCCCAGATCTTAGGGTCCTGCCCTGTGGGTTTCCTGTGCCCAGGGGAGAGGGTCTGGGGAGTGGAATTGTGAAGGATAAACCTTTGCCCCCCCACACACACCCTTACTGGATTATCTGATGCAAAGTCTCTCACATCCCGCCTCCCTCTGGGTAAATGGGGGAATGACTGGCAGGGGTAGGCATCAGGCAGCAAGTACCCAGGAACTCTGGGCATCAGCCAAAGGTGGGCAAACAAGCAAACACAGACCAGCCTTAAGTCTTCTAGAAGTCAGAAGCCACAGCCCTAGCGAGTGAGGGGGAAGGGTACAAAATAGGGTGGGGACAGAGTGGGTTTCTGGGGAACAGCAATGCCCCCTCCACTTCCTTCTGAGAGATGCAAGGCCGGATGCCTATGTGCCAGGCTCAGGGTGGGCAGGGCGCTGTGGCTCCTCCCCAGACTCTGCAAGGCAAGCAGAGGGACTCAGGGCTTGGCCACGCTCATGAGAAATCCCAACCCACCTCCCCACCTCCCCATTCCCCACCACCAAGCCTCACCATTTAGTGCCAGATCTTCCACTTGGTCCTTGGAGCTTCCATCTCTCTGGGGCTCATCCAGAGGGGGTGGGCGCTCCCAGGGTCCCTCCAGACCCTGGCCACAAGTTATCTTCTCCCCAGCTGGGGATGGGGTAGAAGGGATAAAAACGCAGGCTCTTAGGTATCCATTCAGTGGTCCTGGAGTATGAGCTGAGTTTCTGTAATAGCTAAGGCTAAGCTTTCTGAGGGCATCCTGGTATAATAGACAGAACACTGGCCCAAGACAGCTCTTCTGGTGAATAGTTATATGACTTAGACGAGTCAGTTATTACCTCTCTGAAGGGGATAGTAAGAGGGAAATTGTGTAGATTGCCTTAAATAAGACAACAGTTACTACCCTGACCAGCCCAGCACCAGCACTCCAGGAGCGGTGGCAACTGATATTGGTCCTTGGTAGTCTTGTCATTTGCCCCTCTGCCCTACTGCTTCTCCTGAGAAAACATTCTCCTCTCACCTCCTCTTTATCTGTCCTAAGGGTCTCAGTGAGAGTGGACTCAATTTCCAACAGGAGCTTTTGCTCCAGAGATGCAGAGAAGAGGTCCAAGCCATTTTGTTTGGATCTGAGGGATGGATGCTACAAGCAGGGGTGGTCAACTGTTTTTCATCCCCATAAAATGAAGGACCAGAAAGTTTAATGTGCACTGGGAGGGATAGATATGGCACAATCTACTATAGCTAAGCATGGAAAAAACAGCCATGGGAGGGACAGAGATCTTTCTGCCTAGGAATTCTCTGGGCCTTGGGTCCTTTTGTGGAGATTTCTAGATCTGGGGTCTCTAGCTCTGAGGCCTTCTGTGTCGGTCTTAGGCCCCTCCTTGGCAGGTCTCTTCCCAGGCAGTTGGGGTTGGAGGTGCAGAGGACCAGGTTGGTTCTTGAATCCTAGATTCTCCATTTAGACACTAGAGGGCACCCTCTCACCTCCAGCCCAGGAAACAAAAAAAGGGGAGACATAGCCACAGGGTCCTGGGGAGGACTTAGAAACCAGCTCTCAGCCTCCTAGCTGAAGACCACATCCTATGTTCAGAAATGCAGGTAAAGGGGGCATTGGGCCCTCTTGTCTATCCCTGCGTTTCCTTGTACCCCCTCACTGCCATGGCGAGGAAGTCTTTTCTTGGGTCTAGCCTGAAACCTCAAGTGGAAGAGAGGAATTATCAGGGACAACCTGATTGGGAGAGGGACAGGGTCAGGATGAGAGCAGCCCCAGTAAGCCCAGCAAGGCACATATGGGTGGGAGGACGGGCAGGCCCTCACTGTATGACCGCAGCTTACGTGTGTCAAAAAAACTCCCAGGCCTCTCAGGGAGGAACCCACCTAACCCATACTCGTGGAACCCAGGCATCTTGGCCCCGTCAGCTTACCAGGCCCCCTCCTGCCCTTCAGAACTTCAGCCTGGCTGTCCTCCTCCTCCTCTTCCTCTTCCTCTTCCTCCTCATCTTCCTCGTCTTCCTCTCTAGGGTAGCCCAGCTCCCGCAGCTCCCCCAGCTCATCCTCCTCTTCTGAGGCCTGGTTCTCGCTCAGGTTGCTGATGGACTGGAGATGCGACTCGGCAATGCGCTGCACAGCTGGCATGGGGGAGGCAGGAAGGCAAGGGTCAGCCAGACCAAGAAGCAGCCCAAGAAGCTGGAGAGGCATGTGGCCCAGCCTCCAGTCTCCTTCCCATGGCTAACCCCCTGGAAGCATGGAGCATGGCTAACCCCCTCAGGGGTATAGTTCAAAAGCTAAAGGTCCCAGGTCAGTTTGCTGGGGGGCCAGACAAGGACAAAAGCAGCAGCCTTGATCATGTGTGACTCCTAAGCTGTCCAAAGATGCAGCCCCCCCACCAAGGCTGGCACTGGGCAGCTCCCCCAAACTATAGGGTGTCAAGCTAGACAAGACCAGGCAGGTACAGCAGCAGCTTAACATTCCGTGGCTAGGGAACTTGTTTCTCCAAGGACCCAGTACTGGAGACAGTGTCCACCAGTTATAGCCCTGGACAGAAGGCATAGGACCCATGGGCCAGGGCCTGGGGGATCTGTCCCTTTTAGTTTCTCTCAGAGTGCCCAGACTGCCTAGGGCCCATTGCTTATCCCAATCCTGCACACACCCCCTCCAATTCCGGGCTTGGTCCCCACTCCCTGGCACTGCCCACGTCATAAATGCCACTCCACACATCTCTGCCCCGGGTCCTGGGGTAGGAACAGTTTGGAGACTGAGGATATAATAGTCTACAGCCAGTGAAGCCTGTGCCTGGGGATGTGGAGTGCTCAGACGCAGCCCCCACAATCTTGACCCACATCCCCAAGCTTCCAGCTCCCTCTGTGGTGACCTAGAAAGCAGCAAACACCACCCACCCCCCCAACACCACCAAGGCCTGCTGGGATAGGGCCTAGGAAAGGAACAGTGTGGGCAGCTGAGGAGAAGTTTCCAAAAGATGGAAAGGACTGTGTTAGGAGAAAGGGGCCAGGGCTGGGGGATTCTGGGGCAGAGGCAGGGGTTGAGCGGAGGCTGTGAGGTGTGGCTGGGGCAGAGGCAGCAGGGAGACCAGGAGCTGGTGGGAGTTTAGAGCACTGGAGTCACTGAACTCACAGCTCACAGAGAAGATGCTGACAAGCTAGGTGCTGGGGTTCTCCAGCTCCTTCTCCGTGGCAGGCAGCCCCTCCCCTTAGAAAGCCCAGAGGGGTAGATCCAGGCTGGAAACCTCCGGTGCAGTGAACAGGGCACCACGCTCCTGCCAACTCGGGACTGGCACAGAGGGTGCATTGTGTGTGCCCACTACCCCACCCTGCCCCGAGTTCCCAGCCCGGTGCCTCCTGCTGGCTCTGGGCAAGCTACTCAGACAATAAAAATGCAATAAATCGCCCTGCCCTGGCCTTGGGGACGTAGCAGCACTTCACCTTGAGCCAAGTGTGAGAGCTTGGCCTTGGAGAGTCCCCTTCAAGCCAAAACTCAGTGTTGTCCACCCTCCCCCGGAGGTCCCTGGCTTCTCCCCCTACAAACACCCCCCCCCGACCCCGCCAGGTGCGCTCCCTTGGCCAGAAAGGGGCTGAAGCCTGCAACACAGTGCCCTCCAGGTACAGAAGGGTCCTCTGAGGGTTAGGGGGAAGGGAGGAGAGGAAGGAGGTGGCTGCTTGAGCAACCACCCTCTCCCCTAGTCGGGGGAGTACAGTTCAGCTCCTGAGCTGCAATGCCAATAGGTGTGCAGTGCCTGTGCCGGCGCCCCGGGAGCCTCCCGCGCACGTGCCTCCCCTTGTGCCTATCGGGGCTCCCTGAGGGTCCCCCCCCAGCCCTCTCAGCTGTCTTCTTCTCTATCTGTCCTCATGTCTGGGACCCTGGACCACCCCCCCAACCCAAGTCTCCCTTTTGAAAGGTCCCCAGCACAGCCCCCAGACTGCCCTGCCTCTCCCAACTCAGACCCTCCTAAGGTGCAGCCCGAAGGGGCAGTGGCGGTGGGACCACATTTCTAGCCATTGCAGGATGCCCAGAAGCACTTGGGCCCTATTCTCCTCACCCCTGCCTTCTTCCCCATGCTCATAACCAAGAATCCAAGGGACGGTTCTTGTCCCTCACGTCCATCCAGCCCTCCCCAGCCCAGAGTAGGAAGGAGAGAGGTCCCATGTTCTCTCTTGAGAAGATGCCACCCCCCCCCCCCCCATTTCTACTGCAGGGGCTTGGCCTTCCTCCATATCCCTACAGATGGGAAGTCCTTCCAGGTGCTGAACCCACTGCCCACATGCTATCCCTTCCTCTTTCTATCCTGGGGGTGGGGGGAGAAAATGCCCTTGCCCTTCTCTCTTCTCTTCCCAGCCTCTCCTCTCTGCTCCCAACCCTGGCAGGCAGGCTGACAGGTAGGTGACAGGTGTGCCTGTTGACCTTGGCCAGTGCTGGGAACTCATTAAACCCGCCCCAGAGGGAGCTCTCAGCACACCCATCCAGCCATCCGGTCCTCCCTCCACGGGAGGAGGGGGCTGGCCAGGCAGGAAGAGCCTCAGGCCTGGAGCTGCAGTGGGGGTGGGAAGGCATTCTTTAGCTCAGTTAGGAAGAGTCCCTCCCCATCTCCACACCTTCTCCTCCAGGTGTATCTCCCCCAGCTTCCCTGCAGATAGCCAAGTCTCCAGGCTGACTCTAGAGGCTCTCTCTGATTTCACACCTCCTCCCCCATGTACGTTTCCTTTCCTCATCCTGGAATGCCCTTCCATGCCTTGCCTGCCTGTTGAATTCCGACTTATCCTTCAAATCCAGGCTTAACCATCCTCTCCTCGGTAGCTCGCCCATGACCCTTTGAGGCCAAAGGCCCCAAGAGGGCAGGAGCCAAATCTTACTCCCCTGATTTTGCCCAATGCTACCAGTGAGGCCTGGCATACACTAGGTGCTCTATAAGTGTGTACTATAAGAATGACTTGTGTTTGGAGCACTTGGGTGGCTCTGTAGGTTAAGCATTCGACTTTGGCTCTGGTCTTGATCTCACTGTTCATGAGTTCAAGCCCTGTGTCAGGCTCTGTGCCGACAGCTCAGAGCCTGGAGCCTGCTTCAGATTTCGTGTCTCCCTCTCTCTGTCCCTCCCGTGCTCTCTCTCTCTCTCTCTCTCTCAAAAATAAATAATAAAACATTTTTAAAAATTAAAAAAATAGACATTAAAAATTTTTAATAAACAAATTAAGAAAAAAGAGTGATTTGTGTTTTAATACAGAAAGGAGAAGCAGGACCAAGAAGCATCCAGTTTGCTGACCTCTGCAAATGTTATGCCACTGGGAGAGGGGAGTAAAGGCTGCACCTGAAGAAGGTGCTCGTTGGAGAGCAGGGGACCAAAAGGTGGCCTGGGACACACTTGCAAAGAGGAGGTACAGTACTGAATCACTTTATGTTGATGATTCTTGTCATTTTAGGCCAGCTATCTCTTTTCTTTCAATCCCACCACCTTGTTTTAAGGCCCACAGCCACCTCTTTCAGCCCCTGGGCCCCTTCATTACAAGGCCAAATTAAGAAAGATCTGGTCCCTAAGTAGTGGTTGGGGTACACAAGACAATCCCTCCCCTTTGACAAAAGCTCAACATTTCACCTCCCTCCCCCAGTGTCAGCCCTGCTCCAGGGGCCGAGGGGACAGCCAGACTAACACGTGGTGGGGGGGGGGGCGGTGAGGTGGAACAGTACCTTTCAGCGAGGGGGGTGTGTAGGCACATGGGTTGGGTCTCTTCGATTTGAGGTGATGCCCCTCTCCTGAGGCTCTCTGCCAGGGTAAGCACCAGGTTAAATAGACTCACCGAGGCCCCTTCCCTCCACCCTTCCCCCATTCCACCGCACCCTTGGCAACCCAGGCCAACTGCCCTAGCCTCTGCGGATGGGTCCAGGCGCCGCTGCCCCTCTGGTCCTGCTAGGACTTAGGCTTTGGAAGGGTCTCCATACGCCATAGCCTGGCTCAAGGTAGAACCCCAGCCCAAGTCTGAGCAGGGGAAAGACAAGGGCAGAGGAGTATGTGCTGGTAGAACCCTGGCACTGGGCACTCTTATCTAGGTGCCAGTTGATATGCTCTTGTGTCCTTCAAGTGGCATCCTGTATTAGTCAGGAATGATCCTGTCCAGCCCACTGCAAAGGGGCCCCCCGCATTCCTCCTTCCAGCTGCCCCTAGAAACTCACCTGGTGAGGGGAGGCCTCCTCCTCTGAGGGTGTCCACCAATGAACCAAGGGAAACGGAGGGAAGGAGAGAGAAGAGGGGGGAGAAAAGAGAAGAGAGAAAGAGAAAATTACTTTCCCCAAAGGCTCAATCTCTGGGGAAAGGGAATGTGTGCCCTTTCCTTCTGGGTATTCGGAAGTGCCTGGTCAACAGATAAACCCAAAAGAGTTTGACTCCCAGACCTTACCCACTCTGCCCCATTTTCTGCTCAGTTTCCTACTCATGGGACTTAAGGAAGGGCCCCAAGAAGGCATCAGAGTTAGGGTGGGGCCAGGGCTGGGGCAGCAGGGAAGGGGCCCACCTGGCGAGGAGTGCTCTGAGAGCCGGAACAGCATGGCAGGGGTTGGTCTCCTGCGCCGGATCTAAGGAGATGGAGAAAGAAGTGGGGGGGGGGTGCAGGATAGACACCTGCACCCCCCCCCCAAGGCAGCAGAGAACAAACAGTGCTTTGAAATCCCCAGGGAACCTTTGAATCAAAGACTGTCAGAGGTGAAAGGAACTCTATAGCTCATCCAACCCCCTCATTTTACTGAGGTGAAAACCCAGGACTCAAGGAAGTTCAGCACAGAGCTCAAGGCCACACAGCTCACCATGGCAGAGAAAGGAGGAGAAAAGCCCATCACTGACTTCTAGCCCACGCCCACCCCACTCCATGGCTCCTCCAGAATGGGCATCTCCCTTTCTACCTTTCCTTATCCAGGAAGCCCATCCTCTCCAGCTTTTGCAGATACCAGACCTCCAGAGCCGAAGCTGGCTCTGGAAGATGCCCCATGGGCCACGGCACCCACGTGGCCCTGCCCACTTAAGGTCAGCTCAAGGGCTTCAAAGAAACTGGATCTAGCTGCAGAGGGAGGCTGAGCCAGGGCACTGCAGACACCTGCAACCCCACACTGAGACTCAGGGGTGGGCCTGAGCCCCAGACCCACAGGGTCCTGGAGGTGTCCCTGGAGGCCTGTGTCTGGGTCCCTCTAGCAGTCTCTCTCAGGCTGTAACTCTTGGCCCAGTGCTCATAAAAAAACAAAAAGTTGTCCTCCTTGGTATGTGAGCCAAGCTAAACAGTGAGGGGGGGGGGGGCGGGCACTGGGCACTCCCAGTCACTGCTCCCCACCCCCTCCCCCCCAGCTCTCAATCAGACCAACTGTCAGTTAATTAGGTCCCCTCTGAGCTCCAGGGAAATGCACAAAGAGAACCAGGTGAATTAAGCTGAAACTGCCACCTCCCCCTGCCAAGCTCTCCAAACTGCCCTCCAGACCCAAAGCTGCTTAGGCCCTGGACCTCCCCCTCCCCCCATGCCTCCCCTACCTCCCCCCAAAAAGACTTGGCCCACTCTCACTGCTCTGCTGGGTGCCAGCTGCAGCTCAGCAACAAGTGAACACGCTACTTTGTGGGGGGCGGAGCCCTCTTCTCCTCTCCCTCAGTCCACCTCTACCACCTTTGGAGACCTCTGGACCCTCCCCCCCCCCCCCCCCCCCCCGCCAAGGCTCTCCAAAGAACTCAGTACTCTGTGAAGAGGTCTGACTCCTGGGACCACCGGTCGCCCCCACCCCCATGTTGTGGCTCTGTGTAGGGCCTGGCAGGGAAGGAGGTCAGCACAAGGCTCTGGTGGCCGGGCCCAGGCATACACGGTGGCACCAGAGAGGGGCAGAGCCTGGGGCCGCGAGGCGGAGGCCTGTTCTGTACAATGGGTCAGTGCACCGCGTTTCTCACTTCCGACCGGCTCCGGCTGGGGCCAGGGCGCAGCGGTCCCGGCGGGAGCCTAGAGAAGGAGGACACCGAGCAGGGTCCAGAGCACTGTCTCCCCGCCCGCGGCCGCTCCCAACGGTCCTGCCCCGGACGCTCGCCGCCTGAACGGGAAAAAGTTGCCCGAGTCTGCAGCGAACTTCACGCGCTGCCCCGCGCCCCCGCGTGTCCGAGGCGGCCCGAGACTCTAGGTCGCCCCCACCCACCCACCCCCGCCCCGGGCCGGTCCGGCCCCGGCAGCGCCCCGCCGCGGGAGGAGCTGCCGGGGGTGGTGCGCGGCCCCCTTACCATCTCCACCTGGCGGGGGTCGAGCTGGCTCGGGGGCGCGGGCACCGAGAACTGGATCTTCTTGCGGTCCTTGGGGTCCATGGCGGGCGGGGTGGCCGGCGGGGCCGGGGTGGGGGGGTGGCGCGCGTCTCGGGGTCCCGGGCTGCGGTCCCGGCTCGGCTTCCCGGCGCTGCTCGGGGCGCGGCGGCGACCGCTGGCTGTGCGCGGCGAGGGGGAGGCGAGCGGCTCACGCTCAGATAAAAATACCGCGCGCGGAGAGGGGAGGGCGCGCGAGCGGGAGGGGGTCGCGCCGGCTCGGAGCGCCCCCGGCTCTCGGCTCCCGGCTCTCGCGCTCGCCCGCCGCGCCCGCTGCGCGGGTCCTCCGGCGCTTGCGGCCTCGGCTTCGGGCTCGCCGGCTCGGGGTCGGTGTCTTTCCCTGAGTCTCGCCTCTCCCTCCTTTCCTCGCTCTCTCCGAGGGTCTCTGTGGGTGTCTCCGCCTCCCTCTCTCTCCCTCCCTTCCTCTCCTCGCGCCTCCGTCTGTCTGTGCCTTTCCCCGTCCCTCCAGGTCTCACCCTCTGGCCCCAGCCTCGGGGTCCCCGGCCCGTCCCCTCGGCCTGGGACTGGCGCCCGGGGGCTTGGTGGGAGGGCTCAGGGGGAAGTGGCCAATGAGCACCGAGAACCGTGTTCTCCCCGGGCCGGGAGGAGGGTGCGGAGTGTGAGCCAGGACCGGGGAGCGGGCTGGGGGCCCCCTGCCGTCTCCCGAGAACTTGAAGCTGCATTATTGATGGAGTCCAGCAGGGAGCATAATGGGGGGAGGCCGGCAGGGCGGGGGGGTGGGGGGGGGAGCAGGGAGAGGGGCAGCAGGGAGACGGGACTCTGACTTTAACCCCTTCGTGGCCTGGGTCCTTGGAGTTTCACGGGGAGGACTGCGAGGTCCTGGAGAAACTACCACCAGCATGTCACGCTGTGAATGGGGGTGTCCTAGAGAGCCAGCGAGTGTGAAAGAGCTGGTGTGCGTGGGAGGACACGTGTCAGTCATCATGGCAGGGAGTGTGTGTGAGTGCCAGGGGCCCTGTGGTGCCTATAGCTACGGAGTGTGTGTGGGGGGGAGGGGGTCGGTGTGCATGAGTGTGTGTGAGTCTGTGTGAGTAAGTGTGTCAGAGTGTCAAAGATGCGGGTGTGAGTGGCAGGGTGTGGGAAGACTGTGTGCTGGGGGAGGGTGTGGGTGTGGGGGAGGATGTCAGAGACTGTCAAGGTGATGGGCTGGTGTGTGGCAGCTTGCAGAGGGTGGGGGGACTGTATCCACAGCTCTAGCCGGTGCAGAAGAAGGAGATGAAGTTGTGATGGGGGGCGGGGGGATGTGTCCCTGCCCTGATGCACCCTGGGTTCACGTGTCTCCTCCTTTCTCCCCAGCTCTGAAGCGGGGGAGACTGAGCCAGCCCAGGGGGACAGAGTTGGGGGGCTGCCTGTACCAGTACACGTGCCATCACGTGTGTGAGCTTGGTGCATTCAGGAACAGAGCTGGGGGGAGAGGTGTGTGTGCTCATTTCTGAGGTGTGAGCCTCTCTCTTTGCAGAGGTGTTTGTGTGCGTCTCTGGAGGGGAAAAGGGAGGGGCCGGCCCACTGGGTTGGAGTGTCCCTGTTTATCTGTCCAGGCCCTGGGTATCTCTACAGGTCTATGGGTGAGGGTCTGAAAGCTTCTCTGTAGCACTGAGACGGTGCATGTGTAGATGTGTACATAAGAGTGTGTCTTCCTTCAGGCTCTGTTTGTGTTGGCTGTTTTCTCTCCTGGTCACACTCAGACCTGGAACAGTCAGGAGCACTCCCCAACCCCCCACGCCCCGCCTCCTCCAGCAACTTTTCCACTCGCAGCCCCAGCATGCTGGGTCCTTGGCAGAAGGGTGCAAGAGACCAGAGGAGTCTTGTGAAAGGGGGTCTGCACCCCAGAGTCACCCAGAAGGTGGCAGGAGAGCAGAGTTTTGCTTATGGGAGCTGGAGGTCCTGGCCATTCAGCTCCACTCCCCGCAACCTCAGGCCTGGTTCAAATCCTGCTATGTTTGTTGGCTTACATGCTTGTCAGGGAAACAATCAGATGCCAGGTTGTGGGCCAGGGGTGTGGGCATCTCCGGCAGCCCATGGTTTGGCCTAGGCCCCTCTTCCAGGTGAGATGTGCTGGGGAGTGGCAAAGACCAGTTTGGCAATTCCTTAAGAGGGTGAATAAGGAGGTCCTGAAAGTCAGAAGGGGCACAGGAAAGGCACGGCCCAGGCAGTTTACCTGAATGGTCACTGGGCCAAGGTGAAGGTGAGGGGCCTGTGGCTTCCAGTGCTAAAAAGGTGGGAAAATCCTGGAGCAGGATGAAGGGGACAGAGGAGCACTGGGTGAGTGACAAGGGGACAGGGTCAGGGAGACATCACCACCAGTCACACCTCAGAGCCCATCAGAGTGAGAAGGCCTTGGGGAGCACAGTGGCTGAGGCTCCTTTGATGGAGGGAGGACTCGTTTATGGAGGTTCTGCAAACAGGCCTGGCACTCTGGAAGGCCACGAGGGAAATATTCCCCTGACCCAGGCTGGGGCAGCTGGGAAGGTAGACTCCCCTCTCCCTCTCGGCTAGGCTTGGAAGATGGGGTCTTTGCGGTGGAGGGGAGGGTCTTTACCCTTTTCCCCCAGCCTTTGCCCAGGCCCCCGCAGCTCTGAACCTGGGCCAAGAGGGGTGGGGAAGCCTGGCTGACAGAGGAACAGGCACAAGGGACAGACAGAAAGAAAGATGACAGAGACAGAAGGTGAGAGAGAGAAGGTGGGGAGTCAGGAAAAAGTGAAAAGAGACAGAGAAGACACATGTGAGAGATGGAGAGACAAAGGGAGAAAGAAAGCCTCACCATGGAGAGAGGCAGGAGACAGAGAAGGAAAGAGAGTAAAAATAGCTCAGCATTAAGATAATTGCAGCTCACAGCTCTGCCCTCCGTTAGGAATTAAATGAGGTTTTATTACTTTGATTTTTCTCTCCTGGATCCTACGCGACTTCTCAAGAACTTGGGGAAAAGTTTTTCAGGTGGGCGGCCAGGTGGCGGGGGCTGTGTGGGTGACAGAGGAGGAAAGGAACAGGACTTCTGGGAGCTGGGGGGATGTGGTCAGGGGCAAGGAGTGGGGTAGGACTAGGAAGGATGGGGGACCACAGCGGGGACTGGGAGACATAGCCAGGGTCAGGCACATGGTGGGCGGCTGAGAAGCAAGGGGCCAGGGTGACCTCCATTTCCATTCTCTTTGACTTAGAATTAATCATATGCAAATGAGATGTAAAAATAATGTGCCACTCCTCGGTTATTATTCTTGAGTTAGAAGCACAGGCGGTTGGGTCCAAGAAACAAAATCAAGACCTTGTTTGACTTAACTCTGATTGAACTATGGGTCTTTCCGCTTGGACAGACAAAAATAAGTGTAGCGTAGTGTGTCTATTAATGTGTCATGGGTCTGAACACACTATTTTGAGCCATGTCCTCCTCACACTCTCTCTTCACATCATTGCCTGGTGCTTGCCACAGTGCCTGGCAGACAGGAGGCATTACATTCACCTTCTCTGGAAGGTGAATTTGCAAGGGAGGTATAAGGCCTTTGCCTTCCTTCTGGGAGTTGGGAAGAGTGGACAATCGTGGATATTCCCCCCCTTCCCCCAAGCAAGATATAGTCAGGTGGACAGAACATACACTGGGCACTTGCACAGATCTGGGTAGGAATCTTAGATCTATGACTTACTGTGTTACCTTAGATGAAATTCTTAGCCCCTCTGAGCCTCAGTCTCCTCGTGTTTCAAAGCCCACTTCACATGGTAGCCCTGACGTTTCAATAAGATAGGAGTAAAGCCCACAGCCCAGGGCAGCGCTCCCGGTAGGTCTTCAGTCCATTCCAGCTTCCCTGGAGTTCAGAGGTGCAGTTCCCAAAAGGGCCAGCAGGTGGCGGAGTCGGCCAGGGTTTGGGCGGCTAAGCTGCTGGCACTGCGGGTCTGTAGTTGGGCATCACACCCGTGACCTTGGCACCACGAAGCTGAGCAGAGCTGGCCGGGTTGGCATATGGCAGCTGGAAGGGAGGCCCCGGAAGCCCTGGGAGGCAACCTTAGAGAAGCCGGGGAACGCGAGCTGGGCGTACTGAGACAACTTTCCCTGAGGAAGCTGGTGGTGGGGAAGTGGGAGAGGGAGGAGGGAAGGGGAAACACACCTCTGGGGAGGCCTGTGGTCACCAAGAGGAGAGGGCAAGAGCACTCTCAGCCAGGACAATAGTGGTATCAGGACAGATGGGCAATCATCTGAGACATTCATTCACACATTCATTTATTCATCCATTCATCCATCACCCATCCCTTTGCCCACTGAATAAATTCACACTGAGTGCTTTATAAAAGATCAACTTTATTGAATTTGAATTTGTATTTCTGGGGTGCCTGGGTGGCTCAGTCGGTTAAGCAGCCAGCTTTGGCTCAGGTCATGATCTCATGTGGGTTTGAGCCCCACATCTGGCTGTCTGCTGTCAGCTCGGAGCCCACTTTGGACTCTCTGTCTCCCTCTCTTTCTCTCTCTCTCTCTGCCCCTCCCTCACGTGATCTCTTTCAAAAATAAATAAACTTTTTTTTTAAATCCTAAAGTATACACTTCTATGCATTTTTGAGAATTTTACACTTGATCTTAGCCAAAAGACCAAGAAGCGATTGTTTTTGAGAATTTTAAACGACATATGACCACTATCACAACACAGATATAGGACATTTTCATCACCCCAAAATGTTTTATTTTGCGCATCCAAGTCAACCTTCCCTCCTTGTTCACTGGGTGTATCATAACTCTTTGTTTTTTTTTTTAATTAAAAAAAATTTTTTTTAATTTACTTAGGGAGAGGGAGAGAGAGAGCACGAGTAGGGGAAGGGCAGAGAGAGAGGAGAGAGAGAGAATCCCAAGCAGGTTCTACATTGTCAGCACAGAGTCCAATGCAGGGCTTGAACTCACGAACTGTGAGATCATGATCTAAGCCTGAACCAAGAGAGGGAGGCTTAACCAACTGAGCTACCCAGGCGCCCCTATCATAACTCTTAACACAGTATTTTGAGAAGTGCCCTTCCCACCATCTCTTTGCATGGTCCCCTGCCTGCCATAGTGCCCAGAATATAGGAGGCACTGCATGCTGTAGACGGGACGACTGAGGAACAAATGAACGGATGAATACACAAGTCATAGAAATCGTCAACGGCTGACATATGGAGCACTTACTCTGCATTGGTCACTGAGCTAGGCCTTTTATATGTATTATCTTATTTAATCCTCATTAATACCATTCCATTTTACAGATGAGGCAAATGAGGCCTAGAACTTTTACCCAGAGCCTGGGTTCCACAGAGGCAGTGTGACTCCAGAGCTCTCACTCTTTACTGCTGCCTTTAATACATTCAGGATGGGCGAGCAGAAGATTGTTTGCATGCACTGGCCCAGGCTTCTCTCTTGTTCAGCATTGGACCGGGTTTCTCTCCAGCCCAGTTTGGGAGGCACGCAGGGGAGGCAGGCGAGCGTGGGGGAGCTGAGATCAATGTGTGCAGGCTGCCCTCTGGTGGCAGATATGAGTACAGCGGTGTCTCTGCCCTCTGGCGCCCCCAGGTAGGATGCTGCTGAGAAGAGTGAGCAAGCAGGCAGCCCACAGTGGGGGCAGCCTCAGCCCCGGGCACCTGGAGACCCCCTGCTCTGGCCACTGCCTGGTGCCCCCCCAGGTGCCAGCTGAGGCTGCCCCCGAAGAATGCCAGCTGCCGGAGCCGGCCGCCTCCTACCCCCTCCACCAGCCCTCACACATACTCCGATCCCGGTCCAGTCGGCTGCTTCCATTCCCTGAAGAAGAGGCCCTAAAGTTAAAACAGCTGTTAATTTATAAACCAATTTTTCCGTGACTGCTTAATAAATCGCCAGCAGCTGCTCTGCCCCCTCCTCCTGCCCAGGCACCCGGCCCTGAGGGCTGCATGGAGAAGCTCGGAGCCGCCAGCCTGCCCCTCCTGCCTCCATCCCTCAACTCCCCAACTTGCCCCCCATTCTCCTAGGAACTGAGCGTGTGTGGGGGAAACCCTGATGAGCCCATCTTCTCTGGGCTTTGGTGGAGTAGAGAGGTAAGGATGGATTTTCTTTCCTAGTGGGCTTCAGCCTAAAGGCTATCCCTCCCAGTGCCCTGCACACCCCCTCCCCCAGGATCCTCGGGGCTCAGAAGGCAGGTGTCAAAGGTCTTCTTAGGGCTGGGGAGTGAGGGTGTCCAGATTCCCTAGAGGAGTTCCCCTGAGACACTGAGAGGTAAAATGACCCTAGGCTCATCCCTAGGAGCACTGGAATCTCAATTCCCTGTATCAGGGTGGTCCCACTGACAGCAGCTAACTGACTCCCTGACCCTGCGGTTCCTGTCAAGTGTGGGCTGGGATAGCATCCCACTCTGGGGGAGGGGGGGAATGCCCATCCCCAGGATAATGAGAGGAGGGATTGGGGCCTCCGAAACACTCATTTTACCCAACTTCCACTAGCATGTAAAGGGCATCACGAAAATACACGTGGGGTGGGGGCCATGTGGATGACAGGGGTAAGGCCATGTTTTCTTCACCTCTGCCAGTTGCAGAGTTATCCACCCAAAGGCCTGCTGCTACTGAGACCTGACTCCACTGGGCAAGGGGGTCAATCTGGCCATGCCCCTGTAGCCACAAGGAGCTCAGTAGGGAAGAGGGGAGCAGGGCGGTAAGGCACACGAGGTCAGGAGTTCAAATCCCACTCTCCTGCTCACTAGCTGTGTGACCTTGAGCAAATAACTCAACCTCTCTTTTCTTCTTCCCTGTCTCCACCAGTAAAATAGGAATACTAATTATAGAATTGTGAAAATTAAACCAGTTGATGCACATAAAGTGCCTGGCACATAGTAGGTGTTTACAGAGTGACAGTATTATTTTTTCATCCCCCTGCTGGAAAGAGCAGAGACTGGATTTCTTGGATCCCTCACGTCACAAATCTGGGAGTGGAGATGTTCACGAGATTCCCAGAGGAAATGGCAGGTAGGAGTGCTGGGGCCAAATTTAAGAAAAAACAAGGATTCCTGAGTAATATGGTTCTGGCTGGACTTTCTCATTCTATTCTTCTCCCATCTCTACCCTCCTCTTCCTCCTGACTCCTGCAGTAGCCATGGCCCTTCCCCAACCTGCTTTTTGGGAAAGAAGGAACAGCCTCCACCCAGCTCTGGAGCCCCCACCTCTCAGAAGAAAGTCCTTCCCAAGGCCTAACTGAAATCCCTTCCATTACTTCTCATGTTCTCTACTCGGCAGGGGCTGCCAGGACCCTTTCTGGCCTCACTCCCAGGAGCAGAGTGGGGAGGCCCAGAGAGCCTGCTCAACTGCTGTCACACAAGCTGGGTGTGAGCCTGGCCTTGCTACAACCTCCCTGTGTGGCCAGAGCAACTTAGTCAACCTCTCTGAGCCACGGATTCCCCAGCTGTAGAATGGGGAACATCCCAGAACCTACCTCCTAGGTGGTTGTGAGAGTTAGATATGACATTGCACATGGAGTTCTCAGCACAGGGCCTGGCTCTCAGCAGGTGCCGAGGACATGGCACTAGAGAGAGAGAGAGAGAGAGAGAGAGAGAGAGAGAGAGAGAGAGAGAGAGAGAGAAAGGGCAGAGTATGGTGGAAAGAACCCAGATGCCAGAGTTGGACTGTCTGGATTCAAATTCCACTCCACTACTCACCACTGAGTGACGTTGGACAAGTCATTTAACCTTCCTGTGCCCCTATTTCTCCATCCATAAAATGGGCACTGTAACAGAGCCTATGTCACTGGGTGGTTGTGAGACCTCTAGAGCTCTCAGAAAGTTCTCCATCTCAATAAATGTTGGCCTGAATTAATTAATAGCAATAAAGAGCATTGTTAGTTGCTATTATTATTGGCCCCACTAGAGCACTGATCCCCTTTGGGCTTTGCCCCATCCAGGGGCTTGCTGATGGCAGGTTGGAAGGTGCACAGTACCAGACTGGAGACCCTGGTCCTGGGGACCCCAGCTCAGGGCAGGCCTGCAGTCTCTACTTTAGTGTCCCCTCTTCTGGCATCCTCTGGCTTGGGCACAATCCGGAGGCACAACCCGCTGTCTCCCTGAGTCAATGGTCCTGCAAAGCAGCCAGACCCCTCCCTGTGCCCAGGTCCTGACTACCTCCTGGAAATAAAGCAGATCCCGGGGGCCCACTCAAGCTCAGGACTGCTCTGCCAGGGTGCCAGCTGGTGCCCACGGGGGCGGGGCAGTGGTTTGATCATGTGGAAAGGGAAAGCTGGAGGCTTTCCTGGGTGGCCCCCTTTCCTGTGTGGCCCTCACCAGAGACATGGAAAGACTGGGGCACCCAGGCCATCCTTGTAACTCCCTTCCCCTAGGACAGACAAGGGTGAGAACTAAGCTCCGCCTTTCCAGTGCCTCAGTTTACTCAGCCATCCGGAGGATGGAGTCTTCATTTCTGTCTCCCTGGGGCTCCAAAGGCCTTGGCATTGGCCTCTCACAGCTCCTTGCCCTCTTTCCTTTCTTAAAGAAAACGAGCTCAGCCTCCTCCTTCCCTCACGGATTCTCTCCTCAGAAGCCACCCAGGAGGACACTTAGCCCCGAAGGAGAGGGGAAAAGCCAACCCCATGCTGGAGACCGCCTCTGCAGGGCGTGGGCTGCATCTCCAAAGCCGCCCTGGGCACCAGCCCCGCCCGGGTCGCCCTGCGATCCCCGCCCCTGCCCCTTCCCGCCGCCACTGGCCCTTTAAGAGCCTCTCCGCGCGCTGCCGTCCCGGATCAGCCAGAGAGACCATTAAAATTTTATGCAGAATGAAAATGGGCCAGGTCTCCAGCTTCCTCGCTCCCATCCAATGATTTATTACTCGCAAATACCACAGAACTAATTAGTATAGTAATTAATTAATACGCATTTGCATATTTGCATGTGCAATTAGTGCAGTGGAGTGATTACTGGGAGAATGAGGGGCCCCGGATTGTCAGATGTGAGGGGGAAGTGGCCTGGAAAAGAGTTAGTGGGAATGAACTTTGTAGGGAGCGCGAAGGCTGGGAGGGAGGGGGAGGCGAGCGGGGGCAAGGCGGGGGGCGCCGGGGCGCAGGGGCGCCTCAATGGGGCGCGGAGCGGCCGCGCAGGGGAGCGCCAGGCCTGGGCCCGCCCGCGGCCGCAGGACGCCGGTCGGGGGTCGCGACCCGGGCGCCCCCGCCCCGCCCGCGGCCCCGCCCCGCCCCCGCCGCGTGGCACGGCTCCAAGCGCGCGCCTGATTGTTATGCATTGTGTTTCTTGTTGCGAGCGGAGCCGGGCGGAATGGGGCTGGCACAAGCTGTTTCCCTGCCACGCGGCGGTGGCACCTTAAAGGGGCAGCGTCCTCTTCCCGCCGCCGCCGGCCCGCCTCCCCCCTCGCCGACCCCACCTGCGAGCCGCCTGCCGGACCCCCTTCCGTGCGGCCACCGACGGCTGGAGCCCGGCTGAGGACGAGAGGGCGCGCGCGGGGCCGCTCGGGAGGTGGCGCTTCCCCGGGGGGCGCGGGGCACGTGCCGAGGGAGACGGGCGGGCAGGAAGTCAGGCTGCGAGCGGGGATTGGGCGGCTGGGGCGCGCCGGGCCCGGTGCCAGGCGCCAGGCGGGGACGGTGAGAAGAGAACGCGGAGAAAGCCAGGAGGAGAAGGACAAGGAGGAGAAGGAGCGAGTGGCAGGGTCCCCCTGGGTGCCAGATGCTTCCTCGTAGGATGCCGCTCCGCTTCTAATCTCACAAAGATTCTGTGAGGTAGGGCTCCTTATTCCCATTTTCCAGACAGGTACAGAATGGTGTGGCAGGCGGCTGGTGATGAAGAGTAAAGCTGATCCAGCTGGTCAGCCCAGCCCCACGTGCTCCTCAACGTGGTGACAGGGGCCAGAAGAGGGAGTGACATGACATCAGGGAGGGCTTCCTGGTGGAAGAAGCACTTTGTGGAACCCGCAAGGGCAAGGAGGGCACCTTCTGAAGGAGCTGAGGAAAGAGGGAAGCATGTTTCACGTGACGGCCTCTTCCCTGGAAGGGGCTCCCACCCACCCATGAGTAGAACTGTGGAGACACAGGCTAGGCCACTGGCTCCTGTGACCTGAGGGCCTGGACAAAGGGCAGACTCGGGGCAATAGTCCTTCCCTGGGCACCCTCCTTTCCCTCTCTTATCACAGGGGATGCTCTTCCCCAGTGTGAAGATAGTGGGGGTTTCAAAGAAAAGAGTACTGTTTGCAATAGTGAAAGAGAGACCAGGACCTAGAGTCAGGGCTTGGTTCAAATCCCACCTCTGCAGCATACTAGCTATGTGACCTTGGCACAGCAACCTTGACCTCACCCTCTCTGTGCTTCAGCATCCTTGTCTCTAAGTGGGGCTACCGATAATCCTGCCTCCGAGGTCATGGTGAGGAGGAAAGATGATGCATGTGAAACCTTGTGCCCGGTACAGATCATGCCCACCATTATCATTATTACATTGTTGTGGTTTACGTGTTACATTATTACAGAGCTCTGAGGCCCCAGGGACAGAAGGACCCCAAAGCAGGAATTGGGGTCCAGCTCTGTCACTCATTAGTCTTGTGACCTCAGGCAAGTTACCTTTCCTCTCTGTGCTGTGGTTTCCTTATCTGTAAAATGGAGCGTTGGTACCTCCAGACTCTTCCCTTCCCTCCCTGTGCTCACCCTACAGGGTAGTGAAGTAGGGAAGTGATGGCTAAGTCTCGTTCACACTATCCTGGGCTCCAGTCTCCCAGGGGCTGAGCCAAATAGAAACCTCCTGGGTATTTCCTCAATGTACACCCCACCCCCCAGCACGGCCCCTTGGGGCTGTCCTGTGAGCACCAGCACTGTCACAGGTGTGAGTCACCTGTGTCTACTGCCGGCCTCTGGTGCCCCATCCACCCATGCTGGCTCAAGAGAGGCATCAGAGAAGTACGTGGTCCCCACAAGCCCCCCTACACCCAGAAGAGGAGGAAGCTCCAGGGGAGGAAACCAGGAAATGCCCTGGTCACAAGGAAGTTCACAGCAGAGCCCGCCTAGAGGAAAGGGAGCCCAGGACACACGCTCTGTCCTCTTGCTTTTACTGATGCCCTTCACTGCCCCATCATGGGCTACCATCCCCCATCAGTCAGGATCTAATCACCCCAAGTGTTCTTCATAATTGGCTGTCCTTTCAGCCCCTCCCGTTAGTCCTGAAGGAGGTAAGCAAGTGGGCAGGTGGCGCTAGGCCCATTTCACAGATGAAGAAGCAGAGGGTTGTGTGCTTTAACCAAGATCGAGACCCTGCCAAGACCAGTGCTCTTTTGGCCACCTTGAGCTCCCTCTTCATCCGAATGCCTTGGAGTAGCAGGGGCAGGACCTCCTGACTGCTCACCTGGAATGCTGACGGAAGGGCAGAAGGAAGAAGTAGTGATGAGGGGCACCTGGGTGGTTCAGTCAAGCGTCCGACTCTTGATTTGGGCTCAGGTCATGATCTCGCAGTTCGTGGGTTCAAGCCCCCCATCAGGCTCTGTGCTGACAGTACAGAGCCTGTTTTGGATTCTCTCTCTCTCCCTTTCTCACTGCCCCTTCCTGCTCTCACTCTCTCAAAATAAATAAATAAACTTAAAAAAAAAAAAGATGTGACGAACAGAGCTCCAGGAACAAAGATTTTTAAAAGCTAAAGCCGGGGTGCCCGGGTGGCTCAATCGGTTAAGCGTCTGACTTCCGCTCAGGTCATGATCTCACCGTCTGTGAGTTCAGGGCCCCGCGTCCGGCACTGTGCTGACAGCTCAGAGCCCGGAGCCTGTTTCGGGTTCTGTGTCTCCCTCTCTCTCTCTGCCCCTTCCCCACTCACACTCTGTCTCTGAAAAATGAATAAACCTTTAAAATTAAAGCTAAAGCCGATTAGGGGCTTGCAGAATCAGCCATATCCGGCCAGGGGCTGAGGCAGCATTTTCACACCTGTTAGCCTGTTTGACACTTACAACAGTCCTAGAAGCCTGTTTTTATTGTAATTATCAAGCCCATTTTACAGAGAGGAAGGCTGACATGCCACGTCAATTCCAGGATTGGTGGCGAGGCTGAGGGCAAAGGAGGGAGGGTTTCAAGGAGAGGCTTCCTGTGTGTGGGTGTTCTGCCTCAGCTGCAGCCTTCAATTTCTGGGCTAGAACTGACACCTGCTCCAACAGTGGCAGACAGGCCTTTGGTGCCACAACCATTTCTTGAGGCGATTCTCTGTGCCAGGCACTGGGCCCAATTCCTGTCTTTGAGGAACGTGCTGTCAGATGAGAGAGACCCGTGAGGCAAAGGTCAATACCTATGCCTATGTAGAAGTGTGCAGAAAGTATTAGAGGAGACTGGGTAGGAGCATCTAACCCAGAGGGACTTCCCGGAGGAGGTGATGCTTAGGCTTAAAAGGCTAGGAAAAAGGGAGAGGGCGCTCCAGACATAACAGACAACTGGGACAAAGGCTCACAGGCACAAGGCTTGTGAAAGTAGAAGCAGCTTAGAGCTGCTGAGGGTCTGGGTTCAAGGCAGGGACAAGTGCTGGGGCAGCCAGGTCGGGGGTGTCCCTACGGAGTGTGGCCTGCTCCTAGGAGTGATGAGGAGCCATTGGAGATGCCTGAAATAAGACTTTTTAGATAGGATGGGCAGAATGGGTAGCCTTGATCCTGTGCAGGAAGCTCAAAGGGCAGTAAGGGCTTCACAGGGGAGGAGGGCCTGGACAGGGCCCATGAGACAGAAGGGGTATGAGATATTGAGGGGGTGGCTTTGGGCAGCAGCAGCAAAGAAGAAAAGGCAGTGAGAGTGGGACTCAGCCTTGTCCCTGGACTTCAGTTCTCGCCCCCTCAGGGAATTACAGTTGCCTCCTGCAGGGTCAGAGTAGAAAGGAGAGGGGCTCTGAGGCTTCAAGAGGTGGGAGGCTGGAGCAAGGGATCTACAACTGGGCAGGGACCACTCTAGTGAGGGAGGCGCCTTGGGGCCTCTGTGACCTCAGAACCGGAGCTTGGTGCCCAGTATGAGGGTCAAGCTCCTCCAGTCTCAGCCTCCATGACCCACGCCCTCTGAGGGCCACTTTGGTGGGGGGGGGGCGGAATCTGTGATCCTCTATTTCAAGTTCAGTTCCCCAGAATGAAATTTGTGCAAAAGGCAGGAGGAGGGGTCTGGAGGTTCTGAGCTCCACCAGGGACCCTGGGTCTTGCTGCTTTAGGAGATTCTCTGGAGAAAGGCTCGTACCCTCAAACTCTCTTAGCCAGCCACGCATTAATGCAGCGAGCATTTATTGAGTGCCGACTCACTACAGCCTTTGTGAAGCACTGGAGTATTGAGATACAAAACAAGTAGCCACTGTGGTCAAGTCAGGGAGACAGATGGGTAAATGGATCCTCCTAACAGAAGGTGGTAAGCACGGAAGCTGTCCTGCCTGGGGAGTTTCCAGGAAGGCTCCCAGGAGGAGGTGTCCTTCCAGGAATCATCCTTGTGAGGAATGAGGATGACTGATGAAAGGGAGACTCAGAGACCCAGAGACCAGTGCCCATCAGGGAAGCAACTCTTAGAAAAACAGGGCTCAGGAGCCAGAAGTCAAAGGTTATGGGGCAAAAGGCCACTCTACTCTTGGAACAAGGGAACAATCCTGAGGGGGCTGGCTTTTCAGAAGGACTGGAAGGTCTCCCCCATCACCCTCTGTCCTGGATTGGGGGCAGGATGGGGAGGGGGAAGGGTGCAGCAGAGTTCTGCCTCAGGACTCTCAGCACCATGCCTGGCCCCATGGGTGTGTGCCCACCCATCTTTGGGTGGGGCCTAGGCCCAGAATGGGAGCCCAGGGCTCAGGCAAAGGAGAATCCTGGTAGTGAGCTAGAGGTCAGGACAGGAGGTCAGCACGGAGGAGGGGGGCTACACCTCACTGGTCCTCCCCCTCCCCCTCCCCCGTGGCACCACAAGGCACGCAGCCGCATATCACCCGTGCCAGCCCTCACCTCCCGGCAACGTCGCCGCATTCTCAGCCACGCCATCTGGCGTGCCCGCCGCTCCCCAGAACACTGCGGCGGGCGGGGGAGGGGGGTAGCGGGGCAGGTGCCCACCCCAGAGCCAGGAAGAAGCGGCAGGTCCCCCTCCCCCAACGCCCTTTTGGACTTGAGGTGGGGCAGGGGGATGGGGAAGGGGGTGGCAGGTGCTCTCATGCTTCAGGAGGAAGCTTCAAGCATCCTGAACTGATAGAACAGGCGCCGTCTGGGCAGTGCCAGCCTGCCCCCTCCCCTTCCTCCTCCCCCCACAGCACAGCTAATGCCAGCAGCACCGGGCCCTCAGAGGATCTCCAAATTCCTGCCCTTCCCCTCAAATCAGAGATGAGGGTGACGAGAACAGGCTGCCCCCTCCTCACTGTGCTCCTACCCTCATTCTTCACCTGCCCGCCCACCTCAGCGGGGGGAGGCCCCAGGACCGTGGCCTTAGATGGCTTCCGCCACAGAACGGACACCTGGGTTCTAATCCACCTGCTCCCCACGGCTTGGCACTTTGGTGGGAAATCGAGTCTCCTTCTCCAGCACACTTGCCCCCACCGATCTTATTTGGGGCATGGTGGTGGTGGCGGCTGGCTAGGTGTCCTTCCGGGTGTCAGCATGGAGTGGAGTTTTTACAGATTTATACGTATGTCTGTACTTTGGTGGAGCCCGGGGTGTAACGAGAGCAGTTTTACAGAACATTCATCCTGTCCCCTGAGCAAGATTCCCCTAGACTGCTCAGGAATGACCTGTCCCCTCCCTCTGTCTCTGCCTGTCTCCCCCCACCCCCCCATCAGGACCTAAGCCTGCACAAAATGGCCGCCACCCCTCCGAGGCAGCCATTTTAGGTGCCCAGACTGTGGCCTCCCTTGGGATGGGGCTATGTCTCCATGGGAACCTCAGACCCTCAGCTCCCAGCTCCCTCCATGGGGGTGGGCAGCAGAAATGGGAGTCTTCCAGGCCTGGCTGAGGTACCCACTATTCCCCTTTTCCTCTCAGAGACCCAGAGGGGACTAGGCCCCTCACCAACTCCCTTCCCCCAATGCCAGGGGGAGGAACAGATGGCATCTCTGGGTGTCCTTCTCCTTCCGTCTCCTTCCTTCCATTTCTGGCTCTTTCTGTCTCTCCGTCACTGCATCTCCGCATCTCTGGGTGAACAGAGAGGAGCATGTATGTCTCTGTATGTTTGTGCTTGTTCGTGTGGATGTGGACACGTGTGTGTTGTACCTCTTCCAAGCCTATGTCTGAGGCCGGCCCATCCCACACCTCCCTCTGTTCCAATTTTCCCCTGTTTTTTATTGTATCTTCTAAAAAAAAGTTGAAACGTGTCGAGTGAGAAAAACTTGTTCCATTTTTCTGAAGGAAGAAAAGACAGGGGCAGGAAACAGACCAAGAGGGATGAAGTTCCCCATGCCCTCAGGTATACCCACCCCCACCCCCAGGTCTCCTTCTGTGGGGGGTTAAGAGGGGCTTCTCAGACCTAGAGAGCCAAGGTCATTCTTAACAGGAGGCTGGGAGGGATGGAAAGACTTCCCAAGGGCTCCTTTATCCTGAGCAAGGTATTGCTTCCTGCCTGGAGTAGAAAGCAAAGCTGGTAGGGGTCTGTGAGACCCTAGGTGGCTCAACCCAATCCCTCAGTGTCCAAAGGAGAAGGCAGAGGGTGTCTTTCTCCCCCAAGGAGGTACTCATTCTCTTACTCATCCATTCATTCACCCATTAATTCACCAAAAACTCAATTCCTATATAGACAAAGCATTCTGAATGTGTATGGGGGTATGTGCAAGAAATTAATATTGTAAAGCATGTTACAGTTTACAAAGTGCCTTAATAAAAATGAGATATGGCATTTGTTGAATGCCTACTATATTGCTGGCCCTGTGTATTACCCCATTGAGTACTAACAGCAACTCTAGGAGGTATGGCATAATCATCCCCATTTTACAGATGCGGACATCAAGACTGAGAGACCTTATGCAACTTGCTCAAGGCATTCAGCATTCTTTGAAGCTAGTAAGTGGGGTTGGGCAGAAATCAGAGTCCAAAGCACATGAATGTAACTCAAATATCACATGGCCAAGGCCTTGAGGAGAAGGGGCCCCTATCGGGATCAAAGACCCCACCCTCAGTAAAGGGACAATAAAGCCTTTGAGGCTGTACTCAAATTTGGACAGGGGCTGGCTGGCATTCCTGAGTCTCTACCCCACCTCATAGGCCTCTGTCTCTCTGGCTATGCCCAGAGTGCCCTAGACGATCTGCCATAGGTGAGATTTTACCTTCCCAGACTTGGGATCCCTGCAAGAATGGTGGAAGACTTAGCATCGACTTCTCATCCTTGGAGACCCCTGTGGCAGACTGTAGGGTTGTGGAAGGAGCACTTGGCTGGGAGTCAAGCCCCTGGATCCTAGGTCGGGTTCTGCTCTCCCTTCGTGTGTTCCTGGACAAGACAGTCCCTCTCTACAGACCTTGACAAAAGGAGGAGTTGGGGCTATTCGTTCTGAGGCTCCTTTTAGCTCCTGGCCAACTATCTCTGAGAGCCTCAGACACCGGCCTCCCCCTTCTCCAAGGCCTCCTTAGCTACTGTATGCACCTCTGTCTAAAACCTGATTCATTCTACCAAGCATCCAATCAGTGTCTTACCAGCCCAAGGTCCTCTCTGGAGGCTTCCCCAGGGAGAAAACTGTATGTGCCCAGATGGAGAGTGAAGCCCCTGTCTTGCTCAGCATTGCACCCACCAAAGTGCTTGGAACATGCTTGACATCCAAGTGTGTGTGCTTAATGTATAATTGAAGTTGTCTGTGCATACGTAAGCTGGAGGATGGGAAGGGACAGGAAATGTGGGTCTGAAACACACAAATGCTGAATCAGGGTGTGGGCAAGCGTCTCTCTCACCTGGTTGTGATTACCTGCTCACACACATGTATCTGTCTGAGTCAGGGTGTGTTTCTACTTTCTGCACCACAGGGTGAGGAACAGAGGTGTGTGCGTCTGTGTGTGTGTGTGTGTGTGTGTGTGTCTGTGTGTGTGCGTGTCTGTGTGTGTCTAAAGCTACCTCCCTCAACTCATGCCATTTGCATCTGTATCTGGCCCAGTGAGAGAGTTAAAAGGTGAGCTGTAAGAGAAAATAGCCATTTCCTTCTTTATCAAGACACCTGTCTGACCCACCTCCCCTTTGTCCCTCTCAAGACTGTTGGAGTTGACTTCAGTATTTTTTTGTAGGGGGAGGAGAATGCTGAGTCTTCTCTAGGAACTTCAGGCATTTTCCAGCCCAGCCCCCTCCTCCTCCCTTAAATAAGTAAGTCAGAAGGCCAGGAGAGAAAGCCACTGGTGGGATGGTTGCTTGTCTAGCAGGGGGAGGACATGAGGGAGGGGGTGAGTGAGAGATTTCTGGTTTAGGAATCCAGACTGAGACCCTCTCCCTCATTCCTGATGGTGGGTACACAGGCTTATCCTAGAGGCTCTTCTCCACCCCCACCCCAACATACATATGCCCCCAAACACCCAAGGAAATCTCTCCCATAGGCTGACTCCACAGATATACACACATGTCCCCACAGACACACACACGCCCATGCAGAGGCACAGACATCCAGGCAAGTCTTTCCTTTTCTCTGTCTTTCCCTTGGTTTGAATTTCGTTCAGCCACATATGTTGTGTGTGCGTGAGGGTGGGTGGGGGAGGGGCAAACAGGGATGAGGGATGGCATGGTGCCAACATCTACCTATGGGGTTGGGCTAGGGACGCCCCCCACGCCCACCCTGGGAGGGGGCCTCAGCTGTCCCTTTGTGACTGAGGGGATCCTCCCAGGGAGTGGGGGCAAGCATAGAGGTCCCTTCTCCAGACCTGAGGTTTGGTCCCTGACCCACCTTTGGGGGCCTGCAAGGGAGGAAATGGACAGAGCAGGACCCTGGAGAGAGCATAGATAGAATTGGGGGCCACCACAAACCCCCAGTTGCCAGCCTTGTCACCCCATTGTTCCCATGTGGGGGGCTCTATATCCAAGGGGGGCAACTCCTCCCACCTCCCTCTCAATCCCTGCTTTCCCTGCGTTGGGCGGGGAGGGGAGGGCGGCAGAGATATTTATTTATTTCCTTTATTTATTTAATTTTTTTTTTTTTTTTTTTTTTTTTTTGGAGTAGAGAGTGACAGATGGCGGCGGGTCCCGGGGGAGCCGGCTCTCCCCCAATGCAGACGCATGCCAATCACCGTCTCTCATGTGATAGCTGCTGCCCGTGACGTGCCAAGCCCATATGGCCTGGCATAGAGGCTGGTACCCCGCCTGGTAGAGATGCCACACTCGCTCCGCGGTTCGCATGGCGCTCTGAAGACGCCGGCGCCCGCCGCCTTGAGGAGCCGCTGCCCCCGCTCCCTGAAGATGGGGGAACAATGAAATAAGCGAGAAGATTCCTCTTCTCCCCCCTCTCTCTCTTGCCCCCCTCCCCCCCCTCCCCTCCCCTCTCCCCTTGACTCCTCTCCGAGGTAAGTTGTCCGAAAGGGAGCTAGATCTGACCCGCCGGCTGCGGGGGGGTGGGGAGGGCGGCTGCTTCGGCCGACAAGAGGGTCCGCAAATCCCCCCTTCCTGGGACGATGCCCCCTCATAGGGTGGGCATCGGAGGCGCCCAGGGTTCCCTCTCCCCTAGGGGCTGCAGCTCAAGGGGCTACGGAGGGAGGCGTCTCTGCTTGCGATGGGCTTGGGGAGAAAAGCAAGATCATGGTGGGGGGGGAGTGAAGAAGCTGAGATGGGGACCCCCCCCCGCATGGTTGTCCCGGAGGAACCTGCGACCTTTCTTCACCACCCCAAAAAAAAAAAAAAAAAAAAAAAAGGAAAAGAAAAGAAAACAAATTTGATTCCCCCCCACCATCAGTACCGAAATACAACGAGATCTGGAGAGTCGTGAAGGAGGGAGGCAGTTTGAAGGGGGTAAAGGGGTCCTTGACCGCAGGGGAGACGGACGAGGCTCGCTTCTCTCCGTCTCCTCCCCACGCCCGGGTTCCTCGGTCCTCGCCTCCCGGAGCCGGCTCCGGGAGCCGGGGACGCAACGGCTAGAGACGATCCTCCCGCCTCTGGAATTGGGGCTGCGGGGGTGGGGGCCGGGCCGAGGGCGGCGCGCGGCCAAGTTGCAAATTGGATTAGGGAGTGTGGGGGTGAGAGCCGCGGGAGGGGTGGGGGAGCCCGGTCGAGGGGCCCGGGCCGCCAGAGCCGCCGTGCGGGGCAGCTGTCCCCACCCGCGGCCGCCCAGCCTTCCTCCACCGCCAGGAGAGAACCGGCGTTCAGGGCGAGCGCGCCGCCTCCCCGGGCGAAGATGTCTGTTTCCTAACGCCCCGACTCGGTCCCTGCCCTGACCCGGAGAAGCCCCGAGTGCGGGCAGCGGCCCCTCATTCAGGCAAGGGGCGGAGCCGGGGCCCAGCGCTGGGGAGAGGGCCTGGGCCGAGATCCCGGGCCGGTAGCCGGGGCAGGGCTGGGCCGGCTCTGGGCGGGGCAGGAGGAGGAGGTGGGCATCCAGGGCACCCTGGGCACCCGGACTTGGGGGTGGAGGCGAGTTGGGGGGGGCGGCGTGACCCCATTGTGCCCCTCACTCAGTGCTGTTTCCCCTTCCCGCCCGCGGGGCGCCCTCAGGCACCATGCTGACCCGCCTGTTCAGCGAGCCCGGTCTCCTCTCGGACGTGCCCAAGTTCGCCAGCTGGGGCGACGGCGACGACGACGAACCGAGGAGCGACAAGGGCGACGCGCCGCCGCCGCCGCCGCCTCCGCCGGGGCCCGGGGCTCCGGGGCCAGCCCGGGCCTCTAAGCCAGTCCCTCTCCGTGCAGACGAGGTGCCGGAGGCCGCGCTGGCCGAGGTCAAGGAGGAAGGCGAGCTGGGGGGCGAGGAGGAGGAGGAAGAGGAGGAGGAGGAAGGGCTGGACGAGGCAGAGGGCGAGCGGCCCAAGAAACGCGGGCCCAAGAAGCGCAAGATGACCAAGGCGCGCCTGGAGCGCTCCAAGCTGCGGCGGCAGAAGGCGAACGCGCGGGAGCGCAACCGCATGCACGACCTGAACGCGGCGCTGGACAACCTGCGGAAGGTGGTGCCCTGCTACTCCAAGACCCAGAAGCTGTCCAAGATCGAGACGCTGCGCCTAGCCAAGAACTACATCTGGGCGCTCTCGGAGATCCTGCGCTCCGGCAAGCGGCCCGACCTGGTGTCCTACGTGCAGACGCTGTGCAAGGGTCTATCGCAGCCCACCACCAACCTGGTGGCCGGCTGCCTGCAGCTCAACTCGCGCAACTTCCTCACGGAGCAGGGCGCCGACGGCACGGGCCGCTTCCACGGCTCTGGTGGCCCATTTGCCATGCACCCCTACCCGTACCCGTGCTCGCGCCTGGCGGGCGCACAGTGCCAGGCGGCGGGCGGCCTGGGCGGCGGCGCGGCGCACGCCCTGCGGACCCACGGCTACTGCGCCGCCTACGAGACGCTGTATGCCGCGGCGGGCGGCGGCGGCGCGAGCCCGGACTATAACAGCTCCGAGTACGAGGGCCCGCTCAGCCCCCCGCTCTGTCTCAATGGCAACTTCTCACTCAAGCAGGACTCGTCGCCCGACCACGAGAAAAGCTACCATTATTCTATGCACTACTCGGCGCTGCCCGGCTCGCGGCCCACGGGCCACGGGCTGGTCTTTGGCTCGTCGGCTGTGCGCGGGGGCGTCCACTCGGAGAATCTCTTGTCTTACGATATGCACCTTCACCACGACCGGGGCCCCATGTACGAGGAGCTCAATGCGTTTTTCCATAACTGAGACCTCGCGCCTGCCCCTTTCTTTTTCTTTTGCCTTTGCCCGCACCCCTGTCCCCAGCCCCCCGAGCGCAAGGGGACCCCCACCTATCCTGGCGCCGGGCGCGGGGAGCGGGCCGCCGGTACTGACCCTCTCCCGGGCAGTGCAGTCCTCTTACCAGTGGGTGGCCCGTCCCAGGAGCCTCGATTACCCCAGGGGACTCGCCTTCTCTCTCCCCAAGGGGTTTCCTCCTCTTTCCCAGGGGTAGTTCTCCAGGGACCCCTCTTAGGGCACTCCCTGGAGACCACCCCCCATTCCCAATCTCTACACTTAGGTTTCCCCCTCCCCTTCCCCTCTGCAGGCCCAAAGGCATCGGCAAGGGGGCAGCTGAGCTGTGGGATACTGTTTTCCCTCTATTGTTGTTGTTGTTATTATTATTATCATTATCATTATTATTATAACAGACACCGAGCTGCCGTGGCAGAAAGGAGCCGGGCGCCCCCTCTTTCTTGAAGAGGGCATAAGTCAGGGCGCTCCAGCCTGGACCTGGAACACCCTCTCCCCGACCCCTCGTCTCAGCGTTTCGTGATTTTAATTTTGGCGGGAGGAAGTGTGGATTGAGAGGAAAGAGAGAGGCCAAGACAATTTGTAACTAGAATCCGTTTTTCCCCGTTTCCTTTTTTAAAAACAAACAAACATACATACAAAAAAAAAAAAAAAAGGCTAAGAGGCGACGGAGGCCGAACGCAGAGTCCGGATCGGAGAGAAAACGCAGTAAGAACTTTTAGAAGCAATAAAAGGCAAAAAATACTACTACCAATAATAAAAAGACACAAATATCTATGCAAGGAGGTTCTGACTGAGCCTAGCGGCCCGGCCCGGCCCCGGGATGCCCCTCCCGGCCCGCGGGCCGCGCCGCCCAAGCGCGGATCTGTGCACTTTGGTGAAGTGGGGGCCGGCGCCGCCCCCTCCCCTCCCCAGGTTCTTACAATCAGTGACTCGGAGATTTGGGGCCCCAGTGCCACTGCCCTCCCCCGCCCCGTCCCCATTGTGCGTCATGCTGTTTTTTAAAAATCTGTTTCCAAATTTGTATGGAATGGCAAACTGTTGGGGGGGGTCGGTTTGGGGAGGGAGGGTTTGCATGAGAGACACACACACGCACACCACACCGCACGCACACGCAGGCCCGGCGCCGGCGTCCGGGGGCAGAGGGGAGGAGACCTCGCCGACCCCCCGCTCCCCACAGGCAAGCCTCATCCCGGGTTGAGGGTGGAGACCAAGACCTGGGGACAGCCCCGCCCCTGCCCGACTGTGCCTCGGTGGGCGCAAGGCGCCGGCCATTTCCGATGACTGGAGAGGAGGTTTTTGTCTGAAGCGTCCTCTTCGTTCTGGCTAGCAGGTGGGCAGGGAGAGGGCTGAGGGTTCCTTCTGGAAGTTTCCCAGAAAAGGGGGCAAAAGGAGAACCTCTCCCCACCGGAGGCAGGAGATCAGGCATCCAAACACACGACGCAAAAATGCAAACCCACAAGCGACACACCCACACACTCACCCACACACTCACACGCAATTTTACCTTCCTCTTGTAGCGAAGATGAAACTCCCGTCGGACACCCGAAGTGCATTGCGTGTTTCTGTTCAGTTTAATGACGATTAATAAATATTTATGTAAATGAGATGCAAAGCCGGACCCGGTTTCTCACAGTGGCCTCATTTCATTTGGGGTATTGAGCTGGGGCTCTGGGGGATGGAGACAGAGTCAAGTGACTGTGCAGAGGCCAGGTACAGGGACCCTGGACATTCCTGGGAGGGATTTCCACCCTACAGCCTTCCTCACACCCATCTACTGGGCACCAAAACAGCTACAGTCATTGCCCTTCCCGGACCTTACACAGACTTACACACTCTCCTAGCACAAAGCATTGTACTAATCTCCTTACACTCCTTCAGTTCCCAAACTTGCACCTCCTTTGAGAACAAAATATCTTTTCTTCACTGAAAAATGACCCAGTTGGGAACAGCCAGTCATTTTACAACCTTCTGCCCACTGTTGCAAAAAAACAAGTGCAGGGAGATAGAGAGACAACCATTTGAGCCAGACAGGGATGTTTTTAAATAAAAAAATTATAAGGTCATGAGGATGAAATATTAATGTAGGAAGTCTTTTTAGTCTTAAATTTGTGTTTCAGTAGACTCAGGGGAATCAGCCATTTTTAGCCTCAAGAACATTGAAATTTATAGTGGTGTTGATGAGGTTGCAGGGACATCCCAAGGCTGTATGAAGGGTCTGAACCTAGGTGCCCACCTGGAACAGTGGAGCTTGACATCACCATGAGTTTCCCCTGACAGGACAGCAGGAACCCTTCTGGTCCACATCTGGACAACTTCCTTCCTGCCTGGTGCAGCTCCAGACAGAGGGAAGCCCTCAACCTAGGGAGGTGGAAAAAGGGCACCACAGAGGAGTTGGTGCTGCCTAAGCTGCTTCCTCATCTCAGAGAAGACAGCCTCACAGTTCTCTTTCTCTGAGCCTCAGGGGCATAGGTATCTCTGAACTGACTTCCCTGAAAGGACCCTCCCTTAGACATCGGTGCCCACTGGACCCCTGGAATATTTGAAGGGGAGGGGTCTAAGTCCCAAATACTAACATCCCAAAGCCTGAACACGGTTAGGAGTACCGAGACTGTTTCCAACGCTGCTTCCTTAAATAATTAACAACAACAACAACAACAACAACAACAACAACACTGTTGCTTGTTTTAGAACTGAAATGGGCGGTGTACTGTTGGGGCTGGATGCTAAGGCTTTTAAAGATTTGATCCAAGGCCCCCCAAAAAGGAGAGCGCCATGACAAAATTGTGAAAGGAAAAGCTAGTTGAAGGAAGCTTTAAATGTAAAAGCGTAGATCGGATTATACTGTCTGACCTTCAGCTTGGTGCCTCCCTTAAGTGACCACTTCCAAACACTCTCACCAGTGGAGACAATGCCCTCTCTCTACCAGAGGACTGCTGCAGGTAGACAGAGGCCAGGAGGCTGGGAGCTGTTCGCGCCCCGGTGCTGACTCTCCTCCAGTCTCTTGCTTTCCCGCCTGCCGCAGACGGAGGCCGCTTGTGACGGCCCCAGGGAGCGTGGCACCACGAGAGGCCCTTCCTGATACCCGGCTGGAATTCTGGGCGGAATTCTCCTGCGGTTTTTGTAGAATTTCACTGGAATCCTCTCAAAATTTCATTCTAGAATTCTTATGGGATCATATATCTAAAGTGAGGTTAAGAAGTGGACCCTTCGACCTAGCATTCACCTCTGTCAGTGGTCTAAGGGGATTTAATAAACCTCTGAGTCACCCCTATTCTTGGGAGAAAGGATTTGACCCACCTTCTCCCCCCCCCCACTTCCATGATGTATGAAGCTAGGCGCAACTCCCAGACTCAAATCTGGAGTCTGGTCTGCTCATGGCATGGGACAGGCCTGGCAGGGACAACTAGAGAGAAAAAGAACTCGGCACCCATCCCGAGGCCTGAGTCTTATCCTGCCCTGGAAACAAGGTTAATTGGGCTTCTCTCCCACTCATCCTGTTTCCCAGAAGCTGTTCTGAAGTCCCAGGCTGGGTGGCATCCAGGTGGCTTGGGGCCGGAAGCAAAAGACCCCTCCACGTGGCTTCCCTGGCCAGACCAGACTCCTACACTTCACTCTTCCGGCTACTCCACGCGGCACGATTAGGTTTTGAAAGGTGGATTCCAGTTCCTTTCAAAAGATGTTGATGACTATCGAGACACAGCACCTGTGGTCACCTCAAGGCAGGCGGAGGTGCCCCGGCCCCTTTTGGGGCTGGGATCCCCAATGCCTCTGCCTCTGCCTCCAGTGAATTCCAGCGACTACGTGAGCTACCCCTTCCCCAATTCCTGACCCTTCCCTCATACTGGCTGCACTCTAGCTGTGCTCTATCCTCCCATCACCCCCCTTCCCAACACTCAACTTCCCCGGTGAGATGGCCAGATGAGCAGGAGAAGAAGATACGGGAGGACATGCAGCCCCAAACTCCCCCTCGCAGGTCGTTTTCTCTAGCTGGCTCTCCCGCTTGCACGCACACACACCGAGAAGCTCCAGGAACAGAAGGAGGTGTGTAGGGTGGGGAGAGGGAAAAAGCTAAAAGGGGCCAGAGCAGTGGTAGGGAGGGGGCAAGGGGAGAAGTCCTAGAGAGGACGCCCTCCCTGTCCTAGTTTGAGCAGCGGGATCTCCAAGCACGCACTAGCAGAGGCTCAGCTCAACCCCTGGGCTGTGGAAACCTGAAAACTGCAGCCGGGATCAATCAGGAGGGCATCTTCCCCTTGATTTTCCCACCCCCATCTGAAGTCAAGCATTTGGAAATGGCAGGGAAACAGAGATGTTTCTGAGTCCAGGCCATTTGTCCATCAGGGGGAAAGGGAGAAAAAGCCTTGTGCTCTTCTCCTCTCTGTTTAACCAGCCACAATCAACCGGGAGTCCCTGATGCCCAGTGAACCCCCAGCTCTGATTTCATCACCTCGTAGGACAACACAATAAACCACTGAGTACGGTCCAGGGAAACTAAACCCCAAGGGAGTCAGCAACAGGGAAGCCCTGGCACTCCCTGAACTCCATCGGGCTGTGTTTGCTTCCCTCTCTTTCTGTTTTATGGGAAAGTTCACAAGCCTGACGATGCAAGAATTGCCCATAGAGGTCAGAGATTTCATTCTCTCTTGGATGACCTTGGCTTTCTTCTCTTCCCCAGAATCTTAAACCTGAAGTTGTCTGCTCCTTGGAGGAGAAATCTGAATTTGAGGGGACATTGAGACTGAGGGATAATTCTAGATTCCACAGTTTAGTTCTCAAGGAAGGTGGGAAGAAAGGGACAGTGTGGGCCAGGCCTGACCAGGCTTGGCCTTCGCCTCCACTCCCAGGCTCCTCATGTCACAACAGAGGTTAGATCAGGACTCCACACTTGACCTGCTCTTATGTGCTCAAAGGAGAAAGTTTCTTCTTGCGAGATGTGGAAGGGGGCAGGTGGGCCTCGGCAGTCACAACAGGCTTCCCAGCTCACAGCCCGAAGATGTCGTCACTTTTCTTTCTCTAAGGCTGGGGCATGAAGGCACCGACCACAGACCCAGAGGGGAGGTAAGTAAGGACCTGGACTTTGAGAAATCTGAAAAGCCTCTTCCTCTCCTAAATCCTGAATTAGCCTCTTGCCTTTCTGTCCTGCATCTTTAAAAATTCTGGACAGTTTTCCTTGATGAGAAGTGGTAAGAAAGGGCACAGCCACCTCAGAAGGACTGGTCTGCTCTCTGAAACTTTCTCTATCTTAAAGCCCTGGGATGGAAGCAGCCTGCCCGGGGAGTGCCAGCAAGAGAGGACTGAGAGGAAGGCTGGGCTCACGGGCAGAAAGGTAACCAGTTTCTCAGGGGGAGATGCCAGGGACTGGCAGGGACTGGGCGGTGGGCGGGGGGGGGGGGGGTTAGCCCCCTGGTGTGAGGAGAAGCTGGGCGCTCAGAGAGGAAAAGACAAGGGAACCCCTAGACACTGGCTGTGCCAAGAAAGCTGGGGCACCGCCTTGGGTGGAGATGCTGCCCAGATGTGCACCAGGGTGTGGCTCTAACACGCCTTCCTGTTAGAGTGCAGGAGGGCAGTGCCGACTCCCCAGACACACTGGGGCTGCAGGGCTCCATACCCTGAGTGTGTGCCTGGTGTTCGGTTATTCAAACCTTTTTCTTAGCTTCTCTCCACCTCCGTATTCCTCTCATTCCTCTTTTTGGAATTAATTGAATTAGGAACGGGTCTTTCCGGGGCGCTTCCGCCTCCCGCCCGAGGCTGCGCTGGCCAGGAGGCCGAGGCTGCCAGGTCATGTCCCGCCGGGGCGAAGGAGCCCCCAAACCCCTTTGGGGACCCGCGTGCCAGTTCCTACCCTCAGCCAAGTCTTCGCCAAGGGCACAGCTGGGCGGGGTCTGGGCAGTCCGCCCGGCTTGGGACATCTGTTCTCGCCAGAGTCGCATTAAAGGCAAGAGGTGGGGGTGGGGTTGGGGGGCTCAGAACCAACCTCTCAATCCCAAGCCGATGCCTGCTTTCTCGACCGCAGGCGGAGGCAGTGGGGGACACCTGACTCGCAGAGTTTTCTCTTTTCCCTAGGGAAAAGCGAGAGAATTGGTATGGGGGAAGTGGGGCTTTCCTTCTTGCCTTCCTCTCTCCTGCTCGCCGAACAGATGCCACATCGGGCCTCACTCCTGGAGGGCAAAAGGGTACTCCCGCCCTGCGGGAGCTGCGCGGGAGCCTCGGGAGGCTCGGGCGCCCGGGATACCTCGGAGGCTTCGGGCCGGCCGGAAGCGGTACGGATCCCGCTTGCAGCGAACTCCCAACTCGCGCTCGGCTGGGCTCCGAGGCCGAGGCAGGGGCGCCGCGCACGGGAAGGGTTAAACACAACTCAATTAAAACTTCGAAAACATTTGGATTTATATTGGGGGAGGGCGGTGCCTTGAAAAAACAAACAAACAAACAAACCTGAGAAGGACCACAGAGCCCTTAAGCGAAACCAAACCAAAACCCTTAACTACTGATCATTTTGTAGAAAAAGAAAAATCCCTCAGACACTTCTCCCTTGGTGCCACCACGGAAAAGCTCCCGCCTGGCCAAGCCCGGCGCCTGGACACCCCTTCACCACCCCAGTGCCCTGGCGCTGAGCCCAGGTCGCCCCCTGCCCACCCTTCGCTCCCGTGTTGGTGCCAGTCTGTGCCACTCAGCCGGTGCCCGGTGCCCGGTGCCAGGCGCGGGGGGAAGGCGGGGAGGAGCCGAGGCTCCAGCTTAAATTCCATGGCATCTGTTCATTATTATACAGTGAGGATTTTTATATGGACAGCTAAATTAAAGACAGATTTTTGCCAGAATTGCAGATCCCATAAAAATGATGACACAGGATGGGGGCTTTTTCTTTAAAAAAAAAAAAAAAGAAGAAGAAGAAGAAGAAAAAGAAAGAAAGAAAGAAAGAAAGATTTAAAAAACCACAACCCAAATCCCTCTGTGCCCCTCTCCTCTGATGTCAGTGGGTTTCTCTGGCCCCTTTGCCTTCCCCTTCTTCCAGAAGTACGGGCTGCCCAGGGAGAACCAAACCCCAGCGGCTCTTCATGCCCAGCCTGCTCACAGATGCCCAGTGACCAACCAGCTCTCTCCCACAGCTGCTGGGGCGGGCAGAGGCAGAATGGCCAGGTCAGGTATGGAGGGTCAGGATGGGAACTGGAGCTGAAAGGGAGTGCCAGAAAGGGGCAGGAGTCAGGGGGCTTGACCTTTCTGCATTCCTAATTCAAAGGGCAGGCTGAGTTTTTGGCTGGTTGCCAAGACAGGGGGTGGAGTGGGGGCGGCTGGTGAGGACCAGGCATGCGGGGCCCTTCATTCCAGTACATGGGACTGCACCCACTCCCCCCACTTCAGTGATACAATAATTGAGCACTGGGCACAATTTACCCAGGAGCGAGAGTTCTGGAATTTCTAATTTCAGAGATTCTAGAATGCTGGAACCTGCACCAGGTTGGTGCTTTCCTAGAACTTGCAGGGATTCGGGAATTCTGGGTCCTATGCAAGGAAGCAGATATCCCAGACTTCTGTGGTGCTGGGTGCAATGACTCAAATGTGAAGTTCAGGGATGATTTGCGGGGCCCTGGGGGAGCCTGGAAAAGTGTGGGCATGCAACCCCGGAGGATTGAAAAAGTGAGGGCCACACTCAGGAGTTCAGATGTGTCCCCCCAAATTTGTGGGGGGTCTTTCTTATTTTTCTTTCATTAATTTTTTTTTCAGAGAAGAAAAATAAATATCTGTGGAGTTCTGTGTCCTCCAGACAATCGCTCTGTCTGTCTGTAACTCTGTCTGTGAGGCTGTCTGCTCATCTCCCTCAGATTCGGAGCTGACAGAATTCATATCAGAAGAGCGAACGCAGGGACATCTGTGTGCGGAATGACTGTGCCTACTCGAACCTGCCAATCGCTCCTGGCACGAGCTGGGTAACAAATGCCTGTTACCTCGGAATGCTGGCGGGTGGGGGGAGGGTGGGGGAGGGTGCCTGGCACCACCCCCGGCTGCCAAACCCTGCCAAGGCCCCCTCCTGCCCTCAGCGGGTCCCGCCCCCCTCCCCGAGTTGGGGGTCCACGGAATTGGATTGTTCCTTAATTAGCAGTGATTAGAAAATTTGGGTGTCTCTCAAACCCGGGCCAACCCGGGTATCCTTGGCCTCCCTAATCTCGATCCCCACTCCCCTCCAGCCCTCCCTCTATGTTTTCCGGATTAACTCTGGGTTTCCACAGAGGGCAGGCAGGCGGCCAGTTGGGGGTGGGGTGGCTCACGGAATGCAGGGAAGGGGGTCTCTGGAGGGAAGAATTCCGCCGAAGTTGCCAGGAGGAGTTTCTGTCGCGAAGTGTAAGGCTCTGTGTGGAGGGTTTGCATAGACGCGGTTGGCGGGACGGGTTGTGAAGTGGGGCACAGATCGAGAGGGACGGAGAGACCGGAGATCGCGGAAGGAGAGACAGGGCTGAGGAGATGCGGAAATGGGAAGGAACGAGAAAAGAAGGCAAGAGGCGGGGGCAGCGCCGACCCGGTTCTCTTCGCTCCAGGAGCCTCAGGGATTCGGCCCAGCCGGTTGCTGCGACCCCACGGGCATTCCCCGCCTCTGGGCCAGGGCCTCCGGCCGTGCTCCCCGATCCATCAGCCGGTTCTGCTCTCGGAGGTGGGGGAGGGGAGGGCGCTACGCCACAGCCAGTGCCAGCTGGGGGTGGGGGTAGTTATTGCGAGGAGGGGCGGAGAGCACATCTAAAATTCCGAGACATCTGTTCACCCAGGGAGGAGACACTGGGCGCAAGAAGGCTGGGCGCCCCTACCCCACCCGCTTTGCCCGCCATTCCAGGGGCGGGACTCCCCCACTCCCCATGCCCCTACCCCCAGCCACCAACGCTGGCCTGCAGAAGAGGGTGCCAAGCACGGGATTGATCGGTTGGGGGGAGTGGAATTCAGGAGCTGCTGTGTTACTGGTGGGTCCTCAGAAGGGGAGAATCAGGGCTCAGGGGAGGGCTGAAAGGGAGGGTGTGGAGGGATGTCTGTCAGAATAGATCTCCCCAGAGCATCCACAAACAATCCCCCCTCCCACACACACATATACACATACACATAGACTTGGCCATCATACACACTCAGATATAAATCCTCCCATTCCTGGGAACACACATTAACTGTCCCCCTTCTCACTTGATCACTTATTCATTCAAGCAATCTTACTGGATGCTTGGTTTCTGCTGGCCTTGGGCTAGATATTGGGGAGATACCTTCCTATGCATCAGGAGCAGTGAGCACATTCAGATACCCAAGTGCGCAAGCACACACACTGCCCTCACATTCACACAGACTCTATTCTTAATGGGAAGGGGGGAGAGGGAGTTCCAGTAACAACACCACCCCCCTCTGTCTGTAGGCATTTTTCCAGGGGAACACAGGGCAAGGTCTAGGAGCCCCAACAGGGGGTTCTGGACCCATTGCCAGCCACTCATCACCTTCTTACGTACTCCCTGTTGGCGGGAGACCCTGCCCCCAGACTTTGCCTGAACAGGCTCCAATCTCACTTCCCACCAAGCCTTGATGACCACCTCTCTTTTTTCCATGCCCTGGCCTGGCACCTGCCCTTCCATGAGGGCTGCCCTAGCTGGGCCGACAGAGGCCAGGCCTCTCAGCTGGGAAATGTCCATGTGGTTGCTACTTAAAAACTGATTTATGAGGCCGTGGCGGCTGCGGAGGCTTGGCCTGCGGTCCTGGTAGTAATCAAGGGCATATGCCCATCTCGCCTGGCACTGCCCAGCTTGTGAGCCCAGCCCTGGCCTCTGCTCTCCTGCTGGGAAGAGAGAAGCATAAAGGGTACCAAGTCCCTTTCTCTACAAACTCTCTCCTCCTCCACTCCCTTCCTTTTCCTCCTCCTCCTCTTCTTCCCTTTCCTCTCTCCCTCCTCCCTTCATTCCTCCTCCTTCCCTCCCTCCCTTTCTCTTCCTTCTCTCCCAAGTGGCACGGACCAGCCTGTGTGCCGGGCTGGCGCTCACAGCTGCAGCCCATCTGCTATGATTGAATGGTGACAGTGATGAGACAGGAGCTGGGGGGAATGGGAAGACATGGGGCTGCCCTGCCACCCCTCACCCCTCCTTGTGCCAGTCCCCACATGCTTCCTTGACCTCCAGAATGAGATCATCTATTTTGCCTGTGCAGGGTGGAGAAATCCCACCCCTCTAAGTGAGGGAATTTCTTTCCTCTTACCTGGATTCCTCAGAAGAAAGGAGCAGAAGGGTAGGTAAAAATGCAGGGGGGGGGGTGTTGGGGTTGGAAGAACAATCTGGAAGAAATGACCCACATGTTCACACCTGTACAAGCTTGAGTTGTTTGGGGGCACCAGCCCTAAATAGTGAAGTGCTGAGGCTCCAGTCTGGGCAGGGAGGCACTGATGTAGGTCCAGGATCCAGCTTTTTCAGGAATCCAGGAAAACATCCTTGACAATCCTTGGTGGGTACCCTGTTCCCTAGACCCTCTCACTTTACCATGGGGTTCTCCCTCCATGCCCCAGAAAATCTGCTGGCTCTCTCTGTCTTCAGGAGCAAATTTGAAGGGCTGGAAAGTCACCACTCTCCATGATGCCCAAAAGAAGACTTATAGGTTAGACCTAAGGCTTTGGCAGGAAAGTCTAATTAAACACGAAGAAAAATCTCCCTACTGATTCCGGTGCAAGACCAAGATCTAACAACAATGGGAACTAACATATATGTGGAGCTTATTATGTATCTATAACTGACTTAAAATAAGCATTTTACACAAGCTAATAATTATCTCATTCACGCCGTGAGGTTGAGACTGTCATCATACCTATACTACAGACAAGGACACTGAGGCACATATGCCTAGCTTGTATCCTAACCCTGGCTTCTCTCTTGGTAGGAAAAAAAGGAGAATAATTAGGAGGTCAAAAAAACTTTAGGAACACTATCCTTTCTTTTTCACTCACTTCTCTCTTGCCTCTTTTCTCCCTCTGCCTGCTTCTCTCCCTCAGTCAACTCAGTACCCTCTCTCCAGTTGATGCCCATACATGTGGCTCCCTCTTCCTGCCACTGCTTATATGCAAATAGGTGGAAACACCCCCAAGAAGGCACTCACTGTCCCTATCTCGCACTTGAGGAAACCCACACACAGACTTAACTGCTTTTGATCCTATCTTCTGTGATAGGGCAGTTGTTGCTCACATCTGTAGTCCTGGCCCATGGGGTCTCCCAGCCCAAAGCTCTAGATGGAGGATATCATTGTGAACAGCTGCAGGACCAGCCTGGACTTCCAGTCTAATCTGGGCCCCCAGGAAGCAATTTGCTCCACCTGGCATACTTCTGCCCTTTCCCTGGACACTGGAGTATGTCTGGGTGACTCATGCCCTCTCTCATTTCTGCCATCTGCACCTCCATCCTCTTTTCCTTTCTCCAATCTCTTTCCTCTTCCCTTTCCTCTTTCATCCTTTCATCCATCTTCACACATCCTTTCTCCCTCTTTTCCTCCTTTTTTCCTTTCTCATCTTTCTTTTATTCCCTCTTGCCTAGTTTTTATATGATAAACCCTTTGGTCTTTGAAAAGGACATTGGGCATTCCTCATATTCCATAAATTTCACAACTAAGGGGCTGCTGGTAGGAGAGCATCCCTACCAGGCAATCCCACCAGAGAGAAGTTTTTATGTCAAGAGAGGGAGATAGGAACCCATAATCCAATCTGTGGATAAGCATTAAGCAGTCACTAAATCCCTACAATCCTCAGAACAAATCCAGATCAACATTGCTGTCCACTTGCCCAACACAAATTGGGATAAGAAATCAGGTGGGGAGGGGTGCCTGGGTGGCTCAGTTGGTTAAGCGGCTAACTCTTGCTTTTGGCTCAGGTGATGATTTCATGGTCATGGGATCGAGCCCCATGCTGGGCTCCTTGCTGGGCATTGAGCCTGCTTAAGATTCTCTCTCCCTCTCCCTCTACCCCTTCCCTGCTCGCTCTTGCTCTCTCTCTCAAAAAAAAGAAGGAAGGAAGGAAGGAAGGAAGGAAGGAAGGAAGGAAGGAAGGGAGGAAGGAAGGAAGAGAGGGAGGAAGGAAGGGAGAGAGAAAGAAAAAAGAAAAGAAAAGAAAGAGAGAAAGAAAGAAAACAAACAAATGAACAAATAGAGATCAGGTAGGGAGCTTTTTTCAGGGTTATGATAGAACTTTTTTAGTGTCTGTCTCCTTCCCCTACAATTTTAAGGTCTTCCAGAGCAAGAAGGCACCTGGAAAGGGACACTTGGAGGCCACAGAAACCACACATCCAGGGTCCCCCACCTGCTATGGTATTCTTACCAAAATCTTCCATAATTGGCCCTGAATGGCATCGAAGGCTTAGTCCTTAGACCCTAAGTCTGCACTTCGGCAGGGATAGGGTATGAGGTCACCTTTCATCCTCACCTGCTTCTCCTAGTCCCGGTGTTTGGGCACCCCCCGCCCCCGCCTTGGCTCCTACGGTATCCTTTAGATTCTCTCTCTCCTTTATCTGTGAGTTTCTCCCTCTCATCTCCTCTCTCTCCTCCATTCCTTCTGTCTTCTATCGCCCATCTTGGGGCTCCTCTGATCTCTTCTTCCCTGTCTTGTCCTTCGGTAAGGAGAAAGATCTGGTTTCAGCACCACGGACAGAGACAGCGGGTGCGTTGCCTAACTGGCTAGGCCGGTACCTAGAGTTTACTCAGGCCGAGATCTGTGCAAGTGGTGAGTGCCCACGAGTTTCTTTGGGTGTGTGTGAATGTGCGTGTGTGAGTGTGTATGCGAATGTGCTTGAGTCTGTGTGAACGCCTGTGCCTCTATGGGGCACACGCGTGTGGGCGTCTCTGGGTGCATCTGTGTGTTTGTATCTGTCTGTGCCGTGTCCCCGCCTGCTCCCCGCGTCCCTGGCTGAGAAAGGGGACGGGATGGGGACGCTCCGTTCTGGAGGTGGGGGAGGCAGCGGGTGGCTTAGTATCCCAGCCGGGCCTGGGGGCGTCATCCTTGCCCAGACGCGCGCCAGGCACCATGTGGCATGTGTGCCAGCCGGCACAGGCTGAGGGCATTCTGCCCAGCATGAGGGGAGGTGGGGAAGATGCAGGGAGCTAGGGACAGACAAGAAGAGTGGGGAGCTGAGCTCAGAACTCAACTCTGGGGCCAGGCCCTTTCTATCCTGTGTGAACTCCACCCACAGGTACACACATGAAAAAAGGTACAAGTTACTTGCCATTGTGAGGGCCTAGACAAACAGATAACTCACATCACACACACATTTCCTGAGGAAAATGCACAGAAGGCAGGCGTGTTCTGGCTTGCACACATGTGTGCAAATCACCAGGTTCTTTGCACACAAGTTCCTGTACAAATGCACACACACACACATACAAACAACTAAGCCATTCTCAGAGGATGGGGCATATAAGAAGCATCTCTCTGTGTCACAGAGCAGGATCTCTCATTATGTGGGTGGGCACCCCCCTCCTATGATACCAGGCAACCCCTCTAAGGATCTTGTAGCTCCTATGACAACTCTGCCCTCCCCAACAAATGGGCAGACTTGCCCAGACCTGAGGGTGTCATCAGAGGTGCCTGCTCTCTGCACTCAGGGAAGGACATCTCTGTGCTTCATCTAGGAAAGAATGAGTGAGGGGGAAAAGGCATCCAAATATCTCCTGCCTTTCATCAGCCAGGCAGTTCTCATGCCCCCAGAGAGTCTGGTGTACTGGAGACAATCCTAGATTTCTCATCCCATTCTCAATACTAACTGGGCAGGTTATTTCTCAGTGAGATTTTTTTTTTTTTATTCGAGAGAGAGAGAGAGCAGGGGAGGGGGGTAGAGGAGAGAGAGAGAATCTTAAGCAGGCTTTGCATTCAGTGCAGTGCCCAGTGTGGGACTCAGTCCCACAACCCTGGGCTCATGACCTGAGCCAAAATCAAGAATTGGATGCTCAATTGACTGAGCCACCTAGGCACCTCTCTCAGTGAGATTTAAATATAATTCATGTAAAGAGTTTAGCTCATTAACTGGTCACTATTATTACCATTATATTAACAGTATGGAAAGAGTGGTTAGCAGGTTTGGATGAAATAATGTAGCCGAAGCTTACAGCACAGTGTCTAACCATAGTGGATTCTCAATGAGCACAAGTACAGTATGAATTTAGTGGTAGAATTTCAGGAACTTAGGCAGTTAAAGGGAGCTGAGACAGAATTCTCCCTCCAAATGAAAGAAGCATGCACTCCCAAGTGCAACAGGAAGAATGGAAGTTAGACACAGACACACAAAAAAGCTGAAGGATGAGGTGGGAAGCAATAGAATCAGGTGGGGAGAGGGGACCCCCTTGGGGTGAAGCATCCAGACCTCCATCCTTCAGGGCCATGCAAGTCCTTAGAGTGTCTCTATTCCAAATCTGAAGCCTTTATCCACATGTCTTCCCACTTATTTCTTCTCTGGGCTTCATTTCTGTAAACAGCAGCATCCAATTAGTTGCTCAAGCCAAAAACCTAGAGTCATCGTTGAATTCTTCCTACCTCTCATTCTCCATATAGACTCTCACCAAGAACCACTGATCCTTGCTCCGATATGTACCCAAGTCCAGGCTCTTCTCTCCTTCCTTGGTGCTTTCCTCTAAGCTAGATCACATCACCTCTCATCTGGGTCTCTGCTCTGACCTCCCACCTTGCCCTACTCTGTTCCATTCTCTCGCAGCAACTAGGGTAATCTTTTTAAATTGTAAGCAGGGCCTTTCACTCTCTGGATTAAAATTTTCCAGCAGCTTCCTCAGCACATAGAATAAAACCCAAACTCTATCAGCTGGATTGGGTCCCTCCCTCCCTCCCTCCCCAGAGTCATCTGCCTCTGCCTCTCCCTCTCCATGCCTCATCCTCACTGGCCTTTCTTTCCACTCTGCACACACTAAGATAACCTCCCCACCCTAGGAACTGGATGGCTTTCTTGGCCCAACCAATCATCTTACCTTTCTCCCACTCTTCTTGGCTGGCTCCTTTTCATGCTTCAAGTCTGTTTGTCCACCCCCACCCTGAGAAACCTTTCGGATGCTTTTATCCAAAGCAGGTCCTTGGTTATTCTCTAGTACAACATTCTATTATTTCCTTTGCAGCATTTTAACTGTTGCCTTACTTTTTTTTTTTTTTTGTCTGCCTGTCCTGTTGGTCTGTAAGTTCTCTGAGAGCAGGGACCATAGCATTTGTTCTGTCCCCATGGTAAACTCTGAGCCCAGCATGAAATAGGTACTTAGTGTGTTTGAATGGCAGAATTGATGAATGCTTTGATATCTTGAGGGGTGGGGGTGGGTTGAGCAGGTCCTGTAGCCTGGGCTCCAACCTGCCCCATTAGGGGTCTGTCTCATCTCTCTTCCTCTCAGGAACCGGTCTGCTGGCAGCCTCCTAATTATATTTTACTTCACTATAAATCTTTTCGTTAAATATAATTGAAAAATACACCTTTTGAATCATCGCATTAACCTGGCATCCACTCTGAGACGGTAATTAAAAGCTTCCTAGAATGTCTCACCAGCTTGCGGAGAACTGACTTAGAGATCATCCTCTGTCAACCCCGAATGAGTATGCACTAGCCTCCCTGTCCCTAGAGAAGGTAGAGGCCCTAAGTTCAGGCTTGGGGGGTGGTGAGTATGTTCCCCCTCTTCTCTCTCGATTGCAGGATTCAGACAGCTGGGAGCAATGCCCAGACTCCTGACCAGCATTCCTCTGGGGCCTCAGGTCTGCTATCCTCCCCGTCCTCATTCTCTCCTCAGCTCCAGGCTCGGAGCTGTCCCAGGTGGAAGGTCAGGAAGGAAGGGGAAAAAGAAGGAACAAATGCTCTCCCAGCACCTAAATGAGTTGGATCTGTCCCAATAAGTCTTTGTAGCTCCCAGAAGGCAGGCTGTGGCATTGATGCTGGGAGAGGTTCTGCAATGTGGTAGGGTTAGAATTCAAAGTCAAAGCCAGGATCTGCGAATCTAACAAATAACATTGCCTCCTTTCAGAGTCCCAGTGTGGCCATTGGTGACTGGTGTCCTCAGGCCAGCCCCTCTCCCTTTCCAGGCCTCTGGTTCCTTAAACTCCAGGCCAGAGAGTTTAAGGATGAATTCTGGATTCATCTTTGACAATGCTCTTTTACACCTCATATCTGATTCAGAAGCAAATCTGTCTGCTCTGCCTTCAAAATAAATCCAGAATCTGACCACTTCTCATCATGCCACTGCTACCACCCTGGTCCAAGCGGCAGCCCCCTCTCTCTTGGATGACCACAGTTTCTGCCTTTGGTACCTTCAGTCTATTTTTGGTGAAGCAGGCAGAGTGATTTTATTTATTTATTTATTTATTTATTTATTTATTTAGTTAGTTAGTTAGTTAGTTAGTTAGTTAGTTTAGTAGACTCCATGCCTAATGTGGGGCTCAAACTCACGACCCTGAGATCAAGAGCCACATGCTCTACCAACTGAGGCAGCCAGGCAGCCCATTTTTTTTTTTTAAATAACAGCTTTGCTAAGCTATAATTCACTCATTTAAAGTGTACAATTCAGGGCGCCTGGGTGGCTCAGTCAGTTGGGTATCCAACTCTTGATTTCGGCTCAGGTCATGATCCCATGTTTTGTGAGTTCGAGCCTCACATCAGGCTCTGTACTGATAGTGCAGGAGCCTGCTTAGGATTCTCTCTCTCCTTCCCTCTCTGCCCCTCCCTTACTCACACTCATGTGCTCTCTCTCAAATAAGTAAATAAACTGTAAAAATAAATAAAGTGTACAATTCAGTGGTTTCTTAGTATATTCATGGGGTGGTGACCATCACCACAATCAATTTTGAACATTTCATCACCCCATTTAACAGTCACTCCCCATTCCTCTCAACCCCCACAGCCCTCGGCAACCAAAAATAAAACATTACCTTCTCTAAGAAGCTTTTCCTGACTACCCCATCAAAAACTGCACCTCCTTTCCCTCTCCTTCCTTGCTTTATTTTTCTCTTTAATACATATCACCATCTAACATGCTATGTATGTCACACATTTATTATGTTCCCTTGTATTTTCCCCTTCTATTTGTGTGTATTCACACACAATCCCGCTGTGGGTAGAAGCTTTTTTTTTTAATAGTAGACTCCCAGCACCTAGGACAGGACCAGGTACATAATAGGTGCTCAAGAAACAAATGTGGTATGAATGAACTCAATAATATAGGTATTGAGATCAAAGATCTCAAAAGTTGCATTCATGCTCTAGGGGCAGGCAATGAAGACTTATCCTGGGGTTCAGCTCTTGGGTGCATGAATTTATTTCTCTCTTCTTTTTTCTCTTTTGGTCTTCTTTTCTTTCCTGCCCTAGACACAATGTTCCATTCACCTCCACCCCCTGGGCAATCCCTAACACCAACTCTCTTGGTGTTGTCCAGGGGACTTATTCCTCCTCCTTCTCTCCTTTTGCCCTTACCACCCCCTGACTCTTCCCCATTCTTCATTTTCAGATTCAATCCTGGAGAACATTAAATGAATGGTCTCTGGAAAGCTATTGGAAGAATAATCAGTCTCACTGAGTCCCCCAAGAATGGTGGCATTCATTTACTGTGCCCATGACTTGGGCCAAGCCTTGAGTTGAGTGCTTTTGACTAGCACCGTAAGATAGAACTTTCCGCAATGATAGAAATGTCCTGTTTCTGTTCTGTTCAATATGGTAGTCACTAGCCAATATAAGGTTATTAGGCATTTGAAATGTGACTGAGGAAATAAATTTTAAATTTTATTAAATTTTAATGAATTTAAATTTAAATAGCTATATGTGGCTAGTGGCTTCCAATTGGGCAATGCAGATTTACACACATTATATAATCTTTATGATAATCTTGGAGAGTAGATATTATTATCCCCATTTTACAGATGAAGAGGAGTGGCTAATCATGATGAGAACCCACATTTCTTGGTTTCTAGACCCTTCTAAGGAGCTGTTTCAGGGCTTGGCGTAGGAGTTATATGTATGAGAAAGGCATGGAAAGACAGTCATTCATTTTTTTCACTCAGTGAGACTTCATTGAACTTCATCTGCTAAAGACTGGGGATATATCCACAAATCTCTTACCGCATAACCTTCTGGGACACATTTTTATTCCCATTTGACAGATGAGAAAATTGTGACTCAGCCAGATTCAGCAACTACCAGATTTCCCTGCTCCCTTCTTCTTCCCTCACCTTTACTCTCTCACCCCTACTCCCTTCCCCCGGCCCCAGTCTATTCTCCCTATTGGAGCAACTGTGATCCTTTGAAACATTTGCCTGATCATGTTTTCCCTCACTGGAGATTTGGCCAGGTTCCCCATTTTATTCCCAGAGAAAACCAAAGGCCTATGGGACCCCATGCATTCTGTGCCTCTCCCATTCCCACTCAGAACCTACCTGCTTCTCCTTTCCCCGGATCCCTCCAGTCCACTGGCCCCCTTGGGCCCTTCAGGCCCTGGCTTGCCTGTTTGCTGGCTGCTCCCTGATATCCACACTGCCAATTTCTTCATCCCCTGAAGGTCTTAGTTCAAATGCTGCTCTTCCAAATGAGGTCTACCCTAACCTTCAGCCTAAAATGGCAACCTCCACCCCCCCCAACCTAGACTTGTCATGAACTTTTCCCCCTAACGCTTACCACCTACTAACATAATTTACTGATGTAAACGATGCCTATCTCCCAGCTAGAACATACATTTCTTGAAGGCAAGGATTTTTGTTTGAAATATTCTAGGGCCTCAAATAGTGCCTGGCAAATGGTAGGTTATCAGTGAAAATGTGTCAAATAAATGAACAAGCCTACTCTAGGTATTCCTGCTTTTGCAGCAGGAAGGCTCAGATTTTAACTTGAGCTCCTTTGCTTCTAAAGCCAGAATTCTTTCCCTCAAAGTCATTTTTTAACTAAGAATTCTCTCCAGTCCCCTCCCCAGGTTCTCTCCCTTAAGGGTGGCCCTGGGGTCACACAATTTCTAGCCTAGGTAGGGATATGAATTCCTTTATATACTCTTGGCTACAATGCCCAGGAATTGAACTAATTTTACCAAAACTCAGAGATCTCCTTTCTTCAAGGCAGGAGGCCTGGGTCTGTTTTTCTGGCTGTGGCCCCAGCAGGTATCCCCCTCACCCCAACCCCAGACTCTGCTATTCCTTCCCCTCTCTGCTGAGGAGCCTAGACTTTTCCTTCTTTCAGTGGGGTAACTTGGGAATGTAGCCACTCCCACCACACCTCTGGATATGCAGTAACACAAAGGCAAGTAGGCATCATTTCCCCCCATCCGTTGACTTCTTACCCCATGAGGAAAGTGACAAGATATTTCCTCAAGGCATGGTGCATGGGCAGGACCTCTTCCTTGGAACAGGCAACTGGGATTGTTTGTGAGTCCATTAGGAGAATGGGAGTTAGATAACAGGAAGGCCTTCCTAAAGTTTGGAAATGAAACAAAGGTCTCTACTTATGGGCTAAGATAATGAAGTGCATTCATCTTTCTCTAACCCTGTCCTGTACCTCTTCAGTAACAGGTAAAAATGACTGCAGACTGTCCCCTCAGAGCTCATTCCTCCCCAGTGTCTCTTCTCCTTCATTCTTCCTTGTCCCCTTTCCACCTCCCTTAGCTCAAAGCCACTTGCTGGGGCCCAAATGGAGAGACAGCTCCAAATGTGCCCCAGGGAATATTAAGCCATGTCCAGAGGGAAGAGCTGGTGTCTGATGTGCAGCCCAACCACCTTCTGGCAGTGAGGTTTGAGGGGATACCAGAGTCCAGTACCAGCTCTGCTGGATCACCACTGTGTGGTCCAGAAAAATCAGTCAACCTCTCTGAGCCTTAGCTTTCTCATCTGTAAAATAGGACTAACAAGATCTGCTCTACAGCATTGTGTGATTAGGAGATGGCTCACGGGAAGTTCCCGGCACAGGATAGGCACTTAATAGTTGGTACTGTTATGACTAATATTACTTGGGCTCCAGGATGCCCTCTCTTCCATCCCCATGGATGAGGGAGGGCCTTTTCCTCCATCATTCTCTATTCCTCCAGTTCAGATGAAAGTTCCAGATGGAGCCTCCAATCACACTCTGCTCTAATTGAACCTCTACACTCTGCTAGAATTCTTTTCCTAAAACTAACTTCCTGGAAGTTCCCCACCAGCTACCAGGACACAGCAAGCACAGTGATTAAGAGTTTGGGTTCTGGGGTCAAACCTGGGTTTGATACTCAATTCTATCACTTCCTAGCTGTATCTGTTAGGCAAGTTATTTGGTATCCCTAAGCCTCAGTTTACTTATCTGAAAAACAGGACAACAGTACTTGCTTTGTGTGGTTGTTGCAATAAAGGCAATTGGTACAAAGCATTTGGCACATGGAAGATGCTAGCCCTATTATCATAATGACATGAAAAAATCATAAATCCTGAGCATGACATGCAAGGTTATCTATAGAAGTTAGACTTCCCAATTTTTAGAGCAGGATTGTCAGAATGAAGCACCTGGCCTGCGCATCCAACCTGTTTCCTGCCATCCTCCACACGAACCCTATGTTTTGGTTGGCACAGTGCGTTACTCACCATCCCCATGCTGAGACCTCTCTCAGTGCCTTTGCACATGCTGTTCTTACTACCTCGAAAATTCTTTCTCTCCTTGCCCAACTGGTAAACTCCTACTCATCAGTTAAGACCTAAGTCAAGCCTACTGCCCTCTGTGAAGCCTTTCCAGACCTAGGGTCTGGGATCACATCCTGGTGCTCCACCACTCCAGCCCTTTACATCAGGTAGATGTTACCTTTAACATCAGGTAGAGAGCCACAGGCCTTAGGAGCAGGCTGCCTGGGTTGGAATTCTAGCTCTGCCACTTCCTACCACTTCATTTGTTACTTCACTCGTTTGTGCCTCAGTTTCCTGATCTGGAAAGTGAGATCATGATAATAATATCTGATAAGGGTCTGAGGAGTAAATGAGTTACTATGTAAAAATAATTTGGTCCCACACTTGGCACAGAATAAATGTCCAGTAAGGTGAAGCTGTCATAATTATTATTCCAGCCTCTTTTGCTTTCCAGGACAGAACTCAGTCTACATGTTGGTCTTCCAGACCAGGCTATGAGATTTGAGGGTAGGGGCTGGAGCTGATCCATGAAGCTCATGCAGAGTGGATACTTGGCACCTCTGCCAGGGTGGACAGTCACAAAATCTCTCCTTTATCAAGAGCTTTCTCATCTGTCCTTCAGGATAATACTATGAAACTGGGTCCAAGGTTCTTCCCACTTTACAGATGAGGAAATTGAGGCCAAGAGGAAAAGCCTACAGGTCCTAGTAAGCAAGCAAGTAGCAGGGCCAAGTTTTACCCTTGGACTCAGATGACTCCAATCACCTCCCCCTCCCCAGCCTCAGTTTTCTCATCTATGGAATGGGATGGTAGCTGTTTTTCTAATCTCTCAGGTTTACTGTATGGACTAATATATATAAATATAAAAGGAAGAATGGGGTTTCAGTCTCCCCTTATAAATTGGGTAATGCTTTGTCTAAGATAAAAATAAGAACTTTTCTGGGGGTGAAACTGAGGAGTAGCTGAGACTCAAATGGTCCCGAAGCCCCAATTCACCCCTCTCCCTAGGGCTTGTCTGCAGCCTGGGGCCAATTCAGCAACCTTCCTCTTTTCCTGGGCCCACTGCCAGCCCCTCCACCCCTTCCCCCTACCCCTTGCCACTGGAAGACAATGGTGGGCAGGCCCGGCCTTTGTGAGAGGGGTCAGGCCAGTTAATCTCAGACTGGGCTGGGGAGGGGCATGTAGGAGGACTAGGGGAAGGGAGAGGGGGCTGCATGTGGGGACAGACAACAGAGGGCTTGTGAGGGTCTTGGGGGGGGGGGATGGGTGGAGAGACACTAGAGGCCAGGGGCCTGAGGAGTAAATGCTTCAAACAGGCTTTGGGGAGCGTTTCCTCCGAATGTAGATTTGAGCTCCTATTAAACTTGCCAAAAATTTGTGTTAGCTAATGGATTCTTAATTCTGTCTAAAATGAGAGAGGGAAAATTATGCCATTCATCTTGTATTGGTTTGAAATTACATCTGACACCTAATCGATCATACTGTGGAACATTAACTCTTTGGAAGAGACCCAACTTTTCCTCTCTCCCTTGCTTTCCAGCGCTCTCGAGCCACCCCCACCCCCTGATTCCTTCTTTTGTATTTCATTAACTAAGCAAAGCTTTGGCTGTCTCTGGGGGTGAGGGGTGGGAGTTAGGGAAAGTGTTCATTTGAATCAAAAGAGATAACTAGGCCCCCCAATCTTTTGCCCAAGACCAGGGCCCCTGCTTCCAACCTTCAAGTGACCTCTCTCTTCCTGCATTTTCCTATGTATTCCGAGATCTAGAAAAGCAGAAAGAAAGAAAGGCGTTGGGGTGTGGGGCGACCTCAGAACCACCTTGGGGGCACCAGAGAGAGGCCTGGAGCCAGGCAAAGCTGAGCTAGCACCTGGGGCTAGGGCAGGGGCCGTGGCAGGGGGTTCACCTGCGACTTGCTTGGCAGATGGGTGAGGAGGAGGAGGGCAGATGACAATAGATTTACCTCTGGGGATCCTGATGAGCTCTGACTGAAAACCCCAACTCCAGACCGGCTTTCCAGGAGGAGGACTTTCTGGCAGCAGAGAGAACCCACTGGAGGCCAACAGACCTGGGCTGGGATCCTGGCTTCATTCCTGACAAGCTGTGTGACCTTGGGCAAGTTACATAATGCCTCTGAGTCTCAGTTTCCTTCTCTGTCAGAGCAGGATAATAACACAGGCATAGGGCTCAGGTGAGGACTAGATGAAATAATCCAGGTAAAGGGGGAACAGAGCCCATTGCCAGGCACACAGTAGGTACCCAATAAAGGTGACAGAATCCGGATCAACACTCCCCCTCCCTGATACTTCTACTTCCCCACTTCCCTTCCCACCCCCCTTCTTCCCTTTTCTCTCCTACCTCCAGCGCCTGGTTCCCAGGCAGACCTGGGCTGAGAAGCCACGAGGTCAGGTCTGTAAGAGCCAATGTCTTCTCCTAACAGGACACCAAAGGAGGCCTAGGTCCCCTGGGTCTCTGCAGGGCCCCTAGCCCTCTTCTTTCCTGGAGCTCCTCTGTCTCCTCCTAAAGTTGTAGGGGTTGTCTCCTGCATGGAGAGCTCTCTTAGCACCTTCCACCCTGCCTGGGTCTCTGGAGGAAAAGGAGCTCTGGGAAGTGAGGCCAGGAGGAGGGGCACCCCAGCTGGGAGAGAGCCACTTGCTTTTACTCAACATCCCTGACTTCTCCTGTGGTTTCCAAAGGGTGTCTGTCCCCAGTTTGATTATCCCATATTTTATCAGGAAGGGGTGGATTGGGCGGGGAGTGGGGGCTTGTCACTCAAGAGCAAGGGAGGACAAAGGGAACCAGGTAGGTGTGAGACTGGGGAGGGGGGCAGGGACATCACCCCCATCTCTATTCCCTGGGAGGTACCATGGATTCTCCCTCAGGTTGGCTTTAGGCACTATGCGAAAAGAAGCTTCCACAGCCCTCCAGCTCCATGTGAAGGGAGTCATCATGGAAGGAATGTGGCATGCACCTCGGGCACAGAGGACACATGGGGGCTGAGGGCCTCTTTCATTGTATATCAGGGTAGTCTCATCTTCTCAGCATAGACTTCATTCTCAGTAAGCACCCATAAATACCTGAATGAGTGAATGTACAGGTGAAGGGACCTGGCTGGTTTAAGTGACCAGTCAAGGTCACATAAGGAATCATTAACTCCTATCAGGTATCTGCTCCAAGTGCCAGAAAGAACTGCCTAGAATGCTCCGACTGTATTCTTGAGCCTTGTGGAGGAGCCCCGTGTGAAGACTATGAATAATGTTGAAACATCACCCAGTACCCTCATTTTACAGAGGAATGCAGGACTAAGAAAGGGGGTCCGATTGACCAGGGCCACAGGGTGAGGCAGGGCAGCTGAGGATGTGAGGCCCTGGCTCTCAGTCCAGTGCTCTTCTGTACCCACATCATGAATGTGAAGGGACATTTTCTAGGCCTCTTGTCCATTCCCAGCAGAGCCTACGTGGTTTCTGGGGAATGGGCTGGAGTTTTGGGAGGGAGTCCGGAGAGCTGCTGAAAGAGGCTTTCCCTGAAGAGAGAAAAGCAGACGGGGGGTGGTGAGGTTTCTTAACTCCCTCTCCCGCCCCAACACACATACAAACACACAGCGGCAGGAATTTTATTTCCAAATGTCCCTTCTCTGGGGAGCTTGCTGTTTCCCAGGAGACGCCTGGTGGAGATGCCCCTTCCTGCCAGCCTCCCTGGCAGCCACTAGGCGGCTGTGGCTCCCTTTTCTGCCTAGAGACGCCACAGCAAGGGTCCCACGTGGTTTGTATTAATAGGAAGTGGAGCCCAGGACTACAGACACAGAGGATGGAACAGTCCAGCCAGGGGTGGGTGGGCAGCCAGGCCAGTAGACTGAGGCAGCCTCTCCCAGGGCCACATTGATCAAGGGCCCCAGGCAGCCTGGCATGTCTAGATACATGTGCTGACCTGCTTCTGGTCACCAGAGAAAAAAGAAAACAATCCTCCCTGACATCTTCTTCCCCAAACTGGAAATGTTTTTGTGTTTTTATCTTAAATATAAAAGTAATGCATGACTGTTACAAAAATAGATAATTCCAACAAAACAGAATGAACAAAAGCTCCAGACTCAAATTTTAGGATCTGTCTTTTCCCATAGGAAAGCAATCAGCCTCTAGCAAAGAGTCCAAGGCAAAAGTCTGCTTTGTTCAGGAAGAAGTGGGAAAGTATCATGACACTGTGGAAAGTTCTAGAATTTTGGAGGTCCTCCTGGAGCAAACACCCTTATACTGGAGAGACTGCTATGTGTATCTGTCTGTTTTCCCCTCAGAAGATCAGCCGCTTCAGAGTGGAGTTCTTCCCACTCACTCTGTGTTATTCCCACACTTCCACCTTCTGGGTGCACCATGCTGCCCCAGTGTGGTCACCCAGGAAATGTGGGTTGGAAGAATAAATTCATGAACTTACAGATAAGGAAACAGACCCAGAGATAGACACTGGATTACCAGAGTGGCCCAGATCATGTTCACAAATACAATGATTGCCACAGCTCTGGAAAAAACTGGCTTCAAATTCTCCACCAGCTCCCTCTTCCCCAGGGCTGTGGAGAGCTAAAGATTGGAGTTAGCCAAAGAGGGCAGGGCTACAGAAGAAATTTCCCAGGTCTGGCCCTTGGACAGGACAGCTCTGAGGCACTAGAGGGAGACTGTCAGGTCTTGTAGGAAGAGAGGCCCCACCCAAAGAGGGATGGGAGTGGTGGAGAGTCTGATGTGAATTTAGAAATTAAATCTATGCCAGGCCAGTGAGGTGGAGAGCAGTTTTGCCCTTCTACCCTGACAAGGAAGCAGATCTGATTGGAAGTTTCCACGTCACCTTCCAGTTAAGAAGGGATTTAAGTATATGGAGGAAACTTACCTCCTTCAAGGAGAAGGGACGGATTCATCCAACACAGCAGCAGGGATGGAAGCCAGCCCCTCATCTCCCTTTCTCTTCCTTGCTAGAGAGTCCCATTAACCATTGATAACTGTCAGGGAGGTCTTAACCCCATTTTACAGATTAATAAACCAAGGCTAAAAAAGGTAAAGTTACTTGCCCAGGTAACAAACCAAGTGGCAGGACTAGAAAGGCCCTCCGGCCTGGCTCCCGGATGCTCTTTCCACTGAGGCCTCACCGCAACACCTGGAGTAGGGAGCCACCATTTTGTGGCCAGACCACCCTCTGCTAGATTTGGGCACAGGTTCTCTAACTCACAGAGGCCCGTGGGCTTCGTTTGAGCTCAGATCCTTGCCGTGTCCAGTGTTGTTTGGGCAGACCCTGTCCCTGCTTCCCCCTGAGAACTGGATTTAAGGCGCCTAGAGAGGCCTGCAGTCACCCGGGCTTGGCCCACGTGATCAGTGCTCCTGGAAGATGTCACCTTTCCCATTTTGCCAAGGCTTCTTCTGAAGTTCTCAGTCCATCACTGTGCTCCCTCCCCACCCCAAACCCTCCAGACTTTCGGGTTAGGGTGCAAAATTTTTGCCAAGGGCAGGTCCCAAGACCCGCGGCGTTCATGGCCCAGGGCGGGCGCCTTGGGCGGTAGCACTGAACCGGGCCCGCCACAGCTCCGCTCCTCCTTTGGGCCCTCCCCGCCCACGAAGGGGGGCAAAGGCTGCCCCTGCCCTTCCTCCTTGACCTGTCCAGCGGGCCGCAGCGGGGCACCGACGGACCGGCAGCCCGAAGAGCGGCTGGGGGCGAGGGCCGGGGAAGGGGTCCGCAGATGCCGCCTCGGCCCCCCTTCCCTGACCGGGGCCCCCACGGTGTCGGGGAGCAGGAGGAATCAATCAGGATAATGAAGCCGCAGCCTGCCACGCACCGCGGGGGCACTGAGGAGCCGGGGCCAGTGCCAAGTCCGCCAGACGGTTCGGAGGAGCCGAGCCCGGCACGGCCCGGCGGCGGCGGCGGCTGCGGCGGCGGCGGCGGCGGCGGAGGAAACCCGGAGCCGGCGCGGAGGCCGGACGAAGCACCGCGCAGGTCCTTGGCAACAGCGCCTTGGCAACCGGGACGCCCGAGAGGAATCTTAAAGCTGCAGAGCCTCCTTTCCTCACCGCTGCCTCCTCCTGGACCTCAGGGAAAAGGGTCGTGCCCAGAGTTAGTGGTGGGAGTCAGGCCCTGTGCCTCTCGGGACTTGGGGGTCCAACTCATACCCTTACTCCTTCATTCATCAAATGTAGATTGAACCTACGTGCCCAAGCACGGGCTAGACACTGGGGAGGGGAACGGGCTGTGATTAAAAACATGAACAAAGTCCTGCCAAGAGGAGTTCACAGTCTAGCGCGCAAGGCAGACCAGACTGGCTGAGGTGAGCAAAACCCCGTACTACCCAGGATGAAGGGGCTTAGGCTGGAGGGCTGAGGGGCTATTACAAAATAATCCTGCAGCACCTGCTTTGTTCTAGGCCGTGGGTTAGTTTGTTCCTGGACTGTGCTATTATCCCTCCAAAAGTCCTGTGAGATGGGTATTATTTTCATTACCATCATTTTCGATCCTATTTTAAAGAAGAATAATCAGGGGCACCTGGGTGGCTCAGTCAGTTAAGCCTCAGACTCTTGATTTCCGCTCAGGTCATGATCTCATGATTAGTGAGATCGAGCCCCTCATTGGTCTTTGCACTGGCAGTACAGAGCCTGCTTGGGATTCCCCCCCCCCCCCCTCTGCTCCTCCCCTACTCACACGCACTCTCTCTCAAAATAAATAAGTAAACATTAAAAAAAAAAAAAAAGATGAACAATCAGAGGTCCAGAGTGGCAAAGGGACTTTTCCAAAATCCGATATTATGTTTTGGACAATTTAGGACTTTTGACTCTGGCCAGCTTTCATTGCAGCATGATGTCTGGAAGGTTAGACCTGAGTGAGGACTTCCCAATACAAATCATGTAGGAAATGAGGAGAAAGAGTAGCTGAAGGTAGAGATGGCTACTTCTCTCTTCTGCTGCCCACTAGACCAACCTTGTCTGCATGGCAGGCCTATATGTAAGCAGAGACAACTAGAAGGGTGACCTCCAGAGGTCCCCCTGGTTCTGCAATTTGATGTCTCCTGCCTGAAGTCTAGGCACTGTGCCACCCTTCTGGGCAGCAGTATTTGGCAGGGGGCTGCAAACTAGGGGAGATTCCAGCCTTCTGAAACAAGGGGTCAGGGATGATGGGGGAGGATTAAAGGGGTGGGAAGGGGCTTTGGCAAAAGAAAGCCAGAGTCAATATCAATAGGAAGACTGGGCTTCATCTTCCCTTCTCTTGTCCACCTATCTTTCTCTTTCTGCACATCCATTCAGGTAAGAAATTTGTGCCAGGGCCTGGGGTAGGCTCAGAGACCTTTGGGAAGGCAAAAAATCACGCTGACTTTATAGCCAGACTCATCTGGTTTCAAATCCTGGCTCTGCCACTTATCAGCTATGTGAGCTTGGGCAGGTGATTCAGTCTCCCTGAACCTCACTCAGTTTCCTCCTCTGTAGAGTACAGACATTAGTATCTACCTTTCAGGGCTATTGTGAGACTTAAATGCATTGAGAAAAATGTATGTATGGTGTCGAGCACATGGTAGATGCTTAACAAATGATAACTTTAAAGATCTCTTTATTTTGATAGTCTGATAATGGCTCCCAAAGATATATCTACCTCTTAATCCCTGGAATCGGTGAATGTTACCATTCTGGAAAAGAAGATCTTTGTAGATGAGATTAAATTAAGAATCTTGAGATGCAGAGGGGGGGCCTGGGTTGCTCTGTCGGATAAGCGTCTGACCGGCTCAGGTCATGATCTCATGGTTCGTGAGTTTGAGCCCTGAGTCAGGCTCTGTGCTGACAGTGTGGTGCCTGCTTTAGATTCTGTTTCACTCTCTCTGCCCCTCCTCTGCTCATGTTTTCTCTCGCCTGCGCTCTCTCTTTCTCAAATAAATAAACATTAAAAAAAAAAAAGAATCTTGAGATGCAGAGATTATTCTGGATCATCTGGGTGGGCTCTAAATGCCACCACAAGTGTCCTTATAAGAGAGAGGCAGAGGAAGATTATACACACAGAGAAGAATAAAAGGTGATGTGAAGACAGAGGAAGAAATTGGGAGTGATGCAGTCACAAGCAAATAAATGCCAAAGACCACTAGAAGCTGAAAGAATAGATTCTCCCTTAGGGCTTCCAGAGAGAGAGCACAGTCCTGCCAACACCTTGATTTTGGCCCAGTGAAACTGATGTTGAACTACTGGCCTCCAGAAATGTGAGTGAATAAATTTGTTGGTTTTTGTTTTTGTTTTTGTTTTGTTTTGTTTTGTTTTTAAGCAACCAAAGTTGTGCTAATTTGTTACAGAAGCTATGGAAAATGAATACATTTACAATGGAGTTTCCAGCTTTTTTTTTTTTAAGTTTATTTATTTATTTTAAGAGAGAGAGAGAAGGCACAAGCAGGGGAGGGGCAGAGAGGGGGAGAAAGAGAGAATCTCAAGCAGGCTCTGCACTGTCGGCTTAGAGCCTGACTTGGGTTCAATCTCTCAAACCACAAGATCACGACCTGAGTCAAAATCAAGAGTCAGATGCTTAAGCTTAACCAACAGAGCCACCCAGGAGCCCCAGTGGAGATTCCATCTTGAACAAAACCCAGTACCTTCCCTCTAGGAGTTCAAAGTCCAATGGGAAATGAGAGAACTAAACAGTGCATAGGGATGCCCAGAAGGTAGAAGAGGAAGGTAGGTAAGGCTGTTGGAGTTAGGGAAGGAATTAGCCAGGTGAGGGGCTAAAGCAGGAAGGGCATGCCAAGCAGAGGAAACAGTGTCAGTAAAGGGGTAGGGAAGAACATTGACTTTAGAAGACTGTCCATGTTTGGGAGGACAGGTGCATGGGGATGTAGGGGGTGGTATGACAGAACTGCTGAGGTAGTTGGCAGGGGCAAGAGGGCCAAGTAGTTTCCAACCCAGAATGGAATCAACCCCTCCACTTTGTGCTGCACTGGGCTTCAAATCAGAGAATGCTAGACTGACCCTAGGCCTTAGAGACCATCCAGTGCAGTCCTCCCATTTCACACATAGGGAAATTGAGGCCCCTAGAGAGCGAGTTCATCGAGGGAATAAGCTACAATAAGATGGCTACACTCTGGCCTCTCTCTTGAGCCTCCCTCTTGAGTGTTCCATGTCTGAGGGTCTCAGAGATGCTGCCTGATGGTCCCTCTGTAGAACACATCCAAAAAACACAAGCCCTGTGGTCTCTAAACAAAGGGAGTGATTTGCATATTATTTGCATGTTGCTAATTAGATGAGAGAAGCAGATTCACTTAGCCTTCTCCCTTTGTGTCCCCCTGTCCTATGTCCTTCTCATGGAGTTCTTCTTCCTCATCCATCTGTTGACCTCAGCAACTTCTCCCATAATTCCAGCCCAAGCCTCTCCCCCAAAGGCCCCTTACTCAGCTCCTGCACAACCCCTTCTGTATTAAGCATTTGGTCCTGTCTGGAAAAAGTACCTGGTGGGTCTTTAGTCTGAGTGGAGGATCTTGGAGCAGGTTATGGTGGAAAGGGAGGTGAGGGGTGTTCCAGCTTGAAGTTTTCTCTGGGAATGGGAAACAGTGAGCTCTGTCTCCTTATAGTCCAGGGGCTATCTGAATGGGGCTATGGAGTTGGAGAGGGGGAGAGTGCTCCTTGGGGATCTGGTGGGCAGGTGCCAGCTGCATGCCCCGGGCCTGCCCCAAGCCTCTTGGCTGGCAGCCACACCAGTCCGTGAAGAAGCTGGCTTCTTTGAGGAAGGAGGATTCCTGGGGAAGGTCAGGAAGCATCCCTTGGCCTGGCAGTCTAACATGGAAAAGGCTGAGGTTACCATGAGAGTTCTGTGGATCCTCCAATGGGGACAGCACATCCAGATTCTTAATGGCTGTCATCAACCTAGCTCAGAAAAAATGTGAGGCGCTGTGCTCAACTGAGCAGTGTCTCCTTGAGGGTAGGCACTCAGTAAATGTTTTCTGATAATGAGGGGCCACCTGTCTCATGAGAACAGGTAAGGAGGAAAGGGGGCCACAGAGAGGCATAGATTCTGCCTCTCTCACCTCTCATTAGCCTCCTCTTTCCTCTGAAATCAAAGCTATGCCCAGCGCCTCTCCCAAGTGAGATGTATAGGCTTGTCATATGATGACCACCAGAGAAGGCACCACACTGTAATCAAGACAGGTGCACAGGATGAGCACAGGTATCCCTAACCCCTATGCTGGCAGAGTTGCTGTGGCGCTTCATCACCATCATGGCTGACTCAAGGTAGCTGCCAGGAGCTGGGGAACATTGGTGCATTAGGATTCATGGAAAAACATGGCTCAGGCTAACAACTTGCAGAAACCAACCTGGTTAGGACAGTGGTCTGGATGTGGGAAGACTGCTCTGCATATGTGAATAATTCTTCTCCGTGCATGGGTAATAAGTGAGCTGCGTGTACACATGCTCCACGGGGCTTCAGCAAGCATCCTGACCTGCATGCACATATCCCAGCGCGCACAAGTGTATACTGCACAGGAGTGTCTTCATGGAATTCCATCTTCCTTCTTTCCTCCTCTGGGTCTTCTCTTCTTGTTTCCTGGTAAAATGGGAAGTGGCGTAGGAATATTAGTTTCACTATCCCCAGCCTTGATCCCTTGTGTTGAAGTTCCCTGCCTCCATTTGCCCATGACAGCAACTGGTGGATTCCCTCTTGGTCTTGAGTTGAGGGATCCCAGCTCCTGGGATGACCATCTTGCATCAATTCCTCTGACCTGGTGTGTACCATGTCACTTCCTCATCTAGTGTCCAAGTCGAGGGGAGAGGTGAGAGGAACTAGGGTGATGCTACAGGAGTGGGAATAGGAAGGGTGGATCAGATACTGTTCGATTTTGCCTGGGTCCCTCTGGAGCACTGCTGCTCATTTAAAATTCCGATTTAAAGCCGAGCGGCTCTTTAAATTTCCACATTAGCATGCCGCCCTGATGCCAGGCCAAGATGTTGGGATGGATTTGGCAGGAACGCCTCTAACAGCGGCAAGCAGCAGCATTTGCCAGCAATAAAACAACGCATGAATAAAAGAAAGCCGGCTTGGCAGCAGCAGCAGCCCAGGTAGCTGGGTGAGCCCAGGAGGGGCCCTCATATTTGGGGCTCAGAGGCATGAAGGCTTGTACAGGGGCATGTGTGAGTATAGGCCTATGTGGCGGTCTTGCCTTCCCCCCTCACCCTCAATCTGTGCCTGCGGTGGAATTTGGGGTGAGGGCCCAGGCAGGATTGGGGTTTCTCCCCTGTGCCTGTCCCACCTCCTTCCCCACAGGCTTATCGTCTTTGAGGAGACAGATGTTGCTTTTGATGAGGACATAGGGACTTGGCCCAGAGCCTGAGTTGTCCTACTTCATTAGGGACCCAGAGAACAGGTGGGGTCAGAGAGAGCAACAATGCCTAGAGTGGCTTCCAGATCCATGACCCCAGGTACTGGGGTGCTGGGGGGCACTGTCAGGACAAGGCTACTGGGTCAAAGACACCATGAGGACTGAGTATTGATGCCAAGCTGGGTGGGAGAGATGCTCTGGGATGGGCAGTTGGCTAGAATTGGGAGTGGTCTGGGAGAGGAAGGGGCTGCCAAGCCTGATGTAACATTAACTTCCTGCAGATTCAGGTATTTTGTTTGAGGTCGGATGGCAAGGGCAGCAAAGATGTCAGATAAAGCCCCTGGGCTGAAGGCTGGGCACCTCCTAGAGGTCATTTTGTCCATTCCCTGCTTCCCAGGGTCTAGAGACTACAGCCCCAAAGGACTGGCTGCTGGCTCCTGTGTTCCTCTGCTCCAATCACCTAGCTGAGGATCATCACTATCGCCCCAGACATTTCAAAGAACAAGCAGATTGTCTTGTTCTCACCATCTATCCCTCCTACTTGGTCAAACCATCTCCTTCTCTGAAGTCCAGGGGAATGGGACAGGAGCAAACAGAGGAGTGGCAACAGATGGTCTCTGCAGTCTCAGCTAAGGCAGAAAAGAGGGGTTTTCTTCAGAGCACCCTTTTCTGATGGAACTCCTCTCCTCCAGCTCATGAGTGATTTCAGGACCCACATGGAGAGTTGTTGGGACTTTGAATTCTCTCCATCCCTGGAAAAGCTGGAGAGCATACAGGCAGGTCCAGGCACTGGTAAGGTAGGGGCCTCATATTCTGAAACTTGGTTTAGTCCTGTCCTGATTGATTTCTCCCCTCCCAGGGAGAATGAGGTGGCCTGACCTCCCAGGCACCCTGTTCTCTGGTCCATACATTGGGGATGACTCAACTCTGGGGTGAGGAAGTAGATAAAAAACTGAGTTTAGGCCAGAGGGATGTCCTTTTGTCATTTATTCATTCATCCAACAAATATTTACCAAACAGTTGCTTTATGCTAGGCACTGTGCTGGGCACTGGGAGCACTTTGGTGAATACAGATAGACGTGGTCACTGTCCTCGTGGAACTTTCCATCTGGTGGGGGAAACAGGATTATTATTATTCAAATGACTGCACAAATAAGTGTGAAATCACTGTTCTAAGTGCTCTGAAAGAAGAATATACAGTACTGTGAAAGTGTATAATCGGGGGACTTGGCTGGGTCCAAGGAGTTGAGGATGAGCTTGCAAAGGAGACAGAGAAAGAGCAGCCAGAGTGTAGAAGAATTGGCAGAGAAATCATAGAATCAAAGGAGAAGTTGGTCAATTGTGTTGAGAGATGCTGAGAGCTCATGAGACACCTATTCACCCTGACACCTCACCTGCTAGTTGTGAGTACAGGTATGGGAAGTCTCTGGCATTGTGCCTGGCTCACAGTTGGTGCTCTGTAATGTTAGCTCCCTTTCCCCCCTCCCCAAGCTGAGTCCTCCCTCCAGGGACCCTAGATTTCTGAAACAAAGGGGCCGCTTAGTCTCAGCCTCCTCTGTCAACTCAGACCCCAACCCCTAGCCATCCAGTCCTCAGTGAGGGATTCTGGGCTCCTCCCTGCCTCTTCACATTGGTCCCATGGAGCCCTACCATTTCCTAACCTATTTCCTCCTTTGTGTTGGCATTCCATGAAGAGGGGCTGGGGGCTGGGTCTCAGAGAAAGATGTCATTCTGGCTCTGCTTCTGGGCTGAGTCTGAGAAGGGAAGAGTGTTGGAATCCTCAGCAGCTCCCAAAGCTGCCCAGGGTGAATCTGAGTGTCTTAGGTAAGGAGCGGGAGTAGTTGGGGAGATGGGAGGGGGGCTGCCCACCCAAGGCGGCGTAGAGCCCAGAGCCTTTTCCATTGCAGACACCCCATCTGTCTCCCACAGAAGGCTCGGGTTGGAGGAGGTGCCGAAAAGGGGGGTATGGAGGGTGAAATTGTACAGTCTGTGATCTAGTATGACGGCAGTGAAGGTGCTGACTGGGGAGAAGGGTGGAGGGTCAGGGTGGGGTGTTGGCTGGGAGAACTAGAGGTCAGAAGCTGGGACTGGAGGTGGGGAAGATGACAGGGATACTCTGTGCTACCCTCCGTAAGGGGCCCTGTGTTTGATTTTGATTTATAGCTCCCCACCCCAATGACCACAGGGCAAAGAATCACACCTCTCTAGTCAACAAACCAGTAGTGTTCCTAAGCCAAGGACTGGATTCATAGCATCTCCCTCTCTCCAGCAGTCAGACCTTTTCCAGACCTTAAAATAATATTTATTTAAATTTGGCAGTTTTCAGAGTGTTTCCTTTCACATATCACTTTAATTGATCTCGCTAAAATCTAGGGAGGTAAACATTATCATTCTTGATCTATAGATGAAGCAACAAGGAGTTTAAATAATTAAGTGGGGGCGCCTGGGTGGCTCAGTCAGTTAAGCATCCAACTCTTGGTTTCAGCTCAGGTCATGATCTCATGGTTTGTGAGTTCAAGCCCCACATCAGGCTCTGTGCTAACAGCATGGAGCCTGCTTGGGATTCTCTCTCCCTCTCTCTCTCAAAATAGGTAAATAAAAATTAAAAAAAAAAAAAGATCAAGTGAATAACTTGGATCACAGGAGAGTAAGGAGAGGGGGCACTAACCTAGGTGTTCTGACATGCAGCCACTAGGTTATCCTTAGGCCTTCCTTGCTCCTCATTTTTGGTGATTCTGTACAGCCCCCACTGCCAGGTCAGGTTGGGGTTTTCTAGTAGATAGCTCAGAATAACTCCTTCCCTGTGACTGACAAACTTTGAGAGATACCCAGGCCTTTGGGAGATACATACATCCACTTAGCTCCCACTCCTGGATACCAACATCCTGACACTAGGAAACTGGACATCCCCAGAGGGATGGGCCTCCCACATATAGAAATATGAGAGGGCTCTAGACTGGAAGTGGTCAGAAAATGAAGGCAAGGCAGGGGGTGGGGAGTGGAAATTGCCAGCCCAGTTAGTTGCCCTGTTATGGTCCACTCCAGGTCCTGAGTAGACCCTTGGGAATCCCTGTGGACACCCCCTCCCCACAATCCAAATTCTTTCTTTTTTTTTTTTTAATATTTTATTTATTTATTTTTTTGAGAGAGAGAAAGAGAAAGTTAAAGAGTATGAGCAGGGGAGGGACAGAGAGAGGGGTAAACACAGAACCTGAAGTAGGCTCCAGGCTCTGAGCTGTCAGCACAGAGCCAGACACGGGGCTTGAACCCACAAACTGTGAGATCAGGACCTGAGCCGAAGTCAGGAGCTTAACCGACTTAGCCACCCAGACACCCCCCCCTCCACATCCCAAGTTCTAAATACTCCCCCCCACCACCTATATTTAAGAGAATATGATTCCACAGCTTTCCTACCTACTCCAGTCTTTTTTCCCACTCTTCCCTTTGGAAGTTCTTCCTCAGGTATAACTTTATTTCTTCAGGCTCCAGCTTAATCCCTTTAAAAGCCCTTTAAAACAGGTGCCAAGGGAACCCAAGACAGGGCTTGGGTTATTAAATATAAATAGACAGGGGAGGGGAACTGAATATAGTCAGATATTTTATCTCTCAGTCCCTGCAAGTTATTGGGAAGAAGGCACTAGTGGTTGCTAAGCAACAGGTCTCCATAGAGGACAAGGCATGAGAGGAAAAAGCCTCTTTTGAATATTGAGGTGAGAGGGTAGGGAAGGTGGGGTCAAAGGGCTATGGACCGGCAGGTCTCGGGCTACAGGAATG